>NC_138228.1:9915644-11354401 GCF_964197995.2 Scardinius erythrophthalmus | reverse complement strand
CTCAGCCATTTTTGTTTTACAGTTAACTAATCTTAATGCTAGCTCCCCTCTTACTCCAGAACACACGCAGAGACACATAGAGATTAATAAAACACACACAGGAGAATAAATGTTCTTTGATTGCTTAAACTAATCTTATATTAGTATTCAAATTCAACTTTTAAGCCTCAGAAGAACCTCTCGAATGTTTTTAACTCCAGAAAACACGGTCAATTGATTTACAATGTTGCCTTTTATATTACTATTTATAAACTCACTCTTCTTCCTTGTAACCGCAACTGACATTTTTCTCTATATTTATGCTTTTCTTTTCCAGTGTGCCCAAAGAAGTGTGAGAAGAGGGCATGCACGGATGAGGGCAAGTGCTGTCACCCCCAGTGCCTGGGCAGCTGCACTGAACCACACAATGATAAGGCATGTGCCGCCTGCCAGCATTACTTTCACGAGGACCGCTGCGTTGAGGCCTGCCCACCGGGCACCTACAAGTTTGAAGGCTGGCGCTGCATCACCATGGACATGTGTGCCCGTGTTCACCTACCCAGCGAGGTCGACTTCGTCATCCACAACGGAGAGTGTATGCCAGAATGCCCGCCCGGATTCACCCGAAATGACACTGAGAGGTACGCCGCCAGAGCTGGATGTAGGGTTGCCTCATTAGACACCAGTGCCAAGAGTGTGTCTTTATGCTTCTGCAGTATTATTAAATTAAAACTATTAAAAAACAATAATTTGAATAAAGCTGAAATAAAATATAAATATTAGATGAAAAATTAGAAAAAACTAAAGGTTTCTCTGGCAATTAACTGAATTAAAACTAATTAAAGTTGAAACAAAAACTAAAGAAAATGACAAAAGTTTGTGTACCTTCTTGAGATATCGATTTTCAACTTAAAAAATAGAGAAATGATAAACTTTTCTTTTTTTTTTTATGAAACGGCAGATCGAGAATTAAGCTTTTGTATTTTTTTCGTTCATGGGTAAATTTTTTGTTTCTTCTTCAATATTTGCTTCTGCTTTAATTAATAGGTTGTGCTGCATGTGGGTGTGACCACATTATAGATAATGAGCTCAGATGGGAAAGACTACCTCTCGTTGGTTTGATATGGATTACATAATCAGAGAATGTTTGTTTTTGATTTAAATGGTTTCATTTAAAAGAAGACATTTCAAGCTTTCTATAGAAATGTTTCGCATATCATATCAGTGGAAAGTAGACACTGAGTTTAGAATATGCTCCTGAAAAAAGTTTGGAGACCGACGTGGCAGAAAGTGCCGGTTTCTTTGTTTTACAAAATCACGGTTTGATGTGAGTGTACACAAAAAAAGTAGGTTACAGTTTCAAATGATCTAGACCCACAGTTTTTTTTATTAGGTTTCAAAAATCAGTGAAATTGACACCTGGCGCATGGAGAAAGGAAGATCACCATTATTTAGGGACTCTTCAAAAACCAAGAGAAGTAGTGGGGAAAGCCAAGGAGAAAACTTTTTTAAAAACTCTGTGGGAAAGCCATCTGGACCCGGGGATTTTCCACTCTGCATCTGTGTAATAGCTTGCAGAATTTCGGTTAGACTAATAGGATCATCTAATTTGGTTTTTGACTTACTACTGATTTAGGGATGTCAAGATTTTCAAAAAAATTATCAATAAGATTAGAATCATTGAGGGAGTTTGAATGATTTAAAGAAGAATACAATTCTTGGGGGTCTGATACAATATTTCCTACTGGGGTTAGGACTTGAGAAATAAAGCTTTTTGCAGTTTGTAGTCTAAGTTGTAATGCAAGTGCTTTACCTGGTTTATCACCAAACTCATAGAAATGGTGTCGAAACTTAAGTAGAAGGTGCTCAGCATGGCTTGTGAGATAGATGATTCAATTCAGATAGCAAAAAAAGCCCTTATTGGTGAGAATAGATTAAATGTTCCTCTTGAACTTCCTCCTCATTTATAAATCCATAATGCTTAAAAGGGAAATACTACCACAGAATCGGTCCTAAACATCAGCTCTGCCTGTTTCTGTAGGTTCAGGTTCCATTATTAACACCAAGTCAAACCTGACTACACTTTCCACAGCCATTGGTCTAAAGCTGCTATTAATGTTGCCATTAGGATGTATGTGCTGTTTTGAAGGGTTAGATTGAGATTTATGATCTTTAATATTCAAAATCCAGGCCTGTTCACTTTCAGGTAGTATGTAACAAGCTGGAACGTGTTTAAACCAGGTAAAGGAGATTGTAATTACCACACCTTGGACTTTACTTAGACACCTGCACTTTTCAAGTAAAATATTAACAAACTTTTCCACATAACTTTTTAGATGCTGAGTCTGTTTTGCCTTTAAATTGACCAGACCTGGTTTTGCCTCACTGCTGATTTAATGATCCTCTTTTCACATAAAACCCAGGTTTTAAGCAGGAACTCTGTTAAGTGCATAAAGCAGTGACCTTGTGTTTGTCAAAAACAAGCCTTAAATATTCTTCATGTTTTGGTGAGACACAATAATCCTGTCACGGTTCAATGGCGTTTGCCTGTTTGGAGTCTGTGTGTGTGGCTGGAACCTGTCCTTGACACTTACTCTCCCTTCTTCTCCCTCTCTCTCCCATCTGCAGTATGTTTTGTAGTGCTTGTGACGGACTGTGCGACAAGGTCTGCGAAACTAAAACAATTGACTCAGTGGATGCTGCTCAGTCCCTGCAGGGCTGCACGGTCATCAAAGGCAACCTGCACATCAACATCCGGCGGGGCAGTAAGTACCCTCACTCTCAACCTTTTCTCCACAAATGACCCTTTTCTGACACAAATGACATGAACATTCCCACTGTCATGGAAAACCTGGAATTATCAAAGAATGTTCAAATTGTGATATCCAACATGGCAATTTTATGATAAAGAGTAAAATATTAGAATTTTTTTATAGTATTTTTTAGTTGCACTCTGTTCATATTTAATCTGCTAGATGTTTAAACATTTTGTATAAAATTATACCATTTTTAATTGGGTTTTCACGCCAAAACATCCCTTTTTTGGTGATAAAAATATATCTAAATTTTTTTTGAAAAGTTTTGTCATTGGTAAAGTCATTGGTACAGTGTTTTTTTTTTTTTTTTTTTACTAAAATTGAGAATTGAGAGAAATTATTTTTTGCAAAAAGTATTTTAGGGCTGTCAAAGTTCACATTAACTTAAAATATTATTATTTTTAACAGTGCTTTGGAACAATATATTTTTTTAATTGAAAATATAAAATCCAAAAACAACATATAGGAGACATTTGTACCCTAAACTTATCATTATTTAAATATTTGTACCTGATACACAAATGAAAATCAATTTAAAATTTATATTATTTGTATAATTATTATTTTAAATGCACAAATGTTTTTAAACCCTTATCCAGTAATCAGGAACGGCAGGAAAGATCATGAAAATCATTGGTCAAATGCTGGTAAACCCTGATTATTGTTTTTATTTTCCTGGGGTGTCATAATGGGACAGTTGCTGCCAGCAGACTCCTGCACTGGTCCTGTTTGGTAAACCCGCACCCGCAGTACTTAACAGAACACACGACCTGTAATCCGACAGCAGCACTGATTTAATTCTGTACCCGACTCGACCCATTTGACATAAAGACCGCGACCCGAACTACGCCCACATTAAATCTACTACATCAGATTGACAAAAAAATATTTATTTTCTCATGTAACACAAGCAATCAAACCAACATTAGCCATTCTGAGTTGATGCATTTAAGAAAAATAGACACGCTGATGTAGACACAAGATGAGAATGTGAATCCGTCGTGTAAACAAATCAAAACTTTTTCCTACATCATGTAAACAATCTGCCCATACAGATGATTAGAGGTCTCCATAGATTATAAGAACAATACGAGCCTTTACTGTCATATAATATCGAGGATATTATAGTGGATTCACTCTGCATTTAAATGTTAAATGTGTCTCTGCAGTGTACATGTGTCCGTTGGTCCTCTTAGCAGCAAAAAAATAAAACTTTTATTCAAATTGCAAATAGATTATATACAGAAAGCGAGCAAAAAGCACTCCCTTAATGACTGAAGATGTCAATCACTTCAGTTGCTGCGCGATTGGCTACAATGCACAGCGCTGAAAATCGCGTTGTAATTAGAAACCTTTGACAGTCTTCAGACTACAGAGCGTAAACACAAATAAGCACAGGACCGTTCCCGACCCGCACCGCAGATGACAACGTAAATAGAGGTTCACCCATCCCCACCCGTGTGCAGGACTCTGGCTGCCACCCATGTATCACTCAGACTGATGAAGTGATGAGTTAGTGCAGACACTGTGTGTCCTTTGGGATTTGGTTTGTGTTGCTCCAGTGTCATATCTCTTTCTCTCTGTCTGTCTGTCTGTCTGTCTCCCCTCTCACACTGTCTATATCTCTCTCTCTCTTTTTCCCCAGATAACATTGCATCAGAGCTGGAGAGTTTCATGGGCCTGATCCAGACAGTCACTGGATATGTAAAGATCAAACACTCTCAAACTCTGGGCTCTCTGTCCTTCCTCAAAAGTTTGCGATACATTCATGGAGAAGAGCTGTCAGAGCAGTAAGACATATAAAACACATAACTATTGTCGTGGCATGTTGATGATTGATTGTGTACAGAACAGAGTTAGCCTGCAAAACAGGTGCTGTGCATATGCTATATGTCTCACTGAACACTAGTTATTTGTTGGCCTGCATAGGACTATCAAGATCAATCGTGTCATCTTGAATGGCAGTTTGACTCCTCTAATGTGGAGATAATTTCAGCCTGAAGCGTGCGTGTTATGTGATCAGTATCTTCATCAGATGAAAAAAAGGACTGCTCTCCGTTAAAATAATACCGGTGTGATTATGTCTGAATGAATCTATTGTTTTATTTTATTTTTTTTGCACCTAAGAGTAGGACTTTGTTGGAAATAGGTCTTTGATTTTTTTTATACACGTTATACCTGTAAGAATGTTATAAAAATGTATTATATTATATATTAATATACTAAGAAATTTAAGATTAGTCTCCCATTGACAACCGTCCAAAAATTATGAGTCAGTAAGTCTATTATGCTCACCAAGGCTGCATTATTCAAATATAAAAACAGTAATATTGTGAAATGTTATTACAATTTAAAACAACTGTTTTCTATTTTAATATATAATGTGATTTAAGAAGCTGAATTTTCAGCAACCATAACTACAGTTTTCCTGTATGATCCTTCAGAAATTATTCTTATATGCTGATTTGCTGCTCAAGAAACATTTCTTATTCATTCCTTATTATTATAATTTCTTATTATTTTGTTAAAAACTGTTTTATAAACAGTAAAACAAAAAGGTTCAAAAGAACAGAATTTATTTGAAACAAGATTTGTAACATTATAAGTCTTTTGTCACTTTTGATTAATCTTGCTGAATAAAAATATGAATTTCTTTAAAAAACAAAAATCTTACTGACCCCAAACTTTTGAAGCGACCAAGCGAGTTAGACCAGCTGGTAGGTGGTTTGTTGCTGGTCAAAAATAATTACCATCTATTATTTTCCAAAACTCAGCTTCTGCACCAGCACGGTAGTCACGTTGCAACATAGTCTCATGTCTGAAACAAAAAGAACATGAATATTTCTTGTAACACTCTGTGTCCTTCACGATTCCCTGATTGCAACACGTGTCTTCAAGGGTTTCCATAGGAACGGGTGAAAGTAATAAAATGTCTGCTCTAATGGAATGTACAGCTCAGCTAATGTACGTATGTTGTTCGTACACAAAGAAGTGTACATTTAACCTCCTGATTAAGCAATTTGATATCATGCACATTCATGTAAGTACTGAAGTATCAAGTATATATATAAATCAATATTTGCTATCTGACTCATTGTCCCTCCCATGATTTTATGGAGGATGTCTGAGGGAGGCTGTGGGAACTCTTCTGTTGTGATCTCACTAGGGTTGAGTTTCATCTTGAGGAATGCTTGTAAGCAGCGCAGGCATTCTCCACGTTCCTGAGGAGTTCAGTGCGACTCAGTCGGGTGCAGCTGTAGAAGTCATCCTAAACCCTTTTCTGAGCCCCGATCTCCGCGTGTGCTTTAATGAAATACAATCTGTGCATGCGCTTCAGTTGTTGTTTTCACACATATCACATTCGTCACGTGAATAACCAGATCCGATCATTCTCATTCCTTTCTTTGCTTAGATTATACTTACTTTAGAAATAATACATTTAGTATTTAATACTTAGTTGTTTCGTTGTGTGTGTGTTTTTCCTACTATAGGATTTATGCATTCTATGCGGTGGACAACCAGAACTTGCAGTACTTGTGGGACTGGAGTCAGCACAATCTGACCATTAGAGCTGGGAAACTCTTCTTTCGCTTCAATCCCAAGCTTTGCATGTCTGAGATCCAGAAAATGTGGGAGAAGACCGGGGTAAAGCAGAAGATGGAAGAGGACGACGTTCGAAGCAATGGAGAGCGAGCAAGTTGTGAGTAGACAAAATACTACTCCGATTCAGCAGTGGCAGAGCACCACATGAAACACTTTAGCTGCTTTTCCACCAGGTTGAAAAGCAGCTAAAGTGTTTCCTGTGGTGCTCTGCCACTGCTGAATCCGCAGTGCCAAAGCTAAAGGAATTTTATTTTAAATTGATATTTTTTAACTCTTTCCCTACCAGTGTTTTTTTTTTTTAAGTTGCCAGCAACCAGCGTTTATGATATTTTTCACAAAAATGTCATGGCCTTCAGAATATTTAGTTTTTTGAATATCTGAACATGCACTATATCAAAAGAAAGAACAGACCCTCTACTTTTATACAAAAAAATCCTGTTTTATTCTAGCTTCATACATTTATTTTTTATTAACACTTGAATGTGGGTAAGTTTCATAAAAAAGTAACACTTTGAGCAAAAAGCTGAGAAAATCACGCGTTTGTCAAAGACTACATGCAGATCGGATTCAGAACGATGATCAAAACATTGATGGAGTAGATTGAGTCTATCAACAACCTAATGCTTGCACAGTCATGAACCTTGTCCTGGGTCGACATTTCATTCAGTAACGGTTGGCAGTTTTGATTGATATGCGGTTTAATGTTGTGATCACGTTATTTTACATATGCATATGATTACATATGATATCGCTTGTTTCTGCATCTTCTTTGCATATATTTTGATCAGGAGATGACATGAGACAACATGTCTTTCTATTTTGTTGTCTTTGCTGACTGCACTCAAGAATAAAGTCTGACTCGTGAACAATTGAGAGGATTCTTTAAAAGAATAACTTAAAAAGTGTCATAATGTCACCGATTCTGTCAGAGCAGTTACTGAATCAAAATTTAATTTTAACCATTTGGTTGTTTTTATGACAGTCTGTAGTTAAAAATACACATTTGCAAAATAGATTTTTGTGATTAATAATCATTTAATGAAAAAAAAAGATTTCTTCATAATTTATTAAATAATTAATCGAAATAATTTCATTATAATTTCATCAATAATTGAAGGACATTGAATTTTAAATTAATCTGTAAATAAAAAAATATCATACCTATATAAAAAAAAAAATTTTATTAGAAATTTTTCACACTTCAAATTATAAAGCCAGGTGGCTTCTGCAAACACATGATTCTAGAGCTTTTCTCAGAACAGTAACTTTTTTGCAATTACTTTAAACCAACTGATGTCAAGATAATTTTTAGTAGATGTAGAGTCAGTTAACAGTCCTCAGAAAGTGTCCAAATACTTTTTATCTTAATTTTGAACAGTATATCTATTGTTTTATTATTTATATAATGCATTGGCATTTGTAAGTGAGGCTTTAATGTCCAAATACTTTTTAAGGCAGTTGAACTGGTTGGTAGATGACAGCATTATCTCTCTACAAAGACATCACTCAAGACTCTTACGTTTACATTTATTCATTTAGCAGGCGCTTTTATCCAAAGCGACTTACAAATGAGAACAATAGAAGCAGTTAAACTAACAATAGGACAACAATATGCAAGTGCTGTGACCCTTCCCAGTTTTTTCATGTAATTTTTATTTATTTTTTTTTTTTTATATAAATGGATATAGAATAGAAGAGAAAGTGTTAGTATTAATGGATCAAGTGCTGCCGAAAAAGATGTGTCTTCAGCCGTTTCTTGAAAATGGCTATGGACTCAGCAGCTCTGGTTGAGTTTGGCAGATCATTCCACCAGCTGGGAACAGTCAAGGTAAAGGTCTGAGAAAGAGATTTTGTGCCTCTTTGAGATGGCACCACAAGACGACGTTCACTTGCAGAGCGCAAGTTTCTGGATGGCACGTAGGTCTGAAGTAATGAGTTCAGGTAAAAGGGTGCAGAGCCAGTGGTTGTTCTGTAGGCAAACGTCAGTGACTTGAATTTGAAGCGAGCGGCAACTGACAACCAGTGCAATTTAGTGAGGAGAGGAGTGTGCTCTCTGCGGCTCGTTGAAGACCACTCTTGCTGCTGCATTCTGGATCAGTTGCAAAGGTTTGACAGTGCAAGCTAGAAGACCAGCCAGGAGAGCATTACACTAGTCCAGTCTGGATAGAACGAGCGCTTGGACAAGGAGTTGTGTAGCATGCTCTGATAGGAAGGGCCTGATCCTCCTAATGTTGTATAAGGCAAATCTGCAGGACCGGGCAGTTCTAGCAATGTGGTCTGTGAAGTTCAATTGATCATCAATCACAACTCCAAGGTTCCTGGCTGACCTTGAAGGAGTAATGGATGACGAACCAAGTTGAATGGAGAAGTTGTGGTAGGGTGACCACCTGCTAATAAGCCCAAGGGGGGACAAGGGGTATGTTTCTGAGGGACAATGTGGGACACTGCTGGCGCGGCAGTGCCCCACTGGCAGACTCACTGATAGTGGTTAACAAATTTCAAGCACATACCACCTTGCATAGTATTAATAATGCCCTATTCTCCTAAAAGTGTAATTTTTGATGTATGCTCATGAATAAGCCAACCAATGTGTATTTTTTTTCTAAATAAAGACTCATAATATTTTGAACATTCAATGAATTGACAGATGTACTTCCACTTAAGATTTACTATTTAATTTTATTTATTTTTCATTACAATTTATTTACTTTAAATAAATTAATAAATTATAATATAAATTTATAGGATTAACAGGAATTGTAGTTGCTCAACACCACAGGAACAGTAAAAAAAAAAAAGTATTTAAAAAAAAATTGAACGATTCACCTCGTATTCCCCTCCCTCCATGTCCGATTGAGAAGGACGTTTTGCAAAGGTCACAAAAAGCCCTCTCGGTATCCCCCTCAACACCTTTCAGCCACAAATATTCATTTCCCCATTCTTGTTTCTTGTACTCACACCTTCTCTTTTTAATTGATGAAGCCTTTGCCTCTCAGACTCAGTCTCTTTCTCGAATTTTTCGAATTGGAAAGCGCGCATCTAAAAGTTCCTTCCTTCCAAGTGTGTCTGGTATGCGCGTGCGTGCGCTGTCATGACAACAACGAAAAAGTTGACAACAACCTAGTCAGCAGTTCAACTGAGGGGTTTGTGTGACAACAATAGCGTGCTGAAATGTCAAGTAATGTTCGTTTGTCTGCTTGGGGCTCGAGTATATAGAGCGACCAACTTTTTTTTGAGCAAGCATAGATTATGCGTGACACGGTCTCAATTTGCGTGACGCGTGAATTGGGCTTCAAACGCTGTGCGTGCACGCGCTATGCGGGACGGGATGTCACCCTAAGTTGTGGTGTAGTGTTTGGTTGGCCAGGACCACAAGCAGTTCTGTCTTTGCAAGGTTTAGTTGAAGGTGGTGGTCCTTCATCCAGCCAGAAATGTCTGTCAGGCAGGCTGAGATGCGAGTAGCTACCGTTGGATCATCAGGCTGGAATGAGAGGTAGAGTTGTGTGTCATCAGTGCAGCAGTGATAGAAAAAGTCATGTTTCTGACTCACTGATCCAAGTGATGACATGTAGGAAGACATGTAGGATCTTAAAAAGCATATTGCTCCCAGGGTGTCCCAGTCATTCTTCTGTACCTGCTCTATTATGTGTTTGACAGATTTCTGCATAGAGCAAATTCGCTTTGAAGAACGATGATAATGGCTTATTCAATGTGGTCGTATTTTTTCCGCAGAACATAATTGCTCTGACTCTAGACTGGTGAGACATTAACAGAAGTGCCTTTTCTAATACCACTTCGATTCCTAGAAGCTCATGAAAGATGGAAAGGCCATGGCACAGTCTTATATTCAAGTTGAAGAACTCTTATGGGTGCTTTTAGTTAAATCTCTCTTATGACCCCTCTTCTAGGTGAGAGTTATATTCTAAAGTTCAAATCCAACCACACTCAGAGTACTCGGATAAAGCTCACTTGGGAGCGATATCGACCACCTGACTACAGAGACCTCATCAGCTTCATCGTGTATTACAAGGAGGCGTAAGTTTCAGACTGCTAGAAGTTACTATTATAGACATATTATTCACATCGAGTTTGTTAGCAGAGTTTGATGAAACATTATGTAAATGTATACTGAAAGCATCTGTGCGCTGTTGTCTCGATGTAGACCATTCCAGAACATCACAGAATTTGACGGACAAGACGGATGTGGTTCTAATAGCTGGAACATGGTGGATGTGGATCTTCCTCCAGAGAAATCAACAGACCCAGGGGTACTTCTGTCCCCTCTTAAACCCTGGACACAATATGCCATCTTTGTGAAAGCCGTTACCCTGGTTGTGGAGGACAAGCATATAATGGGGGCTAAGAGTGAGGTGGTCTACATCCGCACCAATGCATCAGGTTGACTTCACCACTATCCCTCCTATATCCACCTAATATCCAGTATCTAATCTACAATTTGAAGTATTACACCAACTATTATCTTGCTATTCCACAGCGCCATCAATGCCCCTCGATGCCCGCGCATATGCCAACTCCTCCTCATCCCTGATGGTGAAGTGGTCTCCTCCCATCTCTCCCAACGGAAACAAAACATTCTACCTACTCCGTTGGCAGCAGCAGGCAGAAGACCGTGAACTGTTTCATCATAACTACTGCTCTAAAGGTAAGTGTGCACATTTAACGTGCACTTTCGCTTCGTCTAATGTCTACCTCTAAACTTCACCCTTTGGCTCCCTTCAGCTGTTATTTCAGCATTGATATATACAGTAGTCAACATTTAAAGTGGTTCAAAAAAGTTGTCCTAAGACAAGAACGGGTATTGTTCCAAATTCATGTATAACTTTGATGAAAGGTTTTGATCCACTTCAAATGTAAATGAGTGTACATTTATCCCAGTTCCTACATTATTACTTGCCAAACAAATAAATGGATTTGAAAAATTAATTTCAGTTTAAATTATTTATTTTTTGTGAGAAGAAAGAGACTGTTTAGTGAAATGAGACCAAAACCTAGTTCAGCTATGTGGGAAATCGTGTGACTAGGCCCGTTATTATGCCATGGCAGACTTTATCAATCAGATATTAGGTATTTCAGAGAATTGTACAACAACTTTATTTATAAATGTGTGTCATTGTTTTGTAATGCAGAGCTAAAGATCCCCATCCGCATCTCAGCCACGGCTTTGTCGGACATGGAGGGCGACACAAAGCCTACCAAATCAGATGTTAGCGGGGGTGAAAAGGGCTGCTGCCCCTGCCCAAAAACCAAGGAGGACCTAAAGGCGGAAGCTGAAGACCGATCTTATCGCAAAGTCTTTGAGAACTTCCTGCACAACTCCATCTTCACACCCAGGTATGACGCATGCACTGATGGCACTTTCTGAAGCTTTTAGATCGTATCAAGTGGTCAAATGTTTGGTTTAGTGGATTCTTGGATCTCCTGCTATTTGAAAACATTTATACATCCCTGCATGGTACCCACATGCCTAAATCCGGTTTAAATGTTTGATTTTAAAGAAATATTTTTGGTTCACTATTAAAGGGCACCTATTATGACTCTTTTCACAAGATGTAAAATAAGTCTCTGATGTCCCCAGAGTATGTATGTGAAGTTTTAGCTCAAAATACCCAACAGATAATTTTTTACAGCATGTTTAAATTGTAATTTTTTGGGGCTCAGAAAAACGCGCTGTTTTAGTGTGTGCCCTTTAAATGCAAATTAACTGCTGCTGCACGGCACAGGGGGCGGAGCCTAACGAGCTTGCGCTTCAGTCAGGACAATCTCATCTGATAATATCAGAACAGAAACTCTCAGTTGCGGTGTTCATTACGACTCGGAGTCGGACAATAATGCCCACAGAGCCAGAGAATATATGCTGTATGGACATAGAACAGGTATAGTTTAGTTTAATTATGGTTATAACTTATTTGTCATCTGCTTTTATCCACTAATACAAGCCTGCTGTAGCAAAACCCGTCCGAATGATGACCAAAATATACTGACGAGTTCAGTGAAGTTTATTGTACATCACACAAAAGATGAGCGTTAGTTTTACTCCAGAGAATCTCTGTAAGAGCTGAATAAACAGTATAAGAAGTGCGCATTAAAGTCTTATCCATAAACTCTCTCTCTCTCCCTTTCATTATCAACAACATACACAGCGAAGTACACAAAACACTCGTTACAACTAACAATAAACAAATATACACACCTTTTCAGTGGGTGCTAAATAAACTGGTAAACCTTATATCCGTAAAGTGACTCGAAGAGCTGTCATAAAGAGCGCGCTCGTACTTTCATTTCTTCAGTGTCCAGTCACGTTAGGCCTGTTGGTCCGGAGAGTGTAAGCTTGATCACAAACAGTACAGATCCATCCTTGTGTAACAACGGGAGTAAATGAAGACTGCTATGTTCATTCTTACATCCATCAACAACACACCTCAATCGCTTAGGAGACATTCTTGTCTACAGCTGCTCAAGCGTCGAACAATGGCGGACTCTGTGTCCAGCTCACTCAGGGCGGGTCTGGGCTCAAACTGAAGTGTCACTCTACAGTCGTGGGAGGGGCCTGCTCAATTCTACGTCACATTGCGCCGAATCTGAGAACAGCTCATTCTGAGACAGTGCTTATGATTTATTGAGATTGTAAAAAAAACACTGAGTGGATTTTTATCATTCTAGGGTGGTTTTGCTCATAGATATCATATAAAGGCTAGATGGCTCGTCCGCGCTGCTGGCCAATGGAGCTCGACATCCGCACACGGCGGCCATCTTACGACAGGGTGCTCGCTCACTCATAACATGGTGCATGTACTTTTAAATAACCATAACTTGCTCAATTTTCTACCGATTTTCAAACGGTTTGGTTTGTTATAAACGTCAGAGATGTAGCTATTATACTGCATACATATGAATAATTATGTTCAAAATGTTTAAGCATTCAGAATTATAGCCACGTTAATAACGTTTGTAAGAAACCAAACCGTTTGTAAATCCGTCCAGATTTCAGCGAGATAAGAGGATTTGTGTGCGTGCTGCTCACTCACCTTAATTCACAGAGCCCTGTCCTAAGATGGCCGCCGGTGATGCCGGAAGTGACTCCGCCTTGAGCCATCTAGCCTTTATATGATATCTATGGTTTTGCTCACACACTGCCAACACACATTTATGTTCAAACACCATGTAAAAGTGAATTTTGCATAATAGGTGCCCTTAAAGTTGAATCAACACTTGCAAAATATTACCACACAAGACAACATTTAAAGTGCCCCTATTATGGATTTTTGAAAATTACCTTTAATGAAGTGTGTAACATAGCTCTAAGTGAATGAAAACATCCTTCAAAGTTTTAAATCTGAAAGTGCACCATAGTTATTGTCTTTCAAACGTAAGAGTCGACTCTGAGTCAATGAAGTGAATCGTTTTTCAAACGAGTCATAAGCCGTTTCGTTGTGACGTCAAGACGAAACATTAGCATATTGCCCGCCCACTTATTGCGCGCACAGACACCAGGGAAAACTTGAAAACCCTCAAACACTGCAGCTCATTCCTGTGGATACTGGACAGCATCATGTCGAGAAGACGCTGTGCTCTACAATGTGAAGGAAAAGACAGTTTTTTTTCCATTGCCCAGGGCAATTAAAATTCATCTTTACCATGATACCACAGCAGTATAATCCTAAACTTTAGCTGTGTTCCCTTTATTTTACTGACGACTGCTTTTCAAATCTCGGAGTTCAATGCAGGATTCGCAAACCGCTTGCTCTTGAAAGATGGTGTTCAAAATACGTAGTTTTGACTTTTATATTGTGTAGGTCTCCTGCTAACTGGCTAACTCACATTATTACTGTCTTACTGAAATACTTATGCTAATAAGTTGTGGGCCATTATTACCTAAAACTGTGTCTATAAATGCAGATAGTCTGTCATTCTCACTACTTTGAGGAAAGATTAAGCATGGAGCAAGATTTGTTTTACCAACGTTTGTTACATCAATCATTCACACTAGAGCTCGGCTAATGTATGCACTGTTATTGATACAGTTTCCACGTTCAACGCAATAAATTAGAAACATATTCGGTAAATATGTACAAGTAAAATAATCGGTTTGTTGATGGACATGCACTTGTTAATGCTGATGGTGAGGAATTACAGTTGCAACATCTCATAATGTACCTCAAACTGAGTATCGTATCACTGAGAAAAGTCCTGCTCGAGTTGTCCTTGCGATGGAGGTTCGGGTTGAATAAGTAGTTCTTCCAATGATTCATTATTGGACTCGCGCTTGGATTGATATGGTGAAATCAACGTCATTGTTCGCTACTGTGTTTAATTCACGCATAATAGCATAATAGGGGCACTTTAAAGAAAAATCTAGGTTGAAGTGAAACACTTCACATTTTAGTGTGAAAAATTAGCTTACCAACCTTACTAAAGTTCAGTTTTACAACTTTTATGCCATGACTACATAACGCCTAAAATCATAAATTGACCGTACAAATGTCACTTAACGGCTCAAATACAAGAAGTTCAACAGAAAAAATTTGTATTCAAATGAATTCATATTAATTACATTAAAATTAATTTTAAATTAATTTAAAAAAATATATATTATAAGATTCACACTTCCGCTTTTGAATCCTCAAAAAATGAGCCCCATTCACTGTCATTGTAAGTGCCTTACAGTGAATTTTGCTGTTTTTAAAGAAAACGAGAGCCGAGTTGAAAGTGTTTTTTTGGTAATACACAAAAATGCTTTAAGACATTTTTGTTGACTTTTGTATGACAAACAATTTTTGTACTGCGTTGACTTTTGCCAGTTGATGTCCAATGTGAAATCTGGGTCCTGATGGAAAACTACTGTTCTAGCGTACTGCAAAGGTTAGGTGAACCCTTGGTAGGAACAGAGGCTGGGTTACTCCCAGCACTTTCTGCCACAGTTTACAACAGTGGTCTGAAGCCCTTAATTTTTTCAGTCTTCCTGGAGAGCGTATATCAAAGCGGGTCTGAGCTCATGGTCTTGAGGCGGCTTGATTTCATAGAATCAAAACCAGAATTTTGGAGGCCCAGACCAAAGCCTAATTATTTCGACATGGGGCTGACAAGATCAGAACAAGAGGTTTTGGAAAGGGGTAGGTGCCAGCAGCGGAGGCTGGAGCAGAATCAGATGGTGAGGGGGGAAAGGTACGGCTCTGAGAACTCCAGGCCTGTGCGGCCACGTTGTTTGTTGCTGGGGCGACGGTGGCGGTTGCATATTAAGACTACAGCAGGCTGTAATTTGGGATGCACAAACAGACGCAGACTGGATTAATGAGACTGGAAAGCAGCCGCTGGCTCAGGGCTCGCTCCATGTTAGGCTTTTGTTTGCTGAAACGAGGAGTGACGTCTGCATTGTGTTATCTGTTTACCTTGCTTGTGGCGTCGGATGTTTTCTTGTCTCATGCAGGCGAAGAATGGCACACAGGAACCTGTTCAGGTTTACTTAGACGCACATGCTTTGAGACTTTCCGAGGGTTCGTTCAGGACATCTGCAATCAGGCTTTTTTGTGGGTTGTTTATTTGGTTGCAAACGTGTGTGTGTTTTGGGGTGGGCCAGGCCGGGGTTTTGAGTCATGAGTATTGATGCACAAATCGATGTCGCCAAACATCTTCTACCACTTAGTTTCCCCAAACGTCTGCTTTTGGAGCCTTATTTTCATCAAGGTAATGGTTTGCGGTTCACTCATGGACGGCGTGATGCACCGTCAACCCGTCTCTCCATCTCTAATCGATTGAAAACAGACTTTCTAAATGTAAATATGCTTTCCCTCAGTAACAGGATGCTCGTGAGGCATCATTTTCTCCATCACTGATGACTTTTTATTTCCATCTTGACCCCAGCAGCCCTAGGGTGTCCGTTTTGAGCCCCCTCACTCTGTTTGCATTTGAAATCGGGGAGACAGATTTGTCACTGTCCGTCCCCATTGAGCACACCTCATTACTGACATCAAGACTTAAGGAAAAGGCCTCTGAAACTGGTCGAGTCTGAGAAAAACAGGAGATGCTCAACACTTGAATGAAGCGGATATGTTTTTCCATTCAATGGTCGTCTCCCTTTTCTCTTCCTCTCGCCTGCTCACTCTCCCTCCTTCCTCAGACGCGTTCTTTGTTTCCTTTGGAGTGTCCGGCTCCTAGGAAATGTACAGCAAACCTATGTGGAATGTTAATGAATTCCAAAGGAAGAGGAGGTGTGGACGTGTCATCTCCCCTTGCAAACTCCTCCTCAGCTGATCGGCCCTGTAAAGAATGCCTGTGTCATTCTTGAGCCCTGTGGTTCAGCAAAAACTTGAGTTTGCGCCAGGGGATGTGAGGTGTTGCCTATGCATCAATAGGTGACTGACACCTAAGCCTTTCTGCCTGGGAAAAGGAAAGACTGGATGTGCTGCTATCAGTGTTGCCATTACGCCTTCTGTTTGAGGTTTGCTGGTGTAAAATCTTCCCTCAGGACCCTGTGCTTCTACATGTCTGTTTCATTATTGCTACAAGCCTGACCTTTTCCTAGTCAACGGTCTGTGCCAAAAGCAATTAGGTTAAAATTAGCAGTTATGGCCATAGACAAGAGGCAGATCCTATTCGTGTTCAAGCCTAATTGGGTTAAAGGTTGCTGAAGAGTATTTTATACATGTACTTAAAACACATCAGGGTTTTCTTTGCACTTGATCAGTTGTTGTCAGCGAACTAGGTGTTGATGTGATGCTAGCGTGACAATATGATTTAATCTTCTACAGTAAACACCCTCAAGGGAGATCTGAATCCCTAGTTAGTGAGTATTAAATAGTGTCCAATTGCTTCCAAAATCCCTTATCATAAATCATGGAGTGCTATTCACTGGAAGTGACATGGAATGTGGCTAGGGTTGATTTGATTGTTCCTCCCTACAGCATTCTGTGTTGGCTTTTATTAAAAGTTTCCACTCACACACATAAAGCAAACACACACAAAGATGTTCTCTCATTACTGTCATTCCTCAGTTGATTAATTTGAACTGGCAGAATAAGGCTTATAGTAATGTTTAAACTTTTGTAATCATCAGTGGGTAAAGTTCATAATTGCTTGTAAATTTGCTTCTTGAAGACTGTTGAATAGGACACTCATTGCGTGTCGCTATGTCAGTCTGGAAAAACACCTTCTGTTGCACCTATGGAGCAAAACACTTTTCTTTTTTTGCAAATGCAACAGGATATTTTGTATAGCAAACCCAAATTTGTCCCAGTTTAGGGACAGCACATCAATTAAAGAATCAGGTGATGAAGTTGGCGGTACACTGAGAGAAAAAGTCTTAACTCTTCTGGTAATTGGCCAAGCAGCCGCAGTTCAATACATCAGTCTATTCAATTCCCAAACTGTTTTTGACAAAAGCTGAAAACTTGTGTTGTCTTGTGTCGTCTCCACTTATTGTCTGTCAGTCTTTGTGTCTGACACTTTTAGCACTTTCCTCTCTTGTATTTTGGCACTCTGGGGTTTCCCTCATGTCCATCTCAAACCATCCTGTCTTTCTCATCTGTGATGGATCGTATTGTTTGGTCTGACTATTGAATCTTTACAGAGATCCTGAGCGAGCAAATCGTTACGTGTCTCCTAAAAGTGGCTCTAGGTAAGGTTGTGGCCCTGGCCTAGTCCTATTTGTGAAGTGGCAGCTGGTCAGTTGGCGTCTGGTAAGCTCTTGTGGTTGCTGCTGACTGCATGTCCTTAGTGGCGGCAGGGTTGACCTGTAGCCAGTGCCTTAGTTTGCTTATCGCCTCATGCACTGTCTCTACCGTCAGAGGCGAAGTCGTCATATCATTATTATGGATGTTCTATGTTTGTTCCAAATATGCCTTCCCATTTCATTTTCTCATCTGCAAAAATGTTTATTGTATGTGTATTGCTTAATTTGCAAGTATATATTTTTTAGTAAGCAATGACAGTGCATATGAATGCTTCATGAATAGACTTTTGTTTTATATCTGGACATGAAGGAGAATCAGAAAGAGAGGAAAGGGTCAGGGTAGAAACAAGAGAGTTAGCAGTTCTTGGATCCCAGCTCTCATTTCATTTTAAAACTACCAAATTTTCAAGAGGGATCAGTTCCAGCCTAGCTGGATGGATACATAGCAGTCATAAGAATTTAAAATATCTCATTATTCAGGATGATAAATGATGGATAAGATCCAGAAGACAAAAGGAGAGCTCTGTAGGCTGTAGAGTAATGCAACTATCCTCAGTGTTACTAAGAGACCTGTTAGTAGGCCATTAGAGAATTAGGCTTTCACGTTAAAGGAAGTGGTGTGTGTTGTAGAGTAATTGTGCGCAGTAATTGGCTTTTATGCTTTTAAACCAGTGAAGACTCTGCTGACAAAGGCTGACTGCACTATATCTTTCTATTATTTCTTACTGTTATTTTCTACTTCATTTCCTTTTCCTCTTTACTTTTGTCACCTTTATTTTCTTGCCCCTCTTACTGTCATTTTTTATTTTCTTTCCTACCTTTTTCCATATTTTCCTTTCCTAATCTCATTTACTGCTCCCTTCCCTTTTCATCTTTCATTTTTCTGCTTCTGTTATTTTCCCATTTCCTTTCCTTTTCATTGTCATAGACTACTTCCCTTTTCCTCTTTTCTGTCCTTTTCATTTATTTTTTCCCATTTTCTTTCCTTTCTTCATTCCTTTTTTCTGTTTCCTATCCTTTTCCTTTCCTTTCTTCCTATATTTCCTTTGCTTTTCCTTCTCCTGTTCATTCCTCTCCTGTCATCCTCATCTCTAACACTTTTATTCCATGTCTCAGACCTCCAGACAGGAAGCGTCGAGACCTGTTCGGAGTGGCCAATGGCACACTGCTCCAAGGTGCAATCAGGAACATCACAGGACTGGAGAGTAACATCACTGACCCAGAGCTGCAGGAGAAAGAGTATCCTTTCTCCGAAGGCAAAACCCATGCAGAGTTCATGGAGATTTCCAACCTGCAGCCCTTCACTGTGTACCGCATCGACATCCACGCTTGTAACTACAAGGTCCACCGTTGCAGTGCTGCGGCTTTTGTATTCTCTAGAACCAAACCAGCAGGTCAGTAAAACCAACAAACCAAACTTGTGCACAAATGACTGCATATCCAGGCCAACAAAATATAAAAATTCCAGTAATTCTCCACTGTGCCTACAGCATGACTTGTTAACAGAAATTAAAACTGAAATGCAATTGAAATCTTATTGAATTACTGTAAGAGAGCACTGGCCTTGAACACGATTATGTTCTTCTCCAGACAAAGCGGATGATATTCCAGGCACTGTAATTCAGGAGAGGGATGAGAAAGTCGAAGGCACAGTGCTGCTGCGGTGGCCTGAACCTCATCACCCTAATGGACTGATCCTCATGTACGAGATCAAATATCGTCTGGGAACTGAGGTTAGTGTGACAACTAACTCATACACCATTAAGAAATAGTTCAAAACTGCAGCCAAGGCCACAAACCGACTGTGTATGTGTGTGTGTGTGTGTTTCAGCCTGAGAAGCATGAGTGTGTGTCACGGCAGCAGTACAGAGTGCTGAGAGGAGCTCAGCTTAGCAATTTGGCCTCTGGAAATTATTCCACCCGGGTCAGAGCCACTTCTCTGTCTGGGAATGGGTCTTGGACTGAACCAGTGTCCTTCTATGTGCCACCACCTAAAAGTAAGGAATGCATCTATGATTTAATTTTTAGGAAGAATGTAGAGAGACCTGTTTCTGTAATGTTTCAAAGTTTTTAATTCTGTTTGAATATCCTTCTCTTTTACAGTAAATTATGGTAATGCATTCTATCTGGCCATCATCATCCCTGTTGTAGTGCTATTTTTGCTCACTGCAGTGATCAGCGTTGTCATCTTTGTCACCAAAAAGAGGTTGATGCCCCATTTATTCAAAAATAGAATTTATTTTAACTTCCCGTGTCCAGTACTGTTTTTCATTTTTTTTTTTTTTTTTTATGTATGTTTGCTTTCAGGAATAGTGACAGGTTAGGAAACGGTGTGCTCTATGCTTCTGTAAACCCTGAATATTTCAGTCCTTTTGAAAGTGAGTATTATGGTTTCAAAACAGGTCGTCTTTAAGTGTTGCACTGCTTTTTAGAAAACTCGCAAGAAAATTTGTCATTTTCCATTAAAAAAATGCTATAACATTAACACAAATAATAATTTCATAATTAGAAACAAAATTGAGATTTGTTAAAAACAAACAAAAAAACTTTTTAAATATATTATTTTATTTCCTAGTAAATTAGCAATCCATATTACTTGAATTATTTGTCACAGCCATAATTAATTGTCAAATCATGAAATCATCATTAAAGTTTCATGATGATTTCATGATTAGACAATTAATTATAATTGTCCAATTGCCTCATTATCTGGGTTTGCCCAAACAATACTGTATGTTACACTGCACTCCTTGTTTAAATGTGCTGACTCTTATTTCTGCAACCTCAGTGTATGTACCAGATGAATGGGAAGTGGCTCGGGAGAAAATCACAATGTGTCGTGAGCTGGGTCAGGGCTCCTTTGGTATGGTGTATGAGGGCATCGCAAAGGGCGTTGTCAAAGATGAACCTGAGACCAGAGTAGCCATCAAGACTGTAAATGAATCCGCCAGTATGCGTGAACGCATCGAGTTCCTGAACGAAGCTTCAGTTATGAAGGAGTTCAACTGTCACCATGTGGTAAGAAAGAGGGCACAATCTCATCAAGCAGTTGGTTTTGCCAACAACAACAACAACAATTTTTTTTATGTATTAAGTGTTATCATTTCTGTGCCACCAAACAAATGGCAAAAATAATGATGCTTTTTAAACAGGTTGCTCAGACACAGGTTTCTCAGTGTTTTCATAGTGACTGTGTTATTTCAGTTCTTTTTTTCTTTGTACCCTGATTGGTTTAGGTGCGACTTCTGGGTGTGGTTTCGCAAGGCCAGCCCACTCTAGTTATAATGGAGCTGATGACACGGGGCGATCTGAAGAGCTACTTGCGTTCTCTTCGTTCAAAAGAGGTATGGAAACATCCTGTCATATCTGCCTGCACAAACATCCTCCCCACAAATCCTCCCCAAAATTGTTATCCCATAATTGATCTCTATACTTCTTTTTAGCTTATTAGGGGTTCAAGCACGAAGTGCTGAAACCCTATTGTAATTGTACTGATTTTTATTATTATTAGGGGTTCAAGCACGAAGTGCTGAAACCCTATTGTAATTGTCCTGATTTTTATTATTATTTTTCTTCTGCCGTAAAACGCATCGTGCAGCCCAAACCGTAAGAGCTGGAACCTTGAAACTTTGCCAGATGGTAGTACAAAAATCGAGGAGAGGTTATCAAATTATGACCCCGATTGGCCCATAGGTGGCGCTATAGCAACCAAAAGCGCGAAACTGCTCAGAACTCCTAGACCGTATGTCGTAGACTCAAGTGTCTTATATCATTGGAAAGCTGGACGCCTGACGAACAAAACGTATATCTCCGATTTCATTTCCGCCATGATAGATTTTCCGCCATTTTGAATTTTGTCAAAAACCTACTTTTGCGAACTAGTCCCTGGTTTTTCGCCCGATCGGAACCAAACCAGTGCAGAAATGTTCTCTAGAAACTGAAGATCAATAATTATCGAAAAAAAGTCGAAATTTCGATTCACGGACGCTAAGGGGCGCCAAAACGTACGTTGTGGGAGGGGCCTATTTTACTAAAATGGCTATAACTCCAGAAGTAAATGAGGTATCTTCACCAAACTCGGTACACATATGTATGAGCTCAATATGAGGTAACAGTAAAAAAATCGCGGCGATTTGCCACATGGTGGCGCTATAATATGAAAAAAACATAAAACAGGCTTTAACCACCTGACCGTTAGTCCGATTGACTTGAAAATTGGTATGCCGTGTCTTGGTCCAAGGTGTCATGTATGTGTATGAGGACATTGGCGTATCTAAAAAAACATGGCCGCCATCGGCCAATGAAGTTTGAGCACCTATTAGACAAGGTTAACGGAGGCCGATCGGAACGAAACTCGGTGGGCATGTTCTACTCATGGCCCTAGAGCATACCTGTCAACCCTCCCGTTTTTCCCGGGATTCTCCCGTATTTTACATTGCTATCCCGCTATCATCCCGTTTAAATATTTTCCCGTATTTCTCCCGTATTTGTAATCTTTCTATAATTTTTTTTAAAAAATCCCAAAGGGCGCAAACCAGTTAAGCGGAAATCCCGCCCTGCAGCTAATTTCATTGGTTAAGGTTACAATGACGGGTAGGTTTAGGGGTCAGTGTTTGGTGTAGGCAATCAGTACTGTGATTCACATGACCAATAAAATCTTTAGAATCGGCTGCAGGGCGGGATTTCCACTGAAGTAGTTTGGGGGAAAAAATCGCGCAAAGATCAGCAGCATCCGAGGATGGATGAACATGAGAGAGATGGCATTAACACACGCAATTATGTCAAAATGTCCGTTTTGTCGAGTATCCTCATAAGAACAGTCTGAGCAGTCTATTAGTTAAAAAAAAAAAAAGTCGTAAATGAAAGTAAAGAGTTGTGAGAGAATGAGACGCGTGTAAGATCCGTCAGCGACTGTTTTTAAAGAGACAGTAGCCAATAAAGCTTTCTGTCAGTAAAGTTAATCAAAGAACAAAGGTAACAGAGAAAAGCACTCACTGCTCTTGACTAAAGATCTTTTTTTTACTTTAATAAGGATTAATCTATGTACAATTTAAATTGTATGCAGTGCAAACTGTTTTATAACTTCAATTTCTGTATATTTTTCCTACCTGTTAGACAAATATTTAAAATATACTGTTTTATGTTTTTCTACATTAATTTGGAGATTAATTGTGAAATTATTACATTATAAAATGTAAGTTTTTTTAATGGCAATTAATCGTGATTAATTAATGTAGTTAATTGTTGCAATTGATAAAAATAAATAAAGAAACATGAATAAGTCTTAGGCCTATGTTTATTTTAATTGGATAGTATGTATGTATTTATTTATGTTAATATCTGCGCAATTAACGTCTATTTAGCCTGCCTCTGCCATCCCCATCCCCCCCGCCATTCCCCCAAACCCCCCCCCCCACCCCCCACCCCCGCGCGTTCAGATTTCCCGTATTTTGGTATCCAAATGTTGACAGGTATGCCCTAGAGGTCTGTAAGAGTTTTGAAAGAAATCGGCCACTAGTTGGCGCTAACGAGATTTATGGCTCTGTAATCACGTGGTGTTACACTTATTGTCACAAAATGGATACCATTTGATAGATCTCCTCTTGTTGAACAACTTTGCCTCAAGAACCATTGCTGTCAATCAAACCGTTCATTAAATATTCGTAATTATGTTAAAAACCTACTTTTGCGAACTAGTCCTAGGTTTTTCGCCCGATCGGAACCAAACCAGTCTAGGACAATTCTATGGACTCTCTAGGTCAATAATTATCAAAAAAAAGTTGAACTTTTGCATTTTTCGCATGGCTAACAGGGTCATTTAGAAAATGGGCGTGGTAAAATGCACTCAAAAGCCTATAAATCCTAAACGAAAACTCAGAACTTCACGAAAATTGATGAGCATATGTGTCATAACCTGCTTAAGAAGCATGGAAAATTTTATGGAGAGCGGACCATAGTTGGCGCTATAACTGTTAAAACGCTTTAAAACCATATATTTCCTATGGTAAATTGCCTGTATTTGCTGTAAATGGTGTCTTCTATCTTTTATCATATAATGTTCATATCATAATGTTCAAAACCAGTGCAGCACAATTCTCTGAACTCTCTAGATCAATAATTATCAGAAAAAAAGTTTAACTTCTTCAAAAGGTGATTTTATATGAATATAATGACATATTAAGCCAATAAGTGGTATTTTACTGCCCCCTGCTGTCATTTCATCATACTACTCCCTAATATTGTTATAAAATTCATATTTAGACTTTATAAAATCATTATTTTAACATTTACAATCACATTTTGTCAAAACTCATCTATTGAGTATTACTATTGACAATTGTGTTACACTGAGATATGGAAATGGACGAAAGTAAATGAATGAAATGAAACGAAAGTATAACGGCATTTAAGCCACGCCCCCGAATACAAATTCATTCATAACTCGAAAACGGAAAGTCGTTGCGCGCTCAAATTTTGATGGTGAGGACCTCTCCGGGCTCTTGATCGAAACGTGTCGTCGCGGGCCTCGGGAGCGCGCCCCCCGCGCATCGCGAATCCGCGGGACCCCCGATTTTGAACGGCCATTACTCCCGACCCAGACCACCCCGAACATTGTGTGAGAGCTCGTTGGAAAGGGCGCGTCCTTGGCTAGCTTCGATTCAAATGTGGTGTTATTTGCCCTGGGCATTCCAGAGATAATAGCCCGAACAGATATGCCTTATAACAGTCATAACTCCCAGCCCCAATCGCCCAAAAACACCTTGATGGTCTCATTCAACAGGGCTCCTCAAGCACTATCTATGCTCTGAGTTTCAGAATTTTTCGCCTTTTGGTTCCTGAGATATAAGTAAAAAAACAAATTCCCATTCATTCATTCAAACACTTCAACTGTAAAATGTAAGCTATAATACCACTGTTGTCCACTAGAGGGAGCAGCAGGATTACGCATGATCTTTTAATTCGCTTCAGTATTGGGAAATAAACAAATGCTTTAAGAAGCAATCTTTTTTATTATGATGTTTTTTTTTTTTATTATGATATTTGTATATATTTTATTTTTTTATTATGATTATGAACGGTTTGATTGACATTAGTGATTCTTGAGGCAAAGTTGTTCAAGATGAGGAGATGAAGATATTTTCACAATATCACATCCTAAAAACATTGAAAACATATTTGTCTTTGTGTGTGTGTGTGTGTGTGTGTGTGTGTGTGTGTGTGTGTGTGTGTGTGTGTGTGTGTGTGTGTGTGTGTGTGTGTGTGGATGTGTTTGTGTCTGTGTGTGTGTCTGTGTGTGTAAGCATGCTTAATGGAAAGAACATGGAGAAACTGCTTTGTTTTACTGGTGGATAAAAAAGTCTTTCAAATGAAAGTGAGTCAATTAGTGGTCTTCTACTATGGAAGCAGGACATTCTACTTAATAAAATATTTTCATCTGTGCTTTTGCATTAGTTTTTGGACTATATAAAATTACTTGCATGAAAATCACCTATTATAACACAGTCATGTTTTGTCAAAGTTTATCACTTCATTTTTACTGAGTTCTCAGTTTGAACAATTCTGCCTCTCAGTAATTAATTTGAAATCTGAAAATGGTGTTATACAGAGGAGATTTGCAATTATCATTTTGTTACCTATCTTTTATTTTAAATATCTACATCTACAACAAAATGTGTGTGCATGTGTGTGTTCAAGCATGGTTAGTGTATTAAGTATTATTGTTTAAGTATTATTGTTTTCATTTACATTTTAACCACCAGAAGAAGAACACTCATTGGTTCATTCTGCTCACTAAAATATTATTTTTCATTTTTTTTTGAAATTTTTCAATATTTTCCATTTGAAATATTGTTTAAACTTAATAAAATCATTAAAATAACATTTCAAATAATATTTTGTCTGTTTATAAATCCCACAGACTCACATTGGCTGCAATACTAATGTTTTTGTAAAACACAGACCTGATAGTCTAATCTGTGTGTATTGTGCATATATTATTGATATTATTACTATTGCAAATCATGTTATTGTAACTCATATCTTAATAGAATATTATTTGTAATTTTAATTCTTTATTTCTTAATTGTTTTTTTATGATTACTACAGATATTATCACCAAAGATATCAACTAAACCTTCACTTTTAGTATTGACACGCTGCACACACAGCACAATCACACACTCACTAATGCATTCAAATAAATGTAATCTTATTGTGCTACTTTATTTGTACATGATTAGAATGAACAGAAATCTAAGAATATTTTTCTTCTTTTGTTAAAGCCATTTCAGACTCCAAGTAAGCATTATATTACTAATCATCTATTTTAAAGGTGCCATACAATTGAAAACTGTATTTATCTTGGCATAGTTGAATGATAAGAGTTCTGGACATGGAACTGACATACCGTGAGCCTCAAACACCATTGTTTCCTCCTTCATGTGTAAATCTCTTGTTTGCAAAAGACCGCTGAAAAATGAGTGAATCCCACCATAACACCGACTGTGACGTTGGAGTCAGGATCATTAATATTTATACCCCCCAAATTTGCATTTTCCAGTCCATGTTCTAGGCCAGGCAGTGTTAATGTGGACCTGCACAGCCGAATCATCAGAAGATCTGCAGGTATTGTGAAGAAGCAAGCAAGGACAATAGTGAAAATGGCAGATCATGGATATAAATGTTATGTCTGAGGCTGTGCTGCGGATTTGAGAACTTTTCATTCCCTTCCCACAAAAGAGAACTGTCAACAGGCATGGTTGATGTTTACAACAGGATACCTCACCATTTTAATTCAAAGCTGTTAGTTTACTCTTAACGGAGGCCGATCAGAACGAAACTCGGTGGGCATGTTCGATTCGTGGCCCTAGAGGTCTGTAAGAATTTTGAAAAATCAGCCACTAGTTGACGCTAACAGGTTTTACGGCTATGTAATCACGTGATGCATATCATTTGATAGATCTCCTCATACTGAACAACTTTGCCTCAAGAACTACTACTGTCAATCAATTTGTTCATTAAATACTTGCGATTATGTTAAAAACCTACTTTTGCAAACTAGTCCTAGGTTTTCGCCCGATCGGAAATATACCAGTGCAGTACAATTCTCTGGAAGCTCTAGATTATTAATTATATAAAAAACTTTAACTTTACCCATTGGGTAGCCATAACAGGATCATTTAGAAAATGGGTATGGCAAAAAACACTCAAAAGCCTGTAAATCCTAAACAAAAACTCAGACAACTCACTAAACTGCCTTATGTGCTTAAAGACCCTAAATGCTTGAACCCCGCTAAATGCTGCTTGCAGCTTTAATTAGGGGTTCAAGCATGAAATGCTGAAACCCTATTGTAATTGTGCTGATTTTTATTATTATTATTATTATTCTGCCGTAAAACGCATCGTGCAGCCTAAACCGTAAGTGCTAGAGACTTGAAACTTGGCCAGAAGGTAGTACAAAAATCGAGGAGAGGTTCAGAGAATATGAGCTAGATTGGCCAATAGGTGGCGCTACAGTGCAAAAAACAAAAAAATGGCATATTTTTGCTTAAATCTCATCAACCCTTTGTCACAGACTCAAGTGTCTTATATCTTTGGAATCCTTGGGTCAAGCCGAACAAAAAAGGCCTCAAGGATTTCATTTCCGGTATGCAAATTTTCCCGCCATTTTGGATTATGTCCAAAACCTACTTTTGCGAACTAGTCCCTGGTTTTTCGCCCGATCGGAACCAAACCAGTGCAGAAATATTCACAGGAGTCTGAAGATCAATAATTATCGAAAAAAATGTAAAATTTCGATCCACGGTTGCTAAGGGGTATCAAAACGTTCGCAGGAGGCGGAGCTAATTATACGAAAATGGCTATAACTCGTGAACGAAATGAGATATTTTCACCAAACTCGGTACACATATGTAAGAGCTCAAGTTGAGGTCACAGTAAAAAAATCGCGGTGATTGGCCTCATGGTGGCGCTATAATATGAAAAAAACATAAAACAGGCTATAACCACCTGACCGTTAGTCCGATTGACTTGAAAATTGGTATGCAGTGTCTTGGTCCAAGGTGCCATGTATGTGTATGAGGACATTGGCGTATCTCAAAAAACATGGCCGCCATCGGCCAATGAAGTTTGAGCACCTATTAGACAAGGTTAACGGAGGCCGATCGGAACGAAACTCAATGGGCATGTTCGGCTCATGGCCCTAGAGGTCTGTAAGAATTTTGAAAGAAATCGGCCACTAGTTGGCGCTAATGAGTTTTATGGCTCTGTAATCACGTGGTGTTACACTTATCATCACAAAATGCATATCATTTGATAGATCTGCTTATGCTGAACAACTTTGCCTCTAGAACCATTGCTGTCAATCAAACAGTTTATTAATTATTCACGAATATGTTAAAAACCTACTTTTGCGAACTAGTCCCTGGTTTTTTGCCCGATCGGAACCAAACGAGTCTAGGACAATTCTCTGGACTCTCTAGATCAATAATTATCAAAAAAAAGTTGAACTTTTGCATTTGGATGGCTGTAATAGGGTCATTTATAAAATGGGCGTGTCAAAATACATTAAAAAGCCTATAAATCCTAAATAAAAACTCAGAACTTCACAAAAATTGGTCAGCATATGTGACATAACATCATTAACAAGCATGAAAAATTCTATGGAGATCGGACGATAGGTGGCACTATAACTGTTAAAAAGCTTTAAAATCATATATTTCCTATGGTAAACTGCCTGTATTGGCTGTAAATGGTCTTTTCCATCTCTGATCATATAATTTTCATATCATAATGTTCAAAACTAGTGCAATACAATTCTCTGGACTCACTAGATCAATAATTGTCAGAAAAAGTTGAACTACTTCATTTGGATAGCTATAATAGGTTCACTTCAAAATCTGGCCTTTACCAAGTCTATATCGATTTTAATCAATGCTCAGACCTTCTTAAAAACAAGTCAGAACGTGTGAAATATCACCCTGAACAAGCATGAAAATTTTCAGACAGATCGGACAAAATTTGCCTCTATAACAGTTAAAAAGGTGAAAATGATATGAATTAATGGCATGTTAAGCCAATAAGTGGTATTTTACTGCCCCCTGCTGTTTAAAATAGTCATTTTCTCATATTGGTATTGGTATCAGCCATGGTAAATCATGATAAATGATGGTGTGTGTGTGTGTGTGTGTGTGTGTGTGTGTGTGTGTGTGTGTGTGTGTGTGTGTGTGTGTGGTACAAATATAACAAAGGTTTTATTTTCCAACATGAAAACAAACATAACAGAGTGCTAGTGCACAAACAATAACCGACAATGATAATGGATGAGAGGGGAACTTAAATACACAGATCAAGACAAGGACAACAGGTGACGGTTATGATGATGAGGAGCAGGTGATGATGAGGAGGGTGATGAGGAGCAGGTGCAGGTGATGACGACAGATGGTGAATGTGATGAAGACAGAAGGTGAATGTGATGAAGGTGAATGTGACACCAATATCACTGAAACATTTGTGTGTGTGTGTGTGTGTGTGTGTGTGTGTGTGTGTGTGTGTGTAGCATTATTGTGTGTAGCATATGTAGCAAGTATGCATTATTGAGTTAACATGGAAACACTGGTTTGCTTTAGTGCAGAAAACTGGTCAAAATCATGAGGTTTAAAGTGAAAGTGAGCCAATAAGTGGTCTTCTACTGCCCTCTGCTGGCCATTCTACTTATTAATTAAATTTTTCCACATGTGCTTGCATTTATACTTGAATACACACTAAAAATCACTTATATAGCAATAACTATTATAACACAATCATATTTTGTCAGTGTTAATCACTTTATTTGCACTGACACTTCAAATAATTGCTAGTAATGTGGTAAATCATGGTAAATCATGGTTAACTATGCTGTGTGTGTGTGTGTGTGTGTGTGTGTGTGTGTGTGTGTGTGTGTGTGTGTGTGTGTGTGTGTGTGTAAGCATGCATTGAGTTAACATGGATAAACTGGTTTGCTTTAGTGCAGAAAACTGGTTTAAAGTGAAAGTGAGCCAATAAGTGGTCTTCTACTGCCCTCTGCTGGCCATTCTACTTATTAACGAAATATTTCAACATGTGCTTGCATTCATACTTGAATACACACTAAAAAAATCACTTATATAGCAATAACTATTATAACACAATCATATTTTGTCAGTGTTAATCACTTTATTTGCACTGACACTTCAAATAATTGCTAGTAATGTGATAAATCAGGCTAGAAACATGGTAAATCAAAGTAAATAATACTAGATTGTCGTTTATCTCCTGGTAAATAATACTAGAACGTGGTATATCATGGTAAATCATGGTTAACTATGCTGTGTGTGTATGTGTGTGTGTGTGTGTGTGTGTGTGTGTGTGTGTGTGTGTGTGTGTGTGTGTGTGTGTGTGTGTGTGTGTGTGTAAGCATGCATTGAGTTAACATGGAAAAACTGGTTTGCTTTAGTGCAGAAAACTGGTTTAAAGTGAAAGTGAGCCAATAAGTGGTCTTCTAGTGCCCTCTGCTGGCCATTCTACTTAATAATGAAATATTTTACATGTGCTTTTGCATTCATACTTGGACACACACAAAAAATCACGTATATAACTAACTATTATAACACAATAATATTTTGTCAGTGTTCATCACCTCATTTGCACTGACACTTCACATAATTGCTAGTAATGTGGTTAATCATGCTAGAAACATTGTAAATCATAGTAAATAATACTGAAATGAGGTGTATCAAGGTAAATCATGCTAGAATCCTAATAAATCATTCTGGAACATGGTATATGATAGTAAATCATGCTAGAATCATATTAAATAATTCTAGAATGTGGCAAATCGTTGTGGGAGGAGCCTATTTACTCAAATGGCTATAACTCAAGAAGTAAATGAGATATCTTCACCAAACTCAGTACACATGTGTATGGGTTCAATTTGAGGTCACAGTAAACAATTTTATGGAGATCGGACCATAGGTGGCGCTATAACTGTTAAAATGCTTTAAAACCATATATATCCCATGGCAAATTGCCTGTATTGGCTGTAAATGGTCTTTTCCATCTATTATGTCAGTGGTTACATGCTTGCTAAATAAATCTTAATAACTTTTGATGCTTTTGTGCTTAAATGCCTTAAAGGCCTTAACTGCTTGAACCCCGATAAATGCTGCTTGCAGCTTTAATTATTATTATTATTATTATTTTCCCCTAAAACGCATCGTGCAGACCAAACCGTAAGAGCTGGAACCTTGAAACTTGGCCAAATGGTAGTCCTCAATTTGGGGAGAACCTATCAAAGTATGACCCCGATTGGCCCATAGGTGGCGCTATAGCAACCAAAAGCGCGAAACTGCTCATAACTACTAGACCGTATGACGTAGACTCAAGTGTGTTATATCATTGGAAAGCTGGACGCCTGACGAACAAAACGTATATCTCCGATTTCATTTCCGCCATGATAGATTTTCCGCCATTTTGAATTTTGTCAAAAACATACTTTTGCGAACTAGTCCTAGGTTTTTCACCCGATCGGAACCAAACCAGTGCAGAAATGTTCTCTAGAGTCTGATTATCAAAAACTATCGAAAAAAAGTTGAAATTTCGACTCACGGACGGTAAGGGGCGCCAAAACGTACGTTGTGGGAAGGGCCTATTTTACTAAAATGGCTATAACTCCAGAAGTAAATGAGGTATCTTCACCAAACTTGGTACACATGTGTAAGAGGTCAATCTGAGGTCACAGTAAAAAAACCGCGGCAATTGGCCACATGGTGGCGCTATAACATGAAAAAAACATAAAACAGGCTATAACCACCTGACCATTAGTCCGATTGACTTGAAAATTGGCATGCAGTGTCTTGGTCCAAGGTGCCATGTATGTGTATGAGGACATTGGCGTATCTCGAAAAACATGGCCGCCATCGGCCAATGAAGTTTGAGCACCTATTAGACAAGGTTAACGGAGGCCGATCGGAACGAAACTCGATGGGCATGTTCAACTCAAGGCCATAGAGGTCTGTAACAATTTTGAAAGAAATCGGCCACTAGTTGGTGCTAACGAGTTTTACAGCTCTGTAATCACGTGGTGTTACAAATATCCACACAATATGCATATCATTTGATAGATCTCCTCATCCTGAACAACTTTGCCTCAAGGACCATTGCTGTCAATCAAACCGTTCATTAAATATTCGCAAACATGTTAAAAACCTACTTTTGCGAACTAGTCCTAGGTTTTTCGCACGATTGGAACCAGACCAGTCTAGGACAATTCTCTGGACTCTCTAGATCAAAAACTATCAAAAAAAAGTTGAACTTTTGCATTTGGATGGCTGTAATAGGGTCATTTATAAAATGGGCGTGGCAAAATACACTAAAAAGACTATAAATCCTAAATGAAAACTCAGAACTTCACAAAAATTGGTGAGCATATGTGACATAACATCATTAACAAGCATGCCAAATTTTATGGAGATCGGACAATAGTTGGCGCTATAACTGTTAAAAGGCTTTAAAACCATATATTTCCTATGGTAAACTGCCTGTATTGGCTATAAATGGTCTTTTCCATCTCTGATCATATAATTTTCATATCATAATGTTAAAAACTAGTGCAATACAATTCTCTGGACTCACTAGAACAATAATTGTCAGAAAAAGTTGAACTACTTCATTTGGAAAGCTATATTAGGTTCACTTCAAAATGTGGCCTTTACCAAGTGTCCCCGAAAGCCTATATCTCTTTAATGAATGTTCAAACCTTCTTAAAAACAAGTCAGAACATGTGAAATATCACTCTGAACATGCATGAAAATTTTCAGACAGATTAGACAAAATTTGCCTCTATAACAGTTAAAAAGGTGAAAATGATATGGATATAATGGCATATTAAGCCAATAAGTGGTATTTTACTGCCCCCTGCTGTTTAAAATAGTCATTTTGTCATATTGTTCTATAATTTATATTTAGACTTTATAAAATCCCTTTTTTAACATTTACAATTACATTGAAAAAACAACAACATTTGTCTTTGTGTGTGTGTGTGTGTGTGTGTGTAAGCATGCATTATTGAGTTAACATGGAAAAACTGGTTTGATTTAGTGCAGAAAACTGGTAAAAATAATGAAATTTAAAGTGAAACTGAGCCAATAAGTGGTCTTCTAGTGCCCTCTGCTGGCCATTCTATTTATGAAGTCTTTTCACATGTGCTTTGTGCAAATCACTTATATAACAATAACTATTATAACAAAATCATATTTTGTCAGTGTTTATCACTTCATTTGCACTGACACTTCACATAATTGCTAGTAATGTGGTAAATCATGGTAAATCACGCTAGAACCATGGTAAATCATAATAAATAATACTAGAATGTGGTGTATCAAGGTAAATCATGCTAGAATTTTGGTAAATCATTCTAGAACATGATATATCATGGTAAATCATGCTAGACCATGTTAAATCATGGTAAACCATGGTAAATCATGATAAACTATGGCAAATCATGCTAGAATGTGTTATATCATGGTAAATCATGCTAGAACATGGTAAATCAAGGTAAACTAAGATAAATTCATGGTAAACTATGCTAGAACAGGGTAAATCATGGTAAACCATGGTAAATCATGATAAACTATGGTAAATCATGCTAGAATGTGGCATATCATGGTAAATCATGCTAGAACATGGTAAATCAAGATAAACTGAGATAAATTCATGGTAAATCATGGTAAACCATGGTATATCATGATATACTATGGTAAATCATGCTAGAATGTGGTATATCATGGTAAATGATGCTAGAACATGGTCTTTTCCATCTATGATGTCAGTGGTTACATGCTTGCTAAATAAAACTTTATAACTTTTGATGCTTTTGTGCTTAAAGTCCTTAACGGCCTTAACTGCTTGAACCCCGATAAATGCTGCTTGCAGCTTTAATTAAAATATACTTTTACTTCATAACGTTTATTACGTTTATTTTTGTTCTGCTCTGATCTATGGGCTACATCTTAACTTATCTTTTAGTTAATGTTCAGTTTTTCAAAGTTACTCAATATGTCAGTCAGCTCTTCACAAAGGGGTTAGAAGTGCATGAGAGAAACAGAAGTGTTGAATGCAGCATTTGTCCTCTTTTTTCCACCATGTAGCAGGGCTCTAGCAGCCAGTCTCTGCCTCCGCTGAAGAAGATGATTCAGATGGCCGGAGAGATAGCGGACGGGATGGCATACCTCAATGCCAACAAGTTTGTCCATCGAGACCTGGCTGCCAGGAACTGCATGGTTGCTGAGGACTTCACAGTTAAAATCGGAGGTAAGAATATATTTGAAACAAGATTTGATTGAGAGGTGTGACTGGCCTTTCACAGCTTTCTTCCAGCTCATGTCTGCTCTCTTTATGCGTTTAGACTTTGGCATGACAAGGGACATCTACGAGACTGATTACTATCGCAAAGGAGGCAAAGGGCTTCTGCCGGTCCGCTGGATGTCCCCGGAGTCTTTGAAAGATGGAGTGTTCACAACAAATTCTGATGTCTGGTATGAGCTGCCTGTCCTCTCTGACACTTCTCTTCACACACACACACACAAATGCAAAACTTTCTGTTGCTTCTCTGCATAGTGTGTGTGTGTGTGTGTGTGTGTGTGTGTGTGTGTGTGTGTGTGTGTGTGTGTGTGTGTGTGTGTGTGTGAATTGATCTGCGCTTGCATGTACAGTATGTTACCGGTCAAACAATTGGACATACATTAATATTAAAAAGTTTGTGGTCTGTAAGATTTATTAATGTTTTGAAAGAAGCTCATCAAGGCTGCATTTTTTTTATTGAATATACAGTAAAAACATTAATAGTGTGAAATATTATTACAAGTTAAAGTAACTGTTTTCTGTTTTAATATATATTATACAATTTAATTTATTCCTGTGATGCAAAGCTGAGTTTTCAGCAGCAGTTATTGCAGTCTTCAGTCACATGATCCTTTAGAAATCAATCTACATGATTTGGTGCTTGAGAAACATTTCTTATTATTTATTATCCATGTTGAAAACAGTTGTTCTGCTTAATAGTTTTGTGGAAACGGATACATTTCTTTCTCTGAATTCTTAGAAAGCAAATATTTGAAATAGAAATCTTTTGTTATCATATACATATCTTTACTTTTGATATTTTACAATTTAATGCATCTTTTCTGACTTATTCTGTTGCAAAAAAGGAATATGGAAGTGTAGGAATTATATGGGAACCAAAACTACCTCATATTTAGGTTTCTTCAAAGTAGTTGCCTTTGGTATAGGTTGGGGTTTTATGATGTCTCCTTTTGTGGGACCCCCTTCCTAAAAAATAAAGAAAGTTTTATATTTTAATGTATAAACCCTGCAAAAAATACTTGCAACAAATTAATAATTACAACAAACTTGAGTCTAAAACTTAAGTTAATAGATTATGTTAAGAAATCCATGTGCAAAAAAATATATTTGCCAATAAAAAAATTAAAACAAAACTGAAGTATAAGCTTTTATCAAAAAAAGTTTAATTTATTAACGTGTGTCCAAAATTTGACTGATGAAACATTTTTCCATCTGATCAGCAGGATGTCCCATCAGAAACACAGTAGCCCCTCTCCACCACAGGCCCCTTACTGTCCAGAAAGCATTGAAACTGTCTCTTTATTTTTCTTAATACGAAAGGAAGCCTCATAGGCTTATAAGAGGTGAAAACCCTTTAATGTTTTTTTTCCACTGATGTTCTGTGTCAAGGGAGAATATGCATCACTTCCAGACATTCTTCCAGTCCCAGCCAAGCGAAACGTGCCCAAACACATTGTCTCTTTGTGTCAGACAGACTGTCTCTCCACAGCCTTAGTCCCAGCAGCGGCGGTTCAGTAGAACAGTCACGGTGCCATAGACCGACTTCTCCAATTCTGCAGTTTCCCAATCTCCAGCGTCCCACAGCTCTGTCACTCCGTGCGCTCCTAACCTCCTCCAGATGTTTGGTAATGATGGGGTTGGTGTGCCAGCGCAGACCCGCCTCCCTGTCCCTCCGTCCGTATCTGCTGCTTTTGAAGTCCCTGAGATGAAAAGAGTCACCGCGAGCTCCCATCTCGTACTCCCATAAACCTCGCCGTTAGGTGTCTTTATTTGTTTCCTTCCCCTGAAAAAGTCCCACTCTAATGCGGTTTTGTCTTTCAACACGCAGATGTTGCAGCCAATTAGATGCAAGTCACTGTTGTAATAGCCCTGTTTTAAAGGGTGTTGAGCTTTGTCTCAGATCCTTGGCCAGTGTAGAAAATTTGTCCTCGGAGAACTAATGAATAACGACTGGCAACAGTGTGCTCTTTGTGTGGTTTTTATTTGGGGTTTGCCGACTTTCTGGTCCGCTGCTGCACTTTCTCACCGGCCGCCGGCTAATATATGGACTCATTTTCATTAATGAGGAACACAGGGCTAACAAAAACACCACACTAAAAGAGAAAAGTTCAGGTCAGCGGCTCATGCGGTGTTCGCGACTTTTGTGCTGTTTTGAAAATGAGCATTTTGTTGTTCCATGCTAGAAAAATAAGGAAATGCGTTGATGCGTCCGCAGCTTTTCAGTGACGCGCTGCTTTTAGGCTCCGCAGGACTGCAATTGTCTCAAAGTGCCTCTTCATGCATCTCTTGACCTTAAATGGCCTCATTCCTTTCCTCTCCGTCCTCGTCTGACTGGATTGAGTTACTTGATGTTTACGATTGCTGACGTAATTGGACGTAAATGGGTTTTGTGACATTTACCATGATTTACTGTAAGTGCCTGTGTAAGTGACTGTGTAGCTCCTGCAGTTATTTTAACCAGTTCCTCTTTCTTCAGGTCGTTCGGTGTGGTTTTATGGGAGATCGCAACTTTAGCAGAGCAGCCATACCAGGGCATGTCCAACGAGCAGGTACTGCGCTTCGTCATGGAGGGAGGACTGCTGGATAAACCCGACAACTGTCCCGACATGCTGTGAGTCCACCAACTGCACTTTGCTCCCAAACTTGGCACTCTGCTTTACACTGTTAACCCTTTGTCCTCTAACCGGCTCTTTTCTATTTAGGGATGCGATATCACGTTAAAATGTCGATAGTATGTCACCAGATGCTGCTGCTAACGTCTTGCCAGGCCAAAGCCTGACTGGTGCCATTTGCGTCACGGGTTAAAAGGAGACAGGTGACATCATGTTGTCAAAGAGCTTCCATCCATAGAAGGGAGAATGCGCGGTTCCCAGGGGGTGACAGTAACGGTGACCCGCGCTGCTCCACTTTTTATTAAGAGCTTCTCGTACTTATCTTCGCATCTTCATGTCTGCCTGCGTCACCGATCTGGTCTGCCATTCTCCTTTTCTGGGCTGATGTCAGTAGCGAGGCATGAGGTCTATCTGTCCGTTTCTCTTGACCCCTTTCTCCCTCAGTCACTCTTTCTTGTCTCAACTGTTATGGAAACACAAACCCCCGGTTTCCATGGCAGCTACATTGTCCTGATTGCACGAGAGAGGAGGATTGAACATATGCTGCGCTGCGCTACATAGCTAGCGCTGTAAAAACGCTGAAGCTTTGTCATCTGTATCTCATCATTACACTCAGCTAAACATCATAAAGTCAGGATGTCGGCCTCATTTCTATGATATCATGAGAATTTAAGTATTACTTGGCTGAAATACAAGGGCAGGGATTCAGAAATAGCATGTAGATCTCTTGAACACTTGCTTGAACTACGCTCATCATGTTGAGCTCAATACTTGGACATTTTTATCCCAAAACTGTTTAACATTAATGTTTTTGAAGCATTTTTTAAATTGTACATCATGGATACATTGTTTTTGAAAACAGGTTTTTAGGTTTTATATTTCATCATTGTCCTTAATGGCAGTCAGAAGCTCTGTTCCAAAACCTAGTGAGCTGCCTACCTAGCCAGCATATTAAGGCATCATAGTCATGCTCATGACATAACGATACACTCAAAAGTTTGGGGTCTGTACGATTTTTTCAAATGTTTTTGAAAGTCGTCTATTCTGCATAGGCTGCATTTATTTGATCCAAAATACAGTAAAACGCTAATATGGTGAAACATTATAACAATGTAATGTTTTCTATTTTAATATATTTGAAAATGTAATTTATTCCTGTGATGAGAAAGCTGAATTTTCTGCAGCCATTACTCTAGTCTTCACTGCCACATTATGCTAATTTGGTGTGAAAGAAACATTTCTTATTATTAATGTTGAAAAGTTGTGCTGATTCATATTTATGTGAAAACTGGGATACATTTGGGATGCATAGAACATATAAGATTCAAAAGAACAGCATTTATTTGATATAGAAATCTTTTTAAACATGAATGTCTTTACCGTCACGTTTGATCAATTTAATTAAGGCATCAACACACTTATCCTTCAAAGAGAAGGCAATCCCAGAATGCATTGACAAGCTCAGTGAAAAGCATAAAATTGAAGACATGGACAGACTGAACAGATATGTCATTATGAATATGTAATTTAATACTTAAGAGTAGTGAAAATTGTTCAGATTTGTGTGAGAGCTGTTTATTTTTATCTTGCCATAGGCTTAAAAACATACTAACATCAAACTCTTTTGGGATTCATTTTGAGTCGAGTCTCTCATGCCGACTCTGAGCGCTATTTGTGGAGTTGCTGGCTTTGTAGAGCGCTTCAAATCATTAACTTATGAGGTTTCCTTTCAGTTAGTATGCTGCCTTAGAAGGCAGCCGCCCATAGAGAGAGAACGTAGACAGGAAGGTAGCTCAATGGGTTTTGGAAAAGAGATAGTGAGTGCAGACAGTGGGCAGGATTTATCACATTTTCTGATTGGGTTTGAAATCACTTCAGTGAGAAATGACAGATGGCTTCTGCTATGAATTTGTGATCCAACAAGCGGTAAAAAGGAAGGTTACTTGCAAACGCCAGACCTGTCCAAAAAAACTTGTCGTCGTTTTGAGGGAACATCTCATAAGTTGAAACCACAAAAAAGTTTAACTTTCCGCCATTAACTTCCAGTGCAGTATTTGACCTGATACTGTGGAATGTCCTTGCGAGAGAGTTCCCAGGTCGGCTCTGAACCTGTGGCTGGAGGTCACTTAAAATGTATTTCAGTGGGATAGTTAGTGCTGAAACTATTCGTAGCTTGTTTGTTTGTTTTACCAAGATGGTGGGATAGTACCACACCAAACTGTTATGATCATAGGTTTTATTATTTTGTTTTTTGCTTCTCATGCATCCTCAGTTGTTCAAATGAGACAGGTCTGTGGAGTTTTCAGGATAGTAGTGCACTTCTCAGTGTGTACAACCACAAAATGTTCTAGAAGTGGTCTTCTCCACTACACTCCTGTGTGTTCTAGCTGTAGTGAACACTGCCACCTGTTGATGGGTGGAGTTTTTAAGTGTGAATCACCTGGGTTTATGAGATTTTATTGACTTTATATTGCTAGTTTGCACTGCAGTATACGAGTATGAGATTTGTACATGAATAGAAGAGTTGTACATTGCCTCTGTCACAACCACAATGCTGAAATGTTGCTATATTTCAGTTATAATGTCAATTTTGCTGAAAATCTCTCTCTCTCTCTGCTAATTCTTTAAACGAATTCTGCAACTCGACTCTAATTTTCATTCAAGTTGTTCCATTTTACTTAAGATTTATTTTAATTACCAAATCTTTTTAATAGTTTTAGTTTACAATAAAATCTCTGTATACAGGTCAGAGTTTTAGACTGGTTCAAACTGGTAAATAATCTTTTTATTGATCAAGTATTGATTAAAAGAACTGGCTTATTCTGGTCATTTAATTCCAGGAATCAGGCTTAACTGGCCGTGCTGTACATTTTTGATTCACTAAAATGAACTGGCTCTTAAGAATAATTTGTTTTGCAAATCTTTTGTTTTTTAGTGTGCATTATTTGCAGTTCACAGTCGGTTTATTGCAACACATCAAAAATAGTAACTTTTACTTCTAATAGTTCATGTGACTTCTGATCAACTTTCTTTAAATTCAAACTATAACACTATATGTGTATCTGGTCTACAGGTTTGAACTGATGCGGATGTGCTGGCAGTACAACCCTAAAATGCGACCGTCTTTTCTGGAGATCATCAACAGCATAAAAGAGGAACTGGAGCCGCCCTTCCCGGAGGTTAGCTTTTTCTACAGTGAGGAGAACAAGCCCCCCGACACAGAGGAACTGGACATGGAGGTGGAGAACATGGAGAACGTTCCACTGGATCCTGCTTCCACGTTAGCCCCCTCCTCTCAGGGGAGCACAGGGGCTCAGACCCAGAGTCCACAGCCGCTCTCCCCAGCTCAGGGGCCCGGGACGCCAATGGGGTCCGCCCTAACCCCCTCGACCTCACCACCCTCTCCGGGCCTGGCCTTAGACAAGCACTCAGGACAGGTAGCAGCAAACGGGCCAGTGGTGCTGTTGGGGCCGGCGTTCGATGAGACGCAGCCCTATGCGCACATGAACGGGGGGAGGAAGAACGAGCGAGCGCTGCCACTGCCTCAGTCATCGGCCTGCTGATCACGACTGCTCAGTTTCCCTCTACTCCTCCACACAGGGTACCCAAATTTCCCTCGTCCCTTTGTCTACATGGTCATATGTGTTTTTTCTTTCATTCTCGAGGAGTCAAAACCCAGGGCTGACCATGGAGTCGACAACCAAAAGGACGGTGTCCTTCCTGGAAGTCAGTGGATCAGTTTGTTCAAATGATTTCGAATGATGGAGGATGTTTCGGGCGATTGGTGACAGAAAAAGCCTACAAAAACTCTTGCAATATTTAAGTTTTCAGAATGAACCACCACACTAGAGAGGCCTGGCTTTCACTTGTGTGAAAAAAAAACTGTTTTAATGTTTTCTAAAGGAAGAAAACCTGCCAGTTCATTGTGAAATAAGAGAGACAAGCATATTAGCCAGCAAGCCCAGCCCGTGAACGCTTTCAGGGTGCATACCAATGTGTTTTTATACAAAAATACACATTCACCTCTTCAGCGCAAGTACATTTCTTCCTCTAAAACTGTCACACATTTCTCTTTCAAAATGGCGCAAGACTTTCTTAGCTGCGATCGATTGTTCTCAATCAGTGATTGGTCATGTTACTGGTTGAATCCACCCTTCTACTTAATCCATTTCAAGGGTGTTTGTTTGAGAGTGAGGTGGGCTTTTTTTGAAACTGCCAAATTTTTGCCAAATCAAAAGTTATTTATCGTTACATCACCCCCCACACCCCCCCCCATCCACAGCCGACTTTTCAAGGTTGCACTTTGAAGTAGCGCAATCGAGGGACTAAGCTCTCATACTGTCTTTGATGGGGGATTTCTGGACCTCATCTTTTACAATCAGCTTGAGTTTGTAAATCCTTCCCCTTTCCCCTTTTTATATGAATCTGATCTTCAACTATTGCATGGCAGTTCCTGCTGCACACACCATCTGTGAGCTGAGCCTCTGTGAAAGCAATGCCTCAAGTCAAAAGGAAAGAGCACGGCGCTAATCGCGAAGGTGAAGAGATCGGTGCGCTGCAGAGGCGTACATGAATTATAAGGGATCAGCTCGGTCATGAAGCAAACTGAGGGGCTTCATCTGTTTTGTGTGATGAGTGAGGCATTGTACACAGCAGGTATTTTTTTTAGACTAGTCATTAGTCTTTCTGTACAAATCATATGATTCTGAGAAGGGTCTTACAGTTCTATGTTAGACCACAAGATCATTTACATACAAATCATTGGTTTGAGTCACTTTTGATAACTTTTTTACAGTTCTGATGTTCACCTCTTTGTCTGTACAGAAAGAAGCTGCTATTTTTCTTCTTTTGTGGGTGTTATATATATATATATATATATATATATATATACACACACACACACATGTGTATATGGAAATCCTTCAGGTTTAATATTTTATGATATCTCCACTACAGTCCATTTTCTTATGCTTTATACTCTTCTTGCAAAAAAGAAAAAAAGAAAAGAAAAAAAGAGAATAGCAATTTATTTTTTTCTCCCTAAGAGGTTGTCTGCATTGCCACATGTCCATTGCCTTGTGTTTAACATTTCTCTATAATATTATTATTATTATTAATTATTATTATTATTATTATTATTAGTTACAACAAACTCCTTTAGCTCTGCATGTGAACTTTAGGCACCCTTGATAAAGTTGTCTACCATTGCACCTGCTCATGAGGTGCAGCTCAATCTCAGGTTAATGTTAAGGTTTTGTTCTCCAAACATTATGTTCCCATCATAGCTGATTCCACCTCGGCTTTTAGTTGCTGGCCTCTCCTTACAGTGTAGTAAACCGTACAGTATGTCAGTGTCCGTGCTCATGCCTCCTGCCAGGCATTGACATGGAAGTTTTCATTTACATTTCTTTACCCTCATAGACTTATTTTTGTAACCCATTCATGTAACTGAATAGCAACTAACAGGGCTAATCGGGTTGTCTTAATTTGTCTCGCATATGCCAGCCAACCAACCAACCATATGCCAACGATTTTATAAATCCATGCAATGAACACTAACCTTCCTGATGAAATATGCCATCTGTAACCAAATAAGAATCGGTTCAAGTTCAGAGAAGTGATCGGTTTCTTCAAAGATTGCTAAATAAAACAATAGTTTTCCCTGGCTAGTTGGCTTTAAAAAAAAGTTTAGTTTTGAAGAATTTCTTCATGTGTATTTGGAAACGTTACCCAGGACTTATTTATCCTGTTTTAGAAGGTTATTTTCCCCCTTTGAAGGGGTATTTATTTAATTTCCTGGGTTTTTTTTTTGTGTGTGTGCGTGTGTGTGTGATACCAGTTGAAATCACTGTACAAATGCCCTTATGATTTAGTATAAAGTCAGATTATAGATGCATTTTCCATGATGTCATGACTGGGGGACTTTTTTTTTTTCATTTCCTTCAGCATCTATCTACCTCATTCTCTTTTATTTTTTTAAATGTGTAAGTATATGAAATGATAAAATACATCTCGCTTTTTTCTGTAATGGACACCTTATCATCATCTGTCATGTCTCTGATAAAAAACAAAAAAATTAACAAAAAAAAAAACTCTTTAAGCACCACAGAGTACAAGCTCCCAGGGGTGGAGAGAGAGGAAGTCATGGTGTGAGCTATCATGCCAATGGGATTCCTAATGGCGTGTCTATTGCATCCCTTATCACATGCCTGGTAACGCAAAAATCGCACTGCTCTTGATCACACTGCAATACTTTTATAAATAATCGTGTTAAAATACCTAATTCACCAGATGGTTTCATCATAATGGACCTTAGAGATAAAACAGTTCTTTGCTATCAGCTATCAAGTGTTTTTTTTTTTTGTTTTTTTTTGGTATTAAATATTCTTCTTCACTGATCACCCCTTAATTGCCATCTAATCAATAAAACGGCTGTTCATAAAGGTTTAGGAGCGCATATAATATCCTAACTTGCAATGAGAGCAAGACATCAACAAAAAAACATGATTTGAGTCCAGATATGATTTTGTCATTGAAAACTCTACATAATCTTAAATTTTCCATTAGTTTAAAGGGTCTTATTTAGCAAGAACTCATTTGCAGCATCAACGGAGATCATGGCCCTTGACATCCAGTTTGCCAGCATGACCTTCTTCTGCACAACAATGTCAGTCTCCTACATCTGTCAATGGCCTATAACTGAGGATGACTTTAATACACTGCTAACTATAACATTATAAGTGAATCTTCCTTCTCTTTTGCTGCAGTTTGCTGTAATACCTTTTGGCCAAAGCATCTAAACGATTGAATGCATACTGTGGATTTCTCACAACAAACCAGTGGATTTTTTTCCCTTCTCATAAACCTACCTGGAAAAAGCATTCCAACTGATTTGTTTGGTCAGATGCATATGTCTAGCGAGTACAATATATAAAGGGCCAATTGTTGTCGGCGTATTCATCTACATCATTCTCTAGAGGGAGAAAGGGCTGTAGTTTTGCCTCTCTTTTCTACTGCTGCTGACAACATGCTGCTTTACAGAGACTACAAATAGTCTTGCCAATAGCATTGGGAAGGTGGTGGATCTAAGCAACATGCTTTCTCTCTGCAAACAACCGTTAAAAACAGATGGGTCAGATGATTAAATTGCAAAGAGGATTCAGAGAAAGTCACGGTCTTACAACCCCTGGCCGTTCTGTTTCATGGCACTTAAAATATTCTTTGACTTTTTTTTTTTTTTCATCTTTTGAACTCCAGGGGTTGGAAATGAGGGCGCTTGTAGAAGATACCTGGTCGGGATGCTGAGAGGCACATTGTTAGAAAAGAATATTATTGTGTGGTACAAGACGATCGAAATAACCATTCTATAAAAGCCCTTGTGCTTGTATTGTTGCGTATGTATATGGGTGGGAGTGTATCACATGTAGATGTAGTGATTAAGATTTTGATGTGTTTATAATGGAAAATTATAGATATCACTATTTATTTCTGCTTCTTTTTTCTTCCTGTAATGAATATGGACAAAAGCATTGGCCTGTTGCAAAGTGAATGTCAGTTTTCATTGAATGCTGCCAAGGTTCCTTAGTTACCAGTAGGTTACAGTTCTACAGAAACACATACACAAATAGGACAGCGATGTCCAGTAGATTACGGGTAGTCATGACACAGAGAGAGAGAGAACATGACTAGAATTTAAAATAAAAAGAGACAAGTTTACAGTAGAAATAGCTTATGTTGCTATGAAAGTTTTCTGCAAACCTGAAGGTAGATTGACTGAAAGATTTTTTTCCTCAACTATCATGAGAACTATTATTATTGTATTATATTTCTTCATCATGCAAAACCTCAGGTTTAGAACAGATGCATGTATGCATTTTAATTGCAATAATGAGCTTGAGGTTTCACAGACATCATTTCCCAGGCACTGTTGTTTCTGCTTGGCATTCCAACAAATTTCAAAAGGGGCCTTGAACTACTGTACTGAAAAGAGTTTAATAACACTTTATTTACCTTTCACAAAAAAACAAAAACAAAGAAAAAAAGGAGAAAAATAAAAAATATCTCTGTTTCATTGCATTGATTGGTAGAAACTGATGATGAAATGACTTGGCTGGTACTCTCGTCTTCTTTTAAGTTATGTATCTAAGGCCTCCTGTTTTTCAGTTTTCTCCTCACCTCCAGTTGAGATGGTAGACTTTTTACATGCCATTGGCTTAATGTATATCTGAAGAATTTTCATGTATTTTCTTTTTTTCTTAAATTTTGAATTAAAAAAATGAATGAGTCCTGAAGTCTTGTGTCAAGTGTCACTTATTGAATTTCCACTATGTGGTCTACATGACAGGATTGTGTTTTATGGAGGATGTTTTCTACCTGTGTGCTGTCCACGTACTCTGAGGTTGTGTGTGCAGAGCTGCCCAGCTGGCGTAACAGAGCGTGGATGATGGTCTGGAGTTGTGGTACCAGTCTCTCTGGGCTTGCCAGGCTTCCTGAGGCTGGCACGTGGACCAGCGCAGCCTTTCCCTGCCCATGGTACAGTGAATAGTAGTATACAAAATCACACAGGTACCTGCAGAGAATTATGAGAAAAATATTAACAAATTCACAAATGGAGGGGGAAAATAAACTGTTGAATTACAGTACCAACTTTTGTATCAACAACAATGTCCTTTTTCAGGACCTTAAAGGGATACTCCACCCAAAAATGAAAATTCTCATATTATTTACTGAAAGAATGTACTGTATATATGACTTGCAAATTCAGATGAATGCAAATTCAAAAACAATCCATCTCTGCTATGTACAGGGGTGCAAACAGCGCGCTTTTCGGCGCCTCCCGCTTTTTTCACGTCAGTTTGGGTGACTTGTGTGAATCGTGCAGATCCGAAGAGTTTTTTTTTAGGGGGGGGGGGGGGGGGGGGGGTCTGATGGTTTGAGAGGGTCTGGTTATAATTTATATCTATATATATTATATCTGATTAGAATTTAACCAACAGTAATTCTGGATTGCGTCCACCAACAAGTAAATAGGAAATAAGCGAATCAGAACACTGCGCGCCAAACCAGTATGTGCGCAAGCGTGAACCACTAGTGTTTCTGTCTCACTCTGGATCTGCCGCTGCATCACATTTCTCTCTGCGTGGCGTGGAGTGTCCGTTTTTATGTCGGCTCTCATGTTAACTGGTTAGAGCTTGTGTTAGAGCACAATGCCTGCGTGACACACACACTTCTCGAGCCGCGCCGAAACCGTGTGCTAGAAATAGAACCGCAACCGACGCCTATTTTTCACGCGACACGCAAGACTGTTGGAAGTTTTCAGACAAAATAGAAGGCGCAAATACATATTAATAAATTACATTTTGATGCTTGAAAGTTTCTCGGTTTTGACAAATGCATATATAATTGTAATTTAAAAAATAGGCCTAATTATCGATTTACAAATATTGCCCCTGTCAATAGGCCTACAGAACGAAATATTCTGTTGCCTATTTTGCCGTCAATACTGCCGACGTTGTCTTTGCTGTATCAGGCTATATAGCCTATATTATGTTTAACATCCAAATGTAGATGGTCTGTCGGCGCACAGAGCCACGCAGTCGCAGACAGCACGTGAAGTTCGTGAACACCGAATTCCCTTTTATTTCTGATCTATTTGTGTTTGAACAGACATGCACGTAAAAATAAACCAGTGTCCGTCTCAACGAGTTTCCCCGTAAACGCAGTCAAAATAAAATTAATTACCGGTATTAGATACGTGCATTCGTCTTAAAGGGACAGCACCCAATATACCTGTAGCTGTTTGTGTCACCAAAGTTAATCAAACAACAAAAGAGAAAGAGAAAAATCACGTTTTGTCAAAAGGTAAACTGTATTAATACTTAATACAGTTAATTTACCTGAAAAACATAAAGCACTGCTTTATTTCTCGTGTATTTGTGTTTTATTGTAGCCTATTTTTGTATTTTGTTTATTAGTTTTTATGCAGATGCACTAGGCCTACCCTACACAATTACCCTAATCATCCTAGAATTATTCATTCTTTTCATTTGACTCTATGTGCCTATAGGGGTGGGTTGGGGATGGTGGCAATGTAGTATCTGGATATTTGCCGCGGGACGAGGGCTTCGATTACCTCTCTCTTTTTTGACCATTCATGTGTTTGCACCCCTGCATGTATTGGAAGTGTATGGGACTTCCAAAGTTGATGCTTCAAAAACCACAGAAACACCATATGATATTTATATCTGGGATGGCATGGGAGTCATAGATAAATATATACATAGAAGACTGTAGCGCAGTGACATCATATCACGACCGTTACAGTGTCCATAGAAATTTTGTGCGCTCAAAGTCTAGTGTGTGTTCCAAGATGGCGGACGTGCCTATGTGTCTGGAGCGGTCGAATGTGGCATCTACATATACATATCTACCATGAGTAAATGAAAGAATTTTCACTTTTGGGTGGAGTATCCCTTTAAATCAACAAATTTTTACAGATAACTTTACATTTTTAAGGATGAATAATATTTTCAAGTTTTATCCATGAATCAAATTGTGACTTTATTACCTCCCAGCATCCCTGGAGTAGATGACATCAAGTCCCATATTTTTTAAATGCTTGCTAAGGGATCTCATGTCTATGATAGAGTCCAGTCGTCCGGGTCCTCCCTCAATACAGCAGTGATGAACAGGGTACAGACCACTCACATCCCTGTCTTTGTAGCAGTGGTTCTTGCCTGTTTGCTCCAGTGTGATGCCTTTGGATCCTGGGGCTATGCCCAAATGGATAACAACCTGCCCATCGCAGCGGGAAAATGTCTCTGTCGTCATTTTGTATCAAAAGTAAAATGTTTTAGTTTTAAAACATGTCATCTCAGATGCTGTAAACTTCTAATCTGCATCTCATAATCACTTCTCTGTTATGAAGTGTTTCATCAAGACTTGGTCTTTGTATAAATATTTGTTTGTTACCTTTGGAGTCATTGCTTGCCAGATATCATCAAGAACTTCTTGTGAATTTGCATAACTGACAGGAATCTCCATAATATGGACATCTATGCCCAATCCAAGTCCTGCCATCTTCAATCCCTGCTCAAATAGCAAAGTGTGGCCATAGTGTGTGTGCGTCCATTTTACTGACCAGAACTTATAATGACTTTAAGCACATGGGGTTTGTTCCTATTTGTATTCCTATAGGAACCTGAAAATTGGCATTTTATTCAATATTAAGCAACAACAAAAAAGACAAAAGCACCATTAAGTAAAAGAAAGGTGTAATTTATCCTTCACAGAAGAAAATAAATAACTGTTACTGCTTTTACATGAGGGTAAGTAAAATTTTCATTTTTGGGCGAATTACTTTAATTTGGCCAAATTGCTCAAATTTAATTATAAGTATCTATGTAAAAGGGTAAAAATGGCATTGTTTTACTAATAGGGCCTACCTTAGCTGCCTCCCAACTTGGATTCACTACATATTGTCGGAAAGGGGCAAAACCTAGTAAATTAGAAAAAAATAAAAAACAGCATTAACATACATAAAAGCAACAGAGCTGACTAATTAGGCAACACTAATCACATGTTCTTTAGTAACGTTATATTTACACAGCGAACTATATTAACTGCCAAACAACTTTCACTCGACGAAATAGTTGAATGCGTCAAATTACCGCCCCAAAATAAACCACCTAAGTTAACTGTTAACGTTACCTGTTACAACTACAGTTTCGCGAGTAGTGTCCATGTCATCGAGATGAGATTTTATTAAGTTAAAAGTTTTTACTTAAAACACGGTTTACCGCCTTTGTCGTTGATAGTAACTGAAGACGAAAGTAACTAACGTTATGCTGTACAACAGTAAAGCCTATATAACTTAAATGTCTTGAATAGGGCTATAACCGAACGTGACTGCGCAAATTAGGCTGTGAGGCAGTGCATTGTCCGTTTTTCTCCACATGGGAGAGCCATCTCATATCCCATCATAGTGCTAAAGACGCACTACTTCAAACATCTTGAACAGGACAGAATTTGTACAACCTACCATGGTGAAGGAATGGGTCATGAATATTAATTAGAGCGGGCTGACGTTGTTAAGCAAGCGTCCAATCCTATGGTCCAGTCACATAACCTAATTAATATTCAACGGTTTCGCGCATACTTGCCAACGGCAAATCACTGAACCCTACTGGGCGAACGTAGCTTTGCGTAATTAATATTCATGAGCTAAACCGTGATCATAGTAGGACTCACTAACGGGACATGGGATCAGCTCAAATCCTCCGCACTTGTTCGACTCTGCCTCCGCCCAGCGCTTCTCATCGACGCAGAACACAGATGACAACGAAATAGTTGATTAACTTCTAACTTGAAAAATTTAAGAGTAACCCGAATTTACACAATTACAAAGAAAAAATGTTCCGAATGAGGGAGCCGTTTGAAAGCGAGAAGCTCCAATTGCAAGAGCTCAACCAAAGACTCGGCCAGTACCTAATGCGCTCAAAACAGTTGGAACAAGAAAATATCGGCTTGATAAGCGAAATAAATTCAATCAGACAAAACAGGTCTGGAGAATGGGAAAGCAAACACATGTCCGAGCTACGGGAAATGAGGAGACTCGTGGAGCGTTTATCTTTCGAGAAATGCAGAGCAGAGATGGAACGACAGAAGCTGCGCAATGAACTCCAGATGCTTCAAGCGATGCGTTCAGATGAAGCTTCGGTGGGCAAAGGCATCGGCACTGAGCTTAAAGGCTGCGAGAGGCAGCTCCATCACACTCTTCAGACCAACCGTGCTTTGGAAGATCGCCTTGTTGAGCTTGAAAACGAATATAAGTTTTTGGAAGATGCCCACAGAAAGGAAATCGGCCAGCTGAGGAACCAGGCGCACTCCCGAACGGTGCGCGTTGTGACTCAAACGCATCACGCACCTCCAGCAGTAACGATGGAAGAGGTGCAGGAGTATGCGGCCAACTTCACTGAAAGCTGGCAGGGGACTTTAGACATGTACCGCCTGAGGGTAGAGGAAATCGAAGAGTCTATCAAAGCAGACCACGCGAGGCTGGAGGACATTCAGAGGGAAAAGAGGGAATGTGCTTCACAGTTCAAGAGGCTGCGTGACGAGATTGAGAAACAAACACAAGTGCAGCTGAACCTTGAGGAGCAGCTCGAGAACATGCAAGAACATTTCAGAGATGAAATCAGTCAGTATCAGGTGGGTGTCAAAGCAAAACACAAGGCCCTTTATTAATAAAATCACTACAGATGAAAACAGGGATTGCGTAAGGATGTCCAACAGCGCCACACCCACTGTGCGCACTACTAGTGACAGCAGCATCATGGCACATTCTAGAGCAGCTACACATAGTGTACCATTACTTTGGTACATTTTTTAATTAGAAGTACAAATCACATGTTATCCCATCTATAGGATATATTTGATAAAGAATAACCCAGTGGCGTTTTAAACACACGTCTGTAATCCCCTCCCTTAGAATGGCCCACAATAGAGGAAAAATGATCGAACAAAAAGTTACTGATTAAAATATATTTCTTACATTTACTTAAATATATAAAGTGCAGTTATATCAAAAAATGTTGACGTTCAACATTTCCTGTATGTTTAGAAGTTTGTCAGTTTATTTTTTTTTAATATTTACATTTTTGGGTTAGGTTATGGTTAGTATTTAACTATTTATAAATAGTTCTATTAAATTTATGAGAAATATAAGTTTATCGGTGCTTTTTAGTTCTTCCAAGAGTAAAGTAAAATATTACAAAACACATATAGTGGAGACCAAGCAGATGAACATTATCCAACACCTGTTTTTTCAATGGGCCCTTTTGGAGCTCAAGTGAGAAGTGCTTAGGCACTGCCAATATCCATGTTTATCATCTCTAGATCAGTGTGCCTAAAAAAAAGAGCATTAAAGCCTCATCCCATTATTGCCTCTCTCCAGGGAGAATGACAAATGAGCAGTTACTGAAGCAAAGTGCAAACATCAGTAAAGTGTTGTGTCACTGGGCTAAATTGAATGGAGGATGTCAGTCTTAACATATTACTGCAGTTGGTTTGACTAGCCTATTGAGTGCCAAATGCTCCGATTCCAAAACCACAGATGCACTCATCAAACAGACTAATGATGGGTCGTTGTGATTTTGCCATGTAAGACATGTATCAACACCTTTTGTTGACCCTGGAACAATATCCCTGTCCAAAAACTAACCCCATCTGTGCCCCCAAATCTAACCCTACCCATAACTTATCCCTAAAATCAAAGGGAAATGATAGGTGAATGAGAATGGTGTAGAAGCCCTTTAACTCTTGTTGTAAGCCTAAACCTGACACTAACTATAAACCTATTCCTCAGATCTGATTGGTCGATTGGAATGTTGTTGCAGCATCAACAAGGATGTTGATCTAGGAACATGTTGTCTTACAATCTAACATTTATGTCACCACTTGAGACCAAAAATACTTGATGGAGAGTTTGGAGCCACTGGAGTGGGGGAAATTTAAAGGCTCGTAGCAACCAATGAATGTATTAGGCTATATTAGGAATTTGATCTGTGAATTACATTGATTTAAAAAAGTATTGTCTTGTGACTTGGACCAACATAAAGTAGAGAACCCTTTAATCATTAAAAACCCCTGTCTCTTTAAATAAATAATGAGGTTTCAGCAGGGGGTGATGTTGGAAGAGCAGGTGCATCACACAAACAGTAGCCCCAAAAATATACTTTGGATCAATAAGATGCAAGTGGACTCTCTTTTGAAAGAGAGAGATGAGATAAAAATAGGTTTATAGTTTAAACACTATACTATTCAGTGTATTGTTGCAATATGCACTATATTTATATGTACTGTGTGTGTGTAAAAGAGCAAACAGGCTAACTATCTATCTTCTTGTCATACAGGCTATCATTGAGGAACTGGAGTATGAGCGCAGAATGTTGTCCAACACCATCTCAGAGAAGCTGAAGGACCATCAGGATCTCTTACAGGTCAAGATGGGTCTAGCTTTGGAAGTGGCAGCATACAGGTAGAGCATACAAAATCAATTAAATGCTCCCTTTCACATTCCACATTCACTTAAACGAGCACATTCAGCTTCTCTTTTTCTGATAATTCATGGTAAATGATATCCCAGAGGTCTTCTGCTAGGACTTGGATTTCATGCATTCAGTTTTAACAATATTCTCAAGCTCATGAATTTTTTAAGTACTGTCTATGGTCTGATGCTAACTCAAGCACAAGGGATGAATGACCCGTTTCTTTGCCCTTAAAACGAGTCTCCTCCTACATTCTCTTGGTGACATGAAATATTAATACCAAAATTACTTGTGCTTCATGGACTTTGGCTTACAAGACATCTCACAGGACCAGTGCAGGAGTCCTTGAAAGCTATTAAAATGTCTTAAGTTCAGATTTCATTGTTAGGGGCAGATCAGACAAAACGTGTTTTTGCACTGATCCATCTCTAATTCCACTGTGCTGCTTTTTTAGAATTTTCCATCTAAACATGCTACATGACCAGCATGTTTGCATATTTTGCAGCATCTCATACATGAATTTTTTTTACCATTCTGGGTGAATGGCCTCTTATTCTGCGATTTTAAAAGTATGGGTATCTAAAACGTTCTCCATGCAGTAATGTGAATATAAACATTTGACTGTTTTCTGTTTTGAGATTTGAGTAGAGAAGTTTGACATAGCAACCACCCCTAACATGAGCCATGTAGATGTATTTTTAGCCACTGCTGCAACAGAGCAACTAATGCCCGCCCATTTGGCACGTCTGCTTACAGTCCCTCCTCTCTTTTCTTGTTAGACTGGATAACTCCTGTATTTATGACCTAATCCGTGTATGTTGAACAAACACTGAAGCTGATTTATGGTTTTCATTCTGTTGTAAAGCTGTCTGATGCATTAGCTAATGCACATGGAAGATTAGCATCTAGAGTTATTAAATAAAGCTACATAAAAGTATATTAAAAATAAAGTTTAGAGATTTTTTCCCCCGTTATGTCCCCTACTTCATAATTGGTGTAGAAGATCTGCCATTGCATGTACTTGAAACTGTATGTACAACCTTTATACATCCTTAATCAAATGTTTGGTTGGTCTCTTATCTGAAAATGTCGATATGTATAGTTGCAATGTTTTGGATACTATTGAGACATGATAATGTAGAAGTTCCATTTGTCTGTTTCAAACTGCTCCACATCGTAAGCCATAATGAAAACAGACAGGGTGCATTGTGGCAGTTATTTTTAGTGCAGTCTTTCAAAGGAATCACAGGGGACTTTCATACGTTTACTGTCTGTAGCTCCACAGTCTGCTTCGCTTTGGTTCTCCAACACATTTTTCATGTAAAAGCATTGTCAAGGTAGGTTCAAAGCTGCTCAAGGACCAGTTTAACTAATTAAACACAATGGTGGAGATAAAGATTGTTTTTAGTGACCTTAACTGTATTTCTGCTTAGGACATGGGCTTGGTAGGTTTTCTGGTTGCCCTCAGTGTTGTTTGAGCTTTTGCATGGTCATGGCAGAACATGGAGGTAGTCAGCATTCTCCAAAGAGGTGAAAAAGAAGTGCCTAGGTTGTTCATGATACTGTATGATACATGAAGTAATTCGATTGACCTTAAATATGCCTGTTTGCCTGTATCTTTGACATTGTCATGTTTATCAGGGCACTCTTGGAAGAAGAAGGAAGACATGCTCAAATGTGGTCTAACCAGCATTCAAGAGAAAGAAAAATAGGTATTTGCTTGTGTCATTTAGCTTGAAATAATGATTTAAAGCTATATGATTTTTGCCACCACTAACGTTTGGTTTACTATTATTCTAATTATTCAGTATTCCAACAAAGCATACTAAGACAGATGTTAGAAAGTAAAATGTCATTTTTATCTGTTATCTGTCTACTGTAGATATAAAAATGCCATCCCATCCTTACACTCCAAGAGTGTCCATCAATTCGGCAAGTCGGCCAGATACAAGGAAAAAAGCCTTCACAGGATATGATGTTAAATATATGGAGCCTATTTCCAGCGTGAGAACCTCATCTACATCAAGTCAGTTTCATTCTCACGAACCCTCAAGGATCGTGCCCATCAGTGTATCAAATCGTGCCCAGCAAAGTCCTGTTTCAAGAAGGGACATGATTTCATTCACCAAAGCAGCGCAGGCAGCTGCTTCCAGTACCCTGAAACCTGGAGTCTCTTCTGTTGAGATAAAGAGAGAGGAAACCGATCAGAGAAGTATGAGAAAGGAGGTTTCACAGCACTCTTCAAAGGGCTCACTTGATCATCCCCCCTATAGAATCGAAAGTATATCAAGCTCTACAGCCTCAAAAATAGAGAAACCAAAGCCAGCGAATGTGATATCACCCCTTGCGAGTTTTACCAAGAACACCACTGAAGAGAGCAAACAAAAAGATGTTGAACCGAAAGAAAAGAGAATGGATGCCAAACAAGATAAAGAAAAACCCAAGGCAACAAATAAAGAAGAAATAGGGGATGTGAAAGAATCAATAGCTAAAGATGTGAGAGTGTCTGAAAATGTGGGGCATAAGGTGTTTGTAGGTGAGGAAAAAGTACTAGATGCAATTTCTACGGAGGAAATAATTCAGCAGGTCATGAAACCAGCTGGTTTAGATACTAGGGTCAGCTCAAGGTCCCCTGACTCAAAATTCACATATCATGTGGAGAAAACAGAGCAAGAGGATGGATCCACCAAGACTCAGATTGTCTTACAATCTAAAGTTGAGGAGGAGCTGGATATGTCTGAAGATTCTGCCCTGGAGGACCTTCTTAACAGGGGAGTCAAGAAAGTCACCCTGGAGAACATCAAAGGAACCCCAACTGGAACCATGATCGAGAACCTGCTGAGTCTTGGCCTGCAAGGTGAGAGTTTGGGAAATAGGTCAGTGAATGTGGAGATAATCGAGGAACCTGTGGAGTCTCAGAGTGATGAGGAGAGTGAAATTGATATAGAGGAGACTGTGGGGATAAAGTCTAAACAACCAATCATCAGTCCCTCATCGATGTTCTTCCAAATAGAGGAGCTAGAGAGTGACCCTAAGACCATGAAACCCTTTGACAGTGGTTCTGCTGAAGCCTCTCATTATGGAAACAGTGGCTCTGTGCAGGTTCAGGAAGTTACCAGAGATGAAAACATGCCATACTTCTCGCACGTCCAAGAGTCACAAGAATACTTTGTCTCCACTCCTGAAGACAATATGTCTGAGTTTGAGGAGGGTGGAAGGTTTATGTCTTACAGCCGTTATGGAGTTATGGACGATCTGTCTGATGAACGATATTACCAGGAAGATGACCTCAAACAGCCAACTGCTGAAGGTCAGAGGTACAGAGATTCACCCGAATATGGTGACCACTCGTTTTTGAGAGACAACATCGAAGACTGCATAATCGAAGAGGAGGTGCACGTCTCTCCCACCCTGCAACAGTCCATAGTAGGGATCCTGAAGGAGGAGTCTCTAGACCCCGAACAGCAGCTCAGAGGAGCATTAGAGCAAATCCAAGATACTGTATCTGGAGCCCTCAAGGAAGAACTTGCATTTTTCACAAAAGGTAGAGAGACTCCAGAAAATGTCTCTGTTGACATCAAAAAAGTTGAACAAGTTACAGACAGCGGAACCATGACCATTGTGGCTGAGCTTAATGTGTCCCAGACGTTGGAGGAGTCTGGGCTGCTGGGAGGAGGAGGAGATGATCCGTCTGAAGAGCAGATAATGGCAGCGCTGAGCTCATCCCACCCAACGCTCCAGCAGGCCCTCGGTGGTGGAGCTGATGCAGGATACACCATGAGCGTTTCCCAAGAGGAGTTTCAAGTGGAGGGAATGCCATGGATGACCGGCAACGAAGAGATCCAACAATGGAGCTCAACCGATGAGGTCGGCAAGACGGAAAAACACATCAAGCTGGGCCCTAGTGAGAAATCCTTCACTTTTCAGATGGACGTGAACAACGGCTCCTCTGCATCAACAAGCGGAGGAGCCGTTAAAGTACAAAGAAGCGGCAGCGCCACTGAGTACTCACAGACCCAGATGATTGACCCCCACTTGAAGGTCTGTCATGAGAAAAGAATCGCAACTGTTTATCTTGAAAGCCCCAAAGACGAGTGATATCATGAAATAACATCTAAATGACACATTATAGCTCAACATATCATGTCAATCAAATAATTCATTATGAAATGAACCAAAAAATCAGGTGTTGTAAGCCAGAATTAAAAATTCATGGTCCATCATGGCTGTTATACTCTAAAAATGTTACTGATCCCAGTTTTTGAACAGTGCTGTAACTGACATAGCGAAAGTATTAACAAAGCTAAAGCTAATCACTTTAATGATCTGCTTTGTATGTATTATTAACTACCAGAACATTTTATTTCATTTTCACTATATAGTAGAGCTTTAACTAAGCACAGCAAAAGTGAAAAACAGTATTTTCTTTCCATTTCATTTTTAAATAGTTTAAAAAATACATTGCTGACTAAAAACACACACTTTGTTATTGTACCGTCTTGTGCTTCTAGTTTCCATAGAATTGCAAAAATAAGTTTGGCATGTTTTAAAACCTTTTTGTGAAATATGTTAAATAGAGATTGGTCTGATGGAGATATTTACAAAAGTATGCAGAAATTCTAGATTAGTGCAGGCTTTAATTGGCCATATATTTGTGAGTTATTCAAAACTTTAATCACAATATCACAAATATCTTCATTCACAAATTTGGATATTTTTGGTTTATAGAGTGTGGTCTACATTGGCCACCGTCTGGTTCTGAAGGTGAGAAGCACTAGACTGCCCTTCCTGTAAGAGATCCAGAGATCTCTTAATCCTTAAATGACATTAGACCAGCAAGGACTAATCTATCAATCCTGCTCTTCCAGGACAACACATTTTTCATTGCTCTAGTACTGTGTACAGAGACTGTGAGAGAGGGAGGATTGTAGATCCTTGTAGAAATCTCACATTAAAAATAAGTGCAAGGCAGCTTACACAGAAGTGTGTAAGTGCTTCCAGAATAGCTATTCGGTGCTAATAAGTCTGTGTCACAACCTATTACGTAATATGAGGATTCAGCTCCACTAAATGACTGTCTATTTTTAGGATTCCATTGACACTTTAAGGTAAAAGAGTGTCTGAAGATTTCAAGTGTAAGCATGTGTGTTTTCCTCTATTTTTTCTATTTATCTTTTAACAGATATCAGCATATTAATGTTAATGTCACCAAATGCTGCAATGGTGACAGTCCTGTGCCTGTTAACAATGTTGGGAGTAAAAAAAGAGTAACATCATTTCAACTTTATTTAATGATTTACCATTTCAATTTCAAGTAGCTTTTTATGTCAGAATTATCATAAACTATCATAGATCTAGAAATGAGATCCTCAATATCATATATGTTAACACAGTGATCCCAGGGGTTCTTAAACAAGTTTGAATAAATTTGATTTAACTTTATTACACTGGGTGCAAATGGTGCTTAATGTCATTTAATGTGTGTGAGTTTTTGCATTTGTTTTTATCACACAAAGCAGAATATAAGAGTCACTTGCAATATGATTTTTCACATTTAAGTGACTTAAATAATATCCAGTATAATACAAGATGAAAGAACCCCATTTCTGGTTTGTGTTGAAGGATTTGAGTCTTACTCATTAGGCTGTGGTGCTACACAACAGAAAAAAGGTTGGGAAACACGGTGTTAACAGATACATTATAAGTTATTAAGGATCATTATTAACCATTTCCAAGTATATCTGCATCCCTTAAGATGGTGTTTCAGAACCTGCCGATGTTTATTTGAATCTATGCATACTAGGGTTTTAGGACTCAACCATCACTGTGAAACCTCATTTTGTCCATCTACAGATTTACAGTTTGCTATACATGATTTACTGCCTTAGCAAAGATTGGTTTGGGGATGTATTTTTGCAAAATGAAAATCCACAAAATGGGTGTTTTGTGTGCTGTTTTACTCTTAAAAAGACTAGTCTGCTCACTGTCTGAACATTGGTTTACATGCAAACACAATAAACAAACCCTTACAGAGTTCATGTTGTGATTTCAGCTCAATTCTCAGTATAAGAATTAAAACTCTTTGCAGAGAGGCCTGCCGCTCACCAGTCAGAGAGTGTGACGGTGTATTAGATCACTACTGGACAGTTCTCATTTTTTGAAGTGCAGAGGTAGTCACCTTGCCAAGCACTCTAAAGACACAATAGAGCTTGTGTGCTGGTCTAGAAACACTGCCTTGCTTTTTCCAATCCACAGATTTCTCTTGGTGAAATAGGATGAGGTCAAACATCCCTGACAGTCCATGCCACAAACAGCCCTGCTGGTCATTGCTGTTATGAGTTAGACATACTAGATGTCACCTCAGATGCAGCTGATACCACTGCACAGAATGGAGGCCTTGTTTCAAGACGACTTTCCTTGCGTCTCTCATTGACCTCTGGTGACCTAGAAAAAGACCACAAAGCATTAAATGCCTCATCTATTAATGATATTCACTTTCAGCAACACACTACATTCAGGTGAAATGTCCGCATACTGCACTGAAAGCACATTTTTAGAGTGCACTGTGACTTCCTGCTATAGAGTGAATGTGTAACACATGATTGAGTAGGAACTCACTGAGACAGCATGTCCACGGTTCTTTGTGTGGCTTTGGTTTTCTTGTGCTGAGGACCATACAGCATACTTTGAATATCCAGACACTGAAAGAGAGACAGATATAGGTGGTTAGCAAAACATTTGAGAACATTGGTGACAAGCTATACTCCATCTAAAACTACAAAATGCATGTATATTTTTAATATAAATACAACATAATGCATATGCATATATTTAATTTATATATATATATATATATATATATATATATATATATATATTAAAGACTACTACTCAAAAGTTTTAAAAGTTTTTGAAAGAAATCTCTTATGCTCACCAAGGCTTTAAGTTATATTATTAAAGTAATATTAAAATAATAAAGTAATAAAAAGTAATATTGTGAAATATTACAATTTAAAAGTGCCGTTTTCTATTTTAATATATTTTCAATTGCAGCAAAAACAACTTTTCAACATTGATAATAATAAGAACCATTATCATATATAATTGAGTGCCAACAATAACTGATAATAACTGAGAACCAAATCAGAATATTAGAATGATTTCTGAAGGATCATGTGAGAGAGAAGACTGGAGTAATGGCAGCTTTTCCATCACAGGAATAAATTACATTTTAAAATATATTTAAAAAAGAAAACACATTTTAAATTGTAATCATATTTAACAACATTATACATTTTTACCGTATTCCTATCAAATAAATGCAGCCTTGGTGAGCATAAGAAAAAGCATTAAAAAAAAATTACCAAACTTTTTATCTGTAGTTTTTATATAATAATTATTATAATATAATTATGCATCTTTTTTTATTCGTATGAGGTTGCATGGAATATTTGTACTTTTAAGTTGATGATATTGATGACACATCATTCATAAACAACCCAAATCATTGTGACCGAATATAAATATATATTTATACATAGTACAGTTGCTACACAGACTACTGAACAGTTCTAATAAAGAATTAATGTTCATTCTTTTAAAAGTGATGATTGTTATCCCCATTTTCATAAAGGATGGAAAGGCCTGGTGAAAAATAAATGGCTAGCTGAGCTTCAATACAGTCATAACTGTCAGTGAATGTGAAACTAAAATATCAAAAACGTTTGTATTTGTTACAGCTAAAATTCAAACCTAAGAAAGTAAGATTTAGTGCTCTGCTTTGTGGAGCTCAAAGGGTAGTGAACGGCTTGACTCTGATCTCACAGACATAGTAGAGAGGAGGAGTGCCTTTGGCACAGATATTATAGGATACCTGGCCAAGCCACTTCATTTCCTCAAATAAACCCACTCTCATTCACTTCTTCAAAACAACAGCAACGGTTAGGATGAAAAACACTCGACATGACAGCAGTCTTTCCATAAAAAGACAAAGGAAAGTACTGTTCAAAGTTTCCTCCATGATTGAAAAGTCTCAGTCCATGTTTTCATCACTTTCCACAGGCAAAAGTGATGTCATGGGGCCCACTTCAATGGGAAAACAGTTGCAGTGACTCTCAAAAGTGTGTGTGTGTGTGTGTGTGTGTGTGTGTGTGTGTGTGTGTGTGTGTGTGTGAGTGTGTGTGTGTGTGTGTGTGTGTGTGTGTGTGTGTCTTTAGAAAAGGCTCTCAAAAAAGGACTGGATATTCATCTAAAGACTGCATAAAACATAATATACTGTACTGTGTATATGATCTAACTTTATTTTTGCTTATTTAAATCCCTGTTTCTGTTTTAACCACAAAACCCTGGCTTTAGGCCAAAGTCTAAAGTAAGAGTGTGTTGCTCTGGTGCAGCAGCTGTCATGATTACAGGAGAAAGAACATGATATGAGCTGCTCGTATCTGTCAGAGGTAACGGGGAAAGGTTAGTATCCTGAGGAAACGCTGAGCGTGGGACCACTGATTCACAACCCCAGAAATGGAGCCCTTCAATACAACAACAAAGCAACATAGCAACAGTGCTCGCTTACAGACGAGTGGGGACAGGTTTCCAAAGATCAACAGTCACCAAATTATCTCAAGAGGGGGTTTCAGTGTGACCGAATAAAAATAAAAGCCATATTTAGGACATACTAGGAGACAAGGATAATGTGGTAGCATCTTCTTACGGCATCAAATGTTAAGAGCGAAAGCACAAAAGAGAATGAATAACGTCACAAACAGGGGTGTGGTAGACTCCTGGAGGAGGACATCAAGTGAGCTGCCCAAGACACCAAGAATAACCCATCTAAAAATAATCAAGCTTTAAATAAAGCTAGAGCTACCAAAACAAATGTTAACTTTGGTAACTTGCTTTATTACCTAAATAAAGTTACCATAATAAACATACTGTTCATTGTATACATGTAATAAAATTAATTTTAGAATTTGAGTTAAGACTATTTTAGAATACTATTTTTCTTCTAGTGGAAGGTCTCATGAAGGTCTCCTTTTAACAGCACTCAGCAATGTATCAATGGCCAAGAAAATGTCTACTTACCTAGAAGGACTATTTTTTGGAAAGTTCCATATCAGGAAAGGCGTCTATCATTTAAATCATTGAAATCCCTCCAAGATTAGAGCATAGCTCTGAGGACAGAAGCTGTTCAGATCTCTTTTTATGCTAACTGCAGTTGCACAGACTCTTTGCATGGAAGAATCTTGGTGAAATATATTGAACAAACTTTATTTGATAAACTATTTTATACCATCAGAATTCCATGTAGATGTAGCATCAAATTCAGCAAAATGATTGTATATATTGGGTGCGTCCGAAATCGCATACTCTCTTGAGTAGGTACTTATTTTTAATAAGTATATTCTATATAGTATGAATGTATCTGGATATATTACATTCATCATGTTGCCCTTATCATGTGACCTACCAGTGTCAGTTAACAGTACTGTGAATTCAGACATACTACTTTTGTCACATAATGTTTTTCGCATACTATATAGTAGGGAAGTATGCGATTTTAGATGCAGCCTTAATGTCACGATGTAATGGAAGTAGAAACAGATTTTTTCTTTTATTTTGTGCTGTACTGAAAAAAAAAAAAATTTGGGTGTAAAAAAAATGTGTTTTATACTGTTTTATCCATCAGTTGTTAACTGTATAAAAGCAAATGTGAATGCGAGTTTGCAGTCGTCAGTCGATTATAAGAAAGTGGCAGGATAAATGATTGGAAGAGTGTGGCATACATCACCAGGGAAATGTTTGAACATGCATAAATTAATTATTCACATTAAGATCCAAAACATGCATTTAGAAAATAGAGAGTTTTGTGCTGACTTTAGTATACCTGTGATGGTGAACTGTTTTACTAGATACTGAATGTGATATGTTACACACGGATATTTATGAATAAGGTACGAGTAAATATCCATTAACAGCTAACAGCCATCACCTACAACATAGTGATCATGTATTAGATTCGATTCACCTTCTTGAGTGTCCGGTAGGCGTGTCTCATCTGACCCCGTGCCATCTCCACTCCACCAATCAGCTGCAGCGCTTCTGCCACTTCTGCACTCAGTTCACCAAACGTGCTCTTCTTAAGGGACAGAGACTCTCTTTGGATCTCAGCGCAGCTCTGAAAAACAAAAACGCACAAACACTCCTTACAAAGTAGTCTTTCGGTATAAGAGTTAACCCCAACTTAACCACCATAAATATTTCCAAAATTTTGAATACTGATGAATTATCATCAATGTTGAAAACAGTTGTGCTGCTTACTAAAAAAAGGGACTTTTTTCAGTATTTGTTATTTATACTATAACTAAACTAAATGCTATATATAGTATATTGTGATAAATACTATACAGAAAATCCCACTTTTTTAATTTCTTCGCAAAATGTACACAGTAATTATATTATCACCCAGCTCTAATCTGCTAAATGCTACTATAAAGCATTAAGAGATTAATGTATTATAAACATTAACAAGATTTTGTGTAAAGCTGCTTTGAAACAGTTTATTGTAAAAAGTGCTACACAAATACATTTGACTTGACCTTTTAAATGATATATATAGTTCAAATATAAAGCTCCATATCTTTTCCGTAATATACACCATATCCAAAAGTATTTGAAGCTGACCTCCTGTTGTCCCGTGAGTAGGAGGAAATGACTGAAGTCATCTTGGGCAGAAAGGGTGAGTGTGTCCTGTGGGCCTAATGCACTTCTATATGCACTTATACACTCCTCAAAAAAGTGTGCAGCTGAATCTATTGAAATGGGAAAAGAGATGCACATAATTACACTTCCCCCACTTCCCCTTGAAGAGCTACTCCAGCACAGTCATATTTTTCAGTTGATTAGCTGAGGGTCACCTTCAAGTCTTTACTGCTGTACTTGTTATGCAGGGCAGCTACAACAAAGCTACGCTTATGTACAGGCTGCTAAACACTTAGATACAGTGTGATCCAACGCGATTCACTTCAACGACAAACTCCAAACGTTGCATCAGATCTAAGTTATCTAAAGCAGTGTTTCTCAAACATGTCCTGGGGACAACCCCACCACTGCACATTTTGTATGTCTCCCTAATCTAACACACCTGGTTCAATTCAGCTCATTGGTAAAGACTGCAATACTTGGGCTACGTCTACAATAATCTGGATACATTTGAAAACAGCATTTTAGCTGCAAAACGCTTCCCAGTTTTCAATCATCTTCCAAATGTTGCTCATCCACACCGAAACATCTGAAAATGCTTAAATCTCCTCACTGCGCATACATAAATCATAATAAAAGCTCACAAGATGATACCGAGAGAGCCGACATAAAAGTTCTCACATCTGGCGTGATCTATTTATTAGCAAAATATCTCACCAATCATAGTTGCGTCCAGGTTGCACTCAAAATCGTATGGTCTCTAAATGCACTTGTCATCATGTTTTGCTTGCAGGACAGCAATTTTTAGAGTTAATTTTCTGTAATCTTTGCAGGAATGTAATATGAAGGTTTGACAAAGGAACATTTATCTTTAGCAACACTATGAAAGGCACAAAAATGCCGGTATAACCATAGATATTATTGGTAGAATATGCGTCACATGACTAAACGTGTCTTTGATTTCAGATACCTCCATTTTCACAGTCCACAACATGACAACAATGCGAAAACTGTGTTTTCATATTTATCCCCAAAAAAGTAAACTAAAACGCCGTCTCAGTGTGGACGGAAGGCCAAAACGAAGAAAAAACAAACTTATTAGTGTGGACAAGGCCTTGAATTGGGTGTCTGATGAGGAGCAACCAAAATGTTCAGTGGTAGGGGGGTTTCAGAAGCACTGATCTAAAGGACAGAATGATTTTTGATCACATTTCATATTTAATTAAATTTCTACAATACTATTGACTTCATAACACATCTCATAACTTCTGTGATGCCCAGGGCCTAATTAAACCCAGTTCAGAAAGACTATTGTGAGTGCATTCTGTTACTGTTGTGATGAGGCTCTGAAGTGGAAGAGTACGCCAGAGCCAAGCTGTGAGCGATCTGGGCCCCTTCCAGACCCCCAGGACTCTGACTAAGAGCAATGGAATGAGCCTGCAGAAGAGGGAGAGAGAGATACAGAGATTTGAATACAGATATATCACATATCAGACCTACCCTGAAGCATAGGAAACATTAATCATTTCAGGCTTTAATAATTCTGTGGTCCAGTTTTAAAAACCATCAGAGGATGTCAAAAACATAACCCATGGTCCAAATATAGCTTGTGGAGGATGCGATCTGATCCCATGCGATGATTTGAGGAAAATAATAATAAAATAAAATTCCTGAAATATTCATAATATTCTATATTTATATGTTGCAATTGCATAAAGTAGTGCAGACTTTTGTTTAGTCTTTTTTTTTTTCGTTCTAACTTTGCATTAATGCTCGGTTTCAGGTGGAGTTATCCAGTCAGCTCTTGTCAATACTGTCACTTGATTAATATTTCCTAATTACTCATGTTATACACTATTGTTCAGTTTGGGTAGAAGAAGTCATATGCTCAATTTTAAATAAACCTTCTATTTTAATATATTTTAAAATGTAATGTATTCCTATGATGTCAAAAGCTGAATTTTCAGCATCCTTACTCCAGTCTTCAGTGTCACATGATCCTTCAGAAATCATTCTAATGTGCTGGTTTGCTGCTCAAGAAACCTTTCTTATTATTTTCAATGTTGAAAACTACATAAGATGTTTTTTATGTCTTTACTGCCACTTTTGACCAATTAAATTCATCCTTGCTGAATAAAAGTATTACTTTCATATATACATAATCTAAATGTCTCTGGTTAGTAGTAAACTACATATGCTTTCTTTCTTTTTTTACCTCAATATTGGTGATTAAAGCAGGATAAAGGTGATTATGGAGCATGTATTTAATACACCAAACACCAAAAATGGGTTTGACAGCACTGCACCTCTCCTCTGCTTTAATATGAGTTGGAATCTCAGGAATTTACCTGTAGGAGATGCTCAATGGCTCTATCCAGATGTCCCTGTGCCTGTTCAATGGCTGCCATGTTTCTGTAAACAAAGCAGATCCGACCGAGCTGAGCTCCTTCCCGAAGCAGCTCCAAGGCTCTTTCACATTGACTGAGGGCCTTCTCAGGCCTTCCCTGCCGCTGGTACACCCTATACAACACACCACATGCACACAGACACAAAGATGTCATTTATCATGAAATCAATCCACAACGTCACATACAACACACTGTTGACCTTAGTTGTGCATGCCATCATAATAAGAATGGCTCGTCTGTAATGCCAGTCATGGGCAAAAATGCCAGAACAATGAAAGGAAGAAGGTCGAGAAAAGGGAGTCCTGTTCAATGCAAACTGGTTAAAAACAGGAAGAACTGCTGTGTATTGCAAAGGACGGTGGTACTAGCTCTGAACCTTTAAAGAGCGTCCGTTTCTTTTATTAAGATGTGGAGTGCAGCAAATCCAAACATGCCCTGCAGTGCTGAACTCAATACACAAGAGCTCATGTCTTTATTAGGTCTGATTCTCCACTCTCAATATCAGCCTGAAGGCATTCGGTCTCACTCCTGAGCAATGCACAGAAAACTGACTCACTGTTGTCAGCTATCTGTGTAGAAATGAAGTACAGAAGACAGTTCTATAAAAAGTATTGTTTAAGTTGCTAAACTGATTTTTAATGACAAAGATTTGTAATGTCTTTGAAAGAAATCTCTTATGCTCACCAAGGCTGCATTTATTTGACCAAAAATACAGTAAAAAACAGTAATATTGTGAAATATTGTTGTAACTTAAAATAACTGTTTTCTAATTGAATATGTTTTAAAATGAAATGTATTCCTGTGATGACAAAGCTGAATTTTCAGTATCATTACTCCAGTCTTCAGTGTCACATGATCCTTTAGAAATCATTTTAATTAGATTTTGTGCTCAAGAAACATTTCTTAATACTATCAATGTTGAAAACAGTTGTGCTGCTTAAAATTTTTGTGGAATCCGTGATATTTTTCCCCCCAGGATGCTCTGACTGATAGAAAGCTGAAATAACAGCATTTATTTTAAATGGATATCTTTTTTTAAAAGTCTTTGTTACTTTGTAACTTATCTATATTTTAAAAATAGATGCTAATTTAAAAATACTAAAAGTTATGGTTAAGGGTTAAATGTAAAAAAATAAAAATCCCAGATTTTAATTTGGATCTCTTGGCTCTCACTGTACATAACTACCATGATGCTTCTCTCTGATGTGGGCAGGTGTGTAGTACTGGGCTATATGGAGACATACATCACCACAGGGAGATCCCATATTTCACCAATCCATCTTGTTAAAAGCCTTGAGCCTTTCCAGAGTCATCCACTCTAATGGATCACTAACTCAATTTCCCCCTCTCAGAGGGAATGGCCTGCTCATGCAGCATCCTTGTCCCATCAATACAAGGCTAGTAAAAAAATGAAGTTGCATCACAAACATAGGTTATAATTGATAAGTTGATATCCCATGATGCCACTCTAAATTAGCAAGCGGAATTTGGTGATGGAGATGGTTGACATTACACATAATCTGTCAGTATTCACCCATATCTGCGTAATTTGATGATGATGGAGCTGTAAACATGTCTTATCTTAAATAAGGTTTATATTTTAGGAGTCAAAGCTCTTAATCGGAATGTCCAATTGGATTTACTGCAATCAGTGAAAAACGCTCAAGGGCAAGATTTAGAGCACGACTCCACCAAGGTTTTCTCATAGTAGTCTGTGTGTACGCTGGAGCACCCTGGCAACTTTTCAGGGCTGCATCAGAAATTCCAGACTATGGGCCTCCTTTTAGGGGCAGTGGGACATGCAGCGTGAATGTGCCAACTCTACTGCAGCGCTGCCTGGGGACACAAACCTAAACACGTCCTGTATTATGCCACGCAGTGCCAGCGTAATACCAGCCATCCTCTCGGGCATCCTCTGTGGGAGGAGAGATATAATCTGCGAGGAGAAATCTGATTTAATGTCCGTTGTGCAGGGGCGTAATGCAATTAGGGATTTTTACATGAACTGCCAAGTAGTCCCCCAAGCCTTCTGCTTAGTAATTGTTAACAGACCAATATTGACGTAGACTGTGTTTGAAAGAATTCAGGCTTGATGGAGAGTAGTGCCAGAAAAAATGGGAGAAAACAAACACAAAGCAACAGAAAAGACATCGTTGCCTTTAAAAACAAAAGAAACACTGATTACTTTATAACAGCACTCCAAGTTTAACTCAGCTTAACAGTAGGGTAGGCAAAGTTATTCATAAAAACTTTTTGTAATAGAACTGGTTTAAAAAATATTTTAAAAATGCACATTTATATTCTGTGGAAGTCTAGGGACCAAAAAGCGTTCGTCCAATCATTGCATTCGGTCCGAATGTAATAATAGGGTGTCCTACCTGCCTGTCAACCTGTATTTGCATACCTTCACGCAGACATCACACGCCGTCAGCGTGTTCCATGAGGCTATGCAGAGTTGTAGACAGTGACAGAGTGCCTCGAACAAACAGCAGACGCCTTTTACAGTTCCTCCTGAACCAAAACAACGAGCTTATGCTGCATTCACGCCATAACTACTGTAATTAAGAGATGGCAACCCATGACATTCTACTCGGAGCTGGTCAATGCTGAAATGAATCTGCAGCAGACATGTCAGAGCACTGTAAGTTATTTACGTTCATTATTATTGTAATGTTACGTGCTTTGAGGTGATTTAACGCCGTCCATTTGCGACGTTTTGCAGAATCTGCTTTGGCTGAGCACGTTCGTGTGTTTTGGAGGAGGCGTGGCTCTGAAGGGAGGGGGTGGGATCTTATGACTTTAAAGCTAGCTTGCTATTGCTAACCTCTCTGAAATTGCCTACCCTATCTTTAATTTACAAGATAACCAAAGAAAACAGAGCAGTGGTTTAAAGGGATGTGTTTGATATACATGTAGATTGACCATTTTTGACTGTGAAAATGCCAGCGGACACACCTACAGTGAGTTGTTCAAAATCTTTCTTTTTAGTAAACTCTGTGTACACAAACAATGTTCTCAATGCTCGAGTTCATGTGTAGAGCCCCTGGTGATACTTTGAGCAAAGTTTCATGTTGTGTCGAGCCTTCTTAGTGTTTTAAAAATAGCGATTTTTGATGCTATCATAGAAGTGCCCCATGCACTCCCATTCAAAAGGCAATTTGACTGAAAACGAAAATACGGTCAAACTTAAAAGTGGCATTTCCATTCTAATTATGCTTTTAAACGAAAGTTTGCCTTGGGTAGATTAACAAAAAGACCCTAGGTTGCATTTTGGTGAGAATTACCCTTTAACTGCAGAAGAAAAAATGAATACAGGGTGAACTGTCCCTTTAATATGGTCTTTTTTTCTTTAGGACGCAGGTTTTCTATCAGCCATCAAGTGGATGTTAAGTGGATGGATGATTTTACATTGACAAAAATGACACACTTAACATTTTAAGCTTTTCTTTGTTCACAGGGTTAGAGTGTGAAAAGACATAGGAGGAACACACTTCACTTTTGAGTTCTCTCAAGGCCAAAAATCCCAGCAAGTCTCGAACAAGGGCTGATGTAAATATGTGCAGAGATTCATGTCAGATATGCTGACTCTGATGTCCGTTCGCTCTTTGCCTCCATCCGGATTAAAAAGCTGTAAGCGTGTGTCATTGTTTCAGGGTTTTGTGGTGGTATGTGTTGATAGCGCAGGCTCGCTCATTTCAAATATGTCAACACTAGCTTTATAGTCAAAGGCAGAAGAATTAGAAAGCTTTCATCACAATTCGCATATGCACATTCTTGCGGGACCATGAAACCAGCTGACAAACTGATGAAAACACAACCTGCTAAGGGTAGTAAAACAAAGAAATCCTGACATCATATTATAAATACATAATAAATGAGCTTTACTACATAGCAGTTTAACTTCTCTCACACATATGCCCTTACGTAACAAAGAGCAGCAGTAATAAAACCTGAGATGGCCTAGGGAGATACTGCCGCTCTGCACTCACAACATAAACACAGCTGGCAGACAAACCACAGTCGTTCATTGTCACAGTCAAGCTTGGTGAGACCAGCCATAATAAACACTGGGATCAATACAAGCTATTGAACAAGTTAATCAAGTCCTCCTGTGGGAACTATTCCCCCTGAGAAACAAAAGATCTTTGAATTCCCAAATAAAAATAATTTAAATTATTATCTGAATTTCTGCATAGTAAATCCTTTGCTTTATGTATGGTTAATAAACTGATGTAAGTGACGTTGGGTTTTGCATTGCAGATTTTCATGTAGTTAACTCTCAAGATCAATGTTTACAGATGCTTTTCTACTCTGCTGTGAATGTGGCCAACCCAGAGACATTCATATTAAATGTGTGAGCTTCACAGGCACTCAAAGATATGATAATAAAAGATAAAAACATCATTCTGTTTCTATTTGTCCTTCACAAGCAGTGACCAACGTAAAATTCATCATAAGCTTCGATTCTGTTGTGGATGAGGAGCACCACCTTGTGGTGAAAAATACACTTTATACTGTTGATATTAGCTTGAGGTCCTAATGAAGTGCAGAAGAGATAAAGCCCTTAAAGAGAACAATTTCTAAATAAATGCAGCATGACAACAAATTCTGATGCATTTATGAAAGTGTTCTCTTAGTTACTTAAGTGCACCAATGTCAACTTGAAGTGACGCCAGGAAAAACATGGATTTAAATCTGAACCTGATATTTGAAACTGCAGAAGTCAAGAGAAATAAATAGTCCACAGCATGTGATTCACCATAGTGCTTTGTGCGACTATCAATGCGGACTCGGCTGCCATGTCATATTTCAGGCCTGTATACAATTTCATGTGTTTATTATGCCATAAAAAGACTGTGAAATTGATTGAATTGTTTCTAAGGGTAATAATTACAAAATGAAGCTCTCTTCTCCTAGTCCTAGACTTTATGATTTATGCAGAGTTATATTTAAAAGGAAGGTAAAGACCTCAGCACTTCTCTAAAAAGGGGCAGGAATGGTCCAGCTATGTCATTACAGTCAGCCATTACAACAATTAAGATTAAAATGGACCCATACCTTGCTAAATTTGTAAATATTTCATACTCAGTGTCCACTCTGTCCTCCTTTCCCATGGCTTCTTGTGCTACAATGTCTCCCGTGATTATCTCTGCCTTCTGAAAGCTTGACTCAGCCTCTGCTACGGTTCACATAGTTAAGAACTCATCAGTGGTGAATTAACATATTACTACCATCAGTACATTATTTAAAGCAAGGTCTGTATGATGAATTATAAAAAAAATTCTACTTAAAAAAGAGTTTAATAATATCACACACACAAATATATAAGATTTGAACAGTTAAGATGCACTATATATACGACGGCATTAGATTTTTGTAAACAAGGATATTTTCCAAGCACTAGAGCAGCGCTTCCAAGAGTCTGATGTATGGTAAGGAAGCAGTTGAGGCAGCTCACTCTCTCCTCCTGCTGGCTGGAACTGAGTACTTCAAGTGCTTGGGACGCATGTTCTTGTGCCTGATGTGCCCAGCCTGGGAAACAGGAGGTCATAAATGTTAGGAGATGGTTAACGTATTATAAATGGCTGCCTAAGAAATCAATTTGCATGATTCACAGTCAATGCAGGGTTTATTTTTCGTTGTATGTTATTCTTTCTTCTATCTTTTTAAATGCATTAAATAATGAGCAATTTTACCTTTGTATTGCAAATAGGCTTTAGCCAGTCTTGACTGGGCTTGGGCCACTACAAAATGCTCATTTCCATAAACCAGTCTGGCCAGTGCAAGGCAACGCACAAGCTCCTGGATACAGAGGTCATGCTGCAAAGTTCAGACAAGCATAAAACATTAAACTAGAGAAATTATAAAAATAAATTAATTAATACAATGATCAGTAATTGTTGATGTACTGGAGATTAAGATTATGCCTGGTGTGCTATATGACAGGGGTTTTCAAACTGGGGTCCGGGGCCCCCAGGGGACCAAAAGAAAGTGCTAGGGGGTCTGTGGATATATTTAGAGGAAAACAGTGTAACATTTTTTAAAATAAATAAAAGGATATTAAAATAAATATAAAATGCATATTTGATATAAATTAATAAAATAAGTAACAAATACTAGATTAAAATGAAACAAATTATATTAATAAGTAATAAAAAATTTAAAATACAATATGTCCCTCGCAAGATAATGGTCATATATGGGGGCCCATGGCATCTAAAAGTTTGAAAACCCCTGCTTTATGTAATGATTTTAGATCATACTGAAATGTTGGGGCACTGATGGGTTACATAAATCAGTAGGACAAAACATTAGAGTGTGAGATATGTATTTCGGAATATAAGATTATTCCATGTGTACCTCTTCACTATCAGCCAAGGACTGAGCTCGTCTCTCACAAAGTGATAGTTTCTCTGCAGGATTCATCTTACTGTAATTCTTCACATCTTCTTTCTGCAAGATTATTGTTGAATCTGCATCCTTTAAGGATTCTCCTGAACTGCAACTGCTGCTCATGTTGAAGCTGGTGAATCTGTAAAAGTTTAGAGTTTGGTTGTGTCTCTAAATATAATTAACTGGCTACTTCTGTGCAGGTAGGCAGTTTACTAGGTTTTGATAAACATCCCTCTTTGGGTGAATGTCAAAGAGATGCACTGGAAGTGAATGGTCACTGAGACTGTTGGTCTCTCTCTTTGGTCTCTCTCTGACATTCTGTCTAACAATTTCTTTTGTTTTAGGTTTTAAACAACATTAAGGTAAGTAAACTATGACATATTATTGCTTTTTGGGTGAACTATCTCTTTAACAGCGGCAGGAAAATGGCTACATACGATTCATCCAGCGCAGTCACAGGACATCTCTGCTGTGGTGCGCGAAACGATCCGCTGTGCGGTGCCAGGCTCATTTGAATGGAGAAGGCAAATAAAACTCAGATGTTATTTTATAAGCAGACATTTGATTAATAATCAGTTCATTTGACATCAGTTTTTAAAAGACTGCAATGGTCTTTTCAAATACACTAAACGCAGAGCTGTGCAACCGAGTAACGACTATCACGAAAACCCAAACAAACGCTGTGATTGGTTGACTCATACACATGGGTGAGTCATGTGACTCTCAATCTCTTCAAATCGACCCATTCAGTATGTTCTTACAATTTCAGTATTTTTGAATCAAACTTTGCCACAAAATAAAAACCTACTTTATACTTTTGTGGCAGTAAAATTCTTAATTTTTTACCAACTTGAGCAATGCACATGGGCATGTAAGAAAACGTGTTTGTAATTTCTGATAGCATAGAATAGAATAGAATAGAATAGAATAGAATAGAATAGAATAGAATAGAATAGAATAGAATAGAATAGAATAGAATAGAATAGAATCCATAGGATTTTAATGTAATTGAACTAACTGCTTAAAAATGCTTTCTGATGAAAAACACTACCCATAATCCTAAAGTGAGATTAGAGACCAATTCGAGAGGTCTTTTTTTTTTACCATGAAAATGGGAATTGTGGCAATCAGTGATTTCCCACTGCCCGATGTTATTCTAATTCAGCGATCTTAAATATCTGTTTATATTGTAGAATAATATTTCTCATGCATTTATAGCACTTTTTGTCAATAACTTAGTCTTATAGTCAATATTTTTATAGAAAGTTATCAACTGAGGGGGCGCCACAACTTGTGAGGGATAATGCATCCTGACCAGGTACCCATTTTTTTTCTATGATGAGAATAAAGAGAAATTGTGCATTTAAATGTGTCTGCAGCAGATTTTATTTTGCAGATTTAATTACAGGTTAAATAAATTATTAAATTGATTTTTAATGGGATTGTTTTCCCCACAATAAAGGCCTCAGACATTGCAGAGTGTATCTACTGTAAATGGTTATCTATTTAGATAAACATACTCTCATTATGATCATAAAACCACATTATGTTGTGAGTAGCTGACAGAATGCATTGCATTATAGACAGCTTTTCATACTTACGAAAGCAATAACACCAGGAATCAAATTACTTTCGGTGAGTAGCATTCAGTCTTGAGGGTTTGATACCAATTAATTTTTTATTCAAGGACAGTGAGCATATATCTAAGGTATTATAATGAAAGCCAGCCTAACATTAAAGATCAAATCAGTTGCCTTTGCTTAATGGGCTTAAAGTGTTACATGCAAAGTAATATGCAATTTTCCCCTCAATTTAGTGTAATTTAGTAAAGAGAAAGAGGGAAAGCAGGGGCTAGAAGGAGGTATGTCAGAACCATTTGGCCCTAGCCAGATATAAATTTAACATTACAAAAAAATCACAAAAAAAGATGGAATGACCCCTACTGGTTTTCACTGAGACAACTATGAACTACATAAATTACATTCCAAATAGTTCTTCTCCTTTCAGTCACATGAATAATCAGAAATCCGTGCCCTTGTTTTTTTTGGTCCCCATGAAGAAAACAGCTTACAGAATTATGTTTTTGAAAATGTAAAAACGCAGAACGTTTTCTGTGATGGTTTACATTTACATGTAATCATTTAGCAGATACTTTTGTCCAAAGTGACTCACAAATAAGGAGACCAATAGAAGCATTGGAACCAACAAAAAAGCAACAATATGTAATATTGATAGAAACATACAGTATAGCTGTTTCTTGAAAATGGCTAAAGACTGCTCGGGTTCAGTTTGGCAGGTCATTCTACCAGCAGGGAACAATCAAGGTAAAGGTCCGTGAAAGTGATTTTGTGTCTGGCCCCACAGGGGCCGTACACTTGCAGAACGCAAGCTTCTGGAGAGCACATAAGTGTGAAGTAGTGAGTTTAGGTAAAGGGATGCAGTGCCAGTGGTTGTTCAAACATCAGTGCCTTGAATTTGATGCAAGCGGCTATTGGCAGCCAGTGCAAATTGATGAGGAGAGGTGTGACGAGCTCTATTCGGTTCGTTAAAGATCACTCTCACTGCCGCATTCTGGATCAGTTACTGTCCATGCTAGAAGGTCTGCCAAGAGACCATAACAATAGTCTAGCCTGGATATAATACTGGTCTGTGAAGATTAGCTGATCATCAATTTGCTGTACTGGAAGGAGTTATGGTTGATGAGCCTATCTGAATGGAGAAGATTTATGAAATGTTGGGTTGGCCGAAACCACAAGTCTTGGTAAGGTTGAATTGAATGTGATGATCCTTCATCCAGCAATAAATGCTTTTAGGCAGTGCCTGGTTTAGGGGTGTTACAGTACAGTATATACAAACCGTGTGTGTGTGTGTGTGTGTGTGTGTGTGTGTGTGTGTGTGTGTGTGTGTGTGTGTGTGTGTGTGTGTGTGTGTGTGTGTGTGTGTGTGTGTGTGTGTGTGTGTGTGTGTGTGTGTGTGTGTGTGTGTGTCTGTGTGTGTGTGTAAGAGAGAGAGAGAGAGAGAGAGATAGACATGCTTCTTGAATCTTCAGGAACAGGTTAATTGATCCCATACCCTTTTTTATATATATTTTTTCATTATAATAATGATAAAACTGAATGTTTACCTTTTAAAGTTATATTTAGCAGAACATCATTGCACTAACTTTATTCTGTATATCTTGCGTCAATTTGGATTTTCTATCCTGTCATGACTTTCTAATCTTGAAATGACCATTGTTGACAGATGTTTTGACCTTCTGCCTCCAAATAATGAGCGAAAGACATACGTGCAACCTCAGAGAGGCATTATTCATTTCATCACCATTCCCTGTGTCATTTTGAGTAGTTTGCTAATACTTTCTCTCATCATCTGTGTGGGCAGCATTCATAAAGTTATGTAATGAAGTGCAGTCTGCTTTACATTTGTGTTCACATGCTCCACAAAAAACACTGTAGGCTAATAACACTATTTGGGGATTAACCATAATTTTTCTTTTCATACCTTTTTAACGTTTTATACGAAAAGGCCTAGCTGTTCAGTGTATTATTTATCCCTTGAAATGTGTTACGTATTTCTAGGGGTATCAAAACATGTCATTTATTGAGCCTACATTTTGACCGACATCTATGTGTTCATGACTCAAAGGCATCTCAGTCATAACGTTAAGTTCCATTCATCATTATAATCTCTTTACCACATCTTCATATAGCCTACAAAATCAACTGGCGACAGAGAGGTTAACCCAAGCAGTGCAAAAATAGGATCGCGTTCATGTCACTCCCTCAAAAGCTGTAGGTTCACACCTCTTTTCAGGTTTACATCTGGACTGAGCTGCACAACCTGCGCCCCGTCAAAATCTAGTCCTCACCGGTCATCCACAGCCCTACTCAACGCAAATTTACAGCTGGAAGATGAATTATTGGCTCTCTGCGATTCTTTTGCAGCAGTGTAATAGTTAAATCAGTGCCGAATGCGTTATTTGATGTGGTGTGTGGTGCCTAAGCTTGAACAGTCCTCTACAGCGAGAAGATGGCGTCGGACGGAGCGAAAGGGGAGCAGCCACCTCCGCTACAAACACTGGTAACCACTGGCCATGGAAGCGTCGAAGCGGTGAGATACATTTACGCAAAAAATTACATCTGTCTGCCTCAATGAACGCTAATTATAACAGGCGATGAATGGTGCTAATAGAATAGGAATCGTTCTGTGCTGTGAATCATACATATCAGTGGATGTGGAACGGTGGTCCGTGTGTAGCCTGTGTGGAAGAGATTTAATTTTTTTTATTCTTTTTTTTTTTTTTGCGGGGTACTTTGTTGTGCTTTCACATTTATATATCCTTGATCTGGGGAAGAGCATAATATTGTTTAAAGTACGATAATAATTCGTTATTGTTTCTTTAATGTGCAGCTGCGCGCGATTTGATATTACCATGGTAAGCCTAGAAGATGGTTACCTTACTATTATTGAATATTTAACAGTTAATGTGCAAATTTTTTTTGTCACGTTTCGAGATACCATGATCATTGAAATCGATTATCAACTGCTTTTTAGTATGGTTAATTGTACAGTCTAATATTTAGAATCATTAATAATATAGATTGCATTCTTTACCTAATAATAATATAATAATAATAATAATAATAATAATAAAACACACACACACACACACACACGTATATCTATCTATCTATCTATCTATCTATCTATCTATCTATCTATCTATCTATCTATCTATACATAAAGAATACATTCCCTTATGAAAATTAACCATGGTTTTACTTTAAATAAAACCAAAAAACATCGGTTGCTATAGTTAGACCAAGGTAACCACAAATTAACCATGGTTTTGCTACACTAACCATAGTTTAACCATGGCATTTGTAGTAAAACTGTGGTTATACAAATAGTAACCAGTCTGCCAAAAAAAAACGTGGTTACTACTACACTTTTACTGTAATAAAACCATGGCTAATTTGATGCATTGTGATGATAATGCTACTTTAATTTAATTGAGTTTCACACATTCTGATGACAAGTCATCATATACTGTATAGATAAAAGAAAAAAATCAATATTACCCCTTGGAGAGATGCTATAGATCCCTCCAGTACAGTTGCCTGAGGTTCTTCTTGCTCTCAAATGTATTGATCTGCATGCAGTGTCTTACGGTAAAGGGTGGTCTTTAGTTTCAGTAGTAAGATTTGTCATCATCTTACCATCCATCTTTATAAATTTAATTTTGTATGATAGAAAAAAAACACCACTTTAGAGTGCAATAGCCAGCCATATAGTTTATTGTTTTAGCAATGCATAGAGTCAAGTGGCACAAAAATGTAGTGAAAAGAGAGATGTAATGAAGCGGAGGCGGGTTGGGGATGGGGTGGGGGGTGTTCACTGGAGATGTTTCTAAATCGGTCTGAATTTTAGTGACTCAGCTGGCATAGTTCAGAGTACTGTGTCACCCACCGATCTGAGCTTCTTTAACTGCCCGAGGCCCCTTTACATTTAGAGTTGGGTTGAACAGGTGCGCAGACTTCAGCGCTGCCCATTGGCCACTGGCGTTAAATAATAAATCTCTGTCTTGTGCATCTACACCTTTCTCAAGGGCTATATACCCTTACAAAGGTATGTAAGGCCCATGAATGGTTTATTTTAGGGGAGCTTTGTTAATCAAGTTTACTTAAGAGGTTTGACCCCATTCATAGCCATTATTGCTTTAGAAAAAAATGCCTTAATGGCTCTACATTGCATTCAAGCAGGGATTGTGTGCTCAAGAGCATCTCCCACTGAACAGTATTGACTTTTTTTTTCTTCGACCTCAGCATACTAAAGTATTGCTTTATTTGTGGATTCTCACGATTGGCTGGGGTTGCAAGTCTCATCCAATTTCTCATTAATTTCTTCAAGAACAAACAATGGAAAACAAAGATCATAGTGACTAACATCTTTAAGGTGCTAGAGTAGAAACATTCAGTTTCAGAAGTGAATCATTTGTTAAAATCTACGCTAAGATCAGTGTTGCAGTTAGGATCATACCTGAAATTCTGGAAACATTTTGATTAACCATTCACTACTCTCTTATTTTTCATTACACAGAGATAAGTCACATGTGCTAGTTAGTCCTTCTCAAAGAGACTGACTCATGAGAGTCCTTACATACAATGGAAATGAATACATATGGATGGAACATTAGAAGTGGGTCTTTAACAAGGTAGACCTTCTAATGAAGCACATAATTTGTGGAAAGGTCACTAGAGCTATATTAGTCCTAGTTAGAGGTCCTATAAATGTGAAAAATCGAATGCAATTATATAGTCACGTAAACAAGTGATACTTTTGTGGGGTTTTGTTTTTTGCTTTGTGATGTCATCCCATTTTCTGTTTGTTTTTGTATTGCATATCCCTTATTTAATTATATTGTAGTTAAAATATTGCCTTCAAAAGACAGTATCACTGCTGTTTAGTTATTCTGAATGTTATTGTAAAACAGAATAAAAATGTAGAACTAAAACCATAACATATACAATAATAACATCTATGTCTGTACAGGGCATTATAATTTAAAGGATGGTTTTATGAAGCTGTATAATTCATGAATCATGAAGTGTTTTATTAATAGCTTATTAGACTTTTTTTAAACGATTAAAGCGGTAAGGAAACGTAGGTTTCATTAAATGCAGTAGGCCTACTTGTTTTCGAGATGAAGATGTGTCATTTATCTTTTCACCAAAAATCTTTTGCACTAACTTGCACCATTTTATCTTTTGCACCAATGTATGGTAAACTGATATTCATCTGCCGATCATTGCCAAGTTAAAACCCATCAGCATATCAGACACAAGCATGAACAAAAAAAAACAAAAAAACAAAGTAATAAAACCCAATAGTTTATTTAAGCATTATCACGCAAGTGTGTAGAACAACAATACTCTTATTTGTGTAAAACATGTAAATAATTTCACAGATTTAGGGAATCTACAAAATACATATTTTAATAACAATGATTTTTATTTTTATTTTTTATTGGTGTCAGCCAAAGTTGTCCAGATCATTGCATCCCTAATTACTGCCCCAGGGAACTCAGACTAGACTGTTTAAAAAAATTAGTTGCTTAATATATCAGTAAAAAAAACCTTAATGCTGTGGGCAGTGAGATTGGTGCCCACTCAACACCTTCTCTGCCAAGGATCTAATAGACCATCTGAGATATGCAGTGTTATTTTCCTGTTACAAGGCTCGTCTTCTTGCTCTATCTTTTAGAAATGCGAGCTGAACATCGACAACCTGAGCAAACCAGAGCTCCTGACCCTTCTGAGCATCATGGAGGGAGAACTTGAGGCCAGAGACCTGGTCATTGAAGCTCTTAGGGTGAGTGTGAAATCTCTGCACCTGTACGTCCTACTTTTGTAGAGAATAACTGTATCAAATAACAACATTGTCATTATTGAAGGCTGTCACAGTGTGTGCTGCATAGGGAATGCAGGGCCCATGCCATATCATTATCCAAATCCTTGTCTCTCAATATGCTTTACTATAAGTTTTAAAGGTTGAAAGCCCATAAATATTAGAAAAAAAAAGTTGCTGATGACTTTAAAGAAAAATCAATAAACCTTATATTTATTGCTTGGGCTTGCATATGTTGTCCATTTCCTCTGTCTAGATGTTTTTTTTTTTAGATTTTATGGATCTTATGCCCTTTTAGTTTGTTTCTGCTCAACTGGATGTTTATATTTTGGGCTGTAGCCACCATAGATCAATATGGGTTTCGCAATGTCCAATTCTAAAATTTGGTTCCCTTCAGCACGGAATATTTGGTTCGCATCTTTGTTTATATTCATCATAGTTTTAATATATTTTTACTCATTTTAGCTGTGATCTCACCAATACACTATAATTTCAAAGTTTGTGGGCAGGAATAAAAAAAAAAAAAGATATGTAAATATATTTATTCAGCAAGGATGCATTTAATTTAAAAACCAAATTGATTGTTACAAAAGATTTTGATTTCAAATAAATTCTTTCCATTCATCAAAGGATCCGGACAAAAATGTATCACAGTTTCCACAAAAATATTAAGCAGCACAACTGTTTACAAGTTTGATAATAACAAGAAAGGTTTCTTAAACACCAAATGTGCATTTTAGAATTTGATTTCTGAAGGATCATGTGACACTGAAGACTGGTGGAATGGCTGCTGAAATTTCAGCTTTTTCCATCACAGGAATAAATACAAAATAGTAAACTGTTACTTTAAATTGTTATATATTTCACTACATTACTGCTTTTACTGTATTTTTGGTTACATAAATGTAGAATTGGTGAGCATAAGAGATTTCTTTCAAACATTTAACAAATCTTACTAACCCCAAACTCTTTAATGGTAGTGTACTTAAAGAGGTGCTATATGTTTTTGACAATCCGGCCACATTTTATTAAAAAAAAAGCTTATGGAGATAGAAAGTATTTAGGGCATGGCAAAGAAGCGGAGTCAAGGGGATTGTAAGGTCACGGTCCAGCATTTGTCCCTATTAATCTTTGCATCAAGGTCAGACGTTCACAGCGAGGTAAGATGCCAAGTAAATCTGATTAAGATTAAAAAAGGATATACTTTCAAAATTGAGGTCAGGAGAGTCATTATATTTTCAGGTGTTCTAGTTCTGTGTGTCTGTGCGAGTTTCTAGGCCAGTGTATTGACAGAATGATGGGCAAATTATCTGTCTCCAGTTTCCATCTCAATTTCCCTTCCTGTCTATTTTTGCTTAGTTTGTGCAAGTCTGTGATGTTCGCTTGTGTCATTCCCCCTCTTCCGCTTCACTGTGGGGTGGTTTCCATGCATTTTAGAGGCTGCTCTCTTTGTAATTCTGTTCCCTTGGCTGCAAGTTTTTCCCAGCTGGTTTCCCCCCCTGCGGATATACTATCTCTTTCTCTCCCACCCTCATCCCTCGTTCTCTTTCCGCAGCAACCAGCTCGAGCACAATGGTCTTGTTTGTTTCCTTAGGGAGATGGTGATAGGGCCAACCACTATGCTGACTTTTAGACATACCAATTAAAAAAAAGCCAAATAATGACATTTTGTTTATTTTCTAGGCCATGTTGTAAATACTGCATTTGATACATGATAGATGAAAGCAGCAATCCTGTGCATTATTAAGAAGCTGTCAGCTGTTCGATTAATTAGCGAGCTGAAAAAGCTCTGTGCAGTGTATCGCTTTTCATCAGAAACAATGGCGAGACATAAGCAGATTAACTGTGAAGTCACATGCCTACAAACCCTCAGACTTGCATTCAGAGCCAGCCCATTATTTCCAGTCACATAACTTCACCTCAGGTTTTGAGTTCATCCCAAAGAAAAATGGATGGTCTTTGGTGCAGATAGATCACTTTGAAACTGTGACTAGTCCCGTATGGACATCTGGATGTGGAATCTAGATGTTCGCAAGCCATTACATCTTAAGTGTGCTTATTTCCATTCATGAAGTTGAGTAATGGATGAATCAGGTCTGTGTACATGGCAGGACTACAAAGTAACCTCTGTCACAATGTAGTTTATTAGTTAATCTTCATAAGTTTGCCATTGTTATTTTTAATTTCCCTGCTGAAAAAAGGACAGAGGACCAACAGAAAGCTGTTTGGTTTGAAGCAACTTCGCAACACAATTGACAATAGTCTACTTTTTTTGCCTGCAAATTTTGCCAATATTTCACTAATGTATCCACGTCTTAATTAGCCTGACTACGTCAGACTTCCTACTTCCGCTCAATTTCATTTCGCTTCTGTAGACAGTCTGAGATAGCAGCTTATCTTTCAGTTTTCCATCGGCCTTCGGACGGCCGGGCCAATCAACGAACAGAGGGCGGGCTGAGAGCCGTGACGTAGATGCTGATTGTACCGTGGATGCGTAGATTTACTTCACGTAATCTGCAAAAGTCGTTCACAGCCATGTTTATTCCGGTATTTCGCGCGATGGTTTTGTTTTCGCATCATACATGTGTTTACAGTGGAAGTTAGATGCGGCTGAGCATGCGCATAACACACACCATAACCAAACGTCATGTGATTGGCTTGGGGTAACCAATGATTTTAAACTTCAGACAAGCGCCCCCTAGCTAGAGAGAAAACACTTCTCTATTATGCCATTCCAGACTCTGTCTACGAAGCAAAGTGAAGTAGCAGAGTTTGGTATTACCATGCTACGTCTTAGAGGAGAACTCCGATCAATTTTAACATTGAGCTCATTTTTTTGTACATTTGGAGTGCTGTCAATACAGAGAACAACGACAAAAATCGGTGTTGCCTACACCGAGTTATTCTATTTTTAAAATTTGCACCCTGTTGACTTCAATAGGGCAAGTACTAAACCTGCTTTTAGCCTCTTAACATCCTTGATGTGTCATTACAAGTGCACAGAAAATGTGAGTGATTCCTTCTGAGTGAACACGAGTGGATCTGACTGCAGTAGATGTAAAAGATATGTATAAAAATGATGTTATTTTAAGCCAGCGCAAATACCTGTTTACATCCTGTTTTTCGGTTGAAGTCCAAAGTAGTCGATTGCCGAGTTCACGCGCGTGATCATAGGTAACTAAACCTATGCGCACGCCTCTGAATGCCTTAAAATGCTGCCTATGTACAGTAGGCACCTCTTTAGGTTCACAGCTGCTCTCCCGCTTCATTTTTAGCTTACTTTCTTTATGTAACCAGGTGTTGTTTTACCAAAACTTATAAAAGCTTTGGCAAAAAACTGACCTGGAATAATAGACAAAGTGGATTGGAGTTGTGTAGGCTATCTGGTTGTTTCAGCACTATTAATGTGATTGGCTGCTTTTCTGCCTATGCCGCAATGATTAGATGAAGCCGTTCTGAACACACTCTCTAGCACTGCCACGTGAGCCAATGTCAGGTCATCATCGCTGTATGTATATGAGTGATTATTTCTCTGATGAGAAGTGAATGCATATTTACTGAAGCCGCTGCCCCAGTTCACGTTCAAGTGGCTATTACAGGGAGCGTTGTACATTTTGATACATTCTTTTTTGTGGTAGGTGGGTAAGAGTTATTTTCCTGTGTGACACGGATAAAAATAGAACACAGACACACTGTTGTCTGTGTACAGGGGCCAAAATGAACACTCGCCAATTCCCAAATCACCACTGCCCGGTAACTTTACAGGGAACTGCAATACACAGCTTAAATTAAATCATATTTAAATCATATTTTATAATATTTTAGTTTTTAATTAAAAATGTTTATTCAAGGGCCTAAAACTAACTTTTTGCCACACCTGCCAATGGCCAGTGCCAAATTTACCGGCCATAAATATTTTTTACCGGCCTTTAAACTGTTTTTGCAAAAACAGCCAGTTATGACCCCAAAATTCTATATACGAGTGAAAATTCACAATTCTCAATTCTACTTTCAATACCACAGCTAAAACTACTAGCCTAACTAATATCAATTTAAAACATCATTAAAGGGATAGTTCGGCCAAAAATGATATTAAACCCATGATTTACTCACCCTCAAGCCGTTCGAGATGCATATGTCAATCATTTTTCAGACGAAAACATTTTCAGTTATTTTAGAAAATGTCTTAGATCTTTCAGTGGTTATAATGTCAAGTTATGGGGTCCACTCCTTCAAGTCCCAAAAATGTGCATGCATCCTTCACAAAAGTAATCCATCCGGCTCTAGGGAGGCCTTCTGAGGGTAATCCGTTCGTCTGAAAAATGATTTACATATGCATCTCAAACAGCTTGAGGGTGAGTAAATCATGGGTTTAATATCCTTTTTGGCCGAACTATCCCTTTAAAGACGAGTAACAGTAGTTTTTTTAGGTAGAGACATTTAATAAAGTAATCAAATGTAAAATAACACTGAATAGTCTCCCCTGTATAAATATATTAATAAATTAATTCTTATTAAAGTTTCAAAAGTTAATCACTTAGAAGCAGGGAGTGATTTTTTTTTTCTTTGTCCTTTTTTTTTTTTTTAACATTAGAAACACAGATAGTAGCAGAAATATTAGGCTACTGTCACTTTAAGAACTAATGCAATATACTGATAATTATACACATGCGTTGTCTTTCTCGGCTGTTTATGTTCACTCAAATCATAACCAACTGTGTTTACTAGGATTCTCGTCAAGGCAGGCATTTTTTTACATAATTTTTGTGTGAATATGTCCGTTCAAGCGCAAGAAGATGTGAGAAAGAGCTAATTTTTTAGTATTCACTTTGTCTAAGACACGGCATTCTGGAAGCGTACTTCGGATGACCATATAATATTATTTTATATATTATATTATATTATATTATATTATAATAGGACTCTGTCTGTAGCTCTAAATATTGGTATCTCTGAATGCAGCATGAAAATCAAAGAGAACAGCTTGGAGCTGTTTGTGTTCTGTCAGAGTATTTGTGTCTCTCTCTCTCTCTCTCTCTCTCTCTCTCTCTCTCTCTCTCTCTCCCTCCACCCCCCTTTCCATCACATTTTACATTCTATCTGTCAAATGCAAGAAGCAGAACCATAATTCCACATGCACGTGTCTGTAAGATCAGCTTAGCTGATCCTCACGCTGCCATTCAGCAAGGCAGGCGACAGTCAGCCGAGTGTTATTGCGTGTGGGTGGCTGGATGGATGGACAGAAGCGCATGTTATGAGAACACTATCCAAACAGTTGAAAATCACTTGAATTTATAGACCCCCATTTGAGGTATTTTCCAGCACCCTCCCCTTTATTTATAAGTGCACTCTCAATCATTTGTAAACACGAAAGATAAAGAATCATTGCAAAGTACTGGAATAAGCAGAATAAATCAAGCACCACAAGCATCGAGTCAGCCATTTTGTTTGCTTTTACCCTAATGGCTTTCTTTTTGCCTGAACAATTTAAGCAGAATTTACCAGAAAAGAGCGCTGAACTAGTATCCTTCAAGCTTTTTAGTGCAGTTGTGTGCAGAAGTGAAAGGAGGGGGGACCACCATTTCATAAAGTCAACTGAGTCATCAAATGTAGTAGGTGGGAATCAATAGAGAGGTTTTGGTGTCCAACAGGCAAAAATAAAGAAAGTTTACAAAAATAATTCATTTGAGGATTTTGAAAATGTCAAAATTGATTTTGAAACCGGTTTAGCCGAGGTTAAAGGAGGCCTGCATCACATACTTTGCTGTGTCATTTTGAACGTGATGTTGTTAAATATGATGGCACGGTGGCAGGAAGCGTCCCGTTTGGGTGATTATCTGTTTGAGTGAGCGCTCAGGTCATGGGCACCATGTTAACTTCTAGCTGTTATTTCTGGCTGGAGGCCAGATGAAGACCAGCCCTGTTGATGTGACAGCCGCCGCTCCACCAGACTCTCTTTGAGAGAGATTAGGGTTATGATGTGGAAATGTTGTCTTAACCCTCACAGCCTAACAGCACACAGATGCCCAAATAATAATATAATCTATTATTAATCTATCACATTGTGTCCTAAGTGAATGGAATTGTCCTGATGCGCCATAATGCGCCAGATTAACAGTATAATGTTGCAAAAGTTTAGATTAATTAAATTGTTGATCAGATGGTACAGAAATGCCCTCAGTCTGGAGGGAAAATTAATACATATTTTATTTGTGATGGCAGATAAACAGATTTACTTAGAGTAGAAAGCATTTTTTATTTGACACAAATGAAAACAGTGAGACATGACAATACAGTCTGTTTAATATGTCATTTGTTTTGTACAAAAACATAATGTCCTGCTATGCCTAATTTTCACCACCAGTTATTTTTGTATTTTTAATGTTTCGGCAGCTGACAATACCACATACCGAACAAAATTTGTACCATCTCTTGCAGTCTTGTGTTTGTTTGCAGAAAATTAAATAATCTATTGTTAAACTACCGTTTAAAAGTTTGGGGTAAGTAAGTAATAAAAATAAAATAAAATAAAAATATTTGTATTCAGCAAGGGTGCATTAAAACAATCAAACGTGACAGCTAAGACTTAAACATTGTTACAAAAAAATTATGTTTCAAATAAATTCTGTTCTTCTGAACTTTCTATTCATCAAATAATCCAAAACAAGTTTAAGAAGCACAAATATTTTCAAGATAATAATAATAATAATAATAATACATGTTTCTTGAGCATATTAGAATGATTTATGAAAGATCATGTGATATTGAATACAACTTTGCCATCAGGAACAAATTACATTTTAAAATATATAAAAAATCGAAAACAGTTTCTTTGAATTGTAATTACATTTCACAATATCACAGTTTTACTCTATTTTTTATCAAATATTGACTTGGTGAGCAGTCTGATCATAAGAGACTTCTCTCGAAAACATTTCCAGTCGCCCCCAAACTTTCGAATGGTGGTATTAGTGTTATTAGTAAAGTGAATAACTTAAAAAGGAGCGATCCGATCAGCCTGGTTCAAATAAGTAGATTGGTAATCAGAGGTTACAATTTTACGACGACTCCATATCGATATTGTCTGTCTCAAGTTCAACGTTTTTACTGTTTTGCACGCAATACACGTTCACTTACCATATCTGGGATTCAAATTGGGACCCGGGGATTCCCCAGTCCCAATTCGAAATAAATGACACCAAAATCTATCATTTTTGTTTCAAACATGTATTTAATAATCAGTAAAATATGTTGTTGTCATTATTCATTCAAATAAATTCGCGATGAAGTAAAATGCAATCAGACTAAAAGTAGTAAAATGTGATAGGGGGCCCCGGATGTCAGTCAATATGTTCCAGTCACGCAGGCCCCTGATTGGTCCAGGCCCGTAAGCAACCACGTACCCTACTTACCGATAGTTACGCCTGTGTCTCTTTGTGGTCAGTACAGTTTCTGTTTGTTATTCTATATTGGAATCATGATGGGTTAGAGACACTGTGACAGACTTCAGGGGTATGTAGCACAAGCAGGCCTTTGTCAATGTGTAGTCCTTCTGGGGCTGTTTTGTCCTTCCCACTGTCTGAGGAGATATGACGCTGTTCTGAAATTAGTCTGAGACAAGATCCTGCTAGCATACAAATTGCTGTTCATAGTCCTTGGAGAGCAAAAAGGTAAGTGTCTAATTGTCCTTGCTTGCCCTTAAAACTGGCTCCCTTTAAATGCATCCCATTCCATCTTTGGCCATTGTGTTGGATCTTGCGCTGTTGTCTGAGAGCCCCTACTCATCTGAATCATCTGTCTGAGATTTTTTTTGCTATATAGCGGGTGAATTATGATGTATATTACAATGTTATGATGAACTATCTCCCATTCTCCACTGACGTTCTAAGTTTTTCAAAGTGTTACTAAGGATACTAATTTTAAGAAGGCAGCTGTCTGACTCTGAGATGGCGAATGGAAACATGGTTCATGTAACATTAACAACACATTATTAGCTGTTTGATAATGTAGTCAAGCAAAGGCTAATCATATTAATTACAGTTATGTGTCCGTCATTGTAAAGAGTGATACCATTGCGCAGCGTTTACTACAGTAAAGTTGACCGAGGGGATCTCTGAGCTGGTGCGAGTGAGTGGAGGCGGGGCTAATTTGCATATTCCTGGATCCACATGTACTAAATGAAGCAAGGGTGTTTACATTCAAGCTATTTTAAGGCATGAAGAATTTTTTTCACAGGGAAAAAACACTTAAATGTGTCATTTTGGTGTTCTAAGATGAGTTTTAAGGGATACAATTATTGGACACTTTAACCACTCAGTCACACCACCTTTGTTTTTCCTTCCTCAAAACTTTACAGCAAAAACTGAAATGAGGCAGAAGCTGAATACTCGTTGTTTAAAATGTCATTTGGGATGAGGCCGTGCTGTTTCTCACTGAGAGCCGAACGGCAGTTTAGTCACTTCATGTGCCAGTAACTGGTCTGCTGCCAGTAACTTTCATCAAATTCTGTTGTTGTCAGAGCCGTGTTTTTTTTTTTTTTTTTTTTTGCCAACCTTAGTTATCTTCTCATGAAGATGGCCAGACATATCTATTATGAATCCTTTTAAAAGCTGTACTTATGTCAGCCATTTCACATGATTTGCAACTTGCTAGTCTATTGCTGGTTGTATTATTGGGAGAGACATTCTCATTTTAGGGGGTATTTGATTGGACAAAAGTCTGTGTAGTGCAGGATGAGTCTTTAGTCCATTTTCCTATAACACTGTGCCTACACCAGGCGTGACCATCAAGTTAAAGGGTAACTCTCGCCAAAATTGAACCTAGGCTCTTTTTGTTAATCTACCCGAGTCAAACTTTCGTTTAAAAGCATAATTAGAATGGAAACGCCACTTTTAAGTTTGACCGTGTTTTCGTTTTAGGTCAAAATGCCTTTTGAATGGGAGTGCATGGGGCACTTCTATGATAGCATCAAAATCGCTATTTTTAAAACACTAAGAAGGCTCGACACAACATGAAACTTTGCTCGAAGTATCACCAGGGGCTTTACACATGAACTTGACCATTGACTACATTGTTTGTGTACACAAAGTTTACTAAAAAGAAAGGACTCACTTTATCAGTTAGTGTTTCCGGTGGCTGAAATTTTGTCAGTCCAAAGTAGTCGATCTCCGAATGCAACGTAACATGAGGAGAGTGAAGATGGAAAGCTCCTAAAGCTTGTTTCCATATAAAGTCACAGATATTTTTTTATCTAAGTTATCATGCTTTGCATTGAAATTACAAGTTCTTGACATTTCCTCATATGGTGTCAGTTCATTACATTGCATTCGGAGATCGACTTTTTTTGACTGACAAAATTCTAGCTACCGGAAACTAACTGATAAAGTGAGTCGTACAAAACCTTTCTTTTTAGTAAACTGTGTACACAAACAATGTAGTCAATGCTCAAGTTCATGTGTAGGGCCCTTGGTGATACTTCGAGCACAGTTTTATATTGTGTCGAGCCTTCTTAGTGTTTTAAAAATAGCGATTTTGATGCTATCATAGAAGTGCCCCATGCACTCCCATTCAAAAGGCATTTTGACCTAAAATGAAAATACGGTCAATCTTAAAAGTGGCGTTTCCATTCTAATTATGCTTTTACACGAAAGTTTGACTCGGGTAGATTAACAAAAAGAGCCTAGGTTCAATTTTGGCGAGAGTAACCCTTTAAAGTCCCCGTGAACCGGAAGTTGCAAACGACTTTTCTCCAGTGTTATGACGTATTTCCCAGTGAAAAGGAATATTGAACAGAGGGCAGGGTTTTACTCTAGCGCTCCTCCTCTCCATCTCTGCTCATAACAGACTAACGGTTTGAGGGGAGTGGTTAAGCGTTGCCCAAACCAATTCCTCAAACCTACGTCATCAGAGAAGGTCCTCCAATGCAGAGGGGAGGGGCATTTTCAGATTTTGATTAAAGATTACCATGATAAAAAAATTTTTTTTTAAATATTTTCTTGCACGGATTAATTGTTCACCACAAGACTAGTAATATGCGCTAACAAAGTAAATAGGGTCAATTTTGATTTCATGGGGACTTTAACAGAAGTTCTGATTTTGAAAAACGCATCTCTAGATCTTTCATTGTTTTTCATTCCACTTCATTGTGTTCTGTGTGAAAGACAATTTTGTTTGCCACTGGAGTTAGGAGTAAACTAAAGGAAGGGACACACCAAGCCGATGGTTGGCCGTCAGGCAGTTTTTGAGCGTCGGTCGACTTAGTTTTGGTGTGTTCTGCACCATTGGCGCTGTCTTTTTTTTTTGTTTTTTTTTTGTGGCTGCTTCTGTATGTTGAATCTGTGTCGGGCCATTGGTGAGAGAGAAATCTGATTCGCTGTTCAGCTTAGCGAAAGAGTTAGTGCACAAGAATAAAAGCGAAAGTGATGAAAGTGAGCAAAGAAGTCAAGACAGAAATAGACATATTTACTTATATGCAGGCGCAGAACACACGTGCTAGTTGACAGTCGTCCTTTTCGTGTGTTCAAGCGCAGGTTTTTGGCTGAGACGCAGCCGACGAGAGGCGACAACACAATCAACTTTCACCGCCGCTGGTTCTTTGATGTCGGCTTAGTGTGTCCCAGACTTAAATATATGGCTTCAGAGCAAACAGACATGGACTAAATGCCACAGAACTCAAATTTTGCTTTCACAGGGCTTTAAGAGACTTTCTCTTCATTCCTGTATTTCTGAACTGTTTGTGTCTGAGAATTTACTATCAAGCCAAAATGTGGCACAGACTCGCACTTCCTCTCAGACTATACTAAGTACATCCTTAAAATAAATACCTTTGTACTACTAAGCTACCCTGAAGGCTAAGACATATATAATGTAGGATGAAACTCCTCAGGCTCGTGGACATTGTTTAAAAGTGATGAATATCTTTTTTTCCTGAATATTTCATCAAGTCAGTTAATAATTTCCTGGACTGGTGTAAGAATCTGTTCTAGTATAGAAACAAGTTTGCAGCATATATGGTGCAATCCTTTATTCATTGGCTGTTTGAAATAAGCTGACATATTTATGAAAAAATTAGTCATCCATTTTGAGCTTGTTTTAGCTGCTTGAGGAAAACAAATAGTGTCACTCAAAATGGAGCTGCCTACATGCCTGTAATGAAGTGCGTACAGATAGAAGACGCCCTTTATGTGACGCATACATGGTCTGACTCTTGAGAATTCTTGCTTCTTTTCAATTGAAAATAGCATAGATATGGTTATGTTTTTATATTCACATAGTGAATGGTTATATGAAAATATACTTATTACAGACGAGAACGTTTTTATTTTATTTTATTTGTTAGGAAAGTTGCATGTCTGAATCTGTAAGGTTGTGTGCAGGCTATGGGTTTCACATGTTTATTGGCTTTTCTTAGATTGGTCTGCGGAGCTCCTCACAGAGATGTAGTTCATTCGAGAGGGTAATTAAAATAGGCCACAAACATCATTAGAGAGGCATGACCAGTTTTAGCGTTCCAGCAGTGCCTGTCGATCTAGAGGCGGAAATATACTGAATCCCTCTCAAGTTCTGTTTCAATGACTCGGTGGGGGAAAAAAAATGACCATCCCCCAACCAACCCCCCACCAAACCCTCATGCATTCAGCTGTGTTAAATAATTAAAGGATGTATGGCTTCCTTATATAATGACGTTGCTATAAATACTCAGCATATGTGGGGGGGATATCTGGTGTGGAGAAATTGGGTTCCTTCATAGTAGACGTACATGTATGTATGTATGTATGTATGTATGTATGTATGTACACACATACACACACAGTATATGTATATATTAGAGCTGCACAATTCTGGATAAATTGAGAATCAAAATTTTTTTGTTTCAAATAGAGATCACAATTCTTCCACGATTCTGAACAGACAAGTAAAAAAAAAAACTAGGGCTGTCAAACGATTAATCGCGATTAATCGCATCCAAAATAAAAGTTTGTTTTTACATAATACATGTGTGTGTACGGTGTATAATTATTTTCTATATATAAATACACACACATGCATGTATATATTTAAGAATTTTTTAAAAATTTGTTATTTATATATAAAATATTTATATAATATAAATTATATATAATATAAATATATATACACAGTATATACATGCAAATATTTCTTAAATATATACATGCATGTGTGTGTATTTATATATAGAAAATAATTATACACCGTACACACACATATATTATGTAAAAACAAACTTTTATTTTGGATGCGATTAATCGCGATTAATCGTTTGACAGCCCTAAAAAAAACGTAATTTAGTAGAGGTTCTGACAAAATGTTTATTGTTGCAGTTTACTTAAAAATTAAATCAATTGTAATGAATTATTTAAAAAAAATGGTTGAATGAATGATTCAATGACTCACTCATAAATACTATAATGATTCAATGACATACATTGTAAACAGTCACTTGTCACCACCTATTGGCGTAACAATGTAATGGATTTAATCCTTATTTGAAGGACCAAGTTACTTTCAAAAGGTGATTTACTCTATTTTGATCGCTACCGTATGTAGACATCAGTGTTTATATCTGAACTATAAACTTTTATCCCAGTACTTCTGTGATCATTTGAATATTTGTAACACAAAAATAATGATACTGTGTGGTTGAAAAGACCACTGTTTGTGAAGCCATTTCATACCTGATAACTGCTCTCTCTGGGTCAACACACACACACACACACACACACACACACACACACTCTCTCTCCAGTTTTGTCTTCGCATTTTAGAGCCTGTGTCTCTAATTGCAAAGGAGAATTCTATACTGCTATACCATGTGCTGTTTCTCATGAGTACACTGTAAATTCCTCTGTAAATAATGGAATTTATTGCCAGTCTGCCAATCAGCAGGTGTTTTGCTTTATGTGTGGTGTGTGACTGTGGCTTGTGGTTTAATCTTCCTAAGTGCATCCTGTGAGGAAGTTAATATATGGTTTTGTTTGTGTGAAAACCTCAATGTATGCTTAACAGGCACTTGTCACTATAGCACGCTAGGGGTACCGAGCTTTGCCTTTCTCTTGTGACTTGATGATTCACTCATTTGTGGCAACTGCTTCTGAGCTATTTCTCTTCAAAGAATCCAAATAATCTTTTCTCTTCTGTAAATGCCAGTGAGCCACTGCTGTGACCTGTTTATGTAAGAGCTCCTTGTGGGGCTGAACTCGGATGTTTGAGCCATGTTGCTTCGACTTTGACAGGAAGAGAAAATCAGGGTTAGTCGTGATTCATTGCTTCACATTGTTCACAGTACGGAAAAATGCCCCAAGTGGTACACATGTAACATACGGGAACATTACGTGTGCTTGAGCATATGTATTAGTATAAAGTGTTTAATCCAGATCAAATACCTTTATCCTTATGTTTAAATATGGCTGAATCTATCCCCGTCCCTCCTGCTCACACATATAGAAGATGTCATACCGCATTTGGGATATATGCAGCAAAAGCATGACTGGCTTTCCATAAGTGAATCCCAAAGGGAAGCCGATTTCTGTGTGTGTGAGTGTTCCACATCAGAGTAAAGCAGCGCTGTGAGCATAATATGATTCTGACCCAGAAGTGAGTATGAACGTGGGAGTATGACAGCTCTTCTTTGCTTCATGAGCAGTGCTGTATGTAGTAATGTCTCTATATGGCATCAGTGTCTTATTTTCATGCCGACTTTCCTTCCTCTCAATTGAGATCAAGTTTGTTTCACTGTTTTTCCTTCGTTTTGACATTCCGGGCTGAATAGTGTTTATAGACAGCTTGTAATTAAATGTACAGGATTTCTTCATTGCCGGAATTGTTTGTTATTGATTTTGTCTCTTAACTCTGTCAGTTCTGCTTCACTCAGCTGCATCTCATTAATTGGATTGCTACTTTTAATAGATATTTGACAAATGGCACAATGTCATTTACCCTATTTTGCCTGAACAGATGTCATGAGAATAATGTTTCTATCACGTCCTCCGACGTAAGCTGATCAGTGTACCCCCTGAAGAGACAGCAGAAACCAGCCACATGTGCTGGTACAAGCTATAATTTATTTTATTTTTTTCAACACCTGCAATAGCAACGTGCAGTTGAATTAAGTAGCCATAAATACAGTTCGTACAATATTACTTTAATTACTTTAATTTTTGAAGCTGCAGTCCATAGTTTTTTTTCTTTGTTGCCATCTCTGTTCAAAATCTGAAATTGCAGTTATTCGCGGAATTAATAATAATAATGTTTATTTTTTATAGCGCCTTTCAAGAACCCAAGGTCGCTTCACAAAATAATACAAACAGTTGATAGACAAAGAAACAAGCAATCTGCTTATTATAACAATCAAACAAGCAGAAAAGCAGATGGACACACAACCAATACTACAAATAATTAACATGAGAAGTTATAGAATCAAAGAAAACATCAATTTCAATTAAACATGTACATAAAAAAGTGGAAGACAGAGAAATAGAGAGGAAAATAATTATTTACTGAGCATGGTGAATAGATGAGTTTTAAGTTGAGATTTGAAGGTGAACTTTATCAACTATCAACAACTTTATCATTTATCAACTTTACGTGGGTTGTGCCTCGGCACGGCACAGCGCGGATGAATCCAATGTTTTGAGGAGAATGTGCGTCTGTCAGTCACCGTGCCGGTGTGCATACTCTCATTCGGAATCACAGATTCTACTTTTTGGAAGTATGACCAACATAAGAATTTTCATCTGAACAAGTAAGTAACATCCACTTTTGTTCTGACCAACTAAGGGGAAAAAAGCATTGCAGTAAATCGCGCTGATTAAATCTATTGATCGCTTATCACATCACGTCAAACCGTGCAAATTATACTTTGTTCTCAAATTGTTAATTTTAACAACATCAGCATTGCGTGACTACATTTAATGCCTTTCCGATATTTATCCTTGTTTTCGCATGGGCCCGGTTGCAGTCGCTTTTTTTCTGTAGCCACTCCGAAGTCCGAAGTCTTTTGCGCTTTACAACGGGTGAATCTCTAGTTGTCACTGGTGATTGTCGTTTGAACCTTTCTGGATCCGCCATTAAATTGACAAGTTTAATTATATCAAGTGCTGTGAGAAAAGGCTATAAATCTCCACCTCCAACATCCTCACACACAACATAGCCTACTAGCCGAGACTCCTTCTTTATGTGTACAGATGTGACGTAATGATGCAAAGACATGCTTGAATTTCCCGCGGAAATCCACCAGTAGCACTGGAATTAAAAACATTATTAAAAGCTTATCGTTTTGAATCAAGCTAAGGCAAGCAGATAGTTTTGAACACTGGATGGTTATGTACTTGCTCAAATTTATTTTGTATAATTTTTAACCCAAGAAAGTTACGGACTGCAGCTTTAATTAAATAATTCTATTTTACATTTAAATAAAATCTAATATATATTAAATATTAATTTAAAAATACTGTATCTATACCATAGTGTATATGAAGAGTTCAGATGCAAAAGCCTCTAAGTGCCATCTGAAATTTTCTTCTAGAATGATCAAGCTCGTATATTTAAGTTCAGTAATTTCACTTAAATGACAATTAATAGGTCATTTTCATTGCCATTTAAGTGAAATTACTGAACTTAAATATACAAGCTTGATAAGAATTATCATTCTAGAAGAAAATTTCAGATGGCATTTAGAGGCTTTTGCATCTGAATATATATTCTATATGAATTTGGAGATTCAAATTGTGGTGTTGTGCTGCTTAATATTTATATTAATACTTAATATAATTTGATTGATTTGAACAATAGATGATTCAAAAGAACAGCATTTATTTGAATTAGACATATTTTTTACATTAAGAATGTCTTACTCTTTACCATCACTTTTGAACAATTTAATGCAAACTTGCTGAATAAAAGTATTATTTTAAATACTTTAATTTAAATTACATTTTGGTGTTGCGTATTCATTTTCGACCTTAGGCACTAAGGGTTGTACTTATGGGTTAGGGCTAGTACTTGAATGAGAGGGTATGACAGATGGTGGTTGGTATTGGAGGTTTTTAGATGGGGGGTGGGTTGGTCTGTAGGGACCCCTCGGTTGCCCAGATTCTCTCTCTCCCGGTGGACCCTGTCCTCTCCCTTTACCCCCTGAATAGAAACCCCTAGTGCCCTAATTTTCTACCAAAACCAAACAATACACAGGCTCTATACCATATGCTATTCTGCCTGATCGTCAACATTGAGCCATTCAATCTGTCCAAGAAAACTGCTGTGAAAATGTTTGACTCCGAGTCTTTAACTGTGATGTGACTGTCACAAGACTAAATTTCCTCTCCGTTCCTCTTTTCCCCTCCACCAGCCTGATGCCTTTTGATCTCGCATTTGGGTTAGGGGAGCTGAGGAAGTCCTTGGCCCACAAAGCCAGCTCTGTGTTGATCTAATTGAAAGGCCCCTTGTGAGAGTCTTTGGACATGCACTCACATTCAAACAGAAGAGACACAGAAAAAGAGCTTTCTCTCACAGAAAAGCCTTACACATGAGCTAACCTCTTCTAGTCAGTGTAATATGTCTGAGGGTAATGCTGGAAATCAATGGCAGATTTTTGGGGTTTGTGGCTCCCATAGAAACTTATCACTTGCATTGGCCGTGGCTTGGTCCAGTTCGATTACATTAAGAGGAAGTGACTCGATACTTCAACTTTTAACAGAAATTGCCAAAAAAAAAAAAAAAAGCTTCAAAAATGTGTTACTGCTTTGGATAATTATACTTTTTAGATAATCATACTCGTTGGGAAATAGTATATTGGCTTTTCCTTAATCCTCACCTTGGTTCCCAGTTTCAGTCATCCCCTGTCACTCCCCTCAAACCGTCATTGTCCTCCCCTCTCTCTCTGCTTATTTTCAGTGCCTCTTCCCCTTTGGCAGGGTGCCCTGGACCCCTCACTCAGCCAGCGCGTGCCTGTAAAGGTTAATGCTAATAATACCAGAGACCTGCCTGAACTCCACTAGGAGTCCTGTGTATACAATTTAAGCTGAAAATCTGGCAGAGAGAGTATGTGATGTTTCAACAGGGTTTCTTTTCTTATTCATCCCCTAAAAACCGAGTCAGATCAGGACACATAGCTGTATAAATAACCTTGGCTTGGCATTTAATGGGCAATAAGATGTTTCCTGCTTCCTCTGCAGTCCACCATTTGGATGCCAAAAAAAAAAAAAATGGGTTACTCGCAAATTGCTATGATATTGATGCATATTAGCACATGCCTGCCCAAATATACATATTAAAGTAATACTAAGTAACTTTTTTTACTTTAAAGTAATGTTTCCAAAATCGTATCAGTGGTTCATCAAGTCGTAACAGGGTGAAAGGCACTTCTGGATTCGCTTTGCAGCCCTATATCTGCTATAACCACACTATGCAAGTTTGCCAAACGGGTCGCATTTCTGTAGTTCGAATGAGACATAAGAAAACTACAAATTTGTTACAATAGTCATTATTTCGTTTTTCTTCGTTTCTGATGTCGCAATACATCATACTTTCATGAAATCATGCAACATACTCTACCTTGTCTGTGGACATCGTTCATTCCAAAGCCGGTGCTGGATAAACAGCGAGCGTGCGTGCGACAGTAGGCTGCGGTCGGCGAAAATTATTTACGACAGTGATAATGGACAATTCCGCTTCCAACCTGTAGGGCGACCGAAGAGGAAAAGTTCCTTAGTGTTGCTTTAAAGGGATAGTTAATCCAAACAATTCTGTCATCATTTACTTACTTTCACGTTGTTCCAAACATCCTGTATGAATTTCTTTCTTATGTGGAATATAAAAGAAGGTACAGTATTTTGAAAAATGTCTTTCATTTTATTTTATAAAAATTTAAGTGAACTGGCTCCAATTATGTTTGGTTACCAACATTCTTCAAATAAATTTTCAAGTGAGTAAATGAGGGTGAGTAAATGTCCCTTTAAATTAAAGTGGCAAGAGTGAAAAAATTCTTGCAAAGCTAAATTTTGACTTCAATTACAAGTGGATTCCGGAAACGTATGATATAGCCCTTGAATAATCTTCTTGTAATTTTGGTGAGTTAAGTTTTGGCCTGAAGTGAGGGGTTTTACCAGTGTCTGTTATAATAAACTGTTGCAGCAAAATAGAAATGAATGCCTGATGTACAGTTTCTACAGTATAATGGAAAGTGACAGCTAAATCATGGCCTTATTATTATTGGCTAAATAATTTGTGTTAGAATTAACAGAAGTGTTTTGTACAGAGCAGCTTTGTTCTGATGTTTCACAAACAATAATAATATCAAGCCCTAAAGTCAGACATTACTCTGTTGATTTGTGGCTAGTTTCCTCCGCCTTTTGCTTAGAACAAGAATGTTGATCTCCGATCATCTTTACCCTTGATACCACAGAATGTGTTGTGTGTTGCTCTTGTCCGTGATGGACAGATAAAGTAGTACATGAGGAGGAGGGACGGCACAGCCTCTGTGATTATAGAAGAGATTTGTGAAAGCCTAGAGGAAAGTGCCAGATGGCTGAGAATCTCAAAGCCCTCCATTCTCTGTCTGCCATGACACACAGACGTTTCTCCCGCCTCCAGATTCCCATCTCTTTAGATCTTTCTATCTCTCTTGCTCTCAATCTCTCCCTCAACCCCCTCCTCGTGCTCCCCTGCTCTCTTTTTTCCTCAAGATTTTGCGATGTTTACTAGGTCCTTTTACAGTTGTTGATCAGAATAACAGAAGTATGTTTCTCTGTCAGCTGTGTTCATGCTGTGCTTCCTAGGTCAAGTATCTTCTAAAATGAAAAACTGGTCAAATCTTGGTCAAAACTGTCTCTCTATAATGTTTCTCCACATTCTGAGGGTCTTGCTAATAATAAAACATGTTTTCTTGAATTTTCATATTTTTAACAATAGTTTCAATATACAGTATATTATAAATTTCCTGTGTCAATATGACTTTCCATTCATTAGTCTTTTGTCATATCCCTTTAAAACAAAAGTCAGCTCCTTAATGATATGATCATCCTCAAGGTGACACCACTGAGAACAACAGCATAAATATCAGTAAGGTATTGTAAGTATTATCATAAGTATTGTCAATAAATAAAAAGTGCCTGAGGTTGACCAGAGCATATTTGTAGCATACTGTTTATATACGTATATTATATAAAAAAAATTGCTGCATTAAATTATAACATAAGCAGTTAAAATGCAAGGTTAAAGGTAGGGTATGGGATTTGCAAAACGGCCGGCAGATTTTGAAAATACACAACTCAAATGGTCCTACCTTCTTTCCTCCAACGCTGGCCCTGACTCCACCCATTCGACGCGCAATGGATGGGAGGGGGAGGGGGTACGACCGTTTGATTGACGAACTTACTGTCCAATGATTCTAGGTGGTCTTGGAAATGATTGGCTGGAGTTTTTCCGAGTCCTGCCCGTTCCACAGATGATTAAATTGCTTAATTTTCATTTCAGTGCTTCTAACTCAGTGGCTGTAAGTAGGTTAGGAATAGGATTTCAAGTGATTTTGAAAAAATGGAAAAAAAAGAGAATCACATACCCCACCTTTAAGATTTAAAAAGCGTACTGCGTAATAGGAATGACCACCATAAGGATTGTGAAGATGATAAATCCTTCCTTTCCACTTGATCAATATTCTGTTGTAGACCATGGTGTAATGCTCAGTCTTTTTGAAACTTCATCCATCCATGCACATTCCTTTGATTTGAAGCTGGCTCTAATATTTCTCGCACACTTCCTTTTGTTTTCCACTTATATGGCAGACTGCACTCATAATGAAATAAGCCTGGTCCAGCACTGGTCTGTCTCTTCATGTTAAGTGGACTGAAAGCAACTCACTTAGAGAACTTTTATGCCCTTGAAAGCCATGATACACAGCAGAAGTAAACCGATCCTGACAACTGCAATGAGAGTCATCCATCTCAGGGATTGCGTATGTGTGTGTGTGTTTGTACATCTGTGTGTTGATTATTTCCTTCTTTGGTGAAGCATTAAAGCCACACTAGGTAGGAATTCCGTTTTGGTCAAACAACGACCCCTAGAGTCGCTGTGGACTACTTGTATTTAACGTTACTGTTGTAAATACCACTCACGCAGAGCAGTCTCTTCACTCACGGCCTGATACCCTCCCCCCTGTATACCGGTCCCTGTTCAGTCGGATGGAAGCTGTAACGAGTGGAAATAAGGTGTGTCCCCTTTAAGAGCTGCGCGCGCCCTGTTTAACTTTCGGTCTGTATTGTATGTGTGCCTCGAACATTCCGTGAGCGGATTGTTTCTGTTTGATGCTCATTCTTGTCCTATTTTTGAAGTAATAAAGTAATTTTAATCAAGTAATGCTGTGGACGGTAAAACGTGTGACAGACAGTTACACGAGTTCGATTTGAGAATAAACACAACGCGTTTCAAATCGTCGGACATCGAACATCGAGCTAGCCTCCGAAGATGTCTAAGTTACTAATCCATCAACAAGAACGCTGTGCTTTTTAGCTCACACCAACGAGTGAAAGCTTGTCCGAGTGATATACAATATAAGCAATAATATACTTACAAGTCCAACAGCATATGAGGACGTGTTGGGGGAAGTGAGGTAGCCTATGCCGTAAAGCAGTCGAATTTTGTAGTTCTTTTTGTGCGCGGGGGTTACTACCCGAACCCCGACGTTTAAAAGTACGATTAGAAACGATACAGACCCCGCCAGGCTATGGCAGACATGTCATTCAACCTATTGTAAGTCGATGTACCATCACAAGAGTCTTGGAAATATATTATGAAGGTTGAAAAGTTACCTAGTGCTGCTTGCTTTAACTGGGCATTAGCTTCCAGGATGCTTTGTGCTCTTTGCATGGTTCCTCCTGCTTTCAGTACACAGACTGTGCTAAATAGGGACACCCTGTAGAGAGTAAACTTGTAGATTATCGCTCTCATTTGATCCGCTTGTTCATTTTATAGTATTACTTATCCTGGACAGATGGGTAGTGTAGATCAGCCCAGTGGGTTGCCTGACACTGAGCATGATTTGTGACACAGAATCCCTTATAATGTTCTTGGAGTCATTTAACTGAATGTGTGTCGTACACTATAAAAACAAAAAAATCTGTGAAATTTACAATAAAAAAATGGCAGCTGTGGTTGCATTAATTTTTTGTTTTACAAATTTAACTTAAATTTACAATAAAAAAAGAGCATTAATATATATATATATATATATAATTAAGTACTAAAATCTGTTTTGTACCTTTTATAACATAGTGACAACCACCATAAAAACACAAGTGCTACAGAGAAAGCAAAGGTCACTAGATGTAGCTTTTCCACAAGTGTTTATAAATATCGAAGGTTCACAATGTCATACACACACATACAAAACACCATTCATGGTAACGCACAACACTAATATAGTAAACATTATAAATATTAATTTAATGTATTAATAATGTAACATTTAATTAAACATTTATCACGCAAAGATTGCAAGCGGCTCCAGATTACTGTTATTTACATCAACTGCACGCTATACATGACATTCTTATTCAATCCTGGCAAACTGTGTATCATTAGAGGGATTTAGGACTCTAGATTTGATATTTGACCATTGTTCAGTGTTTATGATAAAAATGGTTACAGTGACAATAATTTCATGATTACAATTACAGTAGTTATTGATTTTTCCAATAGAATAACAAGACACATCTATACTCAATCACGTCTGCTCTGGTTTATTTGCATTCATAGTGCTTAGCTGAATGACACAATAGGTCATTTAGTCCAAAAGTGTGCACATTTGGAGAAATATTGCAGTTTTCACATGTTTACTTTATATATTTTTAAAACCGAATCATCATTTCTATTAATTTTCCACTGAATCATGCGATCTGCAGCGCATTAGTGGCTTCAGACACTGTTCGTCACACCGACACATTCGCCGCACATGATACTGTACATCACTCATATTACTAATCATAAAACGTCCTCCTCATCCTGTAATGAATAACAGGTTTAAACTTCCATGTTCTGGATTGTACATAGACATAGAAACAAACACTAAGAAACATTTGTACAGATGAAACACGAAGCTAATAAATATATTATTGTGACAATATATGGTTTGTGTGTTTTTCATTAACTTTTGGGTAATTCATATAAGAATATAGAATGTTTACTCGGAATGCTAAGCAGGTATAGCGCTTAGCTAATTGTAAAAAGCTACAAATAATATATTTCTGCCTCATCAAATGACACCATCTCATCAATCTTAACAATATAAGAAAAAATCTTTGTATCAAAGTGTCAAACATGGAATTTCACTGTAAATTCTAAGATGACTTATTCTTTTTCACTTCCAAAAACTGTACCTTTAACCTTTCACAGTATTTTAATGTAAAACAACAATACATTTCCCGTTACACTGTATCTATTACAGGTTTTTTTAATGTATATCGTAAGGGAACCGTTACCAACTTTACAGGTTTATCGGGTCTTTTATCGTTAAAATAATATCTTTACTGATTTTTTGAATTTATTTTTTGAATATGAATTCTTGCATTGATGAAGGTGCATTTTTCGTCCCAGTGCAGATAAAAATGGTTAGCATCTTGACCCAAGTAGTTACAGTTAACCTGGTTGCTTCACTCCTGAATTTGTGTTGCATCCCTTTGCAGTGAAATACAGTCAGTCGTCTGTGTTGATTTGTGTCAGGGAAAACATCACATTTGTATTTGGTTGTTTGCCGTGGGGTGACAGGGTTGACCCTTAATTGACCCTGCTGAGATGACCAGCTGGTCTTGACACGACCTAAGTAAACATCAGGCTTAATGATCACGCCTGAAAAAGTGCTAACCTGCTCTTTGTGAGCATGTATGTTTGAGTGCAACATGTCAGGATGTATTAAGAGGTTTGCGTGTGTCTTTGCATTGGAAAGTTGAAGAACTTAAATGCTTCTTTTGTTATTAAAGTTCTCCTTGGTAAGTTGTACACAATTGTTTGTGCACTAAGTTCCCACACTCAAACAATTCCCAAAGCATATACTCATAAGATCACGAGCAATGTTGGCGGTTTGTCTCTTGGCAGTCGCCCACCACTTACTGTACATGCATCACTGCGGTAACATAATGTGTAATAATTGCTCTGTGTTATTTGACAATGATTTGTCAGCATCCCACATGTACCACATTGGCATCATAATGATGCTAGGAGTTGTATTTACCTCTTGATCTCTGGAAGTTTTCTGTTCTTTTATTGTCTTTACATGCACATGATTATTCAGATATTGATTAGAATTTAGCCTGATTCCTTTTTTATGTAACCACTATGTAAATACAAAAAATAGCCTAGTTCCTGTTTCTGGAAATCTGAAAAGGACAGCTTGCATACTGTGTTCCTGTATCAGAATTTTGGGTCTTAACACACCTTAGTCAGAATATCTACCGTAACTTATGTGTGTGTGTCCAAACATGGGTAATTTTGTGTAATATTAGCTACAGACAGTTGTGAAAATGCAAAGCTATTGAAAAAACAATCTTTTAAAATTTCAAAAATGTTCTTCATAGGCTCGAAGGAAAGAAGTGTTCCTGCAGGAGCGATATGGACAGTTCAGTCTGACGGACCCATTCCTCGCCATGCAGAGGGACTTTGAGTCAGGGACGGGACCAAAGGACTGTAGGCCTGTTAGCGCGAGCCCCATCACCGTGCTGGAAGCTGTAATGGCCCACTGCCGTAAGATGCAGGAGAGGATGTCTGCCCAGCTATCAGCCGCTGAGAGCAGACAGAAAAGGGTAAGATCTTTGTGATAATTGTGTGTATTCTGTATGTTTAACAGGGCAAGACTACAGAAAGGATTGTGTGTGAATTATTCTAAGATTATTTACATATTCTATCTGAAATAAGTCGTCCTTTTTGGTAGGATTACGTTGACCTTGATTAAGTTTGCTGTCAGAGGTTTGCTGAGGTGTTCCTAGTTATTCTTGGAACATAATTCTAGTATGCAATGCGTGCACCTGTGTGTGTCTTATTGGGGGGAGTGTAGTAATTTGTCTACACCATCTATGCTGATATTGTTCTGGCAGAAAAAATTGATGACAGAAAAAAAAAATAGACTTTTAGGCAAAATCCACTTTTCCTAACCTCCATGAAAGCAAAGTGCATGTCAGAAAAGCAGAGTAAGAAAAAGAGCGCCAGACAAGGCGAGCAATAATGGTATTTAAGAAGAAGAGGAGGTGTCAAAGAGGGAGAGAAACTGATGCTAAGCTCTAAAACACTCTGCCAAACACATCCGTAAATCTATATCTCACTATTTGAGAGAGTGCTACGAAGGATACTAGCTATGTGATATCAATGCAGGCCTTGAACTTTAAACACACACATACACACACACACACACACACACACACACACACACACACACACACACTCATGCATGCTTCTGCACACCACTGCACACCAATCTGACATGCATTTTGCAGACCAGATATCAGCTGTGTTCACCATCTCAGTGGCTTCAGTTATATTGTAGGATAGGACTTGTGTATTATAAGATACAGTTTATATATAGGTACATGGCATGCATATTTACATGTTACACCGACACTGAGTGAACTCAGCTCTTTTTTCCAATAATAAACACTTGCTTGGTTGTTATGGTGACAGTTCTCTTATTGCATCGGTACTGTAGTTAAAGGTGGTATCAGCGATTTCAGGCCCAAACATAAATGATCACATTCATCTAATATTTCGCTAGCTGCACGCCCCATAAGCATGCTGTCAAAAAAACGCGTCTCTCTAGGTAGCCTAGGCTCTGAGATCTGCACACAAAAACAGCTGTTTTCAGTCTGTTTGGCCAAATAATCAAAACCCAAACAAATAGTGTTCCAACCAATCACCGACAGGGGCGGGTGTTGTGAGGTTTTCGCGTGCAGCCGTCATAGGCAGCCGTGCACGAGCGCAAAACCTCACAACACCCGCCCCTGTCGATGATTGGTTGGAACACTATTTATTTTGGTTTTGAGTGATGTTGATACCAACTGTTTTTGTGTGCAGATCTCAGAGCCTAGGCTACCTACAGAGACGCGTTTTTTTGACAGCATGCTTATGGGGCGTGCAGCTAGCGAAATATTAGATAAATGTGATCATTTATGTTTGGGCCTGAAATCGCTGATACCACCTTTAATGCAACAGCTCATATATATAGTATAGATGTTTATGAATAGCATAAACATAGTTGTTTATCATAGTGATTATTACTGTCTGATTCTGTCTGGCCACTGCTTAAGTGTTTTCTTTCATCTCTTAATTTCTGGGGAAGTGTTCATTTATTCATAGGCTAAGCAGCTTAAACCTGCAAATAAAACTTGAACTTCTACCTCTAACTTGTAGTGTCAATAAGTTCACCTTTTTTCTTGCATGTATTATAGGTTATTGCTCAGCAGTTGATGTTAGTAGTCTCCCGCCCCCCATACAAATGCAATTCCCTCTTGATTATCATATTAAAAGCAACTGATACTTTAAAGGTCAAACTGCTATCACACATGAGTGATGTGATCAGCTCAGTCAGTACCTTAACACGAGTACTGATCCCTGAACGTACTTTACAAAGACACAGTCTCCAAAATAGATTTGGTGTTTATAATATCATTTTTCTAATTGTCTGGCTCAGAAAACATGTTTAAAAAAAACACTTCAGCTGATTTGTTAATGAAAAAGCTTAGTTAGTGGAGCTTAGACATAAACAGATAATTATGTAAGGTTAACTTAAAGGGGGGGTGAAATGCTCATTTTCACTCAATCTCCTGTTAATCTTGAGTACCTATAGAGTAATATTGCATCCTTCATATCTCCAAAAAGTCTTTTGTTTTATTATATTTTTAATTGAAAGATAGACTGTACCGAGTCTTTCCGGAAAAAAACGAGCGGCTGGGGGCGGGCCGTGTGGGCGAAGCTTAGCTGTGCTTACCCGCCGCTAACAACACACAGAGACACAGTGTTGCCAGATGTACGATAATTATCGTATTTGTACGATAATTTTGACCTCTGTACGATGTACGATCAATAATGGAAAAAATCCTATAATGTACGATAATTTCAGAACTGTGTGACACTTCAAATGATGGTCGTTGTAATAGGGCTTTCTCATTGATCTAGCTGTGGATTCTACGTCTACCGGGGGAAGAACGTGTAGAGAGAGTAGAGAGAGGGAGCGAGAGACCTTGCGTGTGTGTGCTAGTGTGCCTCACGAAGCGCATGTAAGGACCCAACCAATGAATTGTAAGTGCGGGCGGGTTTTTATCTATACTCCCGAACCGAATCAGAACCCCGATGGCGATGGCGAGGCGAACTGCTTTCACTCTCTTGCTCTGCTTTACGAGTGCGCGCGCGCCCGCGATCTTACCGGAGAAGTGCCCTTAGGACCCATATAAGGAAATTCCGTTAGATCTGACGTCGCACATACCCATACTCGAAAAAAACTTTCCGAAACTTGTGACAAACCGGAAGTTTGTTTTTTGTTCCAAAAATACTCCTTCAAACAAACAACTTAGTTTTTGAAACTTTGTCCATGTTTAGCATGGGAATCCAACTCTTTACCAGTGTAAAAAACTCAGTATGCATGAAATAGCATTTCACCCCCCCTTTAAGAGTAACTTCTGATTTGAGGATATTTCTTTAAGTTTAATCGTTCTTGGTTTTAAAGTAATTTTCAAGGCATGTTTACTAAGTTTTGTCCGAAAGACTGATGTATCTTTAATTGTTTAACAAATTACTGTCTTGCTTTATGTGTGTGTTATCTGCTCTCTGCGAGTCTCACATTTGCCCTGCTGCTGCTGTCTAGCTTGAAATGGAGAAACTGCAGCTGCAGAGCCTGGAGCAGGAACACAGGAAGCTGTCGGCTCAGCTGAAGGATGAGCGAGAGAAAAACAAACACGTGGTGATGTCACTGGTGCATGAATGCAAGCAGCTAGCTGCTCGTGTGGTTGAAGAGAACCAGCGCTTTGAGGAGCTCTCGTCCCGCACTGAGCAGGACAGTCGTTCTGTGGGTAGATTAGAGGAAGAACTGGCGTCTGAGCGACGTCGTAGCCAACAGATGGAAGCAGAGATGGAGAAACAGCTGGCTGAGTTTGACACAGAGCGAGAGCAGCTACGTGCCAGGCTTAGCCGTGAGGAGACGCGGGCTGTGGAGCTGCGGGCTGAAAGCGAAAATCTCCGCCAGCAGGTGGAGCAGCTAAGAACTGAGCGATGCAAAGATGCCCCACCACTGCCTTCTGTCACCCCAGCATCTGCCCCAGTTAAACCCAAGTCTGTGGCATCCGTGGCTGTGGGCACTGAGGCAACAGTCTACAAGACTGCTTCCTCTCAGACAGATGAAAATGAAGCAGCTAAAAAGGTGCCACTCTCTATCCCAGTCAAGCCTACAAGTTCTACCTATGCTAGCATGAACCTACCTAAGACTTCCAGTGCTGGACGGGGGCTACACCACGGGAGCTCTCAGGCAGAAAATGGAGGAGAGGGCCAAACGCATCCACATGGCTCACATTCACCTGGTGTGTCTGCTACCTTGCCGACTGGGGTCAGTCCCCGCGTCCAGGCGGCCCGATACAAATTCCAACCCTCTGCCTCAGAGCAGGACCAAAATGGAACCGCAAACCAGAGCCCTCCTTCCCGCGATCTGTCCCCCACGAATCGAGATAACTTTGCTGCCAAACAGCAGGCTCGCCACACAGTTACACAGGTTCTCTCCCGCTTCACAAGCCCTCCAGCAGGGGGACCCCCTGCAGCCCTTCGTCCTGGTTTGCCACACTCCACATCTGAGGGAGGACCCTTCACCGGGCGTTTAGGCCACCCCCAGATAGGCCTTAAATCACCAACTGTGGCCCGCATCGACAGGGGTAACCCACCCCCCATCCCACCAAAAAAACCAGGACTGTCCCAGACACCATCCCCTCCACACCCACCAATCAAAATAGTAGGTGAAGCCAGCAGGTCCCCAGGAACAGGACTGGGGGTGGGCCTTGCCAAATCAACTGCCACCCCTCAGCTTCCTCCAAAGCCCTCCCTAGATTTGGGCGGTACAGTCCCAGCCTTGACTGCGTCACAGGTGGGTGCTTCCTGTACTGGCTGGCCGTGGGGGCAGCAGCCGACAGCAGCATGTGTGGAGTGTCCCCCTGTCACCACCTCCTCCACAGCTACCATTGTCATTAGTCCCTCCATAAACCCATGTAGTCTTCCGTCCCATAGCCCCCAGCACCCGGGCAGCACCCTGGCAGCAGCATCAGGTAAAAGGGTGCTCTGTTCTTCACCCTTACTTTCACTGCTTCTCCTTTCTACTCCCCTCCGTTTCCATATTTGATGTATTATTCAGTAAGTCCTAGCAGAGGAGGACACAGAACCAAGAGAGGAGTATTCATAATCTACTAGGGTTACTTGCCGGTTGAAACACAGAACTTCAACATAACCAAGATAAGAGCATTTTTACGATTCTTGAGGGAACCTATCTATGTCTGGACAGTTTCTTGACCAAAGCACTTATAGATACAAACAGGTCAGGTTGACCCACTCTTGACGATGCAGGTCTCTAGGGGTCTTTCCTGTAACCCATTCTGAAGCTGATGCCAGAGGCTGCTCTTTCCCCCTTCCTCCCATTGACCTACAGCATGGTTCTGCCTCTCCTGTGTTGCACCACTAACCATTTCCCACAATGTCTTAAACTTACCATTCCACTGTGTCCATGCTGCCATCTGTTTCTTTGTTTGACCTACTGTAAAGTAACTTGTGAATGTGGTGGTGTTCCCTGCATTTTTAAATGTTTCATTCAATGGTTTCATTTACGTTTCTAGACAACTAACCCAATATAATTGTATTCGTTGTGACTTGCACTTAAATATTCATAAATAGGTCTTTATGCATTGATTCTGCACAATAGCAATTACTTCTACATCTGAGATATACTGTACCATTGATGTCTTTGTTTGAGAAGTGTAAATTCTTTTTTTAGAGCAGAGGTGTCCAATTAGGCTCCTGTAGTGCCAATGTTCTTCAAAGTGTCCTTTCAAACACACCTGTCTGAAAGTTCGTTGTGATCTTTAAGACCTAGCTAATTCAGGTGTTTTTGAATACGGTTGGAAATAAACTCTGCAGGACAGTAGCCCTCTAAGAGCATGGTTGGACACCCCTGTGCTAAAATGCTACCCTCCTAAAAGACCAGCTTAGATTAGCAGGAATGTCCTTGCTGATCGGGCTGGTTAGTGCTGATTTGGTGTTAGTCTAGCTGGTTGCTGGTCAACCAGTATGGTCTTTCTCGTAAAGTCTTACTGGTAAAGCTAATTAAGAAGCCTGGTGGAAACACCAGTACAACAACATCCTACACTGGGGACCAACATCAAAGATGCAACATATGCTGGTCTTTTCAGCAGGGTAGTTCCAAAAGATCTTTGACAGAGATGTCAGTTAGGTAGAGTCATGCACTAGTCTGTAAGCCAAATAAATGAGACAGCTCCAATTGCAGTTAGATTTTCCCCTTGGAAGCAGTATCAGAAGCTTTAGAGTTCTCTCATATTTTGAAATACCACCCTGTCTCTGCAGGCCTCTCCATAGCTCTCTGAGAACACCAAAGAAAGACAATTATAACACCATTGAAGGCAGAGCAAGTATTCCAGCAGAGTCTTTTTTCTTCAATGTCACTAGAGACTAATCCACAGGGTAGCTCTGAAAGATGTCGGTAGCTAGCTGTCATCGCTAAATGCTAAAAATTAGCCCTTTTCTCCTTCTTTCTGCAGCCACTCAGCCATGGCAGTTCTCTGAGGCTCCTCTGCTCTCTTTGCCGCCCATTTTAACCCAGAAAAGAGACAATAATCTTATGCTTTCCACTGGACCTTAATGAAACAGCTTATCTCTATCTCTATCTATCTCTCAAAACTCCCTCCACTAACCAAGATAAACATAGAGAATCCCTAGAGACAAAGCTATTTACAAACATGCTTTAGCATTAGCACTCAGATACTAGACTAGTTACATCCACACTGCAAGATGAGTTATTTGAATTCTGTTTTCACATACAGGTGCCAATTTGCCAGAAGTATTCCTGTGCATTGTGCTCTGTGCTTTCAAATTTCATCTGTTTCTCTACTGTAGTTTCCATATTTCTAACATTGTCTAATTGACATGTCTCTCACAATCAGCACCATGTTTAGAATGTTTCAGTTTGTCTGACACAATTTACGATGTGTGACTTTCATTAATGTATCATAAACCGCCTGCTGCCTGATTTGATTTATCCAGTTGAGTTGTCTTTTATTTGATTTTGTTTTTAGCCCGACCTAAAAACAGATGAAATTGACTTTAGCATTTGAAAACTGATCTGATTTGTAGGATATAGTGTGTGGATTGCAGATGCACTCTCTAGAATAATACATTTCCAATGTTGTGCCAAAATGTGTACGTAACATAAACATTTATCCTTTGTTTTATCCAAATTTGGCTTACTTCCAATTTTTAACACACATTTTGTATGTTCATCTTTCTGGAGGGTAATTTGGATAGTGCTAGATACTCACTGCGTCAGTGGCAGTGTCCTTAAATTATTTCTGTGCGACAAATGGAGTCGATTTTCTGGGTAATGTTTTGGTTCAATGAACACATTTTGACACAACACAAGCTCCCTGCCTCACTAGTTACTGCTGTTGCTTGACCCTGCCTCACTAGTTACTGCTGTTGCTTGAACCCTCCCAGGCTGGTGTCCCTCCATAGTCCCCTCGCTAACCTGTGGTGACCCCGTCCCCCTGGATGACGGGCAAACCCTTCTCCTCCAAGCTGCTTCCCAGGGAAATGTCACTTTATTGTCTATGCTGCTTAACCAAGATCCACTTTTGGATGTTCATCATCGTCAACATGAATTAACCTCTGCCTTGATCTCTGCTGCTCTTAATGGACACACAGGTACGTGCTGGGGAGATTGGCATTTGTATGGATAAAAATGTTTGAATTTTGTTAGCATTGTGCTTTTGTCTAGTGTACATATACACAGTGCAAATGTGTATGTTAATATGTAAATAATGTGTTTGTCTCTTCTATAGACTGCTTAAATCTGCTGCTGACTTCAGGGGCATCTGCTGAAGCTGCCAATGAAACAGGATTTACGCCGTTACATGCCTCTGCTGTAAATGGTCACTATGGGTGGGTCCTCTGTTCTCCTTTCCCTTGCTGTTGTGGTGTTTTAACTCTTTTATTGTGTTTTTAAGAACAGTGACACTTTTGCACATTTAATGGCACTGTTATTAAAATCCATATCAGGTGATCTGATCACAAGACAGACTACAATTTTTGGTTATTTTTGGCTACATGTAACAGGCTTGTTTAAAAAACCTTTGCTTTGATGCAGTGAATGATTGACTGGTGAGTAGGTGGTACTGTCACTGTTGTCCAGGATGCATCAAAACGGATTAGCATTTTAAATGAAATGTGATGTGGTCACATAACTACTGCAGCAAGTGGTTTGAGTAATCAACATTTTGGACCCCTTTTGCATGTGTATTAAGCGCTGCCCGATTGTGATCAAATCAACAAAATTGGATTGCAGTGCTGGGTGTAACCAGGGTCTACAATATCTTGAAAAATGTGTTTCTCAATGCAATGATACCAATCTCAGCTGCTCTTTCATTGGTAGGTGTGTGAAAGCTCTTGTAAAATGTGGAGCTGATTTGGAGAAGGAGTGTTTGCAGGGAAGGACCCCTCTGTACCTGGCCTGTGAACAGGGACATGTGGAGTGTGTGAAAGTCTTGTTAGATGCAGGAGCAAACCGTTCACATGTCACGACTGTGAGTTTTCAGTTCCGCACTGACACCAGTGTCTCACAAATGTCAATTACATTCTGAGTTCCTAAACACGTTAGGAAATACTGGCCCTCTGTTCATCTCCATGGATACCTTAACAGTTGAGCGTGGGTATTTTGCGGTCTATGTGTTGTTCAGAATGTAATTACGGTCCCTATTTTAGAAACACTTAATTATGCCCTGGATGGTTTCTCAGTTTGCTCTTATTTACTGGGCTGAAAAATCCCCAAAATATCCTGGGAAATTCTTGAGGTCTAAATTAAGGTTGTTTTCTGTTTTTATATTTGCTGGTTGGTTTATATTGTGTGTGTTTGTATTTTTTTTTAGATCTGTTTTGTTGTAAGTATGTGTATATCTGTAGATAAGTATGTTTGTGGACTTTTTTTCTCCACAAATTTCTTTTTTGCACACTTTTTTGTTTGTTTTGTTTTTACTTTTTTGCACTTGCGCTTAAGTGTTTGTTGTTTTCAGGACAACTGCACAGCTCTGCACGCCGCTGTCAGTTCAGGTCATGTGGGCCCTCTGAAGCTCCTGCTACACCACCCATCACCTGAACCAGACCTGGGTCTCCCTGCATCTCCTTCAGACTCCAATCAGGAGCTCCAACACCCTGGCATAACCAAGGCCAGTCACATCCTCAACCACAGTAACCAGGATGGCTGGACTGCTGCCCATATTGCTGCATCCAGGGGCTACAAGGTGACATGTTTGAGTTTGATGCCAAGTACAATGTTTTACATCAGAAAAGAATAGTTAGAAGTGGCTGATAACACATGCTTACATGTTTCCTGCTTTACAGAAATGCCTGGAAGTTTTGTGTAACCACAGTCAACAGGACATGGAGAAGAGGGACAAATGCAATCGCACCATACATGATGTTGCCACAGATGACTGCAAAGATCTACTAGAGAACCTGGGTGAGTATAATTTAAGCGATAGAGCTTTGTACAAATATGATAGTTTGGCAGGTTAGGCCACTATGTGATAGTTGGCTTAAGTGACCACAGCCTTAACCCTTAACATTTGCTTTCTGCCCTGCTTTAGACTTGTACACAGTGGTGGTACAGGTGCTCATGTGCTCACTGGAGCGCCTTTGCCCTGTGGATCTCCTGGAGGATGGATGCACTGTTGGCAAAGTTACAATTCGCTGCAATACCAGCTGGGAAGAGTTAACAGGAAGCTTGAGTGACCTGCTGACCAATCACCTCCAGCTAATTTGTGGGAGGTGGGAACTGCAGGAAGTTCTGGATAGAGCAGACACTTTGGGCCTCTCTACTAACAGCATGGCCTCAGTGATTATAGGTAATCACATATACATCTTACAGTATAACTAGCAACTTGCCAAGAAATTTAGATTCATTTGTGTCCATTAAACTTGATTATCTTTATAACAAGGGTGTCCAATTCTGTTCCTGGAGATCTACCTACTTGAAGAGTTCAGATCCAACTCTGTTCTAACATGTCTGTCTGTAATTATCAAGTTTTTCTGAAGATCTTAATTAGCTGGTTAATTAGCAGTTGTGTTTGATCAGGGTCGTAGTTGGAACTTGGCAGGAAGGTAGATCTCCAGGAACAGGATTGGGCACCCCTGCTCTACAACATGAGCAACATACAACATAGCCAGCAGCCATATCACCCTGTAGCCCAAGACTGGTTGCCCACTGAAGCTAAGCAGGGCTGAGCCTGGTTAGTACCTGGATGGGAGACCTCCTGAGAAAACTAGGCTGCTGCTGGAAGAGGTGTTAGTGAGGCCAGCAGGGGGTGCTCACCCTGTGGTCTGTGTGGGTCCTAACGCCTACACTATACTGTCAAAGAGCACCGTCCTTCGGATGAGACATTAAACCAAGGTCCTGACTCTCTGTGGTCATTAAAAAACCCTGGATATCCTTCCTTCGAAAAGAGTAGGGGTATAACCCTGGCATCCTGGCCAAATTTGCCCCTTGGCCTCTGTCCATCATGGCCTCCTAATCATCCCCATATACTGATTGGCTTCATCACTCTGTCTCCTCTCCACCAGTAAGCTGGTGTGTGGTGGTTATTCTGGCGCAGTATGGCTGCCGTCGCATCATCCAGGTAGATGCTGCACATTGGTGGTGATTGAGGAGATTCCCCCCTACCATATGTAAAGCGCTTTGAGTACCCAGAAAAGAGCTATATAAATGTAAAAAATTATTATTATTATTATTATTATTATTATTATTATTATGAGGTATTATGTGTTGTGTAATTTCCAGATCATATTTCACCTCAAAACCAAAAGAAAATACAAATACACTACCCTTCAAAAGTTACCCAGTCAGTACATTTTTTAATGTATAAAAATAGAAATCTTATTTAAAATTTATTTAAAAAAATACTGTGTCTAGACAGAAATTTTATTTCTATTATTTTATTTCCCTTTTTTTAATTTGTTGGGTCTTTTGCAAACTCTTTTGCTTAATGGTCTTTTTTTTTTTTTTTTTTTTGTGAAATATGACCTGAACATTTTTTGGTGATATTCACCCCTTCACTGACATGTTTGAATGCACAGTGCAGAAGCAGCCATGATCGTTTCATGATTGCTTTGAAATGCAACCTGTAGCGTCGAGAGACGTTTGCGATGGCTATTCTCGGATGACCCCAGCCTTCTGAACAGCTGCTGCGCTTCCTGAATTGCCCTTCGTTACTGTTCAAGTTTTAATTTCCCCACCTCAGCGATTTTAAACTCTTGTTGTCATAGAAGCAAGAAAAAAGAGACGGCCAAAGTGCTCAATATGTGTTAATATATCTGCCACTAGTATGATTTGTGATATAAAACTTCTGAATATAGAACTTAATACCACACACACATCCGCACAAATGTGCTATTATTTACTTGTGTAGGCTCTCCAGTAGTTATTTTGACACCAGCTCTAGTGAGCATGAATTTAATGTGGCTCTTGTCTTGGGTGTTGTCCAACACCACACTGGGCCAAGTAGGGAAGGACGTGGGACAGGGGTTTAACTCCGCTTGGCTCGACCCGGGGGTTGTCATGCAGGGCTGCTGAAAATAAACTAGCCTTCTCCAAGTTCTCACCTATCTCTTTCACACCCCTATGGCCTTCTCCCTGTCTCTTTTGCACTCTTTCTCTCACCACTTCTTTTTTTTTGTTTACACTGAACTCCCCCCTTAAGACAAGATGTTTCCAAACACCAAGAGCAGATGTCAAAATGAAGCGATTTTGCCTACAGAGAGCAACTTGATGACTGTACTATTCCAGACAGAAAACATGAGGAGACTGACAGACAGGAATGAGAGAAGAGGATAAAAGCTCATTTATCATGGCTCAAAACAGCAGATGAAAACTGCTCCCATGTCCGTAAAGATTACACATCCGTGTCTTTCACCATAAGCGGACACATACATCTAGCAAATCTATCCCTCTTTCCTAAATGATTTTCCTTGTTCAGGTGATGCTGTCTGGCTGCCGGGACAGGAACTGGCCCAGTCTCCTTGGGACCTCATTCGGAAACGCCTGAGTCAACGTATTACCATACATCTTAAAGGTGAGCTTTGCAGTCGTTTCATTTAGTCTCTTTTAAACTATTTCACACCTCATACATAAGCAGTCCATATTAATTTTGTCACCCATATTAAAGACTCCTAAAAATGTATTACGGTTTTCACAGAAGCTTTAAGCAGCACAGCTGTTAATAATAATAAGAAATGTTTCTGGAGCACTAAATTAGCATATTAGGGGGTCAGTAAGATAAAGTAGTCTCCTCAGCGTGCAAAGACTGCATTTATTTGAAATTCATAAAAAAATGTAAGGATTAAAAAATACAGTAAAAACAACACAATTGTTTTTTTTTTTTGTTTTTTTTTTACTATTTTCTATTTTAATATATTTTAAAGGAGAACTCCGGTCAATTTTAACATTGAGCTCATTTTTTTGTAAATGTGGAGTGCTGTCAGTACAGAGAACAACGACAAAAATCGGTGCTGCCTACACCGTGTTATCCTCTTTTTAAAATTTGCACCCTGTTGACTTCAATGGGGCAAGTTTTAAACCTGCTTTTAGCCTCTTAACATCCTTGATGTGTCATTACGAGTGCCCAGCCATGTTGAGTGATTCCTTCAAAACGCACTTTGACAGCAAAAACGCACTTCTTACAAAGGAACGATTCGAGCGCCGTCTTCTGTTCCTCTTTTAGATAAAAAGCCAAGTCTAGCTCGTTCATTGTAGCGGCCAAAGCCGTTTCAAACAACTGGTGTTCATCCATAGCCATCTTGCAATGTTTACTAATGACTTCGACGTCACAGCGCTGTCGTCATCTGTTTAGCTCGCCTCTGGCCCTCTGATGTGATTGGTGCAGCTCAGATACAAGGGCATATTTAATGAGCATCATTACTCGACGCCAGAGTAAACTCGCTGAGCAAATTCAACTTGTGCTCTCGCGAGAACTCTGAATTTCCAGGGTAAAGTGTTGCCACATTTTGTAAAATGATCAAATTGTATAAGAGATTCTCTTGGTAAAGCAGAAAGTTACACTATGCCTATGATAGAAAGAACCAGCAGATCTCTTGTGTTTCCACACTTAAATGAATAGCCACGCTGTGCTCCCTGTCATCACATGACCATGATGTTTAGCTGGGCTCCAGAATATTCCATCTCATGCAGCAGCACGTCAAAACAAAAGTCCTCGCTCAAATCAATTTCACACAGATCTCCCGGTCTCCCATGTCCTCTGTGTGTTGTGGTCTTTGATATACTGTGTAGGTTTGATTTATGTCTCATGGCTGCTATAATTTTGCTTTCTGTCAGGCCTGTCAGAGTGCACTCTGGATGAGATGACGTACGACTCCCTGATCCCTCTACAGCTGCTGCAGAACTATGTCCGCCTGGTACGCTGACTCACTCTTCACGTCAAAGAGAGTTTTTTAGCATGTCTGAGTTACGCTGGATGATCTTTAAAGTTTGGATTAAGAGTGCTGAGAGGGAACAAAGTCCTTATAATACCTTGGGACCAAAACAAAATGCTTTGAGCCTCCACCACCAGTTCGGCACCTTGGGGCAACAGATGCTATTTGTGTTTTAAACTGATGTAATAGAAGATGCATGCAGATACAGTGCAACAAGCAGTAACTTAAGACAACAAAACACCCTCAAAGACACACTTGAGTAATCAAGCCTGCATAAAGGCATGCATAAATAAAATATTTGGCATGGATGATAAAATGAACGTGGTCCACATGAAATAATATATGTGGAATTGTTAATGATATTTACCAGTGTTGATAAACTCAGTTGTGTTTTTGTTTGTGGTCAGGTGGAACAGTATCATAATGTCATCTTCCATGGGCTGGAGGGCAGCTTTCAGGAGTATATCGCCAACCAGATCTCTCATTATATCAAGGTAACTATTATCAATTGTCTTAAATATTCATATTTTACATTTCATCCAAAGGGTTTAAAAATGAATAAGTAAATGCATTTTGTTAATTTAAATGTTTTTGAACATTAAGCACTGATTATATGAGGGCTAAATCCTATAAGGATATACATAAAAAGTGCTAAATTCATGAAAATGAATGATGAATTCATGAAATGTTTTCAAAAACATATACCACATTAATTAATACAAAGTGACTGTAAAGCCATTTATAATAGAAATTTCTATTCATCAAATAACTCTCAAAAGAATTCTCATGGTTTCCACAAAAATATGAAGCTGCATAAATGTTTTTAACATTGATGATAATAAGATATGTTTCTTGAGCAGCACATCAGCACATTAGAATGATTTCTGAAGGATCATGTGACACTGAAGACTGGAGTAATGTTGCTGAAAATTCAGCTTTGCCATTACCGGAATAAATTTCATTTTAAAATGTTAAAATATAAAAACAGTTATTTTAAATTGCAATATTATTTCACCATATTACTGTTTTCACTGTGTTTTTGATCAAATAAATGCGTTTGGTTGGTGAGCGTAAGAGAATTCTTTCAAAAACAATAAAACATCTCACTGACCCCAAACTTTTGAACGGTGCTGTAAAATAAATGGTAAACGAAGTACAATCTTATTTCCATAATGTAACATATTTTTGAGTAAAATGTTATTCACCAAGAAAAAATGTAGGATGGGCCGGAAGGTGATAATAGTAATAAAGTAAATAGGGTCCATTTTGATTTCATGTTGAGTTTCACAAATGAATAAACATCAAGTAAAAGTTAAACATGAGCTTAATCTCTGAATCTCAGTATGTCTCATGTGATGTGAACATCCATCTGTACCAGTCATGATGTTTATGATGCACCTGTTGTGTGTGTTTGCAGCACAGACAGGAGGCCCAGGGGATTGGCTGTGATGTCATCAGGGTGGAGATAGATGAGAGTCTATCAAAAGAGCACCTGCTGGAGATCTTCATCAACTGTGGTAAGAGCAGCGCTGTGTCGAGGAGTCACATATCTCAAGTGTGATGTAGGAAAAGGAGCAGAGGAAGAAAAAATCAGACCCTAGAAACAAGATCAAATCTTGAATTTTCATAAAGTTTATCATGTGTTTAATCTGAAATCCTCAGAAATAACTGATGATTTTGGCCTGTACCTTGTAAAAAAAAAACAAATTGTACAATATAAATCTAGGTTACAGTGAGGCACTTGCAGTGGAAGTGAATGTGGCACATTTGTAAATGTTAAAATACTTAGTTTCAATGGTATAGCCACAAAATGTCTGTTAGCATGGTTGTGAAAAATCACTCACTAACATTTACTGTGTAAAGTTATATCAAATTGTATATATTTATTGCCATGGCTGTAAAACAACCAACTTTACAGCTCAAAAAATATATTACTTTCAAAACATAAGAATTGTTACTGCTTTTTTTTTAATTATGAGCTTCAAATTTCTGCTATTAAATCCTCCAAAAATGGGACCCATTCACTTACTTCTCCATAACCTTGATTTTTGCACAGTATTTTTTGTGGTAATCTGCATTACACTACAAATTATGTTGTTTGAGGAGTTTAACTTCTATTGAACCTATAATATTCCTTAAATAATTGCATCTTTGAATGAATATAGTGGTATGTCTGGTATTTATTGAGTTGTGTTGTGTATCAGGGTTCCTGGTGTCTTTGCATGAAGGCAGCGCTGGGCGTTGTGTTGTGGCGGTTCTCGAGGGTCTGGAGAGAGCCCACTCTCTCAGCCACATCCTGGGAGACCTGTGTGAAGCACTAGAGAACCGAGGATCTGTCTATTCCCTCTCCCTTAATCATGGTGAGATGCATTCATACAGATGTAGCAGAGCAGGAACCGTCAATGTACCTGAAATAGCGTTTTGGTTCAACTCTTTTCTCCTCATGTTGATGGGCAGGTCACAATGGGCTCTACTATTTCCGTGAAGGGAGTTTTTTGATTGGCACCCTGGCTAAGCCTCGCCTGCAGGGTGCTGAGCTACGATTACAGCAGCACTTCCGCTGGGTTCAGCTGCGCTGGGACACAGAGCCCCTCAATGGCATGCTGGGACGTCATCTCCGCAGAAAACTCCTCCACAAGGTCAGCCCTGCTTCATTATCTAATGAGCTGGAGGGAAGACCTCCAAAATAGCAATTCAGCTCTAAATTTAGTCAAGATCGTTTAGTACAGTGGTTCTCAACTGGCTTTGGCATGGGACTCACAGTTCCCCATGGTCATGACGCTAGGCAAACTAAGCTAAATTATTTCTCAAAAATGGTTGACATACAGACAAGTACCATCCCTCTTTAAAGCTATTAAATAGCAGCCCCAAACTAGTATATAGTTAGTAAGTTGGTATGAGACAGTACAGTCATTTAAAATATAGAAAATAATAAAAAGTGAAAATAATTAGTTTTAAAATAAATAATAGTTTCCATGGTAAATACACAATACTTACCTGAACTATTAATAAAACACAAGGGCTTTGATCCTGATGAATACCTGCATGCAAATTCTTCACAGCTAACACACGACATACCAGTTACATAATTTATTCGTACGTTTTAGTAATTTCATGACTCACTAAACGTACCTACGACGTTGCATGCTGGTGATTTAATTTGCTCTATATATATTGTGAAGTGATATATAGCACACACTGAATAGATACTGAATCACAACGTGTGTTTTTCAGGCACTTTTTTTTTTCTGTGTCTGACAGAAGAGTCGTCAGCTTTCACTTACATCTTTCAAAATAAAAGTCTTGCATCAGAAAAACATTTACAAAAAAAATATTTAGACTACACACTCTGCAACCCACTCAAAACAGTCTTGTGACTCACTTTTGGGTCGTGACCCACCGGTTGAGAAACACCGGTTTAGTATATTTAGTGTAGTTTATTAACGTATGACTGCTGAATTTGTTCATTTTGATATCTAGTTGAGTTAGTTTTAAATCATTTTTGCAGCACATAAAGTGTTTTTTTTTTCAGTTGCAGTTACAAACAATGGAGACTTTTAAGCATAGCATTTTTTTAGTGAGCTATCCCTTTAACTTAGATTTTCTGTGTTTCTGCAGACTCAGGGCCAGTGCTGGACATCTGATGATCCCGTACACAAAGCTCTTTCTTGGGTGTGCTCAGTGTGGCACCAGCTCAACGCCTGTCTGTCGCGTCTGGGGACATCAGAGGCCTTGTTGGGACCCTACATCTTCCTCTCCTGCCCTGTGAATCCAGAACAGACCCAGGCCATTCCAAAGTATGTCAATCTAGTGTTGTCACAATACTGGAATTAATATTAATATATATAATAATAATATTTCTAAGACAATTGTAATACAGCTGCCCCATAAAAAAAAAAAAAAAAGAATATTTACAAACAAGTAAATAAAGCACAGTTGGTACCATGTATCGATACTTCAGAAAATTAGTATTTAAATAAAAAAATTCACAACACTGTCATTTGAAATTAAACAACTATTCATGGATTTTTTTTGTTTTTAGTATGTTTTTAGTATGTTTTCATGTTAAAATTGGTCCATGTGTCTTTGTGTTTAGGTGGTTAGTGAGGCTTTGGAATGCAGTGATTGTTCCACGGGTCGAGGACGCTGTTATATCTAGAGTAACAGCCAAGCGATCTCCCGCCCAACGACGGTCTCCCAACAACAAAGGTCTGAGCCCAGGTCAGAGAGCGGTTGTCAAAGCAGCTCTCAATATCCTTCTGAATAAGGCTGTGCTGCAAGGCTGCCCACTGCCCAGACCAGGTACGGCACCAGTGTTGGGGAACAGACTCACCTAAAACATGCGACAAATGTAACTACATTTATCAGTAGCTTGACAGTAGCTCAGTTGATTTTACAATAATGCAGCTATTTCAGTACTGAGATACTTTCCCCAGCCACATTCAAAATAGTCTCAGTCACAGACGTCACTCCCACAGACAGCTGATGCATATGGCACACAAAATTTTAGAAGTTTAGAAGTCATTATTTGATTGGTTTAATTCTATAGGATTTCCAGAAAACGTCTGTGACGCATTTTAATACGGTCCGCCTGAAACAAAGCTGTCGTGGTTTGAAACCCCCTCATTGAACAAGAAAGCTGTTGTGTTTATATCTGTGACAATGAGCACTTATCAGGATCAACTAAACACTGGATTTTCAAAAGTATGTGAAGTTCACAGCATAGACTCTTTAAAATACGTCTAAGAGTTTCGCACGCCATTCTGTTACCGTAGGGACATCATCGATGTACTGTAACATTTTCATGCCCCCAAACATGAAGCTGAACAAAACAAGCTGTGATTGGTTGCTTTACATGTAGCTGCTATGGAGTCCAGACCTTCTACCGTCAGTCTGAAGGTCTGGCTATGCAAGAATACATTCAAAGTAGCTTTATTAACTCTGGCCATCAGCCATTAAAGGGGCTTTTTGTACGAATTTTAATGCATTAATCGATTTGAACAGCGTGTAACAAAACTCTAAAAAATGAGACCTTCCTAACTTCCTAGGTTGTCTTTCAAAGCCAGACTGATTTTTATGTGAAGAAATGTGAATATTTTTGCTGGGAAAATAAAAAGGATGTTAAGTTTAAGCACGCTCCCGAGAGCCTCTCTTCTGTTATATGACACTTGAAATGAATGCTTATACAATGTTCAGGATAATGCCGAAAGAGCCATTAATGTCAATGTGTCATGCAAAGAAAAGGGAATCATTCAAACTATAGTCTCGCATAGCCAGAACTATATAGTCTATATTCTCAAATATACTTTATAGTCAAACTATCATAACTGTGTAATTTTAATTACCTCATCTGTTGACATGATGCCAGTGAATTGCAGAGCTGGGGCAAACATATCCATATCGCTATGATCAGATGCTTTCTTAACTGCTGTTTTCTCACCGCTGTCGTTTTAGATGTTTATTTTGTTACTGAGAGGAAAGTGGCCAGCACATATTTAAATATTCATCTAAATGTCGCTCTCAGTAGCGTGGACGACTTCGGGATGTTCGTTAACAGTATATCTCTCTATTTCCAACTACTTTTTACTTATATGTGAGGAATAAGAACTTCGCAGAGTATATTGGCCTGTTAGAGTGCGAACACAAGCAATAAGTTGCTGCCTCCAATTCACCTAATGGCCACCGGTGTCGCTAACAACAAGGGTTTTTGAATTCTACAAATAGCCCCTTTAAATCTTTCAGTGCAGTAGTTATTGGTGCTCATGTAAAACATATTTTACTCCTTTTTCTGTTTGTGTGGTTAGAGATTGACAGGCTTTTACCAGAGTTCCAGGGAGGATGTTTCCCTCTTTCCACCATTGGCTCCGCCTACAGGAAAGGGGGACGAAAAGGACGCGATAATGGCGCTTGGAGACGAGCCAACACCAGTCCGCGGAAGAAAGGAAGCCCCGCCTCTGGGAGGAACTCTAGCTGTTCCTTAAGAGAAGGTGAGGTGTAACCAATGGCTTTGCAACCAATTTTGCAGTAAATCCACCGAAGCTTTTTAACTTTTTGTTTCCAAAAAATTGTCTAAATAATCCTTATTCTTTTATTCTTGTAATATAGGATCTCTGGCCAATTCAAGCACTCACCCACTGACAAATGTCAATCATGCAAGGTTGGTTTCCTATGTGTGTGCACTGTGCATGTGTTTGTGCTACCAGCAGATGGCAGTGTTACTCAATGATTCTGTGTGGATGTTCCTGCAGACTCAGTGATGGAGTTGCTGTGGGTCTTTCTCTCTACTCTGATGATGAGACGGATCTCATCAGAGAACTCCAGACCATGTGCTCTAGCAAATCTGAGCCAGACATAAGCAAGGTAATAGACAGATATGCACTGTTCAAAAGTTTGGGCTATGTAAGTTCTTTAACATTTAAAAAAAAAGATGATTTTTGTTCACCAACGCAGAATTTATTTGATCAAAAGTAAATCTATTATTCCTGTGATGGGAAAGTTAAATTTTCACCATCCTTACTGCAGTCTTTAGTCTCACATGATCCTTCAGAAATCATTCTAATATGCTGATTTGGTGCTTAAGAAACATTTCTTATTATCATTGTTGAAAACAGTTGTGCTGCTTAATATTTTTGTGGAAACTGATCAACTTTTTTCAGGATTCTTCGATGAATAGAAAGTTACTTGCATTAATAATAGTACATGTAAATAATCCATTTACGTTTTGATAATAAAGTGGGGGGAGAAAAACTCCAACTGACTTGCATTAATGGGATTGTTCACCCAAAAAACAAAAATGTACATTTACTCACCTTTTATGTTGTTCCAAACCTGTATGAGTTTCTTTCTTCTGTTGAACACAAAAGAAGGTATTTTGAAGCACCCCTTGATTTTTTTCCTACTATGGAAGTCAATTTTGCACATACAAGCACCACTCATATACCCTCCAGAAAATGTAAAAATATAATTTGTTACTATTGGTATTTTTTTGTTAATTTTACATGCACATTACAAAGCAGTGGTTTAACTTTTAGTCTGTTTACTACAAAAAACTCAGCTTGTGTTTCTCTCAGAGACTTTCTGTTCAAGCTACAACAGTCTGGTACAGTAAAGCACATGGCCTTGCAGTTTCTAGGAATTGACGAGCTGTTTCATTTCCTCTTTTACCTGGTACAGATTGCTCTCTTCAAAGAGGACTTCATCATGCTTCCAGACTCGAGTCCGCCCACTCCTCAGATGAGTGATGGTGAGGTCACGCAGCCCCAAACACTCCCTGTTACAACAGAGAGTGCCGTGGATATGACCTACCCTCCACCACAGAAGGCAAGCCTTTGATAAAACACCACGGCTCTGTTTCAAAGCCTACTGAGACACCTACAGGTAGCGTTCTTCCAAGGCATTGGCATCCTAACTGCCACAGACCCTTATAAATGACCAGTTTGGACACTCTACATCAGGGTTCCTCAAACTCGGTCCTGAGGGCTCCAACACTGATCAAACACACCTGAGCAAGCTAATCAATGTCTTCAGGATCACTAGAAACTCACAGCTAGGTGTGTTTGATCAGGGTTGGAGCTAAACTGTGCAGGACAGTGGCCCTCCAGGAACCCTGCTCTACATAGTGCACAGATAAGGACATTTCACACTGCGCTTATTTTAAACCCCGCTTTAAAGCAGCACTCAGTAGCTTCGGGATTTCTTCGCTGTATTCTCGCTTTTTGCTCGCAGGTTTCTCTCTAGAGCTCCCCCCACAGCTTCGGAATAGATATTTGACAACACTGTTGTAAAAACTCTTTGGTGATTCTCAGACACCAGAGGCTAGTAGATCAACGACATCAAAGCAGATGGGACATTCTTTAAAACGTCTTCTTCATTCGGGTTCGGACAGCGTGAGGGAGCGCAATAATTACAGTATTTGAGCAGATTTCTTTTGGCCGTAAAGCAATTGTTTACATCGCGAGACCTGATATCACGCGATACTTCCTGCCGCGGTGGCCGGCGGCCTGCCGTCTCAAAGTTGCAAGTGCGAATTTTCCGCTCACGGGCACCAGGGGGGTGCGAAACGACCACCATTCAACCCGAAATAAGTAATATAACCATTCCAATGACTCCGAAGCTGTTCAGTTAAGGTAAAAAAGTTACTTAGTTCACCTTTAACTCCGGGTAAAGAAATGTTTCGCGTTTTTTAGAAGTTGAACTTATTTTAACTTGAGCACCGTGATTTTAGAACGCTGTGTCATGTGTTCTGTATTTATCTGTTGCTTTTAATTGGGTTAAAGGGATAGTTCACCCAAAAATGAAAATTCTGTCAGTGATTACTCACCCTCATGTTGTTCCAACCCCATAAGACCTTCGTTCATCTTCGGAACACAAATTAAGATATTTTTGATTAAGTCTCACTCCTCAATAGACTTCTAAGGGACTGAAACTTGCTGGCCCAGAAAAGTTATTAAAGAGATCGTTAATATAGTCCAAGTGACTACAGTGGCTTAATCTTAAGTTTATCAAGCGACGAGAATACTTTTTGCGCGCTAAAAACAAACAAAAATAGCGACTTTACTCCACTATTCATTTCCTTCTCTCTGGGCCTCGAGTGAGTTAACGTAGTGTTTTTGCGCAGTGCGTCACACACATGACCAGCGTCGGCCAATAGTGAGCCTACGTGGTGACGTGCAACACTGACGCGCTGCGCAAAAACACTACGTAAACTAACTCGAGGCCCAGAGAGAAGGAAATGAAAAGTGGAATAAAGTCATTATTTTTGTTTGTTTTAGCGCGCAAAAAGTATTCTCGTCGCTTGATAAACTTAAGATTAAGCCACTGTGGTCACTTGGACTATATTAACGATCTCTTTAATAACTTTTCTGGGCCAGCAAGTTTCAGTCCCTTAGAAGTCTATGGAGGAGTGAGACAGCGCTCAGATTTAATCAAAAATATCTTAATTTGTGTTCCGAAGATGAACGAAGGTCTTACGGGGTTGGAACAACATGAGGGTGAGTAATTACTGACAGAATTTTCATTTTTGGGTGAACTATCCCTTTAAGTTATTCGCAGGGCTTCAGTGGATTTTAGTTTTTTTTCCCTCATTTAAGCTGTTAAGTGCAGTCTTTTACCTTTTTCTTTTTGTCCGAGTTTCAAATACTTTTAATATTGTGATTCACCTCAGGTTGGTTTGGTTTATGGCCTCTAACTATTTAAAGGGGTAGTTCACCCAAAAATGAATATTTTGGCATCATTTACTCACCCTCATGTCGTTCCAAACCCTTGGAATGGGTTTTATTCATTATTTTTGTTCTTTAAAAAAAAAAGATAGGTTTCTGTCCCTCCATTGACAGCTACGCAACTACCACTTTGACGCTTCAAAAAGTTTATAAAGAGATTGTAAATCTAATCCTTATGAATAGAGCGGTTAAGTACAAATTTTCTGAAAAGACTTGATCGCTTTATATGATGACAGATTGAATTTAGGCTTTTATTCACATTGATCAAACAGAAGCGCAACCGTACTTGCTTGACACACGAGAACAAACCTCAATGGTTCTTGCGGAAGCTCAAATGTGCTTTGTAACACGAGAATGAACCAGTTAACACCTCATTTGCCATCTTGGATTTGCCTTAAAATGTTGCCTCTGTAGGTCACTTGCTAGTTTTTGGAACAAAGCACATTCGAAGTACATTCTTTCTTTTAATTTTTGTTCAAATATGTTGTTTTTTTGTGTATTTCTTTGTCTCTGAAAAGACTGACGGTGGTCACGCTTCTCCTCGGCGAGTGACGAGGCCCAGGTCGCATCTGCCCGTTCCCAGCAGCAGAGGAGCTCAGCAGGTGAACAGCACCAGCAGCAGCAGCAGCAATCCTAGCAGAGCTTCCACGAGCAGCAGAGCAAGGCAGATCCTGCCCCACAACAACACAAACAACTTCTCACAAGGCCACATCTGGTTCCTGGACCCCAACTGTAATGAAAACTACAGTAACCATGGATAGACACCTCCCACTGCCCTCCCTCTGCCCTCATTCTGTTATTGCCCTCTATTTTGTGAAGTTAGGTTACTGGCAGCATTTAAGTATTTGTACATGTTGTCCATACTTGTTACAATATATTACATTGTGTACTTTTGGGACCATAGTTTTAATATATTCAATTAAGTAAAGAACTTTGAGGAAAAAAAGAAAGATAAACTAACAGGAGAAAGACTGCTTGAACACTTTACAATTTGCCTTTTATGTCAAATGTTTTGGATCAAAGTAAGAGCTGGTAGTCTTTTTGCTCTTTAGTATTTTCAATCAGTCGTGTTTTATCATTAAATAAGTGAAAGGTGAGTTTTTAAAACTGTCGAAATCAGGGTTTTACCAAATATGTGTAAATAATAACTGGGAACTTAAATGTTGTATAGATTAGTATGCGTGTGTGTGCGTGTGTGAACGCTTGTACATTGGAGGACTTTTGAAGGGAATATGAAAACTGTATATATTGTTTGTAATATTAAATTTTGGTTCATATTTTTTCACTCGTTTCCAAACAAACTGAATGTGGCAATAAGTACCGCCATTGCGAACACGGGATATTTTGTTTTTGTTCTTTAAGCCATAATTAGTATTTTCAATTACTCTCATGCGTGCTCAGTGACTGGCTTGAACTTTGACCCCCCTCTCCCTTGTGTGAAACCCAACTATGAAATTGGAAGCGGCGCGCATTAACTTTCATTTGTCTTCTGTATTGAACATTTAGGATAAACAAGTATTCTTTTAAAGTCAGTATTGTTCATATGTACAGAAGAGATTATAGTCGACCTCTGATGTTTAACTGTATTATAGTTGTCGGATGAGGTTCAGAGAAATTGTCCTGTTTCCTCGAAGCACAACAATTAAAAATGCACTATCCTAGACATCGGCTCTTGGGTTTTCTTTCTCCCCACGGCTAATGCTAACATCGTGTACGTTTAAAACCAAATCATTCAGCCTCTCCCCCGAAACCTCCCACTACAACACAAGTTGGTGTTACACAGAAAAAAAGAGAAATGTAGTCTTGAAAAATATATTTGTTTCACAGAAAAGTCCTAGATATATATTTACAAGTTAAAATAATCACTGTTTTTGCTTGTGCCTTTCCTAGTTCCATGACAGGCCTAAGAAATGAGAAAACAGAGTAATTGTTTTGCCATTTACATGATTCATATGATCCCATTTTGCTGCACATGTGGTCTCACTATAATTTAATAAATTAAACGTTCAGAGAGAAATAAGAAAAGAATACATTTGATATGATCAAAGAAAGAACAGAGATGAATCACAAAAGTTGCATTATATTTCTTACAGTGTTCCATTATTCCTGGCCTTCTGAGAGGATATTGAGTACCTCCTGTGACATTAAGGAAGAATACAAATCTTTTTCATAACAAATGTCAGATGTGTTCTGAAGGTAAGTCATCCAATATAATGTACCATTTGGAGACCTTTAGAAAGCATGATGGGGAAGCGTCCGTATGAAGTCCAGTTTGTGACGCTCAGAGGCGAGTGTCTTGGATATTGTCCTCTGCCTCCTCCTGTAGTGTCTGCGTGACAGAGCTTAGTTTGGACTGAGGCGTGCGCATGCTAGAATTCCGTCGAGGGAAGATTTTGAGGCGGTCGGCTTGACTTATGGCCTGCTTTAGATGACTGGTCTCATTCAGCAGCTTCTGAATGGAATCGTAGGTCTTCACCTGACCCTTGTCCATCATCTGCAACAGAGATCGAGGACAAACTTTTAAAAATCTTTTTTTTTTTAACCATGCTCACCAAGCCTGCATTTATTTGATCCAATCTACAGTAAAAACAGCAATATTGTGAAATATTATTACAATATAAAAGAACCATTTTCTATTATAATATATTTTTAAAAGTAATATATTCCTGAGTTCCTTCAGTGTCACATGATCCTTCAGAAATCAATCTATCTAATATGCTGATTTGCCACTCAAGAAAGATTTCTATTATTATCAATGTTGAAAACAATTGTGCTGCTTAATATTTTTTAAAGTGTTATAGCCTATACAGGATTCTTTGATGAACAGAATGTTCAAAGGAATTGCATTTATTTGAAATAAAAAATATTTTGTAGCATAAATGTTTTTACTGGCTTTTGATCAGTTAAATTCATCGTTGCTGAATAAAAGTATTAATTTATTAAAAAAAAAAAATCTTACTGATCCCAAACTTTTGAGCTGCAGTTTATGTTCGCATTTTTTAAATACCACAGATAAATTGTCCCTACCACCTGACAGAAATGACTGTAAATGTAATAAGCGCTCATAATTTTTGCTATTGTTTGGTATTGCTATAGTGGAGCAAAAGATGCCTACAATTGTTTTAAAGGTAGGGTAGGCAATTTGTTTTATAAACGCTTTGTGTATACTGGTTGAAACTCTCTTCACATCCTGATAGCAATCAATAATAGAAGTGGTCTAAATATTAAAATGTACATCATCTGTGAAAGTCTCAGGACCAAAAAATGACCAAAAAGTGTCAAGTCCTCAGACTTGGATTTATGCTTTTCTATGTCAACACTATCAACGCTGAAATGAATCTGCAGCATACAGGTGGTACAACTGGAGCTCTGTAGGTTGTTTAAGTTCATTATTTTTGTAATGTTATGTGCTTTGAGACATGAGGTAATTTAATGCCGTCTCTCGTCTCGTAACGCTTTGCAGAATCTAGCATGTGTTCATGATGTGTTTTGAAGGAGGTGTGGCTTTAGAGAGCGCTCGGAAGGGAGGGTGGGATCTTGTGATTTCAAAGCTAGCTTGATATTGCTAGCCGCTCCGAAATTGCCAACCCTACCTTTAGGTTTTAACTTTTTGTCACCAGTAAAAAATGTGAATAATGGTTAAAGGGGTGGTTCAGGATTTTGGACATCGGACCTCATTTCCAAGTTAGCCTGGGTGTTATTTATCAGTGGAGACAGTTTTCAAAAATTTTCACCCAGTCCTCCCAGTTGCAAAGTTCACCGGTGCTAGGCTAGCGCGAGTCAACGGTAACTGCTAGCCTGCCATTAAAAACAGTTTTACCCACTCCACAGTACACCAAAAGCAAATAAATTATAATGCCAGACTATCGATATAAATGTCTGTTGAGAGAATGTTAGAAATCAAACTACCCTTTCATCGCATTGCAATAGTTAAACTTTGTTCCCTGTATTTATTAGCACAGTCTACAACAGTGGAGAAGTGATATTAAGTTACCTAGGCAACCGAGACTACTACTAGCTAGCTAGACGTCCCAAGTACTGTAGTCCACTTCTGTTCTGTGTTTACTTTTCGGCGCAGTACTAACCGGAGCAAAGTTCAATTCCGCCGCTGAGAAACTAGTTCCTGTAAATGTAATGCAATCATTGAGATGCAAGAGTAGTTTGATTTCTAGCATTATTCTCTCAACAGACATTTACATCAATAGTCTGGCTTTATAATTTATTTGCTTTTGGTGTACTGTGGAGTGGGTAAAACTGTTTTAATGGCAGGCTAGCAGTTACCGTTGACTCACGCTAGCCTAGCACCGGTGAACTATGCAACTGGGAGGACTGGGTGAATTTTTTTGAAAACTGTCTCCACTGATAAATAACACCCAGGGCTCTATTTTAACGATCTGAAACGCAAGTGTCAAAGCGCAAGTAACTTTGTGGGCGGGTTTTGGCGCTGTTGCTATTTTCCCGGCGGGATAAATGACTCTTGCGCCAGGCGCAAATCTAAAATGGGTTGGTCTGAAGTAGCTTCGTTATTCATAGGTGTGGTTTGGGCGTAACGTGAAATAAACCAATCAGAGCGTCATCTCACATTCCCTTTTAGAGCAGGCGCGCTTGTTCTAAAGCGGATTCCTATTATAACGGCGGATTTGCCAGGCGGGCGCCAGCAGCGGTTCACAGCCGAGGAGAGCAACGCTCTCGTCAGGGACGTTGGGGATGGAGAAACCCACCCAAATTAACTTCGGTTAAAAGGGCGTATGATAATTTGGGTAAATGTGTAAGCTAGATGTATGCTTTTATAATAAATTGTCTATCTATCTATCTATCTATCTATCTATCTATCTATCTATCTATCTATCTATCTATCTATCTATCTATCGTAATAATGTATGATTTGCAAAAATGAAAACGGCTGCTTCTGTGTAGATGAGAGAATCAAAGTGTATACTTTGAGGGTCAAGCATGCGCCCTTAAAATAGCTTATGGATAACATGCGCAACGCGCCACTGACTTTAAACAATTTTTTCCTGGTTAGTGGCGCAATTGTTTTCTAAACCTGCAAAATAGCATGAAGGAACGTTTGCGCCGGAACACGGCTCCTTTTTAGCGCTGAACCGCCCAGGGAGCGCAAGTTCATTCCCTAGTTAGTTTAGCAACGTGCTTCTGTGGAGGGAAAAGTGCGCTGTGCGTGGGTGCAAAATAGGAATGATATATGCGTCGTGTACAAAGTCAATTGCGCTGGGTGCAAGATAGGGCCCCCAGGCTAACTTGGAAATGAGGTCCGATGTCCAAAATCCTGAACCACTCCTTTAAAAAAGGAAATATGACATTTAATTTGGTGGTACAGAATGAGGTAGTGCAAAAGCTTTACCAAGAAAGACTGGCACTCGAGCAGCGGTTCCACTTCGTGCTCAGACAGCAATATAGTGCATGTAGAAAAAGACTGTCGCAATGTCTTCTTCAACACCTTTACTGTTCTGAAACCAAAGACAGCACAGCTACCATTATTCATCATGACATGAATGTATTGTACTTTGTATTAAGCCAGTGGTGTTATCCATGAAACAGGTAGTTTTTGGGACTCACATTGGATCGAGATGGGCACTAGGCTCATCCAGGAGGAGGATCCGGGCTCTGCTGAGGATGGAGCGGGCCAGGCATATGAGCTGCTTGTGGCCGTTACTCAGTACATAACCTCCGTATTCCAGCTGGAAGTCCAGTTTGTCTGGAAACTGTTCAATCAGTGTCTTGAGACCGACCTTCGCACACAAACACAGAAATAACTGCTCACTGAAGCCTTCCAGCAAATTGCATTTACAAGAAAGGAAAAGGACATACTTGCAGTTCATTAAGGAATACTATGTTAATCTTAAATAATACTCACACTGTATGTTCACTAAGATAATACTACTAGCATTCACCCTATAATAAAGTACACTTTCCAATGGATTTGCCAAATCCAAAACCTATGTTAAAACTAAATAAAGAAAAAGGTGTGTCATTTCTGGGCCTGAAATGAGAACATTTGGAGGTTAAGCATGTAATGGCTGGTTCACAAAAAAGTCCTGAGCTTTTTCTCGATGGACAAACCAAATGACCTCATGCTTTGCTTTTGAAAAGGTCACTTATTTTATAAACAATAAATAGGAAACCTCAAACACCCAAAAAATTGATAGGTGCGTAAGATAACAACTAATCAGAGAAGAAGAATAATCCCACACACTACCACAGCTTGCAAAACATGCAATATATTTAATGCAATGTTTCAGGTAGACCTTCGTCAAGCATTAGGAAATGTTTTTTTGTGGCTGATGAAGATTGACTGAAATGTTATGCTAAATATAATGCATTCATTTTAGTCAAAGACAATAAAATTGACATTTTTCTAATCACTTCTTGGGAAACCTTGATAGTGATACTTTTATAAAATAAATTTGTTAGATAATTAAAGTGTATTTTAAGTGTATAGAATTTTGTTTGTATTATTATTGTAATCATTTTTATTTTATGTTTAATTATTTTATTTTATTGTGGGTAACACTTTATAATAAGGTCTCATTTATTAACATTAGTTAATGCATTCATTAACATGAACTTACTATGAACAATATATTTTTACAGCATCTATTAATCTTTGTTGATATTAGTTAATAAAAAATACAATTGTTAGTTCACTGTGCATTACCTAATGTTAACAGATTATTGTTTAATGTAGATGATCGCATTTTTATGCATATGATTGCATATGATATTGCTTGTTTCTGCATCTTCTACGCATGTGTTGTGATCAGAAGATTCGGTACTCTTTCAGAAGATGCCTAATGGCGTCCCGTAAGTGAAAGCCAGAAAATTCCGTAAATGGTGGGGAAAGAGTTAAATGCTCAATGGCAAATAAAGCGTTGCCATAGTAACGGCATGAAAGACAATGCTTTTCCAGTTTCTTTGAATAACTCTAGAAAAAAAGGGTCATCAAACCACTTGACCTCACAGTCATTGATCATTTCCCCTGGACCCCTGCGGCAAAGACACCCACCTCCTCTGTGACCCGCCACAGCTCCTCATCACTATGGCAGCCATAAGGGTCTAGGTTCATGCGGAATGGTCCCGTGAAGATGAAGACTTTCTGTGGTGGTGTAGGAGAGACATTTACAAAATTACAACTTTAAAAGTTATCAAGAGAGAGGATGAAAGCTGTTCCCAGAACCGCTGTTACTGTACCTGAGGCACCACGCCAAAGGCTTTCCTCCACTTCTGAAGAGGAATTTTGTTCCAGTTGACCCCGTCAATGGAGATATCTCCGTCTGTGTAAACCAGCTTCAGAAGAGCATTGAACAGAGAACTCTTCCCAGAACCTGTTCGGCCCAAAATGCCCACCTGAAAAAGAGCAAATGATCAATCTGACCAGTGTTGCCAAGTCCACAGTTTTCCCGCGGAATTGGGCTACTTTTACACTGTTGCAACGGGTAGTTTTTGTCTACCCGATAGTTCAATGCTATGGAAATACAGAAGTGCATCTTTAGAAATACATGTAACACATTCTATTAATGGATGCGTGTGCTAATGCCCTTCCCACATGGATTTCTTACAATATACATCAAGAAACTCACATAAATTGGTGGCACAAAAGAATCTGACAAATATAAGGCTGAAGACACATGAGACTCTTATGCAAAAAATGAATTTTAGTCTTTAGCTAATCTGCTATATGTTGCTCATCACTGACATTGCTCTACAAAGGCAAAATGCAGTAACTTTTTCAATACAGAATTATGACCAAAATCAAATTCTGTGACTTGGCTCAACGGTGCTCAGATTTGAAGAAAAGAATACACGAAAAACAATTTCCATTTTTCTCAGCTCCAGCACTGGTGTTATTACCACATTTCGCCTTTGCAGGGCACTTAGGGCAGTACAATTCAAAAGTCCACACATTGAAAATCTGTATAGTATAGATATAGTATAGATTTTGAAAAACATAAAACTAAGCAATTTTATGGCTAAAAATTCTAGATTATTTATAGGCCACTAATCAAATTTGCTAATTTGTGCCACTGAATTTATACTCCTTTATACAAAAGCTCAGATGTCATGCAGAGAATATAATTTGTAATGAAAAGATGCATTAAATTAGAAAAAAAGAAGCATTTTCACTAGTAGTCTTTGACTTTTAGACCCTACTGCAAAATTCAAGCTTTATCCCATTGTAATGTCTTGCTGTGAGACAACACTGTTCCAAAATGCCCCGTTTGAAGAAAACTTAGCTTGTTAGCATTTATTTTTGTAACGTTTAAAGAGGAGTTTAAATCTAGGATTTGCTCGTACGTACCCTCTGTCCACCCTCCGCAGTGAAGGAGAGGTTCTTAAGGACAGCGTGACCCGCTTCTGTGTATTTGACTGTTAAATTCCGCACATCGATCTGACCACGGTTAGGCCAGGTTGAGTCAGCCTGTGCATTGGCGTTTTCGATAATCAGATCCGAGCCTTTGCTTTTGTCTGGTTTGGGTGTCTCAGACGGTAGGTCGATGAACTTAAACACCCGGTCAACAGAACGCATCTGGAGGAAGAAGGATTAGAAGAGCTATGATGTAATCAGGTCCACCGAGGTCCAAGCTGCATGTGGTTTGTTTAGCCTTTAAATGATGCTTAGCCTCTGTGTTTGCGTGTGCTTGGGAAGGCATTATGGGTGTGCAAACAGTTACACCATGTGGCAAAAACAAAGAGCCACTTCTGTATATGTGTATCGGAATGATTGTAACTATTCTCCTGAAGGAAAACAAAATGTCCTGCACCTTGATAAGCCTGTCAGTGTTGCTTAAACTCAATCAGGCATTATTTTCAACAGCATTACAGAACAGGACAATTTCTGCAGTGTAGAACAACTGAAAAACATGCTGTTTTCAGGGAGGAAAACTAAAAGGCACGTACCATTCCATCTACCGCAATGCTGGTGGCGACACACCACTGGAAGGTGCCTAGAATGAGCATTGCCAGGCATATGATGATACCAATCTCACCCGGTTTATCCTCTGTGGAGTAACGCACATGCACCAACAAGCAAGTATAAACATCAAGTGCAGGGGTGCTCACAATGACCTCACTTCTACACTTCAAAGGCATTTTCCAAGCACTGTTCACAATTATCTCTTTATACAACCAATTGTCTGTAAAACCCACTAAATCAAGCGTTCATTGGCTTTTTGGACCCACCGAGAACCATCAAATAAACAGTGGCATCCGCATCAGTCAACATGCTCTACTGCTTGCTTGGTTCAATCTCACATATCTTGCCTAGATACAGACGGAAGAGCGCTCTTACGGTTGGTTCCTACCGCAATCCAGGCGACCAACGTGAAAAAGAACACGAAGATGATGTCGGAGCGGAAGAGAAACCATCGTAGGGTCGACAGGTAGAGGAACCAGGTGGCTGTGTGGGTGTTGAGGGTCTTGTGGAACAGGTTCTCAAAGTAAGCCTGTCGCTCAAAGGCCCTGATTGTCCACAAACCCTTCAGGGAGATGATGAGGTGGGAGAAAATGGGGCTCCGAGCTGTGATGAGAGAAGAATAAAACATGTCAACCATGTATATTAATTTAATTCCAAGTCATCTGAAGCAATACGACGTGTCGCATACGATGTGTGCAAATCTTGTCCTCCACTGTAACGCTCAAATCAAACCTAATTTTGGTGTATGGGCCATTTTTATGATGACTTTTTGTAATTTTGGAGATTGATAGCAATGATTTCTGATTTTAAAATATATTAAAAAGTATTAAAGGAGAACTCCGGTCAATTTTAAAGGAGAACTCCGGTCAATTTTAACATTGAGCTCATTTTTTTGTACATTTGGAGTGCTGTCAATACAGAGAACAACGACAAAAATCGGTGTTGCCTACACCGAGTTATTCTTTTTTTTAAATTTGCACCCTGTTGACTTCAATAGGGCAAGTACTAAACCTGCTTTTAGCCTCTTAACATCCTTGATGTGTCATTACAAGTGCACAGAAAATGTGAGTGATTCCTTCTGAGTGAACACGAGTGAATCTGACTGCAGTAGATGTGAAAGATATGTATAAAAAATATGTTATTTAAGCCAGCGCAAATACCTGTGTTTACATCCTGTTTTCGGTTGAAGTCCAAAGTAGTCGATTGCCGAGTTCACGCGCATAGGTTTAGTTACCTATGATCACGCGCGTGAACTCGGCAATCGACTACTTTGGACTTCAACCGAAAACGGGATGTAAACAGGTATTTGCGCTGGCTTAAATAACATAATTTTTATACATATCTTTCACATCTACTGCAGTCAGATTCACTCGTGTTCACTCAGAAGTAATCACTCACATTTTCTGTGCACTTGTAATGACACATCAAGGATGTTAAGAGGCTAAAAGCAGGTTTAGTACTTGCCCCATTGAAGTCAACAGGGTGCAAATTTTAAAAAGAGGATAACTCGGTGTAGGCAACACCGATTTTTGTCGTTGTTCTCTGTATTGACAGCACTCCAAATGTACAAAAAAACGAGCTCAATGTTAAAATTGACCGGAGTTCTCCTTTAACATTGAGCTAATTTTTTTGTACATTTGGAGTGCTGTCAATACAGAGAACAACGACAAAAATCGGTGTTGCCTACACCGAGTTATTCTATTTTTAAAATTTGCACCCTGTTGACTTCCAGCGCAAATACCTGTGTTTACATCCTGTTTTCGGTTGAAGTCCAAAGTAGTCGATTGCCGAGTTCACGCGCATAGGTTTAGTTACCTATGATCACGCGCGTGAACTCGGCAATCGACTACTTTGGACTTCAACCGAAAACAGGATGTAAACACAGGTATTTGCGCTGGCTTAAATAACATCATTTTCATACATATCTTTCACATCTACTGCAGTCAGATTCACTCGTGTTCACTCTGAAGGAATCACTCACATTTTCTGTGCACTTGTAATGACACATCAAGGATGTTAAGAGGCTAAAAGCAGGTTTAGTACTTGCCCCATTGAAGTCAACAGGGTGCAAATTTTAAAAATAGAATAACTCGGTGTAGGCAACACCGATTTTTGTTGTTGTTCTCTGTATTGACAGCACTCCAAATGTACAAAAAAATGAGCTCAATGTTAAAATTGACCGGAGTTCTCTTTTAAAATAAAAAAGTTTTCAATTGTAATATTATTTCACAATGTGCTGTTTTTTTTTTGTTTTTTTTGTTTTTTCAAAATAAACGAAACCTTGGTGAACGTAAGAGACTTCTTTTAAAAACATTACAAAAATCTTGCCGCCCCAATTTTTTTAACCGTATGTAATTGAATTGAATGAAAATTATGTGTTTTTCCACCCCATTCCACCTCGTTTTTTGTTTGTTTCTAGTATATTTCAGTATAATGTTACTACTGCAAGTATGTTTCTAATTAAATCCATTACATTACATGGGTTACTGAATTTTGATTCATTTTAATGCTACTTTCATTTTAAAAAAATTATTGAAATTCTGCATCCTGTTTGCTACCTCAATTCAAATTCATTTAAAAAGCGTTCTCAATTCAATTTTAAATACTTAACGGTTTAGAACGGATCAGAATTTTAGATTTTTCTGAGTCAACTACTCCTTTAACTGTCAATCTCAAGTGCTTGTTGTACTTCGACATCATCTACTCTACTGTATGCCACACCTTTCCAATAGCAGAAGGCATCAGGAAGAGGAAGGAAGAAATAAAAGTCTCGCCCTCTGTCCTTTGGCCTCTAGCTGAACTCATGAACAAAATTAACTAATCCACAAGTTCAGCTACCCACGACTTTACTAAATATTCACATTTTTCTCATTCATGTCGGCTTTCCTGGCAGCATTCCTTTCCCTTTCTATAGGCAAAATGCCTTTAGCTCCTTTTGTCTGAAAAACAAAAGAGTTGCGCAGTTTTCTGGGATCCCCGCCATGAAGCTTGTTGCTCATCACTTGTGGACTATAAGTGAATGATATCAGGATAGCAGCAGAGGAAATCCCTGGTCGTGTTTTTGCCAGCCCAGTATTACAAAGTACGGAAAGCCCTAGTTGCTTTCTCTCAGGCCCTGGACAGACTGACAGTGGGAAGAGTGTCGACAACTGAGCTACAGAGAGACCAACAGCAATGGTTTGCCTTATTCAGCAATAGTCCATAGATGATTGGTTGAGAGACCAAGCTCTGACCTCCCGCCCATGTCACTTCCTCTGAGATATCCTCTCCCTTTCTGGTTAACTCATCCATCCTCTGCTCCTCCCCTGTTTTCGGACCTAGCACTGACCTCCCATCAGGGCCCTGTCAAACTGGCCCTCTCGTCCCTGGCAACAAGCCACACGCCAGCATGCAGAGTGCGTCAGGAATCCCTTTGCCAACTGCAAAGACGTATCTAACAACTGCATGCAAAGAATGCACAGACTATCCGGCCTTACCTTCTGTCTCCAGCTGTTTAAGCTGCTGACCCGTACGGAGAAAGTACTTCCTCAACACAATGAAAATAATGGCAAGGGGAGTAGCCGCAAGGAATATGTACGGCCGCACGATGGACACCACAAGAATACATCCAACCACCACCAAAGTCAACTGTTGGAAGAAAAGCAAAAAAAAGCATAGACTCTATGTTCTGTATTTTTGAAAGAAAGGAATACTTTTATTCAGCAAGGATGCACTAAATTGATCAAAAGTGAAAGTAAGGACATTTTTCAGTTGTCTTAAATATATTACACAGCACAACTGTTTTCAACATTGATAGTAATAAGAAATGTTTCTTGTGCACCAAATCATCATATTAGAATGTTTTCTGAAGAATCATGTGACACTGAAGACTGGAGTAATGATGCTGAAAATGTAGCTTTGCCATCACAGGAATAAATGGCTTTTTAGAATATATTAAAATAGAAAAATGTAATAATATTCCACAATACCACGGTACTTTTTACTATATTTTTGATCAAATATGCAGCCTTGGTGAACGATTTGGTGAAATATTTTTATATTTGAAAAAAAAAATTAAACACATCACATTTGTCTATACAGAAGTTTCAAACCTCTTCCATACTGCAAGACAGTGTTGGCAGTGTTGGCAATATTGGCCCAAAAAGCATAAATGTGTGTTAGAAAGCCTGTAGGAAAACATTCTAGTCCATTTGACATACTATTTTGTAGCATGTTATTGTAATTGGGACATAGTGTTCTAGTATACTATATAGTACTGATAGAGTGTGTGAATTCGTCAGAGTTGAAACCAGTGTTGCCAAGGCTACTTTTACACTGTTGTCATTGGAAGTTTTTGTAGTTGAAGCTAAACCAACCCCCCGTTCGAATGCGATTTTACCCAGAGGACCCCCTCCGGAACGCGATTGGGCTAGTTATGATTAGCAATTGGGTGGGTTTTGATTTGCATACCTGGCAACCCTGGTTGAAACTGAACTCTGCTACAGAATGGTAGATCTCCAAAAGCAAGACTGAGCAACCCTACACTAAACAGTAACTCATCTACCAATCAATTAAATGCTTTTGACTAAAGAATTCACAAACCTGGACAAAGTCAAACATGAGGAGAGGAAGCATGTCATCTATTGTGGCCATGTCCTTGGTGAACCTATTCATGATTCGGCCTGCAAATAAATGATATTAGGATACTAACGGTAAAGTATTAAGTCAGAAACTGGGCCTTTGGAAATAAGATTTCAGCTTTACATAACACTGACCTGTCTTCATAGTATTGAGCACAGACATGGGTGCACTGAGAACAGCACGTAGCATCTTCTGGTGCAGTTTCTTGGAGATTGTGATCATAGTGTGCACAAATGGAAGACCCCGGAAAAATCCCATTGCGAGGACGCTCTCTGATGTGGCCACGTAGATGTAGAGAATGTAATAGCTGCTTGTGGGGGTCACAATGACTGCAGAGTTTTTTCCAGGTGAAGACATGTTGGAGTACTTGGTCATATTTGGCTCAAATCGTTTATTCTCTTCTATCCAAAGTTCACTGCAACAAAATAGTTAAAATGCAGTATTTTGTGGATTGATTCAAATTAAACACTGAAGAAAGCTTCACAACTAAAAAGATTAGTTTTGCCTGGAAGAACATTTAACTGAGATTGAGGAAATGAAAAACACTTACTCAGTTATCAGAAAAATCCCTGCTACAGATCCTGCAACCTAAAACACATAAGAAATCTTTAAGATTAGCCAATCTAGGTGTACACGTCAGTTCAAAAGTTTGGGGTAAGATTTCTTTTCTCCTTTTTTTTAAGAGATTTCTTATGCTCACCAATGCTGCATTTTTAATCAAACACACAGTAGTAACAGCAATATTTAAAAAAAAATATTACAATTTAAAATTACTTTTCGATTTTAATATATTTTTTAATAAATTACTTTATTCCTGTGATGGCAAAGCTGAATTTTCAGCATCATTAATCAAGTCTTCAGTGTCACATGATCCTTCAGAAATCATTCTAATATGATGATTCGGTGCTCAAAAACATTGTTCATTATTATCAATGGTAAAAACGGTTGTGCTGCTTAATATTTTAGTGTAAACCGTGATCCACTTTTTACAGGACACTTAGATGAATAGAAAGTTCAGAAGAACAGCATTTGTTTGAAATAAAAATCTTTTGTTTCTTTCACTTTTGATTAATTCAATGCATCTTAATATTAATATTAAGTATTAATCTATTTAAAAAATCCTTAATGACCTTAAATGTACCTTAATGTATATGATTAGGAAACACGTCAACAATATTCATATGTAATGCAGAACACGTCAGTACACATACAGTAGACAATCCATAAAGATTACCTCAACTGTAGCAACACTGAGGATGAAGATCAGAACATAAAGAAGACTTTTATTATTTGACACATATCTGACATATGTGTTCCACTTTGTCGTTTCAAATTCCTCCTCTATTTCATCTATTTCATCAGCTAAACATGCCTGCAAAGAGAAGCGAATCAGACCATGTTTTTAAAGTCCAGTGTGAAAATGAATATTTTGCAGTAAGTGCAAGAATTTTCCACACCTCAATATTCTCTTCGTCCAGGACCCCGGTAATGTCATACGTGCTGTTCGACAGGCGGCGAGTGTAGATGTCCAGCTCAGAAGCCAGTTCGCTCTGAGGCACGACGGACAGCCGTCTGCGGAAAGAAGACTGAAGGTGGTCACGACGGCCCTGGCCTTGTGCATTGGTCATGAAAGCTAACACCGACTGCCTCCTCTGACCAGCCATATGCACACCGTGGTTATGATACACGTCGCTTCCAATAAAGGATTCATCTACTAGCTCGTTCTCGGGTACCAGGGAGAACTTCCGGTCAGGTAATGTTCTCCGGACCTCTTCTTCTGGTCCCTGAATGAAAGATGCCTTACGAGCTGCTCCAAGAGGGTTGACGATCACTGAAGCTTTTCTCTCATCGATGTACTTGGGCATGGAGGGGCCCACCTGCCGATAAGAGGGGCGTTCAGGTCGCATGCCCGCGCTCTCATCCACCGAGACGCGGTGGAGAGTCTCTGTGAGGATAGAGCAGCGGCGCTCGGCGCTGATATTGTCATAGGCCTCCAAACCCAGAAGCAAAGAGCTAAAATCAGGACGCTCTGATTGAAGGTGATTGAAGGTGCCGTAGAAAAAACTTTCACCATTGTGAAGCAGTAGGACCTTATCGGCCCGCTTAAAATGCTCAATCTTATTTGTTACCAAGATGCGTGTCTTGGAGGCCATCAGCTTACAAAGACATCTGGGTAAAGACATAAAAATGAGATTATACATCAATATTACTCACAATTATGCTCAAATGAACTCCAGTATAGTATACGTTGTTGTCATCTCATTTCGTTTGTGTCCCTTCTATTGGTAAGAGGTCACAATTAATTTACTTTTTGTGTAAGGAGAGCAACAGTGCTCACTTTTTTCACGGCCTTGGTTCCAGAGGTATTTTTCTCATTGACTTTTCCATACGGATTTTAAAAAAGTTTTCATGAAAGAGTTATAAGCCATGAAACAAACCAACCAGCTATGTGATGAATCACAACATTACAACCTTTGATTTGAACCAAAAAAGTATTTGAAAATCAAACAAAAAGCAAGGGTACAAGACTGTGTACTTATTGACTTTAATGATTGAACAGAAATCCCAAGAACTGCAAATGGCATAGGCATATGATAAAGATGTATATACACTCGATTATGTCATTTGCAGCGCTCGTTTCAGTTCTTTGATTGGTAGAGATTCACAGTAGATCTATCTTTTAACAGTTAATTGTAATTTATCAAATTAAAATGGATTCAAATCAATTCCATATGGAGAAAATGAATGGGATTTTAGTTGCGGAACCCAACTGTTGAACTCTATTAAAGATGGAAATTCTAAAAATATACTAGTTTTGTTTTATTCACTTGGTAACAAATTCGTTTTTATTTCTTTTGGACAGACAGAAATTCTGATCCCAAGTCTGCCACGTCAGAAAACAGACAAAAAGCAATCTTAGAATTAAAGCTGCAGTCTGTAACTTTTTTTGTGTTCAAAATGTAAAAATGTTTATATAATAAGCGACTACATCATGAATCCATTTTCTAAACTGTGTTTTTGTCTTATCCTGAGTCACTATGGTACACCTATAATAAGTGTTTATATTCAGACTATTGTCGACTAATTCGGGTCGTACCACTGCGGAGTAACTCCGTGACTCGTCATAGTCAGAGAGAAGTAGTTCCGGCTACAATGTTCTTCCGCACAAGCGCCAAAAGTTACGGACTGCAGCTTTAATGAAAGTCAAAATGCTACATGACGTAATTATTTTATCAAGAAATTAATAAGTCAAATGAATCCAAGCAGAATCCTGAAGAGCATAATTCCTACCATGCCAAAGAGAATGTAATATACATACTTGTCAAATATTTCTTTTTCTGTTGCAATATCCAGGTGAGTAAATGGTGCGTCAAGCAGGTAAACATCAGCATCTCTGTAAACAGCCCTGTTCAGGTAAAAATTATACTTTAACATTTTAAAGTAGATATTTTAACTAGTGAGAATATCATCATTTAAATACTAATAAAGTTTATTAAATAAACTTTATTTTAAGGAATATTTTAATACAGTAAACTCACCCTATAATAAGACTTGCTAATAAAACATACTTTGCAAAAGAAAAAAAAAGTTACAAAAGCTTCCATACAAACAAACAATAAAAGGTTGTCAAACTCTCACTTTATGGCTGTAAGATTGTTTTCAGTTGTAAGATTTAATATTAAGTTTATGGCCATGTAAATCTAAGAGAGATGTTGTGGCAGTTATTAAAATGCCATACGTATATAAATTAAAATCTTCCCTAAACCTCTGTTGGAAAGAGCAGCCATAGGGAAAGTGAGGACTCTTTTGTGGAGTAAACTACAGGTGCTGGTGTACATCTGAGGAGTTGAGAGATGTTCAAGTGTAGGTGAGGAAATGTGTGACATACCTGGCCAGAGCTACGCGTGCCTTCTGACCCCCACTCAAGTTTAAACCCCCCTCAGCCATAGTTGTCTTATCCTTCTCAGGAAGAGCAGCCAGATCCTGACAATAAAACAGACGACGCCATCACACAGAGCAAGAGAAAGTAAGACATTGTGAGAAATTTATGGAAAAGCAAATGCTATTTTATTTGACTCTGAAGTACAGACACACACACAACAAACACTCACAGCAGGAATAGTTAGTAAACTGTGCATGTTTGATGTTTGGTGCTTTAAAACATTTGTGACATATTGAATGGGAAAACTCCCCAGACAGCAACATAGTGTCGGCCCAGGTCCGGGCCACATCTGGACCATGTGGACTCCATGCGTCATGCAAAAAAAAAAAAAAATTAAACCAGCCTCAGACGGTTTCAGGTAATCTTCAGCTAGTTTTGTCAGTTGGCCAGTCTGGCTAGCTGACAAGTTCCCAAAACCCATTCTAATTCCAGCAGACCAGCCTGACAATGTTAAACTGGATTAAGATTTTTTTAAGAGACCACATGCAACTTGAGATGAATGATTCTCATGTAGGAGGTTCTTACCTTGTCATCAACTCTGTCCATTTTAGGAGCATTAAAAATAATAATTAAATTACGTGATGCAGTGAGAAAGACTCTTAAATACTACACAAACAAATCAGTGGGGAGTACTGAAGCACGGATGTCTTAAAGATGGAAATGTTGGGGTTTACTGCTCAGACACAACATGAATGAGGACTGAAAAGCAAGTGAATCGGTGCTACAAAGAAAATGCGTGGATAACACAAGCCCACTAAACATGGGCGTGTTTCCACTTTACATTTTAAAGACTCCACAAATCCATTTATTAGATCCTGCTAGTCTTGCAATTTGCATTGAGAGCTTGTTTCTAGTGCTTGACTTAGAAGATTAAGTAACAAAAGCGTAAGTGTCTGCATCTTGATTTTGTCAGTATACACTGAATAAAGACTCTTATGTACAATAAAAAATAACAATACTTTGCAGCTTCTTGCTAGTTAGCACACAAGTGGCTAACTTCTCACACTCTGTTGTTATGGCCTTACCAACCATTGTGATGACAATAGCCACCTCACACTGCTCTTTAAGATCTCCTGTTGTTAGAGTCTGGATGTTTCGCAACAAACAGTCATAAATTGTGCTTAATCACCATTTACTGTAAAACATGCTTTGTTTGTGAGGAAACATGTTAATTTTTCTCCCTATGGGAAACATGGGGACTGACAGACTATAAACATCCCAGGTTCACCATTCAAAAACACACTATGCCATTTAACTGTGATTGAACATCCGTAGACCATTCAAGAATACATACATATATATATATATATATATATTTTTTTTTTTTACCTGAATAAGTTTTATTACTTTGAATAAGTTTTATTTTTCCTAGTCCAAAATGCATATATAATTTATATACATATATAATGTATATATACTGTGAATACTGTGTCAATATGTATATATATATATATATATATATATATATATATATATATATATATATGTATATATATATATATATATATACTTTACTCTGAATAAATTATATTTTTCTTTGTCCAAATTGCAAGTATTTTTACTTGTTTTCAGTTTAAACCTCACTCAGTTTTGCAAGCCTAATGCTTTTTGTTTTTACCAATTTGGTGGACACATTTTTTTTTCCAATATATTCTCTAAAAACAATTCTAAATATCTTGTGAATCAAATTTCTCTTTGTTTGTTTTAAGATTTTTATTTAATTTTTGCAGTGTAAGAAAAATCCTTGCAATACGATTATCACTAATATTATATATATATTAGTATATATGTAATACATCATCCACTAGCACAAATAAATCTCACACTGCGGCCTAATGCTTGGACATGAATGTATTCTCATCAGATCTCCCTTCTGACCATTCTTTCATGTACGACTCAGTTAAACAAGGGCCCTGTCACTCAACGCTTTGGCTGCTGATAGTTGCACACGATTGGCTTCTTTGGTATCAAGAGGTTGAGAGTGAAGGGAGAAAACCATGAGTGGGATAATATGACACAGTTCTACATCTAACAAAGGTTCTCAGTTCCATTGCCAGGTGAGCATTCCATGTAGAGAGAGAGAGAGAGAGAGAGAAGGGAAAGACAGAAACAAGCAAAGCAGGAACTTGAGACAGGACAAAAAGGAGGACTTGTTAGGTTGAGCAAAGAGATGAGTGACGTCAGGCAATATACTGTAGACAGAGGGATTGAAATATAAATGAGAGAGAGGGACGGGAACTGGAGATGGAGTAAGACTAAGGAAATGACAGACACAAAGAGTGGACTGAAGAGCATCAATGTGTCAGTACCTCCTCGAGCTGGCATGCTTTGACCACACTCTTGTAACGATACTCATCATAGGTCAGGCCAAAAAGGATGTTGTCTCGGATGGTTCCAGGCATGATCCAGGCTGTTTGGGAGGAGTACGAGATTCGGCCGCTGTGTCGGATCTTCCCGGAGGAGGGAACCAGCTCCCCGAGGATGGTCATCAACAATGAGCTCTATAAATATAGACATTATGTCTGAACAATGACAAACTTACTGTTTCCTTTGAGCAAATGTTTATTTTTCTCTTAAACAGCTAGCTTTACTCATCCTTTTATATTGTAGCTTATGTTTAAGCTTATTAAAGGTTTCACACACTGTAGTGGGCTTTCATTTATTCACTATAATTGTGAATAATTTCTTAGAATTGCTTAGTCTCTTGTCCTATATATTGCATTGTGTTGTGTTTTAGGGTTATTATGAATTTATGGCAGATTACAACTAAATAAAAATGGCACCACACCTACCTTCCCAGATCCCATAGAACCGGTAACAGCCAACATCTCTCCTTTCTTCAGGTTCAAGCTGATGTCCTTCAGTACAGGAGTCACATATAGGTTGGTGAAGAAGAGGCCTGCATCTCCATTGTGATGGCCATTAGCTTTGTTCTCCTGTTTTATCCTTTCTAGAAGTTCACCGGGACCCTGAAGAAATGCAGATAGAGGGTATTAACACTGCACTAACACATACACATTGAATGCATTCAAACAGCGATTGATTCTTCCTCTTGTTCTGTTCTCTCTGAGTGTTGAAAAGGAACCACAAAGTGATTTGTATTGATTTAGAACATCACCAAATGTGGTTCGAGTAATTCAAAGTTAATCTGTGACCTCTGTTAGGATTTATGGGTTACTAGCTTGTAGCTACTAAACAGAACATGCAATTCTAATCAAATACACAAAAAATCAGTCAACAAAGGGCAGCATTTTGTTCTCTAAACCTGCTTCTCAAAAGTGAAAAGGATTTGTTTTCAGTCTCAATCTGATTGAAAGGAAAGGTCTGATGGTATAAAATTGAGATTTTAGAAGAAGAGGCGTGCTTAATCCAAAATAATGTGAATGCATAACTGTACCTCATCCCAAGAAGCAGTCACATCTTTCAGTTCCAGCTCTGTGATGCTGAGATCGTACTCCATTAACTTGTATTCTTCCTTACTAAGAAATTCCTAGATGAAGTAGATTAGTTAATGTTATACGTAGAGCTTTGGATACAGAGAAGATCATGGTAACAGCAACATTATCTCAAAGTTCAGTACAGTTATACACAGTAATATACTGATGCCAAAAATAGTGCTCTTCAGAAATATATAGAGTAGTATAGAGGAGTGTTTCCCTTTTATCAACACCAAACCAGAGATGTTTTCCTTCATACTCATATTATATCATTTTGCATTATCATTAATATTACTAAAATGGCATTTTATTCATTGTGTGGATTATTCATTAAAGACGTCTGTATCTCATGTTCTTCATCGTGTGTGCTAAACTACCGTTCGTGACACCCAGACTGGGCTACACTTGTGTCACTTGTAGAGTGTGTGGACTCACTTCAATCTTCCAAATAAGCCGCATGGTGTCGTACCACATCTGGATGGAGCCGGGCAGTTGACGAGTGACAGTCATACGCAGCACCATACAGTAGGAGAGAGTGGTGAATATGCGACGCAGGTTGATACCGCGACTGAGGGCATGGGGCACCACAGCGGCCACAATCACAAAGATGGCTGAGAAAAAGTATGCAGAGCTGTAAAAGTAGCGCAGGGAGCCAATCTTCCTGGTCAACTTCACCTCATCCCTATAAACAGTTTTACGGGAAGAAAGAATGACAATCTGAGGGCGAATGCCAGATGGGTAGGATATTTGGAGACTGTGTCATGAAAGATCAAATATCTAAAAAAACAAAAACAAAACAATGGCACATTGATTCTCCGAGACTGAGCTGATAACAAAAACACAAAGGCACACCGTGTGCTGCATTAAATGTAATACTACAGAGAAACAGTGGGAGACTGTGGCTTCAAGTTTCTCTGATCCAGGCCCACTCTTCTGATCCATAATCTTTTATGAAAGAACCTCACTTAATATTAAAGGAATAGGAATTAAAGAATGTGTAGGACAGAAATGTAATTAAATGATTAAACTTTCAAACTGTTCACTTTAATTAAATCACTCGTTTAGTCTCAGTTTCAGACTGTATTGCATATTGGTCACAAAAATGGGAAGCTCTTCTCAGTCTGGAAAGTTCAAATCGTCTATCAATCCACCTGGAAACAAATTTGTGTTTACAAAGTACTGGGTTGATACAACAAGTGCCTTTGAACGTGAAATAATCTCCAATAATTCTCCAAAGTTTTCCAGGTCAATGGCATCAAATCTGTATAGCAAAACTAAAATAAACTGGACTATTTGATATGCACACTACTATTAAATAAATTAATACTTAAAGGTATAGCGGAGGATCTTTACAAATTTTAGATAAGACCCGCCCTCTCCACTTTTTGAAAAGTTTGATTGATTCACCAGAATGATTGAAAATTAGGAGGACCAATAGTATAGGTTACCCACCAGGAAGTAAAACATCCTCCACTATACCTTTAAATTCAGCAAGAATGCATTCAATTAATCAAAATTGTCAGTAAAAACTATTAGCCTACATTGTTACAAAAAATATATATTTCAAATAACCAATAAGCAAGACATTTTTTGGACTTTCTATCCTTCAAAGATATTCCACAAAAATATTAAGCAGCACAACTGTTTCAAAATTGATAATAATAAGAAATGTATCTTGAACACTGAATCTTAATGTTAATATGGCATATAAAATGGCATGTAAAAAGAAATAAAAAATTGGTCGCTTTTCATGTCAGTCAGATGGTCTCTTCTTGATTGTCAAAGGTCTGGGCATGTGAGGCTATACACTGAATAAAATCAACATTCTCTTGACTTGTTTTTAAGAAAAAATGGAGAACATCCACAAACTGTTTGGGTCTTACTGTCTGATGTTCTTGATGAGGGTCTCCATTATCTCCTCCCAGCCGTAGGCCTTCACCGAATGCAGGTTCTCCATGATCTCTGAGGTCAAAGCCAACCGTTTGTTGGTCAGTAGCACTTTTTGTGCTCTGATGGAAAACAGAAAAACACAGTATGATTTGTCTGTGCTCACAGAACTTCAAGTCCTGTACATACTGTAATAAACACTCCAGTGTGGGTGTTTAATACATCTGACTAAGCATTGTGTTAATGTCTACAATGTTCCTTGGAGTTGGCACTGAATACAGACAATATACAGACTTGATTGTGAGTTTGTGTGTGTGTGTGATACTGTCTCAGTAGCAGTTCTGACCAACATTGTTTACATATCTCCAAGGCACAAGGCTAACCAGCCTTCTGATTACAGAAGCTGAACTGAACTACCTGTCCAAACTCTTCAAAGCCTTTAACCAGCATGAATCACAAATGGAATGTTTCTGTGGGAGCATAAAGGAATACTTGGAGAGAAACAAATATGTGCCAGTTTTAGTCTGTCAATGGGAGCATAATTGGACGAGATTTGCTTTTTGGTTTGGATGAAGGCTAAAAGTACATTTGCACAAGACTTACTTGTAAGGACCCATTTTATGTGAGAGAAAGGCTTGCAAGACACCTAGTAACGAGATAGCAGCAAGTGCACAGAAGCTATTGACATCGATGAGTTCCCAGATAAGCCCTGTACACAGGATGCATTGCAATGGTGATATCCATACAAAATGGGCCATACCCAGGCTCTGTACCAAAAAAAGAAAAAAGTAATGCATCATGGTACAGTGAATACAAGATTGGGGATTAAAGTTTAGTCATTAATTAAAAATCTAAAACTTTATTTAAATTTATTTCAAAAGCTGACACCTAGGATTTTAAAAAAACTTTTAAAGAGTCAGATATTAAATTTAGACTCTTCTTGTTCATTCTCAGTCTTTGGTCATTCATTCACCTTATGTGTTAGCTAAATGCCATTGTTTTTTTTGCATAGTTGACCACGCAAGTCCTGCTATATCAGGCATGCTGAACAATGCTAAGAACACTTTTGAAACCATTTAGAAAAGTTTGTTCACTTCGGCACATTTGCAGTGGCTACAAAACATAGCAAAACCATCTCATACATTCCAAAGAAAGGACACTCGAAGAACCCATATTAAACACAGGTGCTAATTGCTTCAGACCACTTGCAGAGTGTATCAATATTCAGCACATTGGCTCTACCTTCCTAGGATGTTCCAGAGTTCAGCTACGCTCCCCTCTGGAACTTTATGGCAAATTTAATGCTCAGCCAGTGTATTTATTTCAAATTAGTTTGGAGTCTTCTCTGGAGAATAATTTTTTGGCCTCTGTGCAAGATGCAATAGATGGATGCGAGATGGATATATCTACACTACTTTTCAAAAATTTGGAGTCGGTATGATTTTTTTTATTCATTTTTAAGAAATTGTTTTATTCAGCAAGGATGCATTAAATATATATACTCTAAAGAAATTGAGTATAGGGCTGCACAATATATCGAAATTATCGAAATATCGCAAATGTATATATTGCAATATGCATATCGCAACGGCTTGCAATAACTGGGGTCATGACCAAAAGACAAAGAGAAAATCACTCACTGCTCCTGGCTGAATAACTTTTGTAGCTTTAATAAGAATCAGTATATATTTAATTCATACAGTGAAAACTAAGCAGTGTTTTATTTTTGCATTTGATTATTCAGTTTCTGTTGTTAAATAAACCTAATGTAGGCCTTCCTGAAACCCTAAACCTCGTGGTTTACACTGATGTTAAAACAACACTTCTTATGCTACAGTAAAACACTGCTGTTCACTTTCAGAAGTTGAAGGGATGTTTTCTTGTCACAAAAAGAATGTGAAACACATATGTAGGTTATATAATTTTGAATAAATTTTAAAGATAATTGAAATTTATTTTACACACTTTAAGCATTATCGTATCGAATGTCGCATTATTTAATGAGTTATCGCATTTTTCTTTATTATCATGTAGCCCTAATAGAGTAAATCACCTCATGTCTCAAAGCGCATAACATTACAATAATAATGAACGTAAACAACTTAAAGAGCTCTGACTTGTACCACCTGACTGCTGCAGATTAATTTTGCCGTTGCCATAAAAACACATAATACCGAGTCCAAAGAAGTGAACTGCTCAGAGTAGAGCATTACGGGTTGCCATCTCTTAATTATGGTAATTACAACATGGCGTGGACGCAACATAAGCTCATTGTTTGGACCAAATGCAATGATTGGACAAACAGTTTTTGGTCCTGAGACTTCCACAGAGGATATATGTAATTTTTTTAATATTTAGACCGCTTCTATTATTGATTGCTATCAGGATGTGAAGGGAGTTTAAAATAAAAGTGTTTATGCAAAACATTGCCTTTAACAGAAAAATGTCCTGGCAAAAAAAGTACCAGTATCTTTTCAGTTTTTCTACGGACTATTATACACTCACCTAAAGGATTATTAGGAACACCATACTAATACTGTGTTTGACCCCCTTTCGCCTTCAGAACTGCCTTAATTCTACGTGGCATTGATTCAACAAGGTACTGAAAGCATTCTTTAGAAATGTTGGCCCATATTGATAGGATAGCATCTTGCAGTTGATGGAGATTTGTGGGATGCACATCCAGGGCACGAAGCTCCCGTTCCACCACATCCCAAAGATGCTCTATTGGGTTGAGATCTGGTGACTGTGGGGGCCATTTTAGTACAGTGAACTCATTGTCATGTTCAAGAAACCAATTTGAAATGATTCGAGCTTTGTGACATGGTGCATTATCCTGCTGGAAGTAGCCATCAGAGGATGGGTACATGGTGGTCATAAAGGGATGGACATGGTCAGAAACAATGCTCAGGTAGGCCGTGGCATTTAAACGATGCCCAATTGGCACTAAGGGGCCTAAAGTGTGCCAAGAAAACATCCCCCACACCATTACACCACCACCACCAGCCTGCACAGTGGTAACAAGGCATGATGGATCCATGTTCTCATTCTGTTTACGCCAAATTCTGACACTACCATCTGAATGTCTCAACAGAAATCGAGACTCATCAGACCAGGCAACATTTTTCCAGTCTTCAACTGTCCAATTTTGGTGAGCTCGTGCAAATTGTAGCCTCTTTTTCCTATTTGTAGTGGAGATGAGTGGTACCCGGTGGGGTCTTCTACTGTTGTAGCCCATCCGCCTCAAGGTTGTGCGTGTTGTGGCTTCACAAATGCTTTGCTGCATACCTCGGTTGTAACGCGTGGTTATTTCAGCCAAAGTTGCTCTTCTATCAGCTTGAATCAGTCGGCCCATTCTCCTCTGACCTCTAGCATCAACAAGGCATTTTCGCCCACAGGACTGCCGCATACTGGATGTTTTTCCCTTTTCACACCATTCTTTGTAAACCCTAGAAATGGTTGTGCGTGAAAATCCCAGTAACTGAGCAGATTGTGAAATACTCAGACCGGCCCGTCTGGCACCAACAACCATGCCACGCTCAAAATTGCTTAAATCACCTTTCTTTCCCATTCTGACATTCAGTTTGGAGTTCAGGAGATTGTCTTGACCAGGACCACACCCCTAAATGCATTGAAGCAACTGTCATGTGATTGGTTGATTAGATAATTGCATTAATGAGAAATTGAACAGGTGTTCCTAATAATCCTTTAGGTGAGTGTATATTGTGCATTGTATGGATTTTCATTCAATTCAATGTTCTATAAAATAAAAATATCCCTCTAAAATCAATATTTTTAGACTTTCAAATCAAACAGGTGACCTATCATCCAGCAAACACATTTTTAATACTCGCCTGATCAAATTTGCCCAGGTTAGCTGACATCAGACTGACCAGCTGACCAGTGCTGATCTTGTCCAAGACTCGGCTAGAAAGTTTCAAGGTCTAAGGGTCAAGATTCAGAGAGATTCATACACTTAATATGATGTTGGGAAAGATACTTGTATCAGAGAAAGATGCTTGTAGACATAGATAACAAACCTTTTTAAAGATTATGCTAAAGAGTGCAATCCTGATTTGCATGCCCAGGCGTTGCAGCCCAAACAGGGCAGGCTGGAGCAGGAGGAAGCGGGCAGTGAATAGCAAGCCAAGTCCAAAGGCAAGAAAGTAACCATTGGCTCGCTCCGGTTCATGGGCCGGGTCAAATGACGCAATGATCCGCCCTAAAAGCTGTGGCTGCACTGTTTTTGTAGCCTCCTAGAAAATAGTAACAGAAATTTCCAGAAAAAGACAAAGCACCTTCAGTTTGACCTTTTAAATAATAATTCCTATTTAGAGAAAAATCTAAATTGATGTCCAAAGTATAATAACAACAAAATAATAAAGTGACAAGTGAAAAATAAATTCTAGCGAGAGTTTAGATACTGTAGGCTTCTGCACTGGGACAGTCACACTGCACTGTTACCTGAGTACATAACTAGGAATCACATAACTTCATACCAATGAGCCAGCAATATCCACCCATGTGCAAACAATTAGCAAATATACATGTGCATTTGGACCTCGCTGTAGATTTCTTCATTAAAGCGTCAAACTGCTGAATTAAGAGAAGATCAACACTCAAAAGGACACAGACACAAACTATTTGAACACTTACGCCTATATATAGGAGGAAGCCAAATAACAGAAAAGGTCCTATGAAGCATCGTGCCAAGGCTCGCAGGAGACTGGGTTTTTTCTTCCCAGATGCAACTTCTCTGTCCCATTCTCTGTTTAGGGAGAGAAAGAAAACTGAATGGAACAGTTAAACAGCATCCAACCCACCCACCCACAATTAAACGGGTTTGTCAACATTGTTTGGTGCACCCCTGTATAACCAAGGTGATTTAGCAAACTTATTAAACAGAGCAAAGAGACCTTGACAAGCTTGGGGAAACAGGGAAGACTGCTCCAACATGTTAATTGAATAAAAAGTTCAAATTCCCAGCAGTGCTTCACCTTAGAGCAATAACAAAAATGCTCATCATCTATCACTCTCCAGGAGCCTGGCCATTTAAAAGGTCACATTTGATGCCCGTTAGACCAGGGCACTGGCATGAATGTATTGTGGTTTATTTGGCATGAGAGGGACTTTACTGGAATAGGCAGGGTGACATTTACAGGGGTTGCCTACATTTTATTCTTCTTTTCTCCTGTCTTTTGTCAAAAACAGCACATAAACCCCTAAAAGGTGGGATATTTGGCTCTGGTAAGTAACAGGAGGTGAGGTGAGGACACAATAGAGGGGTCACTTTATGATGTAAATTTGCTCACTTCACAAAAAAGATGAGTGAAAGTTCTTTCAGTTCCGTTTCCTGAGAGGCTTAGGAAAATATTCACACACTGTCAAAAAAACATTTTCATTTTCATTTTCATATTTCCTAAACCATCTCCTTCATTGTATTAACTTAATAGCTCTTAACTCTAAATTTTAAGGCAATCAGGTAACTTGCGTTTTTTAAGTTAAACCAACAATAACAATATACGGGGGAAATATCAATTTATATGATATAATAGGGATTTGTGTTTAATATTTAATAAAATGTTTTAAAAAATTATAAATTAAATTCTAATGCACGTTAAAAATTGAGTGTAATTAGAAATTACAGAGCAAGAAACACGTGTATGAACTGTAATGAGCTGTATGGACATATCAGTTTAAAAAAAAAACATTTTAAATCACAAAGGTAAAGGTAAGCATGCAAATACTAACTTTTCCAAACGCTCTGCAAGAATGTCTGCTGCATCTTGACTGGGTGCTTGATAAACATCAGATGGCCTCAGTTTCTCCTTAAAACCCTTTCTCATTATAGGGTTTGTCCACCTGTAAACAGCCAAAACAGATGTTGAAAACTGTAATATTGTGAATATTTTAATTGAAGTTAACTCAAGTTATTTTCTAAGGAGAGATGTACAGGGAAGCATAGTTATTTTCTAGTCTATGATTATCAACAGTTCTATAAAAAAAAAAAAACACGTTCAAGTCACGTGACCAGTGTTCGAATCGTTCCATTAACTTTGAGTGGAATCTTTAACGTAATATCATAGAGCAAACAACATTTTACTTTTAGGACCTTTAAACATTTCAAACAAAACTTTGTGATTTGCAATCACTGATATCTAAATACTAAACTTTTGTAACAAGTCATCAAATATTGATCTAAAAGAAAAATGCTCGAGCGGCGTGATGTTGCTATGGTGACATCCTCAGGCGAGCCCTACTTCTGTTTGTAAGCGTCTATACTTATCGCACTCTGATTAAATTGTAGCCTACTGTAACATTTGAGGTTGTAAAAAAGTTTTTCCAAAAACTCTGAAAAGTGAATACACACACACACACACACACACACACACACACACACACACACACACATACACACACTTGTATCTATATGTAAAAACTTATTTTAATTATATTTCACTGTAAAAAAAAAAAAAAAAAGTTGCTGCCTTACATTTTACAATCAACTTGATTTTTTAAGTAATTTCAACTTAAATTACATTAAATTGACTTACAAAATTGTTGAATCTTGTAGGCTATAACTTAAAAGCAATGTAAAACGTGTTGTCATAACTTATTGATAATATATTTTTTTACAGTGTTGGCTTTAATGTTTGAATGAATAGGCTATCAGTCATCAGGTGCAGTTTGAGTAGCTATCCAATAGAGACGAAATGTGAATAAACTAGAAAAATGTCTATTTAAACTCAAACATACATTAAAATGTAGGCTACTACAGTTAGTTTGAAAGTCTTACCAAAATAAGTATCTTGAGAGGCAGCTGGCATCCTCCACAGGTGATCGCTGCATCCTAAAAGTTTCCCGGGGATGACACCGCTTACATCGGGTCTCAGCTGAACGCCTCTCCGCTGAATGAAGGTCGCAAGCGCTGTCCTCCACCGCTTGCACAGTTGAGCGCTGATATTGTCGAGATTCGCTGCCAGTATTTAGACAAAGAGGAAAATTTCTCGTATGTCAAAATTTGTAATGAAAAGTAAAGCGCTTATAAAGAGCCCATGCTGACCGCAGCTCTGTGATTCAGTGAGAAAAGTGCGCTGTCTCAACCCCAAACGCCACAGATCCTTTGGGCATGTCATCCTCAAACTGTCAGTCTTTTACAGAGATGCTCACGTGTTGCTTTACAAGAGCAAGTGGCGTGTCATCATCAGAGAATTTTTGTGCTGTTCGAGAAAGAACGTTAACACATTTTAACACATGAAAGTCTATTGCTTTCATTTCGCACCTTTCCTGATTTCATAATGGTTGAAATGGAAAAGTTAATGTAGCCTACATTTATGTATTTTTAAACTAGGCTAGTTGAAAGAAGTGAATGACTTAAGACAATTCAAATAGAATAAGAATCCTAATATTGCAAAACAAACAAACTAAAATAAAAATAAAACACGTGTCAAATGAGAAAGAGATATTTAAGTTGCTGCACTGTTTAGGTCACTAATCAAATGAGCTTATTTGTGACATTGACCATTTTAATTCCCTTGTACAAAAGGTCAAGCACAAGATGCTCTTTGGATAATTCTCAAATTATTGTGGATGATATGACCATCGGGTTTACGCAAACTTGTGGAGTTCAAGCAGACTGAGCCCATGCCATTACTTGGGACTTATCAAAATAGGCTGGATATATTCTTTTTCTTTTTTCTTTCAATTGAACTTTTCACTTAAATTGTCCCAGACATTTTGATTCATGATTCTGTAAAAAGGCTGGATGAATCTTCAGCATAGTGACATCTTGAGGCCACTGATGGCTGCCTTTGTGGAACCCAGTAACTTATAAAACTCATTTTGATAAGTAGCCTACTCCACGATCAGTTTATTATGTTGCAATGAGAAAGATCACATGAAGTCTATTCAGTGTTCCTACTCAGCTGGCAATTTTGTCTCAAATTATGAAGTTTCAGATAAGCCACAGCATGCAAGTCATAAGAGCAGACTGATATAGTAAATTGACAATCTGAGCCATTTTATTTATTGACTTCTGCAAATGTTGCAAATGAAGTTAATTTCTTTAAGTTATTTTTTTTTACATAACTCATCCATCCAGCAGGGGAAACACCCTGGACAGACGGCCAGTCCACCACAGGGCTCATAATATATGGCTTTTAATACAGTCTTTTTTATTTGCTTACTATTTTCACAAGTAGCGTGCATGTTCTCAAAACTCTACTAAAATCACAACCGTAACGATATCCACTGGAGGCAAGATGTAGAGAACCCAAATGCAACTTTAATATAAAAAATAAAAAAATAAAAAAAAAACATGATCAAACAAAACAAAACAAAGGCTGGCAACTGGTAACTCAGAACAAGAACAAGAAACATGCAATACTAGACAAAGACACAGGGCAAACATGATGGCTTAAATACACAGACTAATTACAAGACAAGGAACACCTGTGAACAATGATCAGACGATTAACCAATGACAAGACACATAGGATCACAAGACTGAAACGGGATCACATGACAAGGAGCAAGAATCAAAACCCACAAAGTGACAACAACAGATAATCAAAAACACAAAATAAGCTTGTAAAGCTCTTACTATCAAACTTTTGTTTTTCATCTTCATCTTCTCGTTCAGTTTAATACATTTTGTCTACTATTTAAACCAACTGAACATAATGGTTAATCAAGCAATGAATCATTTGGTACACCTATAGATTTCTAAAGATATTGATTCTATAGAACTTGTTTGCAATTTCCGATAACCAAATGTAATTAATTATTTTTACATTAGTAATTTATAGATAATAACCTGTTCTAATTTGTCATTTGTGACTATAGAGCAGGATAGAGTACAAGGGAGAGGAAACATTCATCAGATTGATCAGAGATGCATCAGTGGAGACAGACGGCATCAAATACAGCATTTTACATTACATGTATGCCATGTCATACTGTAAACCTAACCGATTACCATGGTAGAGACTGCCACATTACTGTAACTCACCCTTCATCTGTAAAGGTCATCGGTATACAGTATAAATTCAGTCATATGGCACAGTGAAAACAATTACTGTATTGCCAGCAAACTCTGTTCTAACACAAAACCTCATGGTTGTCATACTTCATCACACCTTTTGATAACACACTGAATAGATACTATTGCAAACATTATGGATTCAATTACATAAGTTAGGCAATGTAAGTGTATTTTTTAATGTGGCATCTGTAGCCTGAATTACTGTAATTAATTCAGTTACAAGGGTGATTTGACACGTCTCATGCATTGTTTGTTGTTGAATGAACTGATTGTTTTAAGTACTAAATTGAAATAAGATGATAATGTTTTGTTTCTGTTATTAAACGAAAATTTCTCATTACATATTACAATAATCTTGTGTTTGAAACAATGATTATGTGGAATGAAATGTGTATAACTGTAGGCTAATGGAAGCATGGGACCAGGTTTTGCAATGACCTGTGTTATGTGATCAGTTTAGATTAAAAAAAAAAAAAAAAAAAAAAAAACGAATAAAAACACCCTAATATATTTTAATAAAATTAGCCAATGAGATTAGAGTAGATTATCAAACAGGCCTATGCAACTATTTACTATCTAAATTAACTACTTTGGAATAGGCTATTTAACAAAATGCACAAATGCATCCTTAGGTGTCCTCTAGCAAAATGTATATAAATGAGAAGCAGCAACAGATTACGTAGTAAAAAATAAAATCGATATTTTAGAAGAATTGCGTTAGAAGAACGCGCTTCTCTATTGGTCGTATCATTAATATGCAAATCTGGGCGTGGCTGCCGCGTACGTCATTACGCAGGACATTAATGAGAACACAATCGGGTGAACAGGAACTTAATAGTACACTATAATCATGTCAGCCTTTCCTGCTGGTGATGAAAGTGATGGGAGTAGCGACGAGTGGGATATTGGATATTCTGATAAAAACATAAAACCAACATGCGCTGAGGTAACGTTAAACGTAATAAATAGATTTTTTAACACCTCCACCACTGTACCATTTTATATTTTGGCTTGCATTCGCCCATTTAGTTTAAGATAGTAATGTACACAAATTATTTGCATGATTAAAAAACCTTTTTATCTGGCTGGCAGTTCTCAGAGGAAGTACATTTGAATGGAGAAGATAAAGTATCCACCTTGAAAAGAGCCATTACTGCAGGAAATGTCGACCTGGTGCGCGAGCTCTTGGACGGGGGTGTGTTCTTGTATTTATAGTTTTTATTACGGCGAGACTAGTTACAAAACATATAAATATATGCCCATTTCATCGTCTTTTAACAGGCCTGGACGTGGAGACGAGGCTTGGTTTTGGTTGGACTCCACTCATGTGCGTTGTCCATGTGGCCCACTACGAGCTCACTGAACTGCTTTTGGATCATGGCGCAAGTGCAAACTTCAGCAGAGGTAAATGGAGAATTTCTCCATAATCCAATACAAGGGGTCTCAAAAGGCACTCATAAAATCATTAATGCGTGTATCATAACTTTATATTGCAAGATTAAACGAGATATTAAGATACTGGCACTTTTCACTGTGGTAGTTCACTCAAAAATTATGTCATCATCAATACTCGCCCTCAAGTTGTTCCAAACCTGTATGGATTTCTTTCTTCTGCTCAACACCAAAGAAGAAACTTTGAAGAAAATTGGTTACCAAACTATGGAAGCTTGTTTCCGCCACAGAATAAAACAATTTAAAGGATAATTGTGACTTTTTATCTCACATTTCTGACTTTTTTTTCCTTCTCACAATTGCTAATTTACATCTCGCAATTCTGACTTTATAACTCACAATTGTGAGGAAAAAAAAGTGAGATAAAAAGTCGCAATTATCTTTTAAATTTGTTTTATTCTGTGGCGGAAACAAGCTTTCATACCAAACAGTTGATTGACCCCTATGGAAGTCAATGGTGCCCATCAACTGTGTGGTTACCAATATTCTTCAAAATGTCTTATTCTGTGTTCAGTAGAAGAAAGATATGCAAACAGGTTTAGAACAACTTGAGGGTGAGTAAATGATGACATAATTGTCATTTTTGGGTGAACGATACCTTTAAATGGGCACCTGGGTGATTTTATCCTCATTAGAAACTTTTACACTTTGTTTTTTTTACACAAAATTATATTACTAACATAAACTCACATTAGATAAGGTACTACTTACATGATACATTTACAGTGTTTGGTCCAAGTGTTCAAATGTTGTAAAAATCCAGGAATACATTTGTTTTTTTAGTCTTTTTTTTACTTTTTAAGCTTTTACACATTTCAATACTTTGCACTTTAAATTGAAACTTCTAAACATGTTCAGTAGCATTTAACACAACATAATTTAATTGCGGTGCTTCTACTTAAAGGGATAGTTCACCCAAAAATGTTTTGTCATCATTTACTCACCCTCATGTTGTTCCAAACCTGTATGAGTTTCTTTCTTCTATTGAACACAAAAGATGACATTTTGAAGAGTGTTAGGAACCAGACCCCACATCCAGTTGATGGACCCCACTGCCTTAATTAATTCTGATTAAAAGCAGTTGCCAACATTTTACAAAATACACATACCTGTACTCATCTCTGCACCAATAAAATGTGCAACACTTTACATTTAACCACCAAATTAAATGTAATCTAATGAAATTAGCTTGGACCAGAGAGTTTTCCCCAATCATGATTTTGGGGCACATTAGTTTGTGAACATGATAAATGATGGGATATGCTTCGAAACGGTATTAGATCTAGTGTGTGTTAAGGGCACTAAGCCTTTAGTATTTTTCAGACGCTTTGAAGTGAAAAAAAAAACCCCACAAGTGCATCTATTGGGACAGGCCTTTTTTCTGTTATAGGCCAGTTTTTTTCTTAGAGCAAATTAATGCTATCTGCGAATAGAGCATTTCTACAATGCCATCAGTAACTTATCAGGTGCATAAAGGTGTACTATACTTGGTGAACCTTTAAGGATTTAAGGTCAAAGGTTTAGTTTGATAAAGTTAGAGCAGGTGCTGTCAATCTGCCATTGCACCACATGGCCTTCCTTTGACTCTTGTGGGTTTTTATTGGAGAGGATGGGGTTTTGCATCAGCCACCGGGAAGGAACCCAATAATATCAAATCAAAAGAGCATGGCTAGACTTAATCCTTCAGGGGGAATAGTTTGGTTTTCATTAATACGCTTAACATTGATGTTGGTAACATTCTTTTGATTTCAACCCACGTGCTAGCGAGGATGGAAACCAATTAGTTTGCCTTAGTGTCCTTCATCTGCTATTACTTAATGTTTGTGACGCAAATGCTGAACTATTGTAACGTGTAATTAATCTGCTGGTGTTTTTTTCGTTTACACATTGTCTTTGTTAATTTTTTTTCCAAAATTGAATGCATGTGTTGGTCAAGGTGAAATGTCGGCACATGAGCGACTGAAGCGATGTAGACACTTCCGCTGTGTCCACTGGGAAGAGATGGAGGGGGAGTTCCAGAGGGGGTCTTGAGCAACTGAAGCTGCAGGCTTAGACAGGAAATAATTAAATGTGAATGCAGCTGCCACTTCCTGGTCTGTGTTCCGCACAGAAGGGGAAGAATGTACAAGTGATTGATAATGGTGGTATACAGAGCGTGGTGCTGGCGTCATTGCGTTGGCCCAACACTGGAGCTTTATTTATTTTCGTGCTCCACCGCAGACGCAACTAAACTATGTCTGCATCCTACTCCCAAGCAGACCTGCTCCTGCAGTGTAAACGCAGCTATCATCACAACACACAAAACCCTAACATGGATGGGTCTCCTTTCTGCAACAACACAACATTCGAACTGCTCCCGGTCGGATACGTGACCGAAGTACTAACAGTGTCTTTGTCCAACAACATTAGGCCATGTGAGACTCACATGATGTATGTACAAGCATGTCCATCCTGTGGTATGAGCAATTACCATTGGAGAATATTTGTGAGAATTATTAATTGATTATGGTATGTGTGTGTTTTCCCCTAACTTCTGTACACAGACCACTATACGGTTCTGATGGCTGCTTGCACAGCAACGTCTGCCTCAGAAGAGATGATCTGCAGGTGTGTGGCTCTGCTGCTCAGTCGCAACGCTGACCCGAATGTCTGCAACAGGTAGGAAAGGTATTTTGCAGGTGTGACTGCTCCTGCATAGCATGCTGATGAATTCTACTGTGGAATTTTGCTAGTCAAATGTTATTTATTTTTGCTAATTGACATGGACGTTACATGGCTAACGGACAGTGGCGTGCACAGACCTCCACAGGGGCGAAATCGCATTCCAGGGGCCACCACAATACAACCATAGGGCACTTTACTATTAGCAATTAAAGGGGCAGGGGCTCAAGCCCCAAGTGCATGCCACTGACATGGAGTAAAATGGTTCCTTTAAATCTCATTTATGATGTTGTCAACCTTTATAGTTTGTAGGCTATATAATGGAAGCCCATTTTCAGTCTGAGTAAAAAAAACACTTTAAAATTTTAATTTGACTATTTTATTTGTTTTCTGACACTATCTTGCTTCTGTAGTTTATTCTTTGGCATTTAAGAAAAATATTCATGTTGACTACAGTGATCTCTCACATTTTTGTTCATTTCTCTATTGCATCAAGGTAAAGCAAGCATTAAAATAAGAATAAATTAAATTCCCACAAGAATCTGGATATATGCCTCGTTTTAAAAGTATGTAAAAGTAATAAATATACGCTGTTGTGATGCCGAGCTCTCCAATGATTTTTTTTTTTTGGGTAGCAATTGAGTAATGATATTTCTTAAAATCCTTATTCACTAAATTACAAATGACTAGAAAATGTTGTTGTGGTCAATCCGGGGGGCCTTGGAATCAAAAAGTTTGAGAACCAATGATTTAATTATTCAATCTCATCCACATGCATCCAAAATTAACAACAAATAGTCACAAGCGCTGTCTAGCCCTGTTGATTGAGAGTATGTGAAAAAATGCTCCCACCAGCTACAAAACATTAACACTGGCCAGACAGTGTTTTAAACAAGTCTTCCTAACAACTCTGTTTGGGAGGTGATGTGTACTCAATAGTGCATTTTTCAGGGCAGCCTCCAGCTGCTTATCATCTGTCACCCAAACCGCTCACATGATCTGGAGTGTCAACAAGCATGTTGCTCACTTGACTGGTGAGAAAGTGATTGTTTCCCCATCCAGACAAAATATTTAAAGTTCGTTAACAAGGTACAGGGAGACATTGGGCCTGTCAAAGATTCATCCTCTTCCTCTGCCCTCTCAGTGCTCCACACATAACTTACAATATGCAGCAGCTGCATTTCCCTGAATCTTTTTGTTAACAAATACAGCATGCTTAGACTAAGCCAGACATCATTTGGGAAGGGGGCCTGTTTCAGATTAGTTGAGATTTCATTATTTGAAATTGCTGAGACTAAAATTTTACATTTGGCTACCATTCTCTTTCACATGTGAAATCACAGGCATCTAATAGATGTTTAAATGCATCACCTCATGTAACATTGTGATTATGGTATTGGGGTGAGTCGTTTTAATTTGCATGCATTATGTCTCTGATTACATAATATAAATAAGAGTACTGTATGGTGTAAGCACTTATTGAGTTGATATGGGGTCATCTAACTGCACCAAACAGCTCTCAAAAATATATGCTGTACGTACCTGCAAATGTGTATGCAAGGGTTTCTCAAATGGGGGTTTGTAAGTGAACTGCAGGGGGTTTGTTTGTGTAATTTAAATAAATAAAGGGGGCTGCACGATTAATCAGAATAAAACTGAAATCGCAATATTTCTCAAGGCTGCAATTATTATTCAATAATTATATATTCTGTTGCGCTGCGTGTTTCAGAGTGAAGCGCAGAACTGTTTTCAGCAGCTCGATTCACAGTAAATGCTGCTTTTCATAAACTCCATAACCATCTCATCATTCCAGTTCCTTGCTTTTGCTTAACCTTAACTGCATGTTGTTCCAAACCTGTATGACTTTATTCCTTCTGCAGAACACAAAAGAGATTTTGAAGAACGTTTCAACTGTTTTTGTCCATACAAGAAATTTGATGGGGTCCAAAACATTGGATTCCTTTGACTTTCATTGAAAAAACACCAGACATTTATCAAAATATCATCTTTTGTTTCACAGAAGAAATTCATTTATACCACTTGCGTATTACCTCATGCATACTTGCTTCAAGTTTTGAATTGCAGACTTTTTGAAATGCAACAACATATAATATTGAGCTTGTGTAGCTATTGTGTAACATTTGCATTCATGTCCTTCCATAGAGTACAGGATGTTTAAATGTTTTAAAGGCTTTAAATGTGAAGAGAATGCAATCTAAAAGTCACTGGGCCCATGTGTCCTTACAGAAAGCATATTTTGCTGGCTAATTTTTCAAGACTTCTGCTGGTGCCTCTTCCTTTCATTCATGTAGTTTATTTAATGATGTGCCCAGTGAGGCTTTTAAGCATCAATGCTGACAAGCATATGCTGATCCTAATTTTAGTTTAGTATATGAGAAGCATTTATAACTGCTTCTTACTAACTCCCAGTTTTGTAAATACTTGAAAATTATGATCTTACCCATAGTATAAACCCTGTTTACAGCAATTAGAATCGTTTTATTGATTCAATAAGTTTTATTGCTCCCTTGGTTTTGGTAGAAGGACAGCCTGGGAAAATACTTTTAAGACTATACACATTTATCACAAATACAGTCACTGAAGGGTAAATGCGTAGATAGCGAGGAGATAATGTCAAGATGAAGAATGATGGTGCCCTTGCTCACCTGTGCCCCACGCTATAGAGTTCAGTTTGCCACCATCACCTTCTCTGGGAAATGCCACCCATGTTGATTAATAGCCTCCGGATTTTCCCATAGACTTAAGGTGTGATGTTTGACACTGTGATCTTTAGATAAAAGTGTATATTTACAACAGTGACGCAAGCTCTAAGCACAGACGACTAGAAAGTTCCTCTTTTGTGCTTTTTGCAGGTAATGGATTGTCCTAAGCTAGGTGTAAAATGTTTTTGTCTTTGTTTACTTTGGCACAGTTTGACTCTTTAACGTATTAAGGGGTGATTTACAAACAGGGACGTCATGCACCTGTTTTTATGAGGGGGGCTTCAGTGGTTGTCCACACTCACTTGGCGCTCTAAGCAAGATCAGACATGACTAATATTTTAGTAGTACTTTATAAGAACTGTCAGATGTGTTAGCCTAGATGTACATTCTTGTTTAGCATGCAAGGAGGCCTCCATTTAAAATTGCAACCTAATATTAGTATATAGTTATTTTTGTAATGAACCAAATCTACAATCAGGGGTTTTATATTTAACTAAAACTAAAACCATAAAGTGTCACTTGAAATAAAATACACATTATCTGAAATCAAATTAAACTAAATGCATTTATGTACTAAAATCACCAAAATTGTAATACAAATTTATAAAAACTATATGGACATTTAAAAAAAAAAAAAAAACATAAAAATGACGAGCACACAACACATGCACTTTTGTTGTATAGATTAGCTTTGTTCTGATTAATTTTTTTTTTCAGTCAGGGTTACTAGTTAACAAACTAAAACCATAATTTTTTTTTTACTTGAATTAAAATGCACATTAATTTAAATTTAAATAAATAAAATTCTCATCTTCATTTAGTTTAACGTGATTTACTAAAATACCTAAAACTAAAATTTAAATAAAAATCAATAACTATATGGACATTTAAGCAATCAAATAAAAATATCAAGCACACAATTAAAAAAGAAAAAAAAGATTTATTTTTTTTTTATTAAAAAGAAAATGGAAAATTCTGAATATTAATAAATATAATAGTATCTCAATGATACTAAAATAACACTGACTACAATTAATTGTGCAAATTAATAATGAAAAATTTGTGGAAGTTGCTTTTAGGGCTGTCACGATTCCTTGATTAAACTCTAGTACTGGATTTAAAAAAAATCCTAGATTGCAAATTACCTGTCGAATAACCAGAAAAATATCGGAAGTGGTTCATTCCTTGGAGTGGATGAGAATCTATGAACCGCATTATTTAACCTTTTTCTAAAGGTCTATTTTTTTATTACCACAAAACCAAATCTATATGACAATAATGATTATTTTGGTAATCGAGTAATCAGTCGATTATTTTGACGATTAATCGACTGATTACTCGATTACCAAAATAATCATTATTGTCAGCTCTAGTTGCTTTTAAAATCCAATTGGTTAAAAAAATCTAAAGGGGCACGAAACATCTCTTTACAAATATATTTACCGTGAGAAGTAAAGGATGACAAGCTTGAATTTCTGTGTCTTCTGTCGTTCTCAAGGGTTTCATTTGGTGTTATTTCAGATATTGTTTTCATGAAACTGCCAGAACACTCAGCAGTTTACTTTAAGATGTTGACTATAGCAAAAAGTCACTAGGCTTAGTTTATCACTATTACACTTTGCTTCTAACAATTCCACTTCGGTTTATTGCAATAAATGACTCGTGTTAAATCTAAATGTGGCAGAGAACATATCCCCTGTATGTGTGATTCGTACCCAGCAGCATGATCACAGTAACATCTGCCTGTTCTCTTGAGTTTTTTTTTTTTTTTTTTTGGCCTTTGTTCAGGTCCAGTATGACGTGTCTGATGCTGGCTGCCAGAGATGGCTATTGCAAGCTGATTAATTTGCTGGTGTCACATGGAGCAGAGCTGAACTTTCAGAACGATAACGGACATACGGTAAGACCACCAATAATGGCTGTGATAATCATAAGTCATGTTAATAGATGTAGAGTACATTTAACTGTCTCTATATTTTCTATACATCTGCACTGTATCATAGTCAGCTAAGCAGATGTTCTTAAGAGAAGATTAATATAACTAAGCATCTAATATTTTGTTCTCCTCTGGTATCCACTGTAATGTTCTGATGGAGCAGGCCCTCATAATAGCAGTGCAGTATGGACACGAAGGCGTCGTGTTGAAACTGCTTCAATTAGGAGCGGATAAGTCCATCAAAACCAAAACAGGGAAGACCGCATCTGAAATGGCCAAAGTGTTCAATTACCCTGAGGTAGGTCACCTTCTGCCCTGCTGTGAACTCTAATGTCAGAAATCATAGACATGTCATTTTTAGACTACAGTTAAAGTGCCTCTATTATTCTATTTCCTAATTTTGTTTTGGAGTTCTTTTACAGTATGTTTACATGCATTCAAGAAAAACACACAAAAAAAAACACTTTAATTTTCTCATAATACACATTGCACACATTTTCTCAAAGAGTCTGAAAACAGTTTGTTCAAAGATAGAGGCTGTATCTGAAGTCGCATACTTTCTTAAATGGGTACTTGTTTTGAATAAGTCATTACTTTACATCCCCTAAAAAAAGTATGTCATAGTATGAATGTATACTGTACGTAACACATCCGCCATGTTGTTGTTGTTATTTGTTGTGCACTTTGATATTTAAAGCTTTACAGACTTTTTACATTCACAAACAGCTATGTTACACACTGCATGAAAAAAAAACGTAAAAAAAAACATGGCTCTTGCTTTTGAGAATGAGGAATATTAAAGTTGTGCTCCTTCAGATCTCCAGGATCCTTGCTTCTCCAGAGCTCCCTAATGCAAATGCCAGTGCACAGTCCAAAGCCGAGGCACCGTTTAAAAATAAAGAGAGGTGAGCCTATGTGTCTGTGACTTGGCTTTTATCACCCTCTGGTGGTGACTGAAAATAAATTCTTTGCTCATTTAGTTTCTTAAGCAGCAAATCAGCATATTAGAATGATTTCTGAAGGATCATGTGCCACTGAAGACTGGAATAATGATGCTGAAAATCAGCTTTGCCATCACAGGAAGAACATTTATTAAAATAGAAAACTGTTATTTTACATTGTAATAACATTTTACAGTTCTACTCTATTTTTGGTCAGATAAATGTAACCTTTTTGAGTGTATAAATATATAGATGGGTAGCATTCTGGTCCCCACTACACATTTAATAGCCTTACAAATCAATATAAAAACTGTTGGGCTCAGATATTGATATTGTTAATGAGAGTTCATTCTTTGGGCTTAATTTTACAGTTCTTCTAAGCTGAGTGATATTGAACTGCTTCTGCATGGTCTGAGTCTGGATCATCTCTCAGACATCATGGTGGTGAGCCAGTCGATTTATTTTATTGTTACACTTAAACATGTTTACAATAGAATCTATATAAAATGTAATCTATTTTTTTTTTTTAAATAAATACTGCTAAACTATGGTCACACTATAGACCTGCATTGTAAAATAAAATAAAGGTAATCAACATTGAAATTCAAAGATAATCAATATTGTCTAACAAATGTTCATTTTAAGTTTCAGTTCTCCTATGTCTCCTACACTTCTGTTTTTTTTTTTTTTACACTGACAGGATCATGATGTCACTTGGAGCGACTTGTTGATCATGGAGAAGGGGGATTTGGAAAAGGTTGAGCATTTTTAAAAGATAGCAAGAAGAACAAAATATATTTTGTGCAAAACAAACACGTACAAAGTTAGTGGATAGAACTATACTGAATGGAGATAAAGAGCTTGTAAGGCAGTAAAAGAATACTATTTGGTTGTAAGTAAGATTGGATTTTGGCTTTGGTTATGTCACATTAGCAGCTTTGCTTATTGTGTTCTGCTCAAGATTTAAATGACAGTCACTGTGTAGCTAGTATAATTATGCAATATATAAATATAAGCAAGACAGACAAGATATAAGAAATATCGATTGCCGTTATATTTAAACAAAAATATTTTGTTCTCTCACACACGCGCACATCCATCCCATAAAATGATAAATCAGCTTTCTTTCTCTTTGTAGATTGGCGTAACTGATCCTGAGGATCAAAAGAAGATTCTCAGCGCCATGGAGCAGATGCACCTTGATAAAGTCGATCTGGACACCCTGACGCCTCTTAATAACATAGACAGCGGGTAAAGCTCATCAAGCCTAAAGCTAAACTAAACTTTATTGTATGTTTATGTATCCACATCAAATTCAAACCATATTTATTCATTCACCATCAGTTATGGAGTCCTATGAACGGTTTCCCATGCTGGTAACCGTCTGCAGTGCAGCTATGAGCTGCGAAACTCGCAGCAGGACAACAGTGTCTTGACGTGTCTTAATGGTTTAAGCTCTAGTAATGATTTGTAAGGTGAGAAATGAACTAGTGCCGTTTCTGCACGCTCCGGGCTCTGACGGATGGCGGTGAGTAGGCGGCATGGCGGCCATGTTTGACTTTAAAGTCCTCGCTTAATGAACCTAATCAATCTGTAATTTCTTTATTCAATGTCGGGGAGGTACAGAGAGGGCAGACGGACACACAGTAAATTATGCGGTTAAATCCTCTTCTGATAGGTCCTCCGTAAACACACATTAAAAGGATATAGGGTTACAGTGAAATTCATCGCCACAGTTTATTTCCTGCCTAATGGGATGTATGTAAACATAAGCACTGCCGCTTTCGCAAGAGTTCATAAGTTGTTTCCGACAGATAGCTGTAATGTGTAGCTTTGATACTGATGTTATTTTTAGGGCAAAGAAGATTTACAAATATTATTAATAGGTTAAACTGTAATTGTTTATTTTGAGTGGTTGAATTATTTAAAATGCAATTAATAGCCAGCATGCATGCCCTGATACAATTTGATGGATCTGCTCATGGTGCCTGTTGGGACGGTGACATTAACCCAGCACTTAGTCGTCCCACAAGAGCCTATCACTCATTCAGTCATAGAAAAACTAACAAAGTGACCCTCCGAGCCCATCTCTCCGTCCTGGAGAAGATAGTAACTCCACAGCGTCTGACAGTGTTTACCACGGGCTCTGACAGAGTGTTAGGAGAAGAAAACGGCTGCTTGGGGAAATGCTCTGTTAAGATAACACTATCAACATCGTGCGGTATGTGCGAGCCATTACAGGAGTTTGAAATTGTAAGTGATGGCAGAAGTGCGCCAGTCAACAAATGAAGCGATACCATTGGTCATTTAAGAGAGATTTTCTTCAGCTTTCAATGTTTGTCATTGAAAAGAAAAAATAGACTTTTAAATTTTTCCTAAAAAATTCATCACGGTGATAATCTTGGATAAGTGTACAGGGGGGGGTACAGCGCGCTGCAGTAATGACATCATTTTGTAGGAAGTTAGCCTCGATTAAAAAGCCAATAGGCTTTTGTAATTGCTCTGAGACAAACAAAAATCAATGATTTTAACATGTTTTGGTTATAATCTTCACAAATGAAAACAACTTATGAAATTTGAATCCTCAATACAATTGCTGGAGGATTACAGGAACTACACCATGGTCACGTGACTTCAACGTCACCATCACTAAGCTTCCAACAACTCTTTCAGTCTTCATTTTCCCTGAAAGTTTAAATGGTTTGCAAGTGTGCGATTATAAACACATTGTGGCTGTAAAAGCAAACTAGTGAGTAGATGAGTTTACCTGTTCGGCTGATGATGTTTAATGTTCCTGACAACCTCTGTAGTCCTATTTAGCCACTTGTTAGCAACCGTAGTAAAAAATAAAAAAGGGGGGAATTACTGATGTATTTTATGTTTTTAACCATAGACCTTATTTCAAGCATTTAACCAAAAACCCATTGACTTCATAGGACGATGGAACAGCTTTTTTCAGCTTTTGCTCTACAAAAATACATCAACCATTCAGCACTCCATTATGTAAAGGCTGAGCATAGAGGAAGTGGAATGTTTATTTAACTACTTTATAAGTTCTTGAACAAAGGGTGTAATTTGTGAAATGTTGTCTTTTCCTCAGGAGTGAAGATTTTCTAAACTTTCTGATCAGCCTGAAACAGCAGTGCTGTTACTTGACAGAAACCTTACAGGATGTCATCAGCAGGTTCCCACGTAGCCCCTCTCAGGTTCGTTGTGTACTGCATCAGCGTCCTTTGTAAAACACGACTGTCTTGTGTAGCCAGACTTTTGATTTGTGGCAGTCTGGAACACATTGCTTAGGTAACACTATTTCAGTGGTACACTTTAGACATTCTACTAGTCTACTAATACACTGAGAGTTAGTTGCAAAGTTACTTATAGTTAGTAACTATATGTCAACTAACTCTGAGTATTGGTAGACTGTGAGGTTAGGTGTTAGGGTTTGGGTTTGTAAATTAAGTTGACTTAATATTCAGTAAAAAGTCAGTTCGGGGACCATCAAAATAAAGTGTTTGCAGATATTGGGAGGATCTGAAATAAAAAGAATTGAATTAATGGTACATTGTTGTAAAAAAAAAAACACACTTTAAAAATATAGACTTGGTCAGACTCCACAAAAGATAAGCTTGTGTGTGTGTTCCATTGTGAAAAAAAAAAAAGTTTAAACAACATGAGAGATGGTTAATTTTTTATTTAAACCAAATAATGTATGAAAAGGTGTGACTAAATTGGACCGTGTTTTAGACAAACATTTTTACATCAATCATGCAACCTTAAAGGAGAACTCCGGTCAATTTTAACATTGAGCTCATTTTTTTGTACATTTGGAGTGCTGTCGATACAGAGAACAACGACAAAAATCGGTGTTGCCTACACCGAGTTATTCTATTTTTAAAATTTGCACCCTGTTGACTTCAATGGGGCGATTGCCGAGTTCACGCGCGTGATCATAGGTAACTAAACCTATGCGCGTGAACTCGGCAATCGACTACTTCGGACTTCAACTGAAAAACAGGATGTAAACAGGTATTTGCGCTGGCTTAAATAACATAATTTTTATACATTTCTTTCACATCTACTGCAGTCAGATTCACTCGTGTTCACTCAGAAGGAATCACTCACATTTTCTGTGCACTTATAATGACACATCAAGGATGTTAAGAGGCTAAAAGCAGGTTTAGTACTTGCCCCATTGAAGTCAACAGGGTGCAAATTTTAAAAATAGAATAACTCGGTGTAGGCAACACCGATTTTTGTCGTTGTTCTCTGTATTGACAGCACTCCAAATGTACAAAAAAATGAGCTCAATGTTAAAATTGACCGGAGTTCTCCTTTAATATTAACCACAAAATTGTTGCTGTTCAAAGTCACTTCACTTTAGCCATGTGCTAAATGTGTTTAAATGTGCGAGTGACTGTCCTAAGAGCCTGAAATGATCCATAATTACAGCCTTGAATAGATGAGAACAAATGAAGTGTGTTTGAAATGAAGTGTCATTTTCAGCGTTTTCAACTGTAGTAGTAGGCAGACAGCTAATGTATCTCACGTTCAGTGCCTGCTTGTTTGTGATGCCTTTGTTTGATAGGTTGTTCTCACATGTGATCCCAAGAAAGAGGCTCAAGCCCTTTGCACAGAGTTAGTAACTCAGACTGGAGACCTTCAGAAAGAGATATTCTGTCTCAAGACCCTGCTCAGCAAGGTCAGTCATGTCCACATTCCTTTGTCCTCTTCTTTCATCTTCTCTGATGCTTCTATTTACAATAGTTTTGTCTAGTAAAAATACTCTCGAGAGCAACAGGGGCAGCCATTGCATCCCACTCAGATGTCGCCATAGTCTCTTTCATGAGGATGAAGGGAATTAATCAGTTGATTAATTGAGAATCAACTCGGGATGTAATCCGCTAGCACTTTCCAGGGAATTTCCACAACTCTCATCAATCTCCACTGTGGAATTAGTTCAGCGAGAGCTGTTTGCAGCTGCTTGTTGCCCCTGTTCTCAAAGCAGTCAGAATTTGATTGTGCCAGCATATCAAAATAGAAATGCTTAAATACAACAGTTTCTCAGATTCCACTATATGGATACTGATGTTGTGAAATACTGTTTTTTTTTACTGAAATCTAGAGGCAATTGGTAATTAGTTTTGTTTAACTATAAACAATACTATTGGCATAACTTGTTAAAATAAATTCCAGAATGACTTGTTCTTTTAACCCTTAATTTTCCCTCAGACGGACCACACAGAACTTACCTTTCAGCCTCTTCAACCAAACTCTAATATTGGTCAGCGAGGAAAGGCCCGCAAGAGGTTTGCTGCCGTGCTTGGATTTGGAATGTTTGGAGCAGGGCTGCTATTTGTGTTGTCACGATACAGAAATTTGAACTGTTTTTGAGGTTATGTATTTCAGTGATGCATGCATTTTAAGTTGTTACCCCAGTATTTTATTAATCATCATATGTTCTGTGTTTACGTTAGGGGTGTGTTACGATTCCCTTTTTTGTGGTGCTTTTCTAGACTGTTCAAGTAAATCTGCTAAATATTTTTTTGGTTTTACAGACAGTTCACTTCAGCATATTAAAATATTTTCCAACCCACCGTGTTATCGTTCTCATTGCTTTGTATCATATTGTCAGCTTCTATTTCAGCAAAGCTGGAGGATAACGTATTTTTGGAAATCCTGTTTTGATTTTGCTGGGTGGCCCAAAAAGAAAAGTCATTGCCAGTCGCTGTCTGTGGTGCTGAAATGTCATTATTCGGGTGCTTAGTGAGTCCAACCGGGGTGCAGGACCCCCTTACACATGATGAAAGCTGGTTGCTTGGATCAATCTTCAGTAATACTGAACAAATACTTGTTACATGTTCATTGTTTGACAGTGAAATGTAATATGGCCATATGCATGCAGTTTCCTGAAAGCCCCATCTGAGTGATACTTAAGACATGTCCATGAGCAGCAAAGAATGGCAGTTGTTTTATTAGGCAATTTCTTTTAGTTGCATGCATTGTATTTAATGTGTCTTAGCAGGAGTTCTGGCAAATAATATGCATGTAAAAGAACCACCTGACATTTAACTCTCCCTAGACGAAGGTGATAGATGAACTCGTTCTCCAAGCTGTAACAAAGTCTAGTATGTGTTGTTGGGTATGAGCCTTGCTTACTTTTCTAGAGTTTATGAAATCGTTTTTAAACTATTATAAGTCATCAGAGTGCGCTAAATGGGCCATTCCACCGAATGGGTGACATTTGCTTGTTGTAACTCTTAAAAATTAAACTTAATTTTTTTATTTTTTTCAACACTGAATCTAATACTCAAATATTTACCTATTCAAAATGTGTATTGGTCAATCTCAGGCAACTTTATTTAATTTTTTACAAGGTTTCTAAGCAGAAGATGGATGCATGTTTTCACAGTCCTGTTACCGAAACTCATGTGACATTTAAAAAGCATGTTTAAAAGCATGTCAATTATTCCTTTATTTTCCCCACAAGAAAGTGTTTATTTTAAAGATATTGTTGGTTATATGTTCAAATAACTGATATTTGTGACAAAAAAATCACTATATTAAGGCAAAGTGTATTTTAATAAAAAAACACAAAGCCATTTTTTCATTTTAAAGAAGACCGAAGCCTCAAGTTTATAATTTTTTTTTATAATTTAATTTATTAAACAATTGTATAAATGATGGACCAAACAAAACTGATAAAAAAAAGTGGTTTAACTTTATTTTTTTAGAAAATAAATAAATAATAGTAACAGGACTGAACACTTGGTAACAGGAATGAACTATTTCATAACAGGAATGAGGAACAGGTAACAGGAATGAGTGTCCATATGTGTGTGCACGAGAGATAGTGTACATGACTGTGTGTGCATAAGATTTCTATGTTGAAGTGATGTACTATATGCTAGTAGTACTTCACAGCAAAGGAGGTGGAAAGAGAAATAATATTTACAGTATTAAATCAACAAAACAGAGGACTCTACTCACTCCTGTTACGTTAACTCACTCCTGTTATTTTTTCATATAAGTAACAGGACTGAAAGTAACAGGATTGAGTTTTTAAGCAAAAAGTTATCAAATACATGACATATGGCCACATAGCATACATGCTAATAGCATGAGGACACTGAGCAAATTCTAGTAACTTAACAAAAGTTAATATCTTTAAAATAAACAAATACATTCTAAGAAATTATTTAGGTAACAGGATAGTATGTTGAGATTGACCTTCTCAGTCATAGTTACAATTTCATCAAATATACAGAAATTAAAATAAGAGGACTAACTTATGGTCTTCCCATTGCCTTTAGAAGATCAAGATGATGCAACTTCCTGTTGAAAATGTGTCTTGTGGAATATTCCAAGTTTTTCAGAGGGGGGAATGTGTTAGGGTAACAGGACTGAGTGAAAACCCGGGGACATGATTAAAATGTGTATTTTATCTAAAATATTAGATAAAATATTTTTTTCTCATAAAAACAAACAAACATTTTAAATACATTGGATATAAAGTCACACAACAATCCCCAAAACTTAAGATTTCTGAAGGATTTTAATCATTATATTTCATGGCAAAGTTTAGAGACAGAGAGTGGGGACATGCAGAAAATGCTATTTTTTTGTGTTCTATGTAGTTTTTATTAATGTTTTTAATTATAAATTTTATAATTTGTAGTTATCTTAATATGCAGGACATTTTGCTTAATAATAAAATGTATTTTAGAGTTAATTTTCATGCATTTTTTTACATATGATGTTCTGGGGACATAAATGTCACCCATTCGGTGGAATGGCTCAAATGTATATGCCAAAGCTAGCGGACAAAAATAGCGTTCTTCTAAGAAGGTAACCATTATGGACTGATTGATCGGATGATACCTCGAGCTCGACGAAACTTAAAAACTCGGATTATTATAGTTTTACACCTGCTGAAAAATAATTGGTGTACTGTTTTAGACTAAAAACTCAATAATTGATAACTCAACCGATTGCGTCCAGACACTTACCGAAATATTTAAGTTGGTTACCATAAGAGTCATTGAATAAGTTACGCACTGGTTATCCAATTTTCAAGGCGTTAAATAAAAATAAATCACAACGGCCAGATTCATCAGATAATCTCTCTCTGTATAATAATATTATTATTTTTTAGGGATAATGATATTTAAAAACCTCTGAGAGGATTCAGAATGGTCTTTCCTTATTGACTTGAAAAGGATGAAATTAGGCCAATTTAAATTCCATCATATTACCGATGACAAGTCTTCTCCACGCTCTCGCGACCGCGCCCTTTTCACGGGGATAACAAGAAGAATCCTGTTTTCCCTAATAATCTTGGTTCCCATCAGTAGAAAGGACCTTACAATACAAGGAAGAAGGACAAATTAATTCTTTCACATAACTGGTGATCAAAGATAGAGGAAATTCTGTGCGACAATTGAACAGTTCGTGAAAAGTTCAAAAGAATGTGATAATCCAATTTCAATGCACATCATCAAGAGCGGAACATGTTTGTTGAGAGGATGAGTGTGCTTTCAGTCAGTTAAGCCTTATTCTCTGAGAAAGATATTTTTCAAGGTTAAAAAAAAAATCTGATTCTCAATTCTATAGGACAATACATTTAATTGGCCTTATGCATAAATTGACTGAGTGATCACTTTAATATGAATAATACTAAATTGCCTAACAGGCCTTATAATAATAATAATGCATTATTTATTAAAGTGCTAGGATTTAGGAGGGTATATGGATAGGCATTTCACGTTGGACCACATTCTACACTTTCGCTGCTTTGGAAATAAGCCAAAACTTGTGGCTGGTGTCAAGCTAGCCTGAACAGATACTTTCAGACATCTAATTTCTTCACTTCATTCCTGAGGCAGGACTGCGCCCACCCCTTGTGTAAGCAATTTAAACCTGATAGGAGATCATCAGCTATCTTCAGCCACTTCAGACCCAGGACGAGCATCAGGCTGTGTGTGCAGCGCCACACATCACACACTTCACGATGCTTTGACGCTCAGCTCACTTGTGTCGCGTCACTCCACTTGATTTTTGATCTGGGAGAGTAAATTACCAATTTGCTCCGACCGCCTCAGCATTCGATGTTTCGTTTGTTTTGTTGTTAAACTGCATGTAAGTGCCTGAACGAATGAGTGTATCAATACAATTTTGTATAACATGAACTTTTTGCCAAGTGGAATATGTTTTTATCTGTCCGTGGCAATTTGCTGGTTCACATCAAGGGTCGACGCATCGTGGTGGTGGGTACAGTTTTTGATTTATTTTAAATATTTTTTTAGTAATGCTTTCTCGTTAAGAAATGTAAATAGTTTTAGAGTACGATGTGGTTTAAAAAAAAAAACATTTAAAAAAATTAAACTACGCGAAATTTTATTTTGTGAAATGAATGTGCCGAGTAGGCTACGCAGTTGTGTGTTGAAACTTGATGACTGTGTTTAAGAGATTCCCATCGCTCATCCCCTGTGCTTTCATCTTTTATGCAGGTACATGGGCACTCTTGGATCGCAAGTGATGTGCGACAACATCCCGGGGTTAATTAACAAACAACGCCAGTTGTGCCGCCAGCATCCCAAGGTGATGCAGGCTATAGGAGCTGGAATTAAAAACTGGATTGGAGAATGTCAGCACCAGTTCAGGAACCACCGATGGAATTGCAATACCATGGCGCGCGAGCACAATCTTTTTGGGAGGCTTCTGCATCGAAGTGAGTATAAGGCATAAGTGTATTGTTTCAAGTGTATAAGGGCTGTACATACAGTGCGTTCGCTGCAAATTCCTTATCTGATATCAGATCCTATTACAGAAAGTAAAACTTGATGAACTGGGTGTGCTTTTGACCCTTCTTTGCTCATCTGTGTGTGCAGCACAGTGTGTTTGATTTTTATCAGATTTTTTAGATAGTATAAAAAGATAGTAGCCTATATGGGCTTCATGAGACACAAGGATCAAAGGATGTATGAGATTATTATTAAAGGAGAGAAAAACAAGTTTAAAACACGTGGCAAGTTCTTAGTAATGTAGCCTAATCCTTCTATTAATTTTAGTTTACATAAAAAAAATCCATTTTCTACAAAACTGTTGATTTATTGACTCTTGAAAACGAAATGTTGTTGACTGTAAAATTTTATTCAAGTTGGTTATACCACACTGACTTTGTCTGCAAATCATTTTTTAAAGAAATAATAAGATATTTTCTTTTCTTTGTATTTAATTATTATTATTATTATTAGCCTTTTTTTTTTTTTTTTGCCCGTTTCCAGACTGTTACACCACCTGGTAAATCTGACACATGGGCTGTGACTTTAAGTCCCATAAGACATATCACAATTATGTACACACAAAAAATGCTGCGCTGTTTCAACCAATGTTTCAAACCCAAATACTGATTTAAATTTTGTAATTAATTTTTTTTAACCCAACGGTTGGGCTTGTCCATATTTGACCCCAAACATGTGTTGAAACAACCCAGAATTTTTTTAATTTGAAGTGTAAATTCATAAATCTCAAACATGTTTATAATAGAAAATATTCTTGTCACTGTCTGTATGCATTGCATTTTAGGGCTATATATTTAAATAACTAAATCCAGATCTGAAAAAGTCATGTAATTGACCCATAAACAACACAATACTGTTCTGTGATCATCTCAAGATGTCTAGATGTAATTTGAATCGATCACTCACAAAAGTCTCACTTAGCATGCAAGTGTATCCTTTACTTTTCATTGTGTTCGAGATTTATGTGAGTTTGGGGAACAAAGGCTGGATTATTGTCTGGTGAGTTCATTCAGAACTGCTCAGCAGCTTGATGCCTTAACTAGGTGTAATTGCCAGTTTTGTGACTTTAGGTTTGCAACTGTAAGTGTCCCTGGCTCTATTTTCTCATCCCGCGTAAAATCATATTAATGGGAACATCCTCAAAGTAACTCTGTGTCCCAGGCCTCTAAGCTGCTCTGCACATTAAAGTTAGGTTAAACCTCTGACTTTAATCTTCTTGCTTTAAGGTATTCAGACCTCCCAGAAAGACTTCTCTGTGACACTGTGAGAATCTACTTATTGTCAATGTCAGCTCACTAATTTAAAACAATTGCATGGCAGGCATTCTCTTTCAGTCTGACAAAGCTGCCGAACGGAAACATCTTTGGTATACATGTGAAAAGCTGCAGCTTATAACTTTTGTTCAGGCGGTCGCTTGTTACTGTTGTTCTTTCTTCCCTCTCTCAATGCTTCCCACCGGGATCTCCGTCACACATATGCTCAAACTCAGACATACACTTTTTCTCTCAGACATATATCTTTCTAAAGTAAACCTTAGATTTCTATAATGGATTATGAGATTAGTAGGTTTTCCGACCTGTAAACAGAAACGTATGAATTATGATTATTAATTTATTGTGATTTTTATTACTAATATTTATAATACTTGTATAATATAACATGCAAAATAAATGAAATATATAACATAAATTTAAAATAATTATACGTCTGTGTATATAATAAAAATTAGCCTATGCAAAAGTTAAGAAATTAACTTGTAAGTAAAAGTAAAGTAATTTAAATGAAATTTATATCAAATTAAATATGTATAATGTATTTTTTATGTCTGTGTGTGTGTATATACTGTATATAGATACATAGATAGTCACACAAATGTAATGTCTTATAAACTCTTATATCTTAATTATAAAATTAAATTTGTCATATTTTTATATTTTTATAATAGATATTAATGATATATTTCATAATATATATATATATATATATATATTTTTTTTTGTGTGTGTGTGTGTGTGTGTGTGTGTGTGTGTGTGTGTGTGTGTGTGTAAATTCTACACACAAAAACATTTTAATTTTAAATAATTACCTGCTCCTCTCTAATTTATGCAACATTTTTTATGCTCACTAAACGCTATTCCCCTTCTGTGTTCTTTTTTCAGGCAGTCGAGAGGCCGCCTTTGTCTACGCCATCTCCTCAGCAGGAATGGTCTACACCTTGGCCAGGGCGTGCAGTCAGGGTGAACTAGAAAACTGCTCCTGCGACCCCGGAAAAAAAGGCTCATCTCGTGATGCCAAGGGATCTTTCGACTGGGGTGGCTGCAGCGATCATGTCGACCATGCTATCAAGTTCACTCAGGTCTTCATTGACGCCAAGGAGAGGAAGGAGAGAGATGCACGAGCGCTCATGAACTTGCACAACAACCGTGCAGGGAGGAAGGTAACAAGGCCGTGTTCTTGCAAACAGCTGTTGAGACACATATTGAGAAATGAAATCTTGACAAATCATAATCCGTGACCATACTGTCATGCAATCAGAGATGGAGCAGTCAGAGGCTTACTATGCAGACACTGTCTTCTTTTTTATTTACAGGCAGTGAAGCGCTTTATGAACCTGGAGTGTAAGTGTCATGGTGTCAGTGGCTCATGCAATGTACGAACCTGCTGGTTAGCCATGGCAGACTTCAGTCAGACTGGTGATTATCTCCGCAAAAAGTACAACAATGCCATTCAGGTGGTGATGAACCAGTATGGAACAGGCTTCACCAGTGCTTACAGGATGTTTAAGAGGCCTACCAAAAATGACCTTGTCTACTTTGAAGACTCACCTGACTACTGTATATGGGACCACGAATCTGGTAAGTGTGCTGGGGGGAAAACCATAACCCTTAAAAAGATGGTTTCCCCAAAAAAGAAATGATTCACTTTTCAAGTTTCAAGTCTTAACAGTGAAAGTCAGTGGGGTCCAATTTAACACTGAACCGCATTGACCGCATCGCATATGGACACTTTTTTTTTCTTTTCAAATAACTGTCTTTTGTGCTGCATCAGAAAAAAGTAATTTAATTTTTGGTGAACTATCCTTTTAATTATTTCCTCAAGAGGTGAATTAAGTTGATATATCAAATCTGTAGTGTTCCAACATGTTTCATAACCCATTGTTTGTGTCTCCACCCTGCAAGACTCCCACACTCTCTGCTCAAAATCAGCAAGGCATTAGTCTTTGCCCCCAAACACCGTTGTAATCAGAGGACGGGAGCTATTTAGCTGGTTATTACATACACAATAGTCATAACCCAATCCTGTAACCTGAATGCCGGTAAAGATTCCCTCCCTAAGGCAGAGGTTTATCTCTTTTTACTTTTTAGTGTGTGTGTGTGTGTGTGTGTGTGTGTGTGTGTGTACACACTGAATAACACCAGGTGTACCTATGTGGGAAGCAGTAAGGAAGGGGGTGCCTGTCAGACTGCAGATGATCCCTGCTATCAGGTGACGCTGTGTTTAGACACATTACCACAGTTTTGTGGGCAGAACGGGAGCTGAAATTTAATCCCTCCGCGCAAATGCTATAAATCACTGCCTTCCACGGCGGCACCTCTATATTTTCTGTCTAAAACTGGCAGGAATATTTAGAGAGGTAGGTCATGTCTCTTTTAAGTGCCCTGAGATGAAGGTTGAACCCACTTTAGGTATTTATTATTTATTGTATGTCAGTATAACTGCCCATTTATAAGCATATCAATTTTGCTTGATCATAAAAACTGGAAAAACAGTTAAAAGGCTAGTTTATCCAACATTTTTTTATTTTTTATTATTGTACCTCTTTCTTCTGCAGACTACATAAAAAAAAAACACCAGACATTTTTTTTTTGTCAATACAATGGAAGTCAATGGGGTCCAAAATAACATTGGACCTCACTGACTTTTAATGTATGGACAAGGGAAAAAAAACACTGAGACTGTGTCCGAAATCGCATACTCTAAATAGATGAATGAGTAATTACTTTGTGACCATTAAAAAAGTATGCTCTATATAGTATGAATGTATGTAGTATGAATATTATCCAGACATACTACATCCATCATGTTGTCCTTGTCATGTGACTTTCGGCGTCAGTTGTGTCGCTTCACTGTCATTTACAAATCCTCTCCCTTGGCTTAATGGAATAGTAAAATGTCCATCAGATGCTCACTTCAAAATCTTGCAGGAAGTAGTAGGTCAAGTAGTTGGTCATCCGAGTTCTTTTCATCTACTGTTTTTTGCCTACTATATAAAGTAGAGAGTTCGGATGCAGCCTGAGATATTTTTCAAAATAAAATCATACAGGTTTAAAATGACATGATGATGTCAGAATTTTCAGATATTAATGCAATGTTTTTTTTTTTATATTGTCCATTTTTTTCTCATTAGCTTTGAAGGTACATTTAAAAAAATCATGACGACCATATTTTAGTGCTGACCTCTCTAGCATGGTGGTTTGTGAGAAACTCTCGGCGGGGCAGTCTGTTTGATGTCAGTTTTAGGAGACATAGACTATACCTCTACTTCATAAGTGTGAAATCAATTACTAGCTCTCACCATGGTCACACATGTTAAACTCATCTCTTGGCACCCCCTCATCTTAATTCAATAAGCAGATCCACGCTCAGGTAAAGGCTGGCCATGATGTAAACGATATCCGCCCAGCATACCAGCCTGATGAACTGCTGGGGGGGGGGGGGGGTGGCCGTGTCATGCCCAGACACATGCCTGCCTACTTGCAATTGAGTTCAATAGAGCAGCGGTGACATACCAATGCTGGTGCTACTGAAGAGATTTGCAGTTCTAGGCCTTCACTGTAGGATTTTTCTCATCTTAAAACCTTGCTCTAAACCAACTCTAAATTGGTTAAACCACAAGAAAAAGAGTTGTTTGTATAGTTCTGAGTGTTGAATGGCATTGAAGGGATCTTTATAAACAAAGGCTGTAGATTGTCACTCAGAGGGAGCATTAAAGCAAGGGTTTATACAAGGTCTTTAGCAATTTCTGTATCAGCAACAATCAGCGACGCGTCAGCCTCATAGAGGGCGGGGTTGTTGAGATTAGAGCCGTTGAAATGAGTACGTGATGAAGACCCAGAGCAATGCTTGATAGCTTCTATCATCAGTCCCTCATCTGACCAAGGACCAAGCGGTCATCCTTTTACATGGTGCCGTCAAACCCAGCCTCTTCAAGACAGCGCTGTCTGGACACTATCAGACATCTGCCAGGCACTACACATGACTATTCAGACGAGGTCTGCTTGCTTCAGGAATTTGTTCAAATATTCACTACATTAATAGATTCTAGCAGTACAATGTATCAATATTAATGGATGAAAGTATGTGGATGGATGACTTCTTTTAATTGGAAGGTTTGGCTATTTTAGGCCAGTAGTAACAATTTTACCCGCCCTTCTAATATTTTCACTGGCCTTATCACAAAAGAATGATCAATTTGTATTTGTAGAAAAGCATTTTTATATTTAAAATATATAAAATCATAAGATTATTATTATTGTTGTTGTAAATATTGTTTGGAAAGCTAATTTATTATATATATATATATATATATATATATATATATATATATATATATATATATATATATATATATATATATATATATATATATATATATATATATATCAGTATTCTTTGATGAAAACTATTCTTTGATGAAAACACTACCGTTCAAAATTTTGGGGTCAGTAATTTCGTTTTTATATTGTTAGAAAAGATTTCTATTTTGAATAAATGCTGTTCTTTTTAACTTTTTATTTATCAAAGAATCCTGAAAAAAGTATCACAGGTTCTATTTCCAACATTGATAATAACTGAGTATCAAATCAGCGCATTAGAATGATTTCTGAAGGATCATGTGACACTGAAGATTGGAGTAATGATGCTGAAAATTCAGCTTTGCATCACAGAAATAAATTATATTTTAAAGTAAATTTTATTTTTTCTTATTGCAGGATCTTTGGGCACAGGTGGGCGAGTATGCAACCGTACGTCCCGCGGGGCTGACAGCTGTGAGGTCATGTGTTGTGGGCGGGGCTATGACACATCACGCTTGAGCCGCACCACCAAGTGTGAGTGCAAGTTCCACTGGTGTTGTGCTGTTCACTGCAGGGACTGCGAAGAGGAGGTAGATGTGCATACCTGCAAAACCCAGTCATGACCACACCACTCCTGCACTTCAGTTACCTTCCAAACTAAAGATCCCACCTCAAACCTTTGACCTTGTACAGTGCTTTTCTCTGGCGCGTTAGATAAAAGTAGACCAGACATTGCAGCATGGCATACACAAATGACCAGCAACTTAAAGGTACACTATGTAACTTTTGCATTTTGTGGAAGAACATTGTTTTGGTTGTGCTTTGGCTCTGCGCGACTGCAGATGAATATAGTTCTTTCTAGAGTTCTCAACGGGTCGGGTCGGCCCGACAAACCCGACGGGACCCGCCGGTTCGGGCCGGGTTCGGGTCGAAAATATAAGCAAATGACTCGGGTCAGGTCGGACCTCGGGCTTAATCTTTTCCGCTCAGTGAAAAAAAAAAAACATTTATTAATCATCGCTGCTGTTCACCGTAAAGAAAGTCTGGCTGCTGCGTGCAATGTGCATCATGGAGAGGGGCGGGGGCAGACCTGACGCCGCTGCGTGCACGCCTTTAGCCTGGAGAAGAAGATGGAGTTGGTGAAAAGTAAACTTGCCGCAGGTGAATTCACCGTCGCTACATGTACTACAGGAGTGGGAAAATCAGAGGTCTGGAAAGTTGTTTGTATTGTTAAAAGGCGTGAACATTAAAGGTTGATTTGAATTCCCGTCTGCTGGTCATGATAATACGTGTATTAGAGAGAAAAAAAAATTATCGTCGGGCCGTGGGCCGGGTTCGGGTAGATAATTCATGTTGGAGTGTCGGGTTACATCGGGTCCGGGCTTTAAAAGTTCGGGTCCGGTTCGGGTCGGGTTGTAATTTTCAGGCCCGTTGAGAACTCTAGTTCTTTCTCATAACTAAAAAAAGAGAGAGATTATCCTACTGCTCATAAAACATTCACTACTACACTTAAGAGAACCAGTTTAGATGGAAAGGATCTCAAGCTGACTAGCTGAAGACGTTACTGTAGCTGTACCCATTAATGGACACCGTACTTCCGTGAAAATGAATCCAGCGCTGCGCTACAACAACCGTATGAACTGACCCTTCACAATAGATAATGCTTTACAATGAACTCAGAGAACTACATACAGGTATGCTAATTTATCTGTTCAATAAAATACCTTTCTAACCTGTTGAGTAATAAAAACGCCATCTCGCTTTTAAACCCCTTTAAAACATTTAAAACCCCTCAGTTCTTGCCATCTACGAAAAGCCAAGCCAATGTTGATTCAGGGAAATGATTCAGGGTAAGACAAATACACGTTTTGGAAGAAGGATTGATGATTTACTGAATCATTTAAATTTTGTTAATTTTAAACCAAAAAAAGTTACTTAGTGTACCTTTAAAAAACTGCAGATTTGTTGTATCACAACTGATTTTGAAGTCTTAAGTTGTTTTATCATCTTTACATGTTTTGTTTCCCCCTCCCCCTTACCATAATACAAATATTTATTACTGCTTTGTAGCATAAAATGTTTATCTTTAATGTATTTCATATTTTGAAATGTAAATACAAACTCTATGTAATTTAAAATAAAACTTACATCAATGTTACGTCACATAGTTGTCAAAAGTTTGTTGTCCTGTTTTGCAGTAAAAACCATAAACTATATTTGTTTTCTGACATTGTTAAGTGTATATAAGCAATTAATGACTAGATGGAGTAAACCACTTTGGAAAACACAGTCTGTATAAAGGCTAGCAAGCTTTCCCCCATATGATTCATTCATTTAGTGGCTCTAAATAAGACCCAGATGATATTATATTATACATTATTATTGTGAAAGATGAATGACAGAAAACTGTGTCTGACCAAAAAAAAGACCTCCAAAAGCCTCAGTGCTTACACCCGCATGGCATCTTAAATAGATGGTCTCTCCCTAACCTAAAAGCAATAACATAAAAAGCATTTTATAAAAATAAAACTGTTTGTAAGTTGTCTTTTTGTACATATTTATGCTTTATTCTCAAACTTTATAACTCTATTGAATCAGTTGATTGAAACCTCAAAGAATGTTAATGAATAATTTCCTATAAGAGCATTAAAATCTATAATTATCACATTGTATATTGTTGCACTTTAAGGGGAGTTTGATGTTTGAAAAAAAAAAATACTTTTAAAGGTATGCTTTACAATTATGCATTACATTTTCTCACCTGGGCTGGGCTTGCTTGCTTGCTTGTTTTTTATGTTGTTATGTTTTTAATGTTTTTTGGCAAATGTAATGGTCCTTTCACATCAAAAGTGAAATGAATAAGTGAAAGAAATGCAAATTCACGCCTGTACAGTAGAGGGCGCAGCTCAAACAAACCTATTCTGGACTGCAGAAGAATAGGACACAAGAGAAGAAAGTTCAACACTCTTCTTCAGCACACACACACACACACACACACACACACACACACACACACACAAGTGTGTTGTTTAAATAAATTCATTTTTGCTTAATGGTATGGTTGAGTTGGATAATCGAAGGTCAACAGCAAAGACATTGGTTAATAAAGTCTGAATAAATGCATAAAGTATATTTGTGTAATTTAACATATTTAAATATTGCAGGTAGCCGTAATATTCTTAGTTGAGTTTGCATTTCAGTTTTTATCCATTTTGAGGAATACTGAATCTGTTTTTGTGCAAGTGAGATGAGTAAATGTATACCCACATTTATTCTAGAACTAATAATAATATTTTTTGTTGTAAATGTAAAAGTACTTTACTAGTTACTTGAAAAAAGTAATCTGATTACATAACTCACATTACTTGTTATGCGTTACCCCAACACTGCATTTACTGTATATTTCCTAATATATGGTAACAGTTTAGATACAATTTTATGTTCTATTCTGATTAGTATGGAATGCTCTGTATTTGTGAACTTGATGATATATTTTATGGCGATACATTTTTAAGGATGTGAAAGTTGTCTACTTTACTTTAGATAAAATTTGGATAGAAATACATGTGCAGGCTTTGCACCATTTGAGGGCAGCAAAAGCAAATTCAGCAGGCCATGCAAACACCTGACTTGTTGGATTGCATTATGGTTGCATCTGGGGCACATATACTTCATATCTATGCATCATATTTGTATCTGAGCTCAAGGCAGAGAGAAAACTCTCAAATTATAAAGACCAAAAACCTGCAACAGAACAGACATACATTTAATAAAATTCTTGCTAAAAGTGTAGCTATTCAAATAAACTGAATTTTTATGATTTTTCCACAGACAATGCAACTAAATTCAAAATTGGTACTTTATAGTAGATAAAAATTATAAAATAAAAAATAAAAATAACAACATTCATTCATGTTTATAAAATAGCACTGATTACAATAAAACTCATATTGTCTATGTTGACGTTGTCATGTAGGCCTAACAAAACACAGCAACAGTTACTGATTGGAAGTGACGAAATAATGAATTTGAGATGTTATCAATTTAATCCAAGCAATATCATGCGCTTCCACGTGAGTTGATGAATCATTCGTTCGTGAATTCGACTCATAAGATTCATTTCTGCGCGCCGAGAACAGTGAACGGAAATTAACTTAAAATGAAAATAAGTTTAGCTAAAAATGGAACAGGTGCTAAATAAGAAAACGGTCTCTGTTCCCCTCTCTATCCTTGACCTTTTAGTTTTCACGTCCGTGCGTCCCGCGTCATAGTAGCAGGAATACAACCAAGGCGGAGCAACGAGCGTGGCTTCATCCTCTCGCACACGCGCAACATAGATATCACGCACGCGCATGTCTGAACAGTTAGCTATCACACAGTCGAAGCAGTAAAATTGTAACAGTGAGAGAAACCGGTCAGTCACCCCCTCTGAATGAACAAAATTATCACTGGCGCAGAGGTACGACATATTCAAGCTAAGTCGCAGCATGTTCACATTAAACGGATAGCATGTTATGTTATGAGTGACACTAAGAGGTTATGTTTAAACTTTAGCGGCTAGCCGAAACTCTGGCATGCGAGTAGGTGTGGCGTGCACTAGAGGTTCGGTGGGTGTCCGCGTGCGTTACATTGTACACGATGTTCTAATAAATTCTTTAGTGCAAAAATATTACTCATTCTCGGGACAATTGCTAGCAAAAATGTACGTTGCAGTATTATAACAACTGTTCAGTTTTGAAGTGGTCTGTGTGAGAAACTTGAGCAACTTTGTAGTTGTGTGTATTAGTGTTGCATGCATGGAAAGAATTCATTTCATGCAGTCAAGGGTTTGTGAAATTGTACGTAACCGTATTAGTTACACCTGTATTTTTGGCAGCTCCCACAGTAGTCTGTATAGTTGTCATTAACTTGTCCACCACTACATACACATTATGTAATTACTTATGTTGAACAATGACAACCTCAGTCACTTTCAATGTATAGAAAGAAAATGTTTTTCAGTCAGTCAGTAACATTCTGCTGATATCTCCTTTGTCCATTACAGGTTAAAGTCATTCTCTTGAGGTCATAGTAACATAGTTTATGTTCACATACTTGACAGAAAAAAATATAGCTTTTTTCTTTGTGTAACGGATGCCAGAAGTTCAGACAAACCCAATTTCTACTTTTAGAAATGTTTTTTTGTTTGTGTTTTTGTTCTAGGACTTTTGAAAACTGTCATTTGGTCGTGCATGTCACTGAGAGCCTGACGTTTCTCTTAAATGGCTGCCTCTGGCTCCTCCACCACGGTGCCTGAAGGATTTCACTATGAGACCAAGTATGTCATTCTTAGCTACCTCAGCCTGCTCCCACCACCAAGATCAAGAACCTCAGAGACAGCGGAGGGTAAGAGATCACATCCACAAATCACTATGTACAAATAGCCTGCCTGGCAAGAATTGTAAGGAGTTTAATTTCGTCTCAAAACAATGACGCAACTTTCAGTAGTCCGCTTGTGTCCGTAATGCAAGGAAACGGGAAGCATATATTGTAGTGTATGCATAGTCAGGCAAGAAATCACTTTTTCTCACTTTTTCATGCATGGGAAAAAGTCATTTGGTTTATGCAATACAAATTCCTATAGAAATAATGGGACTGATGCAAAATGGTATGTAACCATAGGAAAGACTTATTTAACAAAATTCAGTGGTTTGAACAAATACCCCCGGTTTCACAGACCAGGGCTGCGTTTCCCAAAAGCATCGTAAGCCTAAGTTGATCGTAGAACAATTGCCACTAATGGTCTCTACGATTATCTTAGGCCTACAATGCTTTTGGGAAACATAGCCCAGGCCGAAGCCTAGTCCCGGACTAAAATCATGTTTGAGCGGTTTCAACTGAAAGCAGCTTGTACTGACATCTCTTAAAATATGTCAGTGCCATTGTTTTGTCTTAAGATGCAGTATTTTTTTTTTCTAAGGCACATTTAAAAGTTACAGCTTAATCCTGGCTTAATCTAACCCTTGTCTGTGAAACCGGGTCATAGACTTTTTCATTAAGACTCTTTCACACAAATGCACAAGATCACAGAAGTCACGTACATGCCACAGGGAACAGATGCTGCCTTCACATAGTTGTCTGAAATTTGTTGCATTCAACTGCCTTCAAGATTATAGGAGTCAAGGTGAATACAAGGATCACTTCTTGGGGAAGTCTTATTAAAGCCAAAATGTATCCAATGGAATTTGAATAAAGTGCCATTCAACCATATAAACATACCCTCCCTATTGCATACATTAATTGTGCCATCTAGATTCTGTAATCTAATGCTTTTTCGATGTTTTAAAGTACATAAAATATGCATCAAATGGTTATTTATATATGCAAATTTTGACTGTAAAGGCAAGAGAAAGCAGCGTAGATGAAACTTTACAGTCACTACAGCAATAGTTCTCTTCTTTACAATGTTTAAAGTATATGGCCCGCCGAACTCGGAAACTTCGGTTTCAAAAAACACAAATAGGTTTCTCAGTCGTAATTACGGCTGGAGAGGATGTTCGTGTCCAATTTCGGACTAGGAAGTTTGTATTTATGATAGTGTCCAAAATGTCACTTTTTCAGTTAATCCAGGTACTTGAAGTCCACTTATTGTTGAAATTGTACTATTTTGCACTATTTTGTAATATAAGAATGCAAATTGGGATGCACCTTAGAACTTCCAAAAGGTCTTTGTGCAGTTGTGTTTTCCCTTTACAGGCTGAAACTACCTGCCCTAGGACTGTTCGTGCTATCCATAGAGCTGCTTTGCTAAGGATCTTGGTTTCTAATTCTGCCATTACAGTTTCAGTCGCTAGTAGGGTTGTCCACAGTTACTGAGGTCACATTCCACTTCCAGGAATCTCCATTTTGCCCTTGAACATGGGCTGTAACTCAAAGTGCTGTATACAGAGTGCTGTAACTAGTGTAATTTGATTGAAAAATGCCTGCAGGTATTGCAAGTAATGCATTAACAAATCTTTCAGAGTGCATGTGTTGTCTATACTTCTTAATTATGTGGCAGGCCATATATGGTTGGCAAATTTGGTCCCACTGGTGTTGTTTAGTCTTTTGATGCCGTTTGGCCAGTTCTAGCTTCAAGCGGTCCCTGGAATTTTGCTTGGAATCATTATAGGACTGCTTCTTGTGAATATTGACTTTTGACTTTTATTTAGTACTTGTGGACTTCAGAAGGAGATGCAAAGCGCACATGCAGTATGTCACTGACAGTTAATCTGGTTGACACAGAGGATGGTATGGGTGTAAGCTGCCTTTTGGAGATTTTGGAGCCTTGGGCACATCAGCGGTTCAATAAGGAATGTCCTGTGTCCTGCTCTGGTTTTCAATCAGTCAGCTTTGAAAGTAGCTTCTGATCCCTCTTTCCACTCGACCTGCTTTGCACTCTGACAGACTGTCATGTGCAATCAGCGTTGGCTTGTTCACATGCCACTGGTTCAGAGTGAAGCGCAGCCCTCTCAAATCTGACTAAAGACCTGCCCAGCCTGGGAAAAATCAATGTGAGCTCCCATCAACTTTTGCAATGTTGTTTAAGGCTTTATTGTCCACTTCACAGTCTTTATTCACTCTCTCTCTAAGTCTATCTGACTGTTTTTTTCTGCCTCTAACACTTTCTCTTTTTGTAGTCAGTCACTGATGTTTGTGGTTGAGGGAGTTGAATGTTGAATCTACTGGTCCCTGTAAGCCTGGGCTGTAGAAAACACTAAATAATTCACCAGTGTGTGAATGAACAGCCGCACATTTTATGGCAGCATAGAAAAGCCAACTGTTTTACAGAATAATGTTTAATACAGTATTGAAATATAGTAAAATGTAAAAGTAATTAGAATCAATGCTGATAACAATGGGAATGAATTTAAAAGGAATTTAAACTGAAATGCCTGGACACATGAGAATTTGATAGGGAAATGATCATAAAAACAGGCTGTTTACATATATTATTTGGAGCACATCATATGCTGAACATACTGGACATTACATTATAAGTTCTGAATGCAGTAGTATGTCTAAAGCTTTGTTAGTTTCTGTTCTTTCTGTCTGTTAGATATGAGATGCTATGGCTGCTTATATTTCATGGAAAATTCACTTTGTGTCGCTCCTATATTTTGCAAAAGGCAATATCATCTCCACTGATAAAAAGCACAGCTTTTGGATTGTTTAGAAGTTATGTTAGTATTTGAAGAAAAGGAGTGCAGATCTGTGTTATAGTCCAGTATCTTTGGCTCAGTTTCTCTGTTGTTTTCTTTCCACTTCACCTTTTTTAGCTTCATCAGTCATGCAGAAAATTACTTGCCTAAATATTTGAATACCTGGAGTTTCCAGGCTTGTTTTATGCTTGTTTGTGTCAAGATTAAATAATCAAAATTGCTTTAAAAAGTTAAGTACTTAATATTAGCAAGATATCTAAATAGCTGATGAAAATATAATATTTCCTGAAAATGTAATATTTCCTAAACATGTCAGCAAACACCTCTATTAAAAAAATACTATTTAAATGAAGAAAATAAATAAATTTAAAAATAAATAAAATTTAACTTTTTTGTAATAAATAAACACGTGTTATGATTCTGTGCAGGAGAGAGCCATTCTACACAGGAAGTTCAAAGAGAGCGGAATAGCAGCCTGAAGAAACAGATTGAGAATGAAATGAAGCAGCTGGAAGAGGAAATTGCGGCCTGTAAGATGTTTTTTGTTATAACTGTAATTTCATGATAAAATAAATCTGAAATCTGGATCATGGTTTAAAGTCATCTGCCTCTTTTTCTGCTCAGCTTTTTCCAGGACTGGTTTTGATCAGCACACATCCCCTGTGTTCAGTCCAGCCAATCCAGAGAGCTCCATAGAGGACAGTCTGGCAGTGCTGGGGGACCGCATCTCCCGGGACCTGGACATGCACCTGTCCTCCGCCACTCACACGCTTCTGCGCAGGTCCTTTTAAAAGTCCAGGGAGAATTCCTGGACAATTTTTAGTAGTTGGTAAAAAGCTCTTGCAACTGAAACGTTCTTGGCAGAGGTCTATGCCAGAAAAATGTATTGTGTAAACAGCCTGCACACACTTATAATAAGTTGGCTTGTAAAGGGAGTTTAAATGACTATTCTTGACATTTGACTTAAATATTGACTGAAAGCTTTCAACATATATTATCTTGACGTTTTTCGGAACAACTAGCAAATTCAAATAAATGCAGAGAAATGTTCTGAACGGTGATTATATGAATGTGTCTCTTGTGCAGGGATTTGAGCTTTGAGCACTTCAGAGCAGCGGTGGAGGAGGTGTCCTCTCACGCTCAAGAAGGATGGAGCAAGGTCATTTAAAACACTCACCACATAGGTGCACACAAAGCGCCCTCATGGCCATTGGGCTGTTTTCACTAATGTGTGAATGTCTCTGTCTATCATTTTCTCATTCTATTATTGTGTCTCTCTGTTTAGGTGTTGGTACCCTTAGTATTGTTACAGAACCTGCAGACTGAAGGGCAGCCGCTGGATTCTCTGCTACATTATGGTTTGCGTTATCTTGAGGAATCACAAGCAGACTTCATCATTATGCAGGGAGGATGGGTGAGTGGCTTATATTTAAGACAGTAGATTTGATCTAGATCATTAACAGTTGATTCTTAACCATATCAAAAGTTTTTTTTCATCAATAATGCTAGGCCTGTTGCAATTATTACATAATTATTACTGAATATTTGATAATATTGAGATAACTGCGATCATAGTGCAATTTAAATTCCAAATACATACTTTAATCCATGAAAAAGAATTAAGCAATTGTGAAAAAAAAAAGAAAAAGATATGCACATTTTCTTGCCTCTCTTTCTGGTGCAGTAGTGTGTTGTGGTGTGACAAATGAACATCTCTGCAATTCGATAGCAACTTACAAAATGTTTGATAGTCCAACTGGGTGTACCTTACAGCAGTGGTTCTCAACCTTTTGACTAAAATGCCCCCCATTGTCCAACACAAATCTGGAGGTAAGATCCAGATCCAATACTAGATTTCCTCTAGTATTTCTGATATAAATATGACATAGTTGTTTGTTTGTAATCTTTTTTTTTATAAACAAAAACACAAACATTTAATTATTATTTTAATATATATATTTTAAATAATAGTACTATTAATAGTTATTAAAATTAATTTAAAATGTTATGATTAAAATGATTAAAATGTTGTCATCCTGCAGCCTCATTAGAAGTTTGCTGAGGCCTCCTAACACCAAAATCAGAGACGACAAATAAGAAATATGACAGAACGTGTGGATTTAAAAGTATGCCCATTTTATTTGTATTAAACCTAAGGGTACTAATATCAGACCCGACCCATGTTCAAAGCACTCGTCAAAGTTTTGGACCCGAACCTGCTCGGGTCTCGGGTCGGACCTTGGTTTTTGTTTTTTAGATCCAAGACTACCTTTGAAGACCTCTAGTTCTGGCCCCTGGGCTGAGAACCACTGCCTGTAAGAGTTTAAGGTCAGTTTCCAAAGACAAAACGGGTTTCTTCACAGAACACACACAATGTTTTTCAAGACTTCTGTCAGGAGAGGGAGCCAGAGCTGTTCCTTTTTTTTTTTCTTTTTTTTTTTTTTACATATAACCCCCTTCAGCTGCTGTTGGATAATGCTAGCCATTGTGTTTTTTGTTTTGTTTTTTTTAAGTATGCAGAACCCTTTAGATACAAAGGGCTTAGTGTTGGTTAAACGTGTTATGCTGCTCTGTGATGAGCAAGATAACTTTATTTAGTGTTTCTTCTACACTTTCACCTTCCTCTCACCTTTATGGACTGTGTGATTAAGAGCATATTTGTTTAAGCCACAGTTCTTCGCTATTTCATATATAAGGCCATAATAAAGAATTTCTCTTTAACTTAATGTTTTGCATAATGTGCACACTCATTCCCATTCAGCTTATCAAAATGTATGTAATTTGTTAGTTCAAACTGAAGATTGTTCATTTCTAAAGGCTATCTTTTCCTCATGCAAATGTTTTATGAGAACAGTTCTTCACCTCTGTTAGATGATGTTGTAAAGGAATATGAAGGTCTTGTTTGTTTATGACATCCGATTTGGGTCACATTATATCTCATAGGAGGGCCGTCCTTATGAAAGACGCAGTTGATGTGTTCTGTGTGCGAGCTGAAGAACTCAGTCAGAAGGAATAATTTAATTAGAGCACCGCTGACACTTACACAGGGAGGAGGGGACACCATTGTTTTATACTTCAGCTCGGGAAGGACCACATTCCAGTGATGGAGTGAGAGCTTTGGCATAGATGATATTGAATAAGCATCTGTGAGAGTTTGAATGCAGGAGGGAGGAGTCGGACAAGTAGGAGGAGAATCCGTGTGCAATCAAACCAGACCTCCTTCTCGGCACTTCCAGCCCCATTACTCTGACAGCAACCTTTTATCCTGTGTATACGTTCTCTCCGGCACTCATTCACTTTATTTCCTTGTGACTGCTGGAGTTCTGCGCACTTAGGAGTTGAACACAGGCAGGTAGGACAGCTGCTTTCTTCTTGAGCTCTGGACCAGATGAGATTATACTTTCATGGTCCATTTACGAAACAATTTTTTGCGATTTAGGTCTTTTTGTCCACCATCTTGCTCTCCATCACTTTGCAAGCACTTTATCTTAGAAAGGACACTCGGGTTTAATTCTGTATTTAGTTATCTCCATTAAATAGGTCAGTCAGTAAATACTGAATTTAACATTTAACTTGTTTTAGTGTAGAAATGACTGCTGCTGGAGTAACTTTGTTTGCTCAATTCTTCTTTTGGATGAATTTGATCAAATTTTTTGCACATTTGCAGAATCACAATAATTATAGTATTACAAAACCACAAAATAGGCCTTAATCGTGACACGAGAATACATTTCTGAGTATATTGTTTGCTCTTATGTAAATTATAGCATCAATTTACTACGACTATTCATGTACAAATTGTTTTGTTGGATGATTTATGCAGAAAATTCTTTCATGAATGAGATTCAAAGCCAGTGACGGGAATGAGAAAGGATCTCTCTCTGCGTGTTTGTGGTTCAGGTAAACCCTACGTTATGGGGACAAAATGTTCACACAAAGATGGCAAAATCCAAAATCCTTGTCTTTGTGGGGACATTTTTGGTCCTTATGAGGAAAACAGTTTATAAATCATACTAGGTGATGTTTTTTGAAATGTAAAAATGCAGAACATTTTCTGTGAGGGTTAGGGTTACAGGATAGCATATGCAGTTTGTACTGTATAAAAATCATGTCTATGGAAAGTCCCATAAATCATGGATACCCAATGTGTGCGTGTGTATTCTGCCAAACCCAGGGCAAAGCAGCAAGAAGCCATTTTGAAAACTAAAACAGTGCATTAGTCAATGACGTGTTCCGCCGAATCATGCCGTCTGGTCTGATCATGATAAACTCTTGGTCAAGGGAAAACTGTTCAATACACCCCACCAAAGGAATTACAGATACCCGATATGAGGGACAAAATGAAATTTTGTCTTGTGAGTAACCCCACCCCATGATCCCCTTCCTGTCCCTCTGTCTGTAATGTATGCAACAGAGAGGTGACCTTCAGTGTGTCTGTGTCACATTGCCCAGCAAAGATTCTTGAGATGGCATGATGTGATGTAATTTGACTCCAGTTGTGTGGTACAGACTAACCGCTGCCAGACCGCCCTGTCTGTATGTCAGTAAGTGCTGAGAGCAGAGCTTGATCCACGTCAGGTCGCATCACCCTGCGCATCGCTCAGTCCGACCTCTTACGTAACTGCATTTTACAGGCGATGTGCTGCTCTCATCACACAAACTGTGGCTATACGCCACCCCCACACGCTCTAGATGAAGAACAGAAATAAATCTGATAAATCCTCATATGAAATCTGCTTGAGCAGGGCTGTCCCAGTTTGACTGCCTCAAAACTATTCCCTGTGCTAGTCGAGATCGTGACCTGTATGCTTGACAGACTCTGGGAGACAAATCTTTCACCTAAGGAATCCGGTTTGAATTTACTTTAACAATATTAAATATTCACTTATGTACATTTAGGATGTGTTTTGAGGAGAAATGCAGCCCACTATGGGTGAAGCCTATGAGGAATGTTTCACAGTTTCCACAAAAATATTACTCAGCACATCTTGTTTTTAACATTGATAATAATAAGAAATGTTTCTTGAGCAGCAAATCAGCACCTAAGAATGATTTCTGAAGGATCATGTGACACTGAAGACTGGCGTAATGATGTTGAATTTTCAGCTTTGACATTACAGGAATAAATTACGTTTTAAAATATATACAAATAGAAATTAGTTATTTAAAATTGTAATAATATTTCAATATTACTGTCGGACTGTATACCTGATCAAATGAATGCAACCTTGGAGAGCATGAGAGACTATTCAAAAACATAAAAAAATCTTACTGACCACAAGCTTTTAAACGGTAGTGTATGTTTTGTAGGCACATTGGTTCTCATACTTAAGTAGTATTTTAGTACTAAATTACTAAATGGCTAAGCACTAGATCGGTTTTATGATCTGCGTATCACCCCATTTTCAATATTGCGTCCTCATATGAACGTGAAAGCATTTGAGTTTGGCAGGCATGCGTGAGTTTTGTCTGTAGGCGAGGGTGGGTACATGTATCTTGGGTGGTGTTGCATAGGCACCTATGGCTCACCTAAGAAGAAACGCCTTACAACAACATAACTTCATTTTAAGATAGTCTCTGGATAGGACAGCAAGCCTTATCTTGCAGAAAACATGTCTTGTCTTCACCATTTCAAAAAGCTATTGTCAAATCAGACTTTGTGCATGTGGTTTTTGTTACATTACATTGAGCAAAAGTAGCAGTAAAGACATACAATTTCAAATAAATGCTATACAAAAATGTATCATGGTTTCTGCAAAAATATTAGGCAGATTACCTGTTTTCAAAATTGATAATATAAAATCTTTCTGGTGCATCAAAACAGCACATTAGAATGATATCTGAAGGATCATGTGACACTGAAGACTGGAGTAATGATGCTGAAAATTCAGCTTTGCATCACAGGAATAAATTACATTTTAAAATATAATTTTTTTTATAATAATAATACTAGCTGTAATATGGCTTTTTCCTGTATTTTGATCAAATTAATGAGGCCTTGGTGAGCATAAAAGATTTCCAAAAAAAAAACTCATCAACCCTAAACCTTTTTTCTTTAACTGACATATCCTGTTGTTTGTTGTTTACCCTGCTGACTGTATGGTTATTAAAGTACATAAAGGTCAGCTGGTTTCTTTGGAAACTGACTTGAGGGGCAATATCTCCAGTTTGCTTTATGCAAATGAGCAGAAACGGATGTTTTTACAGACAATGAGCATGCTTGACCTAGTTGTGGTAGACACGCAGAAACCAACGTCATATGCGGACAGACACCACAGCCGTTAGGTTTTGTCATTGTGTGGATGTCAGAGTTAGATAAAGACATGACCGTAAAAAGAAAGAACTAACAGTGCAGTGAATACAGGCTGAAAAAGAGGAGAGTGGGATAGCACACTTCATGTAGAGTTCTTTCCTTATTGTAAATGGTGATGGCACTTTCCCCCCATGTTTTTGACCTGACTTACCATATCTCTAGTTATGTTAAGTCTTTTTAAAGCTTATTTTGATTATCAAAACCATGAATGAAGAGTATTTATTATTATAGATGTAATACTCTCACACTGGCTGGCATATGAAATGAAATGACAAATGCTCCATGTCATGGTAAATTCCACTCACTGTGCTAAAATGTTTTTTTTTTTTTTTTTTTTTTTTTTATAAATGTTTTTGATAGAGGTCTGTTATGTTCACCAAGGCTGTATTTATCAAATATACAGTATAAATGTATTTATTTCTGTGATGGCAAGTTGATTACTCCAGTCTTTAGTGTCACATGATCCTTCAGAAATTATTCCAAAATACAGTATTCAGATTTGTTAAGAAAAAAATCTTGTTATTATTAATGTTGAAAACAGTTGCTGCTTAATAATTTTGTGGAAATGATGATAGATTTTCAGGATCCTTTGATGAATAGAAACTTAAAAAGAACAGAATTTATTTGAAATAGAAATATTTTGAAACATTATAAATGCCTTTACTGTCACTTTTGATCAATTTAATGCATCCTTGCTGAAAAAAGTATTAAAAATGTATCTTACTGACCCCAAACATTGGAATTGAAAAAGGTTTTATTTAAAATAAATCATTTTGCAAATAAATGTTGGTATTGTAATAAATATATGTGTAATATATTTTTGATTCTTGTCAAATCAAATTTGCACCCACATGTGACCAGATGTATGTATGTATGTGTCTGTGTGTGTGTAAGTGTGTGTTCAGAGGTCTATAAGAGTAGACCATAGTAAATGAAATGTTTTTATATTGGTCAATGTAAATCTCAGTATACATGTATGTATGATATATTTTATTATAACATCAGCCTGCCCAGGGACTGCGGGTGGAAATTAGCTCTTGAGCTAAAACCTGGTACTATGCATCTCTCCCCTTGAGGTTAATGTTTATTGTACGCTGTCCCTGTTTCTCTAAATAAATAAATACAAATACAAATACAAATATATTTATATTTATGCATTTGGCAGAGACTTTTATCCAAAGCGACTTACATTGCATTTAAAGGTACACATTTACATTCTTATCATTTCTTGCTTTCTCTTAGCATTTAAGGCCTTTAAGCACAAAAGCATTAAAATACATTGTTTTATTAAGCAAGCATATAACCATTTTGATCATAGATGGAAAAGACCATTTACCGCCAATAAAGGCAATTTACCATAGGAAATATGTTTTTTAAAGCTTTTTGACCATTATGGTCTGTGGTCTGATCTCCATAAATTTTTACATGCTTGTTTAGAATGTTATGTCACGTGCTCACCAATTTTCGTGAAGTTCTGAGTTTTCGGTTAGGATTTATAGGCTTTTGAGTGTATTTTGCCACGCCCATTTTCGAAATGACCCTGTTACAGCCATACGAAAAATGCAAAAGTTGAACTTTTTTTTTAATATAATTATTGATCTAGAGAGTCCAGAGAATTGTCCTAGATTGGGATGATTCCGATCAGGCGAAAAACCTAGGACTATTTCGCAAAAGTAGGTTTTTAACATAAACCCGAATATTTAATGAACAATTTGATTGACAGCAGTGGTTCTTAAGACAAAGTTTTTCAGTATGAGGAGATCTATCAAATGATATGCATATTGTATGGATGTGTGAAACACCACGTGATTACAGAACCGTAAAACGCGTTAGCGCCAACTAGTGGCCGATTTCTTTCAAAATTCTTACAGACCTCTAGGGCCATGAGTCGAACATGCCCACCCAAGTTTCGTTCCAATCTGCCTCCTTTAACCTTGTCTAATAGGTGCTCAAAATTCATTGGCCGACGGCGGCCATGTTTTTCGAGATACGCCAATGTCCACAATGACATACATGGCACCTTGGACCAAGACACTGCATACCAATTTTCAAGTCAGTCGGACTAACGGTCAGGTGGTCATAGCCCGTTTTGTTTTTTTCATGTTATAGCACCACCTAGTGTTCAGTCGTCGCAATTACTGTGACCTCAAATTGAACTCCTACATATGTGTACTGAGTTTGGTGAAAATATCTCATTTACTTTGAGTTATAGCCATTTTAGTAAAATAGGCTCCTCCCACAACGTTCGTTTTGTGCCACTTAGCGACCGTGAATCGAAATTTCAACTTTTTTTGGATAATTATTCTGAGCAGTTTCATGCTTTTGATCGCTGTAGCGCCACCTATGGGCCGATTTGGCTAAGTCTGCGTATCTGAGTAGCGATACTACTACCATTTGACCAAGTCTCAATGGTTGCTAGGCCTTACGGTTTGAGCTGCCTGATCAGTTTTATGGCGGAAAAAATAAAATAATAAAATTACTAACAATTACAATAGGGTTTCAGCACTTTGTGCTTGAACCCCTAATAAATCAAGTAAGATGTCTAACATGTGATTTGATGTTAATTGTATGAGAACGGGTTCCTTTTTTTAAAATTGATTTTAAGTCATCTGTGTACCTCATTTGTTTGTGAAGTTTATGATTTGTGTGGATGAGCCACACTAATCTACATGAGAATGGTTTGCAGACATGATTAGACTCAAGGAAATGCAGTTAAAAACCAAACAATATGCATTTGTTTTTCAATCTTACTGTGGCTTGGGTAATGACGTCAGGAAATGCGTACATTGCTTTAACCACAGTTTGTAAATTGTAAATTGTTATGACTCAGTCATAACGTGTTTGTTTGGAAGCTTATCTTTATGAAAAAACAGCTGCCAACTCTCATGCATTCATCGTGAGACTCACGCGATTGACACTTTTCACACAATCTCTCACGCCACACATCCATTTTCTCACGCACAGAAAAGTCGTGAAGCGAAGAGGACACTGACACCCGACAGACTAGACAGGGCAGGTTATTTTTGATATATTAAAAAAAAAACTCAGCTCTCTGATTCTGTCAATTTTATTACGAAATTCAAACAATAAATACCGATTTGGCGCTTGTAAATGTGACGTGACAGATCCCTAGCGGCTCGTGAACCGATCATCTCTAATAGCTAATGGTAAATAAACACGAACACTGTTGAAAGATACAGTACAACTTACCGGAATGTATATTCCTCATACATAATATCGATCAATCAGTGTTTTTCATCCACGGAAAGGGTCAATAAAACAGCTGGAGAACAATTGTCACAAAACATTTACCTCAGAATGCCATTTAATGACCATAATATAGGCTATATGTAGCTGGCCAGAAAAAAAGAGCTATAGAGAGTATTTTGCAAAATATGTGTACTATTACATATTTATTATATTTTTTCTTATATAATTTAAATAAAGTAAAAAAATAAAATAAAAAAAACGCATTATATTTAATTTGAGTTATTTTTAACCTTAAAAAATACTACCAGCTGATAGGGCTCTCTGTATGTTTACAGCATTAAGTGAGTTTTTTTTCTTGAGAAAAATTAACGCCTATCTTGTGTACCTAATATTTATCCAAATGAGTCAATATTAAATCAAATCACAAGAATTTAATTTAATTGAAATCGTGAAATTTGTGTCAAGCAATAATAAAAAAATGTAGCTTACCAGAAATTGTACCACGTAAACAGTGCAACATGTTGTCACTAAACCTAATAAAATTCAGTTTAGTTACAATCACAATACACTTATGACAAATATATAAATAAATTCAATAATCAAATTCAAATCGTTTAATGCACAGCTAGAGGTGGATTATCCCCATGCCCTCCATGGTCAATTGGCAAGACTGAAAAGTTAAAGATCTTATTTATGTTTGCTGCTCAATATTTGACCAGAAGGGTTAAAATGATGGTAAAATGATTTTTGTCAGTTATGGCTTTTTAGATCTAGCATTCTTCCCGCTCTGAAATCATACATAGAGATAAAGTACTGCGGTAAGATTACATTTATTTAAATTAATGATCGAGAGAGAGAGATGCGTGTGAATTACTTGCGACTGTGCAGTGTCTCTCTACTAATAGTGAAGCTGTGGGTTTCAGAAAATTAAAAAACGGCAACATTATCCTCTCGTTGCTAAAAAAAAGTAATGTAGCGATTTAGTAGCGAAGCTATGTTAAGTTGAAGGGCACCACTGGCAACAAGTTTCTGTGCTCCTAAATCTTCTGTGCACAGCGCCATTTCCGATCTTTGTCTTCGAGTGATGCGTGTGTGTGTGTGCATGTTTCAATAAAAGGAGCTCATTAATATAGAACGGTGATTAAATGGCACCTACCTGTGCATTAAACTGTTTTATTGCACACCGTCCAGCCAATCAGTGTCGAGTATTCAGACAGACCGTAGTACTGTATATGTATACAGAATTTTCTATAAACACTATATCAGTATAGAGGTTTTCTGATGTTTGGAATTAAAAAGCGACTAATGAACTAACTGATTGATATTTCCTCTCTTTACATTAAGGGCACTGTGTTCAGCCTGGATGAAGCGGAGGACCCGGGTGTGATCATAACTGAGGACAGTAACGACATTTACATCTTGTCAGGTGAACAGGCCTCGGATCAGCTAAGCCCTCCTGCTTCACTACTGACTCCTGGAGATAGTAGTGGGCCGGCTTCCTGGCAGACAGAGAGTCTTCCTGTGTCTTTGACAGGACACGAGTCTTGGGCGCAGGTTGGCATGATGGACCCAGAAGACGCCAAGAGTCTGGACAGCGCCGAGGGAGTGGCGTTAGTCGAAGAGCAAAGCGAGAACAATTCCTCAAACTCTGACATTGTCCATGTGGAGCGTGAAGACGCTGAACTGCTTGAAGAAAGTGGGGAGACGGTGGAGGAAGGGGAGCTGCAGAGTAGCGTACTTAGCGTGCTGGGCAGCGAGAGCGAACTCGCCGCAGTCAGAGAAGCAGCGTCAGATGCAGAGCTGGCTCCACCCGCACCGGAGCCAATTGTGGAACCGATCGTGATGGAGATCCCTCCACCTCCACCTCCAGCCTCAATAGAGCAAGAGCATCAAGACACCCATGCTGCTTCTACCGCCTCATTGCCCGTGCCTGAGCCTGAGTTTCAATCTCAGCCTGTTCCAGCTCCTGTGGAGCCACAGTCATCATCCCCACCGGATCTAGAACCAGAAGCAACCCTTGAGCAAGTGATACTTCCAGAGGTTGAGCTGAAGGCCTACGACTTCTCTGTCCCAGACCCTCCTGAGGTGCAGACAAAGACAGAGCCACAACCCGAGTGCTCTGACCTCCCTGTGCTGCTATACAGCGGTGCTGCCCTGGTGGCCATTGCTGCAGTATTGGCCTTTGGAGCGCTGGCCTACAGGAAGAAGTAGAAAGTCTGTGAATGTCCATGACCTCACTGTATCTCTTGCCCTAATGGAGCCCTGTGGGTCAACGTGCCGCCACAAGCTATACTTTATGGGAAAAGTACTCCTCTGATATGTGTCATACCATTTTGTTTTCTGTTCTCCTTGCTTTTATTTGTTGGCTTAGTTCTTTAAACCATCTTTATGACTGGACGGGAACTTGCAGGTGTAAATTCAGGTTTCTTTTGTGCTGTACTCGTGAACATGGGAGTGATCCGTTCACTAGGCTGTGAACTAGGTTTTGCCTGGTTCCTTAATATTAACGAAAGAAAAATCAAGGCTTCAGATCCATAGGAAGTTCATTTTTGTTAGTTAAGCATGTTTATTCTAATATATATATATATTCGATGATTTGAGTTTGATTTTAAAGCACTAGCTTGTATGAGTGCATTATTATGAATTTACCTTATTAGACATGAAATATTAAAACACAAAACTTTTTATGGGCAATGCCCTTTAGTTGGATTGTGTGATACTAAAAATATATCCATATTTGAACAAGATTACTCACAATAATCAAAAGCAAAGTCTTCACGTATCCTTGATTCCTTTTACACATCATTCAGCAATTCATATCAAACATCTTTAGTGTAATATTAGAATAAATTGCTTGAATGAATTCTTTTGTTTGAATTTCCCCTTTTAAATCTAAAATTAGAAGCCTAGGTCACAGCCTGAAATGGGAAACTCCTTCACTTTGTCCGTTATATTTTATTTAAGGGATTCTCATCAGTAAATGTACAACAATTTTCTATAATGTGAACAACTGTTCCTTAAGGAACAAAAACATGTTTGTTTAGGGCTCATGTGAAAATACTACACCAGCACAGTCAATAGTGCCATGACAACAGGGCAGTTGACTGAATTTATCTCAGAAACAGGAATCGGAAGATCATGTTTGGAAAGTCATGTTTAGCTTTATAATATGATGTTTCCAAGCATGCATTTTGTAATTAAATGTCCCTAATTCTGGGTCAGGAACTATTTCAATAAAATCTTTTTGTGAAGTATTGAAATATTATGTATGATGAAACATTAAACAGGTGGTTTAATCTTAAACCAACCTGTTCCAGAAACACCCAAATGGATTTTGTAATTGTAGAGTAAAAAGTGATTTGCTGTGTTAGATAATAACATTAAAGGTAGGGTAGGCGATTTTGGAGAGGCTAGCAATAGCAAGCTAGCTTTGAAATCATAAGATCCCATCTTCCCTTCAGAGCGTCTCCAAAGCCACACCTCCTCCAAAGCACATGAACACGCACTGTTAGAGCAGAGGCTGCAAAGTGTCACAAGAGACGGTATTAAATTACCTCATGTCTCAAAACACATAACATTAAAATAATGAACGTAAACAACTAATAGAGCTCTAGTTGTACCACCTGACTGCTGCAGGTTCATTTCAGCGTTGATATTGTTGCCATAAAATCACATAAATTCATTAGACGGTGTTCTCTTTAGTTCTCAGAGCAGAACGCAATGGGTTGCCATCTCTTAATTACAGTAGCTTTGGCGTGAATGCAGCATTAGCTTGTTTTGGTTCAGGAGAAACTGTAAAAGGTGCTGTTTGTTCGCAGCACTTCGTGACTGTCTACAACTCTTCATAGCTTCATGAAATGCGCTGACGACGTGTGACGTCTGCGCGAAGGTATGCAATGTTGACAGGCAGGTAGGACATCCTATTATTGAATTCGGACCGAATGCAATGATTGGATGAAAAAAAATTTTGGTCCTGAGACTTCCACAAAAGATGTATGTATATTTTTTAATATTTAGACCACTTCTATTATTGATTGCTATCAGGATGTGAAAGAATTTTAAACTTATATAACAAAAAGTGATTATGAAAAACATTGCCCACTCTAAATTTAACTATCTGTTGCTCAAATCAAGAGCTGACTTCAGGTTTGGGGGACTAGAATGTCTCTTAAATGCCTTCTGAGCCACACAAATCAGTCATCAGTACTTTACTGGTTTTCTTTGTTTCCTCACACAAAGTATTGTCCGTCTTCAGCCTCTGATTTACACCTTGCCTGTATCTTGTGCTGTTGTTTGATCCTTAAAAGCTCAAAAGGCCTGCACAGCACAGCCTTGTCACCCCTGTTTCCCTGTTGTGTGCCTATCCAATAGAGACCTTTGTCAAAACAATAAAAAACATAAGCAGAAGTCACATCTACAGGCAGGATCCACCTGTTGTGTCAGTGGTTGGCAACCTCACGTCAGAGAAAACAAAGTGCTATTTTTTTTGCAAGTGAGGTTTTTTGTATCATAGATGGACAAAAGCTGTGAAATAAAACTTCAATCAAGGGTGAACCTGGTGTTTTGTGTCCTAATTTAAGCATGAATTTGATTACAATGAAACACTGTCCTAAATTAAAATAAAAAAAAGATGTAAGCAGAAACTTAGTTTCTTCCTCTATTTTGTACTAATATGACTCAGGCTCGTTGTACATGAAAATAATGGGAGATCATGTGATATCCTGTACAGGCTGAGTGACAATTTCTGAATGCACTTTTAAACAAAGTTAGCAGAGGGGAGATGAATAATGCATTTTTCTCTAATTGGTTTATTATACAATTTTCTGGTTTAATCAGGATATTATTTTTCCATGGCAGTCAAAGAAACAGCCTAATGCCTAATCATAAAACTTAACATGACCAAAATGCAAAAATAAAATTACCTGTTTCACAAAGCATTAAAACAGTAATGAAAAAAAAAAAAAGGTTTCAGTCTAGACTTTGACTAAACCATGACCCAACTTTCTCTTTACAGGAGGCAAAAACTTTCAAATGTAGATTTCATTTATACAAAAACATTTACATATCCCTTACAAATGTATAACTGGTACACAGACCTCATCAGGGATCAGCGAGATCCGAAATACTGCACCACAGTGCCATAAAGTCTGAACAAAAACCGGGGCACACGCTCACACACAGTCTTCATGAGCACAAAAGTCAAGGCCATCTCGACAAGTTCCTTCTTAAACTCTTTGGCTCCGGCCACCTGGTGAAGTAAGCCCTGCACTCCATCAGATAGATGTCTGGACCATAACTGCAAATGTTAAAGGAATATTGTGAGATATGGGTGTTAAATGATGCCAGGTTTAAGGAGGAACCATTAGTGTAAATTTATTAGAATAAATAAACTGCTCAGAATCATTAGTCTTACCTGAGGGTCACAAGTGTCCAGTTTCTTGGTCAAAGTTTCAGCGGCTTGGTACAGGACTCTCTGCTCAAGCAAGTCAGCAATTCTGATCAGCTCTGCAGCCATTTCCCTTGCTGCCTGAGCCTGTTCAGCATCAACTGAGATGGAGATACATAAGAGCCGTGTTAACTGACATGGACAACAGCAAAAATACAGTAGTTTTTATGTAACTAAAAATTAGGGATGCAAAATAATTCATCCAAAAATCTACTTGGTGTCAGTCAATTTTGCATTTTGGTGAGGCCACCACTCATTTCCAATTTGTATATTTGACCATTTCTGATATCATATAACTGAAATTTAAACACATAATGCTAGATTACGGCAAAGATTTAGCACTATTAATTGAAGTGTTTTTCTCTAATGGAGGTCCCACATCAGAATTATATTACCAATATCATGATTTGAGAAAAACATTTGTGTTATATTTTCATTGGATAAAATATTGTCTATTTATCAGCTATCTATTGAAACTCGTTCCTACCAACTTTCTAACTTTTTCCTCACAATCCTGAGTTAACACTTCGCAATTCTGACTTTTTTCTCAGAATTGTAAGATTTAAACTCCCAACTGCAAAAAGTCAGAATCTCACAATTTTTTCCTCTCAGAATTGTGATATAAACTCGCAATTGCGAGTTATAAAATCAGAATTGTGTGATATCTCACAATTCCGAGAGAAAATAAATCTGTATTGACAAATGTAAACTCGATATTGTGAGAAAAAAAGTCAGAACTGAGAGATATAAAATCAGAATTGTGAGTTATAAAAAGATATAAACTTGCAATTGCAAGAAAAAAAAAGTCAGAATTGTAAGTCGCAATTACCTTTTTTTTATTTCTTGGTGGAAACAAGCTTCCATAGTTATCAGCCATAACATTAAAATAATCATTGTTTACTGGTATCAATTAAGGTGATCAGAAAACAGTAAAAATTAGATAAGAGAAAATAATAAGGCAACAGTAAAAATACCTGGCAGTTGAGGCTGAACTTGATTCTGAAGTTCATGTAAAAGATCTTTGTAGGTGAGTGAGGAACTATGTCCATCGGTTTGTAAATCGCCATCACTTTCATTATAATTGTGATCATAAGGAAGATCAAGTTCTCTTTTAAGCACACTATTTTGGCAGCTTTTTTGCTCAAAAAAGGACAGGAGCAGCAGGGAACAGTGCGGAAAATTGTCAATGTTTCTGTTGCGTTCCATTGCACAAACCTGTGCTCTGCAATTAAAAGGAAACACAAAAGCAGTTAGTTTCATTATCTTGACAAAAAACAAGACACGGTAATTATTTTCAAGTATATATACACCCTGATCGATATATAATTTACATTTATTTAATATTTTACCAGATATCATGACAAAAACAAAAGACACGGTAATGATTTTCAAGACTATATAGCCTACAGCCTGGTAAATATATAATTTAAATGCATTTAATATTTTACCATATATATTATATGGTCTAGGGACACATTTGTACCCAGAAGTAAACTAAACCTGACATTCACATTTGTAAAAACAATATAAAAATAAAGACTTTGTAAAACTTCGTAATGTTCTCTGTTATGACAGTACTTCTTTATGCATTTGACAGACTCTTACCCAAAGCTATTGCATTCAAGGTAGCCTAACTTTTATAACGTACATTTTATCAGTCCATGCATTGCCTGGGAATCGAACCCATGACCGTGGCGTTGCTAATGCCATGCTCCACCCTTTAAGCTACATGAACACCTGTGTATTATCATTCATATATTACATAAAAAACATGATATATAAAATCTAAATAAACGCAAACATGTAGTTCATGGTTGTGACGACGGTTGGCTTGTAATAAGATGATGAAATATCAAACTAGATTACGTTAACTAACGTTAGCAAGCAGCTGAAAATATGAACAGTTAAATAACGGCTAGCTAACATTATTCGGTCTATTAGTGATAATTTTGGTCTTAGTGAAGTTTAGAATACAAATGTAATTGCAAATTCCCCCATTTTGTGCCGAAGATCAGTTTCAGAAGAAATGATTTTCAGATCAAAACAAAGAAAGACTGAAGTCGAAATTCATCTCTAAAAAGGACCACACAAAAGCTCAATGATTAATGCAGTTAAAAATAAAAATACCAGCCAGATGAAGCACATGTCTGAACATTAATATCACGGTCAGTTCTGCACTAAAAGGAAAGTTTAGTCAAACCGAGGGAAGCGTGAAATATTGGTCTATCTAACTTAGGTAACGTTAAGTTAACGTTAAATAAACTAACGTTAGAGTAGACACGTGAATGGATGTTTATATTTAAAGAAACTGCATAAAGTGTCGTGACATTATCGACACAAACCATGATAAGGCTACGATCTCGCAGCAAAAGTACCGGGGTGTACTGATTTTATACTACATTAAATAATATTTATTCTTTGACGCAAATGTTCAAAATCGTGTAACGTTATATACATCTTTTGAGTGAAAGAAGAAACATTCGTTACTTACGTAAACTTTCAGTCAAAATAATGGACGGTGAAGCATTATCTCAGAAAAACGAACAAACTCAAAAAAGAGCTGTGAGGAATGAAAACCTTCAATCCTCGCGGACCGCCTTTCGTCTTGTTGTTCTTTTGTATCAGTGACGCGTAACGCACGAGCCACGAGGGCGTGGCCAAAGTCTACCGGAATTTCCCACTGAAGTCTAGACGAGTGTGTAGCATTTTTTGAAACCATGTTGTTAGAAATTATTCTCGCCGTTTGTTAAAAGTTAAAGCATTAAAATAAAATGTGACTTAAGAAAAAAAAAAAACATAATCGCCGAGAAGGCAAAGATGAACAGACTTTAAAGTCACTTAAAGTCAGACTTTTACAAATGACCTGCGCTTTAGGAGAAAGGGGTTTTTGGAAACGAATTTCCCCTTCTGCACTTGCCAGATAAGGAAGAGCTGGCAAAACGAGACAGACAATATTTAAAACCCTCCCCTTGTAATAAACTAAAAAATGTGTCAGATTTAACCTGTACATATTTTAAATATGCGAATATAACACACATTTAAGACATACTGGGCCCCCTGTTTGAGAACCACTGTGTTAGGACATCTCTTCTAGGAGGATCACCCGAGTCTTACTAAAAAAAAAAAAAACATACCCGGCGGACATTTAATTGTTCTGCCGTCTTTATCTTGTGAAGTTTGATGTTGCTGAACCAAACATAGCAGATAGAGTTGAAGGTACATCAATCAACATCACTCAGAAAAAAAAAACATTTAAAAACTTTATTTACAATTAAAATGAACTGGTTATTTGACAAGATAAAGTTGGCATTCAACGGCAAACCTTAAATATGTGCTGATTCATGCACCACATAAAACAGCAGTGGCAGTGTTTGTTTTTGACACGAGTCAAGTTCAAGACAAAAGGAGGCTTTGATGTGGCATTTTTACCATGACATGCTGAGTAATGCAAATGTGTCGGACTGTTGCATTCCAGAAATACAGTTTGTAAGCATGTTGAGACGGTACATGATTCAGTGCTAGTATCCGGGGAAACCAAAGCTCATAGACCGGGCTGCATTTCTACCCACAAGCTTCCTCCCAGCTCTCGGAAGAGACCCTGGTTGGGATGACTGCTGGGGTGAGATAGCAGCCAGTCGGGCTTCCTTGAGTTCTCTAAGTAGAAATAAAAGGTGTTGCAGTAAATACCTCAGCATAAGTGATTATTTCAAGGAAGTAAACAATACAAGTAGTGCTTCCTTATGAAATAAAGTACTACAGTATAGTATAAATGCCAGATGACTCACCTTTCCAGCATAGCCGTTCTGAACTTCTCCACATTTAGCTCCTTGCGAAGCTGTGTAGCCAATTTGCCAGCTCTCTCCTTGCGCAGTACATCATGCCGACACAACGCAGATGCAGATGGCCTTGTAGTAGGGTCAGGATCTAACATAGTCTATCAAATACAAATGTATTGTCCATATTAGGTTTTCAATTTTGACCTCAGAGACTGAATGTATGAATCCATGGTAAACAAAACTTCAAAACCACAAAACTTCAAAACCACTAACTCATTTATGACAATTCTTCAGAATTGCAGAGGACTGAACCGAAACTACATTGACCAGCATTTTATGATAGTTTGTTCTATGCCCTCTGCTGGTGGAATAAAAGTACATGCTTTTTTTTTTTTTTAAACCACCCAAATACACACCACTGTCATTTAAATGGAATTAGACTCCCCTGAATGCTGATACTTTTAGTTTCAGTTCAGTCCTCTGCCATTCTGAAGAATGATCATGAATATGCTGGTGGTTTTTAAATTTTTTTTAAGTCTCTGAGGTGAAGTAGTAAACTGATTATTTTGGGAAACTTAACCAACTTTGTCAAAACCATTATAGGGAAAGCAATGAACCACTCAGATGTGCTTACTCAAACAGTACCTTTAAAAGGTCTTTAAAGGGTGCTGGTAACTCCTGGGGCAGGCTGGGCAGCTCACCCTGTCTGAGGCTATGCCAGTTTTCACCATTCTGAGGAAGTGGTGGAGCTCCAGCAGCTAATAACAGTGTCAGGCCCAGCGCAAAAATATCTGCTTTAGGAAGATGCGTGTAGTCCTGTAAACAAAAAAGTAAAATGCAGCCAGCAAAAAAAAAAAAAAAGAAAAAAGAAAAAAACAGCAACAGTGTGTCACATCCACAATTATCTTGTTTTGTCAGTCATTGTATACAGTATAAGATCAGTGCAGTGCAGTTTAACCTCTGCAGCGAACTAAACACCCTGAGAAAGCTCAAACAGATATCGTACCTCTCGCAGGACCTCATAGGCCAAGAAACGGCTATCCCCTTCCTCTACCTGAGGGCTTGAGATGGATGTTACATGACCCAAGTCACCTAAAGAACAAGAGACCCATGATATCAGCTATTAATGATATATAAATGGCAAAACAGTGCAATTTAATTAGCACTTCTCTGATGGCTTGTTTTAACTATGTGTGCGCAGTTATTTTGTGTGCACAACATGGATAAGCCTCAACAGGTAAACATGTATGCTGTATGGACAGCTGGACAGACTTTACCATAATCAAAATTTATGCTAGAACAGCAATATGCAAAATTTGTTCGGATGAAATAATCACAAACTTTACTAAGACTAGTTTAATGTATCACCCTGAACAGCATAACGAGCTCAGTTGCCCAAATTTAAGTTAAATTTAGGGTCAATTAAAGATTTAATTAAGGTGTCGGTGAAAAAAATGATGTTGGTGATCAGTAATTATTTCAGGACATTTATTTTATCCTATTGTGGGGCAATTTAGAGATCCATCCATGTTAGATAAACCTTCTGGATCACTAAATACCTGAATGTGTAATAATATTAATATTAATAATAATAATAATAATAATAATAATAAAAACACTTATGCATTTAAGGGTTGAAAACATGGTGAGGTAAGAAGATACCAATTTTATATACAACCCCAGAGGAGGGGCTTTCATCCTCTTCTTCACTGTCTCCCTCTCCACCAGCACTCGAGCTGGGTCGACGGCAGATGAAAATATTACCTGAAAAGGAAATTTAAGTATGTGCCAGTCAAAATGTCAAATACCTCATTAAGTGGTAGAGGCATGTGAAAAACAACAAAAGAGACACAGAGCTCACTGGGTTTAATATCGAGGTGCACTAGGCCTGAGCTGTGGATGTATTTGAGCCCCATGGAGACCTGTAGGAGCAGATCCCTTAGCTCAGGAACTCTGAAATACTCCCCTTGCTCCTCCTTTTCAGTTATAGCATCATGGAGGCTACCACCTACAAGACCAAAAAAACATTGATAGTTGAAAAAAAACAAAAACACCAATACACAAATCACATAACCATCTACAGTATGTTGTATTGTGATCTTCTGTCCTACCATCACAGTACTCATTTTGTATAATCATGTGGTCATCTTCAGCCCATGCAGAGTAGTATCGGACAACATGAGGGTGATGGCCCAACACCGCATGAGCATACACTTCCTTTAAGGCCAACTGTCTGAAAAAAAGGAACTTGTTTTACATTAATAAGGTCTAAGATTCATCAAGGAATCACAAAAATCTTAACCTAGCTTCACACAGGGCTTAGATTAAACCAGGATTAGGCCTTAGTTCAATTAGGACATTGAAGTTGACGGCTGAGGGAATGACGGCAGATTTGACATTCTCTCTTCTGCCTGCTGTAAGCCATTTCTCAACACTCTTAAAGTTTTCCAAAAGGAGCTATTCAAAGCGATGCCATAGAAGAGCCATTTTTGGTTCCCCAAAGAACCTTTCAGTGAACAGTTCTTTAAAAAAAATGTTTTTTTGTCAATGTGAAGAACCTTTCTCCACTTTAAAGAACCTTTCAAGCAATGGAAGTTATTCATGGAACCACTGATGCAAAAAAACCCTTTATTTTTAAGATTCCCCCCCCCCCCAAACACTACCATGGCTTTTTTTCATTAGCTATTGGAGCAAAATGGGAATACACACATTATATTTGCTGTCGTCTCCCGGTCACCATTACAGGTTCACCCAATTATGATGACTTCTGCTTCTGATACCCCTTTTCCACCAAAAAAGAACTGGTTCAGAACTGGTGCTGGTTCAAAGTTGGTTCAACTTGCGAACCTTCACAGAACCTGTTTGTTTTTCCACTGACTAGAGAGCCCAGCGAACGACGTCGTTACGTCACTGTGTACGTTGCCATAGGCTACGTCTTAGCTTTCCTAGAAACGCTTGCGCCAAATTCAAGCATAACAATTACAATGGCGGACTACATCGTCTTTCTGCAAATGTTTCTCCTGGCTTTGCGATCCTATATTGGGGTCAGAAGAAGACGTTTAGAACAGGGGTTTTCAAACTTTTTGTGTGTGTGGACCACTATTTGTAATCAAGAATTTTCGCGGACCACCTCATAATACACATAATAAAATATGTCTACACAGAGTCCTACCTGAATTAATCTGCACCTCTAAATAGGCTTACTAGCTCTAAAACTATCATTGGTCATCACATCAGTACAACAGGCTTGTTAAAAGAAAGTTTACTGCACACAACGGCTGCCACATATTTAATTTATTTATTTACTCAAGCGCCCGAGGGCATAATCAGGTTCATTTGAACAACAGGCTTATTTCCATAGCAATGGAGTATGAAATCTATACAGTAATAAGAACACTGGAATATAGTCAACATTTCAAAACCTTTGGTGATTTTAGGGGATTATTAATCTTCAGAATTTTACAACTCCTCAAAAAGTACCTAGGCTTGAGTTTGTCCACTTAAGAGCACATCCGCAAAACATTTCAGAAACGCGAGATCAAGAAACTAACTGGAAATTAAAATAATAACAGGCCTTATTCATTCCATTTATAAACATTTCGTTTCATATAAACTGCCTATGCCTAACTGTGCGTTCACACCGGACGCGAGCGCGTCAAATTCAAAAAGGGATCATATGTCAAAATCGCGCCTGCCCCGTCTAGTGATACGCTTGACCACTTTGTATCAATTCCCGCGTCAAAACAAAAGTTTGAAGCGAAATTTCGTCCGGTGTGAACGCACCATTAAAGGATATGCGTGTGATGTGATAATGAGATAATATTTGCCTCTGCCCTTTTCCAGTGTTGCCAGATTGGAACGGTGATTTCCAGCCCAAAAGCTCACCAAAACCCGCCCACTACAAGAAAAAACCGCCCAAAATTTTACTGCCAAAATAATATGATATAATTTCATTACCATGTCATTCAAGGTTGATAAGCACAATTTGTATCTCCTTAAAACAAATAACAATGATAAAAAAAAATAAAAAAAAAAATAAAAAAATCCAGGAAAACAGATCAAAACGGCAATAATTAAGGAGAATTAGCCAATATGACTAAAATGTCCAGATGGACACTGTCAAAACGGCAATCAAGAAATGAACCGATGACTTTAACCCTCGGAAGTACACATTGCAGAACATAACGCAGAATTTAGCAGTCAAAACTGATTCATCGTTGATTCAAACCTTTTTCAGCAGGTGTCAGGGGCGAGTATAGTGCAGTCTGGACGGTGTAAAGTTGCCGATGTCTGGTACGGTTAGGCTAGTGTGCACATGACCATGGACATAACTGTGCTCTCCTCTCAGAGTTATAGTCACCATCGATATATCCCACCACGTGTACATTTTTAGATTTGCTCACTATCTCACTCTTTACTGTGTACATACAACTTAGTAGAGGCATTAGCCATCACTTGAATATACAGCTACAACTTATCGCGCTCAATCGCATCTGCCTGCTGATCGCTGATTGGCTAAAAGTGCGTGCTCGTCGGTGATGTCAACACCAATGCCAGCTGACTCTGCATGGGCGTGTGTGTACAGTAATGTCATGATGACTGATTTTATGGACTACATGCACACTTTATTTTAGTTTTTTAACCAATTAGACTTTAAAATGTAGATGTTTGAAAACCGCCGAACTGATACCAAACCAGCCCAAATTTTGTCCACCCGCCCAAACCCTTTTTAACCCGCCCAATCTGGCAACACTGCCCTTTTCTCTTCAGAGAACCTGTTGCTATCCACCGAACCAATGTTGTGGTTCTAACGGCACAAACTTGAATGTCACGGCCGAACACCACTAGGCTTTTTTAGTAATCACACAATAACTTGACAATTTAATTAAAATGTTACATCAATATAGGCCTACATATTCTTTTTACTTTTTTTATGTGAATTTCCTGGTAAAATGAAGGTAAAAAAAATATTATTTTATATTTCATTTTGCCTTTCCACGGACCACCTGCAGTACCCTCACGGACCACTAGTGGTCCGCGGACCACAGTTTGGGAATCGCTGGTTTAGAACACATTTGTGCTGCTCATCTGGATTACTATAGACCAGGGATGGGCAACTTCGGTCCTGAAGGGCCACTGTCCTACAGAGTTTAGCTCCAACCCTGAAAAAAAATCACCTGCCTGTAATTTTCTAGTAATCCTGAGGACCTTGATTAGCTTGTTCAGGTGTGTTTGATTAGGGTTGAAGCTAAACTCTGTAGGACAGTGGCCCTCCAGGACCGAAGTTGCCCATCTCTGCTATAGACGGAGGTTACGTTTGAGAAGAAGTTCGACAATAACCCCGCCCCCAGGCCCAGACTTAAGCATGACGTGGTAAAAGAACGGTTCTAGACCAGCAAAGAGTTGGTGCCGCTTTGGAACCAATTTTCCTGGCCGAGAACCGGTTCTTTGGCTGTCGAAACACAAAGAACTGGTTTGCGAGTAGGCACCGGCTCTGAAACGGCACCAGCACTGCCTTGGTGGGAAAGGGGTATGAGAGCCCCGGAAACATTAAAAGGGTCCATTTGGAAAAAGAAGATTATTAAGCACTGTGGCAGTGCTGACTCACTCATTGGCGGAGCCTGCAATTGGCCTGCGCGAGCGCTTGATGGCGTACATGCAACCATCCAGCCTCTTCACACATCGATACACGGAACCAAACTCGCCCCCGCCGATGCAGCCCAGCTCTAGAAACTCACTCTCATAACGTGACAGCATGCGGGATGACACTGCTGGCCTCTGAAGGCCAACAGATGGGAGACCATGTGAGAGAACACAGATTTACCAAAGCTTCCGGCGGGATTATGAAGTATTATAAACCTACTACATTAAAGACAAGGATGAACTACTATGGTCTTTGAAACCGTACCTTTGAGGGGAGGAAGAAACTTTCATCCTCTGATGAGTTCTGAGTGTCCATAGATCTGTTGAAATAAAGGTACTTCAATGTAAATCCAGTTCCACAATGGGCATTGCTTACATAAGTGCTGAGTTACCTTTGTGCATCATCCTCATAATCATCACTCCTTTGGCTCTTCCTCTTGTGGTGTTCACTGTTCCTGCGCACCGTGTCTGGTGTGAAAGGGTTAACGTTCACTGAGGGCACATAGTCAAAAGCACTAGGCAGACGAAGGAATCTTTGCCTGCGACACGGCTTGCTGCTAGAGCAAGGGAGGGTCGATTTAGAAAGCAAACTCTGTAAGTGGAGGAAGTTGGATGATGTAAATATAAATCTTTATAGGGTCAACTGTTTATGTATTGCTCATACAAAAGTATAAATTAGACTGCCATTGCATCAAAGTTCACATGAAACTGTAGAGCTGGAAGATTACCTTTGGTGTACTGGGCGAGTCACAAAGCCGGAGTTTTTTCCAGGCAGCATACGGTATGGGAGAAGTAGGGATGGAAGGGGAAACAGTGATGCTCCTGGTGCGGTGGCGCTGTATCCGGGGCGTCCGACAGGGGCTTCTGACCGAAACACTTCTGTGTGCCCATTCATCAAAGCTGTTGTCACTGCTGTCCTCCTCCCCACTGCTGGAGAAGTTCAGGTGCTGCTGTGCTGCATTCACAGAGGCCATTTCAGACCACTACAATCAGGGGGAAAAAAAAGAAGAAAAAAAAACCCTGATTTATTCTAAAGGGGTTTAGAATGACAACTACCATACTGTAAATCAGTGGTCAACCAATATGGGTTGGTCAATGCAATACCAACAACAGGTTGGGGTGACAGATGGCCAATAAAACAACTTATATGGTGTATATGGGTTTATTAAAATTAATTATAGCAATTGAGATCGGCTGAAGTTTTGTTTTACACAATAACGTTATGTATTTGAGGTAAAGAGATGACTGGCAAACATAATCAGTATTTGATGTTAGGCCTATATGAGAGCAGTCTCGCTAGGCCTCTAAAGATGATTTATTATGAGTAGAGCTAAATATTTACAGATTCTTCTTTCACAATATATCGCTTCCATGGTGTTATTATGCAGTTTTGAACATAAATGCAGTCCCAACTTACCCTGAAATGAGCTCACGGGCGACCACGCTTGAACCTGGCGCGTCAAAGTTAACGAGGTCCTTTAACAATGGGCGGAGTGACTCGACCATTAATTAACTCTGCTAACTAGTATCAAGCGTTTAGATTTACTCAGTAGGTGTGTTTGACTTGAACCGATCGCCACTTCACACATGAACACACTCGAATCTTTTGTATCTGTTCTCCGAAAAGATTTGTTATGATCCAAAATAGGAAGGCAACGGCGTTACGTTTGTGAAATGTGAAATGAATCACGGAATAAGTAGCCTAATCACAAGTATTTATTTATTTAAATGTCCGTGCATTCATATGCTTAAAGCACTATAGACTACACAAATATCGACACTTTCAGAAAACATGATTTAAATAGAAAACATTTAAAAAAGTTAAATGTGTGGTTTCCAAAACATGATATCTGACTGTTAAGGAAAGCTAATTATGGTCGTTAAAAGTCGTCAACATATTTATTTTAGGGGACTGCGCACACAGACAACATCATTATGTTGTATTTATTTTTCGGGTGGGTGGAGGTTGATAACGAGAACCCTTTTGCACCACGTGAGCGGAAGTGTGTGACATCATCAAAACAGTGTACGCCTGGGTAGCGTCTGTTACCCTGTCTGTATTACTACATTTAGGGATTTGTATCGCAACAAGCGCTATGTTCCGTTTCTTGCGTGGCGTTGGTCGCTCCGACTGACCGCTCTGTACCGAGTGCGACGACTTTGTTTATTTCTTCGATAGTCAATATCGAAAAACGCTATGGTCGAGCAGTCGGATCGCGCCCCGCTGCTGGACTGGGAGGAGGTCCCCCCGGCCGAACTTGCCCCATCAGTTTCATCACCGGAGACGGGAGATTCAATACAATCCGGTCTATCGTGTTACCCGACCGAGGGCAGTGTAGAGCTAGATATCTCCCTAAACAGAAGCCCAGCGAGACCGAATAGTGTAACAGCTGTTCCAGGTGAAAGTGCACATTCTCCTTATAAACACAGCGGCCCGGGAGGAGATGCTTCTGCCACTGATGAAGACGGAGACTGCGCCTTTCATGGGCTGTCGGTCAGGGATCGGAGGATCACTGGGTCTGGATGGGAAGAAAAAGATCAGATTGTTGCTGTGTTTGTTGTGACTTTCGACACCAGATCGGGTGAGGTTATAAAATGTCTGACTGAGATAAAAAAAAAAAAAAAAAAAATTGTATGTGGCAGTCACAAATAAGAATGTCAGAGATGATGATGATGTTGATGATGATAATTTAAAAAAATATATATTTTTAAAAATCTAATTTCTATTTTGATTTAATAATAATAACTTTTCTGCAAAAAAAATAATATAATAAAACTTATTTTATTGTCACATGACAAAACCGGCTTCCTGTATGTTAGTTACTCAGAAAGTTTTAGGGTAATATAAACAATACATTTTTTATTAATTAGAATAAAAAAATATTTTTTCATTGAAATCTTTTTTTTTTGTCTCTGCTGTTTGTTCTAATAATCTAACAATGAAAGATTATGCTGAACTACTTATGCCTACACTCCTTTTTTATTTTTTATTTTTATTTTATTTCAGACTTTTTATAAGGTTTTTATTTATTTATTGCAGTCTCCAAACCATTACACCACTTATTTTTTACCGTAAGCTACACAAAACATATCAAAATGTTTCTTTTAATTCAGAAACTGAAAACTTTATCATAGATATGTGCAATAATACAATAACACATGTGCAATAATGTGTGTTTGTGACAGAGGCCTCAAAATCCTCATTTTTCCCATAGTAAGGAAATAAACAGAATATGAAGTGAGAGTTGTGTGCAATAACACAATAACACATGTGCAATAATGTGTGTTTGTGACAGAGGCCTCAAAATCCTAATTTTTCCCATAGTAAGGAAACAAACAGAATATGAAGTGAGAGTTGTATAAGTCATCCGGCAGACTACTGCACTGTTCTTGCCCAGCTTCCTCTTTTGCTTCTAGGAAGTTTAGCAGAGAAAGGCGTTTGGAGAGTTTTTGTGTTCTTCTGCAAACACTATTTGACAAAAACCTAGTCCAACAGCTTCACAAATGTTTACATAGGCCCACATTGTGTATTTTACAGGGAACATGATAGAATGGTGCCTACCTCAAGATGTGAATCTGGAGGGAGTAGAGTTCAAGTCAATGGCCAGCGGCTCTCATCGGATCTCAAGTGACTTCATGTAGGAATCTCTTTCTTAAATCTCACTGTATTTATAAGGGGCTGAGGGCAATTGTAACATTTTTTAACTTTTCATACGTAACTAATAACTGCAAAACTACTTCCTATAATAAACATTTGATTTAACTGTGGTAAAATTAGTAAGACACACTACAATAATTTTCTGCACAGTTTAAACAAAGTTTAAGTAGGACTTACTTAATACATGAATACATGAAATTTCGATTTCATATCTAGTGTTACATTTGCCCTGGACCTCACATTATAAAATCTTTTATGGTATATATTTGTTATACATGTTACTTTTTAACCAACAACCTAGAAATGGAATAAATGTTTTGAATCCAAAAATTGGATTGGATACTCGTCCACATCCTGTTACATAAGATTTGACCAATTGTTTTGCTTTGTAATGTGTTAGTCACATTCATCAAGGTAATTTGTAATCATGGAGCAAATTGTTTGATCAGTAGTATTATCATACTTGCATTCAAACAGGTTAACTTTGTGCACATAGCCATGTATGCAGATTAATCCAGATTAAATGTGCTTGTCTCTTTTTGTAGATATTTCCGTAAAGGCTGTTACTTTGGACTAGCGTGCTTTGCCAACATGCCTGTGGAAAGTGAGCTGGAACGAGGAGCTCGGATGAAATCTGTAGGGATTTTGTCTCCTTCTTACACACTGCTATACCGTTACATGCACTTCCTGGAGAACCAAGTCCGGTGAGTGTATTCTTGCATCACGTTTTACCTTATGTTTCCTCCTCTTACTCTTTTGCACGCATCATTGCTATTTTAAGATGTTGTTATGCATTAAACATAAGCTCTGAGTTGCATGTGATGATGATGACGTGATATCTGCGTGAAGGTATGCAAATACATTGGTTGACAGGCAGTTTCAGATTTTTTGGTCCTGAGTCTTCCATATAAGATATATATATTATTAATTGCTGAGGGCGGCACAGTGGCTCAGTGGGTAGCTCTGTCGCCTAGGTCCCTGGTTTGAGTCCCGACTGAGCCAGAAGGCCTTTCTGTTTGAAGTTTGCATGTTCTCCCTGTGTCTGCGTGGGCTTCCTCTGGGCACTCCAGTTTCCCCCACAATCCAAAAACATGCAGTATAGGTGAATTGGAGACTCTAAAATATTCCGTAGGTGTGAGTGCAGTGCTGAGTAGGTTACTTACAAATTATAGTTGGTTACTGATACCAAATTACATGACTAAAATTGTATTTAGTAACATAATCCATTACATAACATATTTAAGATAATGTAATCTGACTACTTGGATTACTTTTAGATTACTTTTGACCTAACTTTATCACATTGATTTGAGTAGGATAATCTTGTCCCATTTTAATATAAAAATACAAAGAGAAGGAAAATGCATTCCATTCTTTTTTATCAACAACATGAAGTGCATTAAATATTACATTATGGTTCATGATGGAACTGCAGGGGTTTCTGAGTTTAATGAAAAGCTATTAAGTAATTAAATCATGAATAATTTTAAGATCAAAACAATCTAAATAAAACACTTACTAAAAGAGATTTACCTGCATGTCATGTGACCATTAACTGACTTCAGAGAACCATAAACTTAATTTTATTATTATTTATTATTGTTTTAATGACTTATTTAATGACTTATTGAATCGCGTATGGCAAGAAATGTCCCATAGAATCACCAAGAGTCAGAGACGACTATTATTATCAGGATGTGAAGAGAGTTTCAACCAGGAGAACAAAAAGTGTTTATAAAAAACATTACCTACACTAGCTTTAATTCTGCAGATGCATTCTCACAGGCACCAGTTGCAGTGTCCAGGCCAGTACTCTCCACTGGAAGCTTTCTACGAGGATAAAAAGGCAGTGTTGCCCCCAGGAGGGAACGGTTTGGTCACAGCCTGCCCGACCAGCGCTCTTGGACCCATAGTCAACCGCTGCATGCACCCAGAGATGAAGGTTTGAAGATGTAACCCAATATTGTCTGCCGCTAATCAAAGCTTCAGCTTTTTTAAAGATCTCTTCATTAAATATTTTTTTTATGGTAGTAGCTTTAGATAATTAGATGAGTTATTTTTTAGTTTCTAAAGAAATCTAGGTCAGGCCACTCAGGGAATTACGTGTTACTGATTAATCAGAGTGCATTACTTCTGCACATCCTGACAGCAGCATAAGCATGGGTTTCGTGGAGTAAAAAAAAAAGAACTATTGTGAGACAAATTTGCCTGTGTAAAAACCACAAGATCCTCTATTGTTAAAGAAGAATTCCATATGAGGAGATAAATATGCTGACGTATACTTCAGCTCAGAACTAGATTTGGTTATATTGTTTATTGAATAAGGCCTTGTTCAGTCTTGGAATATGCACATTCTAAATGTTTATGGTTGTCATAGTTACATAAAATTGCCGGTAAATAATAAAATGTAATGATATCAAGCATGAAGTACATACAATTATAAAAAAGAAAAGAAAAAAGAAGTTCGCAAAATATGAAAACTGAAATTGCTCATTGAACTTTGAATAATTGCTATATGCACTGACAAGCCTGTCAGAGGATTTTAAAGATGATACTCTTCTATTAATCAGCTAAATGGCCATAATTATTGGCTGAATTTACCTTAGTCAGGGTAGACGCCATATTGAATTTAACAGATGAAAACGAGGCTGTGAGGGACAGTCTTTACGGTGGCGCGCACTGAATAAAGGTCCTAGATCGTGTGATTTTCATAACTCACAACTTTCAGAACTGTTTTATGGAGTTTTTGTCTCCTGATTTAAGGAAGGAAGTTTTGTCGGCTGGACGATTGGTATGTTGTTAAACAACTGTACGATCCGTTGAACACACTGATTCTATCCCGCACAGCCTCGTTTTCATTCCTGTCAAAAAATAAATGCTGCTACCCTGACTAAGGTCTATGGCTACGAATAATTATTTTATTATTCATCATTTTCTCTATGATCTAAAAGCTGTCATACTTTGTTTTATAAACTTAAAGGACCTTTTTAATATGTGTGGTGTGTCTGTATATGTGGAGTCATTTAATAAGAAATCCTTCTCTGTACACCTTAGATTACACACCCGGCTGGCTGCATGTCCCAGTTCATCCGCTTCTTTGGAGAACAGATCATGGTGCTGTGGAAGTTTGCTTTGCTCAGGAAACGCATCCTCATTTTCTCTCCTCCCCCTGTCGGTGTGGTCTGCTATCGAGGTGAGAGAGGAAACCCATTAACATGTACATTGACACATGGCTAACACTTATTTTCCAATACAAATTAAGGGTATTTTCACACTTGGCATGTTTGGCTAGATTAAAACAAACCCTGGTGCGCAGCAGATCTTTGTTAGTGTGTGTGACAGAGGGATTCTGGCCACTCTATTGACTCGTTTACACATTTTATAAGCTCTTCATGAATTCTCAGCTGGTCAACATACCATCATGTGTAGGCTACGCACATACAACGAGCGCATTTAGCCCAGCACACAGCATTGTTTTGGACGTTCGGTTAGTTCTGACGCAAAATATATAATAAAAGTCGATCAATCAGGTTGTGAACATATCTCTATGCCTTTAGGTTTGGTATCTTTAGGTTTGGTGTTAAAATGCCAATGTGAACGCTTAGCTGAACGGGACTAAATCCAATGTTACAGATTATCGACATGCACTTGCCAATGTCTTGGCATTGTCATTAGCTATGTTTCCATCCACCTGTTTTAATGTGAATTTTGGGATATCACATAAAAAAAGTGCAAGTCATTTATAAAGCATGAATGGAAACATAGCTAATGATTTGTGTATTTATTTTAATCTGTAACTTTTATTATATAATTCTGGGTGTTTTCACACTTAACTTGATTAATTTGCTATGTGTTGTTTTGCATCCATTAGTATACTGTTGCTGCTGCCTTGCTAATGTGTCCATTCCTGGGATGGGCTTGACTGTTCCGGAGTTCCGCCCCTTCTTTTACATCAACGTTGCTGACATCACTGCTCTTGAGTCTGAGCTGTCTTATGTGGCCTGTAAGTCTCTCAGTCAAGAGATGGACTGAAGTTGGCAAAATTCAAAATTCCACAGACACAAAATGGTTTAACCATTGTAAACAGTAGATGTTAAATAAGTTCAGAATGGGTGTAGTTCTTAGTTGATCCTCAAAAAAAACAAGAATCTTTTCCTCCAACATCTGTATTAGTTGATAAATTCAAGAAAGAATAATGTACTGTAACGTAGTATTAGTAAGAATAAATCAGTGGTGTGTCTGTGAATTGCTTTTCTGATTTATTTCTATTTTTATTTGGGTTCTCAGGTACTACAGAGAAGATCTTTGAGGAAAAGAAGGAGCTGTATGACGTCTACATTGACAATCAGAATGTAAAGACACACAGAGAGAGCCTCCAGCCTCTGCTTAGACTCAACAGTGCGGACCGAGAGAAGTATCGCAAGCTCTGTGAGCAGAGGTACACCAGCCTTTTAAAATCTGAAAGGCATATGAGGTGGAAAGAAACACATGAAAACATAACTCCACAGGCATATGATGATGTTGCTATCGTTGCAGGCAGATGCTGCTGTACTCTCAGGAGGTGGATGGAGACTGCACATCTAATGAGGAAGAACTCTTCATTTTGTACGTGATGGAATTACACACCTCGGTTTATCACATCAGCAGTTTTTAGTGTTTGGAAATGGACCAACTCAATACACTTTCTATGAAAATAGTTTGGGCTTTAAGCTTAATGAAACCATATGTATATACAGTATTGTTTGGAAAATGAAAAAATCCAATCCAAATTTATTTTTATTCTTTGAATAGTTAATTAAATTTCTCTTTCTACACTGTTTTTTGAAATAAGTCTCTGATTCTCACCAAGGCTGCATTTATTTGACCAAAAAATACAGTAAAAACAGCAATATTGTAAAATTTTATTACAATTTAAAATAAATGTTAATATATATATATATATATATATATATATATATATATATATATATATATATATATATATATATATATATATATATATATATATATATAAATTCTGCTTTGCAATCACAAGAATTATTTAGCTTCATTTCAGAAATCATTCTAATATGCTGATTTGGTGCTCAGGATACATTTCTAAAACAAACAGTTGTGTTGCTTAATATTTTGGAGGAAACCATGAAAGTCCAAAAGAAGAGCAATTAAATAGAAATCTTTTGTAACATTATAAACGTCTTAACTGTTAATTTTGATAAATTGAATGCATCCTTGCTGAAAAAAAATCTTTATTAACCCCAGATTTTTTGAATGCTAGTATATTTGTGTAAATCCCATATAAATTTGCGCATGTAAATTGCATTGTTATGCTTTGCATTTAGAATAGAGCCTTATTTATACATCAAGCAACTATTTCTTGAGTGTCTAATATAATATAAATCTAAAGCTGTCTTTTCTGACATATGTTTACTTTTATTTTGACCTTTTTCTTGTGAAAACCAATGGAGAAATGATTGCTGTAATTAATCTGTATGGAATTTGCCACTGTTTGTGATCCAGGTTCTTCATGGAACTGAACAACAGAATCTTCCAGACCCTGTCTGAGTTGGCGGCGAGCGCTGATCCTACCCTGACTGCTGAGCACGTGAGAGCCATGGGGCTGGATCCTCAGGCCGACCGCGGCTTTCTCGTCGACCTGCTGGAAATCTACGGCATCGACGTCATGCTGGTTATCGACAACCCCTGCTGCCCGTAAGACACTCTGTCTCTGGAGCCCATTTTCTGTTAGGGCTACAACCCACTGCCTACTGACTACCTGCTTTCTTCTCTCTCTTTCTCTGGCTTGGCAATCTCAGGAGCCATTCCTGACACCTCTGGACCACACTGATACTGCCAACACCAACAAGGTGCAATCTGACTGCAGGCTTTTTGTGCACTTTGCGGCCAGTCAATCCAGTGACGTCTTTCTGCTTATCTGTCTGCCTTTCTGTGTGCTTCGTATCCTTCCAGCCATCTCGGATTTCTTCTCGACTCTGCCTAAGCTTGTTTCCAAAACATGATCTCTGTGCCTCTCTATACCGCTTTTCAATCTGTGGTCTTCAGTTGTGACTTTGTTCTTCTAGCCAGTGCTGTCTGGGGCAACTGATGTGACGTCCCCAGTGGATACAAATCTGCTTCACTTGGACACCAGAGAATCGGAGAAGCAACTCTCACTTCCTGGATCCTCCTGGTTTTTTGCTGGTTACAACGGTTTGGTAAAGTTTGCTTTGAATGTCATATCTGTATTTCTAAAGGTTTTATGGTTGTTGCATATTACACACTACTGTGATGAAGATTTTCACAATCTCTGCCACATTTTTTTTTAAACTTAATCATTTACATGTGAACCAGTCATTTCGTTTTGGGAAAAAACTGGCATCTGTCAGTGTGTTTGTTGTGTTATTTGTGATCTATTGTGCATGAACAAAGATACACAATCAGTTTTGCTACTGTAGTTTGGCACAGAACTTATTCATGTATGTTAATGGGAATGAATGACACTGTAAAAGATTCTCAGTCATTCTTATTTCACTCCCCAAATGTCATTTCAATGCTGTTATTACATATTGATGAAATGGAGCATAAAATGTGTTTGTTCATGCTGAATATAGGCCTTTAATCACTATCACCCTTGGTATTGAATGTAAATTGTACATTTAATGCACCGGCTGATGCACAAATGATGCAAATGACACAGAAATGTTACATTCAGCTTTTTGAGTCACTTAATTTGCTCTAAAGAAATGAATGTGATTCTGTTCACGTCGTTGTCATCAGTGAATGCTCATGATTATCACTTGTGAAAGACTTTTGAATTTGTATATATTTGAGGTTTCTTATTTAAATGTGTTTGGGTCGATAATTTCAGAATAACAGCAGCAGACTGGCCTCGCAAAGCTGATTAATTTGTGGATTTGTGTGTGTTTACATGTTCATCCTGTGAAAATCCAATCTGGATCCTTAATTAATCAAATTATTTGTAGAGCTGCATTAATATAGGTGAAATTCAAAAGAAAACATAAATGGAAAAGCATTTACTTGACCTGTTCAGATTAAAGTCACTATCCATCTAAATGTTAACCTGCTTACAAAATAACGCATTGTGACAATTGATTTCTTAGGAACGAGTGCAGGCACTCAGGTTTGTAACAGTTGGATGGACAAAAGCTCTTTAAATTATGTTAAATAAAATATTTAAATTAACAATAAATAATACTGATGCTTATAACCTAGATTTGCTTAAATGTGAATTTAGTTTTTACATTTCTTATCTATCAGAGAAATTGAGAACTTCTGTATTATAAATCTGTTGGTTGGTTATTTAGTGTCTGATTGTAAATGAATGGAGAATGTATATTAAGCAGCCATGTAACATAATTGTACAGGTGGAATTGTCTGGTATTGTGTATGTGAGATACTTTTTGTGCGTTATCTAAGTCTTTGTCATAATAACAAGCTACATGAATGTTGAGTTTTACTCTACTGGTATCACAAAGCACTAGTGTAATGCCTCTGTCTTACACACTACCTATACAGTTATACAAACTAACAGCATGTGTCTGTTGTTTTAAAGCCAGTGATTCTTATTCACTGCCATTTTGAAATAAACGGTTCTTTCTTTTCTATCACAGTGTTTTGTCTTAAACTACCCTCAAATACTGTGCAGACAAAACATATCAACTGAAATGATCAAAAATGCATGGAAAAGCCTTTAAAAATAAGAGATTGATAATGTCTTTATTTCTTGGTTCATATCTGGTTAGACATTTACAGTATCTAGAAAATTCTAGAGCCATGTTTGCACTCCTAAAAACATTCTCTCAAAATAAACCAGTCTATAATAAGTTAATAACAGTATGACAACCTCATCCATGCTGTTAAAAAACATACAAATGACACCATTTTTGAAACATAAACTTACTTTAACACATAAAACCGCCTTTCTATTAAAGGTTTAGTTTACCTAAAAATGAAAAACGTGTCAATTACTCACCCTCATGTCACACATGAAGATATTTGAATGAAATCTGATTGATTTCTGTTCCTCCATAGACAGCTACACAACTGATGCTTCAAAAAGTTCATAAAGAGGTCGTAAAACTAATCCATATGAATCGAGCAGTTCAGTAAATTTTCTGAAGAGACACAATCACTTTATACAATGAACAGATTTATTTAGGTTTTTATTCACATATAAACATTGATCAGCGAACAAACAGATGCTAAACGCGCAATGAGAACATGACAACCTCATTGGAATGAACCTTGCATTTACCACAACTGATGTGAAACGGTACGTTCACACGGGGCGTCAGCGTCAACGCTTGACGGAAAGCGTGGCTGAAGTTTGGCACTGACGCCATGGTCATAGCAGCGTCAGCCAATGAAATTTAAAAAATATATCCTCAGTTTGCTGCTCTTGAACAGGATGAACGTGATTGGCTGCCGCCTGGCTACTGTATTTGCATAGAGCGATCCTATAGAGAGCCTAAGTCCCTCCCCTTCCGGTCGACCACCATGGGACCTTATTTCGGAAAAATATTGTATGGTAGTCAATGGCGAGAGACAACAAATATTTTGATCTCGTTTGAATTGTGCCCTGATTTACACATATGATGTTTGTCAATTTAAAAGATACATTTTAAAGTCAAGAAAGTCGCAGCTTGATGTAAAACTGCTGAGGTATAAGACTGTGAAAATACGTAATTACAAAGACTACAAACACAGAAGGCGCACATGCGACGTCATACCTTTTCTCTCAATGAATGAAGCTAACTTTACTGAAGCTAACGTCTGTCATTTTATTCTATAGTCTTACATTATAATCGTAACGTTACGCCGTCATGCCTGAGTGTTTTGAGCCAGAATACACACATACGAGCAACGGATCTTGTGACGTACATAGTGCGAGACGAGAGATGTAGTTCATTGAGCGATTTTCACATAAAACTAAACGTTACTCTTCTGTTTTATGACAAACTGCGACTTTCTTGACTTTCATAATTACCTTTTAAATTGACAAACATCATATGTGTAGTTCAGGGCACAGTTCAGACGGAATAAAAAGATAAGTTATCTCTCGCCATTGACTTCCATACATATTTTTTCCGAAGTAAGGTCCCATGAGCCGGAAGCGGAGGGGCGGGACTTAGGCTCTCTATTGAAAAATTCTCAACTTCTGCCGCGAGCAACGGCAGTGAAGCACCGCCGACGGATCCACAATTCCTTTCGTCAACGCTTGACGTCACCCATTCAAAGTCAATGGGAAGCGTTGACGCTGACGCCCCGTGTGAACGTACCGTGAGATGATGAATGTTTATATGTGAATAAACGCCTAAATTCTGTTCATATAAAGCGATCGAGTCTCGAACTAAACCGCTCAATTCATGGATTAGTTTTACAATCTCTTTATACACTTTTTTAAACATCAAAGTGGTATTTGTGTTCTGAAGATGAACGAAAGTCTTACGGGTTTGGAACGACACGAGGGGGAGTAATTAATGACAAGTTTTTAATTTTCTATGGTGAATCAACTCTTTAAGGTCCATAGAACACAAAATGTTCTTGTGTGTGATGACTCAAATTTCATTTGACTCCACTGGTTTTCCAGTTTCTCTCTCGTAGTTTTCGGAAAACGTCTCAAAACATCTGCAGTCCTCTACACAATTTGTTACGTAACCAACATTATCACAGCACTGTCATCACTGAGCCTGTGCAAGCTGCTCTCTGCGCTCAGCACTGCAAAAGAACCTCAGTTTCCGTGGCAACAGTCTCACTTCCACAGACATGGCCTCATATTCCTCATTGTCAATGCCATAAAATCCAGCGCCCTCCTGTGGACAGGAGAAGACAAGCAATAGATGAGAACGGCTGTCTCACAGCTTAGATCAGTAAGAAATCAGTTCCAAAAATGTCCAAAACATACTGACCTCTGGGAGATTGAGACGAGCAGCACTGGCTTCTATCTGCAAAGTATTTTCTATGGACTCCATTGGGTTTACTGCTTTCTTAGTCCTGCATAACATAAATCAATATTCATTCATGTCCACAAATGTATTCTTTTTATGAGACCTTATAAAAAAGAAGAAGAATTTAAAATACAACACAAACTATAACATTTTTATCTCACAAAAAGCTGAGTTTATTATTCATATTTATATTTTATTGAAAAATAATAATTAAATGGATTTTTATTTTATTTAAATTGACTTTTTATTTTAAATTATTATTTAAAATTTACCATGAAATCAAAATGGACAACTCTTAAGTCATGGAATATTGCAGTATTTATTATAAATGATTTATAATAATGTATTATTATAATATATAATGATGTTATATTTATAAATAATATAAGTTATAATAATATATAATGATTTACACTCACCCCTCAGTGATGAACTGACCAACTGTGAGGGAGTCTGGGTCCAGTGTTATCAGCATAGAATCGTCCACACGCTGAAGAAAGTAGACAATACCAATCAGAACAAAACCTCAAGGCTATTTTACATTTAGATATACAAAATATTCCAATAACGAGTGTTATGTCAGTACTCACTCTCTTCACAGGGTTCTTATTGTGTGTGCTAACTGAGAGCTCCAATGTGGCAATGTCTTTGCTCTCCCATCGCTCTGGCTCGGGTTCTACCGGTGGCTCTACCAACACAAACGGATTTAAACAAGAATTAAATACTAGATATAAACAGATACACAATAATTGCCCTGGATTGCTTAGCAATAAGTCTGAACCTGCTTTGAGACAATATCAGAGTAACATTATTCATATTAGGGCTGGGTTGAAAATTTCGATTTGAATCGATTCTCATTCTGATGAACCTTTATTGATTAAAAAAAAACTGCCTTATGTTTATATTAATTTTAACCTTCAATTTTATAGTTATGTACCAACTGACAGGGTTCCCTACGTTACAGCATTAGTTGAAAGAGATTTGTTTTTCCTTCAGAAAAATAGTCATGTTCTGTATCTGATATATATATCAAAATGAATCAATATCTAATCGAACTGAATCAAAATCAGAATTGAATCGCAAGCATCCGAATCGAACGAAATCGTGAAATTTGTGTCATTGCCCAGTCCTAATTCATATGCTATGTTTTATATTAAGAAATATATTTGTAAAAATGATAAAATACCTTCTATAGGAGGGTTCCAGTAGTTCTGGAGTCTGCGGTAGATGCGGTAAAGGAGGTTGGGCCTGTGTGGGATTTCAGTGGGCAGGTCAGGTGGACGAGGTACAGGAGCCAGATAGGAGAGGGACGCCTGGTGACTCTGTGGCCACTCCTGTAGGAAAGAAGATCATTTGATTAACCCAATACTCACTAATATATGGAAGCTTGTTTCCGCCACAAAAAAATTAAAAAAATAAAGGATAATTGCGACTTTTTATCTCACAATTGCGAGTTTACATCAGAATTGCGAGATATAAAGTCAGAATTGCGTGTTTTAAAGTCGCAATTGCGTGTTATAAAGTCAGAATTCTGAGATATAAAGTCAGAATTGCGAGATATAAAGTCACAATTGCGTGTTATAAAGTCAGAATTCTGAGATATAAAGTCAGAATTGCGTGAAATAAAGTCACAATTGCGTGTTATAAAGTCAGAATTCTGACTTTTTTTCTCGCAATTGCGACTTTATATCACGCAATTCTGACTTTATATCTCAGAATTCTGACTTTATATCACGCAATTGGGAGATATAAAGTCAGAATTGCATGATATAAAGTCGCAATTGCGTGTTATAAAGTCAGAATTGTGAGATATAAACTATTCTGAGGTAAAAAAAATCCGTCTTTTTTTTCCCCTTAGAATTGGACTTTATATCTCACAATTCTGAGAAAAGATGTCAGAATTGCGAGATATAAACTCGCAATTATGTGTTATAAAGTCAGAATTGCGTGATATAAAGTCAGAATTCTGAGATATAAAGTCAGAATTGCGTGATATAAAGTCGCAATTGCGAGAAAAAAAGTCAGAATTCTGACTTTATAAGACGCAATTGCGACTTTATATCTCAGAATTCTGACTTTATATCACGCAATTCTGACTTTATATCTCGCAATTCTGAGAAATAAAGTCAGAATTGCGAGATGTAAACTCGCAATTGTGAGATAAAAAGTCGCAATTATCTTTTATTTTTTTTATTTTGTGGCGGAAACAAGCTTCCATACTAATATGTAGGCCTTGTATATGTAACTGAAATATGATCACTGTCAATGAAGCACCGCACTCACCTTAAGGCTACTAAACCAATGTGCGGCTCTTGTTTTCAAGGGGCCAAGGTACCAATATCTTGACAAGAAAGATTCAAATGAAATCATGTTAGAAATACAAATGCGCATTTTGTATTTATTTATGCTGTGAATAAAAAATGAAGCAGAAGCATACTTGCTGATAGAAGAAGCGACGTCTCTAAATGCACCCCAACGCAAGCATAACAAAGCAAACACTGGCTGCTCCTTCTCACCCTAAGAACAGAATTACACAATCAACTCTGTGCGAAGGAATGAAAATAGTCGATGCTGTCAAATCTTAGGTTCTCTTTCAAAATGCCAGTCAAATTCACTTTTATTTGCAGAACATCCAGTGGAACCGTTTCTCCTTTCAGTATTGACAGGGTTGCTGAGGTAATGTGCCTAAAAAACAGAAACATCTTATTACAATTTGATCACAACAAAATAATTTTCTTTGAAAAGTGAAGTCATGAGACTTACTGTACTTTGTTGTCTGAAACTAGATGCAAACTCTGACTTAGAGAGTTACTGGAACCCAGAGGAATGAAACCGATTGGTATTTTACTGAAGTTCTCCTGTGGTTACAGCAGTTAAAATTCAGAAAACATGGGGATGTTTAATATAACTTAGTCTTAAAACAAATTTAATACTAGTAACTACCTCATCTGCTCTGCGCAGAAGGCCAGTTATCACCTGTGTGAAATACAATGCATGAAAACATGGGTCAAATACAATGCATGATTAATCAAACATTATTAAATATGCTCAAGTTGTCAGAAACCACTTTATGAAGATACTTTTGTACCTCCTGTAATGTCCCATCACCACCAGCAATGATCAGCATATCTGTTTGCTCCATCAACTCCATGAGCTTTTTCGCCTGGCCTTCATAATCAGTCTGTTACATGACAGAAAACAGATTGCAAACAATCAATAAGGTCAAAAATGCATACAAAATAGGTGTAGCCTAAAAAAAAGGACCTGGGCACATGATAATACCTTCACAACTTTAACTTCCATACCAGCCAAGTGTAAAATGGGAGCTGCATTCTTCTCAAACAAACTATTGGCTTTTCTGCAGAGAAAATGCAACTATGATGAAACTGAAATGTGGAAAAACAGAACTGATTTATTACACAGTGAGGGACATAAATCAGTATAAGCGTACCCTTTACAGGCAGCAGGATTCAGAATGACTGTGGCTTTCTTCAGATGCTCCTGAGGTCCAATTGACTGATGACCAAATTCCTGTGAAACCATCAGATACCATATATTTAAATGTAGGGAACCTAACGAATCTGGGTATCAAAGTTATTATAGTTGACAAAAGCTAAAACCATATTATTTCAATGTAGGGAACCTTGAGGTTCTGGGTATCAAAAGTATTATAGTTGACAAAAAGCTAAAACCATATTATTTCAATGTAGGGAACCTTGAGTTTCTGGGTATCAAAAGTATTATAGTTAACAAAAGCTAAAACCATAACATTCTCGGAACTGGGGGGGGAAAAGAGTGCGAGTTATTTTCAAATTAGATATTCCTTACCCTGGCCTCTATGCATGCTTCTCGTCGCAGCACACTTTCACTGTGAAAAAATATTAGAATTGATATATACATCAAATGAGAAAAGGGGTTTATAGACAGAAACGGACAGTCATATTTATATATATCTTATTATACAAACCAGTGCTTTCCATACAACCAGTGTCCTCCATATGACAGCACACACACAGCAAATGTGGACTTTTTCCAGTGATTTCTTATAGTCCGAAACACTTTCACCACTCGAGCCATTATTCTGGCTTTCTAGATATCCCACTGAAGGTAAGTTACACTATTGCACGGCAAAACAAGTGGGACTGACTGTAGATGTTCACCATTGACATTCCATCGTTCTCTTCTCCCAAAGCATGACCGGTGCAACAACAATATTCCTCCTCAAGGGAAATATCAGTTCCGCGTCAATTTTGTCGTAAAATGTGAACACTTCATATTTTTTTTATCTGTGATAAAAGTTAATTTATATACATGATATCATTCTATAATCGCTCTAGGCTTTAATAGTTAGAGACTATTTCTGTTCGTGACGGAATTATACTGCCTGGATCTTCTGTGCAGAGTGGGATTGAATTTAGAGACGGACCCATTCCAGTGCATGCGCTGTAATATACAAACAGACATGACAGCCTCATATACGCACACTTGTGTCACTTAACAAATTTTTTTTTGACATTATAAACCTCTGAATGTTTAATAGATAAACTGCAAATACCCAGAGTAAGAATTTCAAGCTTATCCTTTTAGTTACCCTTCGAGGTGATTTGACAACTATGGAGGTTGAAAACTTCGTTTCCAAGACCCTCGAGCTCCTGCAAGAAGAGAGAGAGGCTGAATTAGAAGAAACACGGTAAATAACACACTCACTGTTCTACACGTGTCTTTATCTAGCCATTCATTTGTATTGCCCAAATTTATCGGTGAACTATGAAATATTGTTTGTGTTGTCAGAGCATGGCAGGAGAATTTATCTCCCAAGAATCTACAGAACAAAGGAGTGTTTCTGATGAAACTTCAGATCGGAAGCCAACATACTGGCATGTATGGCAGACGTCTAATAGTTTTTGAACCTAGGAAAAGTATAGGACCCTCAGTTCTTCCCAGCAATACCTTTGGACCTGGTGAGACATTCTGTGCAAAAAAATAAAAAATCCATTGGAGTACATGATTTCATACAGTACTGCTAATGAAAACTAATGCTACTTGCTCTCTTTTGTATTCTGTTTATAGGTGACATTATTGGTTTGTATCAGTCAGAGGGTCAGGGTCAGCCATCTGAATTGGGCTCAGGTGTGGTAACACGTGTTACCCAAGCGTCCCTGACGGTGGCTTTTGATGATACACAGGACAGTTTAAACTTGGACAGAGATGGACTCTACAATCTAATGAAGCTGGCAAATAATGTGACCTATAGACGACTGTCAAAGTATGTGCAATTATCAGTTCATACAGCTAGTATCATTAATAATGCAAGTACTAATACTTTTTTCAGAGCTGTTAGAGTAGTACACAAAATCAGCTGTGCTGATGAAATATGCTCTACTTTAACAAGTTTATTCATGTTATGTTTTTCCACATGAAATTGTTGATGCATATGTGATGCATTTCCTTCTTGCAGGGCCTTAAAGTCTTTAAATGGATACGGCAGTGGTCCTGCATCTTACCTGATCAGTGTCCTCTTTGGTTACTCAGAACCAGGGATATTATCACATCAACGTAAGCATATACATGGAGTGACACCTGAAATGGATGTAAAATACAGCATTATGCAGGAAAATCAACCTGCTTAGTCCAATGGGGCCTAAGGTCTGTTTATGTTTCTTTTATTGCAGATGTTTTGGAATTTAACAACACTGGGTTAGATAATTCTCAGAAAGAGGCTGTGTCCTTTGCAATGTCTCAGAAAGATGTTGCAATCATACATGGACCACCAGGGACTGGCAAGACCACTACAGTGGTTGAAGTAATCCTGCAGGCAGTAAAACAAGAACAAAAGGTGAGCAAGATATCAAACTCTAAATTGGATAGTTAAGGTATAAATTATTTGACGTAGTATATATGCAGTATTGTGATGAACATCTTTGTAAATGTTAACAGATTCTTTGCTGTGCACCTTCTAATGTGGCTGTTGACAACTTGGTGGAGCGTCTTGTGAAGAGCAAGGTCAAGGTTTTAAGATTGGGTCACCCAGCCCGTCTGCTCGAGTCAATTCAGAAGCACTCACTGGATGCGGTCCTTGCGCACAGTGACAACACCAACATTATTTCTGATATTCGCAAGGACATGGACAAAGCTTTTGTAAGATTTTGATTTCTCATAATTGTTTTGAATTGCCCATTTAACTGGTTAATTGGCTCCAAAACGTGTTTCAAAACTTAAAAGCACCTTTTTCAAGCAAAACATTTAACAAAAATGTTTATTTAAAGTCGGCATGAGAAGGAAGTTGCGATAGTCTTTTCGTCCCTATAGTGACGTATGAGTGAAATGGCTTCTTGAGCAAAAAAAAAAGTAAGGCAGGTCCATCAGGAATTGACTGGATTATAGGATCATTGTGGTTTGGCTGTTGCTGTGATTTCATGTGATTGACAGGTTGTCCTGCCCTTGCTCTAGTAAACGTGTCATCAGAGAAGAGAAGAGATATTGCTGCAAGAGGGAGGGGAAGATATTTTGATTAAAGATTACAAGGGCACATAATAATGTGTGCAAATAACTGCAATATTCCATAAAAATAAGAATTGTCCATCCATTTTGATTTCATGGTTAAATTATAAAATAATAAATATACTGTTCAAAATTAAGACTAGCATTGTTTGCAAATGCTACTTGGTTTTATGTTATATATTCAAAACAGTAAACTTTTAAAAATGCGGCTTGAGTGTTCAAATGTGATTTGGGGCCATCTGTTAAGCTGTGTTGTAATACAGTCATAATAAAAAACAAATCCAATGCATTGACAGAATGAAATGAAGAAGGCTCGGGACAAAGGCCAACGGAGCAATCTGAAACGGGAAATCGGGGAACTGCGGCGAGAGCTGAGGACCAGGGAGGAAACGGCTATCGCTCAGATCCTGAAAAGAGCCGATGTTATTCTAGCAACTAACACTGGCAAGTAAACCTTCCCTAGTGGTCATAATTTTTATTTCAGGAAATGTTTGTTTGTTTATGCCTAATTTAAACTCAAATATGATTGATTTGTGTAATATAGGAGCCTCTGACGAAGGTCCTCTCAAACATCTTCCTAAAGATCACTTTGACCTGGTGGTGATAGACGAGTGTGCTCAGGCTCTAGAGAGCAGCTGTTGGATTGCTCTGCTCAAAGCACGCAAATGCATACTCGCTGGGGATTACAAACAGCTGCCACCCACGATCAAATCACAGAGGTGTGGAGGAAAAGGAAATGTATCTTAAGTTTGTGAATTATTTGGTTTATGGTATCCATTCTTGATGAGCTCTAATGTTTTCATTTCAGGATATATCTTTTTTAATACTTAATATTTTTGGTCGATGTTTCTGATTAACCTTATGTAACTTTTGCCCGGTTTCTCAGACGAAGCTTAACCCTAGTCCCAGACTAAAATGCAACTTGCACTGGTATATCTTAAAATATGTCAGTGCCATACTTAAATGTCCTAATTTAAGTAACTTGCTCCTGCCTTAATCTAAGGTGAAATCAGTGAAACAGTTTAATCTGTGAAACCAGGCCCTTAAGTATGAATTACATTTAGTTGGAAACATACTCTCATAATGATAAAATGTTGTCCATATTATAAATGTTATTTATCTTTAACTTTCACAGTGCTGCATCTAAAGGCCTGTCTGTCAGCCTAATGGAGAGGCTAATAAAGAAATATGGAGACTCTGTGGTTCGAATGCTGACCACTCAGTACCGTATGAACAGTGCCATCATGCAGTGGGCTTCAGAGCAGATGTATCAGGGAAAGCTGTTTGCCCACCCTTCAGTGGAGAAACACTTGCTTAGGTGTGTAAAATATGTTAGAAGTTTCTAAAGAAAACATTTTATTTGGCACTGTTGGTCATGTACTATGTTTTATTGTTCAATTAGTGGAACTTTTCTTTTTAAGATGATTTAAAAATACTGTATTTTAAAGGTAGGTTATGATCGCTTTATAAAATGTTTCATTGTGTATCTTAAATTATCAATTTCACTATTTGGGCTTGTCCCTAGAGTTTTTAACTTCCCCTTTATCATTAATTTTAAATCAGGGAAATTCTACCTTGTTGTTCCCCTAAGGAAATTAAATTTTTTTTTTAAATAACAAAGAATCGCTGTCCCCAATACTGCTGTGTTTTAGACAGTGTTTTAATTTTTTTTAATGTTTATTTTAAGTTTGCTAGCTAACTTGTGTTGAGGTAATACAGAGGAAGATAACTGATTGTATCTTGAACAGAGACCTGGTTGGTGTTGCTGATGTTGAGGAAACCAGAATTCCCCTTCTGCTCATTGACACTGCAGGCTGTGGCCTGAATGAGATGGAGGACACAGATGAGCAGTCTAAAGGCAATCAAGGTTGATATCAGCTCCAAATTTAACCTCCTCTTTATATCACTTAATATATTTAATATAAGGTGTTGGATAATGAAACCTTGGTTCGTCCTATGTGGTGGTATGCCGACATTACTCTGGATACCATAGCTGTCGATACATCACAAAGACTTGCTGTCCTGGGCGCACCAATAATTTGCCCTGATATGTCTCCCATTATTTTATGTACAGCTGTGCTGTTGCTCTAATTCATACATTATATATATATATATATATATATATATATATATATATATATATATATATATATATATATATATATATATATATATATATATATTATATATATATATATATTTAATAATAAAATACTGTATATGAAAAAGCTTTTCTCTTCTCTTCACAGGAGAAGTAGACATTGTGGCACTTCATATCAAAGCTCTTACTGAGGCTGGAGTTCATGTCAAAGACATTGCAGTTATTGCGCCCTATAATCTCCAGGTGAGATGCTTTTTGAACGTAAAAAAAAAAAAAAACTATCTGTGCAAAGAAATGCCTTCATTAGGATTACACTGCTGTTTCATTATGAATATCATTCATTCACACATTAAAAAAACAAGATTTTATCTATTTCAGGTGGATCTTTTGAGACAGAAACTGTCCCATAAATATACAGAGCTGGAGATCAAGTCTGTTGATGGATTTCAGGGCAGAGAGAAGGAGGCAGTGGTGTTGTCATTGGTCAGATCCAACAGGAAGGGTACGGCAGATCTAAATGATGACTACATCTACATTTATCCATTTATTTACCCTCCTGACATTTCAAATCTGTATGACATAAAATGCACCAGCTTCTCCAAAGATGTGAATATAAGGAATGATTGAGATATTAATTGTCTTTCATTTACCCCAAAGGTGAGGTTGGATTTCTTGCTGAAGACAGAAGGATCAATGTTGCTGTGACACGTGCCAGACGCCAGCTCGCTGTAGTGTGTGATACTCAGACTGTTCGAAACCATGATTTCCTCAAATCCTTAGTGGACTATATGTCTGAACACGGAGAATTACATACTGCCTTTGAGTACCTGGAAGACTGTGTGCCACAGAATTACATCCGTGATGAAAAGGACAAACAGATCAACGCCAAAGACGCTATATCCGTAAAACAGAAGCCCAAGAACCAAGGCAAGAAATCAGAGCAGGAATACAAGAAAAGTGCAAACAATAAAAGCAGTGAAGCGAGTCAGTCCAGTGTTCAGCCAGATCAACTTAAAAACACCAATTCACTCCATTCTAAACCCAAAGACGTCAATCAAACACAAAACAAGAAAAAGGAAATAAAGGATCAGCTTCTGAACTTTTTGACAGACCCAAACAAGACAGAACTACAGTTTCCTTCCACGCTAAATTCCCACGAGCGTCTGCTGGTCCATGAGCTCTCTGAAGAAATGGGATTGAGGCATGAAAGCCAAGGAGAAGGGAAAAACCGTCGCATAACTGTGTCCCGGCCTCCATCAGGACCAGAGAAGGCTGTGAAGGAGCCTGAACAACCAGACATGACCGGATGTACAGCAGCAAAGATACAAGAATCACAAAAAGCCTCTTCACAGGCAGCTATTGATTTAAAAAGCCTACATTTGGAGCGAATGCGCCGGGAGCAGGAGAAACGAGAGGAGAAAAAACAGCAGAGCATGAGACCAGATTTCAATGCGAGTAAAAACCAGTCTGTTAAGAAACCCAAAGCATCTTCCAAAGGTTTGTGATCTCTATCCCAGTGTCTGAATTCTTTCAGTACTTGTATTCTCTGTGATACACATCATGGTCTTTCTTTCATAGGAAGCACTAAGATAAAAGCAGGAGCCATGGATATAGCTGCAGCTGCCACAGCTGATGATGATTTTGACTCTCTTATCGATTCTGTGGTTAAAGCTGACAGCGTGTGTGCTTTTGTGAAGTGCAAAGCCAGCGTCCTCACACTAGGGCAGCTCTGCCTCCACTGCAACAGACAATACTGTCTTAGTCACCATATACCTGAGGTACACCTTGCTTCATATTTTATATTAAAGAGGTCATATCATGAAGAACTAAATATTCCTTTATTCCTTTCCTTGAGATAATTGTAATATGAAAATGGACTGTAACTTTCAGAACTTGAAACTTTGTCCCTAGTCTAAATCAACAATCTATTGAATTCATTGTATTCAGTAACCAGAAATGGCTGTATACAGTCAAGATGATGTAATACAGTGAAAGCTGGTTAGATGCTATTATAAATAAACACATGAAGGTCTTTTTAATAATGTTCCAGGGTGTTGGCATCAGAGACTTCCAGTTCAAAGGTGATTTTTGGCGCAGTATAAAATTTGTAACCATGTCATACAATAAAAAACGCCAGAGAGAGGGTTGAAAATAGTCATTAAAATGAAATAATAAAAAATGTATTATATGATCAATTTAAAACATTCATATTAAAGATGTGTTCTAAATAATGTATTGTCTTTTTTAGGTTCACGGATGTGGAGACAAAGCAAAAGCTCAAGCTAGAATGAGGATAAGTAAAGAAGGGGTGCTCTACGCAGGAAGTGGACAGAAGGACAAATCAATGGATCCGAATAAAAAAGCATATCTGCAGAGAAAACTAGACTCTAAACTGAAAGATATGTCATCTCAAAGAAAAACTAAAGTCAAAGACAAAGAGAACTGACATTCTAGGAGACACTTGATCGATCTAATGCTGTTTAATTTTAATGTGTTGGTTATTTACTTGAAAAATATGTATAGAAAGATTTCTATGCTTTTAAGTTTGATCTTTAACCATAAGGTGATTCTGGTAAGTTCCCAAATAAGGCTGAGAACAGCTGCTATTTATTGTAGATCCACACTGGTATGGCTTAATGGAATGCAAATATAAAGATAAAACATAAATATTTAATTCTCCCAACTGGCACTGACAATGAAAACTGGGTTTATGAATGACAATTGAGCTTGAAATACCAATCCTAATGCTAGTCTGAAATCCATTTACAAGATTTATGTCTCGCAGAATTGTTGTTGGGAGCTTAGGTAGTTGCTCCACTTTCTCTCTCAGTGATTGATGCATTGATTATTGATGTCAGATGTAATCTCTCAGTTTTCCCATTAAGCTCTGAAGAGCACAGGCTAAGCAGAGCTTTGGATTGGGTCCATTTAATACTCAATTTAATATATTTAGTCTACTACTACTACAGCCTGGTGTCTGTGTGTACAGTATATCTGTCCACAAGAGGACATGAGAGACTGAGGTGGCATTGTGAGCTCCATGGATGCAGTTAGTGGAGGATTTGCATGCTGAACACATTAGAAGGAGCATTACAAAGGGCAGTATTTCTAATGAACACAATTCCTATGACAAGAAATGATGTGGCACTACATAATGCTTTTTTAAAAAAACTAAAAATGCTTTTTAAAGGTCCCTCAAGCCACTTGGTTTGCCAAAACTTGGTCTGGTTTGCACTTGTTTGTGTTTGATACCATTGCATTGAATGAATGAACGTCTTGTTCAGAAACTGAAACAGTAGAATCATATTTTAGTTTGTTTTTACGAATGTTGGCCTATGGATGGGACAAAACTGAACGAACTGAGAAATAGCAAACAAAAGATTTTCTGATGAAGAACTGCAATATGAATTGGAGTTTTTACTAAACAGAATCACTCATACATAAACAAACATCTGATGATAGTAGGTGGAAATGAGTCTTTCTTAGTGCACCATGGTAAAATAAGACGGTGGTTAATGTTATGTAGATTATAAACAGAATTGTTTGCATATTCCTTTTCTCTGCCACTGCTTTACTGAGGTTCTTGTAATGGGTTGACCCCCCTTTGATCAGGAGGCCTTGTACAGTTCAAAGTGATGTAAAACACATTTTAATATGTTATCTAAAGGGTTTTCATGTTAATTTAAGAGCATTGTTTGAAGCATATTTGTAATACAGTAAGTACAGTAGTAGTAGTCTTCTTTGGCTGTCCGTTCTGTGTGACTTGCAGATGACTCAGGTAGATGATACTCTCCGCTTGAAATGCTTACCCTAAAAATAGCTCTGCAATGTTCTGAATCAGAAATAACCATTTAGCTCAAGTAAATAGTTACAAAATAGAAATATCCTTAAAGGAATATGAAGCATACTGTGCTGCTGCACTTTTTAATCATCATTTCACATCGTAATCATGTCACAGCTAATGTTCAGGAATGTTTATTGTATAACTGCATTAACATAGAATCAAAATAAATCTGAATGAGATCCAACATACAACATGTTAGTTTATAAACTGTCACAAACTCAAATACTGGCTAAAACAGGAAAGCTTTGTATTATTAAAAACTCTGATTTAAAGTGATTGTAAAAACTGCTGTGTTACAGTAATGGAAATTAAATGATAATGACCCTTGAAAGTAATGGTAAAAAAAAAAGATGGTATCATAAAAATGGCACAATGCACAAATGATCCTAAAATAAGCTTAATTTTTTTCCTTCTGATTTTGGGTAAAATGTGACCTTAACATTTATGTTGGTTAATAGTTGTTGTATGATATACATTTACATATTTGTTTTGCATTACTGACACATTAAAGTGCACATATTCTAAGCGTGTTCCCCTCATTTATCCCAGTGGCAAAATAAGGAAATATTCTCTCAGTAAACTTGTCTTTAAATGTGTAAATACTGGCACCATCTGCTGTGTTAGAAAAAGAAACCTTTCCTCTGTCATAGTCCAGTTCAACTGTGATTACCTGTGGTTTCTTTTTCAGAGTCAGTCGAGTGCGGGGAGAGGTCTGAGCCCAATAGGATTCCTCATTATTTGCAATTACCCAGAAACCCTCTGCTGGGTTGAGGAAAACTGCCGTCTTCCTCTTTATGGACACTCGTGCCACTCCAACGTACCACTCTTTGCTGTGTGCCACCTCTACATTCCAGCGCTGCTTTCCTGAACTGAAGCCGCTAGCAGCAAGTACTGCCATGCGGCCCGTGCAGCGCTCAGGGTTATCTGGAAGTTGCTGCTTTTCCCCATAGCTGATGGTGGTGAGTTCATCTCTGATGATCAAGTTAGGATGTGCCGTGTTTGGATCAAAATGGACAGAGCCTGTGAGATGGCAAGAAGAAAACCGATAATTGTCTTTTCATAATTTTGCATATTAGGCCTACTGTACTTGAGCAGTGTAGTCCTTACCAATTCATTTTAGCATTTGGAGGACACAATTTATTAAACCTGTTGTACATGGTTTTTAAACATTCCGACATTGTGCAATATATATATATATATGTCTTGAGGTGCAAATAAAATTTGAGAGCTATGACACAAAGACATTCGTTTCAGAAGGCTTGAAATTAAGTGATGCCTAATGCCTAAATGCCTCATTTTGTATTCCACCTAAGAAAAAAAGTCATTGAAATAGCATTAGGATTAATAAATTATATCAGAATTGCAGTTTGGGAAGAACACTCCCTTTAAAGTCACCATATAAATCGAAATTGACATATTGGAATATTGCAGTATTTATTCTAAAAGCTTTTTTCATGGGCCCTCGTAATCTTTAATCAAAATAGCCTCCCTTTCTCTTGCAATGACGTGTTTACTGGCGTGAGGGCGGGACAACCTGTCACTCACAACGACAATGATCCAATCGATTCCTGATGAACAAAATCAGGTCTCGTCCAACATTTTTTCTTGTTCGAGAAGCGATTTCAATAGGGAAGAAAAGACTATAACAACTTCCGTTTCATGTTGACTTTAAAGTGTTCGGAAGACATTTGATATGTACTTACAGTAGCTGATATCATTTTCCATTCTTTTCCAGACCTTATGCTTTAATGATCCCAGGTACAGTGTTGTTAGTCCTAGAATGAATGCATTATTTGTTGATTTCAGTGTGAAAAGAGAAAACAGACTGATTCAATTTAAAGCAATTGCTAACAGTACCGTCTTATTTGCCTCCTTACATTCCTGTAGGTAGAGAAAATGTAAAGTTATTAGCATAATTTTAATCCGTTGAACCAGACTTTATTTTTTGCATAAGATAAGGCCAAATAAGGAAGCTAACTTAAAGGCTTTGTGAGTGATTTTTATGGAATACTACGCTGAAAATTATCCTAATGCCCGGAAAGATGTCACTGAAAAACTGTACTGAGATATTGCGCTGTATGCTCTAATATGACTTTACACCATCATTACCCGGGTGTTGATAGAGCTTGAGTGCAGGTGAGACCTGAACAGCACGTTGATATCTTTGTTTAAATTAAACTCATTTAAGTCTTGCCAATTTAAACACTCAAGCGCAAGAAGCCGCAAAGAGAACTCACGCGCGCTGTAATTTGTGTGTGCACATCCGTTTTACATATGATTACTTTATTCAATTTCTAGACATGAAAACTACTGTTAGGTATCTTAGGTTAGGTTAGGTATCTTACTTATTAAGTATATTATTAGGGTTCGTTCACACAGAGTGGCACAAAGATATTCCTCAAGCGTATGTTTACGTCGAAATGCAATTAAAAAGCAGGGCAATTAAATGAGGCGTTCTGTATGAACCAGCTTTTACACAGCCAAACATCATAAAGAAATAGAAAGACAGAGGAAAATAAGTTGAATGACAGGTGATGATACCATATACGTGGTTACACCAATGCGGCAGGGTTGTAAAAAGACAGGATGTATTAATTCGGTAAGGAGGAAGTTCAGGAATATCTAATCTATAACATCGCTCACATCACCTTTAAGTAGAAATAATGGTTTAAAAGCATATTGACCTTTAAAAATGTCAGATCATCTGCTATTATGATAGGTTCTATGTAGTTGATGATGCTAGAGATGCTATTCAATGCTCTTATTGACCTCCTCCAGTTTCTCTCTCACCACCTCGGTCTTGCTGTCACTCTCATTTTGAAGCACCATGAGTCGAGCTGCCTCCTCCTCCCTCAGGATTGTATGTAACTTGTCATACTCTTGTTTTACTTCTGCAGCAGTTTCTGTAAATTGGAATAACAGTAAATTAGACTGGATGATTCATGAGGAAGTTAATGTTAAGGGACTGTAGGTTTGTACATAGTTCACCTGTATGTATGCTTCCAGCACTTTCTGTGGGGTGAGTGTATGGAAAGAGCGTTTATTAACCAATCCCATTTAACTTGAGACCTTTGACGTGCTGTATATGGAAGCCCATTTCTGCCACAAAGTAAGTCGTAATTATGAGATAAAAAGTCGAAATTATGACATACTAAGTCGTAATTACGAGATAGTCAAAATTATGAGATTAAAAAGTAGAAATTGAGATAAAAGTTACAATTATGACTGTTATAATTTCAACTTTTCATCTCATGAATATGACATTTTATGCCATAATTATGATTTTCAAAAGCATGATTTTTTTTCTTATGTGGCAGAAACGGCCTGTATAGCCCACACTCTAGTTTACATACAGTGAGGAAAATAAGTATTTGAACACCCTGCTATTTTGCAAGTTCTCCCTCTTGGAAATCATAGAGGGGTCTGAAATTGTCATCGTAGGTGCATGTCCACTGTGAGAGACATAATCTAAAAAAAAAAAAAACAGAAATCATAATGTATGATTTTTTTAACTATTTATTTGTATGATACAGCTGCAAATAAGTATTTGAACACCTGTCTATCAGCTAGAATTCTGACCCTCAAAGACCTGTTAGTCTGCCTTTAAAATGTCCACCTCCACTCCATTTATTATCCTAAATTAGATGCACCTGTTTGAGGTCGTTAGCTGCATAAAGACACCTGTCCACCCCATACAATCAGTAAGAATCCAACTACTAACATGGCCAAGACCAAAGAGCTGTCCAAAGACACTAGAGACAAAATTGTACACCTCCACAAGGCTGGAAAGGGCTACGGGGAAATTGCCAAGCAGCTTGGTGAAAAAAGGTCCACTGTTGGAGCAATCATTAGAAAATGGAAGAAGCTAAACATGACTGTCAATCTCCCTCGGACTGGGGCTCCATGCAAGATCTCACCTCGTGGGGTCTCAATGATCCTAAGAAAGGTGAGAAATCAGCCCAAAACTACACGGGAGGAGCTGGTCAATGACCTTAAAAGAACTGGGACCACCGTTTCCAAGGTTACTGTTGGTAATACACTAAGACGTCGTGGTTTGAAATCATGCATGGCACGGAAGGTTCCCCTGCTTAAACCAGCACATGTCAAGGCCCGTCTTAAGTTTGCCAATGACCATTTGGATGATCCAGAGGAGTCATGGGAGAAAGTCATGTGGTCAGATGAGACCAAAATAGAACTTTTTGGTCATAATTCCACTAAACGCGTTTGGAGGAAGAAGAATGATGAGTACCATCCCAAGAACACCATCCCTACTGTGAAGCATGGGGGTGGTAGCATCATGCTTTGGGGGTGTTTTTCTGCACATGGGACAGGGCGACTGCACTGTATTAAGGAGAGGATGACCGGGGCCATGTATTGCGAGATTTTGGGGAACAACCTCCTTCCCTCAGTTAGAGCATTGAAGATGGGTCCAGGCTGGGTCTTCCAACATGACAATGACCCGAAGCACACAGCCAGGATAACCAAGGAGTGGCTCTGTAAGAAGCATATCAAGGTTCTGGCGTGGCCTAGCCAGTCTCCAGACCTAAACCCAATAGAGAATCTTTGGAGGGAGCTCAAACTCTGTGTTTCTCAGCGACAGCCCAGAAACCTGACTGATCTAGAGAAGATCTGTGTGGAGGAGTGGGCCAAAATCCCTCCTGCAGTGTGTGCAAACCTGGTGAAAAACTACAGGAAACGTTTGACCTCTGTAATTGCAAACAAAGGCTACTGTACCAAATATTAACATTGATTTTCTCAGGTGTTCAAATACTTATTTGCAGCTGTATCATACAAATAAATAGATAAAAAATCATACATTGTGATTTCTGGATTTTGTTTTTTAGATTATGTCTCTCACAGTGGACATGCACCTACGATGACAATTTCAGACCCCTCCATGATTTCCAAGTGGAAGAACTTGCAAAATAGCCGGGTGTTCAAATACTTATTTTCCTCACTGTATCTACAAATGCTAATATCTAGCTACAAAAGACATAAGACTCATCTTCTTCATACAGGTTAACATACGTTTCCTTACCATTATTTCCGATGTTGCCTCGGCTATAGGGCAGTAATCATGATTTCTGTGACCTCTTGATGACGTACAAACATCACATATAAATTCTGCATCTTTCCGACAAAAAAGCTTCAGTTCCTCATTGTGTTTTGAGCAAAACTCCACCGATTTAACCCTGAACTGCTCCGGCTTCTTTTTGAAGACATCCGAGGCTATCTTTAGAGCCAGATTGATTGGAGGCCTGGATGAGAGCTCTGTACAGCGGCACAGAGGACATTGCCGTGTTCCTCTACAGTCCCAGTGTGTCTGAACGCAGGTTTTGCAGAAGCTATGTTTGCAACTCAGTGTGACGGGGACATTGAAGACCTCAGAGCACACGGGACACTGTAGATCCTCCACAGTGAATTGACAGTCTTCAGCCATCGGTGGTGAATTTGCAAATCCAAAGTCTTTGAGATGTGTTTCTCTTTAGAAAATCTGAAAGTAGTGAGCACTGCAACTGGGACAGACTGGTTCGACCTGATTATTAAACTTTTTTTTAAATAGTGTCTCTTCCTAAACATGTCACAAATGTTGCTGTGCAACTCCGAGGACATGATGAGTCATGCTGTGGTCTGATTAAAAAGACATACTTCATCAGAAAGGAAGCTGCAAAAAATGTTTTTTTTTATTGAAGATTTACCAGAAAAAGTCCATTGAATGTATATACAGGACTTATCTTAATTAAACAATGTGTCCAGTTCTCATTTTCAGAAGATTCTACTGCATAAACATGCAAATATTGTGAGGGGAAAATGTGGAGAGGTAGTTATAACCTGTATGTAACCAGGATGTGAAACGGCTTTACACAGCATGCAGGGAAATTAGCTTATAGGAAAGGAAAAAGTTACTATAAAAATGAAAGTAAGGTAAAAGAGAAATAAATAAGCAGCATTTTTAAATATTGCTCCCATATATTAATTCAACAATTATAAATCACCATGTTATGTTGTTTTAGTATGTATTTGTAAGAATATGTCTAATCACAACCAAGATTAAATGTTGCAAGAGCTTATACTTGGGGCGATTTTATAAAATATATGTCTTGGGGTGTTTTTTATTTGTATTTTATTATTTAGTTATGGAAATATTACAGGTGCTAAGAAAGAAGATCCACTTTTAAAAATAGTAGTCAAAAGAAACATGCACAAGACCTCAGATTTCTACCTGAAATCCTCACAATGTAAAATGATGAGAAATCAATTTAGCAGTTATGAAAGGTTAGAGAATTGACAGTTAATGATTAACAAAAGAATATGAACATTTGTCAGATAGATTGTTCATATGAAAATCTATCAGTATATATACCGCTTGTAAAGTTTGGGCACAGTCATTTTAAATTGATTATATATATATATAACAATTTGCTTATTTATTTATTCAATTAAAGTGCCCAGAAAGAAAGAAAGATAAAAACTCATTTTGGGCCATTCTGATTAATCATACTCAAATACTTTAGTGCTATACAGGTTTTGTTGATTCAATACAGAGCACATTCTCTTTTGTGAATCTCTGAAGGTTGTAGAAAATAATGGAGATGATACATAAGGTGATGTTAGAAAACTACTTCTAACCGCACATCATATAAATGCACCGAATAAAGAAATTAATATAGACTACTTTTCACATTTTGTTGATTCAAAGTAAAATTCATCCAACTATTATCAGAAACAGTAAAGTAATGTTGTGTGAACTGTGTAAGTTTCTTATTAAAAGACATAAATAATTGTCATATAAATAGTTAACAAAATGCATAATTGGTCAAGTTAATAAGTTGAACACGCGCCCCTGTTACTTCAGAATTTTACAGTTTCAGGAGGCAGTTAGAGACATTTGAGTTTACTACAAGCTCAAAGCAAACCTCAAACAAACTCAAACAGAACAGCATGTCTTACTGCTGAAATTGACATTGATCATAGCATTCATGAATTATTTACACAATCTGAAAAAAAATGATTAGGGCTTGAAATTTGGTAGACGTTTTTGTTCTGCTCAGCTGAGATAATATAGCAATAATGTCCACTATGAAACCGCGTGATATGTAAAGCTCTCACCTCTTTGATGAATATCCTCACTAAGAGGACAGCAATGCTGCATGGTCCGCTCAAAGGCTGTTTTTAATGTTTCTGTCTTACACCAATGCAGCATTATAAGGTCAGCTCAAAAAAATATCTGCTGTCGTTCATGACGTCTCTGCGCTGAACTATTAATCCATGTCCTTTCAGTTCCACATTATTCCCAGTAGCCATAAAGGCAGGATGGAAACACTGGAAAACCTCCTTTTGTCCAGCTAGAATGTTCCCTGGAAGAAGGCCCTGGAACTTTTGCTCCCAGACGAGTCATTGTGATGGGATTCAGCCGTTTTTGTCCGAGGCAGGAGTGCAATTTCATACAAAACCCAGCTTCATTGATGAACGATGACATTTTGGGCAGCCCTTCGTGCCATTTGTCTGCAGACACCTGCATGTGTGAACAGAACATAGTGAGTTGCGTAGTTCCTCATAGCTGGTGGCTAGAGAGCAATATACAATACGTACTTGAGGTGGAAAATGTGAGAGCAGGGCAAGGCCTGCAGCTGCTGGTTCCTCTCTCCGATAGACTCCCCACACATGCCACAGTAGAGCTCCAGCTCTTCTACACACTGCAGGAACTTCACGACCTGCTCTCTCAGCTCATCCTGCTGCTCCTTACTGCGGTAGATGCCTTCACACAGGCTGTGCACCTTCAGGATGCACAGCTGGAACAGAACAACACAGAGACAGATGGCCAAATGCTATGCTAATGCTAATACAGAGCATGTATTTATCTTCTGAATGGGTTTAATGGCATGTCATCTAAAATAGATGCATCACCTTGTTTCCAATCGCCTCGGCCAGATCATGTGCTCTTTGCATTGAGTCCAGAGCCTGTGAAAGTCATACAATTATAAAGACAATAATTTGAGATATTCCAGAGGTGTAATGAACATCTATCATGACAACTACACGATCAAATCAGTTTCATGACCTTATCGTATTCCTTCTGCAGAATCCAGCACTTTCCCACCCCGACGTAGATGGATGCTTGTCCAAGGCGGTTGCCAATCTCTGACATTATGCACATGGAGGACTCATAGCGAGGGAATGCTTTCTGTATTGAAGGTGAGCGCATAAAGAAAAGCAACCGTTACAGACTTGGTTGAGTATTCTACAATAGGAATGCAGGAATAATCGAAAAACATTCGTGATTATGGCTGCCGTAATTAGGTAATTGTGTAAAGTTTTGATTACAGAATGCATATTTAAAATTTTGTTGCAAGAATGTTGTATATTAATGTAAATTCCATTGATCAACATTTACTAATCATGATTATAATATAAAAGGGAATAAATGACAATTATGATTTTAGTCATCATAACCGTAAAGCACAATACTCTAATAATGTGTAAGTGGGACAGTGAAAAGATTGTTTGTATAAAAATGATGTGCCAAATGCTCTAGTAATTTTCAGTAGGATCCCTAGCAATGATATCCAATGTGATTTTAAGGATAAAAAGAAAAAAAATGCCAGCAATATACTGGAAAGAAAGCTTAAAAGATATAGGCCCGGTTTCACAGACAGGGCTTAGACTAAGCCAGGATTAGACCATAGATCAATTAAGACATTTAAGTAATTTTTATAAACATGCTTCGAAAAAAACATTACCGATGTGCATCTTAAAATTAAAAAGACACTGATATATTTTTAAGATCAGTCAGTGCAAGTTTATTTCAGTGGAAACAGCTCAGACTTACATTTTAGTCTAGGACTAGTCTTAAGCCCTGTCTGTGAAACCAGGGGATAGAGGTTTGCATTAAACTTACATCAACATCTTTCTGACAGCGATGAATATCAGCAAAGTTAAGCAGACACAGTGCCTGAAGAGGTCGATCTCCATGCTGCAATGCAATCTTCATTGATTCCTGAGAGACATACGGTTTTATGTCAAGAATCATGTATGCAGGTTGTTCTCCAGTTTCACAAACTGTAACGTGTAGGTTTATATTTTCCTTTTACAACATTAGTTTGCTTTTGCATGCTTTCGCCAAGTACATTTCCTTTACATTTTCTTAAACCTAAAATAAGAACAGCTCCACGTTGCACGTATTGCACATTCAGTATACAGTTTAAGTAAGCATAAAGTTAATCTTACTGTCACTTCCATTTACGACAGACAATATATCATTCCCCCAGGTGGCTCAAATGTCCCACCACCAGATGTTCTTTGACTTCACATACTGTATTACCTAGAAATAATGTAATCACGTTTGGCCTCGTCTATAAAACGTGCATGCAGTTATTTTAAAATGTAATAATATTTCACAACAATTTAAACAGTTTTTACTGTATTTTTACTTAAATAAATCCAGCCTTGGTGAACATTATTTCAAAAACATTCAAAAAACGTAATTATTCCAAACTACAGACCCTAACAGACCCCAAATCGAAAAGTTCAGTTGCGTGACAGCTGGCACATAGCCTGCAATAATCCCCTGCACTGTTCGACGTGTGTAAATCACTGCTGCAGACGGCACACATTGTGAGTGACGCTCACAGTCCAAAGCAATGACTGCCTGTGATATTTCTCTCCTCGTCATTAGCGAGAGGCTAAGTGTAAGCTCTGCTCTTCATTAACACTCCTCTCAGACGGCACCTCAGCAGGATGGACTCTCGACTGGCGTATTTTTATCAGCCATAGTAAAGAGTGCTGGCACAACTAGCCCTACAAATAGCTGCACCTGTCAGTTGTGTCGTGGCCCGAGCTGCAGAAATTCAGAGGCCAGGGTTACGCCAAGGGGACTGATAAATATGATCAACATGGGGATTAAGATGCTGCCTTAAATTCGTTCAGGTGACCATTGACCCAAGCTGCCATATTTGTAAGTCTATGATGCACACTACAACATAAATACACATGCTAAATGTATATTTGAAGAGCAAAGTGGCCAAATGAATAAATTCAATGTCGTTTTTACAGAATAAAACTGGCAGCTGTGGTTGCCAGAATAATTCTGTAGATAATACAGTAAAAATGTAAAGATACAGAGAAACCTGTACATTTTACCATTTAAAATTGTAATTTACAAAAAAATATAACATTTTAAATCAGTAAATCCAACAGCCCTTTTCTGCTGAATTAGCAAGGTCATGCTGCTAGCGTGCTAAGGCTGTTTTGTACTTGTTACATAAACTGACATTCACCATAACACTGTGGGTAAAGAGAAAACCACATGATGAATCTAAGTTCATCACAAGTAACTTTTCCACAAGCTGAGGAAAATACTACCGTAATATATAGAGGGTGCAAGCAGTGTCACGGACACAAATACAAAACACACATGACAATAAAATATTGCAATAAACATTCATTAACCCTCTGGTGCTCTGCAGTCATTTTTCACTGAAAATTAAATTAATGTGAAACTAATTTCATCTAGTGGAAACTTTTGGTACTGCGCCCAAACAAAATCTTACTGAAAGCTTTTTTTTTTTTAGATATCAAGTCAAATATGAAGCACAACTTGTTTAGATTTATGGCTTTGATTTTCTAGCAGAGTAAAACGTGTTTTGGAAACTATATATTTCATATATATTTTTTTTTACTTTTTCCACTTCAGCAATAATCTGCCACGTCGTTTTTAAAAAGAGATGTTCAAATGGGAAGTGTCACACGGAATTCTGGGAATGTCAATTTATGCCTTTTCACTGTAAATTTTAAAATGATTTGTTCTTTTTACGTCCAAAAATGGTACATTTAACAGTATTTTACTGTAAAATGACAAAATATTAAATCTATTATAGTTTTTACCCATATATAGAAGGGGAACTTACTGGTAATCAATTAACTGGTTTTTACTGTCACATTTTTTACAGTCTTTTACAGTGTATGTGTTAAAAACTCATACACACACATTATTATTTCAAAAATCATATTATATGTTTGTACCTCACAGCATTCCATTGCATCTGGTAAGCGCATCAGCTTCCTGTAGGCCACCGACATATGGTACTGGCTCATGGCACGGTACTTTAGACTCCATCCTTTACCATAGTCATTCACCAGTTCAGCTGCTTTGCAAGGAAAGAAGAGTGCTTTCTCATAATCCTGCAACAGCACAAAATATGCAGATAGGGACACTTATTAGCATAAAACAAGCTGTACATAATTATTAGGAACTTGTATCTTTACGAATTTTGATTCAAAACACCAACCAAATACTAGTAAGGAAAGTTTGTGCAAATTACTGACTGATACACTTAGAACGAGATATTTCAAGTCAATACATGAATACATTTAAATAAATATGATCATCAGAGAGATGTTAATGAAAATGTAAATGAGAATGATGAAAGCAACCAATCACTCAAAGCTGATCATTTCTCCTGTGCGGGAGATAGAACTCTGCCACAGCTAAAAGGAGCCGTCTTGTTATTGCTCCTAGTAGCGCTTACATTCTCTGCATGCCTCTTCATCACATACATATTACAGCAGGCCTTCCTGGCAATCCAGGGGATTTACTCTCTTCAAATCTCTAGTGTCAAGGTGAGTACAAATGCCTATATCGAGGCAAACCTGCTTTGTCTGACTTGCAATTGGATACATTGTACATAACATGAAGGCAGTTTGTTAGTGATGTAAAAACTTCGTACTACTCTGTCAGTAAGTGAGATAGAACTTAAATAACTGTAGGCCTGAAACAAACACAGTATGCAGTGATGCTGGTAGACAATGATCATACTTAGGGTTTTCATCAGTTAATACATACACTATTGTTCAAAACTTTGTGGTCAGAAAGATTTTTTAAATTTAAAATATTCAGCAAGAATGCATTACATTACAAGACCTTTACATTGTTACAAATGATTTCTATTTTGAATAAATGTGGTTCTTTTGAACTTTCTATTTATATTAAGCAGCACAGCTGTTTTCAACATTGATTATAAAAGGAAATGCATATTAGAATGATTTCTGAGGGATCATGTGACACTGAATACTTGAGTAATGATGCTCAAAATTCAGCTTTGCATCAAAAATGAATTGTTAAATTATAATATTTCACAGTATTACTGTTGTACTGTATTTTTGGTCAAATAATTGCAGCCTTGTTGAGCATAAGAAACCTTTTTCAAAAACATTAAAAAACAAACTTTTGAACAGTAGTATACACTACTAGTCAAACATTTGGACATGATCTTAAAAACCTGATCTAAAGGCTAGATTGTAGACAATCCTATGAATGAATTAGTAGTTACATTGTACTTATTCAAATAAGTACTGAGTAATATTAATTAACTACATTAATACAAGTAAATACTTTAGAGTTACGATTAGGGTTTGGTTTAGGGTAAATTACTTGCAATTATGCATAATTTACAGTTATTCTATTCTAAGGACGTGTAAGTATGTCATCTTAAAATAAAGTGTTACTATTTATTTAAATAGATTTAAGTAGCCAACAAGTGTCCAGAATTTTTGGAAGCTCCTTCAATGCTGTTTAAAAGCATTCCAGAATGCACCTCATTAAGTTAAAAGAATGTATGTACTGGATCTAGAAAAGAGTTGACATTTTATAGATATATATAAATAATATATATATAATTTCTTTTGGGTGACTCGATAATTTCCATCTACCCATTTGATGACTTTACTATTATATAAAATGTGTAAAATAGTAATATTAAAATGAGTAGGTGTGTCATAAGCAAAAAAGAGTGATAAAGTATTGATACCTTAAGCTGGATGTAGAAGTTGCCCAAACTGCAGCAGACCCTGCACTCCAGCATCTTGTCATCGTTGTTGTGAGCGTATCGCAGGGCCTTCTCGTAGCTCACTAAGGCCTTTTGGAAAACACTAATGCCCAGGTAGGCATTGCCCATGCTCAAACACACTTGCCCATTGAGCTGTAGGCTAACAGTGGTGCCCTGCATGTTTAAGCAGGTCTCACAATATGAGACTGTCTTCTGGAATTCACAAAGCTTCTCGTTGCTGCGTGCCAGGTTCAGGTAGCCCTCCGTCAGGTAGTCAGGGTCCTCCATCTCTCTGGCTGTGTTTATCTGAGCTAGTGAGTACTGTTCAATGGTTGCATGTACATGGGGACAGAAAACACCGGAAGATAGTTCATTAATAAAATAATTTTTTTGCAATTGGCATTGAAAATAAAAGCCTGTTCAGGTGTTTCCCCATAGGGAAAAATGTATCCTGTTGCAACCAGATATGACGCTAGACAAGACAATGTACTACTGTTAAAATGGTCTACATACCACAACAGATATCAAGCATGCTTTATTATTATTATGTGAGAACTACAGTTGTTTAAACACATCATAGTGCAAATGAAGTCTGCTGAACTCGGGAAAGCAGGTCCCTCTGCAAGGAGGTTTATGTCAACAAGATGCTCTGTGCTGAGGATCAAATTGCATGTGGCTCTCCTTACCTTCCATGTAACTATGGAAGTTATATATTATATGCATGTTTTGCATTGGTATATATATCAGTCTGAAATCTGTCTCAATAAGGTTGCAAGCAAATTGGTGCAAACATGGCTCAGTGTGTGTATTTATCAATTATTTACCAGATATCAATGTTTAAAGGGATAGTTCATTTACTCACCATCATGTTGTTCCAAACATGTATAACATTATTTCTTCTGCAGAACACAGAAAAGTGCTTTTTGACCATACAATGAAAGTCAATGGGGTCCAATGTTGTTTCGATCCCATTTGACTTTCATTATATGGAAAGGAAGAAATAAAGTCATACAGGTCCATTTAAATGAAAGATCTTTCAATTTAAATGATCCATTTAACAGTTTACTCTACATGTCAGTAGATGGAATTAACTTTTTTGACAAACAGAATATCAAGGCACGAGAGCAGGACGGTTGTATAAGCGGCTCTTACCTGTAGCATCTCTTTGTATTTCCCCATTTCTGAATGTGCTGTGATCAGACACCCTAAAACCCGAAACTTCCCCCCAGGATCAGATGTCTTCCTTAACACTTTCATCCAGACATATAAAGCCTTTTCCGTGTCATTCGACTGGTAGAGCTTCAGTCCCTTCTCAATCTGCTGTTTGGTTTGGTCCTGACCCATTTCTGCTACAAAGTCCCTCATAAAAATAACCATCCGTTTGGCTCTTCAGCCGTCTGGGGAAGTGCAAGGGTGCAATTTTTTTGTCTTTCACACGTCAATTCCGCCCCAGAAATCTGCACCCACTTGCTTCGCTGATCCACAACTCTCAGCTTTGGGTGCAAAGAGATGTTGAAGAAACTGGATCTACGGCTTGAGAGGTATTCAGAGTACAGATCCTCATTGCTCATCACTTTGAAAACAAGTCATATGAATCACAAAATCATGATTTCTTTTGACGTTAAAGACCCGACCTCAGTCCCTTTGGAAAGCTGGGAAAGAAAGTTGAAGGAAAAAATGTGACGCTAAAGAAATAAGTCTCAATCCAAGGTGCTGGCAATGATCTCCCAGAATATCTAGTCCTTCCACACCCGAGGAGGAGGAATTCTCTGTACCCTCACCCCCTACAAACCACCCCTTCATCTTTCTCCTCCCTCCCACTGCAGTGCTGGCGCTACAGCAGTTGGCCTTGTCACTCTGGACCATGTGTCCCTGGTGGAATCCAGCTTCAGCCTCTGAAAAGATCCAAGGTCACAAAAGACGCTTATCCACCGATCTTCATACCAAGAGTAGTGCTGTTCACCTCTACATCCTCACACCGTTAAGAGGCTTAAGCACCACAGCTATGAATGACCCTAAAGAACAAAACAACTTACGGAAACATTTAGTCCCGAGTTACAGCAGAGGTTTGGACATCATGTGAACATGTGAAGTCTAAAAACAGACAGATATTTCACAACGGTGAAGCAGAGGGAGTCAAACGCTCCTCATAGAGTGGCAGTTCCTGTGGGTGGGCCTTGTTAAGCCGCTTGCTGTGCCACCTCCCAGCCCCCCAGCCTTGGTGTCAGCAACTGATGCTTAGAATAGTTCACAAAGTCTGACATGGTATTTGTCTTGAGTTACAGTACCGCTGCTTCTTGAAACACATCAATAGGATCGAATTGTCGGGTTCTCAACTGAACCTGGCTTTCTTCGGCCCTTCCTTCCCCCTTTACACCCAGCTTCACGGATATAAAAGGGAGTATTTACTACCTTGCCTTTCACAAGACGGCTTATGTTACTAAAGAAAACGTCTGATGGTTGTAAGTCACGTCTTACACAATTCCTGAAATGCTAACACACTGCTTTAGCACGTTTTGGGGACTGTATTGTGTAGAATTTATAATAACTGAAATGCAAGTTAGAAAGCACAGCGACAAATATTTACTTCAAGTCTGTTTTAACACACATATGTGACGAGATGCAAGAAAAATGGACAAGTGGTACTCACTGCAGAGTCAAATGACGACCAACTCTAAGGGGGTGGAGGGATAGAGTTGTGGGTAGGGTTAGGGTGTGGTTGGATATTCTAGCTCCACCCATTAGGCCCAAATTACATTCGCTCCTCCTCGCTGGAGCTCTAGCGAGGAGGAGCTAGAAGTAAGCTCCACCCATTTGCTCTGCAGTGAGCAGCTTCTCAAAATGGAGGTGCATCATCTCGCTCTCCAAAAAAGCAAGTCGTGGACTCGTGGTGCAGAACTCCTCTGTTGCACAAGAAAGATTCAGGAACAGAGGAAACTGGTATGTAATGTGATGTTCCGTGCTGTAGCCACGGCTGAAATCTTTGGACATACCGTTTGAATACTTCAGGCAAATCTGTTATCGGTTATCGTTTGACGATATCGCAAGACAATTTGAAATTCAATTTGATTAGCCAGAGCGTCCAGACATGGATGTAAAAATCTGATTGAGATGATTGAATCGCCACCAAATGGGGTTTGAATAAGGGGGAAAAAAAGGATTCCATGTGTTTTGTTGCTGTCCAGACTTTCAAAAACCCTTCTGGATGTGCAAAAATGTAGATTTTTGCCGGTAGTCTGAATATAGCCTAATTCAGACTATTCTCCAAAATATCTACTTTTGTGTTCTGCAGAAGAAAAAGTCATACAGGTTTGGAACAACATGAAGGGTGGGATTATCATAACTGTTGGGCAAAGGGGGAAAACATGAAACGAAACGCGTAACTTATTTTTGCCTTTTAATTCAAGAGGAAAGTTGACCAAAAGTACGGAGTCAAACAACACAGATTTTCAAAAGTTAATTCAGTAATTTTTAGTAACAATATTTTGAACCAGCTCCAAAAGGTCAACAAGAATATGCTATGTCTCTGGCAGATGTAAAATGGACTGCATCTTCATATACTGCATAAAGTAAAATATAAACAGTTGTAGCATACATTTGCAAACCAGCTTAAGGTGGAAACCGAATATAAAGTTCCTGTCCAGTCATAAACCACTGAGAAAGGGGAATCTGAGGTGACAATTGAGAAATTATCAGTAAGACAGAGTGGCAAACTTTAATTATGAACATTTTTTAAATGCCCCTTGACAGTGGTAATAAATACTTTTGTCAACATCCTTGAGGATGTTTTGCATGGTTAATCTGAGAACATTTCCTTACATTCAGCGTATCTTGGCAGACATTTGAAAGACACCATATATTGCACACTATCACTTATTTAAGGTAGTAATGATATCCAATTCACAGCTGTATACACTGCATATGTATTCTGTTAATTCAGTAAATGATGTGTACAAATTAGTTCTTGTGGTGTTAGAAACTTTGTGGAATGTTAATGGTTTAAAAAGAAGAAATATAAAATATAAATTCCTTTTGAAATCCAAATGAAACACTAAACTAAAGCTGGACAAACTACGATGGTCAACTGCAAATGACACTGCAGATACTGACAAACATTACACATTACATTTGGCCTCCATTAACACTTTACATGACATTATAAAGCTTGTACCACTGTAACAACTTCTACACGACTGCGGTCTATTAAATCACCATAGTACATTTTTATCATGGTCCAATGCATTACGTAGAACATCTCAGGCCAAAACAAACTGCCAGTTTGTAAGGAGGATTTTGATTCCCTTAATTACTGAGACCACCGACGTGGCAGGGTTCAATTTCAACGTGTTTGCGTCACCTTTCTTGCATTTATCCCTAAAAACATAAATGCAGCCATTGCAGCTGGCCACTTTCCATAGAGATGGCACGCAGCTCCACACTTCTGGGAAGCGCAGCCGAGTGAAGCTGTCCAGCAGTGGGTTATAGCACACCAGAGAGTCGCCCTCTGCCACCACAAATATAAGGTCCTTATGGGCGGTGGCATGCATGCATCCGGCAAAAGGCAGCATGTACGGCTTGGTTTGACACCTCTGTGTGGCTGTGTCGAAGCACTGGATAAGGCGAGACGGTTTGGTAAAGAAGTCCATGTCATTTTCCTCCCCGCCCAAAAGGTAAATGGTGCCTCCCAAATTGACTCCGGCTGCACCCGACACGGCTGTGTCTAGTTGAGTGGTCTCTTTCCATGTGTTGTCCTGTACTGTATAGCAAATGACAGCGTTGGAGAGAGTGTCCTGAAGGGTCTTGCCTCCCAACGAGTATATGGCATCCTCTGTAGACACAGACACTAACGTGTGGTGGAGACGGTCCCGGGGCAGAGGGGCGCAGCGCTCCCAGTCCATAGTGTGCATGTTGCATTTCCACATGCGACGTGGTATGGAGCCCCCGACAACATATAGATCGGCCCCATGCTTGCAGGCAGCCGTGATCTGGTGACACAGGCTGTTCTGGCCGCTCACACTGATGGCATCATCCTCGTCACAATGAAGAGACACCGCCAATGAGTGTGTGCGTGTGTCTTCTTTCCCAATTAGGTATATGTGCACTTTTTCACCAATCTCCTAAATTGCAACAAAGCCAACAATGAGCAAGGGAACAAAACAATAGTAATAATAAACAACAGTTGGTTATGAATTCTAAGTGTCAACATTTTACACTGGTCAGAACGATCTAGCTGGCTAACATAAGGCGCGTTTCCATTACCCTTCAAATTGCGCAAATTGAAAATACGCCCAATGGAAACATGTCAATTTCGCAAAAACTTCCATTTATCGCAAAAAAGTTTTTACGCTCGCATGAGGTGGTTTAAGGCAATTCGAAAAAGTAATATTTTACAAAACTGCAATGGAAACAGTTTTTGCGCATTTACAGGTCACCTGACCTAGATGACGCGGTGTGTTTGGACAGCATACGAGACAGAGTTCTTTATTAAATTCATATAAGACAAAAAAATGACAGAAATACTGGATTCTAAACCTCAAAGAAATGCCACAATCAAGACCTCGGAGCAGAAATGAGTGAGAAAAACCCAGAAACACCTCATATGTGCCGCTCATAAGGGTCTTTCCTTGCCATTAATGCTTGGATAACAAGCCTACGTTTCCTTCCATTAATAATAATAATAATAATGTCTAGTGCGGTACGTGGCTGTGATATATATAAACTTACCAACGTCCGTTGCCATGATTTTTTAAATGACTTATCGCGAGAGGAAAAAAATGACGTTTTAGTCGCATAACATCGGTTAATGGAAATGGCGTCATTTCGCAATAGTTTTTTATCGATATTTAGAAAAAAAATAATAATAATAAATCGCAAAAGTTTTGCGCAAATCTTTAATGGAAACGCGCCTATAGATGACGTTTTCTGGGCATTGCAAGAATGACTTCTGATAAATAAATTGGAAAATGTATTAAAACGTCCAAAAAATTTCACATTTTCCACATTCCAAAATTGCACATTTTCTTTGCAAAGAAATTTTTTAAATAAAAACAAATAAATCCAGGGGGTTGTATTAAATTGGTTTCTCTCATGTCTTAAAGACAGAACTTTTTCTATTAGTACTGATAACCATCTTCTAATCTAATTACGTGTGGCATCCCACAAGGGTCTATTTTGGGTCCTCTGCTTTTTTCCTCTGTATGCTTCCTCTAGGCTCTATCTTTTTGTTCAGTGTAGCTTATTGTTATGCTGACGATACACAACATTACCTTCCTGTCAGGTCAAATGATTATTGTTCCATCTGTAATCTCATCTCTTGTCTTGAGGAAGTTAAAATGGATGTCTGAAGATTTTCTTAAGGATAAATCTGAGGCCATTGCCTTTGGTCCTTTATTGTGTTTCGCTGACCTGAAAATCAGGTAGGTACTCTGTTCTTTAACCTTGCATGATAAAGTGAAGAACTGGGTGTCATCTTTGATTCTGACTTATTTGATAAGCAGATAAATGCCATTATTAAAGGAAGCTTTTTTCATCTCAAATCCACTGCCAAATCAAAACGCTCCCTCTCTCAGAAGGACTTGGAAATAGTATTTCACGCATTTATCACATCCCAGTTGGATTACTGCAATGCAATTTATATGTGTGTATTTGTATTTATATGTGACAATTTATTTGTCTCAGTTTTTCACACCTGCAATTAGTCCAAAATGCAGCAGCTTCTCTACAGTGGCTACCAGTTAGCTATAGAGTTAAATTTAATGTCCTGCTGTACGGTTTAGCCTCACAGTACATAGCTGATCTCCTTTTGTACCTAGGTCTCTATATTTTTTAAAATCAGTAACTTCTTTCTGTTCCTCATTCCTGCTTGAAAACCAAGGGCGTTTGTAGTTGCGGCCCCCAGGTTGTGGAATGCACTTCTGTTTTTTGTTAGGTCTTCCTCCACACTGGCCATATTTAAATCTAGGATGAAGCCTATGATGTTGTTTGAGATGCATAGGGGTTTTATTTGCAGCATTTGTTGTTTTTAAAATGTGCTTAACACTTGAACTTGAATTTATTTTAAAATAAAAAATAATCTTTTTTTGCATATTTATTACACATGCAAATAATTTCCATTTAAAATTATGTAATGCAAATATAAAATAATCAATTTAAATTGAATTTATAATTTGTCTTAGGGCCAGTGTAATTTTTTGTAAGGCGAGTAGCAATCTTAACTACATATACTAATATATACTAATATAACTACTAATATATTTTCATCTGAAGAATATATAGCATTGTGAGATAAAATACTGTACAAACTGTGATAAAAATAATACTGTGAAATGTCTATTTTTCTTCCCAACTCCTAATCATCACTAACCTTTAGGCTGTCTAGAAGCATATCAGAATACTCCTCTCGTTCGACTTTGTTGTGATTTATCCAAGTATCAATAGCTGCAGTTGGATTTTGTGAGCTTGGCACCCCATCTGCAAATTACAGACACAAATTAACATGATCTCTGACTCTTTCTAATCACAATCTCTCATATGAAGTGAATCCAATTTGCTGTTTGCGCTATTCGTTCACCTTTAATGATGTCTATGAGAAGGCACAAAGGCATGTTCAGGAACTCCTCTGTCTGGTGCAGCTGAACCAGGTGAATCTTTGCACAGTGCTTGGCAGCCGTATACAACTCCTGGTCACTGTGTCTGTCCGCCAACCACATAATCTGAAAGAAAGAGCGTTCAACAGTTTCCTACTGATTCAGCTGATCTTTATCAAAGCATTTTGTGTATGCTACAAATCAAAAATGAAGGTTTCACCTGCAGGCAATTCTTAACAACCACAGTTCGTGATAGGAAGCGAGAGCACTCCTCAAAGAGGGCAGTAAGCTGGTACATATCAGCCATTTCATAGGTGTCCTGCAGGTCTTCAACCCTTAGTTTTATTGTTCCATGGTAGATGTAGTCCACCAGCGACTGGAAGACAGGTGCACTGACGTCCTTCAGCTCAATGTTACGATCATAAGCTTCTCTAAGGTTAGAGGTGAACATGGACCTGAAGAAGCTGCTTTGTGCCGAGAGCACCAGGCGGTGAAGCTGGAACTCTTTGCTGTCCACAGTGACGATGACATCTGCAAACAGACCATCCTCCAGACACAAGTCCATGATGCTCTTCACAACACGGCTGGAATGGGAGCGATCGGTAAAGGTGTAGCCCTGGAAGTAGTTTTCATCCCCCGATGGACCTCCAACGCTGTAGCCTCCATCCTCACCAGACTCCATGGCACCTTAAATCTGAAGCAGCTTCACCTGAATACTTGATAAATGACTTACTGAGTCAGCTGTCTCTCAGATGGTGGCATTCGTGTAGCTTTAATTGTTTACTAGCAGGCTGGGATTTGCCTTGGGATTTAATGCTCACTGGGCTCTAAAATAACTGACAGATTGATGTAAAGCCATATGTAGCATTCTTTATGAAGGAATCTGCTGCTTGCAATCTACACAAACAAAATTTCATACAGATTAAAAAAACGTTCATATGTGATTTTGCTTTTAAACGTTTCCACCGGTTCAAAACATGAAACTTACCGGCTTAGTGTTCACATAAGCGTTAGTTTTGACTGAGCAATTTGTCAGGCAAATTATGTCCATCTATAGTAAACTGGCCAGCTATGTAGCTAATGCTAACATAAACCATCTAGATTAGGGTCTATTTAACTTCTACCATACTAATGAGTCCACAATCAAACGCAGCAGATTTTTTTTGTGTGTCAGATGTAACTCTGCAGACAGCACATGCGCATTCAGACAATATTATTTATAAATGTTAGCATGTGTTAAATATTTGCCATACCAGGAGACTGCTTGTAAAAGTCAGCCCTAGGAAGTAAACAGCATATTTCTTCGTATTGACGTCACTTCGCGTTTACGTGACTCTCTGCTGCCCTAGTGTGTTGGAGGACTGTTATTGCACTGCATTTCGAAAAACAAACAATTTATTTGAAAAGTATGCTCAAGTAACTTAGCTTTTAATTCAGATTAATCATATAACGACATCTATATAGTATTTACAAATTACAATAAAAAGAAATAGATTTAAGTCACTATCTCTTGTAGTCACATTCCTTCTCTCTTCCAGTTTGGCTCAAATTGTCTTTTTCCGCAGGTGGAAAAATGCGACGCACTAGACTAAATCAGGAATCCTGTTTTTGTGTGTGTGTGGTGCAAAACGGATGACGACTGAAAGCTGCGTGAATCAAGTGCAATCATATTTCTGTGGCAATGTTGTTGGTATGTGTTGTCCTGTTTCTCATTGGCTTCAGGGAGCCCTGGAAAAACTCAGGTAAAGACTTTTGAACTTGACGAGACGACATGTGCTGTAAATATTTTTGCTAGACAGTTTTATTTTATCACTTATACATTTGGTTTTTCCTTATGATATTGTACTAGTAGGCTACTGGATTGTATTAGCTGTTCCAGACAGTGCTGTTGGGAATGTGGCACTGGCACTCTGTGGCATGCTGGACATGATTTATGCCAATCATTACGTCAGATGCTTTAAATTACATGAGCACTGTTGAAATCTTTCGTTTTATATTATACTTAACTTTGCCATGCCATTGCTCGCTTACCACTGATCAATAATAATTCAGCTCAGACTTGTTTTCGTACAGTTCAAGCTTAATGATTTCCATGTAAGTGTGTGTGCTGTCATGCAGATGTTTCTGCGGTTCTGCATGGAGGACTGGCATCTCAGGGTTTTATCAGATCTGTAAGTGATGCTAACCTGATGTTTGAGGTAAGAAAATATAGCCATACATTCCACAAAGCACTCAAAGTAACAATTAATTTCACCGTGCATTAGTCGAATTCAATATTGTAGTTAAAACATTGATTTATATGTCACTGTCTGGAATGATACTATAAAATTCCTCTTAAATACTCTCTGATGTGATCATGACCATTTGTTAATATAAAGTTTAATAGTTTTTATTAGTTCACAGAAGCAGAATTATATAGTTCATCTAAAAATATTTTAAACTTTTCTAATTGGTCTACAAATATTATGCATGCAGTTTGTATTGGAAGACTACTTTAAATTCTAAAAAAGATATTTAAAAAGTTCTCACATTATAGCAAACTGTAAAATAATAAATATTATGATTTTAATCTAAATTCTTGATTGAACTACAAGTATAGACAAATACTGAAGAAACAAATCTATGGAAAGGAAAGGAAATTTCAATATAACTGATATTTCATTCCCCAAATAGCCTAAACTTTGCATTTGTTCCTCCAAACTCCAAGAAACATTGCACTTGCTTGTAAAATGTTAGTTTTTTTGTAAAAAATAAAAAAAAGAAGAAGAGAAAAAAAACTTTCGTACTAGTGTAGGGGACCACTATATTACAGGTTTCTCATTTAAATGAACAAAGTGAACAAACAGAGGCACTGAGATGTTTCCCTTGCATTGCATATGCATACATATATGGTTGCGTGCACGCACACACACACACGTATATATGTGGTCCATCACAGTGCAGATGGACATTGACCCGAAGCATACTGCAAAAGCAACCAAAGAGTTTTTTAAGGTAAAGAAGTGGAATGTTATGCAATGGCCAAGTCAATCACCTGACCTGAATCCGATTGAGCATGCATTTCACTTGCTGAAGACAAAACTGAAGGGAAAATGCCCCAAGAACAAGCAGGAACTGAAGACAGTTGCAGTAGAGGCCTGGCAGAGCTTCACCAGGGATGAAACCCAGCAACTGGTGATGTCTATGCCTTCCAGACTTCAGGCTGTAATTGACTGCAAAGGATTTGCAACCAAGTATTAAAAAGTAAAAGTTTGATTTATGATTGTTAATCTGTCCCATTACTTTTGGTCCCTTAAAAAGTGGGTGGCACATATACAAACTGTTGTAATTCCTACTCCGTTCACCTGATTTGGATGTAAATACCCTCAAATTAAAGCTGAAAGTCTGCAGTTAAAGCACATCTTGTTCGTTTCATTTCAAATCCATTGTGGTGGTGTATAGAGCCAAAAAGATTAGAATTGTGTCAATGTCCCAATATTTATGGACCTGACTGTATATATATTTTACATTCACCCTTTTTTTAAATCCTAGTTCTTATGGAGAGGACTGGAGATTGATGTCGACAATAATGTTGTCATGCGGGATCGAGAAATAGCATCTATGCGACAAGGACGAGCTTTCTTATCTCTGATAAACGACAGTATTCCAAAGACTGTGTCTGCAATGAAGAAGTTACTGGCTATGCAGGAAGAGCAAGACAACTCTTTCACTCAGGCCCGGTTTGAGACCCTCATCCTCGGGATGATCTATTCAGCCTACCAGGCCCGAAACCAGAGGCTGGAGTCAGAGCAGCAGGCCTGGACTGATATTCTTGGTCGCCTTGCAAATGCTACTTTCATTCAGCTACGCAAATCTTCTTAACAATAAACATACCAGTTATTAATGTAACATCCTGATCATTTGTACCTGGCTTATATGACTCATCAAAATACAGTCTGTAATGAATTCAAAAATCTTTGTTGTCAGTTTGAATTGCTTTGATTTTCTTCACCTCCAACCATGGCTTATTTTTTCTGGTTCTTCAAATACAAAACATATTTTATTACACTCACAAAGACACATAACCAAGTGTTTTATGTAAAGTACAAAAGTTTATTTTGAACAGAATATACATTATTTTAGGACCTACAAAAAGGTAACAAGTCCTTATTTTAATTTTTGTTGTTCCAGGAATTATTCATTGAAATGAGCAGAACAAATGAGACCTGAGACACTGAGTACTGTATCTAGTCTTAAAGCTCAGTATATTCTTTCTCACTTTTTCTTCACTTTTGATGTCTTGCATTCGGTCTTGCTCTTGGTCTTTGACTTGGTCTCTGTTGAAGACAACGATGACAGCTTTTTCTTGAGCTTGGCATCATTAGCAGCTGCTCTTCCGTCTCTATTCGTGCGCTGCTGGGCTCTGCGCTGAGATCTGGAGGTTCCAGCTCTGCCTCCACTGTCCTCCACTGTCCGTTTCCAATTAACATGGTTCAGTGTGTCCTCTCGGTTCCAGATTAAAATGTTATAGCCTGTAATTAAAGTGTACAACTTTTCAAATTAATTAAGTCATGTAGCACTCTTGACTACTATGATTATAAGATAATAAATTATATTGTACCCATTCCAGAAGCCAGCACATCCCCAGTTGAACTGAACTTGTTGAGCTGAAATTAAATAAACGTGAGATATTAAGATATTTGCGCCTGCAATGTTATCAGTAAACAATTGTGTGTATATATAAACCTATATACACTACCGTTCATACATGTAGGTTCAGTAAGATTTGAGTTTTTACATTTTTCAAAGAAGGCTGCATTTATTTGATGAAAAATACAGTAATAGTTTTTTTTTTTTTACTTTAAATAACCAGTTTTTATTTCAATATATTTTAAAATGTAATTTATAACTGTGAAGCTGACCTTTCAGCATAATTTTTCCAGTCTTCTGTGTCACATGATCCTTTAGAAATCATTCTCATATGCTGATTTGGAGCTCAAGAAACATTTTGTCAAGAATGTTGAAAACAGTTCTGTTGCTTAATATTTTTGTTGAGATGGTGATTTTTTTTTTTCAGGATTATTTTATGAATAGAAAGTTCAAAAGAACATAACTTATTTGAAATAGAAATCTTGTGTGATATTACAAATGTCTTTACGGTCACTTTTGATCAATTTAACGTGTCCTCGCTGAATAAAAGTATTAATTTCTTTCAAAAAAAAAAATCGTACTGACCCTAAATGGTTGAACGATTGTGTATATATATTATCAAAAATCTTAATTAACATTATGATGTTAAATATTGTAAAATATTTAAAAGGAAAAACCAAAACATGCTTACAGATATGATACCAGCAGCATTGGGGTCTCTCAGCTGGTGCACAAGATCACCATTGTTGGCATCATAAATGTCAATAGTTCTCTTGTCATTGACTAATACTTGATCATCTGGGTAACGGCCAACAACGATGAGGTCATACATGGGATGCCAGGTTGCCTGAGAGAGAAAAAAAGACCAAATTGAAACTATGACACCACTAAGATGCCTATAAACTTGATTACAACATAAACTATTAAAACAGTTAAAACATGCAGTTTAGACCTTGATGGGCGTTAAGTGCTGGAACTGCCGATGAGGATGAATAATTATTTGATCAGGTTTAGACCAGTCATATGAGCAATATACCCTGATCTGGTTCCTCTGGTCTGTAGTAAGGAGCTTGGTGCTGTCTGTCGGATTAAAGTACACTGAAAAAAACCAAAAAAAAAACCATTTTTTGCATTTAAACCTATTGTACAGTTGAGAGGCTTTTATTTATCACTTGTTCCCCCTCCTAGCTTTTCTGATTTGGTCTCTTACCAGAATTGACAGGTTTCTCATGAGGCATTTCAGCGATATAACTGCTTTTGTCTTTAATATTTCGGAGGTCCCACAGCTTGACCGTGGCATCAACAGAGGACGTTGCCATCAGCCAGTCACAACGAGGGTTAAATTCTGCATGGGTCACTTTGGCTTTGTGCAGCTTCTCTTTGAAAATCTTAATACGTTTACAAAAATATGTATATCAGACAGCTTTATTCTTGATTTTGGAAATGAGAATTGATTTAGATATTTCCATCACTTACTTCTTGTCCATCCAGGCCAAGCAGGAGAAGTCTTCCAGTATTGTCCCCAGTCGCAAGCATCTGACGGCTAACGGACACGTCCACACAGCAGTACCAGTAACTGGGATAGTGACATTTGTGTCATTAAAACCATATACGCATGTACATCTTCATGTAATATCCAATTTATACCTAATAATATATGACAGTGGAATGCATGGTCTTTAAAGTCCCTGTGAACCTGAAGTTGCAACCGACTTTACTTCAGTGCTGTGACGTATTTCCAAGTGAAATTGAATATTGAATAGAGGGCGGGGTTTTACTTTAGCACACCTCCTCTCCATCCCTCGCTCATAGAGGAGAGTTGTTAAGGATATTCAACCCAAACCTAACAAAGTAAATAGGGTCAATTTTGATTTCATGACGACTTTAAAAAGTGAAAGAATAGACTGATATACAGTAAATGTGTAAAGAAATGGACAAAATCAACAACCGATCTATACTGCATGTTTAAGGGCAGTTGTTCTTACAGCAATATGGAATATTAAAAATGAATATGAAATAGATATAAACATCACCTAAAAATATTTTTGATTTCCCAACACTGCTGAACAATTCAAACAAGCACTGTCCTCACCAAAGATCATGGTGGTCATGGCCACAGTCTGGGGTTCGAGACAATATCTGACTTTGGGAGCCCTCAAAACTCTGCACGCTGATTGTGCCATCACCAGAAGCGACAAAGATTTTGGACACATCTGTGGGGCAGAACTTCATCCCCCCAATAAAGTCCCCAGCTCCCTTCTGCATGGATACAATAGACAAACACAAGCTTGTAAGATCTAAATACAACTGCCAAAACCAAATATGGCCATGACGAGGGAGGACTCAATGCTCAGGGAGGACTATGGGTTGATAATATTTACAAATTTATATTGCAACTAAACCAGCACAACAACATATGGAAGGTGAAGAGAAATAATGTTCTTCATGTTCGCCAATAACATGCTAAGATTCAAACATGCATAGGCCTACTATAAATTATAAATGACAATGTTATTGACTAAATGGATTACTCTTAATGGCCTAAAGCAACTTAATAAATGATCAAGACATGGAGACGATGAACATAGTATACTGACATTTATATATATCATATCTCATCATATCATAACTAACTGAAAAATTTCATCCTCTGATCTATCACAGGGTTTATCCAACTTCATACCAATCAGACGACCAAAAAATACACAAATACATTAAATTCCCACTTTATCTATGGAACTGAATTTTAGATATTCACAGTAACTGTGTGAAACTTCAAGCACAAGCATGTTCAAGAGTCAACTGAATGAAATACCGATAACTAATGTCGCACACTTGTTATACTATAATTCAACTGAATGAACAGAAGTGTCCATCAACAGGACAAAGCATCAGCTCAAGCCTCAAATCAAGAAAAGTGCAAATTTCAAGTACTGTAAATCTCTGTGTGGTCTATGTTTCTTTGAAAGCAAATGGGAGAACAGCCACAAGTGCTAATAAAGGATCTTACTCCCATGAATCTGTTTTGGCAAAGACTTGTATAATCGTTCCACTGATATCCCGAAGGGCGGTCGCACCCCAAATAGATGAGGTGAACAGCTGATTGGTATTGAATTGGTTAAACTTCATGCCTGTTATTGCATCTCCAGGACCCATCTAGGATAAAGAACAGAGGAGAAAATCTCAGCAGTCACAAAACTGCATTTATAATCTGTTAAAATCTGAAAATGCTGAACTTTACTTTTACTATATTCTTAATCAAGACTTTCAGTAGTTTATAGTACACTGTTTAGCTATTGGCACATTAATGTTTACATTTTAAATTGATTTAACCATTAACATGTACACTACATTGTGATTTGATTTCACTGGGACCCCAAAAGTATTTGGACACTTAAAGGATTAGTTCACCCAAAAATGAAAAAGCACATCAGTTGTTTGCTTGACGTGCGAGAGTCAATGAGGTTCATTCTCGTGTTACGCAGCACGTTTGAGCTTCAGCAGGTTCAGTTGAGCTTCTGTTTATGTTCGCTGATCAATCGCTTTTTGTGCGCAAAAAGTAAACAAAAATAACGACTTTATTCCACTATTCATTTCCTTCTCTCTGGGCCTCGAGTGAGTTCACGTAGTGTTTTTGTGCAGCGCGTCTGTGTTGTACGTCACACGCATCACACATGACCAGCGTCGGCCAATAGTGAGCCTACGTGTGACGTACAACACAGACATGCTGCGCAAAAACACTACGTGAAATAGCTCGAGGCCCAGAGAGAAGGAAATGAATAGTGGAATAAAGTCGTTATTTTTGTTTACTTTTTGCGCACAAAAAGTATTCTCGTCGCTTTATAAACTTAAGATTGAGCCACTGATGTCACATGGACTACTTTGATGATGTGTTTATTGCCTTTCTGGACATGGACAGTATGCCGTCCATTGACTTTCAATGGAGGAACAGAAAGCTCTCGGACTAAATCTAAAATATCTTAAACTGTGTTCCGAAGATAAACGGAGGTCTTACGGGCTTGGAACGACATGAGGGTGAGTCATTAATGACATAATTTTCATTTTTGGGTGAACTAACCCTTTAATGTATGAATGTCATTGGATTAGATAAATATTAAACCAAGTTGCATCTGCAAACAAATGGTGCTATAACTCTAGAAAGTCCTTTTTGTCTTCACTTTGAATAGTATATTCTTCACTTCACAATCCAGCTTCATCTCACCCCCTGTATGAAAGTTCTCTTATTCAGCACATCATAATCCCACAGGATGATGTCTCCACCTTTGGAACCCACTGCAACAGTGGTGGGATGGCTGGGATGCCATTCCAGACAAGTGACCCTCCGGTCAAAGGGGCTGGCTGTGCGGTGAAGTTGGTAGGCTCCAAGAGAGCGTATGAAAGGCTCTTGCAGACACTATAACACAAGGGAGAGTAGTACATAGTACTGTAATATTGTTGTTGTTGAGTTCTTGCACTAGTTTTCTATAAAGTGCAGAGTGTACAGGCCACACCATCATAGCACATATACATTGATATCACCATATACTGTATATATATGCATTATATGCTTGTCATCACCTGGCGCAGTTGAGAATGGATGCTCTGTCCCAAGGTGCTTTTGTAAATGTAGTGAAGGATACTTGTTTGGCCCACTTTCTTTTGACCTCCAGTCCATTTCACACTTGCTTGTATGTAGGTGTCTGTTACATTACACAAATCCAGTTTAGCTCACCAGCAAATCTAGATTAGTGACTGGTTAGTTTAAATTTTTTTTTTTTTAATGTTTGCCCTCAAGCCATTAAATTTAACTTTTTGTATATTTAAAACAAACTAGACATAACTCGTAGCTTTCCTCACCCGCTTTTGGTGCCGTATTGCCTTTCTGTTTGGCTTTTAGCTTTTTGGATAGTGTTTGAGGAGGTTCTTCATTCGGTCTTTTCTTTGAATTGACGTTCTTCGTCTGCTTCGAGTCTGTCTGAGCCCTTCCTCGCGCCATTTCAAGTCTACTTTCTACTTGTGATTGAGAAAAGTGTCAATAAAGATATTGCATGTCAATTATGCGTTACACATAAAGTTAAATCGTAGATACGACCCGAACAACAAGAATAATGCACTTTCTTTCTTACCTGCAAATGTAAAGCCTTCTGCATTACACTGGCAAGCCCTCGCAGATCAACACCGCTACACGTGCACAGACACGCATTTTGAGTACATTCAGTGACGTATAAAAGCCAATGTTTTGTAATCATTGAGCACGATACATAATTTATCCACTAGATGGCGCCAAATGTGGGAAAGTATAGACCCCTTCACGGTTGACGTCACAGGAAAATTCTAAGTTCGCAGTGCGCATGTCGGGGTCAGAAAGTTCATTCCATCCCATTGAATTGTGTGTTAACCAGAGAATTTCTCGTCAAGAAAAAAATGCCTACTTGTTGCGTCGTGGACTGTTAAAATCACACCGGTTGTGGAGTCAAGTTTTTTAGGATTCCTGCAGGATCTCATCCGTTTAAAAAAAAAAATAGACGATATCTGTTCAGATCTATTTTTTTTACAGTCTATGGTTCAGATAGATACTGCTAACGTTATCTGCTAAGTAGGCTAGCATGACACAGGTCACAATTAATGCCAGATATCGAACTTCACCTAACTATTAAACCAGTCTACAGTTTACAGAAAACATTTGTTTACTTACCAGCTTAACTAACTTATACCGTTGTTGTCACAATAACGTTAACTGTCAATAACACAATAACACTACAAACACGAACATCTTTGATCGTAGCATTGTCCCTGTCTGCCCGTTTATTATATAAAAAAATACACATACTTAACAGTGTTAAATTTGAAAAAGTACTGTTCGACAGAGCTGCTTGGTTTGTTACCACATATCTGCGTGGTTCCTTGGCGATGAAGATCCACATTTACGGCTATCCAACACGAAAATGCAGCAAGCATTTCACAATAATTTTCTTCAGATAACTCCAAATTTCTCCCACACACTGGACTTGATTTTTGATGACTGTCGACAACTTTACAATCTCCACTAGCTATTCTTCTCTTTAACTCCTCAGCATCCATCTCGACGACTGCAAGCAGATCGCGCGCGCGCACGCGCAGTGATGAAATTTTAAAAGTGAAAGATCCTGGGAGGGCGTGGCGCGTGGGCAAATAAACTGATGTGGATTTTAAATTATTTTATCAACTTGAAATACAGGCATATTTTTGTAGACGTGTTCCTAAAAATATGAATATATTTTTACGTTTGCATGTGATAGTTTTAAACCCGTGTTTAGACCCGTATTTCCCCCGTGTCCGACCCGACACAGTTGGATATTTTTCACTCGTTTGAGCAAAATTTGCAGGTCACCCGTCCGAACCCGTGCAGGACTCGTATCAGGCAGACAATCGCCATTAGCTAAAACAAGTTTATTATGGTTCTGTTCCCGTTCCTGTGATGGCAAAGACAGTGCATACCCTTGACACAATATGCCGGTCTATTAGCCGCACCATTTTCTGACCCCATGCTGCGCGCGCACCCAACCTAGGCGTTCGATGTTTACAAACATTGAAGGGGTCTATTCATAGGCCTGAGTAAATAATGTACATTAATTTTTATGAATATTTCTATTTAATTATCTCTTTTTAAAGATATTCAAATTTACAGCACTAGAAAAAAATCATAAAAACATTTTCACCTTTGCTATTTTGGGAACAAATATATTGCCCGAAAACTCTTAATTGATATTTTAAAGAATGTTGGTAATCAAACAGTTGACGGCACCCATTGACTTCCATAGTAGGAAAAAAAGAATATGGAAGTCAATGGGTGCCGAGTCCGACAACATTCTTTAAAATATCTTCTTTTTTGTTCAACAGAAGAACTCATACAGGTTTGAAACAACTTGAGGGTGAGTAAATGATGACAGAATTGTCCTTTTTTGGGTGAACTTTCCCTTTAAACTGATCGCAGTCTCTGTTCAAACCAAATAATATATAAACTTGATATAATACTATATAATTATAATGTAGAAACAAGTTAATACAAAAATATAAATATATTTTTATTAATTATTATTAATTATTATTATTTATTATTTTTTAATTTTTATGTTTGCGATTTTTGGGACATGAAAAATAAATAAATAACATTAACAAACAAACAAAAATAAATAAATAAATAAATACATTTAATTTAACATCAATTTAAAACAAAACAATTTTCAGATCTAGACCACTTCGGTGGGCGTCTCGTTGTACTTGCAGTGGGAGATTTGATTTTAGCGTCTTGGATACGGCAACTCAGGGCGTGTGTGTTGGCCAATCACAGAAGCCCATGGACTTACAGCTGACAACGAAAACAAAGAAAGGCATGTTGTCCTCCCACTCGTTTTCAGAAGGGGAAAAATAGCAAACAGTCACGGTGTGTTATTTATTCATTTCTCACACTCAACGTCGAAAACACAACTACATCTGACGGTAAGTGTGACAAAGAACAGACTTGAGCTGCGTTTATTGATGAAAGCTACTGTCTTTTCAGAAATAAAACGTGAGGTATTTTCTTTATAATATGCAATGAAGTATTTAATTCCTTTGCAGTCTTTATATTTTGCAACAGCTTTGTAGGGCAAATAATTAATTCAAGAAGAATTTTGTCTGGCATTTTCAGTGTGAACTCGCGGCACGTGTTGTTCATTATGAGCGATGAGCTTCACTTAAATCAGATTTGATGTGATGTTTTGGATTAAACTAGTGTCCTCACATTTTTGATGTAGGCTATACACTTTTCAAATCAACAATCAAAATCAATATTTGAAATCAGAATGTTAAAGACAATATCTACTTCCACCTTGTAATTATTATATGCTTAGTTGGATTTTGGATTATTTTCCCCCTCAGGTGAGCCTGTGTGCTTTAACTTTTTTGTGTCAAGTCTATTGTTGCCAAATTCAAAAAATGTACCTCATTGTTTACCATTTATTAATGATACTGCACAATGCAGATGAGTTACATTTTACTTGTTATCTTTCCATTTAAGTATTTTACTGAGTAAAGATTTAGGACCCTTGTATTTGTGTATTCTATGCTATAGGCTATATTCCCAAAATATGAGCTCTGATACACCAGTCATATATGTTATTTTTAGGATTTTACACATCCCTCTATATGTTAAACAATATTTAATAATTTGAAGATTTTACTACCTAACAAAAAAAGTTAAGGGCAAAGACATGTGATTTTTTTCTTCTTCTTCCCAGCTCTCCTCTCCAGTCTTCAAGTTAATGATCTACTAACCTTTTGTACTTGAGGTATGGTGATTTTCAGGTAGCAGTATAAATATGAGAATAATAGGGGTTTAATGATTAAATTTGTGCTTATTCAGGAAGGTTAATTTGCAGCCACATGGTTTATGACTAGAGTTTGATAAACCTATCGTCTATTGCTCTGCTGCTCATAACAGGTTTGTAAAAGGCTGTCGTAGACATTTAGTTTGTCTCTATCCTAAAACAAGTGTTTGGTTCGACAGCAACACATTTTTACATTTTAATATGTGTTGTTTTGATGCGCTTTTCCAGATAACAGCTTTATGTATGAAAGACTTGCAGATTCAAAACGTCATCTTGAAACTATTGACTCCCATAGGTGCACTTAGGGAGGTTTTGTAGAAACATCCTGAGATGGGTACTGGACTGTGAGATACTATAATCGAGGGGAACACTAAAGGAAGACTTCTAAAGCAATCACAGGGAATCAAGAAGAAGCTCTGTAGATGGCAGCTGGTCTCTTCATCTTGTAATTGCTGGAGCCTTCCTCTACTATGCTCAATCTCATCAAGCTACCTCAGGTGTTCACCATCAACCAAGTTCCAAAAGTAAGTTTTTCAGTGCTGATGTTACTTTGCAAGAAATATCATTGTTTAGCACTGTTGAATTTGTTGTACACTGGTTGAGTTGCGATTTATCATGTCAGTCATAAACTATTAAAGCAGATACATTAACTTGATAAATTTAAATTTCAGTTAATAAATATATGTCTCGTTATAGGTCTTCCATGAGGATGGCATCATTTCAGGGTATCGCCACCCATGCAGCTCTGCCAAAGAGTGTGTGCTTAGTCTTTTCCAACTAACAAATGAAACACTCAATATTTGGACTCATTTTCTGCCTACATGGTAAATTCAGTTTCAGCATTCATCGTTTTGTATGTTTACATTTGCTAATGTTAAAATTGAGAATTTTCCTGTATTTGCATTTATTTATTTATATATATATATATATATATATATATATATATATATATATATATATTATTATGGTTAAGAGTCAATGACTGGATCATTATTGCAGTGTTATGTAAATTCATTGAATGTATTTGGGATGTGCTGGAGTAGACTTTACAGAGTGCTCGACTCTTGCATTGTCAATACAAGATGTTGATCAAAAATGTATGTTGCTCTTGATGGAAATGACATCACAACATTTATTTCAATCAAAAGGTGCATCAATTTTTGATTAAGATCTGGCCATGATGTGTCTTCCTACATGTTTGATTAAGAAATGAAAAACAACACAACCAGTTAGTGTTAGAAGAACTGTTGCCAAATGTAAAACATGCTAGAAACATAATAATCACTGCAATAATGATCCAATCATAGACTCCTAACCATTTGCCTATTTGAATCCAAACAGTGATATTGTTTTTTTTTTTTTTGCTGGGCAGTGTGTATTCATATGTAGATATGTATATGTCTGTGTGTGAATTTGTGGCGTTTAGCCTTTTTATTGCAAGAGACTTTCAGACTACTGCTACACCACGTCTTTGATGCATGCTTGCGATTTTAGATTGTCAAGTAATGGATGTTTTTTTTTTATGCAAGGTTTTTCTTATGGAAACTGCTGACAGTAGTGCTGGTGCAGGATGACTGGCAGGACCCGTTCACCTGGCCCTTGCTGGTGTTCCTGCTGTCATGTTGTGTGTACCCACTCGCTTCCAGCTGTGCTCACACCTTCAGTACCATGTCAGAACGGGCCAGGCACATCTGCTTCTTCTTTGATTATGGAGCACTCAGCTTCTACAGCCTTGGTATGTAGAAAATACAACAGAACTATTGAGTAAAATGCAGTTTCTGTTTCTTTAATATTTTCTTTCCTTCAATTCCTCTTTTTTTAATTTGTGTATTTGATCATCAACAGGTTCTGCCATCGCCTACTCTTCTTACTCATTTCCAGATAAATGGGTTGATAGCACATTTCATGAATATTATGTTCCTATAGCTGTTGTCAACTCTGTGATCTCTACTGCACTGGCCTGCTACTCAAGGTAGGATAAGGAATCAATAAAACCTATAATTCCAGTAAAAATGGAAATATTTCAAACCTGCTTTGTGAATTTACATTTTGCAAATATACATTTTCCTGAAAGTATATATTGTGCTAAAATGTCAAGACTAAACATTTTATTTCTTTTGTTTTAAGACTTGGTTTACCATTTTTTCAGTATAATTATCACAGCATTAAAAGGTAATTCCTCTTTTGCATTCTTACCTTGGCATATTTGATAGTAAAAAATATATATTTTCAGTAAATAAACAATTATTATTCTCTTTTAGGTATTCTGGGGGAAAAGATCAGAAGCTCTGTAAACGTCTAAGGATAATCGCCTTTCTTTATCCATATCTCTTTGACAACATCCCTCTCTTTTATAGAGTAAGTGTTTTGGGTCATTTCTATTTTGTGTTTTTTTTTTTGTGTGTGTGTGTGGAACAACTTAACTTTTTGTTTTGGCTGTATTTGTATTGATTGAGAAATTGAACAAAATGAATTTACGTAAAGTACCTTTGTTTGGACTTTTGGCCTCCTTTTGTAGATCTTTGTGTGTGCTGGTGAGGGTTGCACTGTTAATGAGGCCAGTACGGTCCACTATCAGCACACGTCATTGGCTCTCTTCACTGGCTTTCTTTTTGCTACACACCTGCCTGAACGGTTGGCTCCTGGTAGTTTTGACTACATAGGTACAATAACAGATCCTTAGATTTCCTTTAAACTAATCATCTTAAATTCAGATGGTATAATTATAGTGGCGAACAACAGTAAACTCTACTAATTATAAACTTTGTTTTTTTTTATGCATCCTTCACAGGTCACAGTCATCAGCTCTTCCACGTGTTCGCTATTATTGGCACGTATTTCCAGATGACTGCTAACGAACTGGACATGGCTGCACGGGAGCAGTGGCTTCATGCTCATTTGCCACCAATCACCCTTTCAAACACTGCGGGAGCTGCAATCTTTAGTGTGGTCAGCGGGCTTTGTATAATATATGTTTTTAGTCTGGCACTTTTCTCCACCAGAGGTGTGAAGAACTAGTTAGTTTGAAATGTGACATTTGATAAGGTTACTCCGGGCAGCCATGTTAGTTAGTTTCCCTAAAACTGTGTAAAATATATTTATAGATTGTATGACTGTTCAAAAGAAGCAATTTTATGAACAGCCTGAGAAGATTTTATTTAATCTGGAAGAGTATAAGACTGTATAATTTATGATTAGGTTGTATGTTTGAGCAATGTTTTTGTAGTAATTTTTTTTTCTTCAGTTCTTTAACATTTGCACAATTTCAAAGAATACTTACATGTTTTTGAAGCACATTAATCAGACTTATTATCATAATTTATATACAAGTGCATTTTTATAATCAGCCTTTTTGAACACTGTAAAAATATATATTACTTTAAATATATCTTGTTATTATGTAATGTTTTATATTTTTACTAAATAAAACTGATACCACCTGACTTCTGACTTCAGACCATTAATTAGCTTGCACATCAGTTTCAAGTGACTGAAGGAATGGGACGAATATAAAAATAATAAACTGAAATAAACACCAGTATAAAAAGAAGTGTCTTCTATAACTTCAAATCAAGACATGATCAAGTCATCTTCACTAGGTGCCGACTGGGTTACTCAAGACTTGCAATGAGTTTCTATTGATAGGTGAAGTTCCTCCTTTTATGTCTCTTGTGTCAAGTTACTTTGATTGTAAAACATATTTTGCTTGACTGTCATTTTTATGATACGCAGAAACATGTTTAAATGGAATATTTCAGAATGTATCACCCAGATGTATTTAAGATTTTCTATCTTATGTCAATGTTTATCTTATGTCTTGAAATGTTTTATATAAAAATAAAAATTGTATGGATTGTGATATTGACCTTGTGTTTGCCATGTAAATAGCCCTGATGTTAAAACCTATAACAAACTAACAAACCTATAAACTAATTTTTTTAATATATATTTTTAGTTTTTCCTATATATATTATACCGTTTTTTATTTTCAGATTCATATTAGTTGTTTTTCGACAGAAAAGCTACTCGTGTTTGATTTTATTTTATTAAGACAAAAAAAAGTAGTGAAATACACTCATTTGTCAATGATAGCACAATAAAGTTAAAAACTTGTTTCCATTGCGGTCCTTGAAGTAAAAGCACAAACTTCACTTCTAGTGACAGGTTATTGCATACTATTATAAATACAAAGCTAAAATAAGTTTCCACATTTGCAGTTTACCATCACAATTAAACATTCAAACAATACACTAATACAAATTCAACAATACAACAACCTTTCTAATAACTGTTGACTTTAAAAAAATAAATACCACATTTTCTCCCTTGTTTATTAGATTCTGGATAAAACCGGATATTGTCAATAGGAGAGCTGTGGGGCTTGAGGCGGGACATCCGCTCTTCTGAGCTCGCTGATTGGTCACATTTGAAAAATCAGTTTCTGACGCAGGAGAGGGAACGTTTGAACTTCGAGTGTTGTATACGGACAAGGACAGGGCAACGGCGTCGCGGAATTGAACTAAAACAGCTCAACATGATTAGGCAAGCGTAAGTGTCTTATGCATATTTTGTACTTTAGTTAAACTGATAGCGAATTATTAAAGTTCTGTTTATTTACAAATAACTGGGTGTATGGTCTCACAAGAAAGACGTTAGGTGGGTCTTGGCAGACATTAGTTAGCAGCTAACTAACTATTGTAGCTAAGTTAACGTTAACTCGCTCACGGCTCGTTGAGTTTCTTTAGCGTTATTACCACTGTTTGTACTTTGGATCAGTTCATAATCCCCCGTAATTTCTCATGTTTTCTATTTATTTTAGTAGGTTGACTATTTGTTGACCACAGTATTACCAACGTGTACGCTAACCAACTTACGTTAGTGTTTCACGTTAAAATCAGTAATTAACGTTACGTTTGCTGGTTCAATTTTCCTTATGTAACGTTAACTCCAAAAAGATCGCTTAAAGCCAGTTAGGACCCTTTCAAACAAAGCCAGACTCCTTTTGCTTGAACTGAAGTTATTTACTGACGGAATGACGTCTGAATTTTTGCTTTTGTAACAGGAAGGGCAAGACTCCCCGCCGCCCTCCTCCAAAAAAGACTTCCAACAACCAGAAGGACCCTGTTGGAGTATGTTGTAACTTGTTGCTCACATTAAGTTAATCAAAATCACGATAAACGTATTAATCTGCGATGTGTGTGTTGGCAGGTGTATTGTCGCGTGCGCCCACTGGGTGCAGATGATGAGGAATGCTGTATTGAGGTTATAAGCAACACCACCATTCAGTTACATGCCCCTGATGGGCTCAAAGCCAATAGGAATGGTGAATACAAAGAGGTGAGTGCCCTCAAGAATTATTTAAAAAATGTATCTGATCTTTTTGTGAATTAGGATTAGTTCACCCTTACTCCCCTCCAGCTCTCTAATACTGTATGGCTTTTTCTTCTGTGCAACACAAAGTGATTTTTGATGTATGCAATGGTTACACTTTTCTATATAATAAAAATGAGTACTAGGTTTGTCAAGCTTGTAAAATAACTGTAAAAGCACCATAAATGTGGTCCGTACAACGTGCTTTTTTGAGTCTTATCTTTTCAATGAACTGCTTTCTCTCATTTGCAACATTTTGTTGTATAATTTTGTGTTGCATGGAACAGAAAAATATTCCTTTGAAGCTTATGGCACTAGTCAGGCTTTGTTGGACTACTGAAGTTAACTAATCATTTCTGTTTCAGACACAATATTCCTTCAAAAAAGTGTTTGGAATTAAAACGACACAGAAGGAATTATTTGAAGATGTTGCTAAACCTCTGGTGGAAGACCTTATTCACTGTAAAAATGGTAAATATGCTCTTCTGGACACATTTTGTTATTTAAAAACACTGGCTTGGTTTCACAGACAGGGCTTAGATTAAGCCGGATTAGGCATTAGTTTAATTAGGGCATTTAAGTAGCTTTCATAAACATGCCTTAGAAAAAAAATTACTGGTGTGCATCTTGAGACATATTTTAAGAGATGCCAGTGCAAGTTGCTTTCAGTTAAAATGGCTCAAACATGCCTCTTAGTCTGGAACTAGGCTTAAGCTTGGTCTGTGGTAAGACTGACAGCAGTTTTCCTCTTTTTAAACTAGGTCTGTTGTTCACCTACGGTGTCACCGGCAGTGGGAAAACTCATACAATGACTGGCTCACCGGGTCAAGGTGGGCTGCTTCCACGTTCCCTTGACATGATCTTCAACAGCATTGGCCCCTACCAGGCAAAGAGATATGTGAGCCAATTCATCAATTTACTTTTCTTTTATTCTTTTATAACAGGTTAAAAGTGCATAAGTAAATTTTCCATATTTGAGCTATCTTGATCTTTTCCTCATTAGGTTTTCAAGCCTGATGATAAAAATGGCATGGAGGTGCAGAATCAGGTAGATGCACTCTTGGACCGACAGAAGCGAGACAGTCAGTCAGCTGTACCGAAGACCCCAACTACAAGGTTATTTCCATTTGAAATCAGTTACAAAAGAACCTAATCTAATTTAAATGAGAAACAGTACATTTATCTGCTGTTCTTGTTTTGTAGACGAATTGACCCTGAGTTTGCTGACATGATCAGCCCGGAGGATGCTTGTAGAGCAGATGGGGTGGATGAGGACAGCAGCTATAGTGTCTTTGTGTCTTACATTGAGATTTACAACAACTACATCTATGATCTCCTGGAGGAGACTCCTTTTGACCCAATAAAGCCCAAGTAAGTTAGTTAAGTTTGATATTTAGTGGTAAATTGAAATTAGTGATGTTATCATTTCTCATTCACTGTCTTTGTGCGCTGTATGTCATCTGTATGCTTTATAAAACACTTATTTTATGCGGCACTGTTCAAAAGTTTGGAATCAGGTTTTTTAATACTGGTTTAGTAAATTAATACATTTATTCAGCACGGATGCATTAATGATCAAAAATGACAGTACAGGCAGTTATAATGTTATAAAAGATTGCCGTTTCAAATAAATGCTTTTCTTTTGAACCTCATATTTATCAAATTATCTTAATTTTTTCCCACAAACATATTAAGCTCCACAACAGTTTTGAAGATTAAAAATAAATGTTTCTTGAGCACCAAATCATCATCATATTAGAATGTCTGAAGTGTTGTGACACTGAAGACTGAAGAATAACTGCTGAATTTATTTAAAAATATTTTTAATTGTAGCAAGCAATATTACTATTTCACTGTGTATTTGTCATTATGATTTTATTAGGCTTTTTTTTATCAATTTACAATTACAATTATAATACAATTATTTTAGGCAATATTTACTCAATTTAAATGTTTCATTGACAACACTTGGTAGATTTTGTAACCAACCCCAAGATAGTTTCAGTTTAGTTTAATTGGATAAAAAAAAGTTAAAAATAGTTATTTAATATCAGAAAGCTTAGTTTATAGATACATGTATTTTGTTTTTTCACTAGGTGGAATGGTGCAGGCACACCTCTGAGAAACAACACTGAGTTCATGTACGTGGCCAGTGAAATCCATTTATAGATGGACTTGCTGCCTTTAAGGATTTTCTTTCATTTGTGTAGCTGTGCTGCATGTCCTATCTTTGCTTTCAAATACTTTTAGTCTCTCTGTGGCTGTGTTTATACTACACGTTCTAATGCTCAGATCTGATCTTTTGACCATATCCAGGTTTTTTTGGGGCCTGCCTGTTTACATTTACTTTAGACACGACTGGTATCCGATATCTGTGTTTACATTAATTCCCGCCCAAAATGATTGTTGGTGATCACTTTACTATGCACATGGTAGACCCTCTGGTTTTGAATGGCCATGCTATTCATTTTTTTTTTTTTTTTAAATATAATTCTTGTCGGGTGGCCATGATTATTTGCCAGCATATACAAGAAAACCGCTGTCATGGATGTTTTGCAGCGCAAAATCTGACCGAGTGGATATATAGGAAAATAAGGGTAATTCTGAAATAAGAATTGAAAAAAAAACAAAAAAAAAAAACTGCAAAACCAGGCACATCTGCTTCATGATACGACATTAAAAAGCTATCTTTGTGGGCAAACGTGTCGGCCTCGCCTTGTGGTGGCTTGAAATCGAATATATACGTTTTTAGACGCAGGTCGGATGTCCAGATATCAGATGTGTATCTGATTTAAAACCACATTTGGAAAATGCTCAGATCGGATGCGAAAATAGTTTGGATTTGTTTACATGTGTGCAACAAATTCTGACCTGTTAGATGTGAGTAAAAAATCAGTTTTTTTTGTGCCAGTGTAGAAGCTTTTGTCTTGGCTGTCTGTTTCCCTTGCCAGTAGACACCCATGCAGAAACTGTGCTTCATTGCAACATGGCTGTATAATTAGTTTATTCTACTCTGTGGTTACAGAAGTGATCTCATGCTTTCTCACATTTCAGACCGCCCCAATCCAAAATACTGCGTGAAGATCAAAATCACAACATGTATGTGGCTGGGTGCACCGAGGTTGAGGTCAAGTCAACAGAGGAAGCTTTTGAAGTCTTTTGGAGAGGTACATTGACGTAGATGTTAGATTTTTTTTTTTCAAATGGTTTGTTTGTAGTTAGCACGCAGAGCTATTGTATGACCACTTCTGTTTTCTAAACAGGTCAGAAGAAGCGCAGGATTGCAAACACGCAATTGAACCGTGAGTCCAGCCGCTCTCATAGTGTGTTCATTGTTAAATTGGCACAAGCACCTCTGGATGCAGATGGAGACAATGTGCTTCAGGTCGGTTTAATTCTAATGCTTTTTCTTTTTATATATAATCCTTTTTGCAATAAACAATCACTAGTTACACTTTTTTTTAATAATAACTCTGTTAACTGCTAGGTACCTAATGTTGTTCAGACAAATGCCAAGTGAAACTTTTCTTTTTACCCCATTATAAATAAAGCATTTAAATTGTAATTTTTTTTTGGGCACAGCTAAACAATTGTAGTGTTCCTGATCTTTATGCAGGTTTAATGAATGTGATGTCTGTAGGTATTTTAACACCCCCTAGTGATCAACTAATGTTCAGCAGTTTCACCTTCATTTTAAACACTGTAATAAGAATTTTGACAACCCTCTGAGAACCTGATATTTGTGGGTAATTTCACATCGTCAAAGCTGAGACAAGTCAGAAAAGCTTTTAAATGGATTGTTAAACGATGGATGTTAAAAGGATAGTCGTCGTCCCCCCCATTTAAAAAAAAAAAAAAAAAAAACCATAGGACTTCCATCTTTAAATTGAACATTCCACCAAAACTCTGATGCTTCAAAAGACTCATTAGTTCTTGCAGAAGCTCAAACCAGAAAAGGTTTTAGAATTTTTATCATTTTATTTGTTAAAAATCTTGTATAAGAATTGCTGGGTTTTTTTTTTTTGCTTATTTTTATTGTATATCAGGGTGTCCGCGGGGTTGTAAAAAGTATTAAAAGGTAGTAAATGAAATTAGCCAAAATTAAGGCCATTAAAAAGTATTAAAAAGTAATAAATGTCATCTGTCGAGGTATTAAATTTTCGAACCCTAGCTACCTAGCAGCTAGGCCTATGAGTTTCAATTTGTGTTAAGTGCAGGCGTTTCTTCTAAAATTCGCGTGGATTTATTTACAGGTTGCGAGTAGAACCTGAGCGATATCATGTGACATGGTTTTTGTTCGCGCGCGCGCTGAAACAAACTGGGTAAGTTACCCGGCTGGCTTGCTGCCAAACCTGTTCGCGAGTTCGCTTCTATTTCAGTCATTTAAGAGACATCGGGGTTTTTACTGCATTGAATTTTTTTGGCGGCCGCCAAAGCGCATTTTTGTCCCGCCAAAGCCTTATTTGATCGGTGAGTAGCCTAATGTAGATGACTGCTGCGCTGACAGGGTGCATGACATGTTAACTGAAAGAATGAGCAGAGAGAAAGAGCCCCGGTCGCGCGCGCGCGCACTCTCTCCTCTCTTGCTCTCTCGCCCTCGCTCATATTAATCAAAATCTATTGACACACGATGGTAAAAGGTCGGAAGACCGAAGTTTCACGTGGCGCATTCGGATATTTATTTCTTGCATTACCGCTGGGTGTGAATTGTGCTAAAATACACTGCCTTATGTTCTCTGAAAAGCGTTCCGCCCATTCAGCTGACATAAACCACATTTTCAATAAACAAACAAAACTATCCAGTAATGAAATGTTTTCTCTGTTTGACACAAAACTTGTGCGATGTCCTAACTGCCGGGATAGTCACACAACACGTAGACGTCCGCTAATGACACATCGCATAATTCACGAACTAATGACTCCTTTGAACCGATTCACTTTAATGAATGGTTAAAATAACTGATCTGTCGGACACTGAACTCACGAGACGTCTGAATCGGTGTGTAACAAATCGGTAACATTTTATATGGTTCCATTTATTAAACTCTAGTCAACTACATTAACATTAACTATTAATAAGTTAGACTGCAGACTGCACTTCTACAGCATTAATTAATCTATCTTAATGCTAATTTCACCATTTACTAGTAGCCTACATTATTGAAATCAAAAGTTGTATTTGTTAACATTAGTTAATGCACTGTTAAGTAACATGAACAAACAATTCATGTATTCATGTATGTATACTACTAGTATTTTCAGGTTATTTATATCATAATGTGTAGAAACATTACCAAAAAAAAAAAAAAAATCATTTAGTTTAGACTGGAGTGAGGTGAAACCAGAAAAAAAAGTGCAAAGCAAGTTATCTAATAGCTAATTTTTTATCTGGCAGCTAATTTTATTCAATTGTACAGTTTATGGTAGAAAATTACACTATTAGTTAAAATAAACTTTTTAATGCTATACTTTTTTATTCTACTTTTTGATATTGATTTGATTATAGACCAAAATAATTATTAGGTCTAGCAAAGAAGGATTTTATCTTACAAAGCTATGAAATCAAGTGTTAAAATCACAGCTTAAAAAAAAAAAAAGAGGGCAAGAAAGGATCGGCCACAAATCTCTATCTGTTTCTGTGTTGGTTTTTGAGTCCAGGGTTGAAGTTAAGTTATAATCACCGAAATGTTTTATTATTTTTGGAAAGATATTTCATTACTTTATACCGCTACAGTTGCATCTTGAAGTCGTGCTGGTATTAAAAAAATATTGTGAAGGTATTAAAAAAGGTATTAAAAGGTATTAAATTCAACTTAAGAATTTCTGTATATACCCTGTATATGTAAGTCTTGTATTCTTGTAATTCAGTTTTTGCCAGGATGATAGCCACAGATGCTGACATGGCATTAAATAAAAGTATACTGATACTGCAGAAGCTCAAACGTGTTTACGTGATGTAGAAGACATTTTTTTTGTTCCATCAGCTTCTGTTTACTATATTTGATGTGCTGTGCGTTAATGTTCATGTGTGAATAAAAGCCTAAATTAAATCTTTTCTAAATATAAAGTGATTGTCTCTTTGCGGAAGACTTAGATGTCTTTAACTTCTTGAAGCGTCAAAGCTTTGGTTTGGATGGAAATGTCTCGGTTTGTTAAAAATATCTTCAAGGAAATAAATCGTATGAGTTTTGCGTGACATGATGAGAATGAGTAATTGAGACTTTTAATTTTTAGGTGAACTAACCCTTCAAATGTGACATTTTGGCCCTACATGTGGAAATGCCAAAGTTGGGCTCTGAATTGTGATAGTGGTACCACTGACCTAATATTTGTTTTTAATTTGATAATTTTTTAGGATAAGAATCAGGTGAACGTGAGCCAGTTGTGTCTGGTGGATCTGGCTGGCAGTGAACGCACTAGCAGAACTCGAGCAGAGGGCAGTCGTCTCCGTGAAGCAGGTCCGCCAATGGCACTAAGAACTAAAGATTAACTTTAGGATTTCAGAGGTGTGTTTTATATGAAGACCATTTATTTATTTATTTATTTATTTTTTACCTCTCACAGGCAACATAAATCAATCTTTAATGACTCTGCGCACGTGTATTGAGGTACTGAGGGAGAACCAGATGTGTGGCACAAACAAGGTATGTGGAAGATTTCAACTGACCTTTGATTAAAAATGTCTAAATTCAGCAACAGCAAGGCACTCTTGACTTCTGTCCTCAGATGGTTCCATACAGAGACTCTAAAGTGACCCATCTATTCAAAAACTACTTTGATGGTGAAGGTAAAGTGAGGATGGTCGTGTGTGTAAATCCAAAAGCTGATGATTATGAGGAGACAATGGTGAGCAAAATCAACAGGTCAAAAGATGGATTGTTCCTGTTGATTTATACTACTTATACTGTGATATTTGGGTTTTCCATCTGTGTGCAGCTGGTGATGCGCTTTGCTGAGATGACTCAGGAAGTGGAAGTGGCCCGGCCTGTTGACCGGCCCATCTGTGGCTATACTGCTGGTCGCCGACAGAGGAACCAAGCCTTCAAAGATGAGCTGACTCGCAGACTGGAGGAACGTGGTGGTCCTGTAGATGGAGGTATTTTTGCGTGTGTGTGTGTGAACTTGCACATTATTTGAGAATGTAACACGTGTTAACATCATCTCAAATGTGCTGTTTCTTTAACATGCAGGCTAATGTCTCTGTTAAATGTTACTGTTAATGTTACAATATGTGATGTGTGCTTTTACAGAGTTTCCAACAGTATTGAACCAGCTTCTTCAGTCCTTTCCTCCACTTCCTCCCTGTGAGGTTTCTAGCCCTAATGATGATGTCACTCTACCCAGACTCATCGAGGCCCTGGAGAAGAGACACAGGGTTCGACAGATGATGATAGAGGAGTACAATAAAACAGGTAAAATCATCATTCAGAGCTGTTTATATTGTCCTTCATGCGCAACCTTTTATTTTTATTTTTTAATTTCTGGCCCTCATTTTGTTTCAGCCAACATGCTGAAGTCTGTGCTTCAAGAGCAGGACAGCAACATTGTCTCCAAGGAGAACTTCATCCATGAGCAGCGTGGCAAGCTCGGGGAAAAGGATAAAATGATACAGAACCAGAAGAACGAGATTGATCGTCTGGAAAAGAAATCTAAGATGCTGGAGTACAAGGTATTTGCACCATCATTGAGTCAGGATAAAAATGAAGAGCAATATTTTTCTAAAGGGTTGTTTTAACAGGGTTCCCACGGGTCCTTGAATTTTTTTTTTTTTTTTTTTTTTTTTCACATTCACAAACTTTAAAGGCCCTGGAAAGTTTTTGAATTGAGATCTTTTAACTATTAATTGTGCAGCACCATGTCCTTGTTATACAAGTATAAAGTTCTTTTAAACAGGGTTCCCACACCTGGGTTAACTTCAAATTCAAGGACCTTTCCAGGTCTGTTGTATCTGCATGTTTATTTTCAAACATCCAAATGATCTCATTCCTAAATGACAATGTCAAAGGTTTTAATAGACAGTTGAATCAATCACACCAGAACATTCAAATCTGCATTTACTCGACAACTGCTCTCTCTAGGTCAATGTATAGGTATGAAAGTGCTTGTCTTTTTAACCACAGTATTACTAATATTCATATCACATTCATATTAATTGTATTTTCTATCAAATAAGTGCACTTTTGGTGAGCATAAGTCTTTTGCCAAAAATAATAATCTTATAAACCCAAACTTTTGAACTGTAGTGTACACAGTAGATTTAACTGACATTTCACAACACAAACTAGGCTATGATAATTATGGTTGAAATAATTACTATATGAATATGGCAGCTTTAATGCATCTGCATTGCTATTCTGTGTGAAGATTGACATCCTGCAGAAAACTACCAACATCTATGAGGAGGACAAGCGATCTCTACAGCACGAATTGGAGAGCAGAGAACAGAGGCTTCAAAGGGAAATGTCTGAAAAGAGACGCATGGAATCACGTATGCAGGGCATCGTCACTGACGCCAAGCTCAAGTGGGAGAAGGAATGTGTGAGTATCTTTCCATAGACCTTATATGTGACCCTGGACCACACAAACAGTCACATAGGTCAATTTTTTTAAATTGAGACTTATACATTCATAGATTTTTGCTGAATAAATAAGCTTTCCATTGATGTATGGTTTGTTAGGATATGACAATGTTTGGCCGAGATACGACTATCTGGAATCTGAGGGTGCAAAAAAATCGAAACATTGAGAAATTCGCCTTTTTGTCCATTTATGTTCACGATTGTACTGCAATGTTTTATGCATTTACGGTAGGAAATTTACAAAATATCTTCATGGAACATGATCTTTACTTAACATCCTAATGATTTTTGGCTTAAAAGAAATAGCAATAATTTTGCCCCATAAAATGTATCGTTGGCTATTGCCACAAATATACCTGTGCTACTTGTGACTGGTTTTGTGATCCAGGGTCACATATTTGAAATTGGTTTGTTTTGGTAAAGACTAGCCTATCTTTCTTTTAATTTGTCGGTGTAATACATGGATGGTTTGTTCTCTGCAGGAGAGGCGGGTTAATGCCAAGCAGCTGGAGATGCAGAATAAGCTGTGGGTGAAGGATGAGAAACTCAAACAACTCAAAGCCATTGTGACAGAGGGGAAGACGGAGAACCGGCAACCACAGCGGCCCTCCAGAGAAAAGGACAAAGTTCCCCCCAAGAGATCCGCCTCCCCGTCACCCGTTCCTGTACGTTTAACTGACTTGCGTTTCTAGAGCGCCTGACCCTGAAAATTATGCCTAACCTAATCCACAAACCTCATCTTTATTTGTCCATGCATGGTCTGCTTTGCAGTATGTGTGTATAATAACCCTGTGCGCCTTCACAGATTTCCCACCCGTTTTTAATGCTGTAAATGTTGTTTTTAATGTACTGGTGTTTGTTGCATGCAAACCATGTGTGAACTAATCATGTCACTTTCAGTCTCCCTACAATGGTTCGCAGTCATCCCTCTCCTCCTTGGAGCCTATATATAACTTCTCTCAGACGGTCAGGCCAGATCTTCACTTCCCCAGACCAGGCAGTGTGTCAGTGGCTTCCTGCATCTCTGAGTGGGAGCAGGGAGTCCCGCAGTCTCGCAGGCAGGGTAGCCAGTCGCCTCCAGACAGTAGGAAGAGAGCTCAGGGCCTTCCCGACAGTCTTAGCAGGAGAAGAGGCAGGTGTTGGGCCAGAGAGGTGCCTGTCCAGCCGCAAGATGTAGACCTAGAGGAAACGGATCACTGGGTCAGTGGAGTATCTTGCTGTAGTTGTAGGTATAGCTTCAACAAGACACTAATATAGACATTGTAGCTTAATGTAGACCTTTTGATCTGTTTTTAAGCTGCTCCAAATATTATCCAGAAGATCTGAATGTAAAATTCTAAGGTATTATGTGCTGCTTATTTTAACCATGTAATGGCTTTGTTTTGCACTTTTAGATGAATAAATGTGAGTTTTCATCTTCTCAATATCATCCGTTACTCACAATGCTGTTTAGTTGCTCTTCATACACTTTAGACCGATTATGCTCATAAGTTGTTGAAGCTGAAATTGTCAACTTTTTAAGATTTAATATCTGCAGACTGAAAAGCAGATTTTTTTTTTCTTTGAAGATAAAGCGTCCTACTCTTATCTCCAGCTTTTTTCCCTTCCTAACAGCTTGGTACGTTTAGTTTGTGCTTAGAAATTCACTAACACACTAACGCTTCAGCATGCTTGTGGTCTGTTTTCTGTTTGTCTTACTGTGTTTGTTTTAATTGAATAGACTGGGCCGGCGGTCCGGCCTCTACACAGACGCTCGCACTCCGCAGGTGGGGAGAGGTGGGTTGATCATACACCCAGCACTAATGTGGACCTGGATACAGTTCTCCAGCCAAACATCCCCAATGCCATCAAAGTAAACGCTCCTAATGAGAAAGCTCTGTCCAAGTGTGACAAGTACGTTTTGACACACCAGGAGGTGGCCTCGGATGGGGAGATTCAGACCAAGCTAATCAAGGTAGCTTCCTTTCTCTGGTGGTCTTGCTCAGTCTGGTGTTGTGTGTCTGCTGAAATTAAAATCCTTTGCTCTTTATCAGGGTGAAGTGTTCAGAACTAGAGGTGGAGGACAGGCTGTTCAATTCACAGACATCGAAACGCTCAAGCAGGAAAACCCTGTTGTGGCCAGGTGATTGTTGCCAAGTTTGAATGCTTTGGTGGTCATGTGCGTAACTTGTAGGTCTCTGTGTAAATGCTCTATATTGTTTTTGTTTTTAGTAGCCGTAAGAGGCGATCATCAGAGTCTGGCCCGGATGGTGAGCCTATGGAGGGAGACTGGACTGATGTGGAGACGAGGGTAAAGAAATATTCTGGTGTCAACTAGCTAAATGCGCTCACTAACACTTAAATGCCCATTTAAAAAAAAATTTATTCCTGTGATGACAGCTGAATTTTCAGCATCATTAATCTTCAGTGTCACATGATCCTTCAGAAATCATCATAATATGCTGTTCTGATGCACAAGAAACATCTCTTATCAATATTGTTAACTGTTCTGCTGCTTAATATTTTTGTGGAAATGTTTTTTTCTTTCCCAGGATTCTTTGAATAGAATGTTTAAAAGAATAGCATTTATTTCAAATGTTTTGTAACATTTACTGTCACTTTTGATCAATGTAATGCATCCTTTTTTGAACGAGTGTGCATGCATATGTCTCTATATTTTAAATGACAAATAATCCAAATCTATCCATTGACTTTACTCTAGTGCTCTGTGGCTTTGGAGATGAGAGCTGGCTCAAACTTGGGACCTGGATATCAGCATCACGGATATACAAAGTAAGCTCTATTTGTGTATCATTTCATAATATATATATTTTTTTGTCACAGGTAAAAAGTAACTAAAAACTGAGGACTAACCCTCTTTTGTTTCATAGACGCAGAAAGCCTTGAGACTGCTCTCGCATTGCCATCACAGCCGAAGCCTCTCCTCACTGTGTGCAATAGCAAATTCACTTTATACTATTTAAACTTTCTTTTTAATGCTTTTTATGTAAAGAATCTTTTTTATAGAAGACTACACAAGTTCACCAAAGCTGTTTTTGTACTGCGTTTTCTACCTTGGTGTTGCCATGTAAAATTCACATTTAGTGTAAGTCTGGGTGGTTTTTAAAACAAAACAAAACAAAAAAAAGTGTTACAAATGTTGTTTTTTCCTAACTGTCTCTTAAGCACATTAGCTATTTGCTTGTATTTTATATATATGTTAATGTATACTCTTGAAATTTGACAGTTAGGACAAACATTTGCTGGTGTTTCTATAAGTCCTTTAGTAAGTCCTTCTCATGACTTCACTAGGCAGCATCTGGGAAAAGTACTTTCCATGTAGTTTCATTTGTATGATATTGCTGCAGACACAACAGTTAATAAACTGCATATGATATACTTATTTGATTCATAGTGGTTAATTTTACACATTTGTCTATTCCTTTTATTTTTTTCATTTGTCATGCAGTTCTCTCAGCCATGAAGAGTAGTTATGATTCTATAAGAAATCAGTAGATGGCAGTAGTGTTTAAACTATTGAGGACAGCAGTTTTAATTCCTACAGTAAGGCTATTTATTTTCATGTAGACAATGGATACTTTAAGATGAAGTATGAGAGTTGTTAAGAAAAGTGAAAAATCAAGGAAGATATCAGAATGCAGTGTTTTTATCGAGCTGTATTTATATATTTTTCAGATTATGTAAGGTTATTTGAATGTAAAAATCCTAAAAGAAATTAGCCTTAGCAATAGTGTTTTTCTGGCCAAAGTGTTTGTCATTTCCATAAAATAATATTAAACAATATATAATTTGAAATGTAGATGCAATGTTTAACTTTACTGGGGGGGGAAGACATTTTACAGTCATGCATGTTTGAGTACCGGTAGTGACTATTAGACAGGATGTCTAGTGTTTTAAGAGCTTTTTTTTATGTTCACATTTTAAACCTGTTTTAAACCTATTTAAGAAGCCAACAAATTTTCTTTGACTTACAGGAACCCATGCTTAACACATAAGGGCTATGTATTATCTTGTTATAGTGATTGTCACATTAAGAATAAATGAATGATAAACTGTGTCTGTGCTGTTAGCTTGTTATTCTGCTCACAAAATATATTTTAGTTGGCTCTGCCTTAGTGAGCACAACATCCATGGCATGTAAATAAACGTTTCTGAAATCCAGTCTAAAAGAATTATGATTATGCACTAGATTATGAAATTGTATTTACTTAACGTATCAAATCTGATTTGGCATCACTGAAATGCGTTAAAAGCCTCAATTCACAGAGGCCAGAAGTAAATGTGCCAATGTCATGCGTCTTACTGAAATATGCACTGCTGTTGTTTGTACATTATAAGTGACATTAAAACCGGTTCAGAAAGCTTAGCACTTGATTTGACCACTTTCTCCCATTTTGGCACCAACAAAGAAAAACATTAGGGCTGTGCTATTTTTGTTGTTGGAATATTGGAGTTGTTGAGCTCTTTGTGTTTGTATGGTGCCATGCTTCTGTTTTCAATTAAATATTTAAAGGGATAGTTGACTTTGAAATAAAATTTTGGTATGTTTTAGCTTACCTCAAGGGCATCCAAGATGTAGGTGTCTTTTTTTCCGCAGTAGTTTTAATTTTGATATTTTTAGGTCAAACCGTTCTTGTCTGTCAGTCGTATAATGCAGGTCTATGGTCACTGTCTCAAAGAGCATGCACAGAGTCCAAATTAAAACAATTCCCCATCGTCCAAATTAAACAATTCCCCATCGTAAGTACACATTAATGGCCTAAGACACGAAACGAGCGGTTTGTGTGAGAAAACGAACAGTATTTATATCGTTTTTACCTCTTATACACAGCCACGTCCAAGTGATCTGAGGGCGCGCGCATCCTAGTGTGTGACGTGTACGTAGACTGGTGCATAGATATATACACTAGATGTCGCCTTAAAGACATTCGTTCCAATGAACTGCCGTAGACAAGGCGACATCTAGTGTATATATCTGCACCAGTCTGCGCACACGTCACACAACAGGATGCGCTAGCGCCCTCAGATCACTTGGACGTGGCTGTGTATAAGAGGTAAAAACGATATAAATACTGTTCGTTTTCTCACACAAACCGCTCGTTTCGTGTCTTAGGCCATCAATGTGTACTTACGATGGGGAATTGTTTAATTTGGACGATGGGGAATTGTTTAATTTGGACTCTGTGCATGCTCTTTGAGACAGTGACCATAGACCTGCATTATACGACTGACAGACAAGAACAGTTTGACCTAAAAATATCAAAATTAAAACTACTGCGGAAAAAAAGACACCTACATCTTGGATGCCCTTGAGGTAAGCTAAAACATACCAACATTTAATTTCAAAGTGAACTATCCCTTTAATACAGACTCAGTCTCACAAAGATATTGGATCTAAATAAGAATTATTACCGTATCTGAAACTGTTCACACATCTCCCACATATGGTACGAACACAAACATTTCTACACATCTTTATGATGGTGTGAATGAGCCAAGACCATCAGTTGTTTTTCCTGAGAGTTCAACAGTTTACTTCATACACCAGGACAGACTGTTGAATTAAATTGCTGTATTTGTATCTATGTACAATATATATATATATATTAAATTAGGTGGTAAATGGTTATTAAAAAGGGTCATTAGCTTATTGGCTTATTCAGGGTATTCCTTGCATCAAGCTTGCCTGCACAATGTTTGTAATTGTATTTTTTGGTGGGTTACGTTTGGTTAAAATTAAGATGTTAGCAGGTGATTGAGTGTTTGCTGCTTTGAGTGGAAGCAATTTTGTATCAGGACAAAAAAGTGTGCCTATGTTTACAGGTCAAGGAGGTCGGAGCGGTAGCAATTCTGCTCAAGTACCTGAAGTGGACCATGTCTGAAGAGTTTGGAGCCCAGACATTCCATTTCAAATGAGGCAAACTTCCTCCAAAATATTTTCCCAATATTTCAACTTCCTTCCTGGATTTACCTTTTGATTAAAAAGATTGCTTACAAGGCCAAAACTGCCGATTTAATTTCGAAAGAATTTCGTATTCTACCACTCATTCCCACAGCAAGCTGAAATGAGGTTTGTGGACAAAGGTTTTTCTGCTCTGAGAAAAAAGAAAAGAAAATTGTAACTGAATCCACCTTGTCTTTCTATCTGGGATTTCTCTTTCAGCTTAGGATAAAACCATAGTCTGGTTCTCAAAATATTAAAGGGCCCATATTATGCTATTTTAAAGGTTCCTAATATTGTTTTAGAGGTCTCTTAACATAGGTTTACATACATCCAAGGTAAAAAAAATTCTCATAATATATGTTGCAGCATCACCTCTTTTGTCACAGTGTCTGAAATGGTTAGATCAATGAGTCAGTTTCTCTAAACCCCTCCTTTCAAAGAGCTTACTCTGCTCTGATTCGTCAGATGGTCCAGTCTGTTGTGATTGGTCTATCGCTTGCAGTGCGTTTTGAAAATGAAATGAAACCATATTTGGATTTCAGCTCCAGAGGCTTCCTCAACATTTAACTCTCAACGTAATTTTCCAGCTTTCCATGTTTTCACTACCTGGGTTTCCATTCAAACGTAAAGCGAAACTTTCCAAAAAAAACAAAAAAAAACAAAAACAAATGCGGATTAGGTGCGAAGTTGTTTGAGTGAATGACGGTGGTGTTTGGTAACCTAGTAACCAACAATAAATAAAACCATCAGTGGAAACAGCCCATGAAACACGTAGGTTTAATGTTCTCTACGTCAAAATTTATTTGGGAAATGCGTTTCCATCTCCCATTATTCGCATGAACTCTTTTTCGCACAAGTCAAAAACCACCTCGAGTTAGCGTAAAAAGTTTTTCCGAAATTTGGCGTTTCCATCTCTCGTTTCTGATGCAATACTTCAAAATGCGCATAAAAACAGGGTAATGGAAATCATAGCTAATGTTATATTGTAGGGGGTGCTATTACGCATCATCTAAAAGGGTACTGAATCTCCAGATCAAAACAAGCAAAAAAGGAGCAGAACAAGCGTTGCTTGTGCACATTGTAGTTTTTCTCAGCTTTTTGTTCAAAATGTTTGTGAAACTTACCCACATTCAAGTGTTGATAAAAAAGAATGCACAAAGCTAGAATAAAACTTTTTTGTTTTCGTTTTCTTTTAATATATATTGCATGTTCAGATATTCATACAACAAAATAAACCAACGCATTCTCATCCTTGGGCGTCATATACTGACGCTTTTGACATTTCGTCTACATCGAACGCACATGGCACCCTTTAGCGTCAATATGACACGCACAGAGCTTTGTTCGGTTATGGGTAGGTTTAGGTCTAGTGTAGGGTTAGGGTTAGACCACTAGGAGGCGCCTTCTGGCCCATTTCTATCTGCGTCTCATATTGACGCTAAAGGGTGCCATGTGCGTTCGATGTCGACGAAATGTCAAAAGCGTCAATATATGACGCCCTAGGATGAGAACGGGCTGAATAAACTGGTGGCCATGAAAGTTTTGTTAATATTATCAAAAATGCTGGCAGCGGCTGGCAATAAAAAAATAAATACTACTGGGGAAAGAGTTAAACATGATTCAAACTGTAACGATGGCGATGGTTTTACCGTATCAATTCCAGCATGAGTCCTCATTGGATGTGCATGCGAAGTGGCTTTGCTTTCGCAGAGCAGAAAATGATCTTCTTAACATGTCGACAAACTCTTCCAGGCCTCAGCTACAACTACAGAATTTGAGGGCGGGTCAAAGTAGATGCTTTTCATGGGCAGCCAAAGAAGACCATAGATGGGCATTATGTAAATTAGTTACAAACCTACAGTTTGTGGAGGAAGTAAGACTGGATTTTCTTTTGTGAGACAATAACTCCATTTATCGTGCACTGTGATCTTCAAAACTTTTACAGTTTTTTTACATTCACAAACAGATATACAACACATTACATTAATGGGGCACTTTAAATGATCTGCTCATGGATTGTACAATAATTGTCCTCTGTGACATCTCAATCTGAGTTGTGTAAGGAGAATAGCTCATGGGCCCTGTATCTATCTCTCTATTAGCTCCACAGCCAAAGCCTGATGGTGGATATCTCATCTGCTCCTCTGACTCCATTTCAATTTGGAGGCACTAGAGAGTGACTAACATGGAGCGCCTCCAAGAGAGGGTCAAGGGCTCCAAGCAACGAGCAGACATTAAACTCACTTGTGCAAGCCATCAAGTGCTCTGCTTTTTGACCATACGCAGCTTGATGAGCCACACTACAATATAATCATTTGGCTCGGCTGGCAATGGCTCTGGAGCTAGAATGTTATGCTATGATAGGGCTTTAGATTACTGCATTAGGATTATGATCCGATGAAGTGAGAGAAAGAAAAAGAGAGAGACACATGAGCAACCCTGGAAGACTACCACTCAGAGAGCTCCTCACTGGAAAATATAGCAATTTCAAATAAATAAGCATACATTACTCACTTATGCCAGCAGATCCGGAGTGAAAAGCACTGTTAGCACTGTAAAAAAGTGAGCTTATTGATTTACTATGATGTACTAATACACAGCCAATAGTGACAATTGGTCCCCAAATTAAAGTGTTTTTATTATTTAACCTTGCTTTCCGTAGAATTCCGTAGCTTGTATGCTAATGCATGGAATCGAAAGGGTTTCCACTGTTTAAAACTGAATTTTTAAAAATGTATTTATACTGAACATGAAATCCTGCTAGTTTACTTATATTGTAATGTTTTTTTTTATTGTTGTTTCTCTTCATTTTATGGTTAAAAGTGGCTATTCATACCAGAATAGAGTAAAACAATCCAGAAATAGGCTAACCTTTTAGCCTGACTTTAGCGGAAAAGAAATATCATTTCAGAAGAAGCGATGCAAGTTATTATATTTTGATTAAAGATCACAAGGACAAAACAGCATATGCAACAATCTGCACAAATGAATTACAATAGAAAATAAAAAATGCTAAAGTCATTTTGCTATTAAATTCTCTAAGCTAGGGGAGAACCACTTACCAGAATGCATCAGTAGTCATCTGGCACATTTCTAAGGCAGGAAGTTCTTTTAACAAAGTGAAAGTAATTCTCTATTTAAGTGCTTCACCTGCAGAATACACAATAAAGAATTAGAGAGAAAATACTGGAGAACTGCCTGCTTGAATTCACACTAATTAGTCAGCTTGGCTTTTCAAAATATATGATTGCATGGTTTATCTGCTATTTGGATGATTAATTCCTGCAGAGTTTTTTTTTTTTTTTTGGTCCTCTGTTAGTCTATCGCTTGCCGCAAGAGAAACGGACACAAGATAATTTGGAGTGAGGCAGACCATCTAATGAGCTTCTCACCGCGTTTCCCCACCACACCAAACCATTACCGATGCAAATTTCTCCATGTTTATTTCATGCGTATATATGTAATCAACCTGAGCGCTCTAGGTTCATTTTCTCATTACGATCGAAATATTCAGTTTGCCGTTAATCATTCCTCTCCCATGTCAACCGACGCCACAGATGCAGTTCAAACGGAAGACTTTCATCATGGTCTGTCCGTAGCTTGTTGACTTGATCGGCGTTTGATCTGACGTGTAAACCAGGTGTGCTTGAGCTTCACGGCCTGTCAGGTCATGTCAGCGGAGTCGGCTCCGGCGCACAAGCCGTTTCTGTTTTCCCATGTTTGGCTGATGTTATGTATTATGTAGACGCTCAGGGAGAGGATTGTCAACACTTAGTGTTTGGCATTATGCAGTGGAAACCTTCCTTCATATGCTGTAAACAAGGCTGCCATGCTGACTCTATTAATCATTTAACCACCGGGACAAAGGCTGGTTATGGTGGTCAGCTGAGGAGGCTTTCTTCCAGCCTTTTAGCTGAATTAGATGAGGGGAGTTTTCCTCTTGCGTATCATGATGGCAGGATCCCCTCAGGGGCGATGAGGTTTAGAAGGGCATGTTGTGGTTGGTGGCGATTGAACCGCAGATGAGCCTGCCCTTTAAAGGCCCATATACCTATCTAGACGTGTCCTGGGGAGCAGTCACTGACATTAAAACTCAATTAGTGGACGACTCTGTAAATACTGCATGAGCCCGGCGCTTTGCTAATGAAGGCCCAGAGCAGGGTTCCAGCTCTACATCTTGATATGTCAGGATCGTGGCTGCCCGCGAGCCAGTGTGTCAGTCCAAAGGGAGGTTCAAATGCAGATGAGTGTTGACAGTCGGGTGCAATTGTCATTCAGCGTGTCTCGTGCTCACCCCGGGGTCTCATCTCGCTTTACTGTGGTGCTTCACTCTTCTTTGGCTCCTGCTCATCAGCACGCATACTAATACGCAGGGTAAATTGAGATATGAGCCACATTTTAACACACTAGGTCGGTCTATTTTGCCGTGTTCATAACGCTGACTAAAAAAATGTGTTGTGTATCGCCTGAAATGCCTGTGACTATCTTAAATGCTCTGTATTTCTTGTTTCTCGTGTAAAAAAATGCATTTTAACACAGTTTACCTCCTTGGTAAACACTTTTGCCTCAATAGAGTCCTAGTTACTGCTTATTAATAAGCAGTTGTTAAGTTTAGGGATGTAGAATATGGTCGTGCAGAATAAGGCATTAAAGGAGAACTCCGGTCAATTTTAACATTGAGCTAATTTTTTTGTAAATTTGGAGTGCTTTCAGTACAGAGAACAACGACAAAAATCGGTGTTGCCTACACTGTGTTATCCTCTTTTAAAAAAAAAAGTTTTAAACCAGCTTTTAGCCTCTTAACATCCTTGATGTGTCATTACAAGTGCACAGCCAATGTGAGTGATTCCTTCTGAGTGAACACGAGTGAATCTGACTGCAGTAAATGTGCAAGATATGGATAAAAATTGTTATTTCAGCCAGCGCTCATACCTGTATTTACATCCTGTTTTCGGTCGAAGTCCACAGTAGTCGATTGTCGAGTTCACGCGCATAGGTTTAGTACGTACGATCATGCGCCCGAACTCGACAATCGACTACTGGGGACTTCAACCGAAAACAGGATGTAAATACAGGTATGAGCGCTGGCTGAAATAACATAATTTTTACCCATATCTTGCACATCTACTGCAGTCAGATTCACCCGTGTTCACTCAGAAGGAATCACTCACATTGGCTGTGCACTTGTAATGACACATCAAGGATGTTAAGAGGCTAAAAGCTGGTTTAAAACTTGCCCCATTGAAGTCAACAGGGTGCAAATTTTAAAAAGAGGATAACACAGTGTAGGCAACACCGATTTTTGTCGTTGTTCTCTGTATTGACAGCACTCCAAATTTACAAAAAAATTAGCTCAATGTTAAAATTGACCGGAGTTCTCCTTTAATATGTGCTTTATAAGTACTAATAAACAGCCAATATCCTAGTAATATGCATGCTAGTAAGCAACTAATTAATAGTCAAGTCAAGTCAAGTCATCTTCATTTATATAGCGCTTTTAACAATGTAGATTGTTTCAAAGCAGCTTTACAGAGATAAACGTATAATTTAAGGTAGCAGAGATTGTTTTGGCTTTATAGCGGTTCTTTAATAAAGTTATTTTCCAGCTAAAGTTAGTTTTGATTGATTCGCTTCCGTCGCAATGATCATTTGTTATTAAATTTGGGGCCGCTAAGACGACACCATTCTCTCTACACAGACTTTAAAGCTGAACCTGTGAGAAACGCTGATGGCGGTCACATGCGCATTAAGAATTGGTTCTATAGTTATGTGCGTTTGAATATATGTGCGCAGGTTTTGGAATTCCCTACAAACCAAACCTAAACAAAGTACTGGTAATAGTAAGAATAGTAAGAATTGGACCCTCAACTAAAGTGTTATCCACTCTTTTTACTGATTATTACAGGGATAGTTCACCCAAAATTCAAATTGTCATTATTTACTCCAAGGCCGTAATCCCTTAGGGGATTTAAGGGAATAAAGAAAAAGTAATGGTAAAAGAAGAGCTACTTATAATTGTAGTTACGGAGTTATCGATTTAAACTGCTAAATCTACTAAAACTTAACAACTAAAACTACTTTGAACTTTAAAATTTGCACACATTCACTATCATTGGTATGACTAACGTTTCTAGTCTTATCAACTTAAAGGGATAGTTCACCCAAAATGTAATAGGCCTACTCAACCTCGTCGTTTCAAACCTGTAAGACTTTTGTTCATCTTCAGAATACAAATTTCATTATTTTGATGAAATCTGAGTGCTTTCTGTCCCACCATTGACAGCTACGCAACTGACACTTTGACGCTTCAAAAAGTTCTTAAAGTGACTGTAAAACTAATCAATATGAATTGTTAATTTTGGCTTCACTGTTTAGTTATGTAAAAAAAAAATATTTAGTACAAAAGAGACATGATCACTTTATCTGACATGACATGAGGGTGAGTAATTAATTACATAATTGTCATTTTTGGGTGAACTATCCCTTTAAGTTATGAATTAAATGAATACTGTAAAAAGATAGCATATTTTCAAAACGGTAAAATTTCATAAAAAAGTTGAGTATTACTTGTCTCCCTCAGAGTCTTTTATGTTTAAAGGCCTAATTTACTCAAACTCCTGTCAGTTGAGCAGAATGTTAACACTGCTCTTTTCTTCGTCACAATGACTTTGGATGAGGACCAGGGGCTGTCAAGCTCCAACAAAAACACCATAAAATAGGTCCATATGCATCATATTCCAAGCATTTGGAATGTATATAGCTTAAGGAACAGGCTCAAATTCATCTTGAAAAAGATTTTCTGCTTTAAATAACTCATGACATGAGGCTCAGAGGTGGACAAAGTACATAGTTTCCTTACTTGAGTGAAAGTACAGATAACTACTGGTCAAATATTACTCCGTTACAAGTAAAAGTTGTAAAGACTGATTTTTACTTAAGTAAAAGTACAGAAGTACTCGTTTTTAAAAGTACTAAGTATCAAAAGTAAAAAGTAAATGTCTATGCATTGTTTTATTATTGTTGCATTGTGAATCTATGCCTACCCACCCTCATATCAATATCACATTTATTTCTAGAACACAGTTCCAGTAGTGGGATTGAATGTGAGAAGTGTACTCAATAACATCCACAATGGTTTCGGACACTCAAATGGCTGTTCCCTCAAATAGTGCCCTATTTAAACTTTTTTGGGTTCTGACAACAACTCGACTTTCAGTTCCAACCAAAATGCAACCAAAATCATCCCCTGACTGACATTACTTTCTACACAAGGACCTTGACAGAAATGTAGTGGAGTAAAAAGTACGATATTTGTCTTTCAAATGTAGTGAAGTTAAAGTAAAATGTTTAAATAATACTCAAGTAAAGTACAGACACTCAAAAAGTGTACAGTTCTCAAGTAAATGAACTTTGTTACTGTCCACCTCTGGGGCTGAATAAATGATAACAGAATTTTCATTTTTGGGTGAACTCTCCCTCACAGATACTAATAGATAGTTTTTAATGGAGTTAATGGACGCCTTCCAGACATCTGTTTAGAAACTTTCATTACATTTTGAAATGTAAAATGAGACAATGATCCTCTTACTATGAAGGATATTTGTCCAAATAGAGGAATGTTACAATTAACAGATCTAGTGCAAATGCCAAAAAGCTCATAATAAATAACATGGATGTCCTCCAGCATAAGAAACAAGTAGTTTCCACAGAATAAATATCCTTTCATGTGTATCACAATACGAGTATGAATGAACAGTTGATTATATTCCCCTCGGGGACTTTGTTTCTGACAGTGCTCTAACTCTCTGCAGCTGTCTTGACGTCTACATGCGCTGCCCAAACTAACAGGCTGTGACCTCGCAGCGGTGACAGTCTGCCAGAACTGATTTCCGTTGACTCACTTTTGCTGTGACCACAGTGAGTCCTTCACAGCGCTGCACGGTTACATGGCTTGCTGCTTTCATCCAATACAATTAAAAAAAACATTAAAATGTAAATTTAATTTACCTGTCCCAAACAAGCAGGATCTTGAAGGATCTATCAAGGATCTTGATATTTCCGGTGAAATTAATTGAATGAAAATGTATTCTGAAAAAAAAAGAATGTTACATCATGACTTTAAATGTATTTCAGATGTAAAGTGCTGACACTTGTTTTTTAAACAATCCATTAAATCAAACTGTTCAAATGAACCAATTCGTACATGTTATTAGAGAGTAAGTGTGTTATTCAGTGGATTTCAACTATGTCCCCCCTACAATTAGTATTTGCATACCTCAAAAGTTGTATGCACTGGGTATACTAGTTGTATGCACTACCACGTAGTATTTAATTACTTAAAATTAGGCATTCAGTGTCATGCGTAAAATACACACTTTCTTGCATGCCTTGCTTTTTTTGCCTGTTGAAAGTCTGTGTGATTTCATTGAAATGATATCAAATGGTGGCAGGCTGCGACATGCACTGTGCCTTTACCCCGTAAGCGTTCATCAATAAAAATATTATTTCAATGAAATGTTGTAGGCTGCTGCTTAGATACCCAGCTCTTGTCTTTCAAAGAGGATTTTCATCTCTTCCATTCTTTCATGAGGAGCCGTTCTGTAAACACGGACTTTGAAGAGACCCGTCACACTGGCTGTCAGCTACAAGTGCGAACACACTGTTCCAAGACGGCCCGTTCCGATTGTCTGTGGTGAAAAAGAAAAAAAGAAGAAGCAAAACTCGCAATGTCATTCTAACTTAACTTCCCTGACGAGAGACAGGTATAAAGACGGGAGATGAGTGCATGACTGCATGACACTACATCACTGGGCCTTTACATTACAAAAGTATAAAACCCTCTGGAGTGGACTGGCAAAAAAGTGTGATATATGGAGTCATTTGCGATTTGAGTGATTTTGAAGTCACTTCAGAGCAACCGACTTAGTTCTTATCCACCAAAGCATGTCTGTTTTAATTAAAAGTGTTTTTTTTTTAATCCGGCATTTTTAAAGCATCCACTCCTACAGTGTTGTTCTGGGGACAGGGCAGCCGGCCAAGCCCCAGAGACCAAGCTGCTCTTTAGGAACATTTGTATTTGAGCCTGGCCAGGCCTCCACTAATCCCTCTTAGGGCATCCATCGCATCACTCTCTCCCGACTCTCCTCGTGATCAATACACAATACATCAAAGGTTAGGTGGAGATGGGCCCATTCTTTGAAGCCGTGTGTGTGGAGCTGGATTTGCTGAGCTAACATCGTCCAGTGAAGCCACCTTTTGATTGAGCTTGTTTGGCCGGAGCTACTTCTGTTTGCTGAGGGGCAGAGGAGAATCTAATAAAGAACAGCCAATGTCTCTCTGTTATCTTTCGTCTCTGTCAAAGCCAATATAAGGCCACTGCCAGATTTTTTCTGTCCACTGGACACATTCCAAATAGCTAGCATAAGCTATTCGCTATGTATTACTACGTATACTGCAAAAAATATATTAAATATAAAACCAGTTTGAGAATATGGGCTCAGAGAAGGCTTCAAAACATTTCCATTTCTTACTTGTACTATATACTATATGTATGTGTGTGTATATATCTCATATATAATAGTTCTTATAGTTCTTAGATCTGGTTGTTGACATAAGACAAATCTGCATTGTTATGCAAGATCCTGCCTGTCATGTGAACGCATCTGGTCTGCCATCGCTGCTGACAGACATTTAGAATAATTAATTCTAAATATCACAGAGGCAGCCTTGCCAAGTTAAATAGCAATCACCTGCGCTGACACACAGCCAGTTTAGATTATTTCGTTTTCATGCTGTCTATTTACATATAAAACTTCCTGCATATAACGACATCAGAATTTACGGTAACACTTTACGTTAAGGTTTCATTTGCTAGGATTAGTTAACTACATGATCTAACAACGAACAATGCTTATACAGAATTTATTAATCTAATGTTAATCTCAACATTTACTAATAAGATCAAAGTTGCATCTGTTATCATTGGTTAATGCATTGTGAACTTGCATGAATATGAATTCGGACTAACACTAGAATTCTGAATTTATTAACTTACATTAACAAAGGTTAATAAATGCTGTAAGAATATATTATGTATAGAATACATATAAAGCTTTACCGATTGACTGTAGATTATAGTTAAACCTTATATGGTCTTATTAATATGGCCTAATAAAATCGGTTTCCCCCCAAAATGGCAGATTTTCACACAAAAAGATGCTGTCCTCTCCCTCTTCTCAACCAACAACACTATAGAGGGCTGTTCTGCTATCATTCTCCTCCACACCTCCCTTCTTTCCCTCTCTCTCACTTGGTCTCTTATTTGCATTATATATGCTTCATTTAGCTTACATGGCTGAGTGGAAATATAACCTGAAGCCATTCACACAAGGCATGAAGTGTGGCCCAGCAGAAGTCAGGAGCAGGACCGCATACGACCATGAGATGGCAGCACTCTCCTCCGCTCTCACCGGGTCTCCTCCATCTCTCCTCATTTACGCTCTGCTGGGGACAAACAGTGGGAGGAGATGGACCACTTGTATACAAATGAATGGGAAGCTGAATTCAGCATTTTGCCATATGACAGAAATAGTAAGAGTAGTATGCTATTAGAAAGCTTTTATTTTTTATTTTTAAAGCATTAACTGAACCCACCTGAAAAATATTTAGCATGATTTGATGTAAAAAGAGAGAGAGAGAGAGAAAAAAAAAGAGTCTATTACTGATTTGTAGATTGACTGTTTTGGAGATTTTAGACTCTCTTTATTCAATTTATCCCAGGGTTGATTTTGTTAACGGAAACTAACATAATAAAAAAAAGAAAAAAATTAAAAATTAAAATCAATGTTGTTGAAATAAAGCTGAAATAAAATATAAATATTAGATAAAAAAACATCAAATGAAAAACTACTGAAAATTAACAATGCTGTCTTAGCAACTAGTTGAAAATAATATATAAGTTGAAGTAAAAAAAATAATGAAAAGCTAGTATATTTAAAAATACTAAAATAACAAATTGTTCTTACCCTACATTGAAAATCAACTGCCTGTATAGGCATTACCAAGATGGCTGCCAAGTGAACTGACTATCCTTAAAGCGACTTGTGAGAAATATGTCCAAGAGAGCAAAAGAAGCATACTGAGACAGCGAATGAGTGGAAATACTGAAATGTTAATACACGACTGCAAAGTACTTGGAACGGGATGGAAAAGGTGCTGTAAAGCTGTTTGTACTTCCTCATTTTTGAAATGGTACATGTACGTCACACTGCAAATACGGTACGGTTTGGAAGCCGCGTTCATCTTGAGGTGGTTTTTCCCAGTTCCCCTGTCATTTACTCCCATTCTGGTTTTCATTAGCCGAGCAACCTTAGCGAGGCCTGGTCTTCGCCTCCCCTGTTATCTCAATGATGTTCTAATGCTGGTCAAACATTATTGTGAATGGCTCAGCTCAATAGAGGCAGTGTTAGCCAGGAGAGTCAATATTAGCTGAGCAAACAGGACGAGCGGAAGGTGGGGGAGGGGAGTGCACCGTCTATGAGTGTGTGTGTGTGTGTGTGTGTGTGTGTGAGGGGGCCTAGTGTGTGCTCTTGGTGAACCTTGACCGTTCACAACAGAGGCAACAAAGCATGGGATAAAGAGATGACAGGAATTTAGCAAAGCATTCTTCTCCTTCTTTTGCTCCTGGCTCTTGCTGAAGGAGCCGGTGATCCAACAAAGATCGGTCAAAGATTCCCGTCGTTCCATCTACATCGCACATATTTACAGCCTATTATAAGCGCGCTGTGGGATTAATGAGGGCTGTGTCTTCTCAGGGTTGCAAGGGAAGGTCAATTTGTCAAAGGACACAAACAACAGGCCCAAGGTCAACTCTTTGTCTGTCTTTACAAAGGTAAGTGAATCATAAGCTCCACGCCCACCCCACCTATGACCGTATCAACACGTCTCCTCGGTAATCACAGACACTTTTATGCCCTGAGAGCTGTGCAAACAGTTGGTTTGGTAGAATCAACAGTAGCTGTCATGTGACCCTAAACGCACCGAAAGCTTTCCGCATGAATCATAATCTAACATAGAAGTGATTGTGCAGGTGAATGCGCTAATAACAACAAGCGGCTGACTAATGTTTGACTTGCGTCTCATTAGAGAATGCGAATAAGGGGAAAAGATTAACTTCTCAAATGACAGTGTCTCACTGTTTAGATGAGGCTTGCTAACCTGTCCCATTTAATCTATGGGCCTCGCTGGCAAACAAACAGACAAATATTGACCGTCTGGGAATAGGCCTCACTCAGCAACACATACACCCAGAGCAATTTCCTCAAGGCTCTGGGAAACTGTCAACATGATGGCAAAAGAAAATATCTTTTCTTGCCATGGGGCAAACTGCGAACAATATGCGCTGATACGCTTAAGTCAGACCGGCTAATTTGAGCAAATATTCGGTCCGGCTGTGCGACGCGTGGAATATTACAGGTACTGAAAAGACTCTCGCTTTCATTTTCCCTGCATGTGTATTTAGTTTGGGTCATTTGATATGGATAAGCAGGCGTAACGTTTAAGTTGAGGGTCAGGCCTAAACTCCAGTTAAGCTTGAGTTGCATCCGAAGCTTTAAAACCAAACAAACAAAGGCTGAGCACTGTTTGAGATAACCGACTAACACCCCCCAACCGATCTCGAGAGCGTAACACAAATACCTTTTGATGTAGCAACACGGTCCCCCATTCAGATCTGCTGACATGTGAAAAAGCAACATTAGCTAATGCACTTCTTAAAGACTATAATCGCTCTTTCCCCTACAGTTAATGAATGCTAATTAGAACTAGCTTGGTGTTTGCTGGCTGCCTCTCTAATGTGGCGTATTGTTCCTCTTCTCCTGCTTTAGCTCGGCTCTAATGCTGCTGTGCCAGCTATTAAAGTCAGCTAATCCATCTATCTCCACAACTGCCAGCTCCGAAAGCCACTAATAGCTCAGCCACAAAACTGCGCATTTCCGAATTCATAGTCTTTGCGCTGGTAAAGCGAGTGGGTGGCATTGCGGTTGAACTTGAATTCCATGCCATACCTGGCTCGGATGCTTAAGGGCTTCTTTTCTCTGAGTGTTTTGTTTTGATGGGATGGATAGATCAGCTCCACTTCCTCAGACATAAAGGCTCGTCTCAAACCGAGACCCAATGTTTGAGACCAACAAGGCTTGTGTGGGCAGGAGGATTTCTGATCCTGAGAATTAGAGACATTACTAGTCTGAGTTCATAATGCTTCTGTTTAGCTTTTTTTTTTTTAATTACATTTTTCCTTTACAAATATTATTATTATTATAATAATTTGAGTTGAAAAGTTTGATTTAATAAAAACATAATAATAATGAATTTCACAATTTCCATATATATATATAGTATATTTCTTGTACCAATGTCTTTACTGTCACTTCTTATCAATATAATGCATCTTTGCTTTTTGTAAAAAAAAAAATAAAAAATCTAATTTCTTCAGTCCTTGCACACCGAAAGTGAGTAATTTCGAGTCCGAAATTTTTGCATGCATTTTATCGTAGCCGTGATTCGGTGGCTCTGAATTGTCAAAACACCATTCAAAATGCTTGCTTCGGGTGCGAAAAACACAGAAAATCGAACCTGATCCGAATTTTTTTTATGACAGACGAAAGTTTCGGAGGCAGTGTGCAAGTGTAATTGACATAACGTGAGGTCGTATTTATTTTTTAACGTGCGAAAATTTCGGATGCGAATTTCAGATTCAGGGTGCAAGGACCTTTACTAACCACAAACCTTTGAATGGTACATCAATAAATAAAATATTGTAACTTGTATGGAAAGATTTTTAATGAAAAGATCTTTTTGTTCCTTAAATATCTTTAAAAATTTGATTCCCACCATACCTCCCCTTGTTTTGTCCGTGGATAGACACTATTTTGGATCAATTACTTGCCCACATACGGTAATAGACCACCATGTTTTTTTGGCTGCGGGTGTCTGATGTTTACAATATTTTCCAGCCTGGTAAAATGGTTAGCTTTGGCCTCTTCTCAGACCTCTCTCAGTCTGTTCCCATCCTGAGACGCTAATAACTAGCTCTGTGTGACAGACGAAAGGTCCCTTTGTGTTCTAAAATGCCTTTCTTGCATGGCAGTGCACCAAGAATCACAGGCTCGCAAACAGGTGGTGAAGCATCTGAATAACAAATTAAGCTACGCTTTTCGCATGAGCCAACTCAACAAATTATTACAATGAATTATGACAGTACAATAATGTCCAAAGGACTTATTTAAGTGTGAGGAGACTGTAGTGGGGTAAGCAAACTGATTTGCTCCATGGAGAGGTATAATATGCAGGATGTGGGCTGGCAGATGGTGTGGCTTGGTAAACCTATGAATAATATGCTTCTCTACCTCTTCAAAGCAATGGAACTTCACTAAGAAGGAAAAACAAGGTTAGATTTACACTGACCATGAGCCAACATGACTCTCCACAACTTATTCTCTAATGTCAAACAATAGTTTTTTTAATCTGATCTCCAACGCGTTCTTCAACGCCTACTGTCCTGTTCTCTCATGTTTGCTGATTTCAAAGTTTGATATGTTTAATTGGAAAAGACTCTCATCAAGATGCAATAATTACAGTGCCATCTGATTCCTAAGTGTTGTGGTGTGAGAAACTAAAGAGCCAACGTTCACATTTCAATGAAAATTAAAATGCTATAACGTTTGATCTTTGAGTAGACGTATCAAATGCCTCTTGTTCTGAAATGAAATGTTTTAAGATGCCAAGATCAAATTACAATTCTTCTTAAAGTAATATTCCACCAGGACACACCAGATGAACAGCTAAGGTGCACATTTAAACAAAATATTCCAGGTTAAATAGTGTTTATATTGATAAATTAAAAGATTTACAGAAATGCACTTATAAATAGAAGTCTATGGGACAACAAGGTCTGCGTTTCTATGTTAGTGCAAATTATTGTAAATTATTTTCTGTGGTAATCAACAGCATCTTCGTTCATGCAAATTATTCGGAATAATTTAAACAGTATTATCATTGTACACGGTGGTTTATTAAAAGACCCACTGTGAAATAAAGAGGCGTTTGTGGGAAAAATTGCACTGTTTTTTTTGCACGTTACCTGTGCAAGACGATATACGATTTGGCAAAAGTATTCATGAAATGAAATCTGTTGGCTAAACACAAGTGTTAAAATATCTCCTCCAATAAAATATGATTCCTGTGAAATGTGTTTGTGTGAAATAACAGTGTCATGGGTGTGTTTGTGCGCATCATCATCCTCACCACAGATGGATGATAAACGGCTATAAAAGAAGAGGAAGTGACACATTTATTTCTTCCAAATAAGAATTAGTGTTTGTGGCCTAGAATAAACCAAACCACTTCGGATGTAACTTGCAAACTTAAAAGCGTAAAGCAGGATGACACAGAGCATTAATTTCACTGAACTAACAGGAACCCAGAATGGTTCTGCATAGTTTCCGAACAATAAAACGACTTCGCTTTGGAATGAGGATTAGATTAAATCACTAGTCTGCCACTGAGGCATGAAAAATCCCACAGCATTACGAAAACATGTCTGGTGGAGGAACAACCTTCTCACCTGACAAACACAGCCACACTTCCTCCATAAAAAATGCAATATATCTTTTCCACGGCTGAAGGACATAATCATCAAGTCAAGTTATGTATACTAACTTCATTGTGACAGCCACTGGCTTAGTCTGAAGCAAACAACAACATTTAAACACCTGAACAAATGAAAGCCTTTAGAAAGTGATTTACAGGCCTGCTCACTCAATGTGCACTGGGAAAACAGGCGAGAGCGGCACACAGTTATGGAGAGATAGACGATGCGATCTGATGAAATCTAAGATAACATACCTCACTAATGATGCCGTGGTACAGCTGGGTCTCAGTGTTCTGTTCAGTCACGTAGCTCACACGTCACTAAATGCAGGTTTCTCGGGGCCAACAGATCAACACCCGCCTATTAGCTCTGTTCTCTGTCCCTCCGGTCTTATTATTCCTCTGTATTACAGGATTGTTATACACCCAAGTGCCTCTAACCCATTTTTTCTCTCCTGCATAAAATCTATTGAGGTCTTTTTAATATGTCTGCATCTATTAGCTCCAGAGATTAAGGGTCAATCAGAAATAAGATATATATAAAATAACAGCTAAAAGATTATGCCAAACTACCATTTAAATTAGGCTTTTCTCATCCTATGATATCTGGACAGGGAAACACTTTATTATAAGGTCCCACTGTTAACATTATTTGTTGCATTCGCTAATAATTTTTTTTTTTTAAATAATGTATTAGTAAATGTTATGAAGCCCCTAAAGGGACATGGGGGTGGAAGAAAAAATTTGAGTGAAGGAAAAAAAAAATGAGATGGAGGAAATATTATATGTCAATACTTTGGCATTCTCTCGCAAATGTTTTGAGTCTCCCGAGAAACTTTGCGTTTGTTCGCAAAGAGCTCAAAAGTTTTTTAGGGGAACGCAAAACTTATTGTGAGAAAACGCAAAAGCATTGACATCGACATTGACATTATTTTTCCTATATATATAATATACATATATTCAACTATAAATATATATATACATACAATATATGTTTATATACTATATATGTTATATACTATATATATATATATATATATATATATATATATATATATATATATATATAGTATATATACATACTACTAATCTTGTTATTTAATGTTAAGTTGAACCTTATTGTAGTGTTGTTTATCACCCAGTCATTTATAGCTTCATGCTCCCCAAAAATAACAAATATTTTAGGAAAGTAAAAAATCTATGCAAAAACGTATTTTACACAGAGGCGTTCATTATTGTATGCATAATGTGTGCGTGTATACATACATATATATTTATACAATATATATAGACAAAAAAAAAGTAACTGACCCGTACACATCATTGTGACAGAGCCAAGTACTTAATAAAACACAGAAATTCAATATTCTACATGCAATTCCTCAGTAGACCTTTGGTTCAACCTCAGTACTGAGCCTTCAAGCTCTCACACACACCTGATGCCTCAGGTGAGTAATAAATACCTTTAAAAACAACCCTTTGGCTCATAACTCCCCTTTCACAACCAGAGCTACACACAGATCTTTTATAAACGAATGCATGCTTCACAATAAGCAGTTAAAGTTGGCTAATTATAGTAGTCAGGGACGGGCTCGGACACGCTCCAGTGCACTCTTGACGGAAGCTAACCTGAGGCAAGGGCAGTCCGTACTCTCTTTTGTGACCGCCTGAATAATCAGACGAACTCGTAACTCAGTGCTGCCCATCTCCAGGTGTGATGGAATGAATCTCCACAGTGTCTCATATGTGGGCTAGTTCTTAATGAGCCGCTTCAGACAGACAGACTGATACACACACACAAACACAAGAGGCTGTCGGAAGCAGAGGCCAAATCACAATGCTTGGATTCATCATTATGACAAGTCTCTTTGTGAGCTGTTGTCTGTTATCAAGTGTGTTGTCTTTGCGTTTCTTTTCTGGCTGTTGCCAAAACAACCAACAAGTCTATGATGAGAGATCCGTCCTGGCCCACATTCTGTGTATCTTTGTGTGTGTGTGCGTGCGAATGTGCTGTTACATGAAGTGCTTGTCTGACAGGGTTGGGTGTGTGTACTCTAGTGTTGTAGAGAAAGGGTGTAGGAAGCCTCCAGGCTGAATGGTTTCAGCTCTCTACCCTTCATTTAAACCTTGTGTTAAAACAAGCAATTCACCTCACCTGCTTTACCACATTTCAGTAGCTCTCATTAACACCATTTTATCTCTTTCTCCCCATCACTAGATCTGTGCCAAGAAAAAGTTCTTTTAAATCTCCTATTACGTGTATGCAAAAATCGACTTGCGTCATGCATGTTTATCTGCCCTTGCACTGCTTAGATGTTTTGGGAAGCAGATCTATAGATATAATATGACTCATTTGCTTAGGGCTGTTTTGTATCATATTACAAGCCTTAATAACTTATTGTTTTTCCTGTTCAAAGCTTAACCTGATTACTCATGTCTATCTGCTACTTAAGCAATATCACACGAGCAAGAGTGATGTTGTTTTCTATTCTAGTGTTTGTCTTTAAACAAGAGCTTCAATTATCAATCATTTATTATTGAGTAATTTACATTTTAGACATAATATATCCAGTTACTTTGTCTTTTTTTTGCTCCACCATCAAAAACAGTTTCAAACAAAGCTTCAGCACAGTTTACCGATGTCATGTGTGTAATGACTCACATAAAGATAGTCGCTGCATCTGAAATGGCGTACTGTCTGAGTAGGTACAACATTTGAATTTGAACTTATTTGTAGCCGTTAAAAAAAGTACACTATGTAGTATGAATATGGGAGTGTGAATGTAATTCGGATGTACTACAACCGCCATGATGTTACTGTCATGTGACCTACCAGCGTCAGTTGCATTGCTTCACTTCCATTCATAAATCCTCTCCCGTGGCCTCATGGGATAGTAAATTGTCCATCGAATGCACACTGTTGAATGCCTAGTGTTTTTCAAATACTGTGTATTTGGACATACTCTTCGAACTTTTGGTGTACAGTTTTACGAAGCGAGTTTACAGACGAAGCGAGTGTGTTTTTGAATCAACGAGTCAATGACTCACTAATAAACATGGTGGCTGCATCAGAATATGCATACTTTCCTACTATACTTCCCTGAATTCACAGCATATAGGTGAAAAGTACCCAGATAACCTACTACTTCTGGCGAGATTCTGAAGTGTGCATCTGATGGACACTTTAATATCCTATGAGGCCACAAGAGTAAATGGCAACACAAATGTGAATGGCAGAGAAGCGACACAACTGACACCGTAAATCACATAACAATGACATGACGAATGTAGTATATCTGGATTACATTCATACCAGACACATTCATACAAATAACATGATCGCAAAGTAATTACTTGCTCAAAATAAGTACCTACTTTGAGAGTATGCACTTTCAGATGCAGCCAGATACTTGTTTTGTTTCCTGAAAGAATCAGTGTTTTATAACGAATCAGTTGAATGATTACTAAAAATTCCATGCAATGATACACAAACTGACAACGTGTCTGGAACTCACAAGCCCAGACAACCAGAGTGATATAAACGCTATGGCAATTTTGTAACTTTTCTTTGGTGGAGAAAAATGATACAAATGAACTGGCCAAATTTTCTCTTAAAGGCACTCGATATGAACGTTTTTATAGAATATTTGATATAAAAGCAAGTGTGTTGAAGTGCTGATTTACCTATGGCCAAATCATAGCTGTGTTTCATACAACCCCATACAACTCTTGTTTGTGTGCTGTTGCTTAAACATACACTAACAGCCATGTTTACCTGCAAATAAAGCTTACATTTTACACATTTGGCTCGCTCTTAGTCTGAAAGTGAAAGACATCTGGCATTTCCCCCACAGTGAGACCGAGACATAAATCTTAAGACAGCGGTTTGTTACACCTTGTAAGTGTATAATAAGTGGCTGTCACAGGTCAGGAATGTGTAATGGCCACTGGCATTAGTCTTAATTACACTGCAAGGCATCGGATGAGTGAAGACTGACAGACTAGAGATGAAAGATAAAGCAGAACAAAGCTGTACAACACACGCAGCAGCAGATCAGTAAAAGAAAAACTGAAAACTCTTATGAAAACACGAGGATGCATGAAATCAAAACAGAGATGCTATAGCAAGATAAAACAGGTTTACATTTTGATATGAGCTATAATTTTTCTTGGTCTCCAGAGATAATGTAGGGTTTCCCCTTCACATTGCAATGACTGAAATTACATGGCTTAACTCAGTAGTTCCTTGTAATTCGAACAAGCCAGTTCCAAACAGGAAGTGACTGGGACAGACAGGGGATATCTGGCCATCATCAGTAGATTCTCAGGTGTCCTATCACATGCTTGATCCTTCTCCCAGCCATTTTTTCCCCACACACACTGCGGCCGACTACATGAGCTGCGGCCTTTGCCCACCCTTACCCTCCTGGCCTGAAGGATTTATTGGTCAGCTGCTCCCAAAACTCCCTTTATAAGCAAATGTGCTGCATGTTCTCCAGTCAGCCCACACATGCTCTCTTCGTCAGACGCACATTTATTGCCTCGCCTGAACATTTCTATTAGTTCAACCTCCTACGTCCCAGTCAGCCGAGCTTTATTTATGATCATTACCCAATTATAGCTATTACATACTGTGTCGTACATGACAATTAATGAGGGCAGAGTTATGGGGGGCAACAGGACTCACCTGTAAATACCCGCTAAAGAGGCACCTTAGCCTTCAGTGGCAGTGCTAATCCTTCAGCAAGAGCGAGACTGTGGCTGGCTGGAGTTTTTAGAGCTTGTGTCTCTGGTGCAGTGAGATATCTGAGCCCTCTCCATTAGTCTACCGCAGCGCACTGAGAAAGCACAACCCTATTTCATGCCAGCTCCCAAATAGTGTGGAGAATTTGCGAGGCAGTTAGTGGCCGTCATTAATATCCACCCGGGCCCAGGCTGACAGCTGCTGATTGGAATGGAGAGCCCCTGTAAAGCAGACAGCTACAAATTTCCCTGACAGCTCGGCGTCCATTACCCACAGTCAGCTGCCAAAACAGCAGTAATAAGAGACACAGAAAGAGAGAAAGAGAGCGGCAAACATGCCCTCTCTCGCTAACTCTCTATCACACACCATGCCACACACAGACAGAATCCCAGCCATAATTTACCTATTCATTTCTATGCTCTCATGACAGAGGAAATACTGTATTATGCATTCGTCAGTTAGTGTAAGGTGTTGAAAAAGTGTTTGTGGCCAGCAAAGATGGACTGGTATAGTTATGTCACTATATGGCAGTATGCAGAAGTTATATGCAATGAACAAAAACAACCAGCTACAAGGTGAATCACAACCTTACAAACTTGAAACGAAAAAGAGTTCGGCCTATATACATATATATCACTCTAATATAAACTCTATATAAACTATTTTTTATATATACACACACACACACAAATAGTTAAAGGAGAGTGTAGGGAGACTGACTAAATTACATAATATGCGGTGCTTCATGGGAGTGGGTGGTTCTTATGGCATGATTTGTTTGTTTCGATTCTCTGATTGGTGGAGATTTCTTCGCAGAATCATGGGTAATGTAGTTTTACACCTGGAATTCCGCTGTTGAAAATGATTATTTAAAAAATAAGTTGAGATAATGGCAGATGGCTTCAACAAAAGCATATACCATCGATTAACAACCTCTGAGCTCACAGTAGGTCTGTCTTTAATCGTTAATCATTTATCGTTAAAAATCAATTCCACTGTGAAGAAAATTCGAATGGCATTTTCACTTCCAGAACCCGACTGTTCCTAATCTTGCCCAATCACTTTACTTAATTAATATTTATAAGCCACAAAAGTTCTAAGTTGCACACACACACACACACACACACACACACACACACACACGTTAGGTTGTGGTATCTTTGTGGGGACTCTCCATAGGCGTAATGGTTTTTATAGTCTACAAACTATATATTCTATCCCCTTACACTAAACAGGTTTTACTATCCTTGAGTAGGTTTAATGTAGGTTAAACAAACACACACACACACGCACACTAGTGTGACTGCCAGTGATGAGCTTGAACTAACCAGCAAGCAAGTGTGTCTATTATTTTGATTTACTCAGTCACAGTGCTTTAAACTCAATGTAATAACAAGCATAAGACTGATTTATTACTCTCTTACATTTCACGCATGGCTCCACTAACGCCCCTGCACTGCAGATTGATGCAAGATATTTGGGTCACTTAATTATAGCCAGACCTTTTTTAAGTCCTAAAACAGAGGTGACAGCGTGTTAAAATGCCAGTCAGTTCGCCCTTCTGGAAAACCCAGCTTAAAGTGTGTTTTGGAATATAGCAGCTGCTTTCTAGGTGGTCCAAGCGGGTCAGTCAGCTACAAACGTGCCACCTTACTAAAGTGCTAATATACGAGCTAAAGATGTAGCTATTTTCCAGCAGAGCTCAGTATCTTTCACACAATATTGTGTGTGTCTGAGTAGAAAGTAAAATTAGGTTTAGGTCATTGCCATATATCTCGCAACGCCACAGGTAAAGATATTTCAGGATTGTTATTATATTCCAGAGGCCTAACTCCAATATTAACACCTACTTCAGCTTTCTGCCTGACACCCAGTACACACACACACACACACACACACATGTATAACCCCACTTGTTTGTATATGCACATTAAACTCATAGACAAGATACACACACCCTCCTTCAATCACCCCCACACCTGCACTGTAATTCTTCCACCAAGCGACAAGACAACTGGAAGCTCAGGGCGCAATATTTTACAGCTGCCTTTTATTGCATCTCCTCCCCTGCCAGTCTTACCCCCGTCAGCAATAAAACACTCCATAATAAAAGCCCCGCTCCCTTAGCGCCTGCCACACCACCACCGCGGATAATCCTGGCGGATCACGGCACTCTGCCCGCGCATAGCTGCCAGTGCTGTCGCTCGGCTAACCCGACGTCTCTTTCAGCTGGGTTATTATAATGTTCGCTCCTTTATTGCGGCGAGCGTCAATTGAAAAGAGCAGCGCCGCCCTGAAAATCTAGGCGTACAAGCCGTTAACACAAGCCAGGCCCCAAATGGGCCCTGAGAGTTATTCATCATCGGTTCTCTCAGACAAAGGCCTGACTTACCTTCATATTTCTGAACAAAAGCGATATGCACTCAATAAAGGGAATATTACAGCGGTGCAGTGGAGGAGATAAAATATGCCCGTACAAAGACATACAAAGCCAGCGCAGGGATGCGGATAGATTGCAAAACCTGAAGCTACTTAATTAACCATGTTAAACCAGGGAGGTTCGGAGGGTTTTGGAATCAAGGCATGGCGCAGACTGGACACAATCTCAAGTCTCCTATTTAAACACCACAGCTTAACGCATCTAATGACATCACTCCATAATAATTAGTAGGTTTGTATAATACAGTTTTGCGCCAGGTAATTCACTGCATATCATGTATTCCACAGAACTGAAATATTTCTGTACATATAAAGTTAGGTATGGTGTTGTAATGACATAATTTGCTTTAACGCATTTTTAATACATCTCTGCTGCAGTATAAAAGAGCTTCATGTTTTAGCTAAGCACATGGTTGTATCAGAGCACTGCAGGCACCCTGCTCTTGTTAGAAGTGAAGCACTGCTGGCTGTGAAGCCTGCCTGCACTAAATTAGTTCTCCTTTGGAAAAGAGGCCAATGTTTGAAGCAACCACTGAGCACCGCACTGCTATGCCAAACTCTGCTGCTGCAGAACACCAAATGCTCTCTGTAAGCAATTAAACACACATTTAGATATCCAGGCACAAATTTAAATTACAATACAATTCGGATGTCTACTTTTTCATTTACACATGGGGTCATGGGGTCAAACTACTCTAGTATGTCTCTTACCACTTAAAAATGTACCTGAGGGCCACAATGTATGCTAGTGTACATCTACACTATCGCTCAAAAGTTTTAAAATGTTTTTGAAAGAAGTCCAGTATGCTCTTCAAGGCTACATTTATTTAATCTAAAGTACAGTTATAATTTAAAATAATAGTTTTCTATTTTTACATATTTTAAAATGTAATTTCCTGTGACAGCAAAGCCGAATTCTCAACAGCCATCACTCCAGTCTTCTGATATGATGATTTGCTGCTCAAGAAACATTTCTTATTATCAGTGTTGAAAACAGTTGCGCTGCTTAACATTTTTGTGGAAACTGATCCCCCCCCCCAGGATTCTTTGATGGATAGAAAGTAAAAAAAAAAGAAAAAAAAAAAGATGTCTTTGCTGTTATATATATATATATATATATATATATATATATATATATATATATATATATATATATATATATATATATATATATATATATATATATATATATATATATATATATATATATATATATATATATATATATATATATATAAATCATACTGACCCCAAAATTCATTATTAATAAATTTGGGGTCATGAATAGGTTCAGATTTTGAGTATGCATAATTAAATATCTAATAAAATACAACACTGTATTCAATAAATTAGAAATTCTGTAATATCAACCAATATTTGATAATGTAAGCACTATCAAATGAATGAAAGCATATTCTAATTCTGCAGTTTTCTTATGAATTCCACTGGTGAAGAATTCAGGGCCTAGTTATGACCATTTGAATGTAGAAGAGTACATTTCTGATATCTTAAGATATCATACACATACAATTATTTTTTCCACTTGTATACATGCCCCCATTATTTTTTCCATAATTAATGCGTTTGCCATAATAAATCCTTTAGTGTTTCGTAGGAAGATGTTAAGTCATGAGCAGGATGTAGCTATTTTCACAATCCACACCCTAATCATTGTTGTCATGAATTTAAAAAAACACTAGTCATCTGATGTGGTGTATGAGGAGCTTTATTGTGCTCACAGTTCACTCACTATTTATGACACAGGATGTTCCATCTGGCCGGGTTTCCTGTAAGGGCTCTTTCAGGATGTGCTCCCTGGATCTGCTTACACTTCTCCGGGACATCTGTAAGGCACTTCTGGGTGTAATACGGAACCTCTTCCTGAGCTCAAAGGGGCTTCTGCTTTTCCCATTATATGTACATGCTGGAGAGTCTGTTGATAGTCATTACCCCCCCCCCCCCCCCCCCCATGCAGCATGAGAGCTTTCCATAACATGGTAATTGTCTGTTTAGGTTAACATTTGACAGCGAGGTGTGTAATAAAGACTCATTTAGTCAGAATAAAGTTCTAATATTAGTTCCAGCATAATGAATGAAAAACGGATGGACATTCTGTGAAGTCGCTTCAGATAAAAGCATCAGCCAATTGGAATATTTTTATTATTATTTAAAAAAATATATATATATATTTTAAAATATTATTGCAAAAAATAAAATAAGAACATTTTACAAAATACTATGACAGCTTGCACATAAATCAGAGAGTATTTTATAAAAAATGTTTGCAATTATATTAGATGTATTTTTGGGGGGTGGGTGAACATTTTATGGAAGCAGTAATCCATCAAGTGATGGAGAAGAGCACTATAATCAAGTATATAAAACAGTTCCATGGTGCAGCAAGAGCACTTTCTGTTTTGCATCATTCTTTCAGTAAATTGGGTGCAAATAAACTTCCCTGTCAGCAGACACAATGCATTCATTGGACACGATGAAATTCTGGATTACAAGGTTTCCTTCTTTTAATGAATGCGCAGAAGTGCTGTGGGCTGACATTTGTCAATTACAGGGCAGGAGTTGTTTTTCCAGCGCTGCCTCACAGATTAGTCCCACATGCCTGCACTCTTGGTCTCTATTGAATCAGTTGTCTTTAATGGCAGCGGGGGGAAATTGAAGGGCTCTGTGTGCGATTTGTCCCGTCGTTGTGGAGCAGATGGTGGATATCAGTGTCAGGCTTTGAGTGGCGAGTGGCTCAGGGAACAGGAAATGGCACGGCCGAGGGCCAGATCTAAGGCAGCGTGAAAGCGCCATTCGTCACACATTTCCATGGCAGCGTCACTCATTAGCATTACCTGGATGTGCATGATAGGGGTTGATGGGCGAACAGGGAACGTTTATGCGTCATTGGGAAAATACCAAGGGATGGACAGAGGGGAGGATGTGTCAACATAGACAAAAAAAGCATTTGTTTTATATTCTAAAGCTGTTATTATAGGAAGATGCACTACATTTTTAGAAATCCACTTGTGCACTGGGTCTGTGCACTGTCCATCTGAAGGCGGCAAAGACAACGATTTTGTTAAAGCAGGAATGCACAAACACAAAGACACACACACAAAGATAAGGATAAAGAACAAGAAGTGGTAAGATAAGCTGGACAAAGAAGTGGAAGGTAAACATCCTGTCTACGTGCTTTGAGTTTGAATGTGTTTTCATCTCACACTGATCACAGAGCACAATATCCCACTATAGCGTTATTGATAACAGAAACAGAAAAAGTTCCGGAGAGAAAAAGGAACCCTCTTAAAGAACCATTCTCCTTTGAAAAGAATTATTTACATCAATAATCATTGAAAGTTATTATTTACTTACCCTCATACTTTCACTCAAAAGTTTGTGGTCAGTATGATGCATTTATTTTTCAATTGATCAAAAATGATAGTAAAGACATTCATTATGTTGCCAAAGATATCCATTTCAAATAAACGCTGTTCCTGAATCCTGATTTTTTTTTTATCACGGTTTCCACAAAAATATTGATCAGCAACTGTTTTCAACATTGATAATAATAAGATAATAATAAGCAGCAAATCAGCATATTAGAATGAATTCTGAAAGATCATGTGACACTGAAGACTGGAGTAATGATCCAGCTTTGCCTTCATGGAATAAATTACATTTTTAAAAATATATTAAAATAGAAAACAGTTTTTTTAAATTGTAATATTTAATAATATTATTTTTACTGGATTTTTGATCAAATAAATGCAGCCTTGAGTGTAAGAGACTTTGTATTGTAACAACCCCAAACTTGTAGTGTAGTCATATGCACTACTACGTTTTATGCTTTTTTAAAGTTTTTTTGGGGGGGCTTAACAACAAATCAGCTGCATTAAGACTTCAGAAATTCTCTGAAATTTTGTCCTTAAAAGAAAATAAAAACATATATTTTTGGAGTGACATGAATAATGATTGAATTTGAATCTTTGGATCAACTATCCCTCACAGGTTGATCTTATCAGGTCAGCGATTAAGGCATCAGACGGGGGCAGAAGAGAGCGATCGTAGATCACCGTAAAAGAGCAACATCCAACACCTTGCGGGAGTTCGCACGCAGGGGCATCAACTCAACAGTTCGTGTTGGACAAATACTAGCGGGGAGGTGCTGCTTCTTGCCAGAGCACCTTCTGCTAGCATCACGCTAGTGTCAGTCAGCTTTAATTAGTCTGAGTTGATGCTAGCCCACCGGTGAATTCACTCCCAGCAAGTGAACTTGGCAGCGAGGCGGAGCAACATAACGACCTTGTGAGGATTTATCTGAGAAAACTCCCATTTATCCTTCCACTGTAAAATCATTTGCCACAAATTAGCATGTAGCTGTGAGCCACTTCCGAGGTCTCCACTGTTGTTATTGACTTGGTTGATGAGGGAGGAAATTATAGTTCTCTGCTGATCTTGGATCAGTTTCAGTGACAGCTCACCTATTATCTACTGCCACCACCTCAGAGGTCAGAGAATGTGGGAGTGCAGCCAATCCGTCCCAGGCGGGTACATCGTGCTCCATTCTTTCTTTAAGCTCATTAAAGCCTTCGTCTGTTACCCTCTCTCTCCACATCTATACCGCACGCCTTTAAAAATCTATCTCCTGCTTTCTCTCTTCCAAATACCTGTGCTTAGCTCGATCCGATGACAGGAGCAAATAGTGAAGCGCAGTTAAAATGGCCCCAAGCCCCTGCAGCTTTAACCGCAGTCCCTCAACATCAAATAGACATCCAAAGCACACTTGAAGCCCTGCTAATGCGAGCCAATTGAAGTCTCCAGACCTGAGCCAGGCCGCGCAGTATCGCTTCCCCTTGGCAGTCATCTCTGTGGTTAATCTGATCACAGTGCAGTGTTAACACCACATGGCCTGGCCCTGGAGCCTGCTCTAAATGAGGTTACATCCCAAGCAATACCTTGATGAATAATTAAAAGGCCAGACATAAAACTTGAAGTGACTTAGCCAACGACCCTGGGGTCTAATCACATGGTCAGGCCATATTTGGTCATCTATCCAATGACATCGCTTACTCTATTTTTCATGTGCCCTCGTTCTCGTTCTCTCTCTCTCACACACGTTGTGTTTTCATGTTTTATGGGGACTTTCCATAGACATAATGATTTTTATTCTGTACAAACTGTATATTATTTCCCCTTACACTAACTCTACCCCTAAACTTACCCATCACAGAAAACTTGCTACATTTTTACATTTTCAAAAAACATGACTTAGTATGATTTATAAGCTGTTTTCCAAATGGGAGCAAAACTGTCCCCACAAGGACAAGGATCTCTGATATTGTGGGGACATTTTGTCCCCATAGTGTAGGGTTAACCAGGTCTCTCTCTCTCTCTCTCTCTCTCTCTCTCTCTCTCTGTTTGTTGGTCATCTTCCAGAGCTGACAGTGAGCATGATGGTCATGTTATTCTCCTTTGGGCTCACAGCGAGACAACTGCTGGCAACTGTTAGTTAAAACAATCTGCCGTTATAAACAGTAAAAATGTGTCTTTGACATTGATCATTATGCATTTTTTTTGTGTGACATTTTGCCACAGCATTTCAGACACACATACCCTTTTTTATCTATAAAAATCATGAAACTTCATTTATTTGTGTGCATTTTGCAAGCTGAATTTAAAATCTGAGGGTGTAATTTTGAATCGGCATGATGCTTATGCTGTGATGGATATTTTATATAGCCTACTTATTCAAATATGGCATGAGTTGACATTCTATCTTTTCTTTGCTCACTTTTAAGTTGTTTTCCCTAATATTTGCAATATTTTAGCTTTCAAGAGCAAATTGAACGTACCATAGTAAACAAATCTTCATCTGTAAACAAAACAGGTCCTCCAAGTGTCTGCAGCACAGCATCTAATCAGTGAGTCTACGTGTCACAGATGAGCGAAAACATAAATATTATACCTGCATACACACCAGCATTACAACACTGCACTGACAGACATGACTTCCGCAAGTCCAAATCGTTGCAGTGTGAAACATTATAATATCTTATATATATTGTTATACACATCATTAGAACACATGCATAGAAAATATAATTTTTATTATATATTTTGTATAACATATAATGAAACAATATAGTATATAAAAAGTACAGAGAACAGTGGACTTGTGTCATTTGTTGAGAGGAGATTATAATTCAGAATATCTAAAGATAAAGTTGAGAGGGGATTATAATTCAAAAATTCTAAAGATAAAGCTGAATTATTGGGGAAAATAATTGGGGAAAAAACACGAAAAAGTACTATCCGAATTCATTTGCTGCACATTATTCACAGGTTTAATATTCAGATTATTTGAATGTATGGAGACAATCTTCAAATATCTTTTATAATACTATTTCCTGAATTTGGAGGCAAAGTTCACTATCAATTAATTGAACCACTGATACAGTTTACCCCAAAGCATCTGGCATACTTTACCCCATAGCTACTGTTTTTTTTGGGGGAAAAAGTCTTGCTAGTCTTTAGATGAATGAATTACATTATACATTGGCAATTTATCTACATGCATGATATATTTTTAGACCTGTACAATTTTGCATTGACAAAAAGCTCTCGTTCAGTGACACCTACAATTGAAAGCAATTGCACACACTGAAAATATAAATACCAGAGCAGAAAAACACAATATTTTCTCAGTTGCATTTACTGTTATAAAAATACTTAAAGACTTGCATATAAATCCAGTGTGACAGCAGTTCTCTTTCACCACAGACTGAGAGCCATTAGAGCCATCTTTGTATATGCCAAAGTGCCAAAGGCCTTCATCCATATCTAAGCATCAGTTTAGAGAAGCCAACATGACATGAATGATTCCAGATAAAAGAGATTAAAGAAAGGTTCGTCGTTTTCCATGCAGTCTCACTGACAGAGACATGAGGCACGGTGACCTTCTGAATCTAATTTACAAACATAAAAGATATTGCACTGCCACTGAAGTATCAAAGGACTCTGAGAGAGCGGGAAAAGTGTTTGACTGCTCAATGCAGAAAAAATGCTTGACTGCTCAATGGTTCTCAGCGAGCATGACGTGTCAAGGTTGAAAATGATGAAGAATATGAAGGCAGGGATTAGATGGGAAATTGTTCCTCAATTTGCTGACTGCTAGTGATACATGTCATGCCCACATCCACGTGGCAGCTGGGGAACTGGGAGAGAGGGAAGAGAAGGGTCTTTGGTGGTCACGCAATTTCAGATTTTTATTTGCCTGTGAGTGCAAAACCCAAAAGCACTCAATTACCTCATTCTCTCCCTTCAATGACTAAAGGAATCAAAAATATCTGGAGTGATGACATTTATTCTCTTTAGAAGGTGCTTTAGAAACTCAGGATGTTCGACTATGGGATTGTTTTCATTTTCTCAAACCCTGAGCAGGGCTCATGACCCCAAAAGAAAAAAGCGGGCAGCCTCACCAGCGTACTTTAAAAAATAAATAAAGCTGATAAAAGGCAGACCCAGGGTTGAATTAATCCATTAAATCATGCTATGTGCCCCTCTTCTTGCAACATTCTGACACAATATTTTCATAAGACCAACCAAGAAAGTAAGTAGACTATAAACGGTTATTCATAAACGAACAGAAACACTTTACACAGTTTTTACATGGTTCTTCTGAATTAGAGCTATTACGCGTAAAAAAACACACACCATAAACATGACATAAAAATCGGTTGAAGTGTAAATAAAAAAAGAAACCTGGATGGAAATTGCACTGCTGGTTTAATAGCCCTGCCCATCAAACAGAGTCAAGCCTGCAGTGATCTCCGTGAGTGCTTGACACCTGTGACGCATGTGCCACTTTTGTTTATGCAGAGATGGCAGAATAAACATGTGTCCTCCCTGGAGACGTATGGTAAATTTACCTCCCCCCCTCCAAAGCTAGGCCGAAACATCAACATTAATCTTTCTCTCAATGAGACAGAGAGTACATTTGTAGACATAAGGCCAGTCGAGTTAGCCAAGACAAACCTCTCATATCCTAAAAATGCCAAGAGCCCAGCTCTTATGCCAAAAACCACAGCAGGCCTTAGGTGGTTGGAGAAATCTTTCCAATGAAAATGTTTACATGAAGAAAACCCTTTTTTTCTTCCGTATAAAGTCGAGTTCGGGCAAAAGCCACACTGACACACATTGTGAGGGTCATAAGTATAGCAACCTGCTGACAAACATGCTGTAGACTGAAAGTGAGGCCATCTTTAGCAGAGAACCTCAGTGCATTCATTTCACTCACGCTCTTGACTTACTTAATGGAAACATGTAATTTATCTCTGTGTTTTTACTCTGCCACACACGTACAAATACATATGCTGAACATACTGGAACAGCCTCATTTCAGATAATTCAAACATTACACAGTCAACAAGACCTAACAGACCACATCTTAACCCCAAACAGTTCTTTCTGACAGACAAAACAGCCATTGTGGTTCTGTTTCACATTCCTCGCAGGGCCAGTAAAGACGTCCTTCACAGGGAAGCCAAACGATGCAGTCTAAGGAATGTATTCATGATGATAAAATTCATTGTGATGATGAAATTCATAATATAGTGAAGATGTAAGAATGTTGCTGTGAAACAATCAGTCTTGTGTGTCTTTTATGACCATTTTGTATTAAAAAAATATATATTTTTTTTCCAATATTTCTATGGAATTCTATGGCACAACAGTTTAAAAGTTTGTGGTCAGTAAGGTTTTTGGTAAGGTCAGTGAAGTTTATGAAAGAAGATTTTTATGTTTACCAAGGCTGGGTTTTATATTTTATTATATTTATTCCTGAGATGGTAAAGCTGAATTTTTATATAGTATTTAGTGTCACATTTACTATTGTTATCACTGTTGAAAGTGGCTTTGCTGATCAATTTTGCTGTGGAAACTGATAAATATTTTCAGGATTCTTTAATGATTAGAAAGTTCAAAAGAACAGCATTTATTTTAAATATCTTTTTTTTTCTACATAAATGTCTTTACTATTACTTTCGATCAATTTAAAGCATTCTATCGGAATAAAAGTATTAATTTCTTTTAAAAAAATCAGCTAAAAGTTTATTTTGTCAACATTTAGGAGTAAGCCAGCCAATAACATCAATTAAAAGCCACAAAATCTCCTTTCTCCTTTTTTGGGTGCAATTTAAAGTAAAAAAAAGTTAAAGATATACAATATCACATAGTAAGCAGACAAATCAACAAAGGCTAAAGATTTTGTCCACTAAGTGCAAATAGCAATAGCTGCTATTTACACCAAGTTTAGATTCTATTCACACTAAGTGAAAATAGCAGCATTTTCTTAGCGATATGCTATTTTTAGGAGAAAATAGCGATATATTCTATATTGTATTTTCTTTGCAATAGGCTGTGTATAGCAGTCAGATGCTATTTACACAAAAATAGTTCCAATTCCAGTTTCAAATATTATTCAATTTTTTATTTAAAATAAATGCCTTTCTGATCTGATATGTGATGGGAAAAGGGAGTAGAGCAAGTTCGGCAAAAGACAGATTCGAACTAGGGTCGAATCGCGTCAAAACTTTCTGTCACGCGCCTTACCCCTACACTATTGCTAATGTTGAGAATCTAGCGACTTCCTTAATTTTGTCTGGCCCAAACAGACGTCAGTGGGCGGAGTTAGTGTAAATAGCCTCTGCCAACAAGGCGGGCTATTTGCACTTAGTGTAAATAGACATCCCGAATAAGGTGCCAGATAATATATGATTTTCACTACAATTGAAGTGTGCTATTTGTTCCACATCCAGCCTACCAAATACAGTCACTTTATTTGCTTACACAGGCCAAAGTTTGTTTCTTCCCCTGTGTGTGCCTGTGTGTTTATGTGTAGATTGTGTTTTGCCTGGGGCTCAGCCATGTCTGGACCTGCGTACAGAAGGGAGCTGCCACAGTAATGAAGAGCTCTATGGAGGTGACAGAACGGGTAGCAGGTATGCTGTTGAACTCAGCCCATACCATCTGATCAACTGTGCTCTCTGTCACACATGTAGACAAACGTGTTCACTTTCACACACACCTACTGCACAGGCATATTTATATTGCACTGACAGAGCTGCAGACAGATGTCACCTTCAAGCAACAATCTCCAGGGAAAAAAAAGAAAAACAGCGTGTGCACAAATACAGCTCACCGGAAAACTGCAGATTGTGCAGACAACAAACAAATCAGAACATGAGAACTAAATCAAGCCACATTTAATTCAGCTTGATTGTGCCTGGTTGGCTCAGATAAACATGCATGCATGCTTTAAGGTTCTCTCTAAGGTTCTCTCTCCAGTGAGAGCTTTTTTTGTGTGTTTATAATGTATGAGTGACCGGGGACAGTGGTTGAGCTGTCAGGCCTAATAAGCTGAAGGTTGACATTTATCTTCCCACACAGGAGAAGGGGGCTGGGGGCTCTGGAAGTGATTTTCACTAAAGGCCCCATATACTCACGGCGAAGTTCTTTTTCGTTCTTCGTTTAGGCGTAAAACGAAGTTCGAAATACGTGAGCAGCAATATACTGTTAGCGAACATCTGACGACAACCACACTGCCGAGAGTGACATTTAGATGAATATGTAAATATGTGCTGCATGCTTTCCTCAAAATAACAAAATAAACACACAACAAAACTGAGTAAACAGCAAGCATATTAATAAAGCATAAGAAAAGCATCTGAACGGCAATGTGGACATGTTTGTTTTTCAAATGTCTTATGTCTTGTTTTCACAAGCTCTGCAATTCGGCACTCAGGTAAATTCACGACACGGTTGTTTATAGGCTATTGCACTTTATACAATAGATTGCTTAAAATCAAGAAGCTTTACTATATTAAACATGAAAAACAGTGTCAGTGTCTCATTTCATTAGAAGTACAACTTCATTTTCTACTATAAAGCAGCTCTCAGTCAACGGATTTGAACAGGAGAAATGAAGCGGAGAAGATTTCCATGTGAAAGAAGGCGGAGCCTCAGCACACACCTACCTAGTACATAATTGCCACGGACCAATGGTAGTACACAGGTGTTTACCAGCCGGAGCGAACTTTTCCATAAAGTTTCAAACTCTCAAAAAGAACTCCAAAAAGAAGGTGTGTTGTCGAAATGACGTTACATCAGTTTGTTTTACGATTTCTCTTTGTAAATAGTATATCAAAGGCCTTAACTCCTTTGCTGTTGTGTCATTTATTATTTACACCACAGAAAAAAAAAGGGCTTTATATATCACAAATCTGACTTTTTCGCGCAATTTTGAGAGAAAAAAAGCGAAAAAACAGTCAGAATTGCAAGACATTAACTCTGAGTTTATAAATTGTAACTGAGACTGAAACAAAGGGGAAAAAAGTATTGCAAGTATCTTTTTTTTTTATTCCGAGGCGAAATCAACAACAAAAATAAAAAACTGAATTACAAGACACACAGACAAACAGAACTGCTAAATGTAAACTCAGAATTCAGAGAAAAAAGAAGAATGGCTAGATGTAACCTCGCAATTACAATTACAAATAAACTCTCAATTGTGAGGAAAAACATCTGAATTGTGAGATAAAAAGTTGTGATTGCTTTTAATTAAACAAGCTTCCATAGTTGCTCCTCTAAGCACAACCCTGCAGTACAGTGATAAAGAGGAATGGAGCCGGAGTGCTCGAGAGAGATATGAAAACAGTGAGAGAGAGAGAGAGAGAGAGAGAGAGAGAGAGAGAGAGAGAGAGAGAGAGAGAGAGAGAGAGAGAGAGAGAGAGAGAGAGAGAGAGAGAGAGAGAGAGAGAGAGAGAGAGAGAGAGAAAGGGGAGGGCCGCACTTCTCGCCCTTGAAGCAGAAACACCCCTTTATAGACATGACATGGTGTCGTAATACATCAATACTAAAACGCGGCACCGCAGTGCAACAGCCGCCAACCACCCCTCCAGATCCTTAATAATTCATACTGACGGTAATGCAGCGGGACAAAAGATGTCATCCTTTCTCATTTGATGTCATCAATAAGAAATGGCATTCAATCCTACTTTACGTCTTCACAGGGAATATTCAGTAAACAAAGCTTGACAGTCGGTGACAAGGGGAATTTGGATCGAAAATCATCTCTGGTTGTCGTGTATTGAACAGAACCGTACAAAACTGCACAAAAGCAAACAACAAGTAAAAAGAATAGTGCAATCCCACTGCAGATCACAGGCTTCTAATTGTGTGTGTCTAATGTGCAGAAGGCAACTGTGTTCATCTGCCCACATAACTGCAGGCTGGGAGCGAGACGAAATGTGACCCTGCCATTCTCAATGTGTTGACAGTGCTTTAATTCAACATGATACCAGACACCCGCAGTCTGCCCTGGCCTGCTAGAACGGCTGCTAGTTTTATACTCTCAGAGGCACTTAAAATACACAAACACTGCTCAGGACCACAAGGGAGGGGGGGCGAAAAAAACGCTTAGCTCTGAAGCTACTTACATATTCGCATGTTGGCATTTCCAGGAAGTTTGTAATATCGAGTGTTGCCTTTTTATATGCGGTCGCATGCCAAAGTGGAACGGAATCATTGTGAAGCTGAAACAGTAAAGCAAACATTTAGAACTGCAAGCTAGAAACAGCGTCGACATGTCCTGCCACTAAAAAGATTTTAAAAGGTTTTTGCTCTAATTTTTAAGTCACATTATATTAATTGAGAGTCGAAGTAGAATATATGTACTTATAAGAAAAAGTGTTTTTTTAATTATACTTTTAAAAACACTTTACATTAAGGATTGTTAACATTAGTTAATGCACCAAGTCTCATGTACTGTACCAGTTTGGTTTTTATTTATTTATCTAGGCTAATACTACTTCATATTCTATTGTTCTTAGGCGCGCTGAAAGAACACCATAGACACAATGCAATCAACATTGGAAAACCTCACAGTAAAACAAGCAGCTGTGAGAAATATGATACACTGGTGTTTTGCCAGATGAGAAGTTTATCTACAGTATGTATCATCATTTTACTCTTTTAATTCCTTTTATAACTGTTTTATTTTCCTTGCTTTTAATTTTAATTCCTTTCTGTTTAAAGCACTTTGAATTGCCAGTGTATGAAATGTGCTATATAAATAAACTTGCCTTGCGTATTGTTCATTTTTAATTCAAATGTTTTCATAACTAATGTTAGTTTATATTTTATTAATTCGAATATTTATTAATTTATACTAAATTGTAAGCATTTTATTCATTAATTTATACTTAATTATAAACTTACATTTTTTTAAATGCATTATATACACTCTTATGCTCACCAAATCTGCATTTATTTGATAAAAAATACAGTAATATTGTGAAATATTATTACAAATTAAAATAAACTGTTTTCTAATTATTTAAAAAGTATTAATATATTTAAAAAAAAAATATTCCTGTAATAGCAAGACTGAATCTTTATAAAAAAAAAAAAACCTTAACATTTTGAACTGCAGTGAAGAATTTAACATTAATCACGATTAATAATGCTCTACAAGCAGCACCAATAGTATACACTTTTACTTATGCATTACAATAATTTATATTTAATCTAAAATCTGTTGACAAAACAGGTCTATGCAATCGTTTTTGCGTCAACTACCTATATATAAAGGGTGCAGGCATGTTCCTGCCAATGTAGGCTTCTTTTACAGTTCACACAGGCAGGCAGAGCAGACACACAATCCCCTTGCTGATGGCCAGCACTGACTTCAGCTGCTCAGAGCCCTCTGCTATCACACACAGAGAGAGGGAGAGGAGAAGAGGTGACAACAGTACCCTGCTGTGAAAGACAAGGACTCCCCATGTACCCTGAGAGCTTGGTTTTCAGCACCCTCAAGCCCTGCCCCTTCGTCCTCATGCCACCCTCTACAGCTCAGCAAGAGTCGATTATACTCATGCGATGGTAGAGATGAGCAGATAGTGCTTAGGACTGTCTCCAGATGGGCCAACAAACGGTGCTGTAAAGTTTACTATAGTATTCGCTTTGATCAACCTGACCATGTCAACTTCAGAAAGTGAATGTGGTAAATCATGACACTGATAACACAAATGACACATGAACAGATTGTTCATTTTTGGATATATGATAACTTTTTTTTACTCGCCCTCAAATCTGTAAGAGTATTTATAGAATGAAACAGTCAGTAAAAACATTCATTTTTTCCATAGGGAAACTTTAAAGACAAACTCCAAGGTTGTTAATTGATGGTGTATGCTTATGCTGAAGCCATCTGTTCACATTATTTCAACTGATTTATTTAAATAATCATGTTTAACAGAGGAATGTGGGGTGAAAAACTACATTACCCAATATGTTGTACAGAAATATCCACCAGTCAGAGAGTAATGGGCAAGCAAATCGCACCAAAAGAGCTCTGTAGGGAATACTCATTCCCAGCAAGCACCATGAATGATGTAATTAAGTCTAATGCTTTAATATTTGTAAATATATGCATATTTTGCAATAAACTTAAAATGTACTGTTTCTATAGATATAATCAACAACTTTAGTTTAAATTAACAGTTTTATATTTCACCATAGTTTTTAATTTGATTATATCAATTACAACGCTTCATGGGATTGTTCTTTCCCTCACTAAAGCCGTACAGTACAATAACTTGGATGTTTAAGTCATTTCAACTTAGATCACATTAAACTGACTTAAAAACATGAGTTGAATCTTGTATAACTTATAAAAAAAAGTTGAAAATTTTATCTGAAACTTGTGTTTGAACTTTATATGAAACTTATTTTGATGAGTTACATTATTCAAATCATATATTGTCATGATTTATTGATCATATAATTATTTACAGTGTTGATTTGTAATGTTATAATTCACCTCATAGCTGGTTGGCTTGGTTCATATCTTATAACAAGTAATAAAAACTCAGTGTGTGTTTTAGCGCAATTTTCTGACGTCATGGGATCACAGCACTAAGAGATAGTAAATCTTTTCCTGGATTTTTTTGTGCGTTCCCGAGATTAGACCTTCCTTAACATAATGCCGAAAACCCGAAGTCTCTAGGTGGTCTGGTTGAGGAGTAGATAGAAGTGCAAGATTGGTGCGCACAGACAGAACAGAAATCATGAGTTGACAATCGCAATTTTGTCCGGTGGAAAATTGCGCGAAAAAGATACTTTAAAAAAAACATTCCCTATTGAAAAAATGAATTGAAAAACTATGCCACTGAAAAAACAACACAGACACTAAAAAATCCAAAGTGGACGGAAACTAATGCACTCTATTCTATGCAGTAATGACAAAATTGGAATGGGATGGACATTGCTAATAATGTTTACTTCAAGGTGAGGGATCATCATTCATTGTCATTCCCCTCCAATTAAACCTCTCTAAACGTGCAACTCACAATCAGAAAATAAAATCAGCATGCGCCACATTTATACTAATGGAGTTCAAAGTTCTCTGACCTTCTCTTAACACTTACGTAACTGGATATCAAAATCAGTTGCATGACACCTCGGCTAATATTTTTTACCTATAAATACCCTCCTTAGCCCACACAGCAGATGCAAATATAGCCATTGCCGGGAAAATTGCGCAATCTCACTGGAAAGTTCAGCCCATTAATTAGTGTGTAGTGAAGTCTGGCTCTTTTACAGACAGAACCGCAGCCCACATGCTGACACGCTATGATGATTTCACATCAACACATTTACGGTCGTGCTGCCCTCCCGAACACGAGATTGAGTGGGCAGGGTCATTAGAACAGACCACAACAAATAGAAATAACAGGCCGGAGTGTGTGTGTGTGAGTGCAGGACCTCTATTCCACAGAAGGCTGACCTTACGCCTAAATGAAAGGAAAAAGAACGCACTGTGACAGTGCAGGACAGGGATCCAGTTTCAGGAAAAAATGTGCTTGCATCTGTCAGAATGGAAGGCAGCTGAAGGGGACTGCATCCAGCATGAAAACAAGATTCCCGTTACAATGCATAGCATTTAGAGAGCGGACCAGTGAATGGCCTCTCAGTAATCCTGGCCCACTCTCTGCAAAGCACTCTCATTAGTATCAAGGGACTCAATATTTGCAACCCTAGTTTAATGCTGTTTATATTTACACTTACAACGTGGACGGCTGCCAATTCACGCGCCGGACCATTTCATCTGGCTCAATTTTCTCTGCTTTTTTAAACTCTCCATTCACGTGGCATTAAACACTCGTAATAATCTGTCTAAAGCAAGCTATTTACAGAGAGGAGGGGTACATTACAATGATGCACTGGAAAGTTTAGCTAGAATACACTCACCTGTGGAGTTTTAAAATATACTCGCCATAAAATGACAGAGAAAGTGAATTAGAGTGAAAATTCTTTTACTTGCTTGATCCAAAACTTTATGCATTTTTAAGGATGTTTAAGTTTTTTGGCCCAAAGCACCAACTGGATTTTCACAGATGTTTTTTTTTACCATATTTTGAATTATGCATTGATTGTGTCGTTTTTTTAGGTTTGAAGGTAATGTCCATAAACTGTTTTTCTATAAAAAAAAAATCTTACAGTGAAGTCAGCGGCATCCGAAACATTATTTTTACATTCAACAGAAAAAAGAAAGTCATGCAGATTTTTGTAATTGTAATTTTTTGGGTGATCTCTTTAACTAAAGAGGTAAATGGCTTTGCATGGAATCTGTGGTGTGTAACACATGATCATAATCAGGGGTGCACATACATTTTTTGCTCTGGTTCTCAAGAGAGCACCTGGAGATGATGCTTGGTACTCACACTTTACGTGGCACACTTATCCTACAAGCTGCCTAAATGTAAAATAACACTATTTGTTCACTGTAGAAATTAAATATAGGTTCATCTTTGTAAAAGCTTAACATTAATGACATAGACAACAGCATCAATATTAGGCTGCTGTCACTTTAAGACCGACACATGTACTGACACACATCCGGTTTCTCACTCAACTGTTCAGTGTTCACTTATTAATGACATAACCGAAAGAATACTTGCTGAGACAGGTATTTTGACAGAATTTTGTGCGTATGCAGGGAACTACACTAACCTTTTCCACTGGTGGCACTTGCGCTACTAACTTTTTCAGTTACTGGCGCAAAACATGATTTGGTCGCACAAATTATTTATAGTAAGCCGCTCTGGATAATAATAAACAATACTGAAACTGTATTACATACAGATGTGTTTTTTATTTTACTTGCCTTCTTTTAAACCACATGCCTTCTTGTTTTTGTTTTCTTTAACATTGGTTGGGATAGATTTTCTCCTAAATGGATTTCAACATGCTATGGTTGGCACAGGGCAGACTCCTGAACTCTTAAGTAGTGATGCACCGATGTGAAAATTGTGGTCGATTCCGATAATAACCGATATTAATATTGCTGTTATGGCATAAAACAGTAAAAAAAAAAAAAACAGGAATATTGTGTACAATTAAGATAGACTACTTAATTTATTATTCCAATGGCAAAAATATTGTATCACGATTTTTTTCAGGAAAATCACGATTCACGATTTTATCACAATTCTTTTTTATGTTGGTTTTACTATTTTGCGACTGAGCATTACAGCCAAAACTTATGTCCATATTTTAAAAACAAAGCCTTGGGTAACAAAACATATATAAAAAAATAGCAGACAGGGGCGAAGATAAAAATATGTGTCATTATTTTCTTTTTGTTATTAAATATTAAGATCAAAGATGCACATTACACATACACAACTTAATATACAAATTAAATAAACAGTGTTTTATGTTTTCAGCTACAGTATAGGTGTATTTAACAGTAGCATTGAAGTAATTAAATGAACAAATATGAAAATAAAACAAAATAGACTTCACTGTATAAATTATACATTGATACTTAATAAAGCTACTTCAGTCAAGAGCAGTGAGTGATTTTCTCTTTGCATTTTGTTGTTTTATTAACATTAAAGGAATAGTTCTTCTAAAAATTCAAATTGTCATAAATTACTCTCTCAAGTTGTTTTAAACTCAAATGAGTTTCTTTCTTCTGTTGAAAATATAAGTTATTTGGAAGAATGTGGGTAACCAAACAGTTGATGTACCGCAGTGACTTAGTATATTTTTCTCCTTTGGAAGTCAACGGGGACCAGCTACTGGATAGCCACATTCTTAAAAATATTAATATTATAAAAATATTAGAAAATATTAGAAGGAAATTAATACAGGTTTGGAACAACATTAGAGTGCGTAAATGATTTTTGGGTGAACTATCCCTTTAAGGACAAGCGGCAGCGTGTTTACTATTGCTACTGTCTCTTTAAGAGTTGCGCGCGATGCGTCTAATAGACGCATTTGACAAGCAGATTTACTCAATTTTCTCAAGTTTGCTTTCACTTTAGACATAACCGACTTTGTTTATCTAAACCTTGTGTGTATTTAACAGTATAAGCACAATAAGACTCGAAAGATAACTTAGTCCAGTATCCAGGCGCTGGTAGACAGGCTTTTAGTGCATGTGAGCTTCACATGTACGCGCTGAGGAAGGAACGCACGTTAGAACCACTGATCTATATAATGTCATTCTATATAGATCAGTGGTTAGAACACGTTAAAATATAAAACGTTAAATATTAAATGTTAAATATCCGTGTTTGTGTGTGAGAGAGAGAGCCGCTCGCGCACCACTGATACAATGGTAGGCTACGTTTTAATCTAAGTAACGGTCGCGGGGCTGAAGTTAACTTGATGTTTTGAATGCTCAGAGGCAGAGCAAGTTATAAAACGTATTCTTAAAATACACATTTCTGTTTTAATAAATGCTCATAGTAAATCATAGCATATTGCCTAAAACATAGGTACAAAAATAATCAGTGATACATTTGCGACCCATTAAAAATTAAGGTCGCAATGGCATTTCAAAAGGTCGCATATGCGACCATTTTGGTCGCAGTGTAGTTCCCTGGTATGTGTCCGTTCAAGTGCAAGAAAACGCAGAAGAGGAATCAATTGAGTGTTCGAGCGCTGTCTGAAAACGCTTCTCTCTCTCACTCTCTGCGTGTGCAGAGTCCAGATTTTCACCTCTTCTTCCACGTTTAAAATCATTTGGATGTGTAAATTGGCAAGAAAAAACACGTCCAAATGATAAACTTTCCGTTGGGGCCCTGGTCCGTACGGATCACGGTTCAATTGCGATCCGTTGCACCCCTAATAATTAATGAACACACTCATCATCATGATTCTAACCCAGAGATGGAGAAAAATCCTACTCCGGTAAGTCAATGTGTTCCTGTCCCCAAAAATGTTGGTACTCAAAAGCTCTTCCCTACACGTTTTCTGCTGCGTACAAGTTATGTGCACCCCTGATCATAATTGCAATAAGACCTGCTCGCTGCAGATGGAAAAGTTTTAACAACCTATCTCTTAAATGGAAGAGATTGCCATAAAGTCGCTCTCATTCATATATCATGCTATGTGAAAAAGAAAAACAATGTATACATGCACTAGAATCCATTTCCACTAACCAGGCCGGCCCCTCCCATAGCCGTATATGAAAGCGATACCCTTCGTCTCTTTATCTGCTAATGTGTCTTCCACCCCTGGGGCCTAAACAGTGGGCCATGCGTATCAGATAAAGCCAAATAAATGGACCAGGCAGACGGATGGCACCAGGTAGGCAGCCGGCTTTTACAGAGTGCCGCTGCAGGCCACAAACCAGGGCTGTAGGTTGTGATGAGGTCTAATCCTCAATGAATGCAGTATGGACTGAGTCTAAGCAGCATGTGTGGTAATCTCCTCCAGTCTCTCACAGCTACTGCCAACCTCACTCTTTGTAGTGGGTGCCAACCTGGGTGGTGAGGGGAGCTCAGAGACACTATTAAGCAGGGATGGCATCTGGGAGCTGCTCATTCCAGCACTGAGCTCCAAAGCCCAGATTTTAGCCGAGGAATAAAGGGAACGCGGGGACGGAAAAGGGGGAGAAAGTGTCTTTTGGGCTTATTTTCGGCTTAAGTAAACAGCTTGAGTGTCATTAACATCTTACATTTGCAACAACAAATAAGATGAGGACTCTGCGTAAGGGCTTTGCGACAGGATGGGTGACGAGATTGAGTTTCTTACACAACAAATCAACAAAATCCTGATTAACAAATGCACTTCAGTCACTGGTGATCTTCCAACCTGAGATCAAATCAGGCCTTGAAAAGTCTACAGCAAATCTAATTAGTTTCTCCCTCTGATCCAAAAACATAATCAGCCTATAAACGCTCTCCTCTACGCGGTGGACTTAAGTGCAGCGGGCTGCGGGAGAGATGAGTGCGATTTCTCTCTTCCTGCACGCGGTGGTTAAATTATAGACGAGGAGCCCATGAGAAAAGAGTCTACCCTTCCAATCTCCTCTTCCTTCTTTCCCTCCCACAGAATGAATTAACACCCTCCGCTGCCACCTCTGATTAAAAAAGCTCATTGGAGAGAGATTTGTAATCATTTGTCTATAATGAATTCTTAGAACCCTCACCCCCAATTCTCACCTGCCACAGCCTGCAGACACACTCACAAAGGATATAGAGAGAGATGAGAAAAAAGTGAGAATAAGCTATGATATTACCATCCCTCGTATTTTTTAATATGAATTCTTGATACCACTTTTTTTGCTTTTCCAGGCTTACAGCCTAGTTTTGTTTTGAGATGGTCTTTTTTTTAATGAAATTTCACATTCATAAGATAAAAAAAATGATGTACAACCAGACAATTAATAATGTGTAGTGATGTGTAATATGCAAATTATATACAAATAAGGACTGTCAATTGTCAGCTGGATGTGTTTTCTCATTCAAAACCAGCTGGATGGAGTGCAACAGAATGAAACAGAATCTCGAAAAATGATTTCAAGTTGACAGTGTCTTAAATACGTATCGTTTATGGAGTGAAGCGGCAAAAAAGCAACAAGATGTAATGCAACAGCCAAAGACGTGTTCATAGACCAAAAATAATAAAAAAAAGCCTATAAATTTATCCTCTGACAGATTGACAAGTTGAATAGTGGACTGTTTTGGACTGTAAGCCAGTGATAGGCTTATGTTCAAAGATATGGAAATAAAACAACAATATACTGAAAGAAACAACACTTCACAATAAGGTTCTAAACTTATCATTAGTCAATGCAATAATGAAATAATATATGAACAAACTTGACAATGAACAATATAATTTTGATAAATTAAAATGAACCTATGTGTGAATAATATCATTATAATTATATAACATTAATAACATAATAACATTATAATACATGAACAATTACAATTTTAAATCAGCTGTCAGCCCCTAACACAAATCTTTCCAATGCTTCAGAATGTGTTAACGTCCACTGTGGCTAGCACTTACTCTTAAAAGTAGTGCGAATATTACATCTTTTCCCACATATCTCAGTTTTCATTCATTTATAAATAGCTCCCAATTGTGGCACATTACTCACGGGTGCATATATCATGGTTTGAAACGCAATCCAAATTTGTCTTTATTAATAACCTTAATATATCAGTGGAATGCAGAGTGTGATGGATTAAAGGGCCCATATATCCCATGCAGAGCTGATTAATTTGTGCTCTGGAGGTTCCCGCAGCTCTCTTGCCCTCCTAATGAATGTGCACAGCCAGCATGGACACGGTTGCCTCCGTGACCTTTCTGTTTGAGTGCCAGGCCATCTGTCTCCCTGTGTGCACACGTTCTGCACACCCTCCTAACCTCAACTGGACGAAGGCAGAGCGTCGAAGGTGTCGTCACCCTTACTTATTTCTCAAATATGATTCACCTTTATTTATATAGCGCTTTATAGCAGAAACTTTGAGCAGAGTTTCATGCAAGTGTAATAGAAGAAAACCTCAAGAATTACGGTTTTCACACCTAAGGGATTCACTGTCAAGGTGCTTGACGTCAAAGCAAATTCAATTACTTATTTCAACCTGCTTTTATTAATGCAAGCCAGACGTGAGTGTTTAATATTGCGCTTTGCTTTTTTATTATACACGGCCACCTTCATGACATGATATCACACGCGGCAAAGCTCTTTAGTCCCGAATCTGTTCAAGTAATAGATTTAAAATGATACCTTCTGATATGTCAGGTTTCATTTTGACTTTGTGGCGTATTCGCATATGTCAAGCATGAAATCTGCCAAGGCAGTATGATCTGGGAGCCACAGTCTCATGTCTCAGCCTTAATAAAAATGACACATTGGCTGTTTATGATAAGAGAGACTGAGAGGGTATTACCGCTTCCCGCTGAGCGACGTGCCATAATGGTGACTGGTGGCAGTGGCGATGTGGCATGGGGGAGGGAGGCAGACAGGTGGCGCACGTTTGGGTGTGATAAATCTGCTCTTCTTCGGCAGGGAGCGGCCTCGGCTCGGAGCTGCTGGAAATGTCAGCTAATGTGAGTCTCACTCAGGAGGTTAGGCAAGAAAGCACTCTCAGGGGAGACGCGAGTAGTCAGGGAAGAAAGAAAGAATGGAGACAAGGAGAGTGGGCTCCCCAGGGGGCCTGGCAGGTAGTCTGTCTGCTGGGCAACTTTCCGCCTGAGGTAAAATAATATGGTTGCAGGAAAGGTGACACTGTCCTCCATTGCTCTGTTGTTTCTACTCTAATGATGCACCTGTATCTATGAGAGATACTTTCTGTGTGGGGCTCAAGGGACAACTGATCATCAGACACGGGCCCAGGTCATTGTTCACAATCCTTAACCTATGCTACTAGTTTGATTAATACAATATCTAACTACTAAACTAATTCATTATATTATGCAATTCATATTATCTTTATGATGGCCATAGGGCAATACTAAGATGGTTAAATGGCACATGCTAGCATTATATTTATAGATAGTTTGCCCAAATATGAAGTTTTAAAACACCACTTACTTCATTTAGTTCCAAACCTGTATGACATTCTTTCTTCTGGTGAACCACATTGACTTTCATTGTACTGACAAAGAGATTTGAAACATTTTTCAGAATATCTTCTTTTAGTCATACAGGATGACAGACATTTTTTTGGGTGAACTTTCCTCCTAAAAATAAGTAATTGCTATATACTGCAAATCTTATTAATGCCGTTTACATGTACAAAAGAAATAGAAAACAAAAACAAAACAAAGTAGTAATAATATGGCAATTTATACAACATACTTGCTCAGAGGTTTTAGGGTCTAATTACCATTTCACCTTTGCAATATTTGAAATAATCTTTTAAGTGAGAAAAATTTGGAGCTAGTTGCTAGTATACACCACAACTATCAGTTTGAAATTTACATGTGGATTCATGTAATTGCTGTGACATTTGATGTGTAAAATGATCAAATATCATGCTAGGAACAACAAACTAAAGCAGTTCTAAGCTAACATTTTAGTATATTTTACAATGAACTTTAGATAGCTGCTATCTGTCTTTTATCGGTTTTAAATTTTAATTTGCACTCAAGCAATTCGCACTCCAGTAAAGATGAAAGGTTTTCCTCCAAATTGTGACTTTGACTCAAGAGTTAATAACAATTAGTAAGAATAGTAAGAATCATATTTTTATATAATTTAATGTTTTTGAAATGTCTCTTAGGCTCACTGAAACTGCATTTATTTGATAAAAAATGCTGTAAAACAGTATTGTGAAATAATATATATATAAAAAAACTTCTCTTTTATATATGTTTAAATTTTTTAATGTATTCCTGAATTTTCAGCATCATTACTCCAGTCTTCAGTGTCACATGATCCTTCAAAGAACATTATAAAATGCTTATTGCTGCTCAAGAAACATTTCTTATTATTACAAATAAGAGAGTTTTGTGGATTCTTTTATTAATAGAAAGACTCTTTTCAGGCACTAGTCTGATTAGAACTTATGGCTGAGATATTATATAATAGTAAAAACAGAATACAAGTCCTCAGGGATTGTTCTGTGATTGATAGTGTAGTTGGTCTTTAGTCAGACCCTGCAGGTTTGATTAAGATTAAGATGCCAGATGTGAATCATTGGTACCATCCAATAAAACTTCAAGAGTATTCAACCACCCACACACACACACACACACCAAGTTTTGTGCCTTGTGTGTAATCTCTTATCTCTCCCCAACAGCAACCTGCCATCATAATCAGCAGTTATAGCAGCCCATAATCTGCAGGGGGAGGCTGAACTGATCTGATGGCTATCACTACAAATCTCACTGCAAATCACTCAAATGACACAGAGAGCCACCGCACACCAAATCCACAAACCACCACTGAGAACAGTATTGCTCATAACCAATAAATACAGAAAACATACTTGAATAGTGTAGTACAGCGGAAGACACATAAAAATATCTACCCACCACAATTCATCTCTGTGAGCCAAGACTTGGACAGCCTAGACCAATATGTCATCCTAAATGGGTCTGTTGTTGGTCATTCGCTGTGCAGGATTTTCAGTTTGTGCCACAGTGCTGATCAAAGCACATACCCAGCAATAGATGAGAGATCTAGATCTACTGCAATTGGCGTCCATTAGAAAGTGCTTGTGTGTGTGAGTGTGTGTGCACTTGAAACGAACCCCTAACTGTTTCTACTATTGTTTGAGAGTCATTACAGTGCATTGATGTTGGATAGTAGTGGTTGATTGCAGATCCTTTGTCCTGCATTGTGCATATCATAAACAGGTTTTAAATTAAGCTGTCCTTGTGACTGACTTGTATGTACTGTATATTTCTGTTATTCATTTCAAATATGTATATATATATATATATATATATATATATATATATATATATATATATATATATATATATATATATATATATATGTATATATATAAAAAAAACATTTTAAATGTAATTGATCCCTGTTATGGCAAAGCTGAATTCTCATCATCATTACACCAGTCTTCAGAGTCACATGATCCTTCAGAAATCATTCAGTTATAATTTGGTGCTGAAGAAACTTTTTTTATTATCATAGCTGAAAACAATTTTGCTGCTTTATATTTTTGCAGAAACCAGGATTATTTGATGAATATAATGTTCAAAAGAACAGCATTTCTTGAAATTTTCTTTGAAATAGAAATATTTTGAAACAATGTAAATGTCACTTTTGATTAAGTCTTACTGACTCCAAACTTTTGAACCAAACAATACTGTAATCACTCACTTCTACTTATCTAAATCTAGAACCTTACTTTAGCCAGTGTCTTTTAAGATGTGTAAACCATGTCAAAATCGTTTTATATAGGTGTCGGATGATTGATGTCAGCGATGTCACCTCCAAAAGCCCGTGTGTGACAGACAGCAGTGGCGAAACCAAGCCTGAGCATCTTATCACCACATGGAGCTTGTGCAGTGAGTCGATCTGGTGCAGCTTCACATCCTCATTCATGTCTAAGCATCATAATACGGGCTTACCGTACAACTAAACGCTTGTCATCCGTTTAGCCTCTTTTAACTGTAAAGCTCGCCTTGCTCCCCACCAAAGTCAAACCAAGCAGGCATTCATCAGCTCTTGAGGGAAAAAAAGAAAGACAGCTAACATTTAAAGCCTTGCCAATTAGAATCACTTGCTTCATGTCAGTAGAATAATTTAATGATTCATTTATAGTTACATTTTCCACCTCCACGATAATGAGGCAGAATGCATTCCAACCTAATAATTTTACAAAACATCACCGAACACATCCTGCTGCTTTCAAAAAGAGGATGGCAAAAGCGTTTCTGGCTTGTCACATCAATTACACACTGTCATCCTACTTCACGCCACGCACAAAAAAAAAGAGGGTGAGGGGAGGAATGTGACAAGAAAAAACTGGAATCATTCCAATCATGCACAATTGTGTATTATATAAGATAAGCAGACCAATTATAATAAGTCATTACAATCACTGGCAAACAAAGCATTCAGTTGTCATGCTGCTTTTGTTGGGAGCTGTCAGTTTGCCCCTCTCTTTACGCATGGCTGACCATGCCTGGTGGACTGTAACCATGTGGCACTGATGGCCCCCAGTGCACACACACACACACACACACACACACTCACAGAGAGAGAAAGAAAGAGGTGGGGGATGCAAGCTTGATCTATTTTCACCAGCCTCGGGGTCTGTTTCACACCCCCTCTCAGTGCTGAGAACAGAACTAACATGTGGAGGTGAAACCAGAGACAGGCTGCCATTACTTGACCTCCTGCGCTCCCGAGCATCCTGTTAAGCTACAACACACACACATGTTAGAAGGAGGGGGAGGGGGGCACTGCCTGTGTAAACAAACCAGACAGGAGATGAGACGAGACAGAGAGAGTGTGCATGCCATTCCAGTAAATTAATAGATTAATTGTTTGCAATTAAACGATTTGTCTTAATTGAAAAATCATTGGTTGCTCGGTTGTGTGTGATCATTAGGAGTGCGTGACCGACCCCCAGCGCCCGGAGATCGGGGATAATGAGACTCAGGGAATGAAGTGCATGATGGGGCATGGGATAAGCAGAGTCAGCCTACCACACAAACACACACACACTCACTCCCTCTCATCTGACCTCTCTCTGGAAATGAGCTCCACACTCCAAGCTCTCATGGGTAATCATATATGGAGCTGCCCATGATGACAGTTAATTTGAAACTATCTGGCTACTCTGCACGCTACCCCTTCCCTTCTCCTCCCCAGCCTGTCTGTCTGTCTATCCCTCGCTCTCTCTCGCCACTGCTTCCTTTGTCTCTTTCCTGCTTCCCGTCTGTCTCTCCCTCCCGATGCTCCATTAGAGCCAGTTCTCCATGCTCCTGCAATCAAATTAATTCCCCACATTTTCCCGAGGAACCCCCATCGTTCTAGAGCTAATGTTTTTAATTCAATTGGAGCAATCCATATCCAGGCCCATTTCCTGTTTGGCTGTGCCAGCGAGCCCCTCCCTCGGGCGGCTTTAGAGAGTGCATCTGCGGAGTCTCGATAAAGGCGCACACGCATGGGCAACGCACCAACGAGCGCGTTAGACCGCCTGTCGTGTTCACGCCGCCTCATCTAGATAACAATGGAAAGCGCCACATTAAAATAAAAGTGAACACTCACACATACATGCGTGGATTTGGCTGGGATGCCTTAATACAGTAGGGGAAATGCCGCAGTAGCCATTAATGTTTCACAACACATCTGTATCGCTGATAATTTTCGACCCGTCTCATTGCCAAATAGATGAAGCGGGGGGGGGGGGGGGGGGAGTCCGCATCTGTTTTGAAGCCAGTAGCCATGTCTCTCAGTAGACACACTCTTCCCCATTCTCATGAATTAATCAGAGGATGCGGGTGTTTGTGTGTGTGTGTGTGAGTACAGGGTGGCCAGGATGATGCTGATATAATGAGTGGCGCAGGGACCGTGTCGGCGTGTAGACCATCATCCCCTCATGGCTCCTCAGCCCTACCCTCTCCCCATGGAGCATGGCCATGTTTGGCCTCTCATTAACTAGATAAATATATCCATCCCTTCACCTCCCCCTCCTTATTCTCTTTCTCCATTTCTGCCTTGATATTATCAGCGCTCTGATTAGCCGGCCTTAGCCCTGCGGGACCGCAGCAGGGTTACTAGCTGGGTGGCGCGCACAACCCAAACTGCACTTTCAATTCTCTCTGTCACGTAAAACAGTGGGACACTAACCAGAAGAGAAAGACCTGGGAAGCACAGTGGTGTCAGCAGGCTGTACACACATGCATTAACTCAATGCGCCCGGACACACACACATGTACACACACATACACGGCAAAGGCTGCGGGGGTTGCTGGTGATTATTGTGAGATTCAACTGGGCTTTCCAATAAGCAATTATCTCAGTCAGAACACATTTGAATTAGAGCTGCAGGACAGGGTAATTACTGAGGTCAGTAGATAAGGCTCTTGCTCTCTCTCTCTGGTCTCAGGTTGAGTCTATAGATAAATCCCCGCAATGCTAAAGCTACATTGATTTAAGAACCGCTACCGGCATTGATCCAAGATGGCTGAGGTGTCACCCAAGGGGGAACTGTTCTGCTCACCTAATGACACAATCAAGCTCAACAGACATGCACACACACACACACACCCACTGTGAAGCCAATGACCGATCAAAGCAGTGACCCGTCTCTGTCAGTATACATTTCAGATGTACATCTCAAGACACACTTCACCTCAGATATATAGCTTTTGACACAGTGTCAATGCAGGTATTGATGTAATATGACAATTTTATCTTAAAGGGACGGTTCAATCAACAACAAAAAAAGAAAAAAAAACAGACAATTTTGTCATAATTTACTCACTTTCATTTCTTTCAAAATCCACATGAATGTATTTCTTTGATCCACATTAATGATATTTATAGCAGGGTATCTAATCTGCTCTTATTCATAAATGTAGCAGATTTTACGTAAACAATGACAAAAAAAAGTATCCGTTTGTCATACAAACCAATCATATGGCTATATGATAAATATAGTGTCATAAGATCCATTTATGCTACTTTTATGGGTTTTTTTTAATGGTGCTTTTAGTCATTTTTGTAGCTTGGGAGACCATGGTCCCCATCCACTTTCACTGTATAGAAAAGCAGAAGCATAAACATTCATCAAAACTTCTCCTTTTGAGCCACATGTAAGAAAGAAAATCATACAGGTTTGTAACAACATGAGTAAATGATAAATTTGACTTTAGGTGAATTAACAAATGTATTAGTAAATTATTACAGTAAGAATATTTACATGTGCAGTTATTATCCTGATACAGAGGGGTTTAAAATAGTTCAACTACAGCCTCAAATATATACATAACACGAATCATATCATAACATATCTAACAGAAGTAGCAAAAGATATTTTCTTCTGTACACAAAAGTGTAACGAATTCTCGGAAAAAGAAAAATGTAGGGCGGGACTTGGTTCTATCCATCGGTTGTTGATCGGATGGAGACTACGAAATTAGAAAATAGATGAGGCGAATTTTCATTTCATGCCGATTTTACACATCATGGGTCACCTCTGCATTTCATAGCAATTTAGTAACTGCAACTGTAGTTTCCTTAACATGTAAACATGCTGGAAAAATCCAAGCTACAAATGCCTTATGTATACTAAAGCATTAACATGACACTTTAAAAAGACAACCGAATGATTTACTCCAGGGGTGTCCAAACCTGCTCTTGAAGGGACACTATCCTGCAGAATTTAGCTCCAACTTGCCTCAACACACCTGCCTGGACGTTTCTAGTATGCTTAGTCAGACCTTGATGATCTGGTTTAAGGTGTGTTTAATTGAGGTTGGCGCTAAACTCTGCAGGACAGTGTCCTTCCAGGAGCAGGATCAGACAGCCCTGCTTTAGTCCAACTGCAATCAAACTTTTAAAGTGCATGTAAACACAGTGTGACAGTGGTTTGATGGGTCAGATAAACATTTAGTATAACACAACATCATTGTCCTCCATATATTTATAGCAACACTGCAACTTATTTTATGTCAATCCATCCACTAATTTTTAAATGGATTTTACCTCTTAAGAATCTTTAATCGCCACTGAGAGCATAAGTTGATGCTCAGTCTTTGCATGACCAAGCAAGCAGTAAAGCCTAAATGGCTCTTAATGAAAAAGTGCATTGAGAGAGAGAGCAAGAGAGGAAGAGAAGAGAGCAATTCAATGCACAAATGCATCGTGAGATGGAAGGTTTATATGTGACACTTCCCCATTTCTCTTCGCCTGTGGCTCTTATGTTTATATAACAATACTGTCTCAATCATTCTCCTCAGTTGGTTGAAGGTTACCAGGGGCAAGAGGGGTAACAAATGGACCGGGCACAACGTCTGAGAGATAGCAGTCTGAAGGCCAGATAATAGGCTGTCATAATGGACAATACAGAGAGAAAAACCTCCAGAGATCAGCCGAACTGAAGAACAAGTAGGTTTGCATTATTCATCGTCCCCACGGAGGGTTCGGCAGCTGCATTACATTAGACTCTTCATTACTGCGGCTGTATAAAACTGAAAAAAGCCGCTTTAATGTAAAATATGACCAGTTTTTTTCACCGTGGAGGTTGGTTTGAGGTTGGGTGGAGGAATATTGTAAGCTCTCTGGAGAGTTTAGTCACTACTTAAATGTGTCTGAGAGCTGACCTGCCCTTCGCTGCGGTAATAATGTGTTGTGGATTAAAATACGATTCCATCCACGACAAGAGGTTCTTGTGATCATTCTAATGATGACTGCCATGTGGAAGGTCCGGCTCCATAGCCGCCGCCGTAATCATCCTCCTTTAATAAGACACTTAACACTACCCCTCATTCTCTCACACCTCTCTCTCTCTCTCTGTCTAGACCAGGCTGTGAGAGGGGGATTTGTTATTCAGTCTGTGGGTGCATTTGTCAGTGAATCTGTGGCATCAGAAATAGCAGAGGCTTTGCTGGGCTTTGGTGCCGTCTGCCCACATCAGTGTTCGGCTGCATTGTGATACCTGTCAGGGAAAGTTTTGTCTGCGGCCATGACACATGGCTCAAAATGCCTGTCTGCCATTTTTAAATGCCTTACATAACCAAGTGACATTTTACAATAAGGTTAAATTTGATAACATTAGGTAATGCATTTGGTATCATGAAAAAAAATTAACATGTGAGGAAAAAAAAAACGTACTAGTTATTTATATATTTATGAAATCCTCTAAAAAGGTTTCATTGACTTTCATTGTAAGTACCGTAACCCTTCTGTGGCAAAACCTCTTTTTTGAAACCTTTATTTTTAACAGTGCATTGCAAACAATAATCTGTTTGTCATAATAGTCTGTCCCAAAAAAATCAAACACCACAAACAAAACACCCACTTCACTAATAGGTAACAGCTTAGAATTATTTATCCCGTCTGGAAGAAGATGGCACGACTACCTGCCTATCACATTCCTCCAAGACATCCCATCTCTGTGTGTATGTATGTGTGTGTGTTTTTACCTGCCCCTGACGCTTCTATCTTCCTGCTCCTCTAATTAACACTGCTGTCTGGCTTTTTCCGACAGCGGGGCTTGTTTGCTGGTGAGTCAGTCTCCTTAGAGAAAAAAATAAAATAAAGACGTGAGATTGTGTCTGTCATACCCCATCCAGCCTAGCCTGCTGTCGCCCGGCTCACCTCTACTCTCTAATCATTTATTCATGTAGTGCAGTCACTCAGTTCAGTCAGTCAAGACGGTAACACAACATCTTCACCTGTAAAGTTGTGCCAGCTGGCCTCAGTGCTACTGCTGTGACCTGGGTCAGGGTGTTATGTTAGCATAGAGTTTATGCTCGTGACAGATACAGACCGCATGAACTTTGAGTTGGGTTACCAAACATCTGGAATGTGTCCTTGGCAATGTCCATGCTTTTTACTGCGCATTCAAAATAGCTCAAAGTAAAATAACACCTATTGTAATATTGACAATTGTTGTAAATAAAATACATTATCATCATCACAATCAGTTTGTAATTTCAATTTCATCTTTATTTTCCAATTTAGAAAAAAAAACAATTAAATAAACAAACTCAATCAACTTTCGCTCTGAAGTGTTACCTGTCTTTCAAGCTGCTATGCAAACAGATGCATAGTATTTACAGAACAAATATAGATTATTTATAATTGCATTACCAATTGCATTGTATTCCTGCTGTAATTATTTTTTTTGATGCTTTAACAACAAGATTATTATCAATTTCATTTAATTTCAACATGGTAACTCTCAGTACTCAGGGATTGTTTTGGATGCACACTGATGTCCTCATAACTTCACAAGCATTAGTTCATAATTCATTCAAATATGCACCGATGACTAAATATAATTTTGAGCAGTATAAGAGTATGTTATACAATCGTTTGTCGGTACTACATTCACCATGATCAAAATATACAAAGCTTATAGTAAGGGAAACATTCAAACTGCAAAAGTTACAACTAAAATCTATAAAAACTAAACTGTCAAACATTTAATTCAGGACACTTACACATTTTTCCTCACATATAAAAGAAAGAGGGAGAAAGAAGCAGAGATGAAAAAGGAGAAATGGAAAAGACAGACTCTCAGTCCCCTGAGAAAGCGGAGTGATTAGCGTTTCTGAAACATGAGCAGTTATTTAAAAATCAATGTATTGTCATTAAAGCTGAAGATTGTTCCCTGGGAGAGCAGGTATTGATCTACGCCTGTGCCCACTGGGTATCGACCGGGTCAGTAATTTGCTTCCAAACATATGTGAAGTATGGGGGTGTGCTACAATAATGGGTCTCCACTATTATTACTGTCTTACTCAGCAGGCAATGCACATTAATTACCACCAGTGAGACTCAGTGAGAAACATGATTACAGCAGAGACGATATATGAGCTCATACCGATCCTCCACTGCTACAGGGTACAAGTGCATCTGATTCTCGTGACAAGGATTAAAAAAAGACAGTTTTGTTTAATTATATGCTATATGCTTTTCTGTTGTGTTCTCATCTGGATAGATATCTCAAATGTCTTGATTATTAACTGCCTTAAATATGTACCTCTATTCTGCCAGCACTTAAACCAAAGGCAGGCTGCATTTTGACATCCATTTATTCCACCCTAGAGTGCTTTATAAAAGTGTGTTTGAATTTCAAAGCCCTTCTCTTTAATATAAAGTGAATTATTCACAAAACAAGTAGGGGATTATCATCAAAAGCATTTGGATAATGTAAAATTCAACGCACCAGTCCTTACAACGCAAACATGACAATATATGCACAAATACACACACACACACACACACACACTGATGCACACTCGCTAACCAAAGATCAGCAGAATCTGTGCTTCCCCATGCCAATCAAAACCCTGAACACATCTCTCCAGTCTGACTCCCCAGTGCTTTTAATGTTTCAGTGATGAGCGGTTAGACTCAGCAATAATACATTATTTAAAGGAAATTACAAAGAGGCGATTTAATAAATACAGTTCTCTCCCAGGCAAAGACCTTAAAGCTTTGTGTTTATCTAATCCTTTGAGTTTGTGCATGCTCTTTTACTGTGCGGCCTGCTAGAACAAAACCCAATCATTAAAAATCCCCCTTTAATATTCATAATCTCTTTTGAACTGTAAATTCCATCTGTAGTTTAAAGTGATGACTCACTCATAGAACTCCCCTATAATCCTCTCTCTTTGTCGGAAGGCTATGAGCCTGGATGCAAAAAAAAAAAAAAAAATGAAACCTATGAAAGCTATTGTTGATGGAATATGTTATTGTGACAAACATATACTGAACAAAGCAAAGAAAGACTATTGGTGATGGTAACAGTCTAGTGTTATCATTCTTATTAATAGGTGGATTGTGGATTCAGATCACAGTGTATTTATACACACCAAATGCCCAATGTCTTTGGTGTTTCCAACATTCTATGCATTATTTTACAACAGTATACTCTACTATATATGTGGATTTGCATGGAAAGTATATAAATAAATAAGAATTCTCACATAATTTTCACTCTCTCACATACTGTATAGGTCACATGGTCACGTTTTCACTTTCTGTGCCATCGCCATGATGACATTTCATGCCGTCTGAATCATCTTCAATTAGTAAAATTGGGAATTGCTACTGTGGAAATGTACCAATATAATTTCTAGCATTTTTTATGAACAAATGTACCAAGCATCGTTATTATTAGTAGTAAATTTGTCACAATTGGACATTGTAGAATCTTTTAGTACTACTTAAATACAACATAAAAAAAAATCACCTAATAGGTGTTTTAAATACATGTGTTGCATTTAAAGTAGCAGCCCTTCATAATGCAGTTAAAATTAAACTGCAAATTCAGCATCTGTTCTGTACATCTATATAACTAGACGACTGGACATAATGAATACCTGTCACAGTATTGCCCATATACCTGACATTGTAACCACAATCGTTCAAAGTGTGAACTATTTGTCAGCAGATCAGTATGGACTGCAAGGAAGAGGAACCAATCAATGACTTGTACATGAGAATCAACAGGGAGGTCAAAGAAGTGAGCTTGGGTCACATCAAATAGACACACATCACAGGAAGAGAGCCAGAGGGCAGAAAACTGATGTTTAAAAAGAAGGCCATCTAGTTTCTGTATGCCATGTGATAAACAGAGGTGTCACCATTGAAAAAGACTGCAAAATTAGTTCACAACAACCTTAAAAGAATGTCAACTGACAATTAAATCAAAGCTTTAGCTCTATTTTTATTAGTCCAACCAATAAAAAAACTACATTTTAATCATTCATTACTGCAACAGATTTAAAACCAATTTAACAATGAATGTTAAAAAAAACAACTAATGCTATAAGGATAGTTCAACTAAAAATGAAAATTCTGCAATTATTTACTCTCCCTCAAGTTGTTCCAAACCTGTATGAGTTTCATTCTTCTGCCGAACACAAAAGATGATATTTTGGATGTCAGTAACCAAACAGTTGATGGACCCTATTGACTTCCATAGTATTTTTTCTCCATACTATGGAAGTAACTGGGGCCCATCAACTGTTTGGTTACCCATATTTTTTTGCGTGTTCAGGAGAAGTAATTCATACAGGTTTGGAAAAACTTGAGGGTGAGTAAATTATGACAAATTGTTTATTTTGGGGTGAACTATCCCTTTAAAGCCAGACTGATGCACTTCATATCCACCTTTCCCCTCTTTCGAGAAGCGAACATACCGCTATCTGCTTTCTCCTAAAATTTCTGATTTGTAATTAGAAATCGGCTACAATTAGACATATAGATAATGACATAAAACTGTAGAAACAGAATCAAACACCAGTCACCAGCTCACCAGTCACACAACATCCTCATGTCTGTTCCATCCACCTCTTGAACGCCAACCCTATCGTGTCATCATGCATTCAGTGGATCAACTAGCGTGCATCGAGTTTTATTGCCAGCCATTCACATTACCAAATGTCGACTACGAAAGCCACATCAATCCATAAAGCATTTATTAGGGTTTGCTGCATTTGGTCTCCGAGCAGATGCTATTGCAAAGTCTAATGAATTCATTATCAGGGTTAAGGTGGGAAGAAGGGCAGCTGAGGAGCTCTGTAGTTTTGAATTGGTTATTGGGGGCTTTATCTGTTCCTCACTGCTGAGAGGGAAAAGCCAGGACACATATCACAGGAAATGAAAGAGCTGAATCTTCAATCGAGGTGGATAAAAAATGTATCAAAGGGAAGATAAGAGAGGCAGGCCATGAAATATCCTCCCTGAGTGCTTTGGGATTTTACATGGATATGCGTATCTATGGATACCAATCAGTTGTGCACCGTGACCCGCGATTTTGAGAAGATGAAAAAGTAGAGTTTGGAGATTCGTCTGACAGTGCTAGTGCTGTTCCTCCAGAAGTGCTGCAGCAAACCTTCCCCCACAATGCACTGGCAAGCTGGTGGGAAGCAGTAGTTAGGTTCTCCCCCAGATGGCAGAGACCCAGGGGTGGCACGGGTTGTTGTTTTTGATGAGCTGTGCATATACAAAAGCTGAACATCTGGAGCTGCCATGTGGCCCCTCCATTTGGCCAGACTCACACCTCCCCGAGCCAGATGCACCCAAGCAACTGCGAGCTAAACAGCATGAATCATTCATAGGCGAGAGACGTAAACACACACACACGAGCGCACGCTCACACATCCATGCAGTGCTCACGCGGGAGGCCCAACAACGACTTTGATTAGACTTCTAAAAAGCCATGAATATGCAGCAGGCATTAATGCCGTTAGGAAAGACTGATTTGTCAAATTGTCCATATTTCATTAAGATGGAGTAACACCCTGAGGGTTTGATAATTAAAAAATAAAAGGAATCCGCCATCCAATTGCCATGTTATCTCAATTATTGAGCTCTTGTGTGCTTAATTAACACTTAGCAAAGAGTTAAGAAGTGGTCGGCTCGCTCGATGTAGTTGGAGGGAATTACACAAAGGTGAGTCGAGACAGGCGGGGAGAAGGAGACAAAGAGCAGCGATTCACACTCCCTGTCATCTCAGCCGGATCATTCTCATCGAGCTTAATTACAGTTAAAATGAAGCGATGCACTTGCTTACAAATATCTAATCACTCAAGTGATTAGAAACGTCGTTAGAAAGCGAACAAGTAGGTGAATGAGGTACAGAACGAGAAGAAAAGCTAATAGCACACAGCCAGCCGTTAAATGCCAACTCAGTCCTGAGAAATATGAAACCCTCACAAATGCATAGGTGTTGTTATTTGTGGTTTGGGACAGCTGAGAGCATTGCGTGGGTTCCATTTAATAATTTTAAGCGAAATTGCAAAACCGTTCTCAGATTTAAAGGGCATATGCTTCCAGGACTACTGCATTCGCTCGGACATAAGCATTCACAGCACTGGGAATAAAAGGACTCGAGAAAGGGAGGGTAGAAACAGGTTATTATAATTAGTGGAACTTAACTGAAACTAAATTAAAACAAAAACACTAAAACTTTCATGACACAAAAATAACTTAATTATGGCCTCAAATTAATTCGACCTATCTCACTTACACTACCGTTCAAAAGTTTGGGGTCAGTAAGACTTTTTTTATTTTAAATAAATTAACACATTTATTCAACAAAGACACATTCAGCTGATCAGAACTGACAGGAAAGACATTTATACTGTTACAAAAGATTTCAATTTGGAATAAAAAAAATTTATTCATTAAAGAATTGATAATAAAAAAAATTCCTGAGCACCAAATCAACAAATTATAATGATTTCTGAAGGATCATGTGAAACTGAAGACTGGAGTAATGACTTCTGAAAATTCAGCTTTGCCATCACATGAATAAATTACATTTTCAAATATATTAAAATAGAAAATGGTTATATTACATTTTGCAATTACATATTTGAACGGTGAACGGTAGTGTATTTTAACCATGGAAATTCCACTAAATAGCATTAAAGGGATAGTTCACTTTGAAATTAAATTTTGGTATGTTTTAGCTTACCTCAAGGGCATCCAAGATGTAGGTGTCTTTTTTTTCCGCAGTAGTTTCAATTTTGATATTTTTAGGTCAAACCGTTCTTGTCTGTCAGTCATATAATGCAGGTCTATGGTCACTGTCTCAAAGAGCATGCACAGAGTCCAAATTAAACAATTCCCCATCGTCCAAATTAAACAATTCCCCATCGTAAGTACACATTGATGGCCTAAGACACGAAACGAGCGGTATGTGTGAGAAAACGAACAGTATTTATATCGTTTTTATCTCTTATAACACAGCCACGTCCAAGTGATCTGGTGCAGACTGGTGCATAGATATATACACTAGATTTCGCATTGGCTACGGCAGTTCTTAACGAATGTCTTTAAGGCGACATCTAGTGTATATATATCTATGCACCAGTCTGTGCACACGTCACACAACAGGATGCGCGCGCACCCTCAGATCACTTGGACGTGGCTGTGTATAAGAAGTAAAAACTATATAAATACTGTTCGTTTTCTCACACAAACCGCTCGTTTCGTGTCTTAGGCCATCAATGTGTACTTACGATGGGGAATTGTTTAATTTGGACGATGGGGAATTGTTTAATTTGGACTCTGTGCATGCTCTTTGAGACAGTGACCATAGACCTGCATTAAATGACTGACAGACAAGAACGGTTTGGCCTAAAAATATCAAAATTGAAACTACTGCGGTAAAAAAGACACCTACATCTTGGATGCCCTTGAGGTAAGCTAAAACATACCAAAATTTAATTTCAAAGTGAACTATCCCTTTAACACTAGACTTTGGTGAGAAATTTAACACCGCTAAATATTTAAATGATCCCAATTAGCACATTCATTTTGGCAGCCCTAAGAAAAAATAAATAAATCAATCAATCAAATCAAAAACTAAAACGAACACTGCCCTAGTGAAAATGAATGAAAAGTAGAAGTAGAATAAATTGTAAAATAAACCTTGAACAAGCACGTGAAAACCCATTAGAAGCAACATGTGTCTCAAGGTCAAGCAAGTAGTTATGAGCTGGAACGTACAGGAAGAGTGCATGAGAAAATAATGTTATCATGGCTGTATGGAGCATCATCAATATTTATCTCCAAGAATTTAGAAAAGCACAAGCTCATCTTAAGCCATTGCACTCTGTGCCCTTGGTGGTGACGATGATGATGTTGATAATGACTAGCAGCAGTGTGTCAATAATGAGCGGGTCTCAAGAATGGTGGACACGTGCAGATAGAAAGAGCAGTGCCACCCTGAGCAGCATTTGCAGCATGTGGTGAGTATGCCACTCTGCTCTAATGAGATGAGCTCTCTACACTAATTAACTCATCTATAACTCTGAGCACTCAATTAATCATTATAGCCAGCTAATTGAAAATAGATAAAGACTGACAAATGTTTAGTCCTCCTTCGAACGTCTCGGCAAAGATTACGGACGTGTTGTGTTTTATTCAATCAATTAAAATAAATCAATTCATTTTCATTTACGCCGGGATTCCTTAACGACTGTATTTATCCCAGTTCGCCTGTGTTTTTTTTTTGTTCACTCAACGCCTCATCAGCGCGTCTCTGCGGCATATGGATCTGTGCCTGCGCATTCATATCAATTAATGTGCCAGTCTGATGATAGACAAGGACAGCGGAAGGATTTGTTAACCTTGCTCCTCGGGACACGCCAATTACGCTCCAGCAGAGCCCCTTAATGAAGTCGATGGGATATCAATCTGTTTACAAACGCCCGGTGACCAGCAAGAGCGAACCGCAGTAAGCTTTTTAAATGGACGCTTCACATCTCTCGTTGTTATTTATTCATAGAGCAGGGCTACGGTGCACAGAATATTGTGGTATGATTATAAAAGGCTAGACTGAGTGGAAATGGTTGGCCTGTGTGGACAAACTCAGAGATAACAGTCCTCATGTGAACCCCGTCAATGATCATCTTATGTTACAGTCCGCTCCGGTTGCACCCCAGGCCTGTGAAACATTAACACACCACTGAAACATCCAATAAAAATTCACTTAACGTGGTTTCTTTAAGAAGACCATCCATCTGTGATTACTTTTCACATCTACGGATAACTAAAAAAGTCTTAAGTTCCAGATATAGACTCAGCGGTGTCTGCCAGATCAAGGTCACTCTCGGTTGGGGCTGCTTTGACTTCCCCGTCTCATTCTGCAGTCAAAGTGTGCTCCCAGTTCCCAATCTTTGGAGCTCTTCCACCACTCACTGTGAAAGAATAATTATTTAGTCCTTTCGTAAGCAAACCATGTCCCCGTTCACGTATTAATCTTTCATATGTTTCCAAGATCTAGCCTTCTGTAATCCCATCTGTATAAGACACAACAAAGCAGAACAAAAGAGAGTTTGCCATGAATAATGTATTGTTTCTCTCATAAAAGGCTTTAGTTGCGTCTGTTATGTTTCACTCTTGCGGAGAAAATCTATTGATCCCTTGTTTTTTTTTATTGGGCTCTACAGTGCTTCTGCTTCCGTTCCCTTTATAACAAATGATCACACTACAGTGACTTTATCGCAACACAAACACATGGCCGACAACAGGCCATTTACAAGTGCTCGCACTTGCATGCATTAAACAAACAACGAAACGCATACAAATAATGAATCTTACAAGCAAACCGCAGATGAGCATAATGATTTCTAATTACAAACAAATTAGGGTACTTGTGGGACATAACCATAAAGAGACTTCATTCTTAAACCTCTTACCCAAAACGCTTTGCTATGAAAAATAAATATGGTATGATCCTAAACGACATGTGGGCCTGTAAGCTCATACGTCAGAGCGGCCGAATGAGGCAAACAGCGCTGTTAACAAGAAAGGGCTTTAAATCAGGAGCAGAGAGTACATTTCCTGTGAAATATTAATGTGGCAACCGTGTTTGTGTACAGGGGAACAAAGGCCAGAGTGTTGTACATCAATGGCTTGACAGCACTGCTGGCTCCACAGGCCAAGAACTGCTTATTCATACCGTGACAGGGTTTGAGTGTGTGTGTGTGTGTGTGTGTGTGTGTGTGTGTGTGTGTGTGTGTGGGGTGGGGAGGGGAGGGTGTGTGAGGAAAGAGAGTCATTTATTATATATAGAGCTGGTGGAGCATGTTCGTGGTCTGCAATATGCGTGTTAGTTTACAAAGAGTGGTTTTCAGTAAACTCATTAAAAAAACTCTGGAGAACGGAAAGAGTTGGTCAAGTAATTGGTTTCAGGCTCTAAAATTCACACACATTTTATATTCTGAGGGAAACACAGCTAATACAAGGAACAATTCTCTTATTAAAGAATCAAAACAATCTTTACCCTATGAGCTGCAGTATACAGTGCATGAACATTTCAGCTTACAAATACTATTATCTGTATTTTTGCCAACATATTCAACATCAATATACTCTAATACACAAAATATAACTTAACTATAGATGACTAAAAATATGATATAATAATATTACATAATATTATAATCATAATCAAATCTGAGAATCAAATCGATGGAAAATCGCTTCCAGTCTCATCCGCTTCCAGTTATTTTAGCTGTACAAAATCTGTCAGTTATGCTGCTTGATATTGCATATTGTTCCTTATCATATTATTTTATTATCGTAACCATAAACATAGGTTTGTTGCACAAATTATTTTACCATTCACAGTTTTTTCTTCTTCTAGTTGTTTCCCTATAGCAGCAAATGAATCTAAAGTCCCGGCACATTGGTTTTAGCATTTTTGTTATACTCTTTGGTCATTTTTTCTAAGTTGTTTTAATATTTCTATATAGCTTTAATGCATTTTTATTTCAGTTTTAGTCATTTTAGTACTTCAATTTTGGCAATTTTTAAAAATAGTTTTAGTTAACAATAAAAATGGGGTATATTGTATTTTGTGTGATTTTGGCTAAAGAAGCAAAAAGAAGCTAAATGTATGATAGCTGGTTATAGACTGAATCTATACCTTGTTATTAGATTTTATCTGTTGATGTGAATTTTGAAATGTGTCATTTTGATAAACAGTTCTAATACGAGCATGCCTATTACTACCTTCATAGAAAATAGCTTGGTGTTTCCAAGATGGCTGCCAAACGGACTGACTTAAAGGGATTTTTCTCTGGCTCAGGTCCAGCGTTATGCCAGAAACAGGTAACCAAGAAGAGCTGAAATGAAAACAGAACACTGCCGACAATGTGCATTGAGGCTTACCTGAAGCTAATTGTGCAACACTCCTTGAGTAAGATCAGTCTTCTCTGTACATGCATCAGCTACTAAGATGAAGACCACCTGGCCTAACTCCTCTAGACCTGGCACAGCCTGACCTTTACTTCAAACCTGCAAGGGGAAAACCCAATTTTTATTAACACTTTTCATGATTTAGTCATATTGCAAAAAAAGACAACACAAATCCCATGTCCCGATGCGTCTGACTCACCACCACAAGTGGTACAGTCAGAGTACAAGAATGACGCTGTCTTTCTAATTACACACTCTGTATTGGTAAAGAGACAGTTCAACCAAAAATATACTCACAAAGTCATAATTTGCTTACCCTCACGTCATTCCAAACCTGTTTACATTATTTTCTTCTGTGGAACAAAAAAAGAATATATTTCTAAAAATATCTAAGTTTTTTTTTTTTGTTAATACAACTATAACAAGTCAATGAGGTTCAATGCTGTGGTAACACTTTACAATAAGGTCTCATTTGTTAACATTAGCTAATGAATTAGCTAAAATAAACTATCAATTGCCTATATATTTTTTCACAGTATTTTAGAATCTTTGTTAACATTACTTAATAAAAATACAATTCTGTAATTTGTAAATGTTGAAATTTACATTAGCTAAGACTAGTAAATGCTGTAGTCCGTACTGTTCATTGTTGGTTCATGATAACTAAAGTTAACCTTATTGTTAAATGTTACCAGTTGTTTTGGACCCCATTGACTTTCACTGTATCGACAAAACACTTTAAACATTCTTCAAAATAACTTATTTTGTATTGTTCAGAAGAAAGAACGACATGAGGGTTAGTAAATGATGAAAATCAACAAGATAAATGTAAGACCATTTATGCATGACTGGATTGTGTAAAGTGGGCGTTACATACCAAAATGTAGTCAGGTGGTTTAAGAGGAAGAGCTGGAAAGTAAGACGATACCTGAAAAGGAATGTCGCTATAAAAGTTTACAATGACAAATACTTTGCGTTTAGACTAGATCCATGCATTAAGAAAGTACATGAGGTCAAAGTTTTGATCTGATGTTTCCATTAAATCAGAGCTGATGCTCGTGATACCACGCACTCAGCATCACACTAGTGCAGCTGGCTTTGAGCAAGCACAGAGCTCATGTACCTCAGAGAACTCCTCCCTCCCTGTGTCACTAATCTAGCCTGCTCTGCATTGTCAAAGCCCTGTGTTTGAACAATGGAGCTGTCTTCTTGTCTGCTAATTTGGGAACAAACATTTGCCTGCGTGGCAAACAAGCTCTCCCAGGAAGTGCTATTAATAGGATAATTAGGCAGACGGTAATGAGCTGGATTACTGCTAATTATGATAAGATTTGTTTTGGCATTTGCCTGAGAGGCAGCGGAGAGTTCGAGTTGGCCCAGGAGTTTAGAGCTGAGCGGCGGAGTGCGGTGCACCTGAATCAACAGAGACAGTCACAGCGTGTGTGACGGGAGATAACACCAAAAGCAGTTTCGCTCTCCCTAGAGCCCTCCCTGTCATTTTGGCCAGACTTCCGCCAGCTATGTGCAACCTCGGGCATTGGAGCGCCACATGGGCCAGGTTGTTGTTGTGTGACTGAGCTACGGGACCTTATTAGTGTCAGGCCAAGGATGCTAGAGCTGTGCTAAGCCTTCAGCACACAGTAAGCCCACTATGTCAGGTCAAGGGTAACGTAAGCTAGGCCTACTACAAGCTAATTCCCTGATGAGACAAGACTGATACCACAGCATTTCAGAATTGGAACCTAGCGCAGCTTTGCTCTAGATGCTTCACTAATGGAGAACTAGCAGTTGAAGACAAAAACATGCGCACCTAAGGACACGTTCACAATGGCCACATTTTCATGCGTGATTGTTAACTTGCAAAGCCCAAGATATATGAGCAGTGTGTCATTTGAAGGTTTTAGATGCAGTTTGATATTAGTGTCTCATGCAATACAATCGCAAATCTCGCACTGCTCACTATATTAAGCAATAAGACAGTCATGGCTGAAGGCTGTGCTTTTATAAAACGGTTACCACACAATACAAGTATTAAAGCCGAAAAATATGTATCTATGCAACTTTCATGAAGTAAAATCACTAAAAGCCTTAGCCTTCCTTCCGCTGGAAAAAATAGTCCCTGACTGTAAACAGCAACAGAAGTTACATACATACATAACATCATGATTTTTTCTAAAGCTGCTATGAAACAACTGAGCATTATAAAAAAAACATATCTTGTCTTTTGCTGTGGTTACAGGTTACGGCTAGACTTCGGTTGTACTTTCATACAGACAGCATTTCGAGATGCTACAGTAAGCTGCTGTATGAACAGAACATTGAGACTCACACCTGTATGTACTGTAAATGCAGCTGTCAATCCCAAACCCTGACAGTGCGAACATAGGCTAAGGTATACTAAACATTTAGACGAAAGGCATATTTAATCCGTAGATGCAGAGGAACAGGAGTACAGACGTTAAAATGTGCTTTAACAATGTCTTAAAAGCATTATGACAAGTCCAATATCTTTTACAGTGTCAGTTTTAACAATCTCGTCGTAATGGCTGTTCCAAATTCCCTTTCAGTCCATTAAGGAACAATATCAGCACAAAAGCAAGCAAAGTAATTTGCTATTAAATCGCCTCTTTACAATCATTGCCGAACAGCAGCCAGAAAAATGCCAGGAAGACAAATGACTATGTGGAGAATTAACTGCGGGAGCTTATGAGTTGAATTTCCCTACATCCATGCCGCAACTTGAAAAAAAAAAAAGAAAAAAAAAAGAAAAACAGGAAAAAAAAAAGGGGAAAAAAGAAAGAGATGATGATGATGACGAAAAAGAGGTGAAAAAGAAATCAGGCACAGTCGTGAAGGCGAGTCTTAATGCGATTGGAGTTAAATCCCAGACAGAGAGCCGCCTCCATTAAAGCATGCCTCTCGCCCCAGCAGCTCCTGATAAGACAGCTGAGGCAGGGATTTACGGCTTTAGCTTATCGTCATCTTCACACCAGCCTCGCACTGGGCGCAGGGACCACAGCACCAAATCCTGCATGATTGGGAAGCAAATTAAAGTAAGCAGGCTCATGCGAGGGGAGAGGGAGGAGGCCCGACTGGAAAACAGGTGTGTGTGTGAGTGTGTGTTTGTGTGTGCACATGTGGGAGGCAGAGGGGGAGAGAGAGAGAGAGAGCGAGAACAAGAATCACCCCGACATGTCACATCTTTTGTCTTCCACCCTCCTTCGACACCCTCACATTGCCTTTGACACATAACAGCGTCTTTTCCTTTTGACGGCACGACGATGAGATTACGGAGAGAGCCACGGACTCCCGTTTCTGAAATAAAATTGGTTTTATTCCTCCCAACATGTGTTCTGCGAGATTAAGGCGTAATCTTACAACGTTTAATAAGAGCCTGTTTGTGGCCTGGCGGCTGACACAGAAAAGTGGAGCATGCCTGCTCTGCCTTTAATCCTGTTTATTGAATTATAAAGAACCTTAAAGGATAAAGAATATGACTCAAGGATTTAAATATTTCATGGTATTTCTAAGTCAAAGCACAGAGGGAAAAAAAGAAAGTAGAGAAATGGCCAGTGACAGAACATTGGCCTCAAGCTTTTTAAGCCATGCCCTGATTTTAAATCTATCTCAACAAGATGTATTACCAACAAAGATGAAGCAGGCACACGGAAGTAACACGGATAAGAGTGGGTTGCTGGCCTTAAGACTGCAATTTAGGTGTCAATGCCAACCGTGCCAGTGTGAAAGAGACTAATGCATGTCTTCACGCTCATAAACGGTCAGGGGCGATGGCACGTGGAACGCGGTCATAATTATTCATTGAAAACAGTTTAAACCACACACACAAAAACACTAGAAGGTTTGACAATACCTTGCAACATCAAGGCAGCCGCGATTAATATCCTTAAAATTACAAAAGTTCCCCTTGAGCTCGCACACAAAAAGAACACGGCGGTCCTCGACCACGATTTCTCATCAAAATAAAGCCCTCACATGAACTACCCAGCGAGCTGTGGCTTTCAAGAGGTATTTGGAAGTTAAAGTCTCCGATCAGATTTAGACAGATTAGAATTAGGGGCTGGAAGTCTGGGCGGGATGGATATGTGGATTTGCTGTGTTCCACGAGACAGCCCTGTCAGTGATAAGTTATACTGAGCCAGCGGGTAAGAGGATTGCCCAAACTAATCCGAATCAAAAGACATACCATGTGAATTACATCCTGAAACAGGTTCGCTTACACAGATTAAGAAGCCCGAATGTAAATCCTCTCATACTCTACTTGGCGCTGCAGAGGATGTGCCTGAAAGAACAGACATAAACATCTGCTTTTGAAAAAGTGGCATAAAAAAAAAAAGTAAAAAAGGTCTAACTGAATTCTAAGAACTACCATCTATTAATAAAAAAATGAAACATGCAGTACAATTATTCCTCTCCAGTTTAAAGAAACTCTCTCACACACATGCAACGTGGCGGGGAAAACACACAAGGTGGGAACTAACACCCGGGCAGGCGGGCACCCCCTCAAACCAAGCTTTAGTTCAATGAAGCATTTATTTCTTTTCCTGTTTGACAAGGGTGTTTCTATCAAGGCATCTGGCAGTAAGTGCTGTAGTACAAGGCCTTCTGTTGAGACGTCAAAGAGAGTTACACTTCACTGTATCGAGGGAACAAAAAATAGCCTGCGTTTTTCTTCTCTCTCTCTCCCCCTCGTGCTGTTTTCCTTTTTTTCCAGATGCACTGAATAAACAAGGCTGTATCCCTGGCCTAGAAATGCTTCAAAGACCGCAAAGTCTGTTGGGAATGCTTCAGAAATGTAGAGCAGTGTTGACTGCTTAGCTTTGCATTTCAACAAAGCTCCTGGTTCTGAGCCCCATGCAGATCTCTCGTCGAGCACACAGGCCCATGTAACCAGCGCTCTAAGAGGATGAGCTCACTCTCTCCCTGGTACACACATACACACAGCAGTGCAATATATTAATGTATGCTTTCTTATGTGGCTATTCCCAGAATTGCTCATATAACATGATGCTCTTTTTGCCTTTCTTCCCTCTTATTTTCGATCTGTGGTCCAGGACTCCTCTATGCTTCTCATGCTTTACTAGCTTCACAGCTGTAGGTGAGCTGAGCAGTCGTATGCACGGCACTTTGAAGATAAAATTGTAAAAAAAGACATGCATTTCAAACATAAGCATCATGCCACCCTCGATGTGAAACAATTTTTTTTTTCAAAAAATGTGTCATGCGGTCAAACTTAATTTGCTTTTGAACTCAAAATACTATCATCATCCCACCCATGGTACTTTTTCTTTTAGTCATGCCTGAGAACTGACCTGGGACTGTATGACTGCATCCTCTCTTAAAAAAAAAAAAAAAAAAGTTTCATTAATTAAATTCCAACCTAAACAAACCCTAATACATCAAAAATGCCACAAACGTATTTAGAACATTTGATACATTGTGTATTATAAAAATTGAAACCCTTAAAATCTGCCTGCATTAAACACAAAAATGCCACTTGATAGCAGTTGAACTAGATTGTACTGATAATTTAAACGGCATGAAACATTTTTAAACATAATACTAGTAACAAAATGCACGGATACTTTATTTCTCACCAAAACCAGATAGTCGATTATTCAGAATATCTGCTGATACTGATAGACCTACCTATAGTTTGATTTATCATTTGATACATTACTATAATATTAAAGGTTCAGAGCCCAAACTATTATATCCAACTGTTATTTATTTTCAGATATAATAATTACACTCAAATAAAAACGGAAATGTCTGTATACATGCACATAATTCAGGTGTGCAATACGTTTTTAAAACACGTCTTCAAGACAAATTTATTCAAACATACAAGTATAATTAACAGTAAATAAGCTCCCCACTGACTCTCTGTTGTTGTTTTTTTATAGCTAAGCTAACAAACGAACTGTAAACACTGACTTTACTGAGGTAAATGCAACGTTAAATAACGTTAACATTGTTCACAAGCTGTTTTATTGACGTTTCCGATATGAAACACTGACTGAGCAATTACACGAGACGATACATTTCAGTTGTAGGCCTACTTTATCTTTCAACATACCTTTTGATGTTCATGCAGTTTTTTTTTCTTTTCTTTATCTTGTATTTGAGTGTAAAAAAAGACTGCCGCTTGAACTGAGGCGCAATACAGCGATCTGTCTCGTCACATTTAAGAGCCATTAAATTAACGCCATTTATTTTGCCTTTAATTTAGTATGAATTACATGAAAAAATGGTCAGAATTTGAAAGCTGAGACTTTCTTAACAGAAGTAATAAAGCTGTTAGTAATTATTAGATGGAAGACACGCAACGGAAAACCGCGGAACTGGCAACCCTGTCCTGAACTACGGGTGATTCGTAGGGTCAAATACAGCCTGCTTTAACGTCGCTATTATTGTCGCGATATCTTCAACAGTCCTAATTTTAACACAAGAAACATTTTCTTCTGTATGAGTTGCAGTCTGACACGTTTTTCTGCACTCTTTTGATTAACAGGATAGTCTATAATTGGCCCTGATCATCTGCAGTTTTCAAACAATCGGGCAATGGCCAAAAGCTTTTATTGGCTGATACCGATTATTGGCCGATAGGCGATAGTTAGCGCATTAACTTATTCAAATAAAATCTAATAAACTAAACTAAATTAACAATTGACAGTGAAAATTATCAACAACTAAACTAATTTGAACGAATAAACTGAAAATAAAATATAAATAAAAACTAGATAACATTAAATAGTACAATCTGGTTTGTGGTATAGGTTTAAAAAGTAATAATAAAAAAAAACAATACAAAATTATTTCTTAAGGTTTAAAAAAGTAAAAAGCATAAATAAATGCAGAAAATGAAAAACAACAAGATTTTAGTATAGGCCTAATGACTCATTGATTCGATTTCCAATGCGGAGAAATATGTATTATGAGTTCATGCACTCTACATGGTTCATACATTCCAAGTAAACATCTAGGCACTGAATAGATAAACAAACATAAAATTAATGCAAATCATGGGATCAGAAGATACACAAAAACCATCAGATAAAAGCAAATAAATGCAAGGCAGCAGAAAGATGCAATATCTACAGCATAAGCACAGCAAATATGCATTTGATCACAATCCCATCCCAAGTCCTGCAAACGATATTCATAAGCACAAATCCATTATTCAGGTGCTCTCTGGAAGAGAATGCGAACAGTTCAAAGAAGACGTTTGTATGTCTTCTGAAACGTCACTGTGCCACACACACCCTGCTCTCTCTTCCAGCATGACTCTCTTTTCTGAACACTCAGCATCCTCTGGCTGCCTCCCAAGAGGAAGTCTGGGATGTTAATGTGTTTTCCCCCACAAGGTACTGTAAGTACAAACGGGTGTTTTAAGAGGGAAAAGCAAGCCTGCGGCCACCCTGCGGCTCGGAGGGAAAGTCTAAAGGCACGTTTAACGTGATCAGGAAATGTTACATAGTTTAATAGCAGACGGGGGCAGAGATGGGCATAAATACATGAAAATACATAAAAACCATGTCCCCATAACCATTTTACTTTGAATATCTTGTTTCTGTTAGAAATATGTCAGATGTCTAATTCAATGAGAAAACCTTTATTCATCAGGAATAGATTATGGTGAAAAGTTGGTGTTGAATTTCCTAAAACTAGGCCTAAATAATATTTGGTTATTGGTTAATGTTAATAACACCGATTTTTTTTGCACACCGATTATTTATTCACAATAACACTATATCGTGCATTAAGTAAAAGGTTAAAATTTTGTATTTATTTATTTAACAATTTTCTATTAAACATAAATAAAAATATGTTTTTTTTTTTTGATAAAGCAGGCAACAAATATGAATACACAAGATAAATAAATAAATACAAGATGATAAAAACAAACATGCATTGCCCTTGTCTTTGTAAAATGTTCTGGTTCTTGACAGGCCAAAACATTCTTAAAATAAGTGAACACTTTCAGAAGTTGCCCAAGGCTGTGTCAAACCACAAAACTTAAAATGCATGCAGAGCAGAGAAGATCATCAGCATGTGGTGTTGTGGTTTGAGGCCTGTTAGTGGTCCACAGGAGCGCCTGAGGCCATAATCCAAAGGTGCTCATTAACAGCGAGCCCGGATTGCAGAAATCCCAGATTAACACAAGCCTGGGTTACTGACACACTCTGCTGAATAACATCCTATAGAGCCTGCAGCTCTAATGTCAGCATGACCTTACGCTGAGCCAACTGATGTGTGTAAACACTGACACTCTGTATGACAGACACAACAATCGCACCATCTAAAACCATAGAACACATCAAGGATGTTCTTAAAAAGCGCTCAATGCAGTTATGAATATTGATAACATTATTGAAAACACAACAGAGAAAACAACAAGGACATTTGCAATCATCGGATGCATTGGCGGAGATTATTTTGCTGTAAGTCGAAGCGATCCGCGCTCTCAGCATTACGACTTGTAAAGAAATCGACAGAATGAAAAAGAGAGCATTAGAGAGCGAGTCAGATTCAAAAGCCATCTAGCAGCCATGCACTCGCCATCAGCAGGGCTATGGAGCATGCAGAATGAGCTTCTCAATGCAGTATAACGGCTCATAGAGCTGAAAATGGTGTTTCCGCTCCATTCAGTCCCAGGGCCAGATTCCAAGCTGCTCCGCAGTGATGGAACTGAAGCCATTAGCAATCGATTAGAGAACCAGCAGGCAGGCAGTGGCATCCTGGGAAGCCTGGGTGTGCCTGAAAGAGGGACGGACTAAAGTTGAAATCTTTATGTTAAAAGTAATGCTGAGCATTTAAAACTACAACTTAAACCTACTCAAATGAGTAGTTTACTTTCCAGTTTCAACGTTTTCCTAAACGGGAAGCTTAGGCAGGGCATTTTGGAAAGGTTTTATATATAAAAACACACACACAAACCATTTTTGGTGGGGCATTCACTTTCTATTAAGAATTTGATTGGACAAAAATCAGCTGTCATCATGTCTGCATCAGCATGTCATTTTTTAATGGCAGTTATTATAGTTATCTAAAAAAAACTAACATTTTCTTCGCTTAAACTAAATGCCTTCTGAAATAAAAAAAAATGTAAACATTTTTAGCTAGTTGCCAAAGCAACATTTCTAATTTAAATTTTAACAAAAAAAAATTACTAACATAACTAAAACTGAAATAAAACTGAATAAGAACTTAGATGACATGAAAAAAATTCAAAAAAAAATACAAATTTAACTAAAAGATAATAAAACAAGTTTAAACATAAGTTTAATGCTAATTTTAGCATATAGATTAGCCTCAAAGCTAACAAACAAACTGTTTACACCCTGTTATTAAAGGAGAACTCCGGTCAATTTTAACATTGAGCTAATTTTTTTGTACATTTGGAGTGCTGTCAATACAGAGAACAACGACAAAAATCGGTGTTGCCTACATCGTGTTATCCTCTTTTTAAAATTTGAACCCTATTGACTTCAATAGGGCAAGTCTTAACCTGTGTTTACATCCTGTTTTCGGTTGAAGTCCAAAGTAGTCGATTGCCGAGTTCACGCGCGTGATCATAGGTAACTAAACCTATGCGGGTGAACTCGGCAATCGATTACTTTGGACTTCAACCGAAAACAGGATGTAAACACAGGTATTTGTGCTGGCTTAAATAACATCATTTTTATACATATCTTTCACATCTACTGCAGTCAGATTCACTCGTGTTCACTCTGAAGGAATCACTCACATTTTCTGTGCACTTGTAATGACACATCAAGGATGTTAAAGGTGGTATCAGCGATTTCAGGCCCAAACATAAATGATCACATTCATCTAATATTTCGCTAGCTGCACGCCCCATAAGCATGCTGTCAAAAAAACGCGTCTCTCTAGGTAGCCTAGGCTCTGAGATCAGCACACAAAAACAGCTGTTTTCAGTCTGTTTGGCCAAATAATCAAAACCCAAACAAATAGTGTTCCAAACAATCACCGACAGGGGCGGGTGTTGTGAGGTTTTCGCGTGCAGCCGTTATAGGCAGCCGTGCACGAGCGCAAAACCTCACAACACCCGCCCCTGTCGATGATTGGTTGGAACACTATTTATTTTGGTTTTGAGTGATGTTGATACCAACTGTTTTTGTGTGCAGATCTCAGAGCCTAGGCTACCTAGAGAGACGTGTTTTTTTGACAGCATGCTTATGGGGCGTGCAGCTAGCGAAATATTAGATGAATGTGATCATTTATGTTTGGGCCTGAAATCGCTGATACCACCTTTAAGAGGCTAAAAGCAGGTTTAGTACTTGCCCCATTGAAGTCAACAGGGTGCAAATTTTAAAAATAGAATAACTCGGTGTAGGCAACACCGATTTTTGTCGTTGTTCTCTGTATTGACAGCACTCCAAATGTACAAAAAAATGAGCTCAATGTTAAAATTGACCGGAGTTCTCCTTTAAGATGCGTTTTCATCACAAGTAGACGACGCTAAATACAGGTGTAAACGGGGTCTAAAACGTTTTGTGATCGTCCACTTTGGACCACTTTCAAAGATAGTCGAAAAAGCATTCAACAGGATTGCTTCAGTAGTGTAAATGCTCATGTGGTGAAATGCATTGAACAGCCACAAAAGACCACCTACCCTCCACTTCTGACCGAATGCGCAAATATTATGGGAAGCACGCTAGCCACCTGCTCCTGGATGGCATGAAGAACAAAACACGAGGCATCTACATGCCCAACATAATCTTAAAGCCCCCACGCGAGCCCTTTGTGATCTGAATGCTAACTAACCTTTGACCTTTCAAAAACTGATTTTGAATTCAAATCAAGTGACATGCTGTCAATTCATCAAACCCAGTAGCGAGAGAGAAAGGTTATGAAATGACAGAAAGGTTATGAAATTGGAGGGGGGGATAGTTTCCAGAGAGTTTCAATGAATATTTTTTTCATACATACGTCTCTATTAGAATGAAAACAAACCGAATACATACATCTCCATTTGTGCACTTACACCAAGTCAATGAAATACATTATTTAGAGCACTTTAGCAAGCAACCACCGCCTCATCTCCCGCTCGAGCACACACATAAACACGAGCAGCAGGTAGTAGTACAGCTAGCCCCCACTGCCGGTGTTGATCTTTATCTGTGCAGGCCTCATAACTGACATTTTCAATTACACTGCAAACAACTAATCGATATTCATGGATTTCCAGGTCAGCGAAGAGGCAAACAGAGCGGTTGGGCGTGCGTGTGCGCGTGCAGCGGGGGAGACAGCACGGACTGGCAGGGGAGAGAAATAGGGCAGGCATGTCAAGGTCGGGATTCTGTTAATGAGGGACTGCCGTCTGCATAATTGAATGGGCTGCGCAGTATCGACTGCTCAAGCAGAAGCGTTTAAAGCGGTCCAGGGCGATCGTTAAGGAAAATCCTCCCAGCACTTTATGTTCCGTGGCAGTAATTTATGCACGGGCATCCGGGCGGGCGCCCCACGGTTCACAGCACTGAATGCAAACTGCAATGAGTGGATTACCCTTTCCAAACGGCAGCCATGCGTGGCAGGCATTTTCGCAATCGAGGCTGCTGTTCTCGTAGGGCCGCACTCGTTTATGTGTGCAATTTAAAAACACAGTCATGTCACACGCATGCTCGCATTCTCTGCATGATTTAAAGTAGCCACTCAATATTCAAGCGCACACATGCGCAGTCACTCAACTGCTTGAAATAGAGGAGGGTGGAACGCAGTGAAATTTTCAATATGTGTTGTGTGTATCCATCAGCAAATAATGTTCCTTGGGGACAAGTTAACTCCCAGTTGACCCTGGATGCAATGGACTGACAGTTGGGAATTATGCAAAAGGCACATTGAAGACTGTTTCTGGTGCAGACAGAAGGTAAGCAGAAGGACAGGGCCCGTGTATGTCTCTGTATGCTAAAGCACTCTGTCAAATGGTCCCGTGAGGCTACAGAACCAATGGTGAGCATAAAGATGGGGCCTTACAATGTTACATGTAATTTATGTAGATACATGTACATACATTATACTGTATAATACATGCACACATTCATGGATATACTACATTAGCCATCCAAGTATATATATATATATATATATATATATATATATATATATATATATATATATATATATATATATATATATATATATATATATATATATATATATATATATATATATATATATATATATATAATAAATACTATATATATATAAATAAATACTATATATATATAAATAAATACTATATATATATATATATATATATATATATAATTTTTTTTTATATATATGTATAGGCCTATATTGTCATATAGTATTGACAGCCATAGTTAATTTTACAGTTACATTTAACTCTACAATAAGGTTCAGATCGATAATATTAGTTGAAGTATTAGGTATCAGAACTAACAATATTAATTTAAGCTGAAAAATTATGTAAAGGATAATGTTAATTTATAAGGATACACTGACATTAAATTCTGGAAAATTAGTTTCCTGTTAAGGGTGACAACAAAATTATCAATATTAAAAATAAATGCTATTTTTCCCTAACAAACCAATTAATTTTGATATTTGCTAAAGATTACAATTATCAGCATTAATGATTATTGTTTTTAAATGGCAAAGGTAATTTATATAGGAAAATGAGCATTTAAATATCTAATTTCGACCAATTAGGATAAATGTATATATAGAAAAAAAGTCTAATATCAGCAGATAACCGATATAGCCAATATTGTATGCATTCTTAATAAATATACTATAAATATACTGTGTGTGTGTGTGTGCGTGTGCGTGTGCGTGTGCGTGTGTATATATAATATATATACATACATACACACACACACACACACACACACACACACACACACATATATATTACGGGTAACTGAAAGTTTAAAGAGTAAGACATAGTCACAGTGAGATGAAAAGTTGAAATTATTATGAATATAGTCTTTATTTTTTTATATACATATATACATATACATACACACACACACACATATACACTACCGTTCAAAAGTTTGGGGTCAGTAAGATTTTTTAATGTTTTTAAAAGAAGTATCTTCTGCTCACCAAGGCTGCATTTATTTGATAAAAAAAAAAAAAAACAGTAATATTGTGAAATATTATGACAATTTAAAATGACTGTTTTCTATTTTAATATATATTAAACTGTAATTTATTCCTGTGATCAAAGCTAAATTTTCAGCATCATTACTCCAGTCTTCAGTGTCCTTCAGAAATCATTCTAATATGATGATTTGATGCTCAAGAAATATTTATGATTATTATCAATGTTGAAAACAGTTATTTACATTACAGTTATTTACATTTTATATATATATATATATATATTACATTTTATGTATATATATATAAATATATATATATATATACTGTATGTATGCATTCTTAATAAATATACTATATATATTATAGTATATTTATTAAGAATGCATACATACAGTATATATGTGTATGTATGTATGTATGTATGTATATATATATATATATATATATATATATATATATATATATATATATATATATATATGTATGTATGTGTGTATAGAAAGTGCGCATTTATTTAAAATATAATATTTTCTAACATTATAAATGTCTTTACAGTAAATTTTGATCAGTTTAACTCATCCTTGATGAATAAAAGTATTGATTTATTTTATTTATTTCCCCCAAAAATAACATTAAAATTCTTACTGACCCCAAACTTTTGACCAGTAGTGTTTAATGTTACAAAAGCTTTAGATTTCAGATAAATGCTGTTCTTTTGAACTTTCTATTCATCATAGAATCATAAATATTTCTTGAGCATCAAATCATCATATTAGAATGATTTCTGAAGGACACTGAAGACTGGAGTAATGATGCTGAAAATTTAGCTTTGATCACAGGAATAAATTACAGTTTAAAATATATTAAAATAGAAAACAGTCATTTTAAATTGTCATAATATTTCACAATATTACTGTTGTTGTTTTTTTTTTATCAAATAAATGCAGCCTTGGTGAGCAGAAGATACTTCTTTTAAAAACATTAAAAAATCTTACTGACCCCAAACTTTTGAACGGTAGTGTATATGTGTGTGTGTGTGTATGTATATGTATATATATAAAAAAATAAAGACTATATTCATAATAATTTCAACTTTTCATCTCACTGTGACTATGTCTTACTCTTTAAACTTTCAGTTACCCGTTTTATTATTTTACTGAGAGGCAGAAACAGGCTTATAGTTATTTTATTAACCTTTTAATTTAAAACATTGAAAACAGTGCTAAACCAGACAGATAAATACAATTCGAAATCCCTGGTTGTACAATTCAAGTAACTAAATCAGACTGTCCTCTGTATCTTTAGTAGTTAATTCCTCCTAACCAGATAAATTAGAGACTAAGCAGCTATCAGTTTGCACTTGATTAATACCTACTACTTGACCGACCCAAAAAAGCATTAGATGTGATATTTTGGGCTAATCCTTGTTAGGCTACGGAGCAATCCCTGTCTTAGCAAGCAAAGGATTTACCTATTTATATTATTAGATCTTCATTCCCCAGCTTTACCCAGAGTGCACTCTGACTGACATGTTGAACGTCCCCTTGAGCCACCCCCCCTCCCCCCAAAAGGCCACCCCTACAGGGCATGAGCGCTTTTTGGAAGGAGGGGGGAAGCGGACCCGCTAATCCTACTATGTAATTACTGCTCCCCACTGAGGCTCAACCAATTCTCTGAGAATCAGATTAGATGACCTAAATCGTTCTCGTTCCTCCTTACCTCATCAAACATTTCCTTATCTAACAGAGGAAGAGCTAAACATCACACAGACACCGCAGCACTCATCCTGCCCCCCCCCCTCACCACACAGGCTGTTTATTTATCACCACTCCCCTGTGATCCACAAACAAGCTGGCAGGGGAGAGCTGAGGCATGCTGGGAGGACAGTCTCGGGGATCAGGGGCCAGGCCATTGAGTCTGAGCTGTGCCTGGAGATAACAGGCGGCACCGTTTCCGCAACCACCCTGACATCACGCGGCAAAACACCCGCTTGTATTGCAGAAGAACAACCCCTCGTGCGGCTGACTGATTATTAATGTGTTAATTACACAATAAAGTCGCAAAATGACGCCTTTACAAAACGCGGAGGGCCCTGTGCCCGTGGAGACGAACGGGAGGGAGCGGTTATGGCTTCTTGGCGGATACAGAGACAGGGCAGAGTAAAGAGGGAGAACAAATGAGGTCTGTGATCCTGAACCCCCCACACCATCCTCCCCCTTCCCCAATCAGCCCGAGCCGGGGCTCTCAGCCCGACAGCCAAGCCTTTGTTACAGTCTGAATGGAGGTTAAATATCCCTTGAAATCAGAGCTCTTTGGCTTTCTGGATGCATAGTCAGAGTCCCTGAACCTTTCACATGCAAATGTGAGTGCTTTTTATTTCCATTGTAGCCCTAGTTGGGCAGTGGTGTCATGCTGAAGGGCGATGAATAAAGCTGGTGAATTTGAAGCTTTTCTCGGCTTATTTGCGGCCCCCACTCCCTTTCCTCCCTCTTTTTATCGCCATCTCTTCCAGCCAGGCCGCAACCCTCCCCTCTCCTGCAGGAGTTTAAATAAGCACAGATGGTCTCTCCTGACCTGCTATTCATCATTGTGTCAAAAGCTCTGTCAGAGTAATGCTCCCTCAACAACGGCCCTGAAGGATTTTGTTTGTTTCCGTTGATGAGCCCTGTTAATTTCAAAGCCGTCTCATTAGGGCTTAAACCACCAATTAATTTCTTTTGTTCTTGTCAAATGGCTAATTCTAAACATGAACCGAACCGACAAAAAAGGGCTGCTCGGAGCCAGACAACACCGTTGCTGCCGGCAATGAGGCGTGAAGCAGGTAGAGAGAGGGAGCAAATCGAAAAACGTGAGAGCGGGAGGGGTTGAGATGGAGGGGAGAAAATCACACCAAAAACCCTTGTTAATTTATAGCCACGCCAATCCTAGCCAACTCATTAGCTGCGTGCAGATTTTTCTCAGGCAAAGGATCAAGTGGTCCTTTGGGGAAAAGGTTGCAATCACCTGTTGGCGGTGGCAGCTAGCGATAGTGAATATTTAAAACAGAGAAAGACAAAGAGAGACATGTTCAAATCAAAATACAAACGGGAACACAAAAAGAGAGAGAGAGAGAGAAAAAAAAACCCAGTAGCCAGTGTAGCTTTTTTCCATTTCAAGTGTGCTCACAAAAAAGGAAAGAGGAAAAAACATTCGGTGCCTCCACTCCATTATGGGAGTGCAAGCTGTCATTACGCCCGGGATTGTATGGGTGCCTCATAATATCCAGAGATTGGTAGTTTGTTAGACAGGACTATACAATTTGCTGCAGCCTTGAAGGATCCTTGAGCCTCTCTTGACGACTTACCGCGGGGAATTGTCGAAGCGTTGGCTTTTGTCTGCTGGAGACACAGGGGCAATTATCCAGCCTCCTGTAACGTTTCCCCAGCTTTAATCTCCCGACTCAGAGCAGAAAAGCAGAATGTCTAAGGTTTCAGAGTGCCTCTGGGTTCTATTAGCACACAACCACGTTTTTTCCTTCCCTTTCGCTTTCTTTCTTTTTTTTTTGGTGCTTTTTGTTCAGGGGAAGGCGAGTGAAGAGAAGGCCAGAGTCTGACAGGCAGCCTTCCCTTGGGCTTTGAGAAGAAAACATGATTATGTCATAATATATTTTCGAAAAGAGATCCATTTAAAAGATTGCTCCTCTGCCTTTTCAATCTAGCGAGGCTCTGCTTTTGTCTGGTTTAGCAGGAGAGGCAGGGGATGACAGATGCGCCAATGAATCAAACAGGGCACCTGGAGAGGTTTTACCACAGCCACAAATACATCACCGCAGCGGTAGATGCGTTTTCCACCCAGCGTGAACTGCAGTCCCGCGGATGTCAGTTAAAGTGACCCTAAAATAGAAAGGGAAATCAACAATGGTAAGAATTATTCACTTTAAAAAATAAATTAATACATGACATTCCATTAGCATTCCATTAGAGGTTTAGTGTCAGTCTCATCTTTACTCATATTTGACGGGCAAATTTTGCCTACGCCATGTGAATGAATAATAATATCTCTGTATTGTTCTGTTTAACAATATATCAGGAAGCAACTAGCGTTGAAGCATTTGGCTTTGCTAGACTCTCATCAGAGACTAACTGAAAAGATCCACTTAAGCGAAGGATCCTCAATTATAAATACACTTTAGAGAAAAAAAATATTGATTTCTTTTGAAATTTACCCTCTACGTTAACAAAGAAACATTAAAAAAGAAATTCCATTGTATTACATTTAATATTTATTTCATGTTTCAATAAATACCATTATGCCTGTAGGCCTCAACTAATAAAATAATCCATAAAATTACCAATTAAATAATTTGAAAGTGTGAACATTTGTCTCCATAAAATAAATGTCCATTACAAGCATACTGAGCAAACAGATGTTGTAGACATCAACTATTCTGTATCTAATACTAATCACTTACATTACATTTTTAAATTACAACATTTAATTCCACTGTACCTCATGTTTTGTTTTAGAAACCAAGTGGGCTTGCAAGGGCTAAAGTATTAAACCGTGTACCAGTACAAGCCATTAAATCCGTGTCTAAGCCAATTAAAAGATGCATCATGGTTGATGGGGATGAGTCAAAATTAGGTTGTGCAAGTGACCTGAGATGGCTAATGCTAAGAACCCATAAAGGGTAAAATAGTTCATTCATTAAACCACGAAACACTAAAATGGCCCAAAAGCAAAAGGAATAGACATTAATCAACTCCAACTTAGATTTGAGCATTAAAGTCTATTGAGTCATTTTACTGATCCATAAGCAAAGCCTGTCCATTACAAGGGGCTGTAATTGCAATCCTGGCAGGAGGACACAAAACAAAAGCAGTTGTATTAAGTTGTTGACACTGCAGTTTAATTGCCAAGCTACTGAAAGGGAATATCTAAATGCAGTATTGCTCTATTAGAAGAATAAATACAGAATAAAAGCCACAGGACACAGATACCATTAGCAAAGGAAAATTGGCATTTAAATAAATACTGCAGAAATCTAAATAAATATTCCAGTATTTTGACATAAAATAAATTCTAGCCTCTCTAAACAAGATTTTTCTATAAATTTTGAAAAAAAAATTGAGCTCACTGAGAAACCCCCCCAAAAAACAACACTTAAAACACCCACACACAATTATACAAGCCCAAATCTAGCGGATTTCATTGTCCAGGCAATTGCTATAGCATAAATAATTACACGCTAACCAGAAACTGGCAGTTACATATAATCAGGAGGTAATGTAAAAATCCATAATTATCGGTTGGCCTACAGGAACTCTTAAGAACGATCTACCGATGTTGACACCCTAAATTATTGATTAATTAAATACATTAATTAATACACAAATGGCTTAGATTCACTTCTCCAAAATCATCAAAAGGAATTGTATGCGCTCAAAAAAGAAGAGTTCTCAGGTGCGTAGAACTATAGAAGTTGTCAACCAAGTAGCCAAAGTTGCCCGCACACTGAAAAAAAAATGCAATTTTGGCCAAAAAAGGTCAATCAAAAATGTATCTTTAATTACTTATGCATGTGAAAAAGGTGAACAAAATGTGCAAAGTCTTAAAAACAGACCAGAGAGCAGGCGTTTTAGCCCATGCTTTCTTCACTGCAGACTACAACTGACTAGAGGGAAACGATGCTTGAATGTAACTTAAAAGGTTTTTTTGTACAGAACTCTGCACATGAAAATAAAAAAAAATGGATAAATTTAACATTTTCTCCCACTATTTCGCCCTGTGTTTGGCCACATTGAACTAATTTGTGAGCATAATTTACCTACTTTATTCTGCATGTGAAGTGCAGGGCTCTGTATTTTTAGATGTGTCAAACAAAAACTAGACTGGAGCACACATGGATTGGACTGACAAACAAACACGCATAATTTTGCATTGATGTTACAGGTCATCTGTCTCACTTTCCTACTGACTCTAATTGTGCTGGACAAGCATAATTTTTATGCAAATGGTCACAGAAAAAAAAAGGGTAAATGGCGTCTTAGGTTCACGGTGTTCACATGCAAAAACAAGGACCAGCTCCTGCTTAGGAAAAATATAGGATAAATAAATGTAAAAGACCATTTGCCTTTAAGCTTGCATTCCTTTAACTTATTTAATATGCATGTATTAGTGCATTTGCCCTTGAATCTGTATGTTGCATGTTTGGATGGTTCATTGACTATGGCTACCTTGGGGGAAGGCAAATTGTACTATTTTGCCACTGCATATTTGCATAACTCAGCATAAACCACATAATTCATACAGAATAATCAAATCTGACCAGATCTTCTCGTGTAACAATGTTCAGATGCAAAAGAAGAAGAATATGTGCCCTCATATAAAAGACGAACAGAGAATGGTGGCTGAAATTTGTCTGTTAAATACAAGTGGTTTTGGGACTGCCAATCTGAGCTTCATGGCAATTACAACTTCACCAGATGTTAAACCACGAAGAAGGTAAAAAAAAAAATTCAAAATAAATAAACACTAGAATATCTATAATCGTTTGAAAATAGCCAGTCTGCAGCTTGGCTTGACCTCTCTTAGAATCCCATTAGAGATAATTATGACCTGAATTGAACACATTCTGTTCGGCTAAGTATTTCCATATTGTTGGTAGTTCAGAGTCCATGAACTTTGTGCTAAAAATGGAATAAGCTTAAATAAACAATCTGGAATCGTTTTTTCAATTTGAAAACAATGTTGTATGGTTGCTTGCAGGCCCATTTTAAAATGTCTGACAAAAAATTATGCAAAAATCCACTATTGAACAAATAAGGCAGAAAATTGTCATATTACAAAAACAAAAGGGTAATTAAATAATTTCATAATTTTAGAGTATCTTCAAAATGTGTAAAGACCAAGAAACGGTAGTCTCGCTATGATTCACGGAATGGCAAAGACAGCCTATAGTTTGTCAAATAACTTTTAATTAGTACACATCTGTAAATGTAAGCAATTATTTCTCAAATCAAATCAGTCTGCATGTACTGTACACCTGGAAGCAAGGGTTTTATAATAAAAACAGAGCATTTGTTTCACAAAATAATCTGTTTCTCGCTTCAATAATTAAGCATGTTCTTTTTTTAACCCCCAGCTGGGCCTAAAACCTCAACATTTGTGTGAGAATGTAATTACCGCGTAGGCTTAATATGCGCCATAAAAGCACTCTTGTGCGCGTCTTAATCTCGACATCAAAGTGAGTGAGTGCCGGTACCTTCTTACAGCAAACGTATCACACAAATCTCATTACAGACAACATCTAATTACTGCCTGGAATTCAATGCTTACTTGGAAGGAATACAAAGCCTGAGCCTGACAGCCCGGCCTCAAAATACCTCATCTTTTACAGCCACACTGTGTGATTTTGATCAAGGCATATTAGCCCCATGTCAAGAGGACGGAAAGGACCATCATATGACTACGATCACAGGCCAGCAGTTAAGAGATAAACACCCAGGAATGCAGGCTATTCACAAGAACTTCTAGGTGTCTGCGAAATGCCGCTTGTTAAAGTCAAGTCATCTGTATTTATATAGTGCGGAGATTGTTTAAAAGCAGCTTCATGGTAATAAAAGAATCAATGATGCAAACTTCCTCAAATTCTCAGTCAAATTCTGCTTTAAAGGACTCATTCACACAGAACGCGTTTTTGCTTTGAAAAAAAAAAACGTGAGACGGAATGGGAAAAAACGCAAGGTCTAGAGGTGTGTTTTTTATAAGTTGGACTGATTTTAATTTGAGCCGCGTGTTTTTAGAACGCAGTGTCAATGCGCGATACACTGCAAAAGACGCAAGACTGAGTGCAACTGCTATAAACGTCCATCTAGCACGTGTTTACATAGGAAAAACAATGGAAAAGTAACACATTGGAATGGAAATTCTGTGTGAACGGCCCCTAAATCTTCTCTAAAAAGATAAGTGTCATTCTGTTCAAGTCAGTTTAGAGTTCAATAACTGTGTAGAGATCATCAATTATGAAACGAGTTCAATTTAGCTAAAAGTTGGTCTGCAGAAGACAATAGTGTCTTTATACAAATCATTATTCGAATCAGTTCCATCCTGATTCAATTCAGGTCAACAACAGTGTTGATGTTGCATGATTCATCAATTATAAAACAAATCCGTGTCGATAGTTTCATCATCCAGTTCAAGTTTTGTTCTCAACTGATAGTGTCAGTGACCACACAATCCAGACGATGAAAAGTTTGCCGATGACTTCACCGCAGATTCTTGACTATGACATTTAGCTCATCCTTCCAGCCTTCCAAAAAAGGAAGCAATAGTGTTGTGCTTTCGGACATCAACATTCTGAACACAGGAGGAATAATCCAATTGAATCCACACTAATCCAAATGAACACAGCGTGCGTAGCTGTGGTTATCCTGGGTAGGGAGAAAGGGGAAGGGAGATGCCTGCACTGCAGCTTATCAACTGTCAGTGGTTTTCTGCTGTAACAGGCGGTGTTATCAGGGTCAGCCCTGCTCGGGGATTGGAGGGCCCTACTGTGTCAAGTAAACACAGAAACCTGTCCTCATGCTTATCTGTCCTGGGAGAGAGAGGCAGCCAGAGAGGAGAGGAATAGAGGGGAAAAGAGCGAGGAGGTGGCAGAGGGGAGAGAAAAGGAGGAGGGTAGATTGAAAAGCAGAGAAAAGGGATCTGTCTCCATGGCAACCACAGTCGTCCACCCCCCAACCCCCACCAGTTTTCCCACTCCTCTGCAGAGAACTCTGGTGGTCTTTGTGTAACGCGATTCCACTAGAATGCACTGTGTGGATTAGTGCAGAGCAGTGCCCGCAGGGCTCAGACAGGGCCACAGTAAAGACATTATTACCCAGATCAAACGCTGTAATCACACAGCACCGAGGGGGCTTTCGCATCCACGCCAGATAAAGCCAAAGCCTGGCAATGCTCAGGTGATTAGGCCATTATTACAGTCTTTCAGTCCCGTGCCAGGACCTTGCCAGTCGAAACATTGTCCATCTCCACTGGCTAAAAGGGAATGTAACTTCACACCAGCAGAAGCACATTGCTGTTGAGCCATATCCGTAATTGCTGCACCATAGCATTATAACCACAAAATAGACAGGGAAAATCCAGTTTGGCATTGGCAATCATGTTTCTAGTAAAGGTGTGTGTGTGTACGTACTTCATTGCATGATCAAATAAGCTTCAAAAACCTAGTGAGGTGCCTCGCTGCCTACATAGGCAGCATCCTAACCAGAATGGAACTTCAAGTGACTGAATAGGAACATTCTACATCCACTACTGATAAAATATATCAAAATATATATTTTTTTAAAAAGATATAAATATACTATATCAATTTACTATATACATTTATCAATATACATACAGTATATAAAAAATACTTTTATACAGCAAAAATGTATTCAATTTATCAAAAGTGACAGTAAATGCATATTAAAAAATAAACAAATGCTGTTCTTTCAAACTTTCTATTTATCAAAGAATCCTGAAAATGTTTTATCACGGTTTCCACAATAATATTAAAAAACTGTTTTCAACATTGATAATAATAATAATAAATGTAGCACCAAGCAAGTTCTGAAGGATCATGTGATACTGAAGACTGGAGTAATGGCTGCTGAAAATTCAGCTTTGCATCATAGGAAGAGATCCACAATTTTACAATTTTGAAACAGTCATTTCTGGAACACACTTTACCTACAGAGGCAGCTCACTAGATTTTGGAACAGAGTTTGAACCTAAACAGAGCAAAAGTATTGAAAACGGATGTTCTTTCCCATGCACCAATCAGATGAAAGCTGCTCCTACAAAGATCAAGCCTCTCTTGAAACCAAGATCACAGCTCTCTGAAGGCTTACCTGATTTCATTGTCAATAAGAAATACAAGATGTAAATGAAAAGCCGTCTCCATCTCCAGCAGATCTGTTGAAAACATGAAAAGGGACGGAAACGACTGACAGCCCATCCACCCGTCCAGTGTCAGGCACTCGGAGGGAGTAAAAGCTTTCATCCCTGTACGGCCCCTCAACCTCTTGATTGAGAGGAGGAAAGTTCCAGAAGAGCAGAGGGGTTGCTATATAGATGCACTCAGGAAATGCACACTTGTGTCTATGTGGGGGGGCATTACAGAAAGGGAACCAAGCAGAGGAAAGCAGAGGCCGAGAGCGTTTCAGAGCCAAAACCATCCGTCTCTGCTTTTATAGTCTTACAAAAACATCACTAAAGAGGCGAGGGGATGGAGCTCTCAAAGAGAGCCCCTCGCTATACAGAGGAACAGACAGAAAATAAGGGCTGGAGAGGGCATTCATCTCAGCTGACCTCCTAATAAGAGTGCTCCACTACCAACAGAACATTCAGAGAGGCCGAAGAGCAGGGTTTGCGTCATTCTTCCCCTCAAGTGCCTTGAAGTTCAACTCCCCATTGATGCACCATTACAATACCCACCGAACAGGCCAACGGTGAGAGTCTAGTTTACAACACTGAGACAATCTTAAATATTTTTTTTTTTTTTTTTACAAAAAAAACAGTTTATTGAATTATCAACAACTGTACATATCTTCAGTGACAACACAGTTTGCTACATACTTTGGTGTGTATTTTGAGACGTGTCCACTTCTTGCAGCTCTTTTCTCTTTATTTTCAGGAGGGGGCATACTAACAGTGTGATGCTATAAACAAGCTGGACAGTAGGTAAATGTCTGTGCGTTAGACCAGGGTGTTACAGTCCATTTGTCTTATCGGCAGACATTTTACTCTTGTGTTTCCTGTATATGGAGCACTATGCACACAAAACACAGTGTCACTTGAGACTCAAGAAAGGGGGAAAAAAATAACCAATTGATCCAAATTCCAAGTCTTCCACTACAAGAGATGATGTCATGTGCTGGTCATACAACAGCACAATGAAGTCACAGGTTTGAAAGTAGTCCTCTACTAATCGGTAAATATCAAAATCCAGGGCCGAGTGCACCATTGAGGAACTGTCTGCTTGTACGAGGCAGGCTCTCTTTTCTCACAGGAAGGCAGAGCAGACAGGGAGTTTGTTTGAGAACTGAAACGCCCCTCCCCGCGGAGTCTCAACTGCAGTCTCAGGTGCCTTGCATCGGGTTTAAGCCACTCAAAAAAAAATCCACAGGACATTTTACAAAAACGCCTCTGTAATGTGATTTAGCTCAAAATTGTTTTTCAGGAGGGAAGAAAAAAGTAAATTAGATTTCCATAAAAGGTCAGCTTGGAAAATGAACTTCTCAAAGGGAGGGGAAACCGGAATAGAATATCCTCATAGAAAAAACGTCTTAATCTAATTTCCAAACCTCGAAGGGGAAACGAAGCATCAAGGAGAGAATGAGAGAGAGAGAGAGAGAGAGAGAGAGAGAGAGAGAGAGAGAGAGAGAGAGAGAGAAGAGAACCATCACAAGTGTAACAGGACACCAAAATATAAATCTATAAAAGGCATTTTAATACTCCATTATGTACACTTTTCACATACCCTCCACACAGATGAAGTTTCAGAACGAAGCGCTGCTTCACAATGCATTATGGAACATTCTCACTGCATAGTGAGGGGGGGGAAAAATAAGGAAACAAAATCCAACAAAGAAATATTTGAAACAAAAAAATAAAAAAAAAATAACAGCAAGTAAGGAAACATCGAGTGTTCTCTAGTGCCATATGAACCGGGCCGAGTGTTTGGGGTCTGTAGGGCTGCACATTCATGTCTTAGTCCAGGCAGCTCAGTCCAGGGTCACCCCAGCATACACTCGTTCACCTCTGCGGTCAGTCAGTAAAAAGTCAGTGAGTGTGAGACAGACAGTCAGACAGACAAGGGCTGTTCCTGTCTGTTTGACTAGGAGAGTCACTGGAGTGAGAAGTTGTGTGTGTCCCCTTCCTCCTCCAGAGGCCTGAGTGCTCCAGTCTGTTACCTCTCAGTCTAGTAGATCACTTCATACACCGTGGCCTTCTTGTCTCCAGAGCCTGTAACAATGTATTTGTCATCGGCTGATATGTCACAGCTCAGGACCGAGGATGATTCCTTTGACTGCGAGAAGGGGAAAAAAAGCCACAATAAATCTGGTGAAATAAAAATATGTAAAAACTAACTTCAAATGTGCCACAAAGGGCCTGCATAAAACTCTTCAGACATCCTCTATTACTCGAAGAAAATGCTGACAACTGTATATATAAAGCACTTCTCTCCACCCACCAAATGATGCATTAGCGTTCATGCCGAGCCCCTTCTATCATAAACACTTGAAGGGTTATCATTATTTACTCTTAAGCTGGTAGATGCAAGCTACACACGCGGACCCACATCCGCACTAAGTGGTCAGGACCCAGCGTTAATGACATACTCCAGGCCATTTCCGCTGATCAAGGCCTGGCCTGTCAGCCAGCGGTCACCGTGCCCTTTCTACTGATTCAGGCAACCCACACATTTCCTGCAGACAGTCTGTATTGATCTCTGTACCTGGAATATGCTGGCGCCGTAGGGAGTCCTCCATGCATTCAACAGATTGTCCTTCCCAGTGCTCACAAACCATTTACCTTGTCAAGGGAAATCAAACGTAATTAGAGCTATGTTCAGAGTACAGGCAAAATGGAGATATGCACAGAAAGCAAAAAAAACAAAACAATGGACAGTCAAGGTTCTGTCATTGTGCTGTGCAGAAGTGAAGCTCTAGTGAAGATATGTATAGAGTGTCTGCACTCAATCTGTGAAGCTTGAATAAGTCTCTTACCACAGTAGGCAAACTTGAGAGAGAGAACGCAGCTCTCGTGAAGATGCAGCTGGTACTTGTCAGGCTTGGTGTGGTGGAGCACCTCCACATTGCTACTTTCCATGCCAACAGCCAGCCACTCACCCGTCGGACAGTAGCCCAGGGAGAAGATCTACGTTTGGGGGGAACAGACACAAGTTGAGCGCCATAGCTTTGCACTTGAAGCCAGCATGAAATGAAAATGTATTTTTTTTCCTAATGCATGTTTTAGGTCATATTGTGAACTATTGATCCATGTAAGTTTAATTTAAAAAATAAAAAATAAAATAATGATGAATATTTCATAACTCGATCTCCTGGTGAAACAGACTCCAGTGATGTACGCAGGACTTTGCAGATAATTTAGTCATACCCGCCCCTGCATACTCACATTCATCTGCCTACATTTTTGAATGCAATGACCATACTTCAAAATCTAAATCAACAACCGATGCATAGAACACCACTCTACATTTTTTCTTTTTCAGTATTGATAAACTCGGATGTATGTCACAATACAGTAGAAAAGATCTGTCAACGTTTCATCGTGACTTCAAAGCTCCACGATTGTGCTGTGGCCTAACCTGAGACGTGAAGTCATGCTGTTGGAGTTGCCGGCCCTCTCTCAGGTCCCAGGAGCGGACTGTGTTATCAAGGCCACCTGTCCAGAGTTTGGTGCCATCATGAGAGATGTCAATGCAGCTGGCACCATCTGTGTGGCCTTGAAATTGCCTGCAAATCACAAAAAGTAAAGGGTTTAGAGAAAGGCCTTGCTTTTAATCTTAAAGACATAAGAAAATGTAATTCACAAGAAAAAAAATCCTGAAATAGGCCCACCTGACGAGGGTCTGGTTGTGGAGGTCCCAGACGGCGATGTTTCCATCGCTGCAGCAGGAGAAGCACACCTTGGCGTCTGGACTGATGGCCAGTGCGTAGCAGGCCGGTGCGGAGGAGGTCAGCTCGGCTTTGATGCGGGGTGTCTGGGAGGCAAGATCCCAAATGGTCAAAGTGCTGGCCTCCCCTCCGACGATAAGTGTGCGGCCATCAGGCAACAGCTTACAGGACCGAATGTAGTTGTCCCTGTTCTGTAGAGGGACAATAAAATATTCCCACAAATACTTCAATGTTATGAGATGTTACTTTTTAGAAGCAACTAAAAAAGTACTATAAGTATGTAAAGCTTTATTAATATAATATAAACAATAAGAGGAGCAATAGTTCTAGTAAGTATGATTTTGGCCCTTACCAGGCAGTCAAGTTGAGACACTGGACTCTTGCTTCCAGGCTGACTGATGTCCCAGATCTTAACACAGCCCTTGCCACCAGTGTAGACGTGGCGAGTCGGGTTGCTGATAGTCACGGCACACACAACCTCCCCATGACTGAGTGTGTTAATCTGACGGGCATGGCGTGGGATCCCTGGACCAATGAGAGCGTCTGGAGGGAAGGGCACAGGCTGCATCTGTCCGTCAGCACTGACGTGGAAAGAGTAGGCTCTGAGAGAGACAGACAGACAAGGAGAGAGAGACCTCGTTAGTAATCTAGCAGTCAACAGCGCACTGATTGAAGTGGGTTAATTAAATAAATTACAGCAATATGAGTAAGTAGTTTGAAATGAGGTATTAAGAGGTGGAAAAGGTTGTGCTCTTAAGCACTCTCATGGAACCATTACATAAATAGTGTGGGGAAAGAAAACGGTCTAGTGCGGCTACAAGTTAGTTATTTATGATCATTTAATCTTTGACGGACACTTACGGTTTTCCACCAGAGATTGAGGTGAGGCTGGCAGGGAGGCCGGGAGCTCTCATATGAGGGTGCTCGAAACCCGCCTACAGAAACAAAACAGAACATGCTGCATTTCAACAAAGATCTGTATTAAAACACACATTACAAACACCACAAGCAAAGCCTTTTACAGTAGACCTGTGCATAGATTCACTTTTTATTTACTTACTCTTGTGCAGTTTGAAACCTGTAAGGTCTGCATTTATTAAAAAAGTGGTGCATATTACTTGTGCCCTATGATTCATGTCTTATGGAGCCATTCAATAGCTGTGTGTGAAAAATGTCCAAAATATGTAAATAAATAATTATTTTTCAATTAATCAGTTGATTCAGTTCACAGGACCAGTCTCAATGATATGCTTTTGAACTAAACCAAACCAATCTAGCTCGGAGTGTTACTTCTGACTTCGAATGTACCATGATTTATTTAATTTTTGCATTTTTTTAAGCTTGAAACTCTCAGCCCCCATTCATTGTTTATGCAAAGAAAAAGATAAATAAATTCAATACAATTCTTCAAAATTTCTCCATGGCATTTTATTGGTTTGGAACAACATAAGGGTGAGTAAAAGATGACTGTTTAGATTTTTGTGCTGTGTAATATTCCTTTAACTTGACTAGATCAATGTATACTGCAAAAACAACCATGCAACCACAGAGGAATGGTTTGTGCCCTGCACCTTCATTTAACCGAAAGGATGAAGCAATCAGACGGCAGGCAGTCAGGTAGCCTGAGAGCCCAGTCAATGTAACGCTCATTTCACACCCAGTCACACACACTACATCACCTCATGCACTCCCTCCACTCTCAGGTTGTGGGCTTTGGGTGAGAGAGACAGAGATTGAAATCGAGCAAGAAAATAAAAAGAAATGAAAGGCAGAAATTGGAAAAGAAAGGTAAGGTGGGGGACAGACCAACTTTTGAGTATGGGTGGGAATCTTCAGGCACCTCAGGATTTGATTTGATTTTGTTTCAGGGAGTCACATATATGATTGCAAAATAATTCTCAATACATCAAAAAAATTTAGCAGAAGCGTAGCGGCACACATCTTTGGGGAGTTCAGGTGGCCTATTGCCAAATTATGTGTAAATATTTCACATATAAAACATTTGCCTGCTCAGACCCACCAATTAAACATGTTATGTCAACTCTTATTCAGCTTTCTTTTGTACACATATTGCAATACCGCATTGAGAAACCTTAAATTCTATTGTTTTTAAAGAGCATGAATATTGTTATCTGTGGTTGTACATGAAAAAGAACCACTTCCTACAAGATTATTAATTTAAATTTTCAACAGATCCAGGATCATGATGCATCTGTTAATATTTTTTTCCCTGTACCCCTTCTTTTGAAGGCGCTTATTCACGTACGTACATACACACACAGACACTCACCATGGGCGAGCGTCCGTAGGCAGCAGCAGCGGCCGCACTCATCTGAGGAGAGATGTGAAGGCCGGCATAGACTCCAGGGCTGGTCAGAGAACCATTCATCTCATGGTGGCTCATCATGGCAAAGGGAGTTGGGTAAGAGAGGGGGGTGCGCAGAGCAGGGGCGGCTGCAAGCACAGACACACAGCCAATCATAAATCAGTATCAGTCAACCGCGGGGAAAGGAGCTGAACTCGGGAACAGGGAGATAAATCTCAATCAAAGACCTGCCTACACTGAGCTGCTTCAAAGACTAGTTTTACGAAAACTGCTTTAAGCTCTGTTAAAAAGGCAAGCCTAAAAATTTGCTGAAGCTTTGGATTATTTCCATATGCAAAGAACTCTCTTTTGGTTACAATATTGGCTGTGTTTGTATTGTACGATGCGGGAGGTGACAGTATAGAGTGAAACGACACCTCTGCGAACATTGATTATGAACTCACTTAGAACTTCCATCGGAGCCTTGCCCAGGATGGGCCGCAGCCCAGGGGTGGTGCTGGTACCCGGGGTGGGGGCATCGTTACGAGGCGTGGGGGTGTTGGACTTGAGACCGGGTGTGGAGGATTTGTCATTCTGCAGATGTGAGAGAAGAGAGGGAGGAGAAGGGAGAAAGAGAGAGATAGAGAAAACAGAGTTAAAATCCCCCAAACGAGGCAGCATCCAGGCAGAAGATTTAAGTGCCGCCAGAACCTAATCCAATCCAATTCTGACAAACTCACTACTCCTACGAAACTATAAACCCTGCTATTTATCCCCAAACCCATTACTGCTACAATGGAGATGAGGCTCGTTTTATCCTTCCCTCGCTTCTCCCTCTAATCTTTTTTTTTGATGCAGAGGCCCAGAATGGTTAAACGCATTGAGTTATTAGCAGGGAAGACACGACTGATCCAGCTATGGGAATGCATTATCCCTGACATTTACAGATGTATTTAAAGCTGAGGCTGGGAAACAGACATTCACTCCTGAGCCATTAGAGAGAGTGGAAGATCACAGGGCGTTCAGGCTTCCCTAGCTGCCCCCTCCCATCAAACATATCCTATAATTCTGCTTCAGTGGCACAGACCCATATTCTATCAAATCTTGTAGTGCTACCAATTATTACAGTATAAAAATCCAGATAGAGCTGATACACATAAATGCAGCATTCTGTATTAAATGTAGCCAGATGTGCGTGCGTGACAGTGTGAGAAAAAGATCCGTACATGGCCGTGCTCCTTGTTTTTAGAGGAGGGGGTGCTGCCAGAAGAGGCCACAGAGGCGGGGCTGTTGGGCGTATCTTTCTTTGCTGGGCGGGGCTTATCTATGCCGTTCTCAGGAGGGGAGTGGGCAGGGCTGCCTCTGGGTGTGGCAGGGTCCTAGAGCACAAATATATATATCAGGAGTTAAATATAAGACAATATATATGCAAGGAATAATTGATGACATTTCATTTGAATTAATGAAAATAAAAGCGCAAATTCAATTTTAAAATTTGCATTCAATTTCTAATAACTTGTCAGTCCCAACATAAAATATGTTTCTCACCTCGTTGGAAACATCAACCACCAGATCATCACTTTTGTCTCCGTCACTGTCCTGAAAACACAATGTGTCAACTAGTTAGTATCCCTAGCATTTTGTTACACAAGAATCTTTTATTGGAGGTTCAGGTAACATCACTCACATATCGGCTCATGCTGTCCTTGTCCTCCACTTTGCGTTTCTTGGAGTCCAAGCTGTAATCGGAGGAGCCACGGTGTTTCTCGCTGGTTGTGCGCAGGCTGTCTGATGGAGAGATGGAGTTGTTCTGAGGAGGAGACAGAGGGGAAATATGAAAGTGTGCCATCAGACTGCAGACTTTGATTCAACTCATTTATCTCTACATGCAGATCTGCAGGTGGTTTCCACTGTTTTCCACTGTCACAAGACCACTAAATAGCTTTGAAAATAGCCTATAGGACCCATCAACCCCTTTCAGCACACACTAGTTCAACTTGATTCAACCTGATTCAAGTTTATTTCTGGTTTTATGTAATGTGACAAATAAATTATTTGAGTTTAGAGCCAGAAACTATTACAATGACAGGTACTTCACAGCTGTCGGATATGAAGGAGATCCAAGCTCGGAAATCAACAGCAAGGAGAAAAAAAAAGGACAGAGTAGCTCTTATCACTCCAAAACCGCACACTTAAAAAGCCAAAAGCAATTTATTCATTCCAGCTATCCAACTCGAATGCCCAAAACAGGCCTAACATAATATAGTGACCAAGCGGTATCTAACAACCCACAGTAGACTAAACACAGAAAAATGTGCTGGCTGCACTACAGAGACAGTTAACCATAGCAAAGAGGGGCTTGTTTTTACTTTCCCCTACTGCCCTCCCTTCATTTCCCCACCTCAATCCCTCCATCTTCTAAAAGACACAACAAACAGCTTCAGGAAGACCTGAGCAGCACGTTATTGTCGAACAACTGCCCATTATCTGTGAGAAGTCCAACTCTGGCTGTGTGTGTGGGAGCATGTAATAGCCATTGATCACCTAGTACCCTTCCCTCAGCACACTGTGGGCCTGCAGTGACTACAGGGCAGAAAAATGGAAAAGGGGACTTACATCCTTAGGAAATGGTGGATGACTCTGCTTGAGGCCACCGCCCATACTCACAATAATGCGCTGTAAAAATATTTCATGACTTTCATAGTCTTTAGCAAGCATGCTCCATATGCAACAGGACTTTGAGTGCTCTCTGGGCACTTTCTCAAAACAATCCCTTCTCCTAGAGCTTTACTCATCCTGTCCCAAGAGCCTTCACTCAGTGTGAGGCAACAAGATTCACAAGGGAAAATGTGGCCAGATCACTGGAAGCGTAAAAGGATTCAGCTGAGAAGATGAAGTAGCAGACTGGGCCGAACGCCCAATAGTCTCTGTTTCTCTCGCTCTCTTTGCATGATGTCTGACCTTCTAAAGAGATGCTTAGCGTGACTCATTAAGGAGAGTCACCAGCGTGCTATCAGATGACCTTAGACAACGGCAGCAGCGAACTCACAACAGCGCCTGGACTGCTAACCGCCAGAGGAGCTCCCCTTCCTTCAGACATGACTGCACCCATTCAGGCCTCGCCGGGCCAGCAGAAACCCAATCTCACGGCCACAATCAGCCATCAGAGAGATTTAAACCCCGTCGAATAAATGCCTTTTACAAGGGCACAGAGATGAGAGGGAGGAAAACAATTCCCGCGCCTGTGCTCATACATATTTATTACACTAGCAAAAGAGAGCGGAGAGGGGCGGTAAACAAGTGGAGATAGCAGAGGGGTGGGTAAGAGGGGAGAGGGATAAAATAAATCCCACAAAGGAGGGAGGGAGTCGACGTCGTCTTTAATTGTGATGAAATTATAGAGCCGCGCTAATCTGCGCACTGTAATACGAGTCATTTCCCATCTGCGGAGAGATGTGAGTGCTTATTTCATAAAAAGCTTGTTTCTCTATTAGTCATTTTAATGAACGCAGATTACCATTTCGTGCACGAGTTGCGTGTGCTTCAGGATGAAAGATCTTACTTGACATTTACATTAATGGAAATTTTCTTAGGCATGAAATGGGCCAAGAGGTGGTATTCACCCAGTACAACTAAGACATATTTGCTCCGTTTCAAAACCTAGTGAGCCGCCTATGGAGGAAACATTAAGGTATCATTTAAGGAGTGTTCCTGACATGAAAGCTGTTCAAAACACTATGCAACTTAATTATGCTGCTTTTCGACACTTTGTAAATAAAATCATAACGGCGGTGAGACATTTATTTCATAATGTTTAAAGTTATTAAGTATTATATATATATCATATTCAATACAGAAAAACACGGATAAAACCTACCAATAGATTATTTTATCCAATGTTTAGCAACATGCTAACTTCCAATATCTACTGAAATCAACAAAGTCTTGAATCTCCTGTGCAGAGTTGCTGCCTATGTAGGCAGCTCACTAGGTTTGGAAGAAAGCTATTAAGACAGAGAAATCGAAGAGGACAACTGAGGCAACAGGAAACCTGAGACTCACCGTGCTCTCTGTAGTCAGCAGACCCCGGTTGGCGTTGAAAGACAGGCAGAACGGCAAAACAAAACAGAGATAAACAAAAGTCAATTACCCTGACCGACTGAAAATCAGAGTTAAGAGAGGATTTCATCAGCAGGCAGAATATGTCTGTTATGTACACAATACAGCTAGCAAACCATTAGCATGTGTCCTTTATTAACCTTGGCCAATCATTCAAGCCACAGAGAGTGTCATGTGTATGTTCAATCGCTTTATACACTCTCGGTTCTTCTCTGAAAATAGGCTACATCCTTAAATGGTAAGCCATGAGAGTAGTGTACTCTTATAAAGAAAACCTTAGGAGGTCAATAATGTCAGCAGCACTATAAGAGCTGTAATAATTATTGAAGAGGAGGGTGTTACGAAACAAGAGTTTGATTCACACAAGAGTTCTGTATGGCTGAGCAACTAATGTTCCACTCTCTTGGCTTTAAATGAGAGCAGTGTGGGAGTGTGCTCCTTACCTCGGTGCTCCAGGTCATGGTGGTTTTTTTCATCCTTCACCGGCAAGTGTGGCTGACTTCCCAAGGCTCCCAGAGCCAGCAGGCCCGAGCCAGAGCCGGTGACTGGTGGGATTCCTGGTGGCTGAAGGCCAGAAGGGTGGGGAGGTAAAGCCACAGGGCCGTGAGCGGCATGAGAGAGGTGCTGGGCCTGGAGTTGCTGCTGCTGCAGAGAGACAGACAACAGAGTGGGCCAGAGGGAAAAAAGTAGAGAAATCTATGCCACAATCAAAACACACTGCTTCTGTGAGGCCAATTCAGAAGCACAGGCGGGGGTCCTGGGATGTTTACATCCTCACATGCTTGCAAGTCATATTTGAGGATCCTGCAAACAACCCTGCCTCTATGTAGATTGGATCTTAACCTGAAAATATAAAAAATTGCAGTGTCGTGCACCTAGTGACTTTACGTTTCAGGTTCCCAGCTCAAATGTAACAAAATCTGTGGAATATTATACAAAAAGAAGCATGTAAATTCACTCATTAAATAATAAAACTCACACTCACTCATACTCTCCAAAAGAGTCGTCAAGCCCTATTTAAGATAGTTTAAAGACAGCAGGCATTGGAATGCTGTCAGCTCATTGGCTTAACACCACCTGCTCCTTAGCCCCATCAAAACGCTGGACGGCTATATTTACTTCCCTCAAATTTGGGTCTGGTTATTGCACAAAGTATGAGTCACTCAAGAAAACCAAACTTTAAACACCACTCCAACAGCAGCTGGGCCCCGCTTTTGTGTGTGTGTGCATGTCGAGCGGCTGCGGCAACGGCGGCCAAGAACGAGGGGTCCTGTTCTGGCACGCGTTCAAGCCTCCAATACCTCCATCAATATTTGAAAAGCTTGGAGGAAACTGACGAGAGTTAAAAACCACTCAGCATGGGAAGCGAGCAGTTTAAAGCAAGGTTAAATAATACTTAGCAGAGACACCAATAAAGGAAAAAAAACAACAACAAAAAACCCAGCCTCCACAATTTATTAGCATCCACAGGAAGAATGAATTATTTAAATGGCTGTTAGTGCACATACCGCCCAACTCTGTACAGACCTCACCATTCAATCAATGACCATATACGGTCATTCTTCAAGAATCCTGATTTTTTTTTTTTTGGCTTGACTTAGAAAGGGTAGATGTTATTGGCTATGTATGGCGATCATGGTGGTACAACCTTTCAGAATTATCAGCAGGTCATTAATGCCATGCCATAAGTAAATATCAATACTAAAGGCTTATTTATAAGTCTGGAATGCTCCAAAAGCTTGCCCTTTTCCAGTGGGTAAATCATTATTAAGATGTCCATCACAGGCCCTTATTCGCGGTGAGTATAATTGCTAACAGCTTTGCGGATTATTTGCACAGCTGGCTGTATATTGAGACTCGGGCCTTTGAGATTGGCAGAAGAGCGAATGGTATATAGAAGAGCTCCGCTTGGGATTTGAACCTGCAACCTTACCCTCCCCAACACAACAGAGCTGCCAAGCCAATTATGAGCTGTGCCTCAGAGTGTGGATCTGTGAGGAGATGTGATAAGGAAGTGTGTGTGTGAGGTGTGTGTGTACCGTGGCACTCAGCGTGGGTGGTGGGTGCATGTTCTTGAAGAGAGAGTGAAAGGGCAAGAGAAAAGAAGAGAGATAGTGAGACAAGAGTGGAAGTGAGTGATTGTAAGAGAGAAACAGTGTAGGTGCTAGGGTGTTCATGTGGATGTGTCAGGAAGTGAGGTGAACCGCTAGTGAAAAGGGTGGGGGTTGAGTGTGGCTTCAGAGATGATGACTGACCACATGGGAAATTAAAGAAGCCGTTGATTCATGGGGGAGAACCCTCCCTGCTCATTCCAGCTAATGAGCCACTGATGTGTAATATGCATGGACAATAAGAGAACCCTCATTAGAGACCCGGCTATGAAGACAAGAAAATAAAGAAATAAAATGTCTCCAGTAATTTAATATTCCTGCATAAAGACCGTCTCAACTGGTGCTAATCTCTCCCTCTTACAGCAAAACAATGAATCTAGGGCCAGTGTGAACAATTAACAATGGACATATAAAAAGATAAGTGGCTAAATCAGACAAGCGCCTTTTTCTATTCTCAGGTGTGTATGTTAAACAACCCCATCCTGAGTTTAGTGCTGTAACCATGCAACATGCAGGCCTGAGGGGATTCAAAAACATAAAGCCCCATGATTCACCCTCTCGGCCACAAACACACTTAATTGGGCCCACAGCACAGATGGGGGCAGTCTTAATAGAGATCTATCCATACATCCACAGCAGATGATTGCCCACTGCATCGAGCTGGGAAATATAGCTAAAACAATCACATCTTTATTTCATTTTTTGCCTTTGGACAACATTCAATAGATATATCTATATTACATGTGTTTATTTTAGTTTTGAAAAGGCTATTTATTCTTTTAATTAGAGGAATTAACATTGACCAAGCAGCCAATTAAATTGTAAAAGTAAAAATACAGTAAAAATGTATGCCTAGTTAAAATAATCAAATGCATGTTTTCCACTAAATAAACAGAAGGAAAAATATAGCCAATTCATTTTTTATGTATTTGCACCAACGCAACAGTAGTACATGGTAGAAAAGAAAATAATTTCACTAAAACATTTCACAAATAGTTGAATTGGAGCACTAAATCAATTAATTGAATATGACTATTTTAACTGATTCCCGGAAATAAATCAAACGTACCACTTTTAATGCAATATATACTAAAGTCAAGTGTCAATCAAAGATGTTATTAAAAGTCACAAGTCTAATGACATGCTCTTTTGAAAACCTAATGAATAAATAAGAAGCATGTTAAAATCAACATAAAACTAAGCAGCTTAGTTTTATACACCCAGCAAATTGTGAATATTTAATATATTGCCAAGCCTACCACTACAAGCTTCAAACTCAACCACAGCCTACAAACTCCTGACAATCAGACCAGTCCAATCAAAACAGAGAGGAAGTTGAGCTTAGGGAGAAAGAACTGAGAACAATATAAAATGTGTATATACATACTTGTGCTTTTTTTTAAATAAATAGGGCTATTGTAGATAAACACACACTGTTGGTGAGGGCAGAAATGCTGAGCTGCCAGAGGAGGCCATCTTAAGAGCTCTGATCAAAGTCAAAGCACAGCAGAAAAAAAAAAAAGCTGCTGCCCTAGATGCATCCTATTACCAGCCCTGAGGTTCATCAATAAGAGATGCTGGTGGTTTTTGCTCTGAGAGAGTGTGTGTGTGTGTGTGTGTGTACGTGTAGCTCACATCTCACCTTTGCCTTATACTATTTATGAGGACTATGACACCTGCGTGAGTGCACACATACTGCCTACTACTGTGTGAATTACAAATAACCCCCAACTCAAAGAAAAAACTCTCCGACAAGCAAGTATGTTTCCTGCTTTTCAACTTTTTGATGAGTTCTAAAAGATTAAGAGCCATTAAAGTTGGTCTGCTGTAATATAACATCAAAGCCATCAGACGGTTATCCTTCCTGGAGATAACGTGGCATTTAAGAGCGACCACATGACTACTCCGTTCAGACTTGATTCCTGGAGTTATCTCTGAGTAAGTGTCAATGCTCAGGATCTAATTGAATTCCAATATCAGACAACACAAATCCACCCTCAAACCTTCACCCCATGATTATCAGATTCTTCACCTGTAGAGCAAATCTAAAGGCGGCGAATCAAAGCAGGCTCAGATCAGAGCAAGCCTTACTTCTGGACGTACAGGGGTCAGATTTGTTTTTGCCTACATGTTGATAGGGATCTGGGTCACTTGCCCCTGATCAATAAGTGACGTTTAGAAGGGAGTTGTGGGCAATTCTAGGAAAATAACTGCTGTGGTAGTTCAGGGATATGTGTGCAAGATCCTATTTGTCTTTAATTCCCAGCACAATCCAGGTCAGCAGAGAGGAATGAGTCTCTCTTGTAAAACCTGATCTAATTAAAGGTATCCAGCCTCTAATGCTGAAAGAGAGCTCTGAACAGCTTCTAGATGCAAACTCAGGGGACAGAGGACACTAAGAACACTCCTGCCACATATAGAGTAGACTAAATAAAGCTTGGTCAACAGTGTCCGGCTGTACATTAGAGAAACAATAATGCAGCTATGAGCCAATAAGTAAAGAAAAGTGAGACCTAATCAGAGATTGTGCTGCAAATAATCATTATCCATCCCTTTAATGGACTGGGTTGAATATTTTCTATCATTCTCTTTTTTTAATCAGATACTAAAATATTGTAAATTCGGTTTATGACAGAAAGTTTACAGTTAACGCCAACTCTGACCCTAATATACCTATAAATGCATCCACTTCCTCACTCAATCCACAAATACATTTTAATCAGATTAAGCACACAGTTCAATCTTTAAAACATTAAAAAGGCATTCATTGTAGGGGCAAACCTGCACATGATTAAAATAAGCTACTAATTCCAAAATTAATCGTTAAATCAGTTAATAGGGTTATTTTGCATCTACAACAGTGCAGGTTTACCCCGTTCTTAAGGTCAAATGAAGTAATTAAAGAGGTATACACACGGTGAGAGGCAGATTGGGAAGTCCACGTACCCCGATGATAGCATTTAGTTCAGTCATTGTCACTTGCTTTGCACGTTCAACAGCTTGTGCTACTTGCTGTTGGTGCTGCAAGAGGGAGAGAAAATCTGGTTAAATTCAGAGTCAAAGCAAATTACAAATCTAAAAGTTCTTAATAATAAACAGTACAAAAACTTAGGAGAAAAGATATGGTTTCAAATTTTTATAAAGCTCAAAACACTACATCTAAAACTAAAATGAAGCTATAATTCAAATAAAACTCACCTCTTGTGACAGAAAAGGCATAATCTGGGCTAGGATAGCATTGAGCCTTTTGGCAATCTCAGTCTGGAAGAGGAAAAGAAAGAGGAAAAAGTAAAAAAAGGGTTAATTTACTTCTGTTAAAGTGCACCACTAAGCCTTTTTTAGCGTTTCCCAACGATTAAGCCAATTACCACGGCAATCAGAACCGCTTGACTCGGCACACTCCAAACTGCGTGATATTGACATGTGAAATATTTAAAACATTATGAGAGCCCAGGGGAGAGAGAGAGAGAGCACAGCTGCGATGAGTGTATACTCCAAACCACACGAAGAACGAGCCAGATACACTGGAGCTGTTAAGAGTAGCACTGCACTTCAGCTGCCATCAGCCTGCAGGTACATTCTACTAGCACACAAGACTTTCCTTTGTACTCTGAACTTCACATTTTCATCTCTACCATTATCACCACTGATTTGTAATTGCACTAAAAAGAAAAGCTTGCAGAAGTTGATTCCGTTCATTTTACATGTCTCCACATCAAAATGACTGCCAACTCCTGTTGTTTAGCAGATGTTAAATAATGCAGACAGTCCCTGAGGGCATGTTGGAAGCAGACGAATGTGATAAAAGACTTAAGGGCTGACCACAAAAAAGCTGTTTTATAAATCCCAAATTTATGAATTTCCACCATCCAAATTTTTTACACACAGTCTAAGCAGCAGTCAGAAACAAAAGATTTTAGCATCTTTGTTGCATCAGTGCTTTTATAATAATTTTTTTAAAATTACTACAACCTAGAAGTAAAAAAAAAAAAAAGCACACATTTAATTACACCATATTCATTTAAAGCTGAACACGTTATTCAGAAATTTGGCCCAAATGTCTGTAGGAATACTCACACCTTTAAAATCTGCATTCTGATGAGCCTTTACAACAGAACAGAAATTGTTCACATCACAATAATGTGTCTAATGAACAAAGGTGGATTACGTCCAGACCTGTCAGGAGCTGAGACCTATTTTGCCTTCTCCAGACCCCACCTTTTTCATTTTCTCAGCAACCCACCCCCAAGTCCCCCCTTCATCTAGCCCACCGCAGGGACCCGACCTTCATTCTCTCTCCACCCGCCTGACCGTTGCCATGGCAACTGTAGCCGAGCAGGCCCCGTCTCCTATCGTGCGCCGATCATTATGCAAATGGTACCTCAGCTTGACCGTAACAGCCTGTAAAATCATATTACGTGCACACAGGCAGGTCATTAAATTGAATTTTCGGCCTGTCGATCGGCTGAGTACCGCACACGAATGGTGGATAAAAAGGCGAGCAATAGCGGAGGATGATGTGGGGTCGTTGTGAGAACACATGACAGTAAAAGGAGGGGTGGGGGCAAAGCCAGGGCTCTCCACCCAAGGCTACATGCAGCTACAGTAGGATGTACTCCATCCCTCTTCCTTTCCATCATCAGACGCCAGCAGGAACACAGCACAGCCGACATCACAGCCTCTTCCACTGATGAAAGGGGCTCACATCACAGGTCTGGCACTGGCTTTGACTGAGACCAAAGGACAGGGGAAGGAAAGCCTCTGAAAAATAACTCGGCTACAGATACATCATCTATAGAATTGATGAGGCTCAGTTCAACCCAGGGCCAGAACGGAGTACAAACACATCACAGGAATTTCAGCTCTATTTTTCATTTCAATGGCAAACACGCATCGCTGCACCGACCAGGAAATTATTTATAACATATTGCCGAAAATGCCAAGCGGTTGCAGAATCCAGACACAATATTTTTGTACAAGATACTCTGTAACACCCAAGAAAGTTTTGCTCCCTCTCTTCGTATGTAGGGACAAGCTATAGTGGAAATATTGAATAAACCATGCACGCTATTAAAGAAAATACTATAGCCGACCATATAAAAATGAAACGCTCAGCACAATCTGAGATTATGTACATAAATCCATTTCAAAAGCATGATGGTACATCAAAATATTTAAAAAATTTGACATTTAGAAATGCGCAATATAATTTTGCCCATATTGCTGTTAGTAAATATAAGTACTTTTTTTTTAAGTGCTTGGTGCTTGCAAAGTATAAAATTGTAAATCTGTAACAGGTTAGAATGACAATATGTATGAAATATATAAAAATAAAAAAAAATACATAAAAAAATCATATAAATAAATACATTACATTTTGTGCATCCCTAAACCAGCTTTACACATTCTCAAAAACTATAGTCAAACTTTGTGTGACAAGCAGGGTACAAGTTCAGCTTTTAGACACCCTACTATACTCTGGAAAAAAATTACTAGAAGAACGCATCAACAAAATGCTGGTTGAAAAGCCAGCTCAGTGTATAATCCTTATTTGCCAAGATAAACCGCGTCAATAGCAGCCTAACATTTGACAGGATTTGCTGAGAGGCCTGGAGAGCATCGAACACATTCCTTAAGGGCTTAACGCGACGTTGACAGCTGGCCGAGTGAGGTCAAGGGTTGCCTTATCTGACACTCACTCTAAAGCTTCATGCTTTATCTTGCAAAAACAATCCCGCTGTCGGGGGAAAACATGTCCGACGGCGGTGATGTACGTAAAAAGTCGTCATATGCTGTGCGTAATATATGAATCTATGATGAAAGCAGTGCTGTGCATTGAGCTGGACAAGCAGAGCTTTTAGCTACAACTGCGGATAAAAATAGGATGTCACTTTAAGCAGATGAAAGCCTGCCTCTTAAGTGGCGAGCTTCACGCTCTGGTACACAATTACAGGTACTCGGACCTGTCTAGCACCATTTCAAGAGCACTCCAGGGCCAGGCTGTCAATGGCGTGCTGAAAGCTATTTGTCTGTTGCCATCAGCGCCAGCGGAATGGAGTGAGACGCTGATGAGCATTGAATATAGAGGAAAACAACTGGCCCTTCCAGGCATGCGTCTCCATCACAAACAATACTTGACCTAGCCAGGTTGATGGGGCCCCTGTATTCTGCCAGGGTGAGAGGGTGGTAATGCTCTCTGACAGCCTCATGCTCAGTAGTAAAGGTATAACAAGATCTATATGTGTGTGTGGCGGAGGTGAGAGCACAAGCTTAACAGGGTTGTTAACTTGCAGCACTGTTGAGAACTGGCATTAAAATTTACCTGCATTGATCGACATTAGTGGAGCTGGGCTGTAGGTCTGCACGGGTGGATAGCTTGTGTTTTCAATTGTTTTGTTTTTTTGCTTGTCTCTGACATACTCAGACTCTGCAAATAGCCCTGCTCTATTATGCATATGTTTGGAGAGTCATTGTACAGGTTCACCTGGTTTCATGGCCTAACCACCATAAACAGTATGACGGAGCAGGCCTGTGTTTCCCAATCCTCCCACCTCTTTATCAGAGGCTTTGTGTACTCATCTCACTGAGCCAGTCAGTTTGCTTTGGCTCACATAGAGAAGGACAATCCAGCAGTTAGCAAACACTTCCTAGGGCACCCCTTATAAATCATTTATCAGCGTCCTCATGTCAAGCCGGGCCTGACTGCCACAATCTGGGTTTGACAGCGAGGAGAGGGGAGGAGATTCCTTCTGAGTCTCACACCAGGTGAGAAAAACTCACAAAATAAGCTACGCTGTGAGTGCACCTCTGTCATCACAGCAGCTCATTGACATGGAGCAGCTGCTATTACAGCTGCATTTCCTCCCTCACTATGGCTGTCTGCAGGTATCAGACACTAGCGTGCATCCTGAAATCCGCATTATGCCGCGACTGTTTAAAATACAAAGTGCCTAGAGACGACAGAATGGATGAGGAAACGGATTGCCTAGCGGTCAGAATTAAATCCTCAGTGCTGAGAATAAAGCGGTGTGGATCCGGCAATCTACACTACCTCGGTTGGTTAACCACCCGCACGTCTGGTATCCGCTCCTGGGTTCAGTTTAACCCAGATCAACAGACCTGGATAAAAAGGTGGGATCTGTCTGTTTGCTTATGAACAGCATTACCTCCCTCCTCTTTAGCAGGTTAGACTCAGCGTTGGATGAATAATTCAATAGTGCATCCATGGGCTCTGTGGCGGTTCCTGATAAAAGTCAAGGCGCTAAAATGGATCAGTCGATTAACTCGTTTACACAAGGCCAGGCCTCCCACCTTCTACTCCTATTCTCTCACTCTTCTGTCCCTCAGCTACCAGTTGGGAGATAAGTGGTTAACAGGAGGCATCGCAGGGGCAAGGGCCCTGACAGACAGAGGAGTGCAGAGATTCACACTGTGGACACTGATGGATCGCCATCCAGAAGCTCCTCCCTGATGCCATTAACCTTCATCTGGTGGAGAAGGGGAGCAGGCTGAGGAAGCTGGGTTGTCTCTTAGGTGGCCTAACTACATCTGGTGCCCAGCACAATCTCATTATTAGTATCTAGGGGACAGGACGATGTACGATGCATCACAATAATGCCAAGACATATCAGATTAGTCTTTGCAAATACGGTGGAAGAGTCACCTAAATTTGAAGTACAACTTTTGAAAGTAGTAAGGTGGACAAAAAATAGGAAATAAACAACTGATTTATAAAAACAAAAGTTGATATCAATATGAAAACAGTCACTTAGTCAGTTCTTATCCTGTGCACAGATAACATTTATTAGTGATGTCAATTTGCAGTAGGAAAAAAAACAATTCTGTCAGGACTTTTTTTTTTAAATGGCAGAGGAGGGGAAAAAGGTCAACACAATTGGCCCAATGCTTCAAAGAAGGTCATAATAGGTCATATAGTTTAATGTGGCCATGATTCTGGCTTCAGGCGCTTATTGAAAAAGATATGGAATATATGATCAAATCAAAGATATAAATGACCAATTATCCAATTATTAAAATATATGTTAGTTGCAGCCCTAGAGAAATTGCAGGGTAAGAATTGATTGGAGGGGATGAATTCATGGCAGTCTGTTTTTCCCTTAGCATTAATTTATAAAGGGTGTCTTAAATGTGCTGACATAATAGGGACTCCACACTCTGCTCCCTTTAGTCATTAAATCACACGGCCCCTCCTGCCAAAGTCCTGACTTTAATCTTATCAAAGCTGTCTGACCACACTCTACTCAGCACAAGCAGGAAAAGAGACGTGTGTGTGTGACTCTGTGTGTGCGCTTGTAATGTCCTGACTTCTAGCTTATACTAACGGCTGCTCAAAAGAACACAGTCTACAGTCTCTCTCTCATCATCTCTAAGGAGTGCACTTCACTTGTCTCCTAACACACCAGTGTGACTGCATTGACTGACGTCTACACACACAGCGCATGGATCCTCTGTGACTCAAAGATTGTGTGAACACGGATCAAAGGGCTACATACCTGTTTGTGCATTTCAATGTTCAGCCCATAGGACATCTCATAGTACTGAAAGAAAGAGAAATGAAAAATACTCAGTTTTTTTTTATTCCATCCGAGGAACATCAAACATTTTCACCTCACATCAGAGAGTAGAGAAAAGAAAGTCAGATTCTAGTGAAACATGAGGGGAAAAGAGGAGAACAGGCTTTTGCTGCGCACTTCAACATCATGTCCCAAAACAGCCTCTCATTTCTGCAGTTTCTTTTTCTCTAAATTATAACGATAAAAGTTTACAATGGAAATCCCACATGGTTTTGAGGTCAGAGTTCCCATACGTTCTGACCAATTAAATCCTATATGTCCCATAAATCTTTTTATGGTAAAAATAGTATTTTATTGGTCAAAAGGTAATATAATAATTTTTCACAAAAAGCTATTTGTAGCCAAAATTGATATTCAAGCAGAAAAAAAAAAAAACAATAGGAAATAACATTTCCACTAATTTCATGACTGAAAGTGACAATTTTACAATTTTGACTCTGGGAAACCTGTTCACATAAACAAAATTTTAAACCATATTAAAAATGTTTTTTTTTTTAAATGCCTCACCTTGTTCTACCAAAACCTAGTAAATAAATAAAAATAATAATAATAAAAAGAAAGATTTAAAAACACCCTGATCCCTCTGCAAGTCTAGATATTGACGCTATCAGCTCAAACAGTCAGCATGGGGATTCTACATGGTGTTTACCTAACCTCTCCTCCTCTTTCTGACTGACATGCTTTTTCCTGTGAATGGAATGTTTAACTAGCGTCCCTGGGTATTGGTTAAAGTCATTGCTCGCATGTTTACACAAGATAAGAGAATACACTTCCACAGTTTAACCTTGTTTAGCTACACCACGAAAAGCTTTGTTTTTCCTCTCCCTATCATAAATCCTAACATGAGGCTGTTTTGATCTCCTGAATGTCTACGATTGAATTTAGGGCTTTGGCGTTGTGTAAATGATTAAGCCCGTGATTAAGATTAACACTGAATTTATGTAGCCGTTTGTTTGTGCGGAAAATCTTGTAATCAAAGACGGAACGCTGCAGAGACTTTGGATTTCTGTTGCGATCTAGTATTTTCCCACAGACGCCTCTGGCACTCCTCCATCACCCCTCACCCAATTTACAGCCATGCATTTGTCTGAGAGCAGCGTCTCCTTGGAGAATAATCAGATCCACACACAGAGGGAGGTAGAGAGAAGGGGGAGAGAAAAGGGGGAGAGAGAAGAGGGGACAATGCTGTGGTCATTGACCCCTACGGTTAAGGGTTGGCGTATGAAAGGGCCCGAGGCTAAGAGCAGTCAGTCAGGGCCCTTTAATAAAGCAGGAGGCTGAACTAAAAGCACCAGAGGGGGTTTCACAAACACATTCTAAAACACACACATACAGAGAGACACGCAACAAGGCATCTGCCTTCGCCCCAGCTACTAGTAATGGCAGCTTACATATTGGCTAATCTTACCATGACATAATGGCGCTGCATCTCTGTCTTCTCATTGGCCAGTTTGTCGTACTCCACTTTAAGACTGTGATGAAAACAAAACAAATCAGCTACTGAACAAACATGTGTTTTCACTGCTTACACCCACAAAAATAATCCACAGTGCAAACATGAAGCTAAACAAATAAATTCACATTTTACAAGGCTTCATTTTAAAAGTAATAAAATCAATTTTAACACTTTAAATTAGGGACGCAGCGATATTAAAATTCTGCCTAATGAAAATAATAATATTTTCATTTATGAACTAGTATAATAACACTTTTCACATTATAGCGGATAATAAAAACCTAAACTGCTTTTTAAAGCAATAAGAGTAATAATAAAATCACAAATAGATAAAATAACAATTTTGTCACTCTCACATCAGCAAACGTTCAAGTTTTGGTAATGCTAAAGTGAAGTCAGACATAATAATAAACAAAATTCACACAAAAAATATGTCCTTTTTGGGTAACACTATACAATAAGGTTTCATTTGTTAACTACTTTAGTTAACATGAAATAAAGATTGAACAATAGCTACTTCTACAGCATTTATTAATATTAATTCTTGTTAATTTTAACATCTAACACATTATGGAATTCAAAAGTTGTATTTGTTAACATTAGTTAATTTGTGAACTTACATGAACAAACAATGAACTGTATTTTTATTAACTAACATTAACAAAGATTAATACATACTGTAACAATTGTATTTCATGTTAGTTAATACATTAACTAATGTTAACAAATGAGACCTTATTGTAAAGTGTTACCCATTTTTGTACTAAAATATTAGATGACAGCTGCAGTAATCAAAAATCTAAAAACAGGCAGAATAAACATCTACAATTAAATGTCCATAACATTAGCTAATAACCAATATGGTGCCGATACATCATGCACTTTTACTTCACATTTTTTACCATTAAGCACACTTTAAAAATAAAATAAAACACAAATTAGATTTATTTTTCCTCTTTCGCCTGTGAAACACAATTAGGCCAAGCGGTAATTGTACAAGCTACTTTACAGCCATATAACTCTAAATTATTACCTGTGATACTGGGCTTGCAGGAACTGAAATTCGTCTTTGATCCTGTCACAGGACTCCGCCACAGTGAATTTGAAGCCTGGCTGACCAGGCTGGTGGGGCGCCTGAAAGACAGCCATCACATCAATCAAACTCAATTACATCCTCAGAGAACCAAATTTGTTTTCCACCGACTGCAGAGCGAGCCTCTAATGCATTCTGGGCCCTGGGAGAGCAGCTCTAATATTTCAGCCTGAATGAGGGCTGGGGGTGACATCCACGCTACAGTGACATCTGGGAGATAGCTGGAGCACCAGTAGCTCTCTGACAAAGGAGGCGGGGGGGAATCTTTACAGTTCTAGGTCTGCCGTTTTAGTGCCTCACATAAACACCGGCGGGAGAAATGGGGTCGCCTCGCTTGGATAGGTCTGAGCGTGCCAAACTACGCCTGTAAAAAGCTGTTGTTTCCAGCCTCTCTTTCTCTCTCTCTCTCTTTCTAAACCAGGTGCTTGTGAAAAAACATGAAAATTTACCTACAAGAGAACAAAGATGATTTCTTTACCATTCAACATCAACTCTTTTATTGACAAGAGGCTTCAGAGGTTTTTACCCCACTTGATTGTGCTTCCAACCACCCTGCTCTTTCACTTCAAAGCATTATCACAGGCACCAGGGCTTAGCAAATCAAATGAAGGTGCACATCATGCACATCAGGATGTCGTTCGTCATGGACGGGCGGCTCTGCCCTTGCTCTCCAGCTAAACTGATGCAGATGTAGCAATTATGTTCCATATCAGTTCAAGATGCACTTACCGGATGCCGGCCCTGTGGATACATTTTGAAATGTATCCTTTATTTTTTGGAGGTCTATTGGGTGGGGGGTGTCCACTGGCACGCCACTGTACTGTAAAAATCAGCCGGACACGAAGCCAACTGGACGCTGGGGGCAAAAATCCTCTCAGATCTCGGTTGCTGGAACCCAAACAATGAAAAATAAACAAACAGACGAGGAGGAGACCGTTACATTCAAGCAGAGGGTAAAAATGAGTGTTGGACATTTAAACTTGCGGTTGAGATACATATTTTCACCTGCACTTTGAAAACAACTCCGTTCATTGTGTCAGGGGAAAAAACTACACGCTCGAGCGAAACGACACATTCTCTGCTACTAAAAAAAAAACAGGAACATTGAGAAGAAATTTGGTGTTTTTCTTTGTTTGGCAACTGATATTTTGACAGGACCTCATCTAGCACTTCACATTGCTTGAAAGAAACCGAATAAGAAGCCCGTAAATGAGTCGACAAAGTGATAAGTGATGAGCTCAGTCAGTGTGTGAGTGTGAGAAGCGTTTCAAGTCTTGGTTGGTTGGATAACGAGCTATTGTCGTTAGCTAACCTGCTAGCCCACTGTACCTGTCTTTGTGCGCCCGAACTGCCGAATCACTTCCACTGTTCCACTTCTGAAATGTTAATCACGGCTTCAGTATTTGAGAGAAAAATATGGTTCCTGGTTGACGCGAACGGTGGCGAACATCTCTCGTGCGCTCGCTCTATCACAAGAAGCGACTCGATGAGAATCAGCTTCTCCGAGGCAAAGAAATAAAGAGACGCCAAACTCCACGGCGCGAAAAAAAGGTTCGTGTAATCCCCAGAAAACACTGCCAAAAAGATACTTCCGAATTTGAAGAGGTTTGGGACGTTTAAAAGTGTAACGTTGTACTTCTTCGCCGCTCGAGCATTTCCCCTTCGTCCAGCAATGCAAGCCTGTGCCACACACAGACAGTCTACTGACACGAGGGCTGAGCCACTGCGAGAGCGCCTCTTGCTAGCCAATGAGATGAGAGAACCGAGAGTTTCGCCCTGCCTGCCAATTGCAGGGCCGCGTCCCCACGTGGGGACTGCATCCTGATGCATGACATCATACTCGCCATTTTAGATCAGAACAGGTAGCTCGTAATGCAGTCGCTGAACATTTCTAGGTATTTTTGAACAAAGTGGACCGATGTCACAGTCAATGTCTTTGTTTGGAGATCTAACACAGTCACAGTATAGACCCAGACGACGTTCTGAGCAGGAAAACAACAACATTGTGTATTACAAACACTATTATTTATTATTTATGTCGGTTAAAGCATTAAATGTTTAGTAGCCTAGGTTAGAAATCTGCCTTAAAGTTTTTTTTAGAGGAAAACGGTGAGATTACACACATCAATAACGTTTGTGTGTACATCTCACGGTTAAAAATAAATAAATCACAAATTAAAGTAGGTATATATAATACGCATAACTTCTAATCCGTTTAATTTTCCTATTTAAATAACGCAGGTTCAATCGGTGTTTAAAAAACATTATTTTCAGATTTCTCAAGCTAATGTCGCTTTCATAACATAATGTACCCAACGTGGACATCTATACGAATATGACATATCGTCAAGATGGACAGATAGCTAGCGTTGGGAATACGATGATTGTTCAGGTTTGATCTCCGTGAACAACAGCCATGTCTGAACTCAGAGGAAGAAGCGCCCAATCCCGTGCAGTTTCTTCTGTTGCACCCACGTGGGATCCCTTTGCGGCTTTACAGCTTCTCAGCCAATCACAGAGTAGCATTCATATTCTCTCGACTGCAATTGGACAGTAAAGGTTAAGGCTGTCATTCAAGAAGGTTTGTTGTCAATCAATACCACGCGGGGTCAAGCGCTGACAAATGCCTGTGCTTCTCGCTCTTCTGCCCGTGAATAGTGCCTGGAATGGCTGCTTAATTAGCTTCGAATGGCTTTTCTTTCCAGTTCAAACAATCTGTTACTACCACGTGGTAATGAGAGCCTTACATAAAACAAAGGAGCAAAGGAGCATGCAAACACTTAATAACATAAAAAAAATCCCTTCGCTCATAACCACATGTTACTCACATATAAAATAGCATCGTTATACACTATAAGTTGATTTTATTACTTGAAAAAGGAAATAAATTAAGAAAATGTAAAATTATGTCTAAACATGATGATATTTGTTTACAAACAAGTTAGTATTTAGAGAGAAATTAATGCTTTGTGATTAGGGCATTTAATATTGTATGGTGTATAATATTGTAATATCTTTTTTTTTTTTTTAGAGAGAGAAATCTCTTTTTTATATATACAAAAATGATCTAACATCCTATTTTTTCCGCTATTCCTATTTTATTTATTATTATATTTTTATTGTTTACTTGTTCTTTGCATATCACATACTTTTCTATTGTTGTTTACTTGTTCTTGGATTTGCGCATTTCATACTTTTCTATTTTATAATATGCATATCAATATGGATAATATACAACATATAAATACCAGGGTGGTCTTGTAGGAAAAAAAAAATGCAATGCACCATGAATTTCCTTAATGTTTATTCCAGGTCTGGGACTACTTACAGCTCAGTGATGTGAAGTCTTTAGTATTTATGGACTGTGGTTTTGGTTTTGAATCGAGGGTGTCATGCATAGAGACACACGTCATGTTCTGTTGTTGGCCTGTGACTGATACTTTTGATTCTGTCCATCCTTTTGATAAAAAAAGGGAAAAAATCAGGAGGTGCTTATCAGGGCTGTTCTTTTGGCTGAAAGAGAAGGAGAATGTATGTGTGTGTGTGGGTGTCAGAACTGGCAGACTAATCTCTCCCAGGCAACCCCCCATCCTCCTCAATAGAAAGTGCTTGGATTTAGAGCAACAAAAGACTAGGCCTAACCCCAGGGAGAAGGCCAGGGCCCCTCCACCCACACAGACCTCCTCACTGTTTATTTACACGGAAACCCCAGCCACTGTGAAACTCCCACCCCCAGGATTTACACATGCCACTATTTGCAGAGGTGCTTTTAATTCTTTGCAGAACAAGGATCGCCTGCCCCGCTCTCAACCTGAGCCGCTGCCCAGTTCCCACACGTACACACACACATATACACAACCTAAACACATGACCGAAAACAATCCAGCCACTCTCAGACATTTGAGTAACTATGTGCACATATTCCAGTTTTTCAGCTCGTCTTGTGTTTCTCCCTCTCGCCATTGTAGATGGCTCTTTCCTGTTCTGGCTCAGCTGTTGTTAAACATTCAGTATAATGCCAGTTCATAAGAAGGCTATACATCTTGTGAGCCCTTAATGGTTTCATGCACGCTGAAAACGAGGCACAGATAAATAGTTGAATCAGCACCAGCATTCATCACCATCCGATTGGTGCCTTATGCAGATTTGCTCAGTATGTGGTCATTAATGTGACGCACATAAGAAGCCAGGGTGAAATGTAAACTCTCAGCCCATAAATGAGTAATGCGCCACACTCTCCACCATATTCAATTGGAAGGTTCCCGCTCATGGAGCATAAAATGGGGGGCTTATTTCCGTGATGAGTGAGTATTGTGCCGCAGCGCTGTCTCCAGGGCACTGACATGCTTGCGCTTTGGTACCTAAAAGCCAGGAGAACAGAGAGTGCAATCACACACACACGCATTCCAAGCCCACAATGGGCCCAGTGTGTGGTGAAGGGAATTGAATGGCCCACAGTGTATCAGGGTGACTCGTCAGGCTGTAATCAATGCAAACAGGATGAAAGGCCTTATCAAAAGGGACAAATGCAGACGTGAACAGTGTCGCCAAACAAAAAGGGATGGAGCCGTTGGCAGAGGCTCCGGTCCAGGCTGAATGCAGCCAGCAGCGGGGAAACAGAGCCAATTACTACTCTGAAATTCTAATTCTCTGACATCAACAGCCACTCATTGATATCTTAAAGCCTCAAGTACAGGCATTAGCACTACGTGCTGCAAGCTAACGGAAATGCATTGTCTCTGCACTGCACTATACACAAATTAGATCGTCTGATAGTCAAATTATTTTATACTTTGGCTGAATGTGACTTTATGATGATTAGTCATTAGGGGTGTAACAATATATTGTAATTTTGTATTTTTGGCTAAGCAGAATCATGAATAGTCTCTTCTGGTGTCACCATTGACAAAGAATGACAAATTCCAAGCCTATTCAAGTTCATTAAATTTAGCATTTTTATTGACCTGTTCTTTTGTTTACAATATGTGTTAGAATTAATCATTTAAATAAAATAAAAAAACATACAATTTTAACTCTGATTTGGCTTTGTTCAAAGCATCGTGAGAGTAGCGTATACCATGAGATTAGTATTGCGTATCGAACCAAGTCATGTGATGAGTATATAGTTACACCTGTTAGTCGTTTATTTTTTGTATCGTTTTCTCTGGCTGTCGCTAATAAACGCAATCCTACTCATTTTGACATCACTTCAAGCGAAGATCTCATTACATGAGAGTGTCTGAAAGGTACAGCTGCCTGAGCAATTTGCTGGAACCGCCAAGGGTAAAACGCTGGCAGAATGAACAGTAAAGATCCCCCAAAACCTCTCAACCACAATGACCTTCTCACTGTGTTGTCGTAAAAATCAATAGCCCTGTCTACACTGCTTTAGAAGGGGCCTAACGGCCAAAGAAACGCCTCTCGCACACACTCCCTCCGGCCTGTTAATATTTCACTACCAGTCAGATGGTCATTTTTTCCTCATTTGGAGGATCTGTTGAGAGTATATTCATATCCTCAGAGCAAGGGTTAATGCTATTCAGCCTCTGACAATAAAATGCTACAATGAGTCCCGTTTTGAGAACACAGCCGCATTAATGACTATTGTGCGCAGCGACTGACTCATCTGTCAAGAGGCTTGTATGCTCCCATTTACAAAGCCTCTCCTCCTCCATAATGGTAACGGCCATCATTTATTCCGCTCAGGCTGGCAGACTGTGTGATATCAAACCCTTGAAGTCTGACCTCCTGTCAGGCATTCTTAGCTACAAAAAGCTACTGAAAGCCTCTCTTGTGCCATTGTTGATTAGCAATCCATTAATATAGAGCATCACGTAGCTTCAGGTTAACCGCAAACCAGCGAGACGATGACACTCGAGAATACATTTTTTTTCTCTCCTACGAAGGGATTTCAGTGTTGTTGTAAACATGGCGCGACCCCCTCCGCTCTCTTGTTAGCGTCAAACCCGTGGCTGCAGCGGCAAAAGGGCCCTCTGTTATCCGCGCTCTCGTCTTTTCTCTTCGAGTCACATCTCACTCAGACTAGGCCAGAGCAGAGCCGTTAGATAATTGCTAGCGACACTCACTTCGGCATTTACATCAATTTCACAATGAACCGCTAAAGTTCCCAGAGCCTTTCCTTTGAACTCCCAGAGCACAAACCGCTCCGTGTCTCTGTTGGATTCGGTCGCTCTCATTAAAGTGGAGAGGGATTAGTCACTGGGAGGGAGATTTTAATGGAGTATTGTGTCATTATTATTCCACACTGATCAACAAGGTCCTCTCACTCGCCACTGTTCCCCCAAACAACCCCTACCGCAGATTCTTGGGTCTAGCGCAAATTGTCCCCAAAGGATAAAGAACACAATGGGCCATAATCAAGGTGTAAACCCACCACACCTTGCAAGACGATGCCATTAGCATCTTGAAAATAGGAGAATCTGTTCTGTTTTTCACATGCCTCCCCCTCTCTGTTCACAACATCATTGTCAGTTTATGCCCACCCCCCTAAAAGATTAATCCGATTCTAATTAGATTCTGCCTCTCTTGTATTTTCACACAAATCAACACTATCTGTTGTACATCTGCGAAGGTCTCGTTTCTTGCGGCAGCAGTTAGATAAAATCAATGGAGTGTGATTGATGTAAGCTTTGTGCCTGACAGTTCTGTGATGAATCTAAGCAAAACTAATTGTCTGACAGATTTCCAGCGTGTGCGCGCTCATCTGCGAGCGCAGAGCTGCTGGGGAGAGAGACGGCGAAGCATATTACAGGAACGTTGTTGTGCATTATTTTGTAGATCACTTCAAGACTGCATGGAGATCTGTTGCCATGGGAACTGAAAGCCCAGTGGATTGTGGGTCAATCACAGGGAGACTTGTCTGAGCAGATAGAAGGGGGAGTCGTCTGTCTGCAGCTGAGAACGCCACCCTCGGGGAGCGCTGCAGGTGGTGGCCTGGGTCATCATGCCATCAATGTGTCAGAAAGCGTAGCAGGGACCCTCAATATGTAAGCATGAAACAGTAGGGCTGTTATTTTCACGTGCATGCCAGCCTGGACTCTAGACTTTAGGGGGCTCCAGAAATTCTCTCTAATGCTGCAAGAAGATGCTTGCTTCCTCCCCCTTGCAACAAACAGCTTTAGCGTGCTGTCGGCTCTCATAACTGCTCTGTCGCTCGATGCTTTTCCATGCCAGGAGACTCACCGCAGGTTTCGAGGGCTGTCTACATGCCAAGTTGTTATCTCCTACGTGCTTGTTACTCACTTCCAGAATGTCATATGCAATGAACGCCGCTATGCTTGCTTTCCGCCACGCACACAAACTGGCATGCAACTGTTCAATCAAATTCTGTTCAGAAAGGCTTAATAAAAAACAAATTATATTCATTTTCAAAGCTGGAATTAAGAATGCTTTAGCCAAAACATAATCTCTTTGTAAAGGTGCAGCACATAGTTGCCATGGAAACAAGTATGAAAAGTGCAATCCAAAGAAACACAACAACGTATACGTTCGTATGATAAACCATGACTCATATTTCACTAAATACATTTGCTTTTTCTAGATAAGCAGTCTGGCAGTTCATTCTTCTAATTGACTTATAATGGAATGAAAGGATGGTTGTCCAGTCAACCTGACCCTGGACTCAACAAGTTAACAAATGCAGGCAAATAACCACGCATCAAAACCGATTATGCAAAGTAATGCATTAAAGTAATATTTAAAAAAAAAAAAAAAAAAAAAAGGCTTTCAGCGCAAGTGAATGCTTTGAGAAGGATTAGGAGGCAGATTAAGTTATCAGTTGTCTGGCCAACAGTGGTGTTGTGTGATTATAGAGATGTATTGCAAGCACCGAACGCAGATATGACAATAATAAAAATTGTACCCCGTGCCCGAGAGGCCAGAGGACCTCTGTTTAGAGAATCTGCCAAACCACACTCGTGGGAGGAACAGAAGAACTCTTTGACAGTTCTTGAGATGGGAACTCTAAGGAATTTAATGATTCTGGTTTCTTAACGATTCCATCAACAGTTCTTTCAAATCTGAGGAAGAAATGATTAGAAAACAAAAATGCAAGTTTGCTGTGAAATGATCACTTCAATAGTAAATATAAAATAACAATGAAAACTTATGGTAAAATATTTCAATAATGTTTTTTTGGTATAAAATACCGACAAAACTCTTTATTTGTCTCTTCAACTACACATTGTCAACAGCCAGTCAGTAACTCTTCTGATTTAGGGGTCTCAAGAGAAGAATGAATCAGATTATTTAATAAACTCTCCAAACAGGTCATAAGAGTCTTTCACTTGTAAAACGATTACAATGAGGAGTCGGACTTAAAGGGGGATAATTCACCAAAAAATTACATTTCTGTCATCCTTTATACTCACCCTCATCCATTAAGTTGTTCCGAACCTGTATAACTTCCTTTCTTCTGTTGAACACAAAAGAAGATATTTAGAAGAATGTCAGTAACCAAACAGTTAATGGACCCCATTGGTTTTCATAGTATTTTTTTTTCCATACTATGGAAGTCAATGGGGTCCATCAACTGTTTGGTTACTGACATTCTTCTTCTTAAAAAAAAAAATTGTGTTCAACAGTAGAAAGAAATTCACACATGTTTGGAACAACTTGAGGGTGAGTAAAGTTGACAGAATTTTATTTTTTTCAGTGAACTATCCCTTTGGATACACTGAATAATCAGACTTTACTGGTCGCACTGTCTGTTCACTTGAGGACTAGACTTCACAGGTCTAACTGTATTTTTCTCACTGAATAGCAATGCAGGGAACACTTTCAGAGTATTTTAGCACAGCGATCCGACGACACATGCAAAAACTGTGAACTAGACCGAACACCCAAAATCATTTGGTTCTGGTATTCTTTTTAAAAATTATATTCAGAACCAGTTCTCAGTTCCTGTGATAGGGACCCAAGCGGTCACAAGATGAATCACACTGAGATGTAAACGATGTTGCGATGTTGGCATCCAAAAAGATGTTTATTAAAAGCAGATGTGAAAAATGCAAATAAATATGGTTAAGAGTTTAAATAGTACAAAAGTTATTAATAAAAACAGTCTAAAAACTAGAACTGGTACTAAAAAAAGTACCAACTGCCCTCTTCAGCAATTGAGGCCAGAGTTTTACTGTGGTCAAGCAGTGCTACAATAACCTTGTCTAAATTTACTCTAAAACCACAATCCATCTGCTAGTCTCTTGCTTTGGTCTGCCATCTTATATACACATCTTTCCCGCACTTACTAATTGCAACATACCATTACCAAGTTATCTCTTGCCTCACCATATGATTAATACATAAATACATAAGATTATTAAGTACAAGAGTTAAAAACAACATCAGTAAATACAATTAAAAGGATGGATAAAACCAAAACAAACATTTGTACAAACATTATACATTAGCTAACATGAGCGTTCCTTACAGGTTCACGCCTTATTTAAGGCCATGCCCACTCAGCTAAAAACAGAAATATAAACCATCAAGTAAATGTTATAAAATGAACAGTAAGAATACAATAAAAACAGTGATGGAAGACGACTTCAAGGTCTAGTCTCCATCACATTTCCCAACCCTAGATTTCACATATCTTCAAATTAAGCAATAATATACAAGAGGCTGTGCTATACTGTCACTGTATTGTTGAAGCTAAAGGGCATTGCAAATCTTTTTATAAAGATTTTTTTTTTGGTGAAAAAACTACATTTGGCTTTTGTTCCTGTCCCACACCTGAGCTCCATCAGGGTGACCATGTACTCAGTTTGACGGTAACGTTCGGACAGGCTCGGGCAGCCAGTGCTGCTTTCACAGAACAAAGGCTGGGGCTTATACTTCACACGGCCCCTATTCATTTTCTTCCAAGATACTGTAATTTCATGACTTCCACACCATGGAGAGTCTCTTTTCTTATTTCCTGCCACAAAAGCAATAAAGCCCTGCTCCTCCAGGCAAAATTGCCTGTGCACAAGCACTCCTATAGCTGCTGACTGACACATGCTCCCTAAAAAAATTACTCCTCCATCTACGGTGCTGTGCCGCCTCAGAGGGGGACTCCATTCCATTATTAAGTTGAAAACGAGAGAGAAAGATAGAGAGGGAATGTAATAGAGTGATACGGTGAGAGAGGAGGAGAAAAATGAGAAGGACGACTAGAGTCAAAGAATAATAGAGAAGCCAGAGAGCGAGAAAAGAGGCAGGGGGAGAGAGAGATGTCTTTTACGTGGAACAACAGATCGATGGATAGAGTGGGATTTCTGACAGGAGATGAGGCCTGGTGTTAAGAGTGAGCGTCTAGCTGGAACCATGGCCTTTCTGCAAGAGATCGCTCACTGGGACGAGAAGATCCGTGAAGATCCGCACTTCTGATCTCACCAGTGGGTCTGCAAAACAATCAGCTGGAAATGACATTGATCACTGGTCTGAGACCTATACGTTGACGCAATAGCTCCCCTTGACATTCGGCCATTTAACAAACAAAAACAGCCATGTGATAACGACAGAATCCTCACAGCGCTGATATCGCTGGAATGAGGTCATTACGTTTGCTAATTTAAGATTTCTGATATCATATGGCACGAGGAGCTTAATAAGAGCGAACAGAAGCCATGCAAATTAATGTGGTTCTACAGTGTGAAACTAAGCCTCTTATTTTTCCTTCAAATGAGGATTTAAATTGACTTCCTTTTTGAAATCTAATTATTAGCCTGTGCCCTCCAAAAGTCTCCCTGAAAGCGCCTCCAGCATGCCGCTTATTAACATACACACAACCAACGGCAAGCTTAAAACAAATTGTATATTTAGCGTGTGGTAATGGGATTAAATCCAGCTGAATTCAGGAGTGTGTCTCGCGTTTAAACGGCCCCAATATCACAGCTTCATTACGGTAGCTCCTCCACTTCTCTCGGCTCTGTTTACACTCAATTTTACTCCTCCGCCTCCCCCGTTCAGTCGCGCCTCTCAGCTATTCAACAGATTGTGCTCAAATACTGATCCAGAAATCTAAGACAATCATAAATAATAAAAGATTACACCAATCTCAGAGCATGCTGGTAGTTTCCCAGCAGCAATGAGCACACAGAGAAGTAATTGTTAGCCATCTGTGCACCAGATTGGTAAGAGAAGATGGTAAACAAAGAGCACAGTGTACCTGCTACATTGTGCACTCCTAAGCCAGCCAACATTAAAGGCTTTGATGACGTGTGGCGGGCAGGAATCGAAGCATGGTCCAAAATATTTTCATGCAGATCCAAATACGTGGGCCGACATCCCAGGCCTGTGATATTGCCGCCACTTTTGCCTAATGAATGTGTCGCCGTGTGAATGCTGGTGCAATGTATCACTCTGCAAGTGAGATGGAGAAAGAGATTGGTTAGAGAGTAATTAGAACGGCAAATGATTGCATTTACATCTGACACATTTCATGTTCCAGAGGGTAAAATGATGTCATAAACGTTCCGTCTTTGTAGCCACATTAATCATTCATCCCAGAGCCAAGACTGGTTTTACTGGAGCACTGATATCACGCAAGGCGTCATTTCCCATAAGGCTTATTGCTGAGATTTCTTTGCTGATCTCAAACCAGTTTGCCTTAAAATGGACCATGAAAGATGTCGAGATAATCAATACAAGGGTTTCCGAGCATTATTCCACTGTTACGAGTATCCTAATTTTGTGCGAGTCAAATGTTTTTACTTTATTCCAATCTTATGAATGATTATGCTCCATACAGTAAATGTAAAAACAGTAACCAACACTTGAATGGGGCAAAACATGTTTTGATTGACACACTTCCCCAGTTTCACAGACAAGACTTAAGCTAGTCCCTGACTAAAATGTATGTTTGCTCTGTTAACTGAAAGCAACTTGCACTGACATATCTTAAAATATGTCCTAATTGAACTAAGGCTTACTCCTTGCATGATCCACGCCCTGTCTGTGAAACCGGGCCACTGTGTGTGTCATTTTTTATATGTATGTCATGAACAAGTCATTAGTATGTTGTTGTTATTGTCATTGTCACACAGTTGTAAAACTGCATTATTGGGTGAGAATACAAAAAGACAATGTGCTGCTTAGCAGCTTCCCACTCAGTGTGGGGTGTCTGTCAGACTGATAAAGTGTAAAGGCATTGTGTGTGAGTGTGTACACAGATAAAGAGGAAGATGGAGAAAGTAAAACACAGTTCTTGTGTGCTTCTTGAATCCGAGAGGTCTGCCCAAGCACTCTCCCTCCCTCTTTCCATCACTCTCTCTATGGCCGAGATGCGAAAATACATTTTCAGGTCCAATGAACAGTCCAGAGCGAGGAGAGAGAGGGAGTGGGACCGGGTCTGCTCATGCTGTTGCTGTATCTGGAGTGTGAAAGGCAGATTAATCCATATTATCTGACGTGCCACGGGGACTCGCTGGGTGCTCTCTGCTCACTTGCTCCTCAAACTGCTCTGTGACATTTCATAAGATAATTCAGCAACAACAACATCCAGTGTTTCTATATCAAGGTGAATCTCTCCTGTGGAGATTGTGCAGTCATGTGACCTCTGGGATATTGACCTGCCCCGAGAACTCTCTGAAATAGTCCTTGCACAAACAAAAAACATCACTTTCTCAGCACTCTGCATCTTAATCTAAGAGAGGGCTGACCTGGACTGTGACCTCCTCCCATCCCACAGGAATGCCACTAAGGAGAACGAGAGGAAAGAGAGGGAGGGAGAATGTGTGTGAGAGAGAGAAAGAGAAAAATGAGGCGAGTTGAGCGGGAGGATAGGCAGCATTAATGAGCTGTGTTTATGTTCAGCACTCTCCTGTTGATGGCGGTTAATGAAGCCGAGTACAGTTAGCGGAGGGATTGGGACACGCTATCAGTAATTAAAATCCCCCTCATTAGCAGAGCTTAGGAGGGGAGAGGAGACAAACACAGGCAGGTGCACCAGCTGCACTTCTCTCTCTATTTCAGAGGCCGCTGGGGGAATGGTGTGTGTAAGCCTACGGATGTTTGTGTGTGCATGTCTAATGGAAGGGCTGTATTTGCTGTAATCTTCTCCTTTCAATATGTCCCGTGTTTTCATTTTCATTTTTGTCTACTCTAAACTATCAAACCTTTTCCAAAGGTGTTATCTTTAAGCCGCTCAAACAAAAAAAAAAAATTAAACAAAAAGATGAGGGGCCTTAAAAGCACATATTCTTTACATGTAAGATAGATTACAAAAAGGAGGTATAGCCATAAATGGTTCGCTTGCATGCTGTTATTAAGATCTGATAGAACATCAGCAAATATAAACACTCATTAAGGAATAATTGACGACGACTTATTTCAAATTTCTAAAATATTACTGTTCCAATGTATTTTTGAATACAGCCTTGGTAAATAGCTAACTTTTGGCTAACTTTACAAGGAGCACCAAAAGACATCTTGGATTTTGGACACTTGTAATCTTATCTATATGTACTTTAAGGCCCCCAACTTTTGTTTTTACTTCCTTTTTTACACTGAAAAAAATGACTTTTTTTTTCGTAAGTGGTTGCACACAATTGATTTTAGCTACAAGTTGCACTTAATCAATTTTAGTTCAGCTTAATGCATTTGTTTAAATGTAGCTAAAATCAATTGTGTGCAACCACTTACGATACATTTTTTATTAAATTCAATGAATCTAGGCTTAATGATGGCTTAAATGTAAAATGGAATTTGACTTGCGCTTATATATATATTTCCATTCTCAATTTTGCAAAAAGATGAAAAGGATCTTCATACATATAAAGGAATTATGGATATAGAACTCAAATTCCACCTATTTATGCTCTTTAAAGATAAGCAGGATAAATTCAATTCTGGGGTGTGATATTCTCAGCACAGAAAATATTGTACATTAGTATCATTTTTTAAAAGATGATGATGGGTAACAGTAATTCCTCCATGGACTTTATCAGCATAACGACAGTCATTCCTTTAGGGAGTGCATAACAGATGTACAACACACACACAGTTCCTAAACCAGAAGATAGTTGATTTGAATCTGTGTAAAGCCCAAAGGCTCCTCCAAAATACTATATAGCGGTCGATGGCAGCAGTGAGAGCAGAAGAAAAGGAGACATCAAGCAAAACAATTTTTCTTAAGAAAATCTGAGTGGTGCTTGCCTTGCCAAAAGTTGCCTCCATGATGTTACAGTATTTAGGTGTGTGATTACATATGTGATTACTTATATGTCATCAAAGATGCCTTGATGACATATCTAAAAAGAAAACTGACATTATGTTTTTTTTAGCAAATATTAGTAGACATAAAATATTTGTAATATTTAATTCACTGACGAGTTCATAAGACATGTTAAGTAAATAAACACGAATGTTCGTATGATGTAAAATGTAAGTAAACATACGCATCACAGCACTGCATGTGTGGAAGGTATTTTTGAATTATTTGTGTTTACATGCTTTTTTTTTTTCTTGTTGATCAGATTATTTAAGGTCTACACCCCTTTCAACTGGATCGTTTGTGGTGTTTACGTGATGAGCGGATTGGGCCATCATCGGTCTGATCATAAACAGATTATTTGGGTGCATGTAAACGAAGCTAATGATGCTTCCCTTAGCAACATCAACTGATAAACACAGACAGAAAGAAATCGGAAGGGAGAAAAGTGAGAGACTGAGGGTCAGGAGGAAACGGAGAGAGATAGAGAGCACTTTACAATGTGACGGAAGCCCAAAGTGGACTGAACTGTGTGCCATCTCAGCCACAGCCCATGCTGGATCCTGTAATCGGCCCCCGCCACTGAAACCACTGCCGCTGCTGCTGGCAGCCAACACAGACGCGGCCTGGCCTCGGCTTGCCAGTTTGTTTACACAGCATGCAGACCCAGCCATTAACAACGGGAGCCCTGTCAGGGAATAAAAAGAGACACTTTTCATGTCTGAGGCCTGTAATTGTGGCTCTTGTGTGATGTTTTTTTCCCGCTTCTGACCCCTAGCGCTGAGGTCGGGAAGCCGCTTAACATGGGGTTTAGCGTGGAGCAGACTACCCTGTATTTGGGACTGCGGTAGTGCTGAGTGGTGCCTGGGCCCCTGCAGTTGTATGCAATGTCTATAGAGCTGGTAAGTCCCGCCCCTTCCACTAACCCCACTGGACCTCTCGGTTGAAAAATCGTCAATGCAAGTGAATGGGAGAAAATTATTATTTTCTGGTCCCGTTTGAATTGTGCCATAAACGTGAACATATGTTGTCTGTGAATGTTTAATATAATTTTTCGTGTAAAGAATGCTACAATTTAGCGGGTAGAAGTTTGATACGGTTAGACTTTGTGTGAGAGCACTTTGTGGACTACAACTCTTCGCTGCTTTCGACGCGTTTGAAACGTCACCACCACTCGCACACGGACACTTAGCTCACGGATCCCGCTAAACATGGCTGTGTCTTTGGTGCACTTCACCTCCTTCTTTCAGGGAGAGGACAAAATCGTTGAGGTTGGTGAAAACCACGGGTAAGTCAACTTTATGGGGTGACGTCACATAGGCGACATGTAGTCTTTCTCGTTATGTCTTTTCCACAACTGCTAGCCGAAGAATCAGACCATATACTGTCAAACTCGTAACATGAAAAATTATATAAAAACATATGTTCACATTCGTGGCACATTCACTTGCATTGACGATTTTTCAACCTAGAGGTCCACTTGGGGTTTTACGGATGGGCGGGACTTACCAGCTCTATGGCTAAGTCATCTCGTATAGATCGTATTTACGAGTTGAACGCACATGAACGCCACCACAATGTCGTAAATACCAGTGGGGAGCTCGGGATTTTCTTTAAGCCCCGATCTGTACGAGTTGGGGGCGTGTCACTGATTAACATGGCGGAATACACAATACGTAAAGGTATTTAGCTGTGATATTGTCAGGCTTTTCTATTTACAGAGCAGTTAGCTAATCGCCAACACAGAATATGATAGTATTATAATATAACAATGCAACATATAACGATGAGCTGGCAGTGGCCTCATAAATTAATTAAAAACATAAGAATACAAAGTACACCTGATGCACATTTCTTTGTTCTTCATTTTCTAGAACAAGAGTTTAAGAATCTTACTGTATTTTTGTGTAATTAATTAAGAGAAAGTACTCCGCCATCTTGCTCCGACGAAAGTGACTTGAACGCACATGCCGTTATAAGCACGACTTCCCACCTCGTACGTACGAACTTCCCAGGAGGACTTGAACGCACCATAACACATAGACTATTATAACGGTTCCATGGGTACCCAGATCACTGGACGTATTCAGATGAGCGCAGTTGCTACTTACTCTGTGATGTCTTATTTTCCTTCCTGCTCAGACTCTGTTTTGATATTTCATATGGTAGCAAGCTGTAAAAAGTATTGAAGCATTTCCTCTAAAACCCAGAGGCAGACAGACGTTCATGTCCCTCGTCTGCACTCATTGCAAACATGCAGAAAACACTGCGCAGACAATCCTACATGTGGGAATGTGCAGTGCAGTAAACTTGTGACAGCTGTTAATATTAATATCAAGCTCTTTTTTCCTCCTTCCTTTCTTTTTTCCACTTTTTTACATGTATATGCCCAACGCTATTTCACAACCAATTCGTACGAATTCGTACGAGTGATAAAAAAGTGGCTAATTCGTACGAATTCGTACGACCTCTAAAATCGTACGATTTGTCTAAACCCACGTGATGGGTAGGTTTAGGGGCGGGGTCAGGGGTAGGTCATTTGTATGAATTCATACGAATTGGGCAATTCGTAAAATATTTACGATTTAGCAAAAATCGTACGAATTCGTACTAGTGAGGTCGTATGAATTCGTACGAATTAGCCACCTCGTAGAATTCGTACGAATTGCCGTGAGATCAGGCTGATATACCGTATACATGAAAATTGTAATTTTTGGGGTAAGTAAGATTTTGTTTAAAAAAAAGAAAAAAATTAATACTTTTATTTAGCAAGGATACATTAAATGTATGCTATACAAATGCTATGCTTACTATCCATCAAAGAATCCTGAAAAAAATTGTATTCACAGTTTCCACAAAAATATTAAGCAGCACAAATGTTATCAACATCAATCAAATGCAGCTGTTATAAATAATAAATACATTTTTTAAATGTATTAAAAAGAAAACAGTTTGTTTAAATTGTAATAATATTACAGTTTTATGTATTTTTGATCAAATAAAAACAGGCTTGGTAAGCATAAGAGACTTCTTACTAAAACGTTTAAAAACATCTTACTGACTACAAACTATAAAACAGCAGTGTACACATCATAAACATATAACAATGTTACAGTTCCATTTAAAAACTGTTTATGAGTTGACTAACATTTACAGTCAGACAAAACAGCAGGCTTGTGGACACTGGTGGGACAGAGGGGGAAGATAAGTTGGCTTGACTCCTGCTTTTTCCCCTTTGATACCTCCAGATAAGTCAGACCCTCAAGGAATCTTATCTCAGCCTTGTATCCTGTGCAAATGTACAGTTTAGTCTGAGAGATTCTAACAACAGAATATGACAGGGACAAAGGGCAGCACCCCGTGGGGAGAGGAAGGAGAGAGAGAGTGGTGACTCGCGCCTGGGTGACACACAGTTTCTGCCCCCAGCGCCTTGAGACGGCTCGATGAGAGATCTAGGTCTGCGGTACCTAGGAGAGAAGCACTCTTCCACTCCATCACCCCCCAGCCAATGGGTGTAAGAGCGGGGTGTCGACTCCTATTATACACAGAGCCTTCATCCCACAGCACTGCACTGCTGTTACGGTAAGCACAGAGGCCTCGGAGGTGACATGAATTACTGTGGACAGAAAGCACCACATTTGCTCAAGCCCTCTACCTTTGATGCACAGCCACGTACCAAGCTGCTGCAATGGTGAAGCCAGGTGCTGGCTGGGTAATTAGGTTACTGGTGTTCAGGAGCTCCTGGGTGGGCCACGCTGGTATGTGGCATTGGTATAACAGGGTCACTGGTGAAACAGCCACATCCCCTTGCGCTATGAACACACACACATACCCACATTGTGGTGTCTGAGCTCTCAGCCCATTTTGGTAAAACTGTGGCCTGGCAGCGCTTGCCATCCCACCCAGCCTGGGAAGAGCTGAGGTCAGGGCCGTCAGCCAACGCTGGATCACTCTTTTACCACAGATCCATGTGTGTGAGTTTGTGTGAAGGAGGGAGACCCACAAGCCTTATTACAGACTGAGAACTGGACAAATTTGAGGCCTCCATAAAAACAAACACATCCCACACACCAACTTTAAAAGCGAACTCCCCTAGTCGAAGAAAAACACAAAACGTCGGACACAAACGTCCACCTCAAAGTTTCCAAAAGAATATTTACCATCTACACAAAGAGTCTACCATCTACACACATCTTCATAGAGTGTATAGCATTAGAGTTTAAGAACTGAATTAAATTCCAATTCATTTCTTGTATGTAAATTGAAGTAGCGAGCAGGACGCAAAATTGGAATTCAAATGAATTAAAGTAGAAATCAAAATTCATATGATTAAAGGTGCATTGCGCAAGTCTTTGAGTTTTTGCAGAACTATGCCCCCTTCTGGCGACACGCGAAACTGCAACCAGAGTTGTGCACGCGGTTACGTGGAGTTTGCGTTGGGGTTTGGGATGCACTAGAAGCCGGTCTCTTTGAATCCATCTTCTACTTTTGCCAAAGTCGTTTGAGTTGTCTTCGCTGATGCGGATAATGGCGGCGAATACACAAACCTGCCAGACATAGCCAGGTGAGCGTGAACGCGCATGACGTCACGCCCAGTCGATTCCGTCCCGAATCCCTCTTATTTATTTTACTGTACAGGATTATAGAGGCAATCGCAGAGATCATAGAAGGGCTCATTCAGCCCATCAGGCAATTGTTTAAGCATGTATGGGTTAGAAAAACGGGTATTTTTAACATGAAAAGTTGCTTAATGTACCTTTAATGTTAACTAGAAAAGCACACAAGTGGTGACTTTGAGGTTTATAGGCCTTATGAACAGAGATAGAACACTACAGAACGATGGATAGAAAGATAATAACTGACGAACGAAAGTGAAAGTGAGCCGTTTGTGAATTTTGCACAACGCTGGTTTTGGAGCACAGCCTACGTTGCATCCAAATCAAACACCAGGAGGAGCGTGCAGTCAGCTGGGCTGTGTGGAGCAGTCGTCTGTCTCTAAATGATGATGTCACAGCCTTTCGTAGGTCCCCCGGGCTGTGATTTATGAGCTAATCCGGGCTTGTCTCCTTGTCCTCCAGGTCTGTCCCTCCCCAGGGGTGTGCTAATGGGACAGCATGCTGAAGCCACAACACCGCAGCTGCCCTCTCCGCTCCCACAGCCTGCTATCCATCTACTGTACTAACAGAACTAAAATAAGCTGCTGCCCTGCACGCTAGTATACTCTCAGATAATCACACAGACAAACAGCCAATGTATAAGCCTCTCTGCTTGGACATGATGTATACAGGAAACAATTTCCACCCTCTGTCCAGTCCCAGCCTATTTTATAGGAGAAATTACCTTTAGACTGATCATGAAGACACCTATTGACCCATTTCTTCCCCAGATGTACTCAGAAAAGCAATTTATCCCCGCAAAAGTCAAACTGATAGGTGGCAAGATGAATGGATTAAGGCAGGCAGGAGAGGGTGCACTATGCCACAAGGCACTAAATCACCAGATTATTAGTTTCATGGGCGAAGCCCGCGAGAAAATAATTGCTAATGTTCCCAGAGTAACCAAGGGAAATGAAGGTAATGGAGCAATTTATAAACTCTGATTGGTATACATGGAAAACTTCCAGCCCATCTCCTTTGTTATTTTACTGCTCTCGATAAAAAGCACCCTGGGGCGGCTGGAAGGCTGCGGCCAGCCATTAAAATCAATACCGCTGCCGTGTCACTGTTGTTGTTTTCCTTCTCTGTTATTTTTAGTGGCTGGGACAATGAGCCTGCCTCGCTGCTGTAAATCAATGAAATACGAAAAGGATAAAACCACACAGACATCAAGCTCCCATAATTCATCTCTATGCCGTCTTCAACCCACTTTGGGATGAACTTTGGCCATTCATCCAATACAGTGAACACTGTGGTGTGACCACTCAAGAATAAGAATAGGAGAGGTCTCAGCATGTCAACAGAGGAGCTCTTAACCACTACAATCATGGCCGTGTATTGATTGCCCATGACAAGAGAGTTTTAGAAAAACCTGGCAGCTAGTGTTTGTCCTCACAAAAAGGACAACGCAAGAAAGGAAAGTACAATGAAAACAATCCTTTTAAAAGTTCTCTCCTGTATTAATACACCAAAATAAGTAATACGTATGATTCCCTTAAAAAGTGTATACATAGCAGCTCTTTGATGCTATCAGCGTCCCAACGAAACTGACATTATTACATAGTTCTGTCATGAAACTCTAGATGGCGCAGGCTGATAGATCTAACTCATTTGGTAGCGATTACAATCACGTCATTATCTACATACATGCTGCTGCTGCTGCACATGCAATATACATGAATTAACCCCTGTACCAGATCTATACAGGTGGAGCTGGGGAAGGTGGAGGGTTTCTGAAAGCTGCTGCAGACTGCTAACAGCAACACTACCGGTATTTGTTTGAATGTTGAGCCGCAGCTCACTGGCCCCTGATCCAACAACACCAAATTAGCTGTGCTACATGCTCACAGCAATGTCTATGAATGTATTGGTAGTAGTAAGTCCCATACTTGCTCTGCAGCAGCAGCAGCAGCGTAGCAGATCTATTCTGCCTAGACCAAACACATTAACATTGCCATTACCATGCCAATCTCTATTACCATACCAATCTTCCGAGAGTTGTCATGATAGAAATGAAAGCTCTAGCATAAGTTCTAACAGGAAGACTCAACTGTTACGTCACTTATTACCTTCACATCATGTTCTAATACTTGTAGTATAAAAGATCAGTACTTACACATGTCTGAGTTCGCAGATGCTGACGCCAACATTCACCTCCATCCTCCCCACCCTGCCCATACCTCCCAGGGGGTCGGCTGCACCCCTGCCTTCGTCTTCAGGCAGAAAATGCAGATTCCGTTACCCTCTGATTGTGAGCTACGGACGGGGCCTATGCCAAAGAACCTCATAATATAATACTTGCTTGCTCTTGCTGGTCTGTTAATAAATTAATGCTTTGTTAGGTAATTTTGCCTCCCGAGTCTTTCTGGTAGAACTGAGTTTCACTATTTATCCAACCAGTGACAGACAGTTGTTTGAAAAGAGTCATTAGTGGTTTCAAAAGTTTGTCACATGCATTTTTGTACAAAATATTCACTATTTCTGTCTATCATACTGTATGTGCAAAACTTTTTTTTACTTTTGACATGAAGATGCCTTTTTATCCTTTCCTTGCCCTGTGCTTCTAACTTGCTAAATAAACAAATATACAAATTTTTAAGAAAATTACCATAATTTTTTATGTTAATTTACCAGTCTGTTACTATTACGTTAACGGTAACTATTTCATAAACACAATAACCAAAACTTTACCATGTAATCAATTTACATTTGAAAATATGATTCACTTTCTAAGAAGCACCTTTTTTCATGACCTTGAAATGTCAAATAACAGCCAATTCTTTTAAATTTCAGATTTTTGGGGGGGGGGGGAGTGGGATACTTAATTGACTTGAAACTTAAATACACCCTTAAAGATTAGCACATTCACTTTGGCATTAAACTAAATGTGCCCATTTTTCCTATCACCGTCAATAAAATCATTAATTTCCAACTCTGTGATGTCTAAATGGAGTGTTTTGTTGAGATGTATGAGGGCGGAAATGTTCTGCAATTGTAGGTTCCTCTAATGTGGTTGATGAAAGCACAGACTTATCTGGTTAGAGGCTTCATTTCACCCAGACCACACTTTGCCCGATTTATACTTCCGTCACAAGGTGGGTGGTCTGAGCTGCCTCCGCTGTCTTTTTCCAGCCACTACCTACTTCTTCATCCTTAGAAAAGCATCTAAATAAGGCTGTTTGGGCTTCTATAACGTATTTGACCCATGCAGTGACATGCAAGTTTTCATACGGAGATACTTGGCGAAAGCTCAAGAACGTCACATTGTGCATACTGCAACATACACAATCCACTGAAAGGACATATCTCCAAATAACTGAAGTGTTCTTGAAAGCCTGTGCCTTAACCTTACATTCAAAGCATGAGGTGAAAGTAAACCTCTTCTCTGTGGTGTGATTTCTCTCTTTAGTTCTGTGATGGAAAAGCATAAATAGATCAGAATCGTATTACACAGGAACTGAAAGCACACAGATCTTGACCTTATTCTGTAACAAAACAAACATCATCTACGTCTCAACCCAAAGCCCTCAACCATAGTTTCCATGCCACTTCCTTTAGTGTGGTTTGGTTAAACTAGCGTGTTCTCGCTTACATTTTTCACACTCGCTTCGGCATCTCAGATGGCGCATGTGTCGATGTCCCACCAGCAAAGCCGCAACTTTGTTCAGACATGTGCGAGTAGTTATCGCATTAGGCCCTGCTGTCTGTTTAGCTGCTTTGGTTTTTTATGTGGGTGCAGATGAGAGCAAGCTCTTACGTGCAATGGCACGATTGCAATGTGTGTTGTTGTGTGCACGGAGACGTTTGGATCCCATTGGCTCCGACTTCCTGTTATCACATCAGAGAAACCGCGCGAGTAGAAGAGGTGTGGAGAGAGAGAGAAATGAGAGTGAGCTTAAGGAACAGACAGTCATAGATAAAAGGAGATAAAGAGATAGAAATCTGTGAAGCGTGGTAAACGGTACACTCTGGCAAGAAATGCTGGGAGGTCAGTTGTGAACATTTTTTGGCTGTTGCCATGACAACAGACAGCCCTGCCAGTTAGTGTAAGTGGAATTTAGTGTGGAGCCTAGCACTCTGCCCCATGCTGTCACAGAACTAGCTGTGTGCCCCAGCCACAGCGAGTTGACACATCCAGTCCCCCCTTCGGCATGATTTACCTCGCTGTCAGCATATTCAGAAAGAGTCAGACGCGCCCGGAAGTGCCAGTAAAGCACACCGTTATGTTTTGCACGCAGCTCGGAGTGAAAGCATGCACCGTCTCCCAGGAGGACTGGCCTAATATAGAGCAAACAAAAAAAATAAGATGCAGGAAAATCGAAGGGAAAAACTGAGGGGTCTTCGTCGAGCAATCTTCTGTCTGCTAAATGAATAAATGTAAATGTAAATGCAATCACGAGCTCCACCAGTCGACACCCCCCACCCCCGCTATTTATGCAATGCGGTTTAGCTTGCATCTGAGGTCTACAAGCCATGTAATAAATCTGGCTTCTTTCAAATCAGCTTGCCACCACCGCCAGCAGAAGCCTCCCCAAGCAAAATGTTATTCCAACTTGTTAGCGTTTGAAGTCGAGGCGCGCTGCAGTACAGAGGCTGCTCGCATGTGGTTTATGGTCTGTGGGTTTGTTTTTTTCTCTCTCTCTCTTTCTCTCTCTCTCTCAAGATATGGTGTCTCACTTTCCCAGCCAGGATATATCGCCACCGTTCAAGCCACAACTGTCACTCAGAGATAACAGCGGCGCATTGCGATAGAAGGGGAAAAAAAGGGGAACTTTAAAAACAGTCTTGCGGTCGCAACTCATTCAGCGACAACATGAGCTTGTGTACTTGTGCGAGCTAGCGCTTTTTCCACCTCCTGTTCTGAGTTATAGTGCAAGGCTGCAAACTCGCGCTCTGGAGATTTGACTTCCTCCCACACTCTGCCCTCAAGAAAGGGAACTTGTTCTTTTAACCTCGTTAGTTCTGCTAAACTCATGACTTTTACACACCGCAACACGACTTGATAAAAGTGCAGGCCTCTTTGACTCACATTTTTCCATCCGGCCTATGTAAAACAAGCGGTGGGGTGAGCATGGCTGTGCCACATATGACATCCTCTTTGAATATGCATGCTAAAACATCATTAACTCTATTAAACAAGGCAAATAATTTTCCACAGACTCAGCGAGGCAGATAAAGTGCATCTTCAGTTTTTAAATTGCTTGCCGGTTTGACTATACACACTGTTTGAACATGCCTGATTAAATAGTGAAAACCTCCAAAGGACTGACCTTTATAAAACCTACGTAGAAATATCCAATTATAGACTCTGTTGGAGTTTACCAGCAGTTCAGAAAGTTCAGAACTTACATTTTAAAAAAACAATGCCATATTAAATGAATTGGTTTGTTTTGAAACTCCTGCCCACATATTATCACATGGAATATCTCATATCACATTCTTTAAGATAATTGCTAGAGAAATGCAACATGACCTTAATGACTTTTGTAAGCAAATCAATACATTTCACACATAAATGGATGTTTTGCACAGGACTTAATTAAAACACTCAAAGTATAGGCTCAACAAAGAGGCCAGTTTGAGAGCGTTTTAGGCTAGTGTCAGTAAGAATATAAGAGTAATGAATATAAAGAACAAATCAATCAGTATTGTTTTGCATTCTGTGCCTTTGTTTTGTGCATGTGTTTATGGTATTCCATTATAGTTTTTTCCCCCAATTTGTTGTTTGTAGCATGTTTTCTTCTTGTGTAAGGAATAAAAATAGAACTAAAGTATTAACAAATTTGAACAAAAATAGTAAATGGTCAGAATTATTTGCCCCCTTGGTAAATATGATCAAAGATGGCTGTAAAAAATAAATCTGCATTGTTAATCCTTTTGATATTTTATCAAAAAAATAAATAAAAAAAATAGCACTGTATATATACACATATTAAGGGCCCTATCTTGCACCCAGCGCAATTGACTTTGTAAACCGACGCATGTATCATTCCTATTTTGCACCCGCGCAAAGCGCGCTTTTCCCTCCACAGAAGCACGTCGCTAAACTAGGGAATGAACTTGCGCTCCCTGGGCGGTTCAGCGCAAAAAAGGAGGCGTGTTCCGGCGCAAACGTTCCTTCATGCTATTTTGCAGGTTTAGAAAACAATTGCGCCACTAACCAGGAAAAAATAGTTTAAAGTCAGTGGCGCATTGCGCATGTTATTCATGTGCTATTTTAAGGGCGCATGCTTGGCCATAATCAATGTAGCGTGTGCACAACGCGCATACACTTTGATTGTCTCATCTACACAGAAGCAGCAGTTTTCATTTTTGCAAATCATACATTATTACGATAGATAGATAGATAGATAGATAGATAGATAGATAGATAGATAGATAGATAGATAGATAGATAGATAGATAGATAGATAGATAGATAGATAGTTAGATAATTTATTATAAAAGCATACATCTAACTTACACATTTACCCAAATTATCATACGCCTTTTTAACCGAAGTTAATTTGGGTGGGTTTCTCCTTCCCCAACGTCCCTGACGAGAGCGTTGCTCTCCTCGGATGTGAACCGCTGCTGGCGCCCGCCTGGCAAATCCGCTGTTATAATAGGAATCCGCTTTAGAACAAGTGCGCCTGCTCTTAAAGGGAATGTGAGATGACGCTCTGATTGGTTTATTTCACGTTACGCCCAAACCACACCTATGAATAACGAAGCTACTTCAGACCAACCCATTTTAGATTTGCGCCTGGCGCAAGAGTCATTTATCCCGCCGGGAAAATAGCAACAGCGCCAAGACCCGCCCACAAAGTTACTTGCGCTTTGCGCTTTGACACTTGCGTTTCAGATCGTTAAAATAGGGCCCTATATATTTTAAAATACAGTATATATACACATATTCTAACAGATCTAAAATGTTAAATAACTAATAGCCAGTTGAGCCCTGATATGATACATTTGTCTCTCCTTCAAGGGATAGTTCACTTTGAAATTAAATTTTGGTATGTTTTAGCTTACCTCAAAGGCATCCAAGATGTAGGTGTCTTTTTTTCCGCAGTAGTTTAAATTTTGATATTTTTAGGTCAAACCGTTCTTGTCTGACAGTCATATCATGCAGGTCTATGGTCACCCCCTCAAAGAGCATGCACAGAGTCCAAATTAAAACAATTCCCCATCGTCCAAATTAAACAATTCCCCATCGTAAGTACACATTGATGGCCTAAGACACGAAACGAGCGGTTTGTGTGAGAAAACGAACAGTATTTATATCGTTTTTACCTCTTATAACACAGCCACGTCCAAGTGATCTGAGGGCGCGGGCGCTTCCTGCTGTCTGACGTGTGCGCAGACTGGTGCATATATATATATATATATACACTAGATGTCGCATTAAAGACATTCGTTCCAATGAACTGCCGTAGCCAAGGCGACATCTAGTGTATATGCACCAGTCTGCGCACACGTCACACACCAGGATGCGCTCGCGCCCTCAGATCACTTGGACGTAGCTGCGTTACAAGAGGTAAAAACGATATAAATACTGTTCATTTCTCACACAAACCGCTCGTTTCGTGTCTTAGGCCATTAATGTGTTACTTACGATGGGGAATTGTTTCATTTGGACAATGGGGAATTGTTTTAATTTGGACTCTGTGCATGACATCTACATCTTGGATGCCCTTGAGGTAAGCTAAAACATACCAAAATTTAATTTCAAAGTGAACTATCCCTTTCATACACCCAATACCTCAGATAATTCCAGAAAATAATAATATATAGGTTTTAGGCCAGTGTCAGCCATATAAGTCTGGTGTGGGTTTGCAATATAACAAAACAGACCAACAACTGCACTGGAAATAAACTAAATGGATGGAGTGACTGAGGTGCTGAGAATATCCATCAATAACCTGCGCCATAGATCCACAGCGGCAAAATGAAAACCATTAGATCAGTGGAGCCACGATGACTCTTCCTCTTCCTCTAGAAGACTCTTCATCACATGATCAATAAGCTGAAAGGGTGGGTGAGGCAATAATAACAAGGACAGATGATTGCGTGGAGAGAGAGAAGGAGATGGAAGAGATATTAAGAAAACATGAGACCAGAGCTGCTGTGTGATGAGAAACAGGCCTGGAGAGATGTTTATGACTGACTCCTCCCTCTCACCTCCACTCCTTAAGCACCCACGACCTCTGACCCCGGGGTCACTAGCCAGTCCTGCCCTGCTCCCATACCCCCCCAGGGAACAGAGAGGGAGGACAGGCTATTGATCAGACAGACTATTATCAGAACCCAGGCTGTTTATCAGGCTGTCTGCTCGTGAGTCACGAGTGTCTCCAGTCTCTAATGGAGCATGGCATTAGAACAACCCCCCACACCCGTCCTTACCATCCGAGCTCTTCCTCCCACCCCCTCCAGCTCTATTGATCCCTGCGACATCCGTCCTTGCCCCCGCTGTCACCCCTCCTTCCCCACGAGGCGTGATAGAGGGGCAACGTGTCTTGTCCCTGTAAGAATTGCTCCATGATGACTAGTCTCTTCGAGCTCTCCGGAGAGAAAGAAGGCCTCATCAGGTGCTAGTCTTCCTCCTCCCGACCCCCCAGGTATACAGCCAGCGGAGTGCAGGGGAGCAAAACCTCCATTAACAGCAACAGAAACCATTACACGGGGGCTCTTAGCAACAGGAGACAATCTCACCATGTCTCACACATGACTTCCCTTTGATCCTTCCCTGCATGCATTATGCAATAGGAATGTGCCTATCTACTTCAAATTATAGAATATTCTGCATTTGAATAACTCGTTATTAGTTACTCATGCAGTCTAGACTTATAAATTGTGGTAAAATTTTTGACAATTATGCTGCTAGCAAGAGCAAACGATTTCCATGTCATATTCCCTATTGTGAAGAAGCACTTGATTTATTTATTTATTTACTTACTTATTTTTAAGAAAACGAGAATGTCGCTTGTCCTACAAATATTTACAAGAAAGAAAACGTCATTACCTTCATATATAAGCTAAAAGATGATGCATGTTAATGCTTTTAGTATCATTAGCTAATAACAAACAGCAAGTTTTCAACATTTATAAATATTGTTTAATGTTAATTATTAAAAATATATTATTGTTCATAGTTCACATGAAAAAAAAACATTTAATGAAAAATATATAAATATAATTATTACATATAAATACAAAATACATGTTTACTAATTACATTATATTTTTGCATTTGGCAGACAATTTTATCCATAGCGACTCATATTGCATATAGACATATACATGCTCTACTATTGGAGCTACTGGAGCACTTTCAGTAACAAAATAAACTCAGATGTGAGAGTGATGAGAAAACAGTAGTTAAGAAAGCATCTGATCATGGTGAAGTCGATGTTTTCACGAGCTCTGCAATTTGAGACTCAAGTCGTGTCACATTTATTTATATACCAACATATTGTTTAAAAGCAAGCAGTTTTACAGTAATAAACAACAACTACAACTACGTTTTCTACTATAAAGTTGCTCTCCAGTGTGTTCATGTTTGTACTCGAGGACGTCCAACCTTGAGGGACTGAACAGAAGAGATGAACCAGAGAAGATTTCCATGTGATTAAAGGCGGAGCCATAGAGCATACCTACCTATTATGTAATCGACACAGACCAATTGTAGTTTGAAGGTGTTTAACAGCCAGAGCGAACTTTTCCGGAAAGCTGTTTCGAACTCCCGAAATGAACACAAAGCGAACTTGGTTTTGGTTCCAAATGACGAAACACCAGTTTGTTCTTTGATTTCGCTTGAATAATATCGGGGCCTTTACTAATTCACTTGTGGTGAAAGCAATTCTTACTCATGCTCATGTGCAAAGTTGTGAAAACTGATTACAAAAACACACTGCCACGATTACCATGTGAGAAGAGTCTGCTTTAATAGAGGTGCATGTGCCATGCACCGGACTGCCTTCTGTGCCAGGCAGTGTCGATCTTGTGCAACATTCAGCTTCATTTGGAGGTCACCAGAGGCAGTCAGTGGTATGTGGAAGATAAAAACACAATGATGAGGATTTAATGATATCCAGCTCCCCGGCTATTGATAGCCAGAGTCAATGGGCTGCGCTGTCAGTGTGTCTCTCAGATACACGGCAGCTTAGCAGGGCCTTTGTGAGATGAAAACATCAGAGATCAATAGGACACAGGGGAGAATCAATAACCCGCCCAGCGCCCTGTGGCTTTCCTGGGGAAGCGTCTCTCTCTCTCTCTCTCTCTCTCTCTCTCACACACACACACACACACACACACTTTCCCTCGTTTTTATTGCGCTGTCAATGTACCATTAACCGTGCTCATAAAACATGCATCAGGCTTCGTCACAGGCATCGTATGCTAATGACTGACTGCTAATGAATATGAATGTTCCCCTCATAAACAGAAGCTCTGTTTCATTACATCTCTTCACACCTCACTGGGCTCACAAAGGCTGCTTAGGATGCAATGTAAATCAGGGCTTTAGATGGGTAAAGCACACCACCGTTTACATTCAAATGTTCTATAGTTTGCACATAAACTGCTCTCCCTGCAGTGCTCGACAACCAACAATGCATAATCATGAATTCACTGCAATTTTCAAACAAATGGCCCTTGGTTTAAATTCCTTAAAGGGATAGTTCACCCAAAAATGACAATTTTGTCATCATTTTGCTCCCTTTCTTACTTTCTTCTGAAAGAACTCAGAGAAGAAGATTTTGTGAAAAATGTTTGTCCATACAATGAAAGTCAATGGGGTCCAAAACAACATTGGATCCTAATGACTTTCATTGTGTGAACAAAAAACAATGAGACATTTATATCTTCTTTTGTGCTACTCAGAAAAAAAAAGAGAGTCAAACAAGTTCAGAACAACATGAGGGTAAGTGAATGACAGAATTTTCATCTTTGGATAAACTATCCCTTTTAAAGCTACAACGCCCATTATCTTAAATGGCAATGCTCCATACAGCACTCAAGACTTTTGAATCAGAAGGCGACATGAAAAAGCAGTAATTCAGCATTCTTACACACCACTTTGGCAATTTATTCTGATGATGTGCAAGATTAATTACTATCATTGAAAGATGTGAAAGAGAGAATTGGACCTTAATTATGTTAACCTCTAGACCAGCACCTTGTCTTTTAAAAGCGTAACTCAATGGAAAGAGAAAGATGGCTATTAAGATCAGGGCCGGATCTAGACATTTGGAGGCCCTAGGCAAAATTCATGTTGGAGGCCCCCCACCCCCAATAAAACACACTTGAAACAAATATGATTCCTAACCTTTTTATTTATACAACATTTAATTTTAAATTTAGTATATTTTTACTTACACAGTACATAAGTTTGGACAAATTACTATTTGTAATGTTTTTGAAAGAAGTCTCTTATGCTCATCAAGCCTGGATTTATTTGATCAAAAATACAGAAAAATAATATAGTGAAATATTATTACAATTTAAAATAATGGTTTTCTATTTTACTAGGCTATACTTTAAAATATATTTCTGTGATGCAAAGCTGAATTTAGTGTCACGTGATCCTTCAGAAAACTTTATAATATTCTGATTTATTATCAAATGTTAGAAATGGTGCTTAATATTTATTTTATAACATGTGATACTTTTTTCATGATTCTTTGATTATTAAAAAGTTGTTTTAAAAAAGTCTTCAATATCACTTTTATAAATTTAACACATCCTTGCTGAATATTCCTGTTTTTTTTTCTGTATTTTTGATCAAATAAATGCAGGCTTGTAGCATAATAATAAACTTCTTTCAAAAACATTAAAAATAGTAATGGGTCCAGACTTTTTACTGGTAGCCTATCAAACTTTATCTAAGCTAATCTCTTTTTTTGTTTAATGAAGATGTTATTGTTATTGTTGTTATTTTGCTGTTTTATTCAGTTTATTCACAGTTCCAGAATACCACTTCAGTAGATGAACATCATGAACGTGCTTTTATCATTTTTCTGCGTTATGGGCAGGATTTTTCCCTCCCATTTAATCAATATTGACTGCAGATATTGTCATATTATTAATATCAGTAATATGTTATTATGTATTGCATTGCTACCTTAAATATGCTATACACAAATCAAGTGGAAGAGAAAGACACGATCGCTACTGAGCAGGAAAAAAAATCTAAACTAATATTCCTATAGGCTATGATGTCAGGGTATTATCTAATCATCAGCATCAGAATATAGAAGATAGACCCATAGATATGAGATCCTTTATTTGAAACATTTAAAAATGTTGCAGTGTGTTGGTTTTTTAACTTTGAATACAAACGTCTTGTCTTTTACTTTTGTAGCTTTTTTACTAGTCAGCTCTGGACGCGATGTTATTCATTGATTGTACGCGCAAATTCAAAGCGTCGCGTCTGGGCACGTTAATGACGCTCGCGCGCTCTTTTAAACTCATAAAGCGGTGAATGGTTTTTCCAGAAATGACGCTGATCTACAGTAGCCCACAAGTTTATATTTAAAATACATTGCAATCACACCAAAATCGATGACCTGCATTACGAGCTGTGCTTCTTTGCGTGCCTATTTCTGCTTTTGCTTCGCACTCAGCACCTGATGGATGCGTTCGTTGACCGCCTCTGATCGCCTCTGACGTCCCCTCGGACTAAACTGGCTGGCGCCTCTACAGTCATGGGCTGGCGTTAATGTGACGTAATGTAACAGTCTATAGTTAAGATAAACATCGTCACTATTTTTAGTTGATTAATAGGCTACATTTTGAAATAAATTGTAGATAGGACATTTAATTTTTTTTTTTTTTTTTTTTTTTTTTGTCCCTCTGTCTGGGCCCCATCCCGCCAATCGGGCCCTAGGCACGTGCCTAGTTTGCCTTTGCGTTAATCCGGCTCTGATTAAGATGCTTTCTCAGTATCCTTGAAAGTCTCTGCCAGGCACACTGATCCAATTATCCATTTATAATTAATTCCATTAAAGTGAATGCCTCTGTACAAACACTATTTTTGATCATAGAGCGCACAGATCTTGTTGGCCATGACAGAAATGATTATTCACATGATATCCATTAAAGTGCATATTCATCTGGATGCATGTTTGCACCTACTTGCATGACAGAACATGAGTACAAGGTCAAAGGTCACAATAGGTATGTTCTGTCACCACTGAGGTATATGGCAGTAGCAGAAGGAAAACACATGAGAATAGAACACATGCATTTATCCAATAAATAAAAAGGCTTGATGCCTTAGATGGAGTACCGCTCAATGCAGGCATTTAGTTCAGCCTCTCTTCGATCCCACTGTTGCTGCCAGAGGAGCTGTTAGCCTAGAGAAACATTAATGATTCAACAGAAATGAAATGCACAAATACCAAAGCGAACCAGCCATTTTGCAGACAGGCCCCGAGGCCACTCTGCAGTTATTAAAAAACCTAACATTATACATTCACATCACAGATAAGTCGGATCGCTTGTTCTCTCATATTAAGCCTGTTTGGTCCGGTGGGGATTGATCAGAGGACAGAGCCATCGAACAAACTTCTCTTTTGTCACGCCGTTTGAAATATTCATAACATTTTTCATTATCTCCGCATTCGAATGCAACGGCGCAATCGCCTTGTTAGGAAGGAATCAGATACAAAATGAGAAATGTTACTCTTCAGTGGGAACGTCTTATGAATCGGCTGTCCATCAGAGAGGGAAGGCACAAGTGCTGGAGAATGAGAAGAGAGCAATTCTATGGCTCAGTGAAAGAGGCGGAAAGACAGAGAGACAATCAGTATTCAACAGAGTCAAAGTGCAAGGGGGCACCTCTCTCTCTCTCTCTCTCTCTCTCTCTCTCTCTCTCTCTCTCTCTCTCTCTCTCTCTCTCTCTCTCTCTCTCTCTCTCTCTCTCTCTCTCTCTCTCTCTCTCTCTCTCTCTCTCTCTCTCTCTCTCTCTCTCTCTCTCTCTCTCTCTCTCTCTCTCTCTCTCTCTCTCTCTCTCTCTCTCTCTCTCTCTCTCTCTCTCTCTCTCTCTCTCTCTCTCTCTCTCTCTCTCTCTCTCTCTCTCTCTCTCTCTCTCTCTGTAACTCCACCTGTGCTGAAATCAGTCATAATGTAACAGGATGACTGTGATCCCACCAGAGCTCAGTTCAGGTGTTAAAGCTGACCCATAACGCATAATCCATATCATGCAATTAGAAACTATTAGGTTATATGTGGCTATTTTGTTTCATCCCAAATGACCAAGATACAGTGGCCCACCAAAAATATTCACACACTTAAAGGTATAGTGGAGGATTTTTTACTTCCGGGTGGGTAACCTATACTATTGGTCCTCCTAATTGTCAATCATTCTGGTGAATCAATTAAAACTTTTCAAAAAGTGGAGAGGGCGGGTCTTATCTAAAATTCGGAAAGATCCTCCGCTATACCTTTAAAGGGACAGTTTACCCAAAAATCTGGGTATGAAAATATTTCATATGTCATAATTTACTCACCTTCATGTCGTTTCAAACCTGTATGCATTTTCTCTTCTGCAGAAAACAAAAGAGGATATTTTTTAAACAGTTTTGGTGACTTCTGGCTTTCATTGTATGGACCAAAAGATAAAAATGAGACAAAAAAAAAAAAAAAAAAAAAAAAAAAATCTGTTATGCTCCACACAAGAAAGAAAGTCATACAGGTTTGAAACGACAAAGGTGAGTAAATAATGACAGAATTTTATTTTGCCGCATTTTTGTTGTTGTTCACATGATATGAGAATGTGTTTTCCCATAAGGGCCACCATGTTGCTAAATAGGGGAGCGCGGGGCACAACCTAACGCGGGGTTAGTTGTAACACGCTTGTTTTAAATACTTCCGCACATGCTTGGATGACGGAACTTTGTTTATTTACTAGTTGCCATATCAACACTATATAGAAAAAAAAAATCCGCCAAAATTATTTTCTTTTTGGAAGATATCCATAGACATTTATTAAACCATAGCAAAAGTAAATTTCTTACTTAAGTTAAATTTTCATCTCTATTTTTTGTGTTTATTTAAAATAAGACAAATCTGATATTATTTTAATCTCTAAGATGTTATTTAACAGTTGAGATAGTTAGTAAATGCTTCGCTAACTAGCAGAAGACACTAGCAGGGTTTAAATCCCAGTTGTGCAGGCGGGGGCATGTTGTAACACTGCGTTACAATGTGCCCCTATTAGAAATATGCTATTATATTCTATACTTTTATTAATTTTATTGAGAAAACGTGAGAAAAGGGTGAATAAAGACTGAGAGTCAATGTCCAGAAATTACTAATTATTTATTTGTTTTGAACTATGTTGTATAGCTGTGTTCATGGGTTCGTTGTCAAAACTCAAAAATGAGTTTATATTTAATTATTAAAAATTGCCATTATTTTATATGAAAAAGTTTTTTAATTGTATTTTATTTAGAAAATATTTTAGTTTGTTTTGTATATTTTTTTTATTAGATCAGATAACATTTTAAGCTGCCATATGTCATGTTACAATGTGCCCCACACATGTTACAATGTACCCCACCTATGGGGCATGTTGTCACATTTCACTTCCATTCTTTCGGGGTATATCAAGAAAAAAGTATATACTGTATTAATAAAACAAAAACACATAATTGTACTAGACATGTGGGAAATTAATGTGGGGAAAAAATAAATACTCTGAACCATAAGTAGATTTGCACAAACTGAGAAAGTCAAAAAGCGTTTGGTTGTGCCCCGCTCTCCCCTACTACTTTTTTTTTCTCACTGAAAACTTGGCTGACTAATTTTTACAGTGGCATTTGAAGCTGAAAATTGTTTTTTATTTGTTCACTGAAAGAGACTTTGAGCACATTTCCTGTTCAATCACAAAAATATGTTTTTATCATGGGGCGTTCTCAGCACAGACACAGAAGCCATTTGTCAACATACAGAAACAGGAGTCTGCATCTGGCATTGCTGGTTCTGTTCCTGATTATTATCTATTTAACAAGCCTCCCATCTTTCTCAAGGCCGCTGTTGTCCACGAGGTCAGGCCCACTTCATACAGCACTGACTCCCTCACAGCAGATATAATGACATCATCATCAGTTTGATTGACAGCATATGGATGTTTCCTTCCAGTACTGTAAACAAGTTGGGAAGAACCAGATGCGTTTGAGAGCTAACTGACAGACACTGTTATGATAAGGGCAGAATTTTGCTACCCACACCTGTTCATCATCAGCCGGCACTTCCAACAGGTTAATATTTTATTTTTAAATTAAGAATTATAAGGGAAAAGTTTTTAAATTCACCTCATTTGAAGAAATTGTATTCACTGAACTTTAAATGTCAAGTTTCCATGACTTAAAATTTGCCATTATTGTATCAATTGCCTATTTAGTTTGCCTATAAGCTGCATCACTTTAAAAAGCGCTATATGCTCTTATTCCACTTATTTGCATGCTTTAATGTTCAATATGATGTATGTTATACAAATTGCTTACTGTTTTCTACTAATAAATGACATCACATTTGACTTGCTACACACCTAAACACTAATAAATGACGAATATAGGGTAATAATCAACAAACTGATCATTTTGAGTAACAGTAACAAGCTCATCACAAGACAAGAAGTTACTAAATGTGACGTATTCAATTTATTCATGCCTCAATGGATTCTGGGTAGAGGATGAATGGGACCGAACAACACCCAACAAAAACCCACTATTTTCAGTGTTAAGGCCTCTTCAGACACAAAAAGATGCATTAACTTGATTAAACTAGCAACAACAAAAAAGAAAATCTTAAGTTTTTATAAACCAACTATAAGCCAAAATAGGTAAAACCACAGTAATCTCAAAAAAAGAAAAGGAAAAAAAAGAATAAGCTACAATAGATCTTTGCTCATTCTTTCAGCATTATTTATTAAATCTAAGAACCATTCATCAGAAGGCCGAATCTTGACCTCCTTCAAAGAGAGCACTGCTCCCACAAGCCCTTTAAAACAGAATGGGTGAAAACTGTGTTTTCTCAAACACAACAGTGCATGATCAATGTTGACAAGCTGAGAAATCAGATCTTACAAAGCTGGACCGTCCCCAAAGGCAGAACATGCTCAAGCACTAACGAAAGCGGCGCTTTAATTCTCGGGCACTTTCAGCGTGGCTTAAAACTCAGGCAAGCGTTAAACGTGCACTGATCGTATAGCCACAAAGTGAAGGTTAGAAGGACAGTGTGTGAGCGGCCAACTCAAGTGTTCACGAATCTCCACAGAGCTGCCTCAGACACGCATCCCGAGCTATGCTAATTCACTTGTCCCAAACCCTCTCATCAACTTGCCCTTATTTTGAGGTCACTATCGCATGCGTCACCACAAGAGCTCATCCAGGAAGCCAGAGAGTTTATAATGCGTGATTCTGGATGCACCCTCTGACAGCTGTCACTCAAGGACTCTCCACAACCCAACACTACGCTGATTTGATTGCTGATCTTTTGACCCACAGCCTCATTCTGTCTCTGCTCTAGACGTGAAGCAGCTCCCTTGAACAAGAGCTTGACTGCACTATGCTACGCTTAAGGGAGCCTCACACACTCGGTGAGATGCAAATAGCTTATTATGTAATCTTTTATATTATAACAATTTTTCATTGCCACTTGAGACGAGAGGCTGTGCAAATGAGACACGGTCAGGATGACAAGTGAAGGTAAGAGTCGCACCATACGTTTTGTGATTTCTCCATAATTGCTACGCTTCAAGCCCCTTCTTGACGTGAACACGGGGGGCACCGGGCTCCCAGAAGCCTGTAATCTGATGGCAGACACGTTGAACACTGCTAAGGGCCCCTCAGCCTGCTGCCATCCATCTTACTGGAGACAGTGACACTCTGAATCGAGAAGCCAGATAAATCTACATCACTCTCTTTTTAGCTTCAATATCAAATGAATTGCATGTGCACTGAAGAAAATGTGTCGCAGAGAATAATAGTGATCTCCTCAACTGAGAAATTCCATAAAAAGGATGTAAAAGCACCATGAGAAGTATCATCAATAACAGAACACTCACACCAAGGTCAAGGTAAAGAAATGTCAGTGAATAGCATCTTCAAAAAGCTATGGTACGTCTCCAGAGGACTTTGAACGTAGCACGACTTTTATGGTGCTTTGTCATCTTGGAAAATTCAATATACTGAAAAATAAACAGCAGCAGCATTAAAAGATTTAGTCACATTGGTTTGAAACATATGGAAGCTTGTTTCCGCCACTGAATAAAACATTTTAAAAGATAATTGCGACTTTTTATCTCACAATTGCGAGTTTACATCTCGCAATTCTGACTTTATCTCTCAGAATTGCGAGATATAAAGTTAAGGCCCGTACACACTGGGACGAATATCGGCGCGCGTTATTCGCCAGCGTTTTTCAACGCGTTTTTTGTGTTCACACCCAAGCAATTTTCGCTGACGATGAGCCGAGTGAACATGCAAATTCATTCCCTGACATTAGATGGCGCTTAATACCACTCCATAACAGTTCTCTTTTATCAAGATTTTTGTAGTCGCTGTCGCGTTTGTCATAGTTCTTTATGTTCCGACACCAACGAGACCAGCAGCTCTACATTCATCTTGCCTTGCATCTTCCTCGTCTTATTTCTTCCCGGCAGTGTTTAGACGCTACTCGGCGTATATCTTCTTCGCCGTTACGTATGTGTGCTCGGCAAGACCGTTTTGTGTTTGAGCGCCCCCAAGTTGTGTTTTACTGTAACTTCAGAAGCTCCAGACACGTGAGCAAAAGCGGCAATCTCATTGGTCGGATAGTTTTTGACGCGGCGCGTCAAACCAAAAAAACGAACCCGAGGCGTTTTTTAAAAAATGACGCTTTTACACGTGCCATTTTTCGCGTTGGTGTGCACACTCACATTGGCGCCCTTTGTTTAGTCACGAGGCGTTAAACGTCGGCGAATATCGCGCGCGAAATTCGTCCCGGTGTGAACAGGCCTTTAGAATTGCGTGAAATAAAATCGCAATTGCGTGTTATAAAGTCAGAATTGCGAGATATAAAGTCAGAATTACGAGATATAAAGTCGCAATTGCGTGAAATAAAGTCGCAATTGCGTCTTTTAAAGTCAGAATTCTGACTTTTTTTTTCGCAATAGCGACTTTATATCACGCAATTCTGACTTTATAACACATAATTTCGAGTTTATAGGTCTCGCAATTCTGACATCTTTTATAACGTCCAATTCTAAGGGGGGGAAAAAGACAGACTTTTTTTTCTTTTTTTACCTCAGAATAGTTCATATCTCACAATTCTGACTTTATAACACGCAATTGCGACTTTATATCATGCAATTCTGACCTTATATCTCGCAATTGCGTCTTATAAAGTCAGAATTGCATGATATAAAGTCGCAATTGCGAGAAAAAAAGTCAGAATTCTGACTTTATAAGACGCAATTGCGACTTTATTTCACGCAATTCTGACTTTATATCTCGCAATTCTGACTTTATAACACGCAATTGCGACTTTATTTCACGCAATTCTGACTTTATATCTCGCAAGTCTGACTTTATAACACACAATTGCGACTTTATTTCACGCAATTTTGACTTTATATCTCGCAATTCTGACTTTATTTCTTTATTTCTTTATTTTATTTCTTTATTTCAAGATGTAAACTCGCAATTGAGAGATAAAAAGTCGCAATTATCTTTTAAAATGTTTTATTCTGTGGCGGAAACAAGCTTCCATAGTAACAACATGAGGGTGAGTATATTCCTTTAATGTATAAGTCTAATAATGACCCGAGCCAATCCTGAATGTAACAGCTTTTGTCAGAAAGAATCTGTCAGTGCTTAATCCAGGCTTCCCAAACAGGAAAGTTTAGCTGTTCTGACATTATGTGAAGCTATTTGATCACTTAACATTTTCTTTTTTGTTTCAACAATGTTCTGTTTTAAACCACTATGTGTGGCAAAATGTATCTGGAATACAAAGTGGAGGTAATACAAGAGAACTGTGCATTGTTTAAACTGTCCTATGAAGCCAGGGAATGAGAGAAGGGTTTTTCCTAGTTTTTCTTTGGGGCAAAACCATCTGATGCAGTAAAAAAAAAAAAAAAAAAAAAAAAAAAAAAAAAAAACACACCATGAATTGGATTACAGGGAAAATCTTAATGTTGGCTGAAAAGTAGGTTAAGAAAAAATGCATATAAGTGCCTTGTTTCTTATTTTCCATAAAGGCTTCGAATGTCCATTTTCTGGTGATGATGTGGTCAGACCACACTGTGAAGAAATGATCCATAAAGACAAAGTGATATAACTCCTCTTTTAGCTGAGTTCCTAGAGGATTTGCTGAATTTAATATTTCATAAGGGACATTTTGTAGACTCCGGCCAAATCTAGAAACTAACGAGTTGAAACACAAATCTAAAAGACACCCTGCTCTCAGCAGCCAGTGAGGGGCCCATTAGTTTCAGTCGGTTTTTGCCGCACAGTTTAGCCTATGGGGGCCTGTTCAAGGCCTATGAAAAAGCAGCAGTGGTGTGTGAGCATGGCATGTAAACAGGCCTTTAATCAGGGAATGGTTTGGGGAGAGCTCTTTTTAATCTGTGATTATAACAGCAGATCAATGCGATTCCCGCTTCAAGCTGTGTCCAAGACAAAAAGGAGGATTTGCATCAAATATTCATAAGCAATGCTTCCTAATGGTTCTCCAGCCAGAGCCGATTTGGGGGGGTTATTATAGGATATTGTGCAGAGTCAATGAACTTACTGGAATCTTTTAATTACAGGACAGTGCACCTCTGCCGTCCCAGACGATTTCACTGGGGGTTTCTCTTGATCTGCTTGTTTCAAAGACCTGTTAATATGCAGAATGCAGTTGTGTATCGTCACAGAGGCTAAATGCAAAAGTTCATCCAAGCATTAGGAGTATAATCACACTTATAATGTGTGGATCAGGAGTGTTACTACATCATTTGGGTTAAAATATTGAATGTGTCCTTGTTATGTTTTACGTTTACGTCCTGAGTAATATAACATTATATTAATATTTTTCAGTGCCACTGCAAAATAAATCATTACCTGAGTTGTGAATGGGAGTTAGAAGTCTGTAATGAATATGGTAAATAAAACAGTGTAACAAGAAAAAAATGGCAAGAAAGATAGTTATATTGAAATGAATAGTGGAGTTAAATTCAGAAACAAATGAGTGAATCAAAAACCAGTGTAGTCCAGTAATGAGCCAGTTCTTTTTAATGAATAAAAAAGTGTAGTCCTGAATGAATTAATGAATAGATCAAAATGTTACTGGTTTGAATCAGTCTGACAACTCCTTCATTGAACTGAATCAATATCTGACTCACTTACTGAATTGATTATTCTTTTATGATCATTATTTTCAGTGATGTCCGTTTCAAATTAAGCAAATTTTGGGTCAGTGTCATTATATATGACATATCGTTCAAGATACACATTTGCATTATACTATCTTTTTTTTGATCAATTAAAGTGTGTGTGTAAATACATTGGAAAAAACACACATTGGCAAATAAAGTAAACATTCAGAGTTTACTAAAGAGTAGAGCAATTTTCCTCATAAATCTGGCAAGTCAATGGAAGAAAAAAAACCTCTTCTGCACAAATAAATTCCATTAAAATGAATTAGAAAATGGAAACAGATGTTTTTTATTGAATTATATGCCAGATGGTTTCATTTGCCTAATTAAGTCTCAAACTGTCAGTCAAGCTGAGTTGCGTGCAACAATTTGTCAATATTCTCTTATATTCAAGCATTAAAAGCTTGTGCGTGTCTATTTTTGGTTCACAAATCTACCTTGCCCAAAATCATAAATCATTTTTCAAGTACTAACTTAAAGCAACAACAAAAATCTATGATTGTCTAGCCGGGGTCGTTAAGTGCTAGAGCTAACACTTGCTCTCACTAATACAATCCACTTTAATCTTTTCAATGTTTGATTGTATTTGCTTGAAAGCAAACGCAACAAGTACATAATTATCAGACTAATTAAGCTGCCAAAACACAAACACACTGCAAGAGCACCTTCAGAACAGTGAGTGCATGATTCATTAGCATCTGCTGTAAGCCTATTAATCATCTAACAGCCAATTAGCGCACTGTTACCGTTTGCAGTGGATATGTAAATAAATTCCTGGGTTAATTTCTTCCTCTGATAATAAAGGGAACATTATGAAAATTAGCTGTGTGACTATGTAAATGATCTATGTCGTTAATTGCGTGGTGGCTGATAGTTTTTTTTTTTGTTGTTTTTTTGCCACGGACCAGAGATGCAAAGAAACATTTTCTCAGGCTGTTAGAGAAATTAAACGGGCAGCCTCATATTCCCGAGAGGCACTTGCAGCGTGCAATAATGACATTTAGCTGCCCCTCTCTCTGACTGATGATCATAATAATGCTTCTGCCTGGCAGCGAGCCAGTTATGGGGGGGGGGTGGTTGGTGAAGACCAGGTTGGACACACATTTAAAGACACAAACAGAAAATGGTGCCCTTGCACAGCTAGCCAAATTAACCGTGCCACACGTAACTAGCAGTGATTAATATTCATTAGCGACTAGTAAAAAGAGGCCCTTCCATTAGCAAATTAGCTCCATGTACAAAATACCAACACAATGTCACATGTCACCTCTGGCTGAAAGAGAAAACAGCATTAGCAACAGTCAGGTAATAGACTTTATTCAGAAGAGACACCATATTTCATTTGACGGAATCAAAAAAAATTCTGTTTGGGGGTCTTAACATCTAAAAAACATACATAACATGGCTCATAATTCATGAATACTCCAAATCTTATGAGATTACAACTCTGATTACATATCTCAATAAAGAAAAAAAAAACATTACATTGCTAATGTTTGGGTCCTCATACAGAGACATGAATAAAGGCAAATAATTTGGTCAAATTGAGCCAGGACTGAAACAAAATCACTAGAATAATTCACACCTTGTGGTAAAACAGAGACATAAAACTTCAATAATATCTGCGTACTGGGTTTTGATTTATTTCAGAGAAACTATTAAAACAATTTGAAGGGAAATAAGAGTTAATTTATCAAAATGACTATTATTATTTTATACATATATCAGTGAGGTCTCAGGAACACCAAACAGAAAAAAAACATTAAAGTCAACGTCAACAGAATATGAGGAAAGAAAACTTATGGGTTATATATTACAACTATATTTCTGCCCCTCACAGCTTCATTTTGTTTCCTGTCATATTAAATATGCCGTCTACTTTATTCTGCTCTACATAAGTCTATAAGAGAGTAACTTCTGTTATACAAAGCACAGGTTTACAATCTCTATATTCTTTAAAATCCATCACGTTTCTGTAGGTGTGGGGATCAAATGGGTTAAGATGATATTCTCTTATTTTACCTCAGCAGATTTGGTTGCTTTTCAGCCTCATGCTGTCCTATTCTCCTCCTCTCAGCCCGTGATAAATGCTGCAGGCTGCTCCTAATCATCCATGGGACAAGAAAGGAAATGAGGCCTAAGACAGAGAAGGAAAGAGAGGAGGAGGGAGGAAGAAAAAGAGAGAGACAGGGAGAACAACGGAGGATGAATGGGGCGTTTACTGCGGGTGACTTGGGTGATATTTTTTTTGCACGGCTTCCAGCTTATAGGGCCGCAAAAACATTACTAACAAGGAGTAGCACTGGATAAGCAGAAGAGTAATATCTGACTTTAGCAGTTCCCTTTGCACCCCCTGAAAACCCCCTCAGCTGAGCGCAGCCAATTGGATTATGTTTGGGATTATGCAGTGACAGGCCAGATGTTTTTTTCTGCATTTAACCGCCTAAACTGCGAATATTTCCTCTGGCTGTTTTGGCTCATTGAGCTACGATGTGAAGCCTGTCGATTGCCCCCTTGTGTCATTTCTCCCATCTGCAGGGTGATGACAAATAAGGCCAAATGTGAAAGGAGGTGTTCAGAAAAATGAAGGCAATAGTTTGTGTGGGTTTTTAGTTGTAGTCTACTGGACACTAAGTTTACATGAGGTCTTTACTTAAAATAATTAAGTTGCCAAGACTTAAAATCTTCCATCATTGTAACAATTAACGTAAGTCCATTCAACTCAAAATGGATGCCTTAAGTTTTATCAGCATAAAACCTTAAAGGGATAGTTCACTTTGAAATTAAATTTTGGTATGTTTTAGCTTACCTCAAGGGCATCCAAGATGTAGGTGTCTTTTTTTCCGCAGTAGTTTCAATTTTGATATTTCTAGGTCAAACTGTTCTTGTCTGTCAGTCGTATAATGCAGGTCTGTGGTCACTGTCTCAAAGAGCATGCACAGAGTCCAAATTAAAACAATTCCCCATCGTCCAAATTAAACAATTCCCCATCGTAAGTACACATTGATGGCCTAAGACACGAAACGAGCGGTTTGTGTGAGAAAACGAACAGTATTTATATCGTTTTTAGCTCTTATACACAGCCACGTCCAAGTGATCTGAGGGCGCGCGCGCATCCTGGTGTGTGACGTGTGCGCAGACTGGTGCATAGATGTATACACTAGATGTCGCCTTGTCTACGGCAGTTCATTGGAACGAATGTCTTTAAGGCGACATCTAGTGTATATATCTATGCACCAGTCTGGTCTGCATACACGTCACTCACCAGGATGCGCACGCGCCCTCAGATCACTTGGACGTGGCTATGTATAAGAGCTAAAAACGATATAAATACTGTTAGTTTTCTCACACAAACCACTCGTTTCGTGTCTTAGGCCATCAATGTGTACTTACGATGGGGAATTATTTAATTTGGACGATGGGGAATTGTTTTAATTTGGACTCTGTGCATGCTCTTTGAGACAGTGACCATAGACCTGCATTATACGACTGACAGACAAGAACGGTTTGACCTAAAAATATCAAAATTTAAACTACTGTGGAAAAAAAGACACCTACATCTTGGATGCCCTTGAGGTAAGCTAAAACATTCCAAAATTTTATTTCAAAGTGAACTATCCCTTTATATCATTGTTTTAAAGTGTTTTCTTTGAGAAAGTATACACATCAGAGAAAAGTGATAAGTGCATATGGTCTTATTCTGCTAAAAACATCACATAAACACTCATGAGACAATGACTATGTACATGCATTTGTCCAACCCACTACAAATACCTAAAGGAATATTTCATCCAAAACTTTTAATTCTCTCATCATTTACTCACCCTCATGCCATCCCCAATCTAGATGTTTTCCTTTCTTTAGATGAACCACAATTTTGTCAGTGTTTGGCTGCGTCTGAAATAGCATTCTTTCCTATACTATAATACAGGCGAAAAACAGTATGTCACAAAAGAAGTATGTCCGAATTCACAGTTTACTCATAAAAGAGTAGGCAAAAAGTAACAGGATGACCTACTACTTCCGATTCTAAAGTGTGTATCTACCTTTTTCCTTCACCCCATGACACGTCACGCAAATTATAGGATTAATATCCATTAAACTGTAAACAATCAGTGAAAGGCTCACTCAATGAACGCAATAATATGCTTTTTTTTTCAAAAGTGACATTATTCTCACCCTTCAACCATCAAGCATTAAAAGGGAACTGAAAATGGTAAAAGCATTAAATTAATACAAAATTAATAACCACAAAAGTTTGATTCTGTCTGCAGCAATGTATGGACAGGTTAAATATCACTGTAGTAATATTTGTCTATTTTATGTAGCATACATTGCCTTAATAAAAAATGTTCATTAACTTTAGCATTGAGTGATAATATTTCAAAGTACTTTCCGTCATTTTGACAGACAATAAATATTGTATTTCGCAGTATTTTTGCATCACTGAATCATTTTCCTGTTATCACTGTAAAGCTGCTTTGAAACAATCTGTATTGTATAAAGCGCTATATAAATAAAGGTGACTTGACTTTAAAATGAGATCCATTTCTTGCGTTTCTGCAAGAAGGATCTTTGTGAAAAATAAATAAACTTAAAATAATGACAATAATCGAGTAAATCGTGAGTTTACAGTTTTACTTTATGAGAATCGTTTTCTACAGTGTTCTGAGATGTAAATGTTACAGAGGTCCAGTCTTGAAATAGTAGCGGCACGCAGGCAGGTAGTCCATTATGGTGCTTCAGTAATTCTGATCAATTTAATCATCAAAGTAATTTTCCCTCTCTCTGTGCAGTTGATTGACCTCATTGTCACTCCGCTTGGTAACTTATTTCTCTGAAAGGTCTGCATCAGACTTCTGTGCTGAGCAGAGTCATTTCCACCTTGCTGCCGGCTTCCTCCTCCGCCGCCCAATCAATTAACATATGAGTAATACCAGAGCCATTAGAAGGCCGCCAGGATCTAAGGAGTGCTGTCATCCGCTGTCGGAACGATGGCTTAATTTAGCAGCAAGGCTCAAAGGAGCACTTACCCAGGGCACAATCCGGTAGAATCAATAACAACAGTCCAGGCTATATTGTTTCAAACAAGGAAACGGTGGGGAGACTATAAAAGCGTTCAATAGGTATGGCGGGGCCTCAGAGAGACAGCGAGAGAGAAAGACATGCTGGCTCAGCCGTAAATAACGGAGGCTGTAAAAGCTACCAGACAGCCACTGATGGGGAGATAAGCGGTGTGACCCACACAGAGGACCAGGTGAGGGGCACTATGGCACAGGACACACCATATCACTAATCTCACCTCTGCAATATCAGCTAAAATAACTTCAAAGTGGGCTGAACTCTATAGTGTCTGGTAAACTATCATAAATCAATGAGGTATGAGCAAGGATGCAACCCAATATTCAAGACTGGCGGGAGGAAATGTAAATCACACTCAATGTGTTTACAGCAAAATGCTCAAAATGTTTTGTTTTTTCTCCATTTCTGTCACCTGAAGAGTTCGAGTTCCTTGCCACTGTCGCTTCTGGCTTGCTTTAGTTGAGGACACTTAATATTCAGTGATATTATTGATTTGAATTTACAGGATGAGAAGCAAACTTTAACTGAGCTGGATGATGACACCACTCTTTTCTGCATAGCTGCTTTATAGCTGATTCGACTTTCAATAATTGATGAGTTTTGTCATTGAAGTGAATTGAATCAACACTGAACTGCCTCAAAGTGAATATCGACACTACACTGTAAAAACTAAAGGAGCCTCAAATATCCTGTCGGATACTCAAGGAACTTCAAAATGTAATTTTGGTGCCTCAAAGCTCTTTCTCCTATAGTAAGGTTACTGGAGGAGCATTGACAATCTTTGAGGTTCTTGCTGGAACTTATGGGATCCTTTAAGCACTTTGTATTTAGTTCAGAGGTTCTGGAGTCACCTTTTCATTACCATGAGACCTCGAAGTGCTTTGGGGGAAAATAGAGGAACTTGAATGCGATAAAAGGGTTATTGGAAGATCTTTTAACATTTAAGTGGTTCCTGGAAGATCTCTTATGTTAAAGCCAGCATCTGGAGGAACCCAATGGTTCAGTGAGGCCAGAATAAGATTATTATTATCCTATTATTATTATTATTAATAATATTATTATTATAGGCTATACTTAAGTTTGATTCACTATACATACCCAGGTGAAAAAAAACATAGGCCTACTATTAAATGTATTAAAAATGTACTTGAGTGTGTTTTTAGTAGACCTACAATACAAATATACTTTAATGCATTTTTAATACATTTAACAGTAGCCTACGTCTTTTTCACTTGGGTAGCTTACATTTATTTAGTATAAGCCTATTTTATTGAGTAATTTAAACCTTAAACAACAACACTAAATAACAATATTAATAATATGAAGAAGAAGAACCAGGAGGAGAGAAGTTTTATTCTGTCATGAAACTGCTGCTATTCCTCTGCTGTCGTCACTTCAGTGCTGCTCGCGCGCAACAAAGCTCAGCTGATCGACGTCATCGAGTTTGAAAGTAACGGCTCCTCTCTCATCAACGCCTGCCGCAGCTTCCGCCGCTGTTCGGCTCTTCGTTACAAGGTTTGTAAACTCGCCAAATACATATAAATACAGAGTATACTCACTATATATTCAAACACACACATATATAAACTAAATGTATTATACATTACTACGTTTTTACAGTGTTTACCACTCGTTTTGCACAGTATCTGGTATGAAGGTTTTAGCCGCGATGTTAACTACGTTGATCTAACGTTAATGAACAAATGGAAATGACTGACTTATTGTCTTAGATTGATTTAGTCATTCAGTTCAACATATTCTGTAGCCTACAACTGTGTCTTCAAATTGCTGATATAGCCTAACTCATTTATTTCGTCATTGGCGTTTGTTATGAATAACAAAAGCAAGTTTGGTCTGTTTTTGTTTAACCTAACTTTAACTTACTTACTACATGTTCCCTCATTCTCTCAAATACCATTTTAAAGCCATTTACTGGTCAATAAATATTTTGCTTTGTTCTTTTGTTTCCCCAGAACAACCATTACATTTCTAAAATAATCTGAACATTTCAGTGGCAACATTGAATTACAGTAAGTTACCTGCACCACATGCAAGTACTATGAACTTTATCTGTGTGAAATTGTTTGACTGTGTACTTGTGTTTTTTAATCAGTTATTCTCTGAAAATCTTTTCTCATGCTCTCAAATCTCATTCATGTTACTCAGAAAAATAATATCACAGGTTTGGTTCACAAATAATGCTATGCATTTTTTCTTATATCTTTATCATTTGCATTTGAATATAAGACATTTTAACTGAATTATAACTTCAAGTTTAGTCTTTTTTGACAAAAAAAAAAAAGAAAAAAAAAAGGAAAATGCTATTATATGGCCTCAGAAGACTTACAACACAACCCATAACACATGAGTTGTGAACTCATTGATTATTTTTAGGATCTTTTCTGGGACATTTTTGGAGCTTAACCATTTTTACATAAATTGTTTAATTGAATTGAACTAGACAAGTGTACATAAGAATGGTTTTTATGAATGATTTTAAAAAAAAAAATTCTGCTTGTGTTTCATGCAGTGAAATTGAATGGTGACTGGGATTGCATTATGCCTGAGATCTGCTTTTGGGTTCCACAGACAGAAAGTCAAACAGGTTTGGAACGTCACAAGGCTGAGAAATTTATTTAAATTTCACAACTATCACTTTAATAACCTTACTAACAGTACATTTTGTACTTTGCAGGGATCTCGGTAAGCTGAAATACAAGTTTGATCAAGAATAAAAATCCTCCTGTAGAGCTGAAAATCACTGAAGTGCCTGGACCATCCACCAGAGAAGAGGAAAAACAAGCGGAAACGAATCTGCTGTACCTTTTCACTTTTCTAACTCTTTAAGTACCTCACACCAACTTGGTCCCATAGTGACATTTTTGACCACAAACGAAATTGCTGATCATGTGGATTCTTGTTGAAATGACTGGAATTCACCAGTAAACATTCACAGAACAACAGATAATTTTACTACACCTTAATACTGTTTCCAGGTTGAAGCCTCTACTTCCTCTATCTTGTTTCATGAGAATACTCAACAACCATTTATGAACACTGTTGATTCAAGTCACAAATTTAAGCTTTTCAAAAGTCATAGTGTACATTACAGTCTCCAATCTCACGGCATCCCAGACTTCAACATTTTATGATTCAAAATAGCTGAATAACTAACCATCTGAGATTTCGGTATAGAGATAAAGGTTAGGATAATAATTTTCAGGAATATTACAGCACAATGAGTGTATATTAGCACTGTTTGTTTGTTTTTGGCATCTGATAGAGCTTTTGGACTTGGAAACAGTGATGTCAGACTTACCATCGGACTGAAACACAAATGTTTTAAAGTTAAATTTAAGACATTTTTAATTAGTCAAAATGTATTTTTTTACATTGATTTATTTCGTGGAACATATGTGTTTCCATGCATTTTGTTGAGATGTCATTTCTTGTTTATCTATTGTATATACATGGTTGATTATTCATGTTGCTTATGTATTATACTATTTTTTTGTGTATTCATTGATATTAATCTATAGTTAGCTTTTTTTCCCATGTGCATGGAAGTGTATGTATAAAAATTAATATCAAATATGTAATAAACAATTCTTATTTTGTATTTGGTTCAATTTGTTTATTATAATAGAAGTCAAAGGTAACCATAGTAACAACATGAAATTAAATATAAAAAAAAAAAAATGAAAATTGGTTCCTGGAGGCACCCAAAGTGGTTCCACACAGTGCCTAATATAAGAGTTCCTCAGGAAACCTGTGTGGTTCCTCAGAGAACCGGCCCTTTTTAAAGGGTGCCTAGAGGATCTTCAGACGGTTCCGCCGGTGTGGCGAAGTGAAGAACCCCAAAAGGTTCCTCCAGGCACCTTTTATTTTTACAGTGTATTGTCTTCTGCAGAGCTGCCTTTATAGCTAAATTGAACTCGTTTCATAATTGATACACTTTACACAGTTATTGAATCAAACTGAATCAACACTGAACTGACTTTTTTAGAGTTTTACAGCTGAATTGAATTTTATTTGCATCACTGATTCTATTATTTTCCTGTTTATCACCGTAAAGCTGCTTTGACGACTATCCTTTGAAACAATGACTTGACTTGTTTAAACTTTGAAATTGACTGTTTTTTCATTTAGTGTTGACATCAAAATGTTAACAGACATGCGCACATTGATAAGCTGCTAGAAAAAATAATAAAGATGTTTACAATGGTGCCGACTGGGTTTTGCTTAAACAATTAATGACCTTTATCTGACATATTGAACAGAGTTCAGGGTGTTTACATGACCTGTAATCACTCATTGATTGACCGCTTTTCTGAATATTAGAGAGAAATGTGTGCCCTGTGTGTGTTTATGATGGTTACGGGTTTAGAGATTTTTTCAGAGAGACAGCACCCTAATGGAGACACAAGAAGGGGAAAATAGACACTGACAGAGAGCAAGATATCTAACACTTTCAATGACAGACATAATAGCGGAAGAGACATTTTTTATAAACATAGTTGGCGAAAACAGTATTGACAGAACCTTATGGAACATAACAGGGGGGAGGGAGTGAACGGATGGATTTAATTTCCACAGCAATCAGTCTGACAATGGCACTCCTTAAATAAAACTAATGGTACTTTCCCTCGACAATCATGTACTAAAAAAGTTTTTTGCATGTAGGCGACAACTTTGTCAAAACGATCCCCGTCCGCGGAAAAATACTAAAATCGCTGTATTACGCTGCTAGGCCAGCAGTTGGAGATGTCACTTTGTAAAGAAAACGCCATTGTGTAAATGGTCCCTAATTTCATCGATTAAAAACAAGAGTGCAATTATGATGCCATTTGTCAGCCGTTTAATACAAGCTGCTTTTCCTTGCCAGCGTTTAACAATGACACAGCAGAGGAGGCCAGCTGAGTTAATAGCAGGACCCTTTCTCTGAGACCAATACTCAGGCACCCCCTCCAGGGCCCAGTCAATGTCACAGCTTCTCTTGTCGCATCATTTCCCTTGCCAGGAGGGGGAGAGAGGCCAAGTATTGATCAGCCTGTAATCAGACAAGCTGTTTGGAGCAGCAGGAAAAACTCCTTGCAGAAGTGCCTCTTGGCTTCACCGGAGATGGAGTGCAGTTTTTGTAGCCTTGTTGGAGGGATGAGTGGGGAGGGAGATGGCACTGATCCCCTCTGCTGACACCATCCATTAAGTCCGGCCTTGTCTGACAGCACACATCTGATCCGCCGGCTTCCACAGCAACAGAGGGAGAGAGACGAATGTGGACTTCTCTAAGGTGCATCAATGACCGCATAAGTCAAATCTACATCGCTCATCAATCACGACAATTCAAAAATAGCAAATTGAGGCCTTTACAACATGGAATGTGTCACTGCATGGAAGGATTTGTTATTAACATGCAGGATACGCATTTGTCCTGTCATTATTTAGTCATTCAGTTACCAGGCATGAAAGGTCGAGTCGAAACCTCGAGACAACAGAAAAGTTCAGGGGTCAACCAATGTTAATGTTGTCAAATGGAAATACTGCCAAAATTGTTTGTTTGGATAAAGGCTAGACAAGACGAGACAAATATGTTGTTACATCATGACTGTAATTATATGTATATGTATATATATATATATACATTCACAATGCTAATGTGGTACAGTTTCTAAAATAGGAAGTGAATAAAGAGTTTATAAATTATGAACAAGAAAACAGCAAACAATCAGAAAAAGTAGCAAATTCATTATCCTTCAACAATATTAATTCTGGAGATCAGTTTTTCACAATTAAAACGTGTTTTTGTTTATGTTAATGGATTTCTGATACATTTAAATTAATAAATGTTTACAATTTTTATAAATATTTCAAATTTACTTGACGCTTTTGTCATCATTAACTAAATAGTCAAATTTGCGGATTAAAATGATATGCCATTTCCGTCAGAGAGCGAATTGACAATTAAAAAAAATTAATATGATGAAATATTGAGTACATTTAAAGGACATTTTCATCATTTCAACAGACAAAAACTGCATATAAATGAACATGGCGTGTGTGGGGGGAAGCAACGCAATATGGAACTTTCAAAACAGCAGCACCAATACAGGAAGGCATTAACTTCCGAGTTACTGAGCCAGATTAATAGACAGAGAGAAGGATCCTATGAGTGTGAATGCATGTTTTCCTGCATGAATGCACCAGAATATGTATTTTAGTGATATATGACAGTTTCCTATGCTCCATTTGAAGAAGCGGAACAGCGTGATGTGTGTGTGTTCCTATTTAAGCACATCTGCTTTCTCGACCAGCGCTCGACCATCTGGAACTGCCTTTCTGCTAGAGTGCTTCAGTCAAGCCTCTCACGAGTTCCTTATTTTCAGTTAATGATCTGCTCAGAAACTATCAAAAACAAAGTGTTCTGCTGTCGCAGGCCCAACCAACAAATTTCTGGGCTCTGTGAACGGGCAAATAAAGCAGTCTTTACCAAATTAAGTCAGAATAGCCTCAAATTTTCCATCTGAAAATGAGTTTCACAGCTGATTGACTTTGATAAGCTCAGTATTATTCAGAGCAAATGAATACTCAACTGGTGAGAAAACGGAGAGGGAGCATCTATGGGGGTGAAAATTGACACTCAGCATGAATTGTGGTAACGGTTGTAATTAACATCACTCAGAGGCATCTATGAGGCGGCTTAAAGCTCAGGATAAATGTTCCTGACAAAACACGGAATGAGGGGGAAAGAAGGAGAGAGAGCATGAAAGAGAAAGGGACTGGACGGATGGAGACAAGGGACTAGGCACAAACTACCACATACAGCTCTGTCTCACTTTCCCAAGGTTGCAATTAATTCTTCCTCTCATCTTGTGGATCTTTGATGTGGCTACACTTCCATTTAAAGTATTAACACACACACACACTGGAGCCTAGGAAAGCCAGCGTAAATCTTACCAACTAATGACTCTTACTTATCTTAAAAACTAATGGGAGGAAATTCCCAAGGAGGTGCTCATTTTACCACAATGAATTGTTTTGTTCCAAATGAGCATTCACCACCAAAAACACAGGGTGCATTTATGGCCTCGAAATTTAAAAAAGGACATTTAACCACTATAATGGCGTAAACAAGTAACTCTTAAACTTTTCAGATAAAGTCTGATCAAATCAGACCACAAATAAATAAAACCACCATGACTATTCACATACATGGATTCGTGTAATTTGGGCTCTAATCATTAGACACACAATATAATGAAATTAGAAATAAAACATGACAAATAAAAGTAAAATATGCACTGCCCTGCCAAAAAAAAGTCACTGTTTGGATTTAAATGCTTAAGACTCTATGAGTGGATCATTATTGCAGTGATTATGTTTCTATCATGTTAAACGTTTGGCAACAGTTCTTACCCTAATTGATGGAGTGTGTAGCTTTTCATTTCTTAAACAACCATGTAGGAAGACACATCATGGCCATATTCCAGGATGATATCATTCATCAGGCTCAAATTGTGAAAGAATGGGTGGGATGTAGCGTGAAGAATCGTGTTCATACATGAATCCAGTCCAGAACTTCAATTCATTGAAAGTCTTTGGGATGTGCTGGAGGAGACTTTACAGAGTGCTGGACTCTTGCATTGTCAGTACAAGATCTTGACAAAAATTGATGCACCTCTTGATGGAAATAACATCACAAGACATGTCAGTTGCAAAACTATATAACATGCTAAACATAATAATCACTGCAATAATAATACAATCATTGACTGAAAATCATTTTTTTATTTTTTTATTAACTACTTTATACATTCCAGACCACCAGAACCACTGGTATGAGGCACATTGATGGCATCAAGGGTTTCAAGACTGCCAGAATAGTCAAGCTTATAAAAATCGAGCATGACACGTGAACGGTGGGGTCATAAAATCAGAGGAGAAATGACAGGAGCGTAAAGGCAAACAGCCGCCGAGTGTTTTCGCAGCGAGGAGGATAAGGAGGAGGAGGAGGAGTGCTGTGTGGGAATATGCAAATGAGACAGAGACAAAGAGACAGGGAGTTATAAGAGAACATAAACAAAGCTCTGTAAACAAACCTCCTCAGGTCACTCCACAGTAGGAGCGAAGGATAGGAACAGATTAAAAAAGGAGGGTGCGAATGTGTTTGTGTGTGCCTGCGATGGAGAAAGCGAGGGAGGAGAAGGAGGAGGAGGTCCGTGTGCATCACAGCTCCTCATGACTCCCCGCTAACGCACGGTACCTGCACGCGTGGTTGCCATGGAGATACAGTGCGGCGTAAGAACAGAGGGACCAACCGCTGAACCGGCTCTGGCTCTTTAACCCGTAGAGGGAAAAAAGCGCACACACCAACAAAGGGAATGATTTATTAAGTCCACTGTATACTAAGCCCCATTATCCAACCCATATAAAACCTGCAAGCGTTACAACTCATCTGATTTATGTTGAAGGCAATCTCAGAGGACACCTCCCTTTCCAAGATGCTCTCTTATTATCCTTGCCTGGCTGGGCTGAGCAGAAAAATGACATGTCATAATAATCTCGAGAACAGCAATCGGATGGAGCGGAAACACACGCTCCCCCACCTTATTTACAGGCAGAAATGTTTTTCTGTTGGGGTGAAAAAGCCAGACATAATTTCCTTATAAATAATTGACTTCTCCCATGTTAAAATCTCCTGAGAGGCTTTGGGCTTTATACACAAGAGGCCACTGCAGCATGCGCCGCAAATTAGCCTTTCACCGACGCCTCGCCTGCTCGCTGGTGAACAATGCACCGAGAGACTCTCTCTCCTCCCTTTATGCCGGTCCCCAAGTAATAACCTTCAACTAACCTTTAAACCTCAGTGAATAATTTAAATCCTATTTTCATATCAATAGGGGGTATTTTATCCGTATACTTTGCCGTCAGAGGGAGGCATAATAAAGTTTTCCCATGTGATTGGGGACGAGAAACAGGGGGTGGGGATGAGTGAAAAGCGAGCGGCTGATAGAGAGAGAGAGAGAGAGAGAGAGAGAGAGAGAGAGAGGGAGAGGGGAAGTGATGGAGGTAGAGCGAGGAGGAGGGAGGGGGTGCTGGAGATGCTATCTGAAGACATTAATGCAAGCATGAATTATTCAGTAATGACTACAAGATCTGTCATAAAAAATGCTGCTAACATCTGCAGCGTGTTGCGAGGGGGCTGTGGGGAGTGGGCAAGCCGCCGAGGAAAGGCGCTGAAGATAAACATGACAAATTGGCAGATCATCTGTTCAATTAGGACAGCGGAGCAGGTGCACCCAGCGAGCCAAGCTGTACCACACGGTGACACACTTACCAGCCAAAAACCAAGGGCATGATGGGAAATACCTTGTTTGCATGACAGTGATTTAGAGCAGTGTGCCATTGGATATCCACAGAAAGAACTAGAAAAAAAAAAGGAAAAAAAATCTGATATTCCCCTTGGTGCTCATTAAAATTCGACTGCAGCCTCCACCCTCTCTCTCTTCCTTTTTTCACTTTCTCTCTCTCCCTCCATCTTTCTGCTCTTGGCTCTCTCTTAGCTGCCTCCCTGGACCTTCCAGGATCATCTCTTATTAATTCATAAAACATACTGCTCCAGTGATTGGGCTCTGGGAGCAGCGGAGTAGCAAAACATGAGATATGGGAAAATATCACACGTGTCTGCAGCCAGGCTGCGAGTGAGGGAGCGAGAGAGAAAGAGAGAGAGAAAGTGGTGAACAGGGAACGAGGACTGTGTATATGAGACAGCAAGGGGAGGGGGGGCTGGAAGGAGGTAGGATGAGAAAGAGAGAAAGAGAGAGAGAGGGAAACATGTTTTGAAATATTAATCCATGGCTCTGGCCGTGGGCTGGTACACAGAGATGAAAAAGGCGAGAGAACCTTTGAAGCGGGAGGGGATGTTCTCTGCTGTCTCAAGGTAGACTACACAGTCGGCCATGTTGGAAAGTAGAGGAGAGGAGACATGACAGCACTCCGAATGACTAAGTTTCACCATCTGCAAAGAATGAAACGCAAGGTTTCTAGGCCTCTTAATATTTCAAAGACGCCTAATTGGTTTAGTAACGTCTGGTCCTGCTAAAAAAGATGCTGGCAACGTGCCTGAATGTACGCCAATTGCTTCAATCCAAATATTTCCTCGTGAATTTCCATCGCAAACGGATGCTCTTCAAAAACAAATTCGCTAAATCACTTCGAAAAAGAGCACATTGAGGAAAGTAATTATCATTAAGGCACACTTTGGCTAAGCATCTTGATGAACATGCTTTTCTATATCCAGAAGAATAACATTGAGAGGGCATCCTCTCTCTCTTTCTCGCTCATTTTCCACCGTGCAGCACCCTGCTGGGAAACTCTAAATTACCCACAGTCTGGCTATTCTGTACTCATAATAATGATAAAGTTTCTTTTTTCTAATTATGCAAAGAACACTCAATTAGCATAACTCGTCCTCTGTGTCACTACAAACAGCAGAACGCCCCGAGGGGCTGCCATAGTTTCATCGCACGGCTGTTGTTTTTTTTTCTCTCCCATTGTTTTTCAGTGCGGTAATGAAGATATTTGTTAATGAAGATATGAACAAGCACCAAGACCACCTCCCCCACCCCCGCCGACTCTGCAGGTAAGATGCCGCAGGGAACGGATCTGCTGGTTGTAACATCGCCCCCATTGGGTCTGCTGCGGTACTGCAGTGAGCCAGGCCTGCAGGGAAGATTAAAGATGATCATATAAGAACAGATCAAAAACAGGAAAATGTTACACCTTTGGGAGGAGGGGGTTTGTTAAAAAGCTCGCTGCACTACTCAATACCTGTTGGCGCTTCTGTTCTGGATGTGATAACGTCCATCAAAAAACACCCCGGGTTCTGAGAGCAAACAAATTTGCTCACACAAACACATGCACACACACACACACACACACACACACACACACACATGTAGGAGGGCAGATCCCTTCTCATCATGAGTGTGGATAGCAGAAGCATATGTCAATGTAAATTCAGAATCCATAGAGACATTTGCTAGGGGCGAGAGACAGACTGGAAATAATGGACAGGGAGGAAGTAAAGAAAGATGAGATTGCAGTTGAGCTTAAATAATTAGGGATGACATTGCTAATAAGTACACAATGAACCCTGTGCTGATGTGCTGGTGATCTGTCTGTGTAACTCTGTGCACACTAACAGAAAAGAGAAAATTACAGAAGAAGATGAACGCAAAAATTATCCATAAAGCCTGAGAGTAAGTGTCATTTCTGCTAAGCAGTTTTTTATGTCACGTGTCTTAATATAAAGCATAAAACATTCAACTCACAATTTTTAAAGATTGAAATCATATTTTTTAAAAAATGAATCAATCTGGTCTTTTGAAATATACAAAAAAATATTACATTTTTTTTAGAAGCAAAAAATGAAAACATTCTATCCTGTTTGATAAAATTACAAAATATGCTATGTTAATATCAAAACCTCAAAAGATTAAAAGTTAAATAAATATCAAAATGAGCCTGACACCCTATGTAAACTCATCCTTCACTGAGCAGTGGCTAACATTACCACTTTATTTCCATTCGTAATTTTTTGGTCATTGTGCACAAAATCAAATTATAATTGAAAGTTTAAGTGCATAAGCTTGACCAGCATATTTATGCAAGCCTTTTAAACCATTTCATAGAAATATTTACTTAACTGACCTCACATATTAATGTTCTGAAAGGTCCAAAATGTACAAGAACAACCTGTAAACCATAAACAGATGCTTTCTCTCTCTTCACATGCACTCAGATGGGTAGAATTAGCAGGGAGGAGCACCTGTATTCTTCCTCTTAACCAGATCACATACTGCACAGAAACAATTTGCTTACCCAACTACAATTGGCCTGTCTTCAAATTAAGTTCTTAGGAGGCCAATGTCAAGAGAAGAGCCAAACCAGAAGCAACCAAGAGACATGCAGCCCAATTACAACCCATATTCCACGTCAAGGACAGCAAGCCATTACTCAGCCTAAAGGGCACTGCGACTAATTCAGTGTAAGGACCCAAATTAGCGTCATCAAGATGCTGATTAGTGAAATCAAGTGGTTAAGAGTCTCAACACAGAGGTAAATGAAAGTTCCATAGACTAAACCCAGTCCCAAAACACCACTGTCCAGTTAGTCTGTTCTTCTAAGCCTTAGAGAAACACATCAGAGGAGATCTTTGTCACAGCTTTATCTAAGTTGAATCATGTGAGCTTTGTGAAATCCACTTTTCACCGATACCGTCGCCTCAGGCAGCATAAATATATGGATCTATAAAGACACATTGTGTGTGCATGCACCCAAGACTAAGACAGAATTGCACAAACTCCTTCATCGTTTAAACGTTGCGCTGATGCTGGAACAGGGCATGAATTATTCAGCGAGATGTCTCCTTCTTCAAACAGACAAACAGAACAGGATAATGCCTCCACAAAGCAAATGGTAAACATGACAATCAAAACAACGGAATTAATTAGGTAATTAGGGAAACAAAATAAATGTGAAATAATGATAAACTCTTCAGAGACAACAGCTGCAGCTCCGCAACTGTATGCGGATATGCAGATTTGGAAGTTGCTAATGCATAATTAGATCCCACTGTCAAGTTTGGTGGATGGTATCCAGTTTGTTCTTAAACTGCAGGGATTTAGAGAGCTCTCCGGGTCTTTGTGTTGAGATGAGATTCGAGAGATGTATTTACATAGACTTTACGGCAAAGAGGCCTTCCTCTTTCAACTCTTTAAACTGCTTTAAAGCACAAATGAATCAGATATGCGGATGCACAAGCAGTGACAGATTGTCTGCGAATGGCAGATCCAATCAAGTGGGTTATATGAGCGGCAGGTCAATCAGCACTTCTTATCAGACAGTCTCTCAACGTATCGCTAGTGCTGCATTTACGCTTACAGTTATTCAAAAATGAAAATTAGATTAGGCTCTTCACTGCGATGCGACTGCACTCCACCGGCTTGATTCGAGCACAGCCTCTGAGTAGCTTCTTCAATACAGCTCACTCCAAAAGCTCAGGGTTGAAGTCATAAGCACTGCATCAATTCGGTCAATAACTCAAAAGAAAAAACAAGGAAGGCGCATTAACCTTGGAGAGAATTGTTTGCTCCATGACTTTGAAAAGGTCAGAGTAAAGCCTTTCAGCTCGGGCAATTAAAAGGATTCGACTCAATGCCGTAAGTACAACGGGCATGGAAAGCGCACGTCTTCCTCCGTCTTTGCGCTTGACAGCCCAGTCTTAGGGCTTAGGTGAATATGAAGTATCCATTTCAAGCAGTATTTAAGTCCCTTTTCCAATTTGCAGCCCTTGAGGAGCGGTTCAGTGCAGGCGGGTGAGGCCGAAACCTAATGACGGCTTCTCCAAGGGCTTATTGAGAATGATGAATACTCAGAACGGGGAGGATTGCTCCGTGTGAATTCATGAATTTGAAACAGATTATTTAAACGGGGATCAAATTAAATTCTTGCTCTCGCACCCGATGTGGACACATTAGTTGAAGGGCAAAGACTGCAGACCAAAGCCTTCATAAAGTAGGTTCTCTGAGAAGAAGAAAAAACAAAGAAAATGTATCAAATCACTAATGTTTGAAGGTTTTAGGGTCAATGATGCATAAGGATAAATCTCTCAAAAAATTAGTTTAAATTAAAAGACTTGCAAAGATGCTAGAAATGTAATTACATTGGTTTCATATCAAACATTTTCAAGAAAAGTTTCCATTTTTAAAACAAAAAAAGAAGGATTTTCACTAAATCTTTAATATATGTATACACATCGAGCATAATTCGCAAAAAAGTCTAAATGTTTTATTAATTCATAGACACTGTAATAGTTCAATAAGTAGTTCAATAAGACAACATGTTTTCACATTGCTTAACTCATCAAAATAACTTTTATGTAATTTAAGTTGAAATGACTTAAACATTCAAGTTGATTGTACTTAAAAATTCAAGGCAGCAACTTTTTTTTTTCTTTCAGTGTATCATTTTGGGGAGTCACCACATAAGAAATTAAATATTGTTATAAACTGGACAATAGGCATCCGAGTTTGCAAAAATAAGAAGTAAAACATAGGAGGTGGGAACAGGCATGGCAGTAAAGGAGAGCGGAGAATAATCTACATAACAAATTGGGCGCTTTGAAGCAGCCTGCAGCTTTGAAGAATACATTAAAGTGCCAATGAAGATCACTTAGAGCCAATCATCAAGGAGCCTTAATTTAGATCCTCGGTGTAAGATACAAGGAAGCAAAACATATCACTAATAAATGAACATGCCATACAAAAAGATTCAAGATAACTGGGACGTTAAAATAATTCCCAGAGAACATGTGGATGTCTTCCTCAAATGGAATAGTCAATGAGGCAGAGCTGTCCTGCAGGAATGCTAGTGTTTAGCTCAGCTCTCCATTAGAGCGCATGCCAGTTGATTTGAAAATCTCATTAATGCCCTTACAGAGAAATAGAGAGAGAGAGAGAGAGAGAGAGAGAGAGGCACAGCAGGGATGAAACGTAACTTTCCCCCCTTCTTTTTAAACCCATCAATTCACCCCCCCCCACCCCACCCCCCGAATTCTCCACTATCTGAGCTTGCACTGAGCGTCTACTGGGCTCCTACACACTCTCTCATCTGTGCTTCTCTGTAGCTGCGGTAATTGGGCTCGTCTCATTGTTATTCAAAACCCCATAGAACCAATTAGCAATGGACCTCATGACCTGTCAGTTGCTATGTAATGCCACAAGCTAAAAGACTCTAAAGTGAGGAAGCTGGGAGCAAAAGGTCAAGAAATATCTTTTAGTTTCCTGATTAATAATCCTGTCAGGGATATCAGAGTCATTAAAAGGAAACGCTAGTTCCTGCTACAGCTTTTTACTGCTCCTTCGCTCATTCTGCCCCCTTTCTATTAAACCTTAATGATGGCCGGGGCACCGCAGCCCCACTGCCTTGTTTGATAAATGTACAGTTAACAGGATAATGAGGATTCTTGATCTTCTGGCAATCTGCGACAGAGAGAACCTCTGACCCCCTCCAAGGAACCGAGGAGAGAAATGGACAGATGACTGGAGGGGAGGGGAGTTTGTGAGCTGGCCAGATGGGCAGAGAGAGAGAGAGCAAGAGTACCAGAATTGTGTGAAAAAAATAGAGTGTGAAGCTGTGCAGTGGGCTTGATTTCTGAGTGACTTAAAGATGAAGTGTGTCATTTCTACACCCCTAGCGTCACTAAATGCAATTATTTCCATGTAATTGGAAAAAAACTTCCATTGGTTAGATTAAGCGATAGTCCTGCCCTAAACTTGCAGAATTGACTCAACAGCCATGTTTCCATCCAAAATTGTGAATTTAACTTTAGCGCAAAATTGGAATATCACATAAAAAATGTGCAAATAAAGCACCGTTTCCATCCAGTGAGTCGAAGAGAACAAAATTGTAACTTCCTGATAAACTTGAGCCAAATATGACTAAGAAAAATTGATGTTGCTGCAGGAGGAGAAGCCACATGGGTCTTTTTTTTGTATATAATAAATTACTTGTGCCTCAGAATGTGCAGACGAAATGCAATAAACGCGTTCATGTTATCTTGCTTTTGGAGGCGGATGCTATGCTGTTTGGGAACACAGTCGGGTAAGACAGTTCTGGGAGGTAATTATACTGAACCACTTTGGTAACAGACTTTGGCTAAGGTATTTCAGAATGACCAAAACAACATTTCAGAAGCTGTACATCGAGATCGGTCCACTGGTCATTCCAGTTATGCCGTCCCATCATGCAAAGTCACATGATTTTTTTTGATGGGCATCAAGGATTTTATTCATTAAATGGTTTTCCAGTATAGTTTATACGCATGTATTCTAATCAGATTTTAAAAAATGTAATGCGTATTTTTAGAATTTATGTGCATCTTAAGAATTGTTTTTAATGCGATATTCCAAAATTCATTTAAAATGGGTGGATGGAAACATAGCTAATGTTGCTGCATCCCGCTGGTAAACAGAGTAATATTTGGTCAATATTGGATATCTACTGTACAAGCCAATATTGGATATATTAATTGTGCATGTTTTTGCTATTATCTAAAGCTCATTTAAAGCAAATATATATATTTTTAAAAGTACAAATTTCAAAAAGAATATCCAAATTTCATACTGTATATTATAATGGTGTGATGCCTTAATTCACTTGTTGTATTCAAAATGCTTAATTTTGTTAGACAATAAAAGTATAGAATTTCATTGACTTTAATATTGATGTTGACTTAACTATATTGGTTAACTTTTTTTGTAGAAAAAATGTATCGGTTAAAAAAATGACAAATGTCAATACAATGGCCTTCCACTGTGAGGCTTATTCAATCAGAATACCTTCACAAAAAAATTTAAAAGGGGTGTGATTGACATCTCCATGATAGAGTTCATGATGAGCATGGGTTTAATGAAAACAGGAATATTGCTGCTCGCTCCGGACCCCTCACCAATAAGGACCCTTCCTGGGGTCTTTGCTAGCATAGGCCCTGTTTACAGCAGCAGCATGCACATATTAAAATGATAAATCTCTTTCATTATATGATGTCTGCTGGAGATATGTTCCCTTGTAATCTTAAGCCTGATCTTCAGACAGCTCAATAATTCATATTTCCTGATATAAAAGACTAGCCCAAGTCTCTCTTTTATTATACCGCTGTCTGATAACTGACAAAGAAAACAGAAGGCAGCCTGAGTTACATTGCCGGATATTGGAGTGGCAATTGTCTGAAGGGTTAGATTCATCTAAAAATGACTTTCGCTTTCAATAGTCACAGAGTGATAATGGTCAATGTGCACATTTAGGTAGGCCACATGGGGAATAAAGCAACATGGGCCTGAAGCTTGAATTCATAAAATACAAAGTGAGAGTCCTGATATTGCCTCCAGCCATAATGGTCCTGTAGCGGTAAAATAGAGAACAAGGGTTTCTGTTTTCTTTTGCTCTATATTTGTACTATTTTCTTTTAATCAGGGGAATTTCACATGAGAAACTTTCAGTAGAATCTGCTTTTCCTAAAACTACACAATATTAAACATCGGCCATCGGCCAGATGCCATTGCAGATGCAGTAAATTAACATTAAAGGTACACTTTGTAACTTCTGGCTCTCTAGCGGTTAAAAAACAAAACTGCCAGCAAGAATGTTGCTCTTTTTTGTGCTTCGGATATGGATTTTTCTCATAACAACAAAAAAACAAGATAGATTATCCTACTGCTCATAAAACATTCACTACTACACTTAAGAGAACCAGTTTAGATGGAAAGGATCTCAAGCTGACTAGCTGAAGACGTTACTGTAGATATACCCATTAATGGACACCGTACCTCCTTGAAATTATATTCCAGCGCGGCGCTACAACAACCGTATGAAATGACCCTTCTCAATAGATAATGCTTTAAAATGAACTCAGAGAACTACATTTGACAATTTATTTCTTCAATAAAATACCTTACTAACCTGTTGAGTAATAAAAATGCCATCTCCGCTTCACTTTTACAACATCCCTCAGCTCTTAAAGGGTTAGTTCACCCAAAAATTAAAATTCTGTCAGTAATTACTCACCCTCATGTTGTTCCAACCCCGTAAGACCTTCGTTCATCTTCGGAACACAAATTAAGATATTTTTGATGAAATCTGAGCCATGTTTCACTCCTCCATAGGCTTCCAGTGTGACCGAAACTTGCTGGCCCAGAAAAGTTATTAAAGAGATCGTTAATATAGTCCAAGTGACTCCAGTGGCTCAATCTTAAGTATATCAAGCGACGATTATACTTTTTGTGCGCAAAAACAAACAAAAATAACGACTTTATTCCACTATTCATTTCCTTCTCTCTGGATGTCTAGTTGGTTCGCGTAGTGTTTTTGCGCAGAGCGTCTGTGTTACACGTCACCACGTAGGCTCACTATTGGTCGACGCCGGTCATGTGTGTGTTGCGTGATGACGTGCAACACAGAGGCGCAGCGCAAAAACACTACGAGGCCCAGAGAGAAGGAAATGAAAAGTGGAATAAAGTCGTTATTTTTGTTTGTTTTTGCGCACAAAAAGTATTCTCGTCGCATGATAAACTTAATGTAGTGCCACTGTAGTTACTTGGACTATTTTAACGATGTTTTAATAACTATTCTGGGCCGGTGAGTTTCGGTCACACTGGAAGCCTATGGAGGAGTCAAAATTCTGTCAGATTTCATCAAAAATATCTTAATTTGTGTTCCGAAGATGAACGAAAGACTTACATGGTTGGAACAACATGAGGGTGAGTAATTACTGACAGAATTTTCATTTTTGGGTGAACTAACCCTTTAACATCTCCGAAAAGCCAAGCCAATGTTGTTTTTTATTACGTCCTCTATCGCAGTCTTTATCTGCCAGCAGACTGTTCAGTTCTCGGGTGATTCACCGGAGTTTCGAGATTTAGCACCATACACACAACAAAGTAGCTGGAACAACTTTTCTCTATTTAAAGATTTGATATGACGAGACACGCACAGGCGATTCCACCGAAAACCGTCCCAACAGGTCTGAAATATAAACTCTTATAATAGGCTTACCATAGTGAATCAGGGTAAGGCAAAAACAGGTTTTGGAAGAAAGAATTGATGATGTATTGACTGTATTGAGAATTTTTTTAACCTAGAATACCTTTAAGGACCGCCCCCACAGAAGTAGGAACATCTGTTTTATTCACGCAATTCCAGTTCTTTCTGTGTTTATTCATTTGGCACCATAAACCAATGAACCTGCACAAACAGACACTAAATAGTTTAAAGGGAAATATATTTTATTGGCATCAGAGCCAGCCTGACTCACTGGAATGAAGCAATGTGGAAATGCTTCACTGAATTCATTGCGCTAAACATACTGTATTTGCAGTTGAGAATATATAACATGATTAAATGCAAGTAGAAACATTTCACTTGAAAAATAAAACACAAATCTTACCCCATCTCCATCAAGGTAATTAACTGAAGATTAAGAGGCGTTGTCACACTTACACAAATAGGCAAACCCACACACTATGTTTCTTGGAACCAATTCAAAGAACTGTCTTTTTCTGGCGAAGACATAAACCGAGAAATTTGCATGCATGATTAAATATCCAAAGTCAACTGACAATTAATAAAAAAAAAGCAGTAATATTGGCCAGTTACCAGTATGGTATTGAAATTTTGTCCAGTCCTAACTACTAAGTTCTTCTTAAATCCAAGAATGGGCATAGGCCATCATTTACATTTACGCAATTCCTGTGTTGTCCTAATAAGGGCCGAAACATCTGTTGATCTCTTCTGCATACCGGAACGCATCGTTCATGCAGCAGGTAAAGAGCCTTTCATAAGCTCACACCTGTTTCGTGAAAAGCTTGCTGGTCGTGAGGTTTTGTTTGCATTCTTGGTGTGTAAAGTGTTTGTTTTTGATCGGACCTCTCCTGAGCCATGGCTGATGTTCCTGTGAAGAGTGCGGTTCGACAGTGCATTAAGCCAAAGAAAAAGCCCCCTCTCCAAGTTGTTGGATGGACTCGCGGCCCATCATAAATCCTTTTACAACAAACTCCATAAACCTCTTTGGTGCCTAAATATTTATGGATGCCTGTGGTTCCCCCTGAGGGCTGTTTCGTGTCAGAAACTCAACCCAGCTCTAATGCACCTGGATCCGCTCCAGGCCTCTTATCTGAGGCTCGTGGTGAAGACTTCGATCCAGCGAGGTTAGGGTGGTCCGCCGTTAGCCACTAGTATCTTCCTTGTGGAGCCAGATAGGGAACACACACGTGGCGATGAGCAATAAATTAAAGGGTTACAGTGTGGGATTCGCCATGCAGCTGTTCCCTTTCTCCGCCACAGCAGTCCTAGCCAATCCTCAGTCCTCTCCGCCACTCAGCTGGGCTCTAGTGACCTGGCAAACACAACCCACGCTGAGTGAACTCTATGGACCAAACAAACAAACAGGCTGTTCCTTGTAAAGGTTCCGCAGTCACTGCCAAGGAAAGCAGAGTAGCCTGGGGTCAATGTTTTCAGGACTGCACCGGAGGAAACATCACAGCTCTAAAAGGGCTTGGTGAAAGCCAGATGATTTCACGCTTGGACTGAATTCTCCCCAGCCCTGCCGTGATGCGAGCCGTGAAAGGCCGTCATACAAGATACAGAGATCAAATACAACACCGGAGAGAGATATTTTGTGGCATATCCCGATAAGATACATGGCATTTGGAAGAATACAAATGAAATTACAATGGCGGTCAAATTTGTTCAATTAAACATTACAACAGTTTCATTCTGTTCCGTGTGATTAATAAAACTCATTGGAAATTTTGGGGGGGAAAGTCAAACATGGGTCATTTTTACCTTAAAATTGATGGATTTATTGTAATCTATTTATTCTTATTTGATTAAAAAATTAAACCAAGAATGGATTTTCAACAACTACAGTCATTTGCACTTTATATGTAGTAAATTAGTCATCATCAAAGCTCAATAAGTACAATAATCACCTATAAGGGATTTACGGTACAAATGACGGACTGTTAATTTGACGTAATTTTCCAATTTTCCAATTTTTGTTTTTTTTTACAGGTGTTTAATTTGTATTTTGAATTTTGAACCTCATTGCGTTGTGTTTTAGGGTTAATGAAAATTATTGGATAATGTCCAGATAATAAGCTGGCTTAAAGTGTAGTTTTACTGTGTAAAATCGGATGTGTTAAACAATTGAGTTCACTAATTAAAATGACGTGAATAAATATTTTCCTATAAATTACATAAATATGTCTGACTATTTACTACTTTACTACTACTAGTTCTACTGACTAATACATTCTGACAAACCAACAGAAGTACTGGCAGTATTTTCACGCATGCAAATGCTACGGAGTGATGGAAAACACTGCAGTATGTATTGTGTTAACCAGTGGTCTATTCATCTAAGATCAATGACTGGAAACAAAACCTACGCGCTGACACCGAGAACACCTAAAATAACAAGTCGTAAAGCTCGCTGGCCTACAAGTGGATGGAGTTTATGGAACACATTCTTGAGAGCATATGGGGCAAAGCACCGCTCGTTTCTCCAAAAGGGTGTGTGTGTGAACCGAGCAACACTTCCCTTCCTGCACTACACGTTCAGCAGGCCCGTGAATCCTCTTGCCTCCTCCCAGTGCGGTGATTACTGCCGTTTACCCTCTTTAATATGTGTAATTCTCATTTTCTCTGACTGGTGAGTAAGAGGCCTCGAGGGAAACGCGCACTCTGTGGCAGACTGCCAAAGCCCTCCTTTAGAAAAGACTCCCCGCACACCCCCGTGCGTAGTCAGAACAGGCATGACAGTAAGTGACTGGCTGGATATGTTATTATGATAATTGCACTTTTTTTTTTTTCTGGGCATCGCTGATAACTTGATTACACGACGGCTATTGTTATGGCTTTCACACATCCCTCAAAGTGACATTTACAAAAAGGTTGAGGCCCTGACAGGCTAAATGGCTTTAGTTTGCAACAGGAAGAGAGACCAAAGGTCACAATGGGCATCGCATGCTGAATACTTAAGCAATTTACACAGCACGACAGAGCTGCCAAAACATACCACTGACAGACACTAAGTATAGATGTACACGGCGCATCTGTATTTGATCCACGCAGAGAGGGGCTTCTTACTGTCTCTTCAAAGGGATAGTTGAATAAACCGCTGATTGCTTCTTTCATACAAAGAGTTTTTCCATCTGCTTCTCTAAGCTGTTATGAGAAGCATGTGTTCTGAACAATAATGGTCAAACTGACCAACCACTCAGTGGGAGAATATTCCCATAACCACTCTGTGGTAAGGACCAGTGAACTGTATGTGCACGCTGGGCCGGCCTGGAAAAGATTGCTTTCAAATGAATTGTGAAATCATCAGCTCAAATGGTTTGGCTAAACATTGAGAGAGAGAGAGAGAGAGAGAGAGACACTCTAATAAGGCACCACAACAGTAGCTTGACTCATTCTGAACCACATCCAAAACCACATACATTGACACTTTACAGCAATACGCCATTGGCACGAGCGTTCCTTTAAAATGGAATCAAATCACAGCGTGGGTTTTTTAAAACAAACATGAGCGAAAGTTGATCGAAATGCCAGGAAGTGGCAGTCCCACCTTCCCTCGTGATCTGTAGTTTTCATCCAAGGTTTACATTGCCGTATACGCTGCACAGAAACAGCAGCCTGCCTGATGACAGAACCGCCAAGAATGTTGACCTTACCGCCATCGGTAATGTTTCACTGGAGTTCCCTTAATAAAGGGGTGAAATAATTTCCACCAAAAGCGGTTGGAGGTGATGACAGTTCAGATTAATGCACTCTGTAACGCCGCCAGAATAACAACTGCTCCCGCATGCATCATGAAAAAGCAGCAAGTTTGGCAGGAGACGAGAGCTGCCAGGTCCACAAACTCATGCATATTTGGGTCTGTGAACATCTGCCAGCACAAATAATTTACTGCTCTCCACACTCCCCCCAATCCCTCCTTCGCCCCCCTCCTCTCACTAACGGGTGCTAGAACCCCCTTTGACAAGCCTGTTCCAAGTTGCGAGAAAAAAACGCCTGTCACAAGGATGCATACGCAAATACCTAAACATATGGGTGCACACATGTGAAGAAAATTTCAGATGCATGCCGTTATATTGATGCTGTACACATAAAGAAACCTAAACTATTTTGTGTGTACACCTGAGATGAGTTAATGGGTGTAAACAGAACCAAATATCCTGTACACGCAAGAGCGCAAGCACTGACATATGCTCTCACAACAGGGCTGCGTTGATGAAGGACGACTGGAAACACCTAGTTCTCCTCAGCAGCAAGAGAAGAGACGATAACATTCAGCAGGGCAATTCTAGCACAATTCTAAATTGCCCTGAAATGAGTACTAGGCAACGATTAATCGCGATTAATCACATCCAAAATAAAAGTTTGTGTTTACATATTAATATATGTGTGTGTACTGTTTACAATTATTTTGTATATATAAATGCATGTATATATTTACGAAAAAATTATTTATATATAAAATATTTGTATTTATATATAACATAAATTGTCTAAATATATATACAGTATATACATGCAAATATTTCTTAAACATATGTGTATTTATATACAAAATAATTATATACAGTACACACACATATTAATATGTAAACAAACTTTTATTTTGGATGCGATTAATCGCAATTAATCGTTGCCTAGCACAAAAAAAAGATATATATATAGAGAGAGATTTTTTTTCAAGCTCATAAGTTATAACCATTCAATGGCCAATATTAGAAAACTATACTATAAAATATCTCTATAGTATAGTGTTTTAATAAATTTAAAATAAATAAAAATAAATATATATAATTATCATATACATAATACACACACACACACACACACACACACACACACACACACACACACATATATATACATGTGTGTGTGTGTGTGTGTGTGTGTGCGTGCGTGTATATTATGTATATTATAATTATATATATATATATATATATATATATATATACATATACATACACATATATGTACAACCACATCATATATTATATGTGTAATGACATTCATAGATTTTTAAGTGTAACTCCAATGTCCGAAAACTTTCTGTGGCCTAGCAGAACTAATGGCTTTGTGCCCACCGAAGAATCTGCAGAAGCCCAAAGAGAGCTATCTATCCGGAGACAGATAAAACAAACTTTGCAGGCGAGCAGGCAGACTCTGTGTTCCAGTCCAAAGGTATCAGATGATTAAACATCTTGGGGGGACTTATTATTATTCAAAACGTTCTTGGCTAACAGAAGCCGAATAAATCATTAATGCCTTCTACCCAAATACCTGCCGCTTCATTCAGATCACACATAAGCTCTGTGGCACAGAGGGCAGAAGCGCTCACAGACATGCCAGTGATCTTTCATGCCCACCTCAAGCCTGACCACAACAGATCCCGTTTTTAATAAAGGGCCCTTCCAGTGCTTGTGTTCCCTTTAATCCAGCCGGTTCAGGCCTGGGTTGAGCCTGACACTAGTCCGTTTTTGCTCAAGGGCACCTCTGTTTCTCTATTTCTCCAGCATGGCTAAGCTAGCAGCCGTTATTAGGAACATCTGGACAGTCCAATCCTGCGCTTAACGGTGGGGGATTTTACAACAATAAATTCAGCAGATGTTGCGGGGCAAGAGTAAATATTTGTAAAGACATCAGTGATTTTCCAACGTGCTCCTCTGGTGATCCGCAGGGGAGGGCACATTCCGGATTACTGCTCTCTTGCTATAACATACCTCCCGTCCAGGGCTAAACTGTTCGATAAATCCTCACCCTACTTCAACTCTCCAGCAACAGCTTTTAAACGCATCCACTATCTGTAAAACTCAAAGGAATATATACATATATATGTTGGGGATTAGTTTCTTTTAATAGTAATGCGTTACAATATTGCATTACTCCCTAAAAAGTAACTATTTGTGTTAAAAAGTAACTAAAAAGTAACTAATTGTGTTACTTTTTAAGGAAAGTAATGTGTTACGTTACTTTTACGTTATTTTTTTCTGATCTGTGGTGGGCTTGCTTGTTTTTTTATAATAAAATGTTTTTTGCAAATCTAACGGCCCTTACACAACCAAAGTGAAATGAATAGGCCTCAGGCTGAAGGAAATGCAAATTCACGCCTGTACAGTAGAGGGCGCAGCTCTAACAAACCTTTCAGCTGTGCTGCTATTCTGGATTACAGAAGAATAGGGCGGAGAGTTCTATGGCTGCGTCCGAAATCACATACTCTCTTGAGTAGGTACTTATCTTGAATTAGTAATACTCCACGACCGCTAAAAAAAAGTATGTTCTATATAGTATGAATGTGTGTAATATGTAATCTGGACATACTACATTCGCCATGCTATCATTATCATTCACTTCACTGCCATTCATAAATCCTCTCCCGTGGCCTCATGGGATAGTAAAGTGTCCATCAGATGCACACTTCGGAATCTCGCCGGAAGAAGGTCATCCGGGCACTTTTTGCCTACTCTTTTATGAGTAGGCTACTGTGAATTTGGACAAACTACTTTTGTCACATACTGTTTTTCACCTACTATCCAGTAGGGAAGTATGCGATTTCGGATACAGCCAATCATTTTAGCTTATTAATTAGTATAGTCAAAGTGGATCATCGAAGGTCTGCAGCAAAGACATTGGTCAATAAAGTGGGATTAAACACAAAGTATATACTTCACATATTAAAATATTGCAGGTTTGCGTAACATTCTGAGTTTGCATTTTACTGCTTTACATTTGGAAGAATACTGAACTTTACACGGCGCACACAACGCCTCTGCACCTCACTCCCGATTTCTCTCAACATGGGGACAGGAGAGCTGTCAGTCAATAAATGGGAAAACAAAGTAACTTGCATTACTTATTTGAAAAAGTAACTTTTTTGTAAATTTAAAAGTAATGTTACTTTACTAGTTACTTGATAAAAGTCCGTTTACATAACTTGCGTTACTTGTAATGTGTTACCCCAACATATATAATATGGGGTTACACCCCCTATTATATACATATATATACATGTGTAAAATTTTTATATTTTAACGTGTGTGTGTGTAATATATATATGTATATATAAAACACACACACGTTAAAAAATTTAATTTAATGGTCTTTAATGTTTTTGGAGAGAATCCTGCAGATGTTTGCCCTTCCTCCAAAACCACATACTTATTAATTTGTTCTTACGCTTAAAAAATATTCAGTAGATCGCAGCTGTAACCTCCGTGGAAATCTGTGGGAAAGGAACTCTGCTAACTCGCACACTGTTATCCACATTACACTTAGCCAAAGTACTAACCCTGCCTCCCCTGAGCGGCCACAGGCTGTGGGTCAATTCCAGGCCACCTCCAGCCAAACCCACAGGGAGTGGAGCCTGTCAATGTGCAAACCGACAGTGCTGAGGTTTGTGGTTTACAGGGGGGTCACAGTACTGACTCTGTCTCCACTCTTCACTGCACCTCAAATATCTACACACGTACAGAAAGCTCAACGGTACATGAACAACAGCGGTCAGGCTATTTGGGCAACTATATATTCACATGTGATATGAAGGTATTGGTAATGCTATTATGTATATTCACGTCTGAAAACATGTCTCAATGTTATCAGCCTGAACAATTTAGTTTTTAAATAAAACTTTTTGTTATTTGTCTATCATTTACCATGTAGCTAATTGACATAGGCACCTTCTTTGGAGCACTTACAATTCATCAGTCTTTGTTTAAAGCAGCAACACAAGTGCTGTAGGTTTTAAGGCTGCCATCTGCTGGGGTGATAGAAACTGACTCACTGAACAACACTGATGTCTCACTGCAATACAAGCCTGCTCTCTGCTGGAGAAAAGGAGTACAGCAGATCAAACAAATAATTATAACACACACACACACACACACACACACACACACACACACACACACACACACACACACACACACACACACACACACACACACACACACACACACACACACACACACACACACACACACACACACACACACACACACACACACACACACACACACACACACACATACACACACTCATGAATAAAAGCTGTAAAAAATAATTGCTGTTCAATATATAATAATATATAAGGGCTGTGAAACGATTAATCGCGATTAATCGCATCCAAAAAAAAGTTTGTGTTCACAGTGTGTGTACTGTGCATAATTATTTTGTATATATAAATACACACACATGCATGTATATATATATATATAAAAAGTATTTATATATAAAATATTTATATTTATATATAATACAAATTATATATATATATATATATATACAGTATATTTAAGCAAATATTTCTTAATGCATATACATGCATGTGTGTGTATTTATATATACAAAATAATTATGCACAGTACACACACATATATTATGTGAACACAAACTTTTTTTTTTGGGATGTGATTAATCGCGATTTATCGTTTCACAGCCCTTAAATTATATATATATATATATATATATATATATACCATATATAATGTATAACTAATGTAATACATACTATTACATATATACATTATATATTATATATATATATTTTTATATATATAAAATGTATAATGTATGTATGTAATAGTATATATACTATATATAATGTAGTAACTAATGTTATACATACTATTACATATATACATTATATATTATCAGACAACAAATCTAACTAAAGAATGTCTCTGTAATGGTCTGTTAAAAAAGTATGTTCTCTTCTCTATGAGTTTATGGAGTGAAGCAAAATTCATCCTCACATGTACACGCAAACAAAAACACACACACACACACACACACACACACACACACACACACACACACACACACACACACACACACACACACACACACACACACACACACACACACACACACACACACACACACACACACACACACACACACACACACACACACACACACACACACACACACACACACACACATATACTTGAATTCACAAGCATCCTATTTTTAAGGCAATTCTTCCTTGCATTTTCCAGGTGGATAATCACCTTCTCAAGCAAATTTCTTTTCCCCCCTAAAGTCACTCATCAGGGAATCTGCATTTCAATCCACCAACAAATTTGTAGCACAAAGGCTCAATCAAAGTTTCAGGATCACAGGAGGATCAGAGTGATGAAAAGTTGTAGAGGATCCGAGATGAAAGGGGCAGACGAGGCCGCTTGTAAAGGTGACATTAGAGGCTGTTTTTACCCTGTATGCAGTCTAATGAGGAGCAAAAGACAAAGAGAGACACAGAGAGAGCACTGTCAAGCATATTTTTCCTCTTCAAACACTCAGAACCGCCCATAGAGAGCTTTTACACACCCCTTTGAACTTCAAAAAGCCCAATTCTTCATTCTCCTAAAGAGGTGAGCTGGCTTATTTATAGTCTCAGTCTTCATTAAAACATCCTGATGATGCTTCATACAGCCTGTTCTTTTATGCCATTATCAATTTCATCCTTTCAACGATACACACCAGCATGTGGTAAAAAGCGTTCGGTTAGGTTTGGCTTGAAGTGCTATATATGCAACCTATGAATCTCCAAAGCACAGCATAGAGGATAACTGCTCAACAACTCTGACATCTCATTAAAGAGTCTCAGACGTAGACTAACATGCATTTCGTAATTGCTCCATGATCTATTGCAACTTGAGTGACAGCCAAATCACATAACCCCCTTAAAAGGGCAGGTAGTTTCTAGTCTGTCCTCAAATTTAGCATTTTAAAACAGTTCAAGTCAATGAATGAAGACGCAATGATGTTCCGCAAGACCCAAAGCAGCCCTTTCAATCTCAAAAACAGCGTTTCCAACTTTCCAAACAGAGCATGGCTTCTATTAGACACACAGACACCTCTCAAAACATGTCTACAATACTTTAAGAAAAAGGATTTGATGCAAGATGGGAGTTAGCGAGTATATGGGGAATCTTTGGCTGTCCACATCTCAACACTCATCCACTGCAACACTCCCATAGGAAACAGATGGCAGGCTAGACTTTTTCACTCTCTGAAGCAATTGAAAACAATTTTCAGTAAGGATTACCAAATGTGGCCATCTCTGGCTGAAACAAATGAACACAGATGTAGTTTTCCATTTAACAGCCTGTTTATATCTGGCGGATTCCTCCCTCTGGAGAAGAGCGGTTTGATCTTTGGAGTTGTAATGGATGGCGGAGACCACAGCCCCTTTTTGCGGCCAAGGCATTTTCCAATACAAATGATCAGTCAAGCACACATAAACACACTAATGAACCTGACACACACACACATTCACTGTACGTATATAAACTGTGGTCTAAAAATCTGTGACCATGATGTTTGCTTGTTTTCTCATTTTCTTCATTAAGAATTACATGTTAGATGACAGAATTACAATTGCATTAAAGAATTACATGTTAGATGACATTATAGAACGGATATAAGATGCTCTCATTTTAGTCAGGATGGTAATTTAACTGGTGTCTGCTCAAAAAATACTTAAAGGGGTGGTATAATGCCCTTTTCACAAGAAGCAACAGGACATTTCTGTATGGTTAGTTGATGAATTTTTTTATTCTGTCTTGATAATCTATAAATCGTGCTCAGGGGGCGGGGTTTATATAAATTCACCCGGAACACTAGAAACGTCCTGTTGTAACATGGATTCAACTGTAGAGACATTGATTTAGCTGTTTTAAGGTCTAAAAGGGGTTTTGTGGTGTAAACGATATGCTTAAAGGGGTGGTATAATGCCCTTTTCACAAGATGTAAAATAACTCTTTGATGCCCCCAGAGTGTGTTTTAGCTCAAAATACCCCACAGATGTTTTTATATAGCATGTTAAAATTGTCACTTTTTGAGGGTGAGCAAAAACGCACTGTTTTGTGTCTGTTCCTTTAAATGCAAATGAGCTGCTGCTCCCAGCACAAAGGGCGGAGCTTCAAGAGCTCGTGTCCTTTTACATCACACAGACATGCACTGAAAATTTCAAAAACTTTTAGCCTTTTATGTTCAAACCGGAGTCAGACAATGATGGAGAGACTAAACAAGAACATGTAGAAGCAACAGGACATTTCTGTATGGTTAGTTGATGAATTTATGTAGCTTATGTGTAGTTATCTTCTAGTCATTGATTAGCATATTCTGTCTTGATAAACTATAAATCGTGTTCCGGGGGCGGGGTTTATGTAAATTCTAGATGTCACTAACCCGGGAGGAATGTCGTGTAGTCACTACCAGCCGTTTGTTGTAGTCCTTAAAAAGGAATTTCTTTAAAAGCCAATATCTCCCTTTGCTTCGAACTTTGAGCATTGTAACTTTGCAGATGTTGCTTTTGCTCAAACAGCGACATTACATACTAACTAAAGTTAGAAAAGTGAAATCATAATCAACCACCCCTTTAAAAATCAAAACTAGGCAGTATAGGGGGAAGAGCTTATTCTAGATCTGAATATGTCCTTAAGTGCAAGATAATGTCATACTAAATGTTTCCTAGAGAAAGACTGTACGTTTTAAATCAACTTCCCCACATTTAGCAGACATGTTCTTTCCAAAATTATATATATATAAAAAAACTATCTCTTGCTCTTGACAGTTTCTAACAAGATCTCTAAGGATTTGACAGATGATTTGCATCATTATGTGGTTTATGTAATGAGAGATTTGTGGGGGAGAGTCAGATAGACACCCTGCAGTACGGGCTCAAACCTGACAACAGCCTGATGGGATGAAAACAAAGTCATCTCTCACAATCAGGACTGGAATATATCATCAACATTTCTGTCAGCAGAGTATATTACCCAGTGATGCTATAAATACATCCCATACGCCCTGTGGTTGCGACGTTTCACACACTAATGTGGGGGTATGGGGTGAAGAGCGCTCAACTCTCTTCTCCCATTACAGTGGTGCTGTAACAGATAGGGAATGTCAGCGCCTTGTGAGATGTGTGAATGTGGGATGTCTTCTCCTCCAGGCATGTGTAATTCGTGCTGGGCTGAGACAGAAGCGGAGAGAATGAGAACAGGGCCTTGATCCATTGGTGGTTAACCGTAGCTTAATGAGGGGGAAAAACAGTGACGCAACCCTCAACTCAGATGTCACAAAGCTCTAAGAAGCACTTGAATGGCCACAGCAGGACTAATTTTAACACGGTTTGCATGATCAGAGACAGACATACTGACACCATGACTGAAGAATCTTAGAGAGAGATCTGATACCACTGTGAAACACTATGCCCAATACAGACAGTTTAAAGAGGCAAATGGTTTTCTCTGATACTGCTTTCCTGGAAATTACTTGATAAGGGTTGTATTAAAACCATCTCTAAATTAAAAATGCTGAACTAAGTTCTTAATTGTATATATACATATATATTAAATTAAGTCCCCATGTGGTGAAAATCAAGCTTTTAATGTTGTTTATATGTCTATGTGGTGTTTTTATTATGCTTTAAGTATTTTCTCCTTAAAACTGCAGTGAACCAAAGACAGTCTAAAAAATGCGGTTTGAAATCGCTGGCGTTTCTGACGTCACAAACTTGTAACCAATCACGTCAATGTGTGATCGTCATGAATGGATCTCTGAGCTGGTGTGAGTGAGTGGAGGCGGGGCTAATTTGCATATTCATAGAACCGCGTATACTAAATGAGGCAAGGGTGTAGAGTTACATTCAAGCTATTTTAAGGCACAACGGGGTTTGAAAAAACTTTTAAATATGTAATTTTGGTGATCAAAGGTGAGTTTTAGGGGTTATAATGATTAACTACAGGGGACTTGAATAATTTATATAATTCCTCCAAATTCCCATTACTGTAAAATGTCAAGATGTTTTACTTTAGCTTTTTTTGTCATTTCCAATTTTCTTAATGTTGATTCCCATAAGTACATGATTTCCATAGCATAGCTTAAATTTCATTTGTTTAAATAAACTTGTGAATTTTAATGACCATCAACTATTACTATGATGTATACATTTTAAATAATAAAAATAACTTTTTTTGCCTTACAGCAATGATAATGAGTTTTTAGCACTGTGGAACGGGGAAAATGCCAAACACCCAGAAGAAAAAGGAAAAGGTGAAGCCAACTTGAGCTAAACTGCTTCATATTAGTTGAGTTAGCTACACCAAGACAAAAATGTAAGGGTACACTACAGCAAGACCAAGAATGCTTTAATGTCCAAAAGATGAACATGGTGAAATTGCAAAAAAAAAAGTAGGTTAAGACCAGTTGGATTCTGAACACTTCTTGTTTTCCAAAAGGATCTGACCAGTGCATTAAAATCAGCATTACTTACAGCGGTCAGGCCCCCTCAGAGTCCCTCAGGGGAAGAGGTGTGCCCGTCAGCAGTCAGTATTTGTTAGCAGATTGTTAAAAGCGATCACTACGATGTGATCTCTAAGCAAAGTAATATGAGACAAACCAAGGGGGCATCTGGTTTTGGTTAGTACTTTGGGAAATCTGATTAAAGGAAAAATTTCCAAGCACATTGAGAAGTATTCACTGTAATTACCGAGAACGGCTTAGGCAGATCAGACCACAAATGACAAAACATGAAACCAATGTTGTGGTTCACTCCTCTATTAAATATGAGACACAGTAATAGCTGGGAAGGGAAGTAGGTCTCAAGTGAACAAATTGAGGTGGATGGAGGGGGGTTTAGGTTTTATGTGGCGGGGCGGGGCAGGGTTCCTTCAAAGTTAATGGGGTATTATGTTCCTTTCCTGTTCAAAATCTTCAGAGGAATAAAACGTTAATGCAGCGCCAAAAAGCTCTTCTCAATGTCATGAGCTTTGATAAACTGTAGCTACAACATGAACAGCCAAGCCAAGAAACTGAATGCAACCACAATGACCACAGTCAGTTCATAGAAGAAGAAAAAAAAAGCAGGTCTGTGCAAGCGTGAGGCTCAGCCAAACCTCAGTGTAGACAATAAATCGTATTAGCACAAATAAAAGTCTTGATGGATGACTGCGTTGAGGTCAATGTTTAACAACAAGTCTCTCATTTTTTTCTGTTGAGTGCTAAAATCAAAACCATATGTTGAGTATTTGTGGAGTGTATATTAGGGTTTATTGTAAGGTCTCTTCTTGGAAAAAATGCACAACAGAGAAAATCTTTTTTTCCCCGCCAAGACCAAGGGATAGATTTCATTAAGTACACAAATCTTTCCATTTTACAGATGTCCATTCTTTCACCTTATTAATACAAACAGTTAGTAGCACTTAGTAATATGATTTTTCAGGGCATCAGAGATGGCTATGGAAGCTTGTTTCCTCCACTGAATAAAAAAAATAAGGTAATTGCAACTTACCCGGTTTCACAGACAGGGCTTAGATTAAGCCAGGTGACTATAACATTACTGATGTGCATCTTGAGACAAAACAATGCCAGTGTCATATTTTAAGATATGGCAGTGCAAGTTGCTTTCAGGGTAAACAGCTCAAACATGCATTTTAGTCTGAAACTATAGGCTTTAGCCTTATCAGTGAAACCAGGGGATACATTTCAAACTGCAAGGTATAAACTCACAAATGTGAGTTATAAAGTCTGAATTTTTATACACACACTGAAAATATCAGAACTGTGAGCCACCCCCCCCCCCTCCCTCCCCCCCTTTATATGATGTAAAGTGTGAAATATATTTATTGGGCCAATTTCAAATATTTGCATATATTCCAAAATCTATTCTGAAAATATATTTATTTTGTGTATGGGATTTTGGTTTCAAAGTCACTTGGTCAAGGAAGGGATAAAAGAAGATTGGAACTGTTGCTCTGGCGCTTCTTGTCTCTGGGCTTTTCTTCTCTTTTCGCTTATTTCCGTTGTTGGTATAAGTAGGCTAGCAGTGGGTGGTAGGCTAATAGACAAGAAATGTACAGTTTTCCACAATCATACTGATAACGTTTCTTTAGTCATTCGCAATCCTGTAGCCTTAACTAATGTAGTGAAACAACCCTTACGGGGGAATTAACAATATTATTACTCACCACTCGACACTCATTCTCACAGCAAAATATATACCCTAGAGAACACAAAATCCCCTAGCATTTTCATCAAAAGACAACCGTGTGTTCAGAACACAAGAGGGCAGTCTAAGCACAGTGCGGCTGGGTAAAAGGTCTGACTGTTCCATCGTTACAGGGATAGTTCACTCAAAAATACAAATTCTGTCATCATTTACTCACCCTCAAGTTGTTCTAAACCTGCATGAGTTTCTTTGTTCTGTTGAGTTTGTTCTGAAAAATGTTGGTTTCCAAACAGTTGCTGGCCCCCATTGACATCCATAGTACAAAAAAAAATAAAAATACTGTTAAAGTCAATGGGGGCCAGCACTGTTTGTACATCAACATTCTTCAAAATATCTATTTTTATGTTCAACAGAAGAAAGAAACTCATGCAGGTTCATAACACCTTGAGGTTGAGTAAGTGATGACAGAATTTTAATTTTTGAGTGAACTATCCCTTTAATGAACTATGCAATCTTAACATTCTAACTACTATTGACTAAAAGAAACTCTGATTAAGGAAGTAATGGCACTCAGCTGAATGTGGTAGTCCACTATTAGCTAATCAATAACTACTATTTTTTACATACCTCCCAGAGGACAATTAAGAACTACTATACAGGTTCATAATTAATGTGAACAAGGCATAATGTATAATTCATTCTAAAGTGAAGATCGTGGTAACCCACTAGTAATGACTCAAGTATTAGCATATCAAATCTTTCAGAATTAATTACGAATTATTTGGAACAGTATTCTAAAGTGAAAAGCAGGATAATTCCCTAAAAATGTGAGATTTTGTAAGGTCCTTTTGCAGTAATCCTTATATTCGAACCCTGACATGTGTTAAACGAGAATGCATGCGTTTGGCGGTAATGCATACTGTAGATGGACATTGTGAGAAAATGTGGAGAGTCGAAATAAAGAGTTGAGATTTCTTTTTACGCGTTACATTGATACATCGCATCATTAGTCATTTGATCAATATGTCAATATATCATTCATATCGATGTATTGTTACACCCCTAATAAATAACCAAAAACAAATATACACAAATTTAGACAAGTAAAACTCAAAAAGGCCTAAAAAAAGAGATTTTTTTACAGGGTATATATTTCAACATGTTTAATATTTTGTTTAATTTTGTTACAAAGAGCAAGTTAATTTGCACAAGACACTGATTAATGAAAGGGGGGCATAAATAAACCTAAATTACACCAAAGTTGATTCTTTGTTTTCTGTTAAAGATCTAGTGATTAACACCATGTCTACACCGGACACAATCGGTTTAGGGATACTAGGTTTAAGGTGAGGGTTATGGTGTGTTTGGACCTCCTAGCTCCACCGATTAGGTCCAGAAAGCTGGACCTCAATGGATTTACAATGGTCCCTTCATCATGTCCATTGTAGACACAGTGTAATGTATACATTTACTCTACATTTCAAAAGTTAAGGGTCAAAGGGTCAGCAATGTATTTTTTACAGAAATAAATGAACACTTTTATTCAGTAACAATGTGTTAAAGGTAGAGGAGGCAATTTTCAGCATGAAAGCATAAGATCCCACCCTCCATTCAGAGCACTCTACAAAGCCACGCCTCCTCCAAAAATATGAACACGTACAGAAGGGAGTAAAGCGTCACACTTCTGTTTCTGTTGCGGTGCTCTGTGACTGACGTCTGTCTAACTCTGCATAGATACATACATTTAGATACATACATTTATAAATACATTTAGACCACTTAACTTAGTGATCACTATCAGGATGTGAAAAGACTTTCATCCAGCATTACAAAAAAAATTCTGGAACTAATCACCTACCCTACCTTTAAATTGATCAAAAGTGACAGTAAAGACATTTAGAATGTTATTTCTATTCATCAATGAATCATGAAAAACATGTATCACGGTTTCCACAAAAACATTAAGCAGCACAACTGTTTTCAACATTGACAATAATAAGAAATGTTTCTTCAAATCAGCATATTAGACTGATTTCTGAAGGATCATATGACACTGAAGACTGGACTGATGATGCTGATAATTCAGCTGTGCCATTACAGAAAAATGTTGACATGTTTAAATAGAAAGCAGTTATTTTAAATTGTAAAAACATTTCACAATTGATCAAGCCATGGTTAACAGATGAGACTTCTTTAAAAAACATTACAAAAATCTTACCAACCCCAAACTTTTCAACAGTAGTGTCTATACATATATGCATATGCACAATGAATGCTCAGCACACACTCAGCACTCTCTCATCTTGGCAATCTGAAGCAGAGCCACTCTGGCCTCTTCATCCATGAAACCCTGCAAAAGAAGACCACAGCTTCTAGAACACTGCTATTCTCATGGGTTTACTTTTGAAAGCATAATAAGAAAATAAACATAATAAAATGTTACCTGTGCTGCACTGAGCAAACGTGTTCGGTATATTGAAAGCACATGTCTGTAATGCTTTTCCGAGTTCTGGCAATAAAAGTAAGAGAACAAGTTCATAACGCATTGGTTTTCACATCAGTTACAAAAGAAAAATGATTAATGCTTAAACTTGAATTTAATTTAGAAATGTACAATACATGTCAAAGTGCTGGATCACAGTAAAAGCATTGTGGGTGAGTACTTTAATGAAAGTTAACATGTCTCCTGAGAGTGATTACTCTGTGGGAGTGCAAAAATTGCTTCTATGAAGTTACCAGCACGGTGTACAGTCTCCTCTGGGGCATATGACATGGTCTATTTCCAGTGGTAAAACGTAACAAAAGTACATTTACACAAGAACTGTACTTTTCTTAAGCATTTCCATTTAATGTAACTTTATGCTTTTACTCCACATCTCAGAGACGTTTTACTCCACTACACTTGTTTGACAGCTTTAAGGCCCACGTACACTTCATTTTCTGTGTTCTGCTCCATCTCACAGTTGAGTGCACAAGCCTTTCAAAGTATACTCCTTTGGCTGTGAGCAAAAAAAGAAGCGTTCTGCGTATGCACACTATCCAGTGGACTTCGTTTTCAAGTGCTAAAGTCACTCGCACGTGCTGTTGTGCATGGACACGAAAATTGGGCTGCACACAAACCCTCCTGATGACGAAAATGACGTCATGTGGACAGTGCACGGGCCGTCGCAAAAAAAGTATACTTAGGGCTTTAGGTACTACAGTAGTTACTTTTCAGTGTACAATGTTTCATACCATTGAAAACCACGCATCTCCAAATGTGGTGATTTAATAAAATGAACGTTTATGATAAACTGAAAGATTAAGTGTTTCCTTTATGGTTTGGGAAAATTCTCCTACTTAAACTAAACCAACTATTAAACCCAGAATGAGTGCCGACAGAAGGAACCACTTATCTACCCTCTCCCTGGATGTATTATGTAATAAAATGTGTTGTTAAGTGAATTGGTTGCCTTGTTTATTTTGCACAACCAAACTTCTTTCTTGGGTTGAATTGAGCAGTTGTTGGTGTTTATTGACATTTATTTGCTGTGTGTGCTTGTGTGTGCAAGCATATAAATATGACCATAAAAGCATGCTAAAAATATGAATGCTGTAAATGTATTCTATATTATAGGAGTTTATAATATGGGAGTTATGGAAACAATCCACCTTCCCTCCAAAGTTAAACACAACTGATTAATGCTGGTTCTCCATTAACTCTCCATTAAGAAAAAATGCTAACATAAATGTAGTCAACGTAGAAATCAGTGCATATTATGCGTTAATATTTACAAAAATTGCTGCAAATAAACAAGCTGTTGCTATCTGTCCTGCTTAAACCCAATCAAACAGGTTGACAGTGTAAGTTTGTGGCGGCGAAATCCCAGTGTGTCTTTCTTTTTCAACAGCTCTGCCTATACTAAAGAATCCTATCAAAATCCAATTTGCACTAAAAGCACTGACCTCTCAAGTCTAACAAAGCTTAAACAAAGCAGACTCTCAAAAACAGCCCTAAAGAATCGAGCGACCTGTGAGTAACTAACCTCTAGCTGCTGTTGTAGGCTGTAGACCTGAGCCTGGAGGGAGCTGTCCGATTGTGATGGTTCACAGGAGCCGACGGGTTCTGATATGTTGACCTGAGCCAACCTCTGTCCCTCATGCTTCACTGATGACTGAGATAGAGAACACATGTAATTACATTTTTACAATTTCTTTAGGCTATTTGCTGATATTAGAGATATTTCAAGCTCATTTCCCATATTTTTATATTTTGATTACCTTCGCTGCCATCTAATGCTCACTTAAAGTTGATTTTTTTAAAACATTAACAATTGAATTACACTTCAATAAAATGTTATCTATGGCAAATCTCAAAATGAATATCATTTTTTTATACTGTGTACATTATAAAGTTGTGATGCCTAAATGTACTTGTAGCATTTAAAATGACGATTTTTTAGTTTTTAGTTTTTATTTCTTAATTTATTTAGACAAAAAACGCATAGAATTTGAATATCGGCCATTTATCAATCATTTGAATTCATTTTAATTTTAGTATTGGTGCATTCCAAAACATTTTAATAATGCTTGTAAAATGACAAAATTATACATTAAATGTTTATTAATAGAATCTGTATTGATATCTGGATTTTGGGACAATCTCAATGCATTGATGATCTGTGAGAAAAAAAAATAGTCATGAATTTAAGCAATAATCATTAACCTTGACAACTTGATCTGGTGATGTCCTCCCCTGGTCCTCAGTTGTGCTACTTTTGCTTTCTATTTCACTTGGCTGCACGTTTTCCGCTGCAATTCTAGTGACTTCACATTCTGCTCTGTCACTCCCTGTAGAAGAAGATACTTGGTTATGCTGTACTTGACTTGCGCACGGCTGCCTGTGTTCTTCTCTCCGAACACCCTCCTCTTTTGTGTTTGAGATGCTCACACTGGCCTGGTTTTGTCTCTTCTCCATCTCTTCAAGGGCTAGTTTGAGTCGTTCCACCTCTTTCTCCTTTTCCTCCACTAAGACAACAGGAGCAAACTTGGACTTCAGAGCCTCCTGGATTGTGTCCAGCTCTGTCTTTTGCTCTTGAAGTTCTCTCAGCAGGCTCTGGTTCTCTTCCTGGGCGCACTGGTACTTCTGTAGAGCCTCGTCAGCTTTGGTTTCAGCCTGTTGCAGTGAATTGTTCAGTGAGCTAGTTATGACTGTGTGCTCACCCTTGCTGATGTAGTTCTCCAGATCTACGGTCGGTTCGCTGGTCTCCGTGATGAGGTCAGTCATGGTGCTCTTCGCATGTGTCGGGTACCATTCTGATGGGGTCTGAGCTTCTTTACACGTCGTCTCAGCCTGCTGTGTCTCCATTCCTGCTAACCTTGTCTTCAGTGTGTTTATTTGCTCTTCTCTGCTGAGCAGCTCCTGGGAAAGCCGGCTAAGTTCCTGCATCAAGGAGCCCTGGTTCTGCTTCTGCTGCTCTACCTCCCTCCTGCTCTGGCTGAGCTCCTTCTGCATTCTCCCCAGTTCGGCTACGGCTGCCTCCCGCTGACCTTTGACTTCTTGAAGCTGGACTCTCAGCTCTTCCACCAAGTGCTCCCTGACGGCTACTAGATGAGCTTGCATCTGTCTCACTCGGGATTCTGAGCCGGCCATCCTTCTTTGCACCTCACCCAAGGCCTCCTCCAGCTCCCATGATCGGTTATGGGACGCATGCAGAGCTTGTTCGCTGCTCCTCCTCAGACTTTCGTATTCCTGACAACGCAGAGCCAGTGCCGCGTCCAGCCTGTGCACCTCCGCCTCTGCTACTTCTTGCCTCCTCCGTGCATCTCGTAGTTCTCTCCTAAGGGCCTCCACCTCACCGGGCAATAACTCCATCGGAGTAGATCTCACTGGCACAGGAGCTGACTGTGCAGGCCTGACCTGAATAATTGACAAGGGTAATGTTGAAGTAAGAAATACTCTTACGTTTGTCTATTTTAGATCAACTGCTGTAATGTTTCAGTTAGTTGAGAACGGGATGTAAATTGAGTCTGATATCAAGTGAAGTTATAACCTATTTATAATCTATTCAATTTATATTCTGTCAGAAAAAAAGTGTTCACATTATACAAATTTACTTGGTTGACTGCATTATACATAATATAATAATGGAAAGTTAATGGAAAGTTTAATTTAACTGCCTGATAAAATGACTATGAGCAAGATATCAAAGTCACATACATAATTTTTTTACCCAAAACCCTAAAAAGGTATTGATTGATTGGTTGATTGATTGATTGATTGATTGATCGATCGAATGACTGATTTTGTGGTGAAGACCTTAATGTAAAATTGAATTTAAATGGCTGATAAAAGGACAAACTGTGAGCAAGATATCAAGGTCGCATACTTCAAAACTAAGGAGTTAACTAAACCTAAAAATACTTAATGACACTGTCATAAAGCAAACTCTTCAGACACAGATCGGGTTAGGCAGGTTAGGCAGGATACCTGTGTAGAATCCAGATTATGACCTTGTTTGGCAGCTTTTCCTTCAGGGAACAGAAAATATGTTTAAAATATCAGAACCCAGACCTGGAAAGCTTTTGTGATATGACTGATTGCAATCATGATGTTCTGCCATTATATATAAACACATTCCAAGTTACCTTCAGTGGAGTGACTGCCATGTTCCTTCTGTAATTCAGACACAACCCTTTATTGATGACATTCACAACTGATCACAATCAGCTACAGGAGAGCAAAATGACTGCCTGATAGCACAGACTTCAAATGTCAATCAAATTAAATCAAATGCCATCCTCTAAGAAACTCACTGTTAGTGGCTCTGACAAAGCTTTCTCCGTCTTTACTGATCCTGCTTTGGTCCAGGGTTTAGCCTGTGCATTCAGAAAGAAAGAAAAACTTTCTATTCTTATCATCCTTCGGATGAGACGTAAAACCGAGGTCCTGACTCTCTGTGGTCATTAAAAATCCCAGGATGTCTTTCGAAAGAGTAGGGGTGTAACCCCGGCATCCTGGCCAAATTTGCCCAGTGGCCTCTGTCCATCATGGCCTCCTAATCCTCCCCATATATACTGATTGGCTTCATCACTGTCTCCTCTCCACCAGTAAGCTGGTGTGTGGTGGGCGTTCTGGCGCAATATGGCTGCCGTCGCATCATCCAAGTGGATGCTGCACATTGGTGGTGGTTGAGGAGATTCCCCCCTTCTATGTAAAGCGCTTTGAGTGTCGAGAAAAGCGCTATATAAATGTAATGAATTAATTATTATTATTATTATTATCAAAAATCTCTGATGACATGGTCTTTAGATAGAAATAAATCTATATTTCCATAATAACTTCGCTAACAATTCTTTAATAATAAATGCATCTCCCTACAGTAAATCACTGAAACATAGCCTGAAGGGTGGATCCATAATAGATGTGTTAGAAGTAAGAAACTATAGATTTCCACATGTATGGTTGAGATATTCACATGAGCATGAGAATCAGTATTCATCTCCATCGACAGCTGCAGAAGAACTAGGAATTTCATCCGACTGATTTCCATCATTGCAGAGATGGACATAGCACACCATCATCATTCTCAAGTGACCGCAGATTAGGATGGCTCTAATTAAAGTGCACTGTGATGGGCATTTAAGACTCTAGATGGCAGTAAGATCAATAAATAGATAGAGTTCACTTGAGTGCAGTGCAGCAAACTCATGACCTTATTTGTCTGCTGTTACTGCCTTTCCTGTCTTGGATTAAAAGTACTTGAACTTGACTGTGAATCCCGAATGCAAATGCGTCAAAGAGTTAAATTGTCAGCAAAAAGTCAATGTTACCTGTTGAATCTTCTGTGAAACACTGGCAGTCTCTTTGGCTGAAAACAAAAAAATGTTATAGCACGTTATAGCACATAATGCACATTTCAGACAAGATATTATTATTACTAATATTTAACATGCCATGAATGTGCGTTGATTTACATGGCAATCACTTTATTAACTAATTGTTGCATTTTAATTGTTGCATTTAATTTTAATCTGGTGATATGGCAGATATTACATGAAAAGCATCTTTCAGGGACCCAAGTGATCTTCTAATAATAAGCGGCTGATTTGCTTGGAATAAGCCTCTCTCTTTAAATAAGACAGTTCTTGGAAAAGGAATACAGTTCGGCCAACTCTAGAAACTGATGCTTTTAGTTAGAATCTGAGAAGTCTATGTGAGCACAGCTGGATCTGTATCTTTCAGACACTTCTCTTAAATTACATGACATTATCCAGTAATGACAGTGTGATTGTTGATATGGGATCTAAATTTAAATCTCGACTGACCTGCTGTCTGCATGAGCAGGTTCAGCAATTTCAACATGTAATGATAACAACACTGTCACTTTGCACTACCTTGCTGTCACAAAATGACATGGTGTTTTTTACCTTTAGTGGTTGTTTCCAAGGCATGTTGTACAAGAGTGATCAAGTCTTGATTCTGACTTAGTCTGGCATAGTGGTAAGCATCATGGCCATAAATGTCCACTGCTGAAACATCTGCCTTAGTCTTCAGAAGAATCTCCACCACTTCTTTACAGGAGTTCTCACAAGCTAATATTAGCGCAGTCCTAGACAGAACACACACATATACAGAACATAAAATATAACAAGTCAGAAAAACAGAAGATAGAAAAAATTATTGATCAGTTGGTATGGCACAACTCAAGGTCAAACAAACTTTATAATTATTTCCACAAAGCTTAAAAGATATCTTTACTTGAATGAGCTTTTTCTAAGACTCATCAAAAGCAGTTCATGAGTTATACTGAACTATATCATTGTATTATTTATTAAATAATTGTAATGCTTTTCAACATTTAATGAATCTCATGAGTTGAATTGGTTTTGGCAGCACTAAAAATGTTAAAATATTGATTAAAATTGTTTGCTGCACTTGTCATTGAATGCTGATAAATAACAAATAAAGGTATATAGTGAAGCTTCACTAGTTCTGAAAATGAATGCAACATAAGTGTGCTATGCACTTGAGCATTGTTCCTACTGCTGCTTTCTGCAGTGTACACATGCAAATGTGTGCCACTTCAATGGAAAGAAAGAAAACAGATGACTTCCTTGTAGAAGATGGATTTTCTTGCAAGTTGATTCACATTAGTGAATAAAATGAAACTGAATATAAATATATTTGAATTTAAAATGTAATCTTCCTCTTCTGGCTGATACTTTGCTCATGCATATTTGATTTTTGCAAACTCTTTGTGGATCATTATTAATGCACAAAAGAAAATAAGATCATTTTTAAATGCTTTCCCTTACTTGCTTTGCTTGTCTCGAAGAACAGTGCGTGCTCCATATTGCACAAGCAACTGGCATGCTCTTGGTTGGCTCATCTTAGCAGCAAGCAACAAAGGTGATCTACCATCCTGAAAAAGGTACATAAAATCAATATAACATCGCACTTTCTCACATCGCTTCTTATATATACACAGTGTGCAAAATTAATTGATCTTTCAAAACCATTTTACTTACTGCGTCAGTAGCATCAACAGATGCACCGCTGTCAAAGAGCATTTTGATGGTGGCTTTACAGCCTACATTTGCTGAAAAACAATAACATGACACAAGACGTTATAATTTTCCAATCAACTCTGACAGCTAGACATTATATCAGTCCTTGATGCATCCTCATGCAGCAGTTGAAGAATTCATAATGAAAGATTTGCCTGAAAAGAATGACGATAATAAATCTGACACACACACCCAAAATGCATCTGAGCATGCAACACCCAAAATTGTGGTATGTCCTCCATTAAGCTTAACAACAAGCAAGCTAGTCTGGTGTTGATGTAAAACAGTGTTGTGCAAGGTCGGAAAAGTCACTAAAATAATAATAATAATGCCCCCAAAATTCAAGATATGAATTGCCTTGCATGAGTTCTTGTATTTTGTGTTTATAACATAATAGTTAATCAATATTACAAGAGCAAGAGTGCCATTTTCTCGAATATCAGCACGATTACAAATATGACATTAATTTTATACAACAGTTCAATAAACAATAACCTGATTTTTAGACACAACATTGTAAATTTTGACCGCTTTTGCTCTATTTTGCAACAAATATAGTTCCAAACATAGCAGAAATGCAAGGTCTCCCAGCAACAGACAGCAACGTTTCGTTCTTAAAGAGATAGTTCACCAAAAATGTTTAATTCTGTCATAATTTACTCGAGTTTCTTTCTTCTGTTGAACACAAAAAAAGATTTTTTAAAGAATGTTGGTAACCAGACAGTTGACAGTAGCCATTGACTTCCATAGTAGGAAAAAAAATACTATGGAAGTCAGTGGCTACTATGAACTCTTTGGTTACCAACATTCTTTAAATGAAACATTGTTGTCGATTAGTCAGTGAAACAAAAGCAAATGTAGAATTATAAATTATGAGGGAAAAAAATTACTACATTTTAAATGGAATATTTTTTTTGTTGGCGTTTTTGCCTCTTATTGGATAGGACAGTAGCTAGACAGGAAGTGAGGTGGGAGAGAGAGGGGGGGGACGTGATCGGGAAAGGTCCACAAGCCGGAAACTCGAACTCAGGTCGCACGAAGCACAGCGGCGCTAAATGTTGGCGCACTTGCCCACGAGACTATCGGCGCAGACTTTAAATGAAATATTAATAAAATAAATTTTAAAAAAGGAAAATCCACACACCTGCATCATGCAAAGCTGTACGGCCCTGCAGGTCTGCGCTGTCAACAGGACATTTGCACTGTTGGAAAAGAAAATATTTAACAATATCATACAATCCGAGTTTTCAAATCTTCAATGATTTTTTTTACAGCTAAAGTTAATTTACATATTCCTCTGCTCAACAAGCTAAGAAAACTGAAAAAGAATGAAAGATATTGAAAAGAATGTAAATTGCACAAATGCTTATCATAAATGCAAATATATATTTAGAATTTGGCTCAATCAAAAGTAAAAAAAATTGAATGCTTTAAATTGTTCATGGTTTGAATTATTTTGCTTTTGCACTACTTTAATGCAATTGACTGCCAGTTGAAACTCATTTGCATTAATTTCCTTCATTTTCACTTGCATTTAATTATAGCTGCATTCACATCAAAGCTTTACGAAAGAAAATTCACATTTCCACACCAGATAACACACCTCGCATTCTTAACGGTGCGTTTGTGAGCAAAAGAATGGTTGCTATATAATACAAAAAAGTGGAGTAAATTGCTCCAGCCCTGCCTTCAGCGCACAGTTTCATGTGGAGATCAAAAGCAAAGGAAAGTCCAGAGAAAGTAAAAAAAAAAACAAATAAGCAAGGGCTTTAAACATAAAACAGGGTATGAAAAGAAAAGAAAGCATTGAGCGGTCTTTGGCAGAGCAATCGCTAAAGGGGTTGGTTATACGTCAACATTGTGACATTCCAATGCGGTTTCTCATTAGTCTTTCTTCCTGTGATTGTTGTTGGACAGTACCTGCAGAAGCCTCTGCACACACATGGGATGACCGCCTGCTGCAGACAGATGCAAAGCTGTTTTCCCTGCAGAGAGGAACAACATACATAATTATGTGAGGTTTAAAAGTCAGAAATGTTGTTTGCAGCACTTGAGCTGCTTGAATTTCATACGTTTGAGTTCAAACTGATCATGAGATTCAAACTTCATGATTCTGGTCATCTGTACGAAGGAATCTCATGATCAATTTCACAGATTTAATTGTTTGTTTAGCGAAAATCGAAATCCTTTCTGTTTATTTCAAGGTTTAAATAGATTTTGAATCCCAGTTTTTCAATGTGATCTCAGACCGGGGCTGATCGATTATGTCAAAAATCATAATTATGATTATTTTTTGTCAATGTCGTAATTACGATTATTTAACACAATTATGACCAAAACCTAATATGTGACCCTGGATCACAAAACCATTCACAAGTAGCACAGGTATATTTGTGGCAATAGCCAACAATACATTTTTTGGGTCAAAATTATCGATTTTTCTTTTATGCCAAAAATCATTAGGATATTAAGTTAAGATCATAGAGCTTTCCATAAATCTCTTACCGTACATATATAAAACATTTATTTTTCTGAGTGAATGCAGCACAATCACGAACATAAATGGACAACTTTAAAGGCGATTTTCTCAATGTTTCGATTTCTTTGCACCCTCAGATTCCAGATTTTCAAATAGTTGTATCTCGGCCAAATATTGTCATATAGATACCAGCGAAAATTTCTCAATTCTCGATTCCAATTTCAATACCACAGCAGAATACTAGGCTAACTAGTATTCACAAGTTCGCCTGCCCGTTCATCCTTAAAGGTTAATAGTAAACTAATTTGGCTTGCTGTCCTTGGAGGAGGCTCGAACCCGAGGCTCGGCTTGAGCTCCGAGTTAAATTAAGCTTGTCTTTAGGCTAACGCACGAACAACCGCACAACATTTAAACAAAATGTATTGGTTGATTATCAGGAGGGTCAGGTCTTCAGATAGAGGAATGAGAAATGTGATTACTTATGAAAGTCTTACCGGCAGCATCTACAGCCTTCAAGTTGACACCGTTATCCAGGAAAACATTTAGACTGTTTATGAGGCCTTTGCTAGCAGCAACATGAAACCTTAAAAAAATAAAAAATACAAGTAAATTTATTAAATATAAGCATTATATTGCATTATAAGCATTATATTGATTATTACATCAATAATAATGTTCATTAATTTCAATGTCAATAATTTTATTTTACAACAAGAATAAAGTATATTTAATGCAGATATTTGCACAGGTTAATATATAGCCTATCATACTTCCATGGAGATCAGAATATGCATTTACAACATATGTGATTCACCAGTGATTCTGATTATGTATTAAGAGCCAAGAAACATGAAAAAAAAAAAAACATGCAACAACATAGTAGCAAAGGCCTGTTTCAACAGAAAATAGGCACAACCACTCCTTGAGCCTAGTCACAAAGCAGACATGATACATTTGAGTGAATTAGATCACCAGAACTGTTGAAGCTTGTACGTTGAAATAGTTAGAGCTTAGAGGACAAAAGAAAGATCAAAGAGATGTAGGAGTGGGTATGAACATGTTTTGTAGCAGAAAATAAGAGGAGAAAAAAAATATTTTTAAAATCTATTTGAAAAAGGAATGACAATTAAATGCACAGGAGCTAAATATATAAAAAAAATGACATTTCTTTATTCCATCATGTTTACTGACAAGGTTAAAGCAAGGAAATACATATTCAATTTGCCAGAAAAACATTGGAAAGTAGGAAATATTTAACATCAACAGAACATGACTAAAATCCTGTCATGAGGCCCGACACATCTAATACAACCCCGTTTAAAAACAGCTGACCGGAAGAGATAAAAGAAGAAACGTAGGAAAATGATAGGCTACATAACACACCGCACAGCACACCATATTTAATACCCTCCCATAAACATATTATCACCAGAGCACTGCTGTGCCACACATTTATGATTTAGTTAAACACCTTTGATGTTAGAAAGCTTTATGAAGACATTTACTCTCCGGAACAACTTCTATGCTTCTCATGTTCCTGTTTCGGAACTTCTTTCATGCCTTATTTACAGTTGTGGTCAGAATTAATGGCACCCCTGGTAATTATGATCAAAGATGGCTGTAAAAATAAATCTGCATTGTTCATCCTTTTGATCTTTCATTCTAATTATTAATTATTTAATTTCACATTATGAAATAAATGTTTTTCTCCAAAACAAGTTGGCCATAATTATTGACACCCCAGAATTTTTTATGAGTAAATATCTTTGAAGTATATTCCCATTAATATTTACATATTTAGCACACCAGGGTGACTAGGAACATGACATTTTCTAGCTATGACTTCTTGTTTCACAGGAGTTTAAATATAAGGAAACACAAAGGCCAAATTCAGTTGTCAGACACGACTGGAACTTCAAAAGGGTCCTGGTTCTATGGTCAGATGAAACTAAAAAAGTGCTTTTTGGCAGCAAACCCACCAGATGTGTTTGGTGCAAACAGGGATAAACAGTACCCCATGTCCACCGTTAGATATACCGCTGGATCTTTAATGTTGTGGGCCTGTTTTTTTTTTGTTTGTTTTTTTGCTGGAGGTCCTGGACATCTTTTTCAGATACATGGTATCATGGATTCTAGCAAATACCAACAGATAAAAAAATCAAAACCTGACGGCCTCAGCTAGAAATCTTATAATTGGTTGGATCTTCCATCAGGACAACGATCCAAAACAAACATCAGAATCAACACAAAAATGTGTCACTGAGCACTGTCCCCTACCCTGAACCCTATAGAAAATGAGTGGGCTGAACTGAAGAGAAGCACCAACATGGATCTGGGAATCTGAAGGATCGGGAGAGATTCTGTATAAAGGAATGGTCTCTGATCTCTTGTCAGGTGTTCTCCAAACTCATCAGGCATTATAGGAGAAAACTCAGAGCTTTAAAAAAGATTTTTTTTTGTGTACCTAGCGTACCTTTAAACTGCTTAATCAGAAAGTATACTAATCATCTTGGAGGTTCATGTTTCAACATTTATTTTTGTGCTTAGTTTTTCCTTGTTTACACATACCAGTATTTATCATGAGAAGTGTGCTGCAGGTCCATGCAAGAAATACAAAATACAAAACCCTCCACAAAGCAAACAGGGCACTCTATGTAGCTTATCCTTTAGGGTAAAATATAAGAAGAGTAAGCCAATGCTGAAGGAAGATTTAAATAGCATTAAGGGTGAAATTGCCTCAAAATTTGTTTGAGGGCACAACAAAAATTGGGCTGTCAAAATTTCTTTCCTCCTCCCCTGGCTGGACATTTGCACTTTTATTAAAAAGCTATTTTGTGGCAAGAGACAAGTGTGATGAAATGCATACAGAAGTAAACACAGGAGTCCCAGCAGGGAGGATAGAGAACTGTTTTTGAGATTTACTTCCAATCAAAGAGCGCAAGACCACTTGATCCCAGAGCTTTTCATAGAGGGGTTCAGCTTCCACTTTAAAACATAGTGCGGGAATGAGCTCAGTAGTGCACAGAATCACAGAGGACAGTAAAATGAGTTGTCTTTGCAAAAAGTTTTTTTTTTGCATAAACATAGAATAAAATATAGATTATACTTAAGTGGAGAATTATTCTCAGTAAAATTCAAGTAAAGACAATAAAAAAAAATGCTATTTGTACATTGGATAAAAAATTTTTTAGCATCATGTTGAAAGTGCCACTTACGCAGAACGGCCCTCTGAGTCTAGTTTGGTGGGATTGGTTCCTTTCTTGAGTGTTGCTGTGAGTTTCTCTATATCTCCATTTTCGGTCGCCTTCATGAGACGCTCATCATACTTTCCCCATTCTGTACTCTGAGACAGAGGCAAATATAAGACATCGGAAAACGCAATATTCATACCATCAATTTCACAACCTACTCTCTTACAGCTCAACAGAGCCATCACTGAAACCGCCATCACTTTTATCATTGTCTGGTTTGGCTCTGCTACTGAACACTTTCTTTTTGAAAATCCTAAAACGTGCTTTATTTCCATGTCTAAGAGAAACAAATCATATTTTAATGTGAAACCTTCACTATAGTTCAGTATAGAACTAGCAATTGCCATTAACCCCTTATTTTATTAAGCAAAATTCATTTATATTTCCTCCTGAAATAACAGAGTTGCTATGCAAAAAAATAAAATAATGACTCTGCTATACTGAACAGTGATATAGTGAACATGTCCACTATATTGTTAAATACAACAGGCTGTAAAGTGTATGAACCAATCAGCATCCAAGACTAGAACCATCCTTTTTATAATGTAATTTATGGCGAGGTGATGCTGAATTATTGATTTTGATGGGCTCAGACGTTCTAAACTATCGATTATTTTCCAATAACAGCACTATAAAGTAGTTCCAGGTCTGTTGACCGCATTACAATTGCATTTCCCCAAGTTATTTCAAATAGCCTTACAGTCTTCACGGCAAAGGAACCAGAAAAATAAAGAAATTTGTCAAGCAACTAGGATGAAATTACAAAGAATATCTACAGTCTACATCTACAAAAATGTTCTACAGTTGTTTAAATTTGCAACAATACAGTAAAGTAAATAATCTTTGCTTGTCTCAATCGCTCAAGCGCAAAGTAGGCGTAGCCAGCGATAAAACTTCTAAAGATACAATCGCGAGTCAGACGCATGGTTCTTATCACTTTAGCCATAAACATAACAATTCATTCCTGGAGTACAGCAAAACAATTCAGCAACTTACAACCACGCAGACTGACCACCCACAGTCCCATTCTATTACACACACACACAAACTCGGTTTCAGGACATGTTATGGGCTTGGTCCAAAGTCTTGACAAGCTATTCGAAAGAGTAAAATTTGTATCTAGTCAATAATGTTTACCTCGTTTTTCTTAAGTCGTTGTTTAAAACTTTTCATAGTTCCAGTATAACAGTAACTAGCCCAGTGCACTTGTCCAGGTGTCCAAATGTGCGTCTCTTGTCAAAGTTTGCCTGTAAACAGTGGCGGATTTAGCAAATCGGGGGCCCAAGGCGAAGGTAGGCTATGGGCCCCTACCCATCCAATCTTTAAAAGAGAACGAAAAAATATGTACTGACTGAATGGTGGATAGGGAGGTAAAGCTAATCTACGGGTAGGTGAAGATTAGAGAGGAGAAAAAACGTCCCCTTTAAACCCTGCATAGGCTACACTTCTTTACTCCTAAACAGAAACATGTTACAATGTTTACATGGTACAATTTCTGGTCAATTTTCTTTTTTTTTTTCTTTTTTTTTGCTTGGCAAATTTCACCATTTCGATTCAATTCTTGTGATTTGATTCAATATTGACTCATTTGGATAAATATTAGGTAACGTTTCACAAGACAGGCGTTACTTTTTATCAAAAAAAAAAAATCAGCTGGTATAATTTAAGGTTAAAATAAGTAATAGGCCTATAGTACACATATTTAGCCAAATACTCTCTATAGCTCTTTTTTCTAGCCAATTAAATGGCTTTCCTGAGGTAAATGTTATGTGACGATTGTTCTCCAGCTGTTTTACCTCTTTCCGCGGTTGAAAAACACTTATTGATCGATATTATGAATAAGGAATATACATTTCGGTAAGTTATACGGTATCTTTCAACATTGTTAATTCATGTTTATTTACTATTAGGTAGAGATGATCAGTTCACGTGCCGCTAGGAATCTGTCACGTCACATTAAAAGGGCAAAACGGTATTATTTGAATTTCGTAATAGAATTGACAGAATCTGAGAGCTGAGATTTTTTTAAATATCATGATTCATAAACTGCTCAGTTTTGTCTGTCGATCTCCGTGTCCTCTTTGCTTCACGATTTTTCTGTGCGTTGGACGTTGTTGTTCCTGATCTGTATCCCCAACAGTAGCCATAAAAAAGTTTGTCATTGGCAGCGTTTCCAAATACTTATCAGCGTCTTTTCACTTTTTTTCTTTTATTTGAGCCGCTTGGGTAACTTCGAAACTTTAAATTTTCGCGTTTAGACTCGTCTTGCTCTGGGGATCAATTGCTCTATTTCCCAGTCCTCCTGTTACTGCGTGTTGTTTATCTTTCGCGCCGCGCACTTTTTCTGACTTTTTGCTTTCCTCCCGCTTCCTCCTTTTTTCAGCACCGCTTGGGTAGCTAGCTTCGCTTCATTTTTACTCTGTCTACTATGTACACTCTGTCTGTCAATCACTTCTTTTTCTCTGTCAGTTTTTTTGGCACAGCCTTGTCACTTTCACAGATGCGCAGTAAAAGTGAGATAATGGAATAGTCCAATGTAGTGAGGCGGGGGGGCCCCCTCCTGTCTGCGACACTAATGATTGATGCCATTTTTCGCAAATGGAGTTTTAGAAATATATAATTAAAAAAAAAAAAAAAAAACTTAAGCATAAGTTAATAGGGCATTTTGGGGGCCCCTAGGTAGCTCGGGGCCCAAGGCAATTGCCGACCTTTGCCTAATGGTAAAGTCCGCCCCTGCCTGTAAACTTTATTCCACCCCTTGGTTACAAGGTTCAGGCTCCATTGAGACCTGACGCACTCCCATGAACCAATCGTCAGGAAAAATGTGTAACAATGAGCCAATCGGCGTGGACAGGGAGTCTCCGTATGAAAGTCGCTCGTGGAAAAGCTGATTCACATGATTTGGTGGGCTGCAGATTCCACACACTGTAGATGCCCTCAAAAGCAGCTCGACAATGAGTGTTTGTTTTGGATATAGCTTCGAGTAATACTGTCAGCAGGCTTGTCCTGTTTGCAAACTTACACAGTTGCGTCATCAGTGGTTGGTTAGAATGCGTATTAAAAATCAAAATTTGACTTAAATGAACATGTATTTATTATAAACTGATGCACCTTTTTTAGAAACTGAATTGGTGTTAATGTAGCCATTTTATTACTTTACATGTTTATGAGATTATTCATATCATAATATGTGCAATGTTATCAGACAATTATCTGGGTCAAAGAAGTTTGGCAAAACAGAAAATGATACAAAAATAGCAACATTTTAAACACAGCTCAAGGGCCTTTGACTATATTCTCAACAATATTTTCTTTAAAATCCTGTTGTACCATGTTTTGAAGTTTGGACATTGCTCTCACAAATTAAAGGGCAATCTTTTTCCAGTTCAAGCGTTATAAATGAAAATATAAATTATATTTTTATAGCGCCACCTAGTGTCTGAAGAAAGTACGTACGTTTGAGTTGCAGTTGGTCTTTGATTTACGGTCTCTGAAGCCTAAAGAGTTTTAGGGCAGAAAAATAATGAAGAAAAAGATAAACAATTCGGTGTTTGGACCCCTAATTATGACCCTAAGCGTTTTACAGCTTTACAGATGTTATGAATCACATCCTGTGATTCGTGAATCACATCCTCTTTGTGGTATCATGTAACAGCCCTCTAAACATAAACAAAATGAGACTAATTTCTTTGTTAAGTACAAAAAAACTGAACAATAATAATGATGCTGAGGCTACTTCTGATATAAGAGCATCAAACAGGGTTGTTCTTTCTTGAGGGGTAAAGTCTGCCATTTTATGATGTTTGAATGCATCTAGCTCAAGTCTGGGAACTCGCCAAATCCAGTAGACAAACCAGTTTCAAACATGAGCCTCTTGAAAGACCTCATTCATTCCGCCTTTAAAATATGTAACAGCAGCCTCCCAAATAGAGTGTATTCATGGCCGTGTGCCAAAAGTATTTTTAAAAAAGCAGTTATACAAGTGTTTTAACTGTCATTGCTGTAATGTTATATGAAGCTGAGCTACACTTTAGACAGTGGTGATGTGTGGATTCTTAACCTTTGCAGTCTGCTGAAAAATTATATACAATCCATCTGTACAGTGTACATGATCTTTAAATTACACAATATAATATATTTAAGACCACATACTCAAGTTACAACTGCAAATCCCCTAAATCTATATTATCTTGACGCAAGCAAAGTAAAAATAGAGACTTGAACTTTGCTATTTTAATCAAACTATATTCAAATTTGACCCCAGGTCAACAGCATTTGCTTTCATGTGGTCACATATTGAATTGCTATTGCTACATAACCTTTACTGTTCTAAACATCAAGATATGATTCCGCTTTAAAGCTATTTAACTCTATGAAAATTGGCAAGAGTTTATCTGAAGTTGAATGAGACACAGCTGTGAAGGACAATTTATTGACTGACATGTTTTTCAAAAAAAAAAATTGAAAACAAATAATGCAGCATTTCAACTATACATGACCAGGATCAGTTTATCAATATTACATAAACCAAAAATATGGATCAATAAAATGAGAGCATTACCAGCAGCTTTTTAAAGAGATTTAATTTAATTCTTTATCTGGAATACCAGACATTATCCTTAAGAGTCCTGAACCAATATCGACTGATGTTGTGAGCACTAAAATCTTCCACAAGACTTATGAATGGATTTTAAATAATAAAAATAAAATGATGATCAGAACGTAGCACCAAACATCCTCGCTGGCTTCGCCCTCAGACAGCTTTGCGATGATATTCCGGAGGTGCAACCTCATAATCACTTGCACAGAACAGACATGACGAATTCTTCACCAAATACCTAAAGCAAGCACAATACATTTTACATTTCAGTCAGTAACTGCCTGCAAGTAAAAATATTAAAATCACTTTCTACTTACTTTAAAAAATCTTGCAGGTAGCTGAGAAGCAGGGCTAGACTCTTCTCATCCAGAGGTGTGTAGGCCAGCATTGCTCCAATTCTCACTGTCAAAGGACACAAAAGAGGCCATATCAACAAGGGCTACAATTAAACATGAACAAAAACCCAAAATACTGGGAAGAATATGCCATTACCAATAATGTAATTAAAACATTCTCTGTGATATGGCTCTTTCAGAACTCTATTACATGATCTTTGCTGTATTTCCATGATTACATTAAGCTTTGAGGATGAATTTATGAGCATGGCCATGGATTATTAATAGTTTGTAGCATTCAAAGCTCATATTCAACAGTTTAATTTGCCTTTAAATGGTACAATTAGGTTTCAAAACACAATTAGCATTAAAAGTTGGCATGAAATGGAAGTTGCAATAGTCTTTTCATCCCTATTGTGACGTACAGTATATCCAAGTGAAACGGCTTCCCGACCAAGAAAAAAAAATGTAGGGTGGGACTTGATTTTGTCCACTGGGAATTGATTGGATGGGTGTGGTTCGCTATTGCTGTGATCTCATGTGAGTGACAGGTTGTCCCGCCCTCATGACATCATCAGAGAAGAGATGTTTTGATTAAAGATTATGAGGGCACATGATTTTAAAAACAAAAAATACTGCAATTTTAACAATAATAAAAAAAAAAAAAAAAAAAAAAAATAATTGTCAATTTTGATTTCATGGCGACTAAGTTCATACCAAAAAGCCTCAGCAGGTGCGGCGCCCCGTAAATCTGAGACATGGACGTATCTGGATGGTTTGCTAGGATCTCTGCATACTGCGGCCTCTCAAACTTGTAGAGGAGCTGAGTGCCCAACATGACATTGAAGTACTCACGGATTCCAGCAACCACCTCATTCACGGCAAATTCCCTGAGTAAAGATCAAGTGTGTGAGTATCTCTTCAGAATCTAACTCTACAGCCTGTTTAAGAATTTCTACAAAATGGATAAGTTGTTATACTTGTTATCACAGTTTCCTCTTGATTTCTTGTAATTTGCATAGTCCTCCAGGATAGCATCCACATTCTTTTTTCCAGGCAAGTGAAAAAGCTAAACAAATAAATAAATAAATAAAAAACACATAAATATTTTTCAGTGCATATTATCTTTCAAAACTCAAATTTTAAAACCAATATGAGCAGATAACAAGGCAAACTCCAGCAAATGTGCCGTTGGTAAAACTTCAAATACCTAACTATATATTTCCTCCTCTTTGTTTAGTTGCTGCTCTAGACAGCATTCTGTAGTTTAAAGGTGCAGCAAGCGATTTCTGAGAAACGCTGTTGAAAGTGGAACGGACCGAGCGCCACAACACACTAGTAGCCAATCAGCAGTAGGGGGCGTGTCAACACATGATGGGGGAGGAGAGAAAGCGAGCAAGAAAGAGAGTTGAGGAAAGACTGTGGAAAAATAAATGGCTGAGATACATTGCAAAAGAGAAAAGTTCAGAGGAATATCAATGGAAAAAGAAGGGTCATGATCAGGCAAGAGCTTTAGGAGTCACATTAATATTAGAAAAGCTTTCCAGCACTATAGACCCAAGCGGGAAGGCCTGAAAATGGACACCGAGGTTGTGTTTCTGCTCCATATATGTTTTGCTACATTTCACAGAACCAAGATATGCTGCTGTTGTAATGTTAGCTATAGCAACAGGACAGTTTTGAGTGTCATTGTTTGTTTGGAGCTGGTATGCTCATGGCGACTACCAACTAACTCTTGCTTGTATACTCTCGAGTACTAGGGGTTGCACAGACTAGTCGATTTTAATGCTCTGTGATGACGCTTTAAGCTTGACGGCAACTAGTCACTCATCATGGCCAAAAGAGGGCGCAACAAGATAAGAAATCTTTTAAGTCCACTTTTACGCTTTGTTTCCAACAGTAAAAATGAGCGCTCACAAGCTTAATTAGACCATCTGGATGCTCAAAATTCAGCTTATTGCGTAAGTTAACACGTAAGTTAATCGCAGTTCTAAACTAATGCGCTGCTGCATTGAAACGCATATAGACAGAAGCTTAAACATCACGTGCAGATCGCGTGCACACAGAAACATTCAGTAGTGCAGAAATGTAGTCAACACTGTTCTGTGATACATCAATAAAATAGTTTAGAAACTAAAAAGTTCTAACATATATTTCTTAGTAACTAATACCTACAGCCTCACTATAAGTTGAGAGACTATGCCAGGGAGAATTAATTCACATTCAATCGCTCTCTCACTAATGCATTCATATAAATGTAATCTTTACTGTGCTACTACATCTGTTATCTGATTTAGAACGAGCAGAAATCTGTGAGAAATATAACAACCCAAAAGAACTGATACAATTAAGCGGTTATGTAGGAGCAATAGCATTGTGGGAAGCGCTGTGTTATATGCAATAGCTGTGCACAAGGCAACCCGTGTTCAAGTCTCAGCTCAAGGTTCAGGCTTATATGTTCATTAATGAAGTTATCAGCGACTAGTAGATGTGGACTCGACTTTATTCACAAATGTCGACTTTAAAAAAAATCTGAAGTCGTTCAACCCCTATTGTGTACTGCATGTTAATTTTTTGCTCTTCCTTGTCGCTCATTCGCCATCTTCACATTTTTTTTCTTATCAGTTATGATACAGAAACATCCACTCTTGCATTGCGTGTCCGTTCGTGCAGGGGTTTGTTTGGGCTGATTTCAACAGTGTTTCTCATAAATTGCTTACTGCACCTATAATCATTATGCAATGTATCTGAATGATTGAAGAGCACTGCAGGAGGATTAGGGTGAGCATGGGATGACATTTGTAGTTACCTGCTTCTGTCTAGTGATCAGGTCCCAGTCATCTACCAGCCACGGTTTTAACTCTTCAGGAATTTTTACCTTTACTTCTACTCTGTTAATGAAAGTCTCCTCCTGCACACAAAACCAGTTTGGGTGTCAAAAACAGCCTTACTCTTTACTTATGTAAAAAACACCAGTTCAAAGAGACTCTTAACATTGGCCTATTTGTTTTAAACAGACTTTGAACTGACATACACTCTCCACAGTTGGGTCAACACGTGCCCTCTTCTTGCGTGGGGGGTGAGGCATGTCCCCAGTGCTAGTGCCCTCTCCAGACCCTGGCGCTGAGAAGTTAACAAGGTAGAGGTTTTTTTATCTTTATTTTTTTTAATCAGTAATAATAAATAATCAATGGCCCCAAGCCACATTTAATAATTTCCTGAATAGTATTGCATCTGCAACTATTAAACTTCTGACAAATACTAATGGGAGAACAGCATGACAGATTTGTATACAATCTGTGAAACTCTTTCAATGGCTTTTTAATTACATTAACACAATCAAACAGCTTCAATAAGTCAAAATACATCAGCATTTGCATAGGGAAATGAAACTTACTCTTTTGCTTGTTCTTCTTTGTTTTTCTAGTGAAATAGAAAGCCCATGGTTAAATATGCACCAGTAAGCATAAGTTCGCAGTTCTGATAGATAAATGTTGAAGTGCCCATAAATGCACTTTGCTTCTTGCCTCAAGCAAAGTAATACTCACACATCTACATTTTTTTGCTGCACAGCAGCGATTTTCTTGCTCGGTGCGACACCCCTCATCCTTCCCTCAACATAATGGTCTCTGGAAAACAGTATGTTTCTGCAATAAATCCTTCATGCAGATTGTATAAACAATGACGGATATAAAAAAAAAAACGGATATGGAAGTGTTGTGCACATTAAATTGGCTTTAATTAATTTATTAGGTAAAGGTAATTTCTTTGAAAGATATGTTTATGTCAACAGGCACTTGTTTCCAAACTTTATTACTCACTGGTTTGCCTTCTGAAGCTCTTTCTGTTTTTGCAGGTTACTGTCCACATATTTGAGCACACGGCTTTCAGGAACCCATTCGTCCCAACTAGAAACACATTAAACACACATTTTTAGAATTAACTGACCAAACCGTAAAAAAAAAAAAAAAAATGGAAATTACAAAAACATAGGGATGTTAAAGGTGTCCAAAAAAGCACTGAATTTTTTAACACTCAAACTTACTTCTTATTCCATCCACTGTAATGAATAAAGTATTTCACTTGTTTGTCCTTGATATTGATTTTCACACACTGTGAAGAGAGAGATAAAATAGGTTTATACTTCCAAATTATCTTTCAGAGGAAAACATTTCAAAAGGTATTTGATAACTAACACGTTTGAAATAATTTGTAACATTAAAATTACATTCATACAACACAACCAGGGAAAAGGCCTCTTCATGAGAAAACACACCAGGATAACAAAACATCTTATGACAAATTTTGTCATTACTTACTACTCACCCTCAAGTTGTTCCAAACCTGCATGAGTTTCTTCTGTTGAACACAAAAGAAGATATTTGAAAGAATGTTGGTAATCAAATAGTTGAAGGCACAAAGTATGAAAAAGTCAATGGGTGCCGTCAACTGTCTGGTTACCAACATCCTTCAAAATGCCTTCTTTTGTGTTCAACAGAACAAAGAAACTCATACAGGTTTGGAACGACTTCAGGGTGAGTAAATGATGGCAAAATGTTCACTTTTATGTGAACTATCGCTTTAAGCCCTGACATTTTAAAATAATTGATAAATGGCTACTGTGTCCATTAAGCGCTTTCACTGAATGTATACAACTATCAAAAGCATAACCCTGATCTACAAAACCACTACATCAAACACAACATTTACACTAAAAAAGGAAATTCCCTTCCTGTTACTACTACCAAAAATATATATCAATCAGGCTTTTGAAGGATGCATAATGGCATGAATGATTCAAACCTTAGCTTCGTATAGCAATGGCCCATGAAAGCACAGCACTCGTTCACCTGAAATACATCAGAAACATTAACGTGTAATGGCGTCCACTGGTAGGCTAACAAATAAAGGAGAAGCATTTAATTAAAACGTGTATGAGCACAGGAGCAAATGTTAATTATACATATTTTAATAAATGCATTCAGAACAAGTCACAACACACATGATACATGTTAAAGTATATATGGGTTCATTCATTGCATTTTTTTTTTTTTTCAATTTCAGTTTAATAATTGACGTGACGTGAAGGTCAACTATGGTAACCAGATCAGTGATGGTAACCCATGCTCGGAGCAGTGAGTATTACAGCCTGAATCAGCTCATTAAAACAAATGTACCGGTACTTAGAACCTAATTCATTTAATTAAATGAATAAAACGAAACAATTCAACAACACTCCTAACATTATGTTAAGAATAACGATAAATAATAATTCCCGCCAGGAGGACTTCAACGCTATAACTAGAGCTTCCTGTAAACAAGGCCTGCTGGAAGCTAATGGGCTAACATAGACAAGAGCTAATGTTTTGTTACAGAAACGCGGGGCGCGTGCATGTATAGGGGCTGTTACATATAACGGAAAGCATTAACGTGCAATTATGTATGCACTTGATTGCTTATAAACAATTCTGCACATTTTAAAACAGGCAATTAGAAGTGCTCAGCTAAAAAAACTGCTTTTCTATAGACATCTCGCTGTGTGCACGCGCCATTGTGCAGTGGCAGCGCCCGCTTCCTTTGCGCGGCTGAATGAGAGGATACACCGAACAACTGATGACTCCATTAGAGGATACAAAGCTATCCTATAGGGTATCTTACCTTCTTGAAATTTAGGTTTAGGGTCCTGTTTAGGCGCCATTCACAGATTAAACAATAAAAATAGCTGGAAAATCAAATCCAGGCATTGCCAGCTCCGATTTAATTCACACAGGGTGAAGGCGTCGCGCTGCGTTTCTATGACGCACTTTTTTGGCGCCCCTGTCAGGTGACTAGAGCATCACAATTTCTTCCTCTTCTTCTTTTTCTTTTTTTATTGGCAGCTCGCATTTTTGCATCACATTTTGTTCACTGTATTAAAAGAGAATTAAAATGTTTTTATTTTTAGATGTTAAGATGTATTTTCTATAACTTATATTGAAATTTGCAATGCAAAAAATAAATGCTTACAGTTGTAATAAAGTAGATTATTGGTATTTTTATTGTAATTTTGTTTATATGGTGCTGTAAAAAACGGGCATGAGTGTTTTTGCTCTCTCAATTACACTATGTATGACTATGAGATGAATAATTTTGTTACTAAACACTTCCGATATATATATAAAAGAAATATTTCTAACCTGGAAAACTCTGAATGTGTTTTCATCTTTATTATTGTTTGCTCATGTAATGCAGGGATTCCCAAACTTTTTGTCAGACAAACCCATTTGACCTAAAATATTTACTTATTTAAATTTTTCCATAATTTAACCCTTTTGTGCATAAATTATGAAAACCTCCAGTAAGGATTTTTCTTCTTCTTATGTGTTTTTATTGCTCTTAGGGCATGAAAAACAAGATTTTAACTTTTATTTTTTTACACACATTTTTTCAGATGTCAACTTGAGTGGACAGTGCATTCTTGGTTTTAACTGAGATGATGTATTAAACATAATACAGCAATAACAACACTATTGTGTGTATTTAACAAACCAATGAATAAAATGAATCACATTACTTTTTTTGATGTAACTGCAAATTACATTCTAATAACACAAATACATTTATTTACAGCCAAAAAAGTTACTGCAGATGAAGTATATTATCAATAACAACAGTCACAGTACTAGTATGAATTGTAGCTGAAATATAGCAGGTGATGCATGATGTCCAATTTAGTGGAAAGATGATTAATCAGAATTTGGTCCCAATCTAAAATCAGTACATGGAAAAATGACCTGCTAGAGTCTCTTAGGATAAAAGGAATGAAGAATGGATATTCCAGAGGCATTTCTGACTGGCTCTCGGCAATCTTGGTTTGGAGAAAAAAACAAAAACAAAACTTGTATAGGCAATGTATAGGATGATGCATTGTCCACTGTATAGGATGATGTGCAACTATGCCATCAAAACCCATGCATATAAGAAAATGCTTTTAGAACAGCTGTCCACTGTAGGGACCTCTATGTGTGCATTAAGGGTTAATAACACACATATATTCACAGTTCTCTGATGTCGGATAATGGTCATTGACATGCAGGTGAGCAAATCAAATATTAATATTTTTAGTGTTCAGTCGTTTATGTTGATTGTTTTTATTTTCAAATAATTTATTCATTTTATTCTGACATTTTTTATGATTTAATTCATCTTTATCTTTTCATCAACTCAATCCACCTGCAGTTTTTTTTTTTTTTTTTGAGAAATAGATTGAGGAAATCCTGGCATAATGTAATGCTTAAAGGATTAGTTCACCCAAACATTATCCCATAATTTACTCCCCATTAAGCCATCCTAGGTATATGACTTTCTTATTTCAGCCCAACACATTCGGAGTTATATTAAAATATCCTGGCTCTTCCAGGCTTTATAATGAGAGTGAATGGTACCATAGATTTTGAAGCCCAAAAACCCCCGCATCCATCCATCATGAGTAATCCATTTGGCTCCAGAGTTTTAATAAAGCCAGAACTAGACTCAAGTACAGCCGTTACCGGACGCCAGTGATTAGAGAATATATATTTGAATGAGATTACTGTGTACCATATATTTATATGGTATTGTGTACCATATATATTTATATGGTACACAATAATCTCATTCAAATCTAAGTGATACGAGTTAGGTCAAAAGTAATCAAAAAGTAGTCAGAGTACATCACCTAAAATGAGTAGCTTAATCTAGATTACTTACTACAATTTTCGTCATGTCATTTGTAAACCGTACGGAAACTGAAATTGTGGTCAGAAGTGTACTGTTTACATCAATAATGATTTATTCATATTATGCCAACCTTAATCACAATGATTTAATATTTTTAAATACAGACTGTTGGTGTTTTAATAGTCATATTTAATCATGCATGCATTTTTTAACAGTTTAGCAAAGGGTGACATTGTTTAAATTACAGATATCAATCATCAATATGAACATTTTATAAACCAATATTCACTTTTCATCTTAATCGATATTGTTTTAATAGCAATACATTCAGTGTGGTCTCTAAAAAATATCACCCAACAATAATTATTATGTTCAACTAAATTAATAATAATATATTATTGGTAATATTAATAATAATTATAATAGGTTAATATTGCATCGTTTTATGATAATGATTTTACTATAATTTTGTCAATTAAACATTAAAAATGAAACATTGCTTCAGCATAAAATATTATTAGTCGATATGCAATTTTAATGTCCATGCATTTGTGCCGCATCTCGGTTCACACAGCCCTCCTAGATTTCTGAAGAGACCTTTTTAATAACCAAGGGAAAATATTTGATAGACAATTTTTCAGTTTCTTTCTCAATGCCCTTCTCGTAAGACAATATATAAAAGGATTTAAGGAACTATTAGTATGAGCTAAGCAAACAGTAACAGGGAATACATAAGTATGGACAATATAATAAGCCTCATCCCAGTGAATCACGTTCAGCTTGACCAGCACACCCCAAAATGTAATTGCGTGGTTCGGCATCCAGCAAAGAAAGAATGAAAGAACCACAACTGTGACAGATTTGGTAACATGAATCTTGCGTTTTGAATGAGTGTTATTCAGATTTCGTTTTCTCACAAATCTCAGAAGCAACAAATAGGACACGGAAATGATCAGCATGGGAAGAATAAAAACAATCATAATTTTTTGCAAATGATAAAATGCTAGCCAGTAGTGCCCGGCTGGAAACTTTAGTAAACAGAGCTTCTCTCCAGCCACGTTTGTCACAGTGGAGAAAATGGATGTTGGCGCGGTGGCGACTGTAGCAACGACCCACAAAAACGCGCAAACCCATTTGACTGAGCATGATGCTGGTGGCCGGACTCTGTTCTTGGTGGCTGAAGCAACGGAGTAGTATCGAGTGATGCTCATAGCAGTGAGGAAGAAGACGCTGGCGTACATGTTCATCACAGTGACGGATAGTATGATCTTGCACATGGCGTTTCCAAACGGCCAGCTGAAATCCAGAGCGGTATCCACCGCCCAAAACGGTAATGTCAGAACGAACTGGATGTCTGTGACAGCTAAGTTAATGATGAACACATTAATGGTGGTCCTCTGTTTGCAGTGTTTCACCCTCATGATGAGAAGGACGAGCGAATTCCCAACTAAACCTATTGCGCACACGAGAATGTACACCACGGAGATCATGATCCTCAAGACCGGGCTCCTGTCCGCAGTCACGTCAATGTCCTCCAGATTTCCAAATGTGACATGACCCTGAAGGGTTAGGTTAAACACCCTGCTGCTGCTGTTGAAAGGGTCACCCATAGTTAAGCATCCAATGGCGCGTCCCACCTGCGACATGCACGCGCAATGCGCTCAGCCAGTGTTCAGAACTACTTTAGTTGTGTTGAAGAGGTTCTCTCAGCGGTTTGCCCATCATCAGCCGTGAGCTTCTATATCCACATGTACACGCGCATTAGCATTACCCGCCTATGCGGGGCAAAGATTGGCTAGAGGCATGTAGCCTATGACTGCAGTCACCCAGGGGGAGAATGGTTGGGGTTTGATCCCTTGGTAACGCGGGAATCGCGAATGTCAAAAGTTCTTCATTTTTATAGAAACCGACGTTTGGTTGCAACTTGCAAGCCATTCAACATACTTGGGGATGATTAGTCTACTATGAAAGCATGAATTTGATGTAAACAATAGGTCTACATAATATTCACATAGCCTTTGCAGTTCATATAGGGGACATAATAATGTTTTAGCCCTGTATTTACATTTTTAACATTTACATAACATTTTGAACAACATATAACAATTCTGACTTTTTTTCTAGCAATTGCGAGTTCATATCTCCCAATTCTTATGTTAAATGTTCCTGAGAAATACAGTCATAGCTAGGCTACTCCTCGCAGTCAAAAATGACCGCATTGGAAACGAATGGGATTGGGAAACGAATTTCATCTAATGGAAGCATTTGGAACTGCGCCCAAAATCTTACTAAAAGCTAATTTTTTTAGATATTATTCCCAAAAGTTTTGGGACTGACATCCCATTCTTAATCCATAGGGTTTAATATGGAGTTGGCCCACCCTTTGCAGCTATAACAGCTTCAACTCTTCTGGGAAGGCTTTCCACAAGGTTTAGGAGTGCTTGTGGAAATTTTTGACAATTCTTAGAAGCGCATTTGTGAGGTCAGGCACTGATGTTGGATGAGAAGGCCTGGCGCACAGTCTCCGCTCTAATTCATCCCAAAGGTGTTCTATTGGGTTGAGGTCAGAATTCTGTGCAGGCCAGTCAAGTTCCTCCACACCAAACTCGCTCATCCATGTCTTTACAGACCTTGCTTTGTCCACTGGTGCGCAGTCATGTTGGAACAGGAAGGGGACATCCCCAAACTTTTCCCACAAAGTTGGGAGCATGAAATTGTGCAAAACGTCTCGGTATGCTGAAGCATTAAGTCTTTTACTGGACCTAAGGGGCCAAGCCTAACCCCTGAAAAACAACCCCACACCATAATCCCCCCTCCAACAAACTTTATACTTGGCACAATGCAGTCAGGCAAGTTCCGTTCTCCTGGCAACCACCAAACCCAGACTCGTCCATCGGATTGCCAGACAGAGAAGTGTGATTCGTCACTCCACTGAGAACACGTCTCCACTGCTCTAGAGTCCAGTGGTGGTGTGCTTTACACCACTGAATCCGACGCTTTGCATTGCATTTGGTGATGCGAGGCTTGGATGCAGCTGCTCGGCCATGGAAACCCATTCCATGAAGCTCTCTACGCACTGTTCTTGAGCTAATCTAAAGGCCACACGAAGTTTGCAGGTCTGTAGCTATTGACTCTGCAGAAAGTTGGCGACTTCTACGCACTGTGCGCCTGCCACTTCGTGGCTGAGTTGCTGTTGTTCCCAATTGCTTCCACTTTGTTATAATACCACTAACAGTTGACCGTGGAATATTTAGTAGTGAGGAAATTTCATGAATGGACTTATTGCACAGGTGGCAACCTATCACAGTACCACGCTTGAATTCATTGAGCTCCTGAAAGCGACCCATTCTTTCACAAATGTTTTTTGAAGCAGTCTGCATGCCTAAGTGGCCTACTTGATTTTATACAATTGTGGCCATGGAAATGATAGAAACACCAGAATTCACTGATTTGGAGGGGTGTCCCAATACTTTTGGCAATATAGTATATTGCATATAAAATTTGAGAATAGAATTTTGTGGAAGTAGCATGATTGTGAAAGTAATTTATGTTTCAAGTTGAAGAATAGTGTATTTTAAAGTCCACATGAAATCAAAATTTACCTTATTTACTTTGTTTGCCTAAATTGATCGTTTTGTGGTGAACAATTTATCCATGCAAGTCAATCCACACAAAAAAAAATGTTTTGGCTTCGTAATCTTTAATCAAAATCTGAAAATGCCCCTCCCCTCGGCATTGGAGGACCTTGCCTATAATGCAGTACTTTAAAAAGTAAACAAAAATGCCTTTTAGGCATTTGTATCCGAAAACGAAAAATGTAAAATGATGTGTTTGTGAGAAAGTACAATTCATACACGATATTTATACTTATATAATATTAATATTATATATTTATATATTAAAGGGACAAAGGTACATGAGTTGTCTAAGATAATGTTCACAGCCCATAAATTATAAAGTATTTGAAACTGTTGTTCATTTGTCCCTATAGGGTGGACATTTTTGAAATTATTTTGTTTAATAAATTGTTAAATCCATTACCCGAGCTTAAACAAAAAGATTTTTTCAAATGTTTTAGGGCCTACATCTATTGTCACCAAGTGTCACACAGACAGACAACGAAGAAGGATAAAGTTAAAAACACGAGTCTTAGTCTTCCACAGCATAACACAGAACAAAAGGAAGTTGCATATATGCGGCTGCTGTTTCTGTTGCGGTGCTCTGTGACTGACGTCTGTCTAACTCTGTGTAGCATGAAGGGTTTTTATGGTCCTACACCTTCCACAGATATGTTTACGTCCATATAAATGCATTTAGACCATTTAACGTATTGATTGCTATAAGGATGTTAAGAGACTTTCAACCAACATAACAAAAAATGTTTCTGCAACAAATAACCTACCCTGCCTTTAATCCATAAACTGTATTTTGTGCATTCACTTGTGATAAAAAACACTTGAAATAAATGATATCAATAATAATATTAGACCAGGGGGGTATTCCAGAAAGCAGGTTATGTGACATACCCGGGTAAGTTTAAGGGTAAGTTAGTGGATAACCTCAACTTTCGGTTCCATAAACGGAGGTAACTTTCTGGGTATGTAACCATAGGAACTTACTCTCTGAAGATAACCTGCTCGGTAGCAGGTTATGTTCCAGGGTTAGTTTGTTTCAGAAGGTTACTGAGCATGGCGTGCCGTTTTAAAGACGATCCAGTGGATGTGGAAGCACAGATAATACGAATTCTTTTCCGCCGTGAGAGGGTGATACGACCACGTATCAATGTGTTTTCGTATCCAAATGAATATTTGCGGGAGCATTGCCGTTTTTCAAAAGAATCGTTAATTTATTAAACGAAGATAATGGAGTTAAAAATTTAACTCCATTTATTTAACTTTTTTGCGACGGTGAGTTTTTTTTTTTTGTATACAATAGGCGATGCAGAGCATGTGGGAAAGGCAACTGTGTGTAGGGCTGTTCGTACAGTATGCATTGCACTCAAACGGTTCCTACACACTTTTGTGCAGTTCCCTGGCCATAAACCACTGAGGGTCATTAAAGAGGAATTCCACAGAGTGGTGGGTTTGTCCATTATATGATATTCTATGAAAGACCATTTTAGTTACATAGCACTATACTTAATCTATTCATACTGTATACAGTGACAGTCACAATAATTTTAAAAGTTTCTAATTATATAACTTTCAGTTTCAGGGTTCCCAAATGTGATTGGTTGCATTGATGGAACCCACATTCCCATTAAAGCTCCTGCAGTCAATTAAGGAGACTATGTTAATAGGAAGTCAATAGCATCAATGTGCAGGTGACAATAGATTTTTTGGGTGCTAAATGTTTGGGTGTTTAAATCACCCTCATTACTGGTCCCCACTAACTAGGTAATATGTGATGCAACCCACCTCATCACTAATGTTGAAGCCAAATGGCCAGGGTCTGTACATGATGCCAGAATGTTTAGGGAGTGATCATTGTGCCACAAATTTCAACAGGGTATGTTTTGCCTTACACAAGGTTTTTTTTTTTTATGCAATTATACACTTTAACTACCTTTATATGACACTTCAATGGTTACTTGCTGGGGGACAGAGGGTACCCCTGTCTGCCCTATATGATGACACCCTACCCTGAACCTGAGCCTGGACCACAGGCACAATTCAACCTGGCCCACAGCAGAACATGGACCATAGGCATCCTGAAGGCAAGGTTTCAGTGCCTGCGTGGGCTCAGGGTCATCCCAGAAAGGTCATGTGATATCACAGCTGTTTGTGTTGTTCTTCACAACATTGCCACACTGAGAGGTGAGAGGGCCCCCCCTTCTCTTGAAGATGGCCAAGAGGAACCCCCAGTGAACCCAGTAGACCAAAGAGATGGCAGGGTGGTACGAGACATGATTTGCCAAAATCACTTTAATTAAAACCAGTTAACAGTCAAGTGTTGTTCATTGTTTCTTTATTTCCTGTAACAAAAGACATTTGTATTTATTGCTTTAGATTTCATTCATCAACCAATGACAGATTAATGTTCACATACTGTTTCCCACCTTAAGCTGGTGCTCCAGCAATTCAAGTCTGGCCTTTTTTAGGTTAAGCCTTTTCTCCTCCATTTGAAGCTGTATAAGGTCCATCTCCATGTCACTTTTTCTGATTTGCTTTTGAAGGTGGACCTTATACAGCTCTTTGGCAGGCAACTAGAAAGACAGAATAATTAAACATGACTGATAAAGTCTGTAATACAAACACAGACCAAATATTTAAATGAGGAAGGAGAACTGCAGAACATTTCTTACAATGCTAAGATTCTGTGTGGAGGTAGATGGACCCTCATCTGTATTCAAATCTCCTGCCATATTCTGTAAAATGACAATGACAATTTATTTATTCTCTTATGCAAAAAAGGGGGAATTTTATGCATCATACCTCTATGGGCCACCCCACATTTTCTGTTTCTGTCACAGCAGAAGTGGTCTCTTCATCGTCATCCAACAGTGAAAATAAGGAAGGATGCTTGGTCTAGCAAACAGAAACCTAAAGACAATAATCACTTCCAACTGTGACAGAGTGTGGTGTTGCAGGAGGATCCAACAATACAATGTGGCCATCAGCAACTGCAAGATAATTAAACCAATAAGATAATCATGCATATTCAATACTCAATGTATATTCTTAAACAAATACAACTAATAAAGAAGGACATTAGGAACATCTAAGAGTACTAGTAATAAGATTACATACAGCATGCATGCAGTCAAAGCAGCATGCATACTGCACAAGTGAATCAATGACTGTAAAATGCATTCAAAATAAAATGGTGACAAAGTTGATGATTTTCTTTATTAAAACACTGACAAAAACAGTGAAAACATCAATAAATCATAAGTATTAATATGGTACACCTACATTTTACTAAGCCACTTGTCTTGGTAGCTGAGTTCGATGAACTGCCCCTGGAATCCCATCGACCACAGGTCGCCCTTTATTAAGGGACAGTGCCAGCTCCTCAGCTGAGGGAAGGTGGAGGTGGACCCCCACCTGTTTTACGGGCCTCAGCCTTCTTTCTATTGGCTACATAGAAAACTAAATTACATGGCGTCAGTAACAAGTTTAGAAAATATTACCTTGCTGAAGAATGTTTTTGTTTCATTTTGACTTGGCTCACACTTCTTCTGGCTCCACCTAAGAAGAAGCCAACATATTACTAGCCAATTATGTGCATTACTACTGTAATATTAAGAAATGTATGGAGGCCAACAAGTAAATACTTGTCTATTTTTACTACATACCCCAAATAATTTTTGCGTCACAATGAAAGGGGAAAATAGCCCATTTATAATTTTATAAACTCGTGCATTTACTCTGTCCGTTATTTTTTGCCAAGCCAACTCTCTTTCTTTTGCTGATGCAGCAGTATTGTTTTTTTATTTATTTATATTTTTTTTATAATGGGCTTATAGTCTTCATAAGCAAGCATTAAAACCTCCAACTCAGTTTCACCTAAGTATGTAGCTCGCTTTTTTTCTCCCTGGGTTTCCATGGTGACTCCTGAAATCGGCGATCCATTGAAAATGTCTTTATGTACTCACCGTGCGCGCGCATTAACTCTGGGTAACCAGTAGGAGGTTGATTAAACTAACTCTTCTCGTGTGTTTTGAGATGGTCCTCAATGCAGAGCATAAAATCCAGGGGGAGGAGTTGGATAAAATCCAACTCCTCCCACCTTACATATACCTAAACCTACCCGTCTCCACCCCCTGATCCCTAAACCCACCCCTAAACCTACCCATCTCCACCCCTAAACCTACCAATCTCCACCCCTTATATAAGATCCGACTCCTCCCCTCGGATCTTGTGTACTGCATTGAGGTGCTACTGGGTGTTTTGGAACCGACATACTCATGGTATGCGGGTTTGGGGTAAATCAACCCAGAGGTTATGATTTACCAAATGGTAAGTTAACCAAGCTTTCTGGAATACCCCCCAGCTCTTTGTAAATCAAATTATAAAACAAAAATGAAGTTTAACTCTTTTTGTGTTGTTGTTGCTGCTCTGTAATAAAAAATAGATACAATTTCTAGTCACCTCATGAGTGTGATATAGGGATTTAGCATTCTGAAACCAGAGGTCAAATAAAGACCAAAATACAGATAAGACAGAAATAGAAAAGATTTAATGTATTTGTTTTATTACAGCTAAACCGCTCTCTACATAAACAAGTAACATTCATTAAGTAAACAATGTATCCCAATTCAAATAATAAATAATTCATATAATATTTTGTACAAACTGGTATTGGTTTCCTGTACATAATGGTTTCTCTCATAGCGTACCATACAGTAAGAGAAGAACTTAAGGCAGAGAGTTCATACTTGCCAGTTATTGGTACAGCTATAACAGACTGACTGTCTAGTGGTTTACTTCAAGGACGTAGCGGTTCAGTGGGCACGTGAAATGTATGATTTCAGTGCGATGTCAAATGGGAGATTTGTGTAGAATGATGGCCGTCTCAATTTTGTGTGCTATTATGTAACTCAGTGCAAATGTAAAAAATATATAAATTAAACAAGCATGGGTTCATCAATCCAATTGTTAATTTTCAACACTTTGAATACAAAAAAAAAAAATCACTCATTCAGAAAGGTTAGCGGACTGTGCACTGGCTGTCATCGAGTGATTAAAAGTATGTGCTAACGTTCATCCAGGTCCAAAATGAGCTGTTCCACAACCTTTTTTTTTAATGCAGGACAATCAATGACAAATCAAAAACAGCTGTCACTTCACAACTAAGCCAGAGGGTGTGCACACAGCTGGCTTTTATCCTTTAAACGGTTTCATTTCAACCAAAGTTGAATCTGACACAGCAAGTACGATTGTGGAATTAATGCCTCAGAAGTCTCATATAGTACAAATATGAGAGAAGAAGAGACAAGGACACGTAATTAGCTACTTGTACGATGCAAAGCAAGTGTTAAGAGCTCTTGAAATAATTACGAAATAAATGCATGATCAAACAAATAGTAAAAATATAATATATAGATAAAATAAATAAATTCAGTTTTACACAGATGAAAATAGACAGCACAGATTATGTTGCAATTCGGTCACCTTCCAAGCACACTTTCAAAAGCTATAAAGCTAGAATTAGATAATGGTTGCATTGGAACGGTTGGTTCCAATTTTAATAGTAGCCCAAACCACACAGACCTCGAGAAAATGGTGTTCTCGACCTTTAAAATGGGCCACTTGAAATGGCAAGTGCGTTTAGACATTTTTACAGAAAGCTGTCAATTGCCATTTGATAGGTTTGCTAGAATGGGAAATTACATGTCTTGAGGAAATAATTACTCGTCTGCAACATCCTTCTGGTTATTTTTCAGTCATCTAAAATGAGGTATACTAAAGTGTCTGATACCCTCAGCGCTGTTTTTGCAAACCTCACCTCATCTTTTGAGGTTTGGTTCAGAAAAAAAAAATCAAAGGATATAAGATTGTGAATAAAAGTACAAGAGTTTACTAACCAGCAAATCTGGGCACTGTCGTCTTTAAACTCCGCTTCTTACATAATTAATGTGGTGATGAAAGAGAAAGAGTGTGCAACTGGAATAAGATGTGACCTCTGTCGCCTGTTCAAGCATGTCGTGGCTAGATTCTGTATTGGCATAAGGGAATGCTTCTGTACAGCATACATCCTACATAACTTAAAGCAATAATAAATTACCTGCACAGGATAATGGCATTAAATAATGTGATGTTCCCTCACTGATCAAACAATGGCTGAGGGAAAGAGTCTTAGAAATAAAAATGATGAAGATGACTGCCATTCTATTACTGTGACTAAAATAATTATCTGAAGTGAAATAAAATAGCAAAAAAGTATAAAAGGTACAGAATAAGATAATCAAGGAACAACACACAGAGCAGTGAAAAACATCTTCAGTATCCATGGAGAAAATACCAACTGAAGTCACTCACTGGGTAGGCAGCGTCCTATTGTTTATATACAAAAGTAAAACTGAAAATAGATTTTTCTTCTCTGTACACAGCAATTTTATTCTTCTCTTTACAAAAGTCTTTGTTCTCTTTTTTTTCCCCTCCAAACTTTCGATCCCATTCATGTCTAAATCCCATCACGAGCGCACAAAGCTCCTCCTCCGCCCTCCAGCTGTTTGTGATAAAAGCGTGTCCGTTTGCAGGGCGCCCCAGTGTGGTCAGTCCAGTGATATGACATCGGGGATGGAGCCGTATATTACGGAGGCGGCGGCGTCGGAGCGCGAGCGCGAGGCGCTGGTGTGTGTGTGGCTGTCTCTCAGACTGCTGGAGGACACCAGACTGCTGCTGCTTCCGCTGCTGCTCCCCCCGCTGCCGTTGGCAGGCACTAGCGAGCTGTTCGCCGACGTCCCCGACTGCTCCAGGAAGAGCTGTGACGAACCATAGGGCATGAAACGGTTCAGCAGCAGCTCGTGGTCTTCTGATGCTGACGCAGAGGCTGAGGCGGCGGCTGCAGCGGCCATGACCATGTTATAATGCTGCAACAACAAAAACTTTAGATTATGTTGATGTTTAATAATAAAAAAGTTTGTATTTTAATTCTCTCTCAGTCAGCTCTGGGTCCTCAATCCATGTAATTTGGCACCAGACGTTTGTTTAAGAACAATGCCGCCCTCTAGCTGTGATGTGCTGCTGTTTCAGAGAGTTAACCTACCTGGTGATTGTCCCCTTGTAAAAATGAGAAGAAATTCAGATCTGTAGAACAAGAAAAAAAGTTGCTTGGGATAAATTTGCCTAGAAATATATTTTACATTTTAAGACAACATATTTTAAAATTCTAAATTTCGCTTTGTTCGTGGATTAAATAAAAAGAAATCCCAGATTTAATGTACATACAGATTATTTTGCTAAACTATATTTATAATTAGAGATGCGCGATTAATCATTAAAAGATCACAATCTCAATTCGGAAACAATGCAATCTCATTCCTAAATGACAACGATTCGCCTGTATCTACTAAACCTTTGTTCACAGTGAACATTCAGATTTGTCATGTATATGTATGAAAAGGCTTCACAAACAGTCTTTTCAACTACACAGTATCTTGCAATAATACAAAAATCACAGAAGTACTGGGATAAAAGTTTTCAGTTCGGATGTAAACTACAGTAGTGATGATCTAAATAGAGTAAATCATCTTTGGAAAATAACTTGAAGCATCAAATTGTGTCAATTACATCATTACACCAAAAATGTATATCATTGAATCATTCATTCAAGAGATTCATTCAAAAATGCTGATTCATCCAATAATGAAACAAGTGAAGTCTTTTAGATCAAGTCATTGAATTATTCATTCAAACAGTTAAAAAAACAATTCAAATTAATTAAATATTTTTAAGAGACTGCAGCAATTAACCTTTTTTAAGAACCTCTAGAAAATTACGTTATTTTGTTAAGTTGTCTGCTCAGAATCATGGGAGAATCATCATCTCTATTTTAAACAAAAAAATGTTGATTCTCAAAATCCAGAATCATGAAGCTCTATTTGAAATGTAATAAAATTTTGATTTCAAATGCATGCTGCTCTTCTGAACTTTCTTTTCATCAAATAAACTTGAAAAAATTATCACGGTTTACACACAAATTTTATGATAATAATAAATGTTTCTTGAGCACAAAATCAGCATATTAGAATGATTTCTGCCATCACAGAAATTAATTACATCTTAAAATATATTCAAATAGAAAAGAATTGTTTTTAAGTTTTTCGCAATATTACTGTTTTTACTGTATTTTTGAACTTTTCAAATCTTCCTGACCCCAAATCTTTGAACAGAGGTGTAGCTAAATGACAACCAATTCAACGGAGCACGAACAAACGAGGAGGTCAAGACGAACTGTGGCGTTTGAGCTAGTAGGCACACTCATATTAAAAATGAAAAATACTATATCAGTGGAATGAAGCGGTACCTGACAGGTCATTGGCTGTGTGGTAATAGTGACGATAATCCTGAATGAGAGGAGGAGGGGGAGGGATGTAGTTTGTCTCCATTGCCGGCATGCTGGGAGCCCGTGCCAGAGGAGACGTCTGATGATGTAGATTTAACACTCTACAGCAAAAAATACATTTAAAGTAACATACAGAGGTTTTAAAATGATCCACATTTAAACCACATTTCAATATGTCTGAACATCTTTGCATTATATGACAAAGTATGAATCCATTTGTAAGAAATAACACACTTTTCAAAAAATGTTTTAAGACATTTCACAAAAACATTTGTTGGGTTTTAAATGATAAATCAATAGACATGCTGAAATATAAATTCTCACCCTTTGTTGGCAGTTGGGGAGGTGGGAGACAGAGATGGACAGGGTCTTTTAGGTGGAGGCTCGTCGTTATCATCTTCATCATCATCTGAGGAGCTGTCCAGCGTCAAGTCAATTACCTCCACTTTCTTACTGCTATGGGACGAACTGTTTCTGTGGTCCGATACAACCGACCGACACGAGTCTACAAGAGAGTAAGTAATCTTTAAAAAGCAAGTCAAGACTATCTCATTTTATGTTTAATACGGTACCCTGCAAATATCTACACATTTTACTACAGGACTAAGACACAACTGTCTATTGTCTCCATAACTCATAACATATATAACAGTCTTTGTGGTAATACCATCAATGCCGTTTGACGATGCTGACACTTCCTGTACCACTCTCTTGGATCTCATAGGAGCCCAATTGCCATCTTCTTTAAACTGAATCTCATCACAGTCCACACAACTGCTCAGAATCTCCATGAACAACCTGTACAACAACAAAAAAAACTTTAAAAAACGTAAAATACGGAAAAACAACAACATTGCAGAGACTTCAATAATGACAGCACACACTGCTGTTCAAAAACTTAGGGTCAGTAAGATTTCTTTTTTGAAGAAGAAGAAGAAAAAGAAGAAGAAGAAAATAATACTTTCATAAAGCAATGGCACATTGATCAAAAGTGGCAGTAAAGATATTTAGGATGTTGCAAAAGAGTTTCTATTCATCAAAATATTCCTGAAAAAATTTGTTTCCACGAAAATAAGAAGTTAAACTGTTTTCAACATTAAAAATTATAAATGTTTCTTGAGCAGCAAATCAGCATATAAGAATGATTTCTGAAGGATCATGTGACACTGAAGACTAGAGTAATGGCTGCTAGAAAAAAAGAATCACAGAAATAAATTACATTTTAAAATATATTAAAAATAGAAAAGTTATTTTAAATTATAATAACATTTTACTGTATTTTTGACCAAATAAAACTTTCAAAGACTTTTAAAAACTATTATCAGAACTATTACCAGCCTTTAACAGTTTTTGAACAGCCTTTTGAACAGTTGTGTATGCTCATGCACATTAGGCAATGACTGGTATATTAAAGCAAAACAAAGATTTTTTGTAGATTTCAGATGGCCCACTATCACAGGTGTGAAACGTGAGACCAGTACTGACCCGTCAATAATAAGGTGCTCGTATGGAGCTTTCTTGTCGCAGACCGGACACACCCAAGTGGGTTTCTTCTCATTCATTTGGATGTAGAGCGTAGCATCAAAGCACTGTAGGTGCGAGCAGGTGAGCGCTCGACAGGGAATCGTCAACCGCATCTTTCCGAGCTGTTCATTTACACACAGATGGACACACATTATGTTAGAATACATTAAATGGCCACATATTGCTTTCAAACTTCATAACTGAATTATGATTATACAGTTCTATCTAGTTCCTAAACTGCTGGCTAGTGGTTTATTCTCCAACACTCAAAATTATTAAAATGAAAACGAAAACTATGTGGAAAGTCAGAGAGTCATAAGCAGGGCTTGGTGGTCTTGGTGAAAAGAAGCAGAGTTTCCTTATTCTGACAAAATGGTTAATGCAATTGTGTCCAAAGGAATGTCACAAGGTTCACCAGAATCCCTTAAGAAGAATAAAAACTTTATTGAGGGTTGAGGGTCCATTACATACCGGACAGAGTAAGGAGACTCGCAGGCTGGTGGTGGCAATCTCACTGTCAGGGTCAGCGGTAAGCTTTTCTTTGACTGAAGAGAGGGCACAGAACACAAAACCAATCAGTCTTTTTACAGGCAATATTCTCTTACAGTGAACAGGCAGCTTAAATAACACTTTTAACTTTGTAAGTTATTGGGGGGGAAAAAACACTTTATTTTGGTCATCACTGTATTAAAACAATAGTTGCCAATGTTAAATGGGAGCATTGGTAGGTGAATGTCGGAAAATCCAAAGAAAACATGCCAAAAATGTGCATTTGTGTGTAATATTCAGAATGTAAAGGTTTAATAGGCTTTATCTCGAATGTCACAAGAACAAACAGGAATTATTGCATCCGCCTGTCTGAGAAAGTGTTACACCAATTTGAACTGACAACTACATCTATGGACTTTTAAGGTAATCAGGTAAATTAGGTAAATTAACTAGTTATTTTTATTGTTGCGTTTTATTTGATTTTGAAAAAAAAAATTGAATCTGCATATGCGATGGACATCTTTGGTAGCTCCTCTGAAGGCATCTTGAGGAAAACATCTCTATATTTAATGAAGCACATACAAAAGACCTGAACCAGAAGCGATGCAACCTGTTTTTAAAAATACGGAAGTTTGTTGCGCATAACTCGAATTCAACCATCTGGGTTCAGAGTAAACTTACTGAGTGCTCTTGAGTGGTCTGGGTTTCTAATGCCTTTTGATCGTAGTCTCTGTAGCAAAACTGAGGAGGACTGCTGTCGGACCAAGTACACTGCCATGGAGTAGCTCTGTATGGACAACACAGCTTTTAGAAACACATTCTGAGCAACATAACAGTGGTGTTTCAATTTCAGACCAATCACGAAACAATTTCAAACAGATTTCACTTTCATTACCCTTCCGATTTCTGACGTCCATGACACAACAATGGTGTTGGGAACTGTTGTAGACAACCTAACCAGGGAGGTAATGTTGATGGGTCTGCTCGGTCGCTTTGGCTCCACTCCATTTTTGGTTGGAGGAAGATATCCCTGAGGACAACCACAAAAAGACATTCAGTTAAACAGCCTGCACAAAAAATTGTATATGAAACATTCATTTGTTATAAGAGCTTGTTATAAGAGATGTTAAAGAAGTAAAAAATATATCTTTAAAAAAATATATGTAATCTTTGTATTTGTGTTGGTTTTATGATCTCCTTTTGAATGTTTTTAAGTGTCAGTTTTGAGTTAACAGACATTCAATGGATGGACAGAAATCTCTCAGATTTCATTTAAAATATCTATTTGTGTTCTGAAGATCAATATAAATATTATGGGTTTAGAACAACATGAGGGTTACTTGTTAATATACATGTGTTAATCATTGTTTCAAACAATTGTTTCTGAACGATTCTTGCTGATTTGTGACCAAACATAAAGCCAGACTCACAGGGAGGTTACAGGGTTTTCCATTCACTTTTACACAAAGGTTGGGTGGGAAATGATCTTCCTGAGGACAACTTGTCTCTGATAAGCAAAACCTGAAAAATATGTTTTGAGATTCTTTTAGGAATGTGTGGGAAAGATTTCCAAGACTCTCTCAGAAATCCAAACAAAAGCTCTGAAGATGGGGGTATGTTAGCCTCAAAAGAGAGAATCAAAAAGTAGACATCACATTAAAATACACAATCTTCAACTGCACAGCACTTTAAACAGCAAAGAATTTGCTATTTTAGATGTGAAATACAACAATTTACATTATCATAAGATTTTGTGATAACACAAAACATTAACAAACAATAGCGGCAAGAAAAATGACACTAAGTCATTATTTAGCAGCATGTTTCCAGTTTGTCAAAAAGATCTAGTTGAGTTTTATAGATCTTTAGTTGGAAACTTGTTTTATCATACCTTAGCTGTACTTGCACGGTGAAGTCACATTTGGTCCCAGAAATGTCCCTGTCGAGACAAGAGGGTGGGAGTAAAGGAATGTGTGATAGAGCGTAGGAGAGAAAAGCATACCAAACATTCTACGGGACCGCTCGCTTGGCACGTCTGATAAGCACTATCGCCGGCTATGTAACTACAAGATGAAGATATCTAACAAGACTAGGTAAACGGCACAACCGCTGTTTTAAATTCAACTGGTTTTCAGTTCTGGCTGAAATAACTATTTAAAATTTATTAGAAGCACAAAATTAGTTGAGGCATTTCAAACACTTGAACCACGTTATCTTGTCTGACAATGTAATTTGATATCCCCCTCCACACACACACTTACATTGAGCTGCTGATCTGTTGAACTTGCTGAGGCGTTAGTGCAAACGCAAAACATGTTTCCTGAAACCTCTGACTGCTGTCTGAGGCTGTAAAACAATAAGAGAGGAGACGATGGAGAAACCACCACAATCACCATTGATAAAAAGACAGGGAAGACACTTAATTTAAACAAAAATAAAAATAAAAATAATACTATTGATACTAGGGCTGCACAATATATCGAAACTATCAAAATATCGCAAATGTATGTATCGCAATATGCATATCGCAACAGCTTGCAATAACTGGGGTCATGAACAAAAGACAGAGAAAATAGGTCACTGCTCTTGGCTGAATAACTTTTGTGGCTTTAATAAGAATCAGTATTTATATTTAACTCATACAGTGAAAACTAAGCAGTGTTTTATTTTTACATTTGATTATTCAGTTTCTGTTGTTAAATAAACCTAATGTAGGCCTTCCTGAAACCCTAAACCTCGTGGTTTACACTGATGTTAAAACAACACTTCTTTTGCTACAGTAAAACACTGCTGTTCACTTTCAGAAGTTGAAGGGATGTTTTCTTGTCACAAAAAGACACACGCATGTAGGTTATATAATTTTAGATATATTTAAGATAATTTAAGTTAATTTTACAGACTAAGCATTATCGTATCGCATATCGCATTATGTAATGAGTTATCACATTTTTCTTCAATATCGTGCAGCCCTAATTGATACAAATTTTATATATATTTCTACAATTAAATTATTTTATAACAAAAATACATAATATATAAGGAATTTAATCACGTTTACCATTCAAATATGACTCTCTATTACAAAACAGCACAGTTAAGGCAACACAAAGAATAGTCCATTTTATCCATTTAACATTGATTTTGATAAAAATACACGTTTTAGAGTATTTTGTGCTTCCGAGTTAGTAAACGTTTGGAGAGGGCCTTTTCTGTATCATAGAGTCCATAAACCACTTTTAAACACTGGTGCAGTTTAGTTCAAAGCCAAACTCTACACAACAGATCCAAAAATAACCCGGGTTACATAACCCAATCTCCTTAAATGAAGCAAGGGTTTCAGAAGCAAGAGAGAGTGAGAAAGATAAGAGGAAGCTCTATCAGCACCTTTACAGGCACACATAGGTGGCTGAACTCAATGAGAGAGACTGAAATGAGAGGTGTGCTTTACTTGAGCAGTCATGTGAAGAGGAAAATCTATTCCAATTGAAGTGGAGAGAGTTTAACAGTGAGATGCTGGCAGATTAATCTGTTCTCAGTTCTCGGCCGTGTTAAAGCTCCATCAACACTGGTTGCACTCTCAGCTCAAACAACTCAAAATTCATCACAAGAAAGAATGTTCAGTCCGAGGGGCTTCAACTCAATATGGAAGGACCATCTTGTTTCCTGGAAGTTGCTTGAGAAGCAATTTAATGTTACAGGGTCCTTTGCATTGCATAGCAAAAATCAGTTATTATTTAGCAATTTGCACTCAAACTGAACTCTATAAGAGTCCTTGTAAGAAAATTAAACTTGAAATAAGGTAGCATGCTTCCGCACTCCAAAATGAGCAGTTAAGCACTGGTTAAGGACCTAGATTTCAAGCTGCCACCTGCTCAATTCAATTTTTGATGGAGTTTGGCCTGACTGGCTCCATAGATTGATTTTGAGGACCCACTTTGGCAGTAATTTCCATTGAAAGAATACAATGACAGGCTTGTATTTGAAAGATCCCCGAAGTGAGATCCCAAAGGCTAGTTATCGAAACATCTCAAAGACTAAAACCAGAGAAAAACATAGCCTAACACCTAAACTATCAAAAGGACAAAGGCAGTAACACAGCCTTCGGGCTTAATGACACTTCCTTTCCATATTGGCCTTTTATTCTTAGCATGAGCTGGATGACTAAATATAGCACAGGTGGCCTCTGTCCAATCTGATAAGCCATAAATCACTTGAAGAGCACCTTTATGTTTGTATCAATGGGGGAGGAGAAGTCTTCAAGAGAGGCCCATACATCCCATAAGAGATGTACAAATCTAAAGATATTCAAAATCGATTAGTCAGTGGGTTGTCCGAATGTCTAGTTAGTCTTAAGGCAGCATCATGTCCACAAGCACCGAACAGATGCTTTTCTTAGCAATATACTGATGCAAACATAAATATAAAGTGAATTATTGAAATCAAAACTATGTTGTTGTTTTTAAAATATAATAATTAAGATAACACTTTATTTAAGGTAACGTTGTTACACGTAACGTTACATGTACTTACTATAGTAATAACAATAAATTATGCATAATTACAAGTAACTGACCCAAAACCAAACCCTAAGTAACCCTATAAGTGAATGCAGTTAATTAATATTAGTCAGTACTTATTTGTGTAATTACACTGTAACAATGTAACCTTAAAGCATAACCATAAAAAATATTTCTTCTTTTTTAGTTTATATTTTAGGGGTGCACCATATTTGTGGGTTATTCTTGGATCCAGAAAGTTTAAAACCCCTGGGCTAAATAACTTAAAACGGCTGCAGTAGAAATGGCACAAAACTGTTTATGTGCAACCAGGACGAAGAATTATGTTTCAGAAGAGATGAATTTAGAGAAAATTCTTGGAAAGGGCTTTAATGTGCAAAACACTGTCTGACTCCATTTCTAAATTCATTCCTGTAGAAGCACAATTCAACCTAAATCAACTAGTTCCTTATACTTATATATATAATAATTCCTTATACTCACCTAAACTGGTGGGTTTGATAAGCTCATCAAGTAGATCGTAGAAGGGCAGCCTCTGTAGTTTGACGTCTGGATGGACTGGGTGAAGGGCGGAGGGCAAGTGGGGCAGGCCCAGCTCGTGCTTTGGCCCAAGCAGTGCGACAGGTAGTAGAGACGGTGAACCGTGCCCATCAAATCCCAGCTGTGTTAGGCTGGTGGGCAGGCCTGCGTGAGCTCCTCCAGAGGTGGAGTGTATGCCAGGGAGGGATAGGTCTGTCGGGGACACCATCTTTGTGGGGAAGCGGCGGCGGTAGAGCTCCTTGATCTTCATCTGCACGGCAGGGCTGCAGCCGGCTTTCAACAAATGTAATGCTTTGGTCAAGAGTTCGTGCTTCCTTCCATGTTTGTTGCGGCCTGCATATCCCAGAAGAACCTGAAGCTCTGAGACACGGAGGCTCATCACCATTTGCTGTTTTTAAAAGAGAGGAAACAGCAGAGAAATTATGCAATTGCCAAAACAAATAATTCAGAGAGCATTTAACAAGGTTAAAGGAATAGTTCACCCCAAAATGATGATCAATGAAGACAGCATACACGTTTGTACAGCCTAAGGTTGAGTAAATAAATGAAATAAACTATTAAACTTTTAAAATTCAAACAATGCGCTTAAGAATTGAAATTGTAATAATACATAGTTAAAACACACTACCATTCAAACTTTGGGGTTGTTAGTACAATTTTTAAATTGTTTTTAAAAAAAGTCTCAGTAAAATACAGTAAAAACAGTGTGAAATATTACAAATACAATTAAGTTTTCTATTTTAATATATCTATAATATATTTATATTAAAATATATTATTAAAATATATATTTTTAATAATATATTTTAAAATGCAATATTTATTCCTGTGATGGCAAAGCTGAATTTTCAGCTGTCAAACATTTCTTATTATTATCAATGTTGAAAATGGTTGTGCTTAGGGCTGGGCGATATGGCCAAAAAATCATATCTCGGTATTTTTGGGTTAAATGGCGATATACGATATATATCTCGGTACTTTCTACATTTTTCCATTTGGATAAAGAAAATCTGTATTTATTTAAAAAAACATGCCATTTTCATCCTGCCCAATGATATCCTACAAACAATGTTGATATTGGAGGATATGGAAACAAATATAGTGAATGTAATGTAGGCTATGCAATATATTATGTGCAAAAAGGTGGTTAAAATCACATTACATTCTAACAAAAATAATGCTTTTGTTTTTAAATTGACTAAAGGCTAAACTAAAAATGAAAATAAAAACAAAAGAACTTAAACTATTAGCCTGCGTTTGATTACCCCGTTATAATGGTCACTTTCATAAAAATATACTTGTAGGTTTAAAATTCCCCATATGGCATATTTATTGTTTCCAACAACAAATATTTTAGCAATATGTATATTTTAGTCAGAATTATTGCGCTACTATTCTATTGTGCTCCGTCTGTTTGGCGCGCATGCGCGCGGCGTCGCTCATTCACGGAAGCTTGAATATTAGCGGAGATTCAATTGCAGAAGCTCGTCCTCTCCTGACAGTGAAATGGACATATTTGTTTGACTTTCTAACATTTACAGATGGAGAATATACCTGTGAAATGTAAGTTAAGCACTGAGGAAAGCAACACATCTCAAACGCATTAAACAGCGCAAGTATTTATCTGTCAGTCAGCAACAGTATCTGTCAGTAAGCATCTGACAGGGCAAGCTGCTTTAAATTTGTTAACTATATCTTACCAGTTATTTTGAAGCCCTTAATATAAGCTTGTGTCATGTTTAGGACAAATTGTACTATGTACTTTCACTGCGGCAGCTCACACTGCGTCTTCCGCGTTTTTCAGATGTGCTCGTATCAAACTACTGTATCGAAACGGTATTGCCTCATTCCATATCGTTTCAAAAAAATATATCGATATATCGTACAAACTCGATATACCGCCCAGCCCTAGTTGTGCTGCATAATATTTTTGTGGAAACTGTGATTTTTTTTTCTTTCAGGATTCTTTGATAAACAGAAAGTTACAAAGAACAGCACATATTTGAAATAGAAAAAACGTATAACATTATACACGTCTTTTTATCAATTAATATCGTTTACTTACTATTTAAACATTAGTCAACCTAACTCAGGTTAACTAGTGTTTAGGTGCCTCACTTTTAATGAGGGTGGTTTAAAATGGTTATCCAGTGTGTATGGTAAGAGCTATGATTTATATGTCTTACACATACACTTACATGTAGGCCGGCTGGGACTAAATTAGCTTCAGGCTCAGTCTTGGACAAGCATTCATTATAAGCCATAAGTCATAGGCTACATTGTTATGTTGGCCAAAAGGCCTGTCAGTGAGAATACAATCAGTTTGGTTTGCCAAACGCAGATCATATCAGATTTTTAGGCTGTAACGTCTGTATTGTGTTGTTTAGTTTCTGATACAGACATGTAATTGTGATGACCCATGTACGAAGTTTGAGCACATGTGCAAATGTTAACACCTACACGTGTGGGATCAAAGCCACTTCTCATGTGCAGAACAGCAGACTTTTCCCCTGTCATTCTTGGATATTCTGAGACTATAAAGGGCTGTGTTGGTGGTACCGGCATTCGGATTCTATTAAAATCTATGGGCAGGCAGAGTGGTGAAGAGGCCGAGATAGTGGGGGAAGGGAAAATCAAGCCTAAGCCTGGGCCAGTGAGTTTTCATAACAAAAGCAGTGGAGAACAGCTCCAGGGAAAACAAGAGAACCACAGACCAGCGAAAGCTCATATTTCTTCACCTCGGAGAGACCACAGTCCCCTCCCCAGTTTACTGCCAAGTGCCAACTGGACTGTTCACACAAATACTTACACAAACACTCTTTATTAATTTCCACCCACCCCACCGCCCAACACAAATAAACGGCTTCACTGCCGGTATAGCCAGATGATGAGACTCTTGCTCGTCCTATAGTAGTGAGGAACGACCCCCAATGTAAACCTAGAGCGATCAGAAGATAGTTTGGTGATTCAAAAAGAACCCATGGGAAAGCCTGAACTTTCTGGTAAATCATATAGCTAGTCAGCATGGTTTCAGAAAGTGTTTTTCCTTTTATACTTCTAAGATCAAATGAACATCCCTAAAAGTATACTCTTGTAGGGTTGTCATTACACCATAAAAATGTCTTACAATACTATACCAGCTGAAGTATCACGATACAAAGTAGTATTGTGCTACCATGTGCTACAATCTTTCATAATACATAGATGTAAATGAAAACAGACCAGATTTTCCATTGAATACTTCATTAATGAGAATTAATAACTGGCTATTGTTACCAATCAAATTAAATCAGTGTAAACGAAACTAATCTAGGCAAAGAAGCTGTATGAAGTGACATTCAGCATCCCCTGATAAACGGCAGCGCGAACACAAAGTGCAACTTTATCTCATTGCAAAATGAACTGAAGCATCGGGAAACACACAATAAGGCGCTAATTCTACACTGCATTTACCAACAGTACAAAAAAAAAAAAAACTCTGTCGTCAATGTTTTTCCAGGCATTTGTGTTCAAATGAACTTTTAAATAGTGTACCTGCCGCACATACAATATTCCATACTGTACTACCGTATTGAAGATACTACCGTTTAAAAAACACAATGGTGTCGCCAGTATTTTGAAGCTTTAGTATTGGAATATTACCATAGTACCGGTATACCGTGCAACCCTACACTCTTTGTCAAGTTGAACAGTTGAACTCCTCATACCCCTTTTCCACCAAGGCAGAGCTGGTGCTGGTTCGGAGCCAGAGCCTAGTTTCAAATCGGTTCTTTGTTTTTCCACCGCCAAAGCACCAGCTCCGAACCAGTAAAACTGGTTCTTAAGTAGCACCAAATCATTGCAGGGTCTAGAACGGAGCCAAGAAAGAACCGCTTGCGTCAGGGGCTGGGGGCGGGGTTACCGTGACCAACAAGACGAATAGAAACTTGTGACCGCCATTTTTAAATAGCAGCTAGTCGAGCTAATAGCAGCTCGATTATAATATTCGTCTATGTAAGTTACGGCGAGCTGCACGAACGCGTTGGATTCCGATGTATTTTTGCAAACCCATGAGCATCCATAGTATTGCAACGTCCGTTATTGTTGATGGCTTGTTCGAGATGCATCGGAGCGGCAAGGACCGATCGGAGCTGCGGGAGTGTTTGGAGAGCATACGATTCCTTGTGCTTTTAGATCGCTATCGCAGTGCTTTGATGTCATGCGGCGATCGATCTGCGAGAAGCCGATGCATCTCGAACAAGCCTGCCGTGTTTGTGTTTGGCGCTACCGCACTAGCGGTTGCTGGGCAACATGAGACGTATACAGTGACGTAAGATCTGGCTCTGTTGTGGCTCTCTAGCCGGTGGAAAGGCAAACCGGTTCTTAGTAAGCTCGTCAGTCGAACCAACTCTGAACCAGCTCTGGCTCTGGCTCTGAACCAGCACCCGGTTCTTGTTGGTGGAAAAGGGGTATGAGTCAACAGCCAGCAGAGAGAGCAGAGTGAAGGGAGTAAACACTCCTAGTTTAAACTGTTATTAGGATTAGCTCATCCTCCTGAGGGCCCTATAACCCTGTGACGACAAAGGAATAAGTGGACCTTGAGCTGTGTAAAAACTAGGGGTGTAACAGCTCTCAGTAAAAAAAAAAAATAATAATAATATTAATAAAATACCTGATTAATCTTAGTTCTAACACATATGGATTATCTGTTTTGCAAAGAAAACAAAGCATTAAATAGACATTCGGAGAGACAACATCAGCTAATGTTGCCCATCTCGTTCTTCAAGGACACGACCACACTGCTAGATGGCGGAGTCGGCTACAGGAACAAAGCGTACCAGAAGACGATGCTTGTTTATCTCTGTACATACACCCAGTTGGAGAAGCGGCAGCAATGTTAACGAAAATTCTGATGTTTATCATACTTTTTTAATTTTCTAGTACCGGTACTTTAAGAATGGCAGAGTTTTAATAAAAGCAATATTTACTGATTTGCATCGTTGTGTGTGACGGCATGCAGCGCTCTGCAAAAAATGAGAAGTCTCTTATCCTCACCCAGGCTGCATTTATTTGATCAAAAATAGTCAAAACAGTAATACTGTGAAATATTAGGCTATAATTTAGAATAACTGTCAGTAGCTCTTCAGTCCAGTGTAACATGATCCTTCAGGAATCACTCTAATATGCTCAAGAAACATTTTTTATTATTAAAAATAACATTGAAAACAGCTGTGCTACTTAACTATATATATATATATATATATATAAAATATTTTGATAAATATAAAGTCCAAAAGAACAGTATTTAATTGGAAAAAAAAATTATTTTGTAACAAATGTCTTCACTGTTACTTTTGGTCAAATTGATTAATTTCTTTTAAAACTGACCCCATAAAGTAATCTCTTAATGACACTGATACGCTATGGGAAATGGGCTCTTGTGTCTGTAAGCGCACACATTTAATAAATATACCTCTGAAAACCGCAGGATGCTGCACAAAGGTTATCTACACAAGCTAGATGAACAAGCAGCAAGACTACAGGTGATGAAAAAAGCCCTCCTATTACTATATAGCTGTACAAACTGTATTGTATAAAGTTCATATTTAAAGGTGACTTGACTTCACATGACCTTTGTCATGACATGGCTTTTTTCTATTATTTTACTTTGTTCCTTGAGGTTCATTTATGATGTTAGTTTTTGTTTTTTTCGCAAAAAAAGCAAATATATGTGGAAAAATGATTATTTTCAACCCTCATTCTAACCCTCTCTCTGAAATGATTGGTTATTAAGGGGAGGCTCCTTTAAGGCTTGTCAGCAAATGGCCACTGTAATGAAATGATCACCACCCAACACTGTTGCAAGCGACTAGCCTAAGTGTTTTGAAAATATTAACCCTTTAAAACCATAATTTACAGACAAAGCATTAACAAATAGTTACTTATGGTTTACTTATGGTAAAACTTTTAACAAAATTTTCTTTGCAAACTCTCAAATATACTGTGCCTCATTTACAAAACAATCTGCAAATCAAATGCTCTGAACAAACATCTAATCCTCCGACCCGATCTGGGACGCCATTAAAAATAAACCATCCACTTCTTTATGATGCTGGCATCCTTCCGAAGTCCGTACAGAGACTCAAACAAGCTGTTTAAACGCAAGACTTGTCAAAGCAAATGTTCTTTTATTCTCCAATTTGTCCTGTTGTCAGCAGACTCAAGCACAATGGGGTACATCAGAAATTGAACAGGCCAGGCATTTGTATACTGTAGACAGCTTCAGTGATTATAATGGGTTCTATTTGCTTTTGACATGAGGCCCGTTAAGAGACTGAACGCCAATGGCCTTGTTTGTTGATGTCATGCTCTTGTGGCAGTCATATGCAAATGTGTCATTTGCCTGTGTGACGTCACAGGTCCCACATCATCTAAACAAACCGTTTTTGAAGCTTGGTTACATAAATGCTTTTTAATAAACTTTCAACCCTAAATAATGTTGTTTCAATGGTAAAAAATACCCTTATATGTCCAAATTTTTGATTTCTCATGTCATCACCCTTTTAAGATTTTATTAGCATTTCCAAGAATAGAAATCACAAAAGTTTCCTGCTATTTCATGGCTTTACATGACCCAGGAAACTCTGCAGGTTGCAGGTTTCCAGCTATTTAAAGCGTAACTCTCGCCAAAATGCAACTAAGGGTCTTTTTGTTAATCTACCTGAGGCAAACTTTCGTTTAAAAGCATAATTAGAATAGAAACGCCACTTTTAAATTTGACCGTATTTTCGTTTTCGGTCAAATTGCCTTTTGAATGGGAGTGCTAGGGGCACGACTATGATAGCATCAAGTATCACCAGGGCCTCTACACATGAACTCGAGCATTGAGAACATTGTTTGTGTACACAGTGTTTACTAAAAAGAAAGATTTTGAACAACTCACTGTAGCTGTTGTTGTTTCCGTCCGCCGGCATTTTGTCAGTCAAAAATAGTCGATCTCCGAATGCGAACTGACTCTGAATTTTAGTATTGTTTCTTATAAGAGGATCCTTTTTCAAATACAAGGTCAATATTGATTTTCACTAACGACAAAACAACAAATTATCTGTAAATTTATATGGAACTAAGCTTTAAGAGCTTTCCATCTTTACTCTCCTCCCTGTTACGTTGCATTCGGAGATCGACTATTTTTGACTGACAAAATCCCGGCGGACGGAAACAACAACAGCTACAGTGAGTTGTTCAAAATCTTTCTTTTTAGTAAACTCTGTATACACAAACTATTTTCTCAATGCTCGAGTTCAAGTGAAGATCCCTTGGTGATACTTCGAGCAAAGTTTTATGTTGTGTCGAGCCTTCTTAGTGTTTGGGTGGCAGTGGTTCAGTGGTTCATGTAGGTTGTCTACAAACCGAAAGGTTGGTGGTTCAATCCCCGGTTCCACTTGTCGAGGTGTCCATGAGCAAGACACCTAACCCCAGCTGCTCCCGACGAGCTGGATGGCGCCTTGCATGGCTGACACTGCCGTCGGTATATGAATGAGTGAGTGAATGGGTGAATGTGAGGCTATGCGCTTTGGTGGCCAATGGGTGAATGTGAGGCTAAGCGCTTTGGTGGCCATAGGTCTGTGAAAGCGCTATATAAATGCAGTCCATTTACCATTTACCATTTTAAAAATAGCGATTTTGATGCTATCATAGTCGTGCCCCAGCACTCCCATTCAAAAGGCAATTTGACCGAAAACGAAAATACGGTCAAACTTAAAAGTGGCATTTCCATTCTAATTATGCTTTTAAATGAAAGTTTGCCTCGGGTAGATTAACAAAAAGACCCTAGGTTTCATTTTGGCGAGAGTTAGCCTACGCTTTAAGCTTGAAAGCTTCAGCACACATTTATTATGACTGGGTGGAAAATGAGCGACCATCGCAGACTTCAGAATTTCTCTTTTTAAAAAGAAAAACTGCATACAGGTTTAGAACAACATAAGGGCGAGTAAATGATGACAGATCATCTCTTTAGGCCCTCAGATAACTCCAGCACTACTTCCAAAAACATCAAAGCAAGACAATAATAGGCTCTGTTCTATGGTCTGATCTCCTTGCAAAGAACAGAGAACAGAATAGCAGGCTATACTTCTTCACAGAAAAAAGTGCATTTAATAAAACAACTGCTTGAATCAACAATGAGGTTCCTGATTTAGTTTATTTCATTAAAATGAGTGTGGTTATTATCATAAGCCTTGACTCATTTATGACAAAGACATAATCTAAAGGAAGCACTTCTCTGAAAGGATGTCATTTTGGTAACTGCGTTTGGTAAAGCAAGCTTCCGATCTGCATAACCCACAAATGCGTTGATGCTCAATAACATTAAAAAAACAAATTATAATTGATAAATTAAAATTAGGTTGAATTCTTGATAATAAACTACCACCCCGTCCACAATAAATTACACAAACAATAGAAGAAACAAGATTTTTAATTTATGTTTTAAAACCACCAGGAAGTGGTGTAAATCATGAACCTTTTGTTTTGACAGATACCCTAAACATTATGATGCAGGTCTCCAATGCAAGTGTCAAAGCTAGAATTAAAATTTCACAGTAACGTATTATATTAGAAGTATTGCAACAAGTGTGCGTTTTATCATTAAATCCTTAAACAACTCAAAATTGGATTTCATTTTATGTGTTATTTCAGATGGTGAACGTTGAAAGTGAAAGCAAATAAAACACTCGATTTCAATCAGCGATGAAGAGAGACAACTATTTCTTTTTAAGCTTTCTGGTTTAAATATGTACAACATTGGCAAGACGAACAGTGTTATAGGATTCTAGAAGTTAAAAGACTGTCCAGGATTTATTATTTTTTTAAAGAAGAAAAAAGACAGAATAATTCATATCAACTGAATTGAAATTCAAAACTAGGCCTAATTATATTCAGTTAATGCTAATACTGCCTGTTACCGTTAAATATTTGCGTTTTAGCAGCAAATTGTCCTTTTTCTAATGTAGCAAGATTTCCTCCAAATACATTTTTGTCTTAAATGGTAAAACCCCAGGAAATGCTTCCTCTACTGACACACACCTAAAATATACAGCTTAAATCTACTTTAATAAACATAAAACATAATGATAATGCTTATCGTCCTGTTTTGCTCCATGCAAAATTACCTACTATGTTTTTTTTAATTGCCAACAAGAGTATCAAGGTACAATGTGCTATTGCCAAATAAAGCTTTTGTGAAGGAAACTTCTACTAAACAGTACACAAAGGCCCATGTTATGTGTTTCGGAAAACCTTAAAAATAACCAACAACTACTTTTTACAGTATTTTGTCCAAGTCACAGTCAGATAAGAACTCTCTATATATATGAACTCTAAACAGCTATGGGTCAGGTCACTAGCAATCCATATCGTGATTAAAACAAGTCTGCACAGGTGGGGCAGACAATAACATCAAAATTAACAACAATAACAATGACAGAAAGCACAATTAAAACGTCTTCATGTCTTATCTCAAACCTAAGACATCACTCATGTAAGCACCAGTTAAACATACACGAACGTCCTACTAAAACATACAGAAACTAAAAGTAACAGGCCATGGTCGATGGTTGCGTCTCAAAATCTGGTATTCTGCAAACACACAGAGCATTTCTGGGACGTCACAGACTCAACACAAATGTTCAAACGTTTCTATGATGCCCAAAAATTCAGTCTTGCTTGTCAGCTATCTATGTTATGAGACTGAGCAGTGATTCTGTTCTTATAAATGCAGCGGGTTAACAGAAGTCCTAACTGTCAAAGTACCGAATCTCCAGCCTGTTAGTGTTAGCAGCCTACGCACCACCCACATGCTGCTTCACACTTACGGCCGACTCCTCTGACGGCCCATGGATTATTTTACACCTCATTTAAACGTTAAAAGAACAATTAACCGTATTAATATATCAATTCAGAAGGAAGGGAGGTAATTTCACACTAGCAGACAGACAGCTGTGCGGGTTAGCAGGCAGCTAGCTGGATCCATCACAACAATAACACTGTTCCTTTAACCGGGCTCAAAACTGCTCATAAAGCGCTTTTTAAATCAAATACGGAACGACGCCTCGTACAAAAGTCAATCACAGGAACAGGTCAGACGGAAAGCATCGCCGAACAGGTATTTTATAAAGGCTTAATTGACAGTAATTCGTGGGTTACACTTTACCTTCAATTCCGCACTCTCCGCCATCTTGTTTCTCTGGCGCAAGCGTGATCTGAGCCTTGGCACGTGACCAGAACGTGTGTTTGTTCTAATGCTGAGGAATCCCTCTGTAGTTTAAAAATTAGCGCGAGGATTACGCGATTTCACGCTGCTTGAATGGAATACATGGCAATGGCATCACACATCAGCGACAAGATCTCCTGGAACGAAACGCACTCGCTGGATTGATTTATCAATCAATACAATTCGTAAATGTGCTTATTGATTGAACAAAACGGTATATAGCAGTACGTTTCCCAGAAAATCTGTCAGCTGTTGAGTCATTTCCAAGAATCGGTTCTTTTGAACAATTTGTTTCAATGAATAAGAGTAAACAAATCAGATTGTGTCATGCGTTCGCGTTTTTACATTTGCAATTACGTCCATGCTGTAAACGTTTTTAGTGGTGTAATTGCATAGCTATGTCGTGTCTAGATGTTGCAGCCATGATTCACCTTGCAATGTCGAGCCCAAATATAATTATCATTTACATTAAACGATGCTTAAATCTTTTATGGAATGAAAGTATGTCGTATGTCGAAAAATCAATACGTAGGCCTAACATAGGCAAGAACGTTATTCGTAACGGTTCTGCTATTGGCTATTTAATTTTACTTAATTCTTATCCCATTTCATCCCATTACTTTTCATTGTCAATTGTGCGATTTTTTATAAACTGGCTCAACTGAGTTATTCGATGAAAAGATCCGACGACTCAAACTATTTTCTCACCAAAATTGTTACAGTGTTTATATATTTAAATACTCAGTAATATTAACAGCATATGGTTAGGGTTTGGTTGAGGGTTAGCTACTTGTAATTAAGCATAATTTACATGTACATACATGTAGGCTGATATATGAAACAAGTACACTGTAAAATAAAGTGTTACCAATATCTGTCTCTCTCAGGCAGTGTATAACATGAACAAAACTAGGCACTCATTACAAATAGGCTATGAAAAAGGTGTCCACTAGATGGCAGACTCGCACCTTTTTTTGCAACTCCGTCTCTTTTAGTGGACGATTTCTTTATTTTTTCTTTCTTTCATTCTTGTAGTAAATTGCAGAAAATTTGGGAGGGAATTTATTATTTTACGTCGCTTCTTTTGTAAGTTTTATCATTATTAAATAGTTTTACTTTTTTTTTTTATTGTGTAGTTTTTTATTTTAATTAAGGTCATAATTATATGGGCACCTAATAATTCTGCTCATCTGTGCTGGATAATTGCAAAAAACAATTACTGATAAACCACTAAAGATGGAAATAGGTTATTTTGGGGGGAACACTGGGTTCAATAGACTTCCTACAAAACAGGTTGGCTTGAGAAATGTGAACTGACTTGAACACTAGCATAATAGGCATGGCTGCTCAAATCAATTTATGTGACCTATCAACATCCTGATGAGTTAAAAATAGTAAGGTTCTAGAAACCTTTAATATTGAGTAGCTTACAACTGACTATAAAATAATTATGAAGGCAGAACATGTATTATTACCATTACTAACATGTGGGGCCGCCACATTTCTTGAAGTAGGCTACATGTTTTATGAAGTTGATGGGCTAAGAGAAAAGAATCAAACAGCATCTCATCTCCAAGGTTGTTTTCAGACCCTTCACAAGCCAGCTGAACCAAAACATAGAGATAAAAACTAAAAGAGCATGTGGTGCTTCATTGACCTTCATCACCAGTTGGCCTTTAGTGACACAGTGAAGCACACTCACAAACACTGCTTAAAAAAAAGCATAAAATAATGAGAACTAAAACCTGTTTCTACTCTAAAAGTAGCTAATAATTGTGAATGTATACAAATCAATAATACGGGTCATCCGGGTACTTTTGTTTTTCGAATACTATGAATTCGTACATACTACTCTGCTCGCGTACTGTTTTTCGCATACTATATAGTAGGGAAGTATTCGATTTCGGACGCATCTTAAGTGTATGTATGAGTATTGCAATTACCTCGATACCTACCAAATATAAAGCCCAACAAAAAGCATGAAGAAATGCAAAAGCTGATGAACTAGTGATTATATAATCATTTTTGTAAGTAACTCAAAGTCTTAATAGCATGGAGCATGCAACAGCAATGGTTTCGATGGATATCAAGAACTGATTAATATATTTATATTCTAAACGTAGGCTATGTTAAATGTAAACATCACCAACACTCAAAATGTAGTGATTTTGGTTGCTATTACTCAAAAACCCACAAAAAAAGTTAAACTTAAAATTCTAAGGCAAAACGAACACTTACTTTTATTTATTTTTAATGATATTAGTAGTGATTGTAATGTAATTTTAAGTTGTGAAAACTAACTGCAGCAGTATTTTTTTTTTACAGTGAATAAACCAAAATGAAAGGGAATAAAAGGAAGATAATCGTAAATCCACCCCAATGAATACAGTATGTACAAAATATGTAGTAAATTGTAGAAATTAATAAAGGCATAATGATATTAGTGGTTGTATTGCTTTCCTCAAAACCCTGAATTTCAGAATATAGTTTCTAAAACTTTTGGATTTTTGCAATGATCAAAACTTTCATAATGATAAATATTAAGGAATATTCAAAATATGATTTTGGTATCATTATAATGTTGTTCTTTGTGACTCACACATATGCAAATGTAGCTCATTGTTATGGAAATAAATGAAATAAAGACAAACTCAAACAAGATCATTTAATCCACATTTCAGGGCTGCCAATTTAAAGTGCTTTACATCAATAATATACAAATATGCAGATGAGAATAAACAACCGACATGGACTTGGAATAAATAATATATATAAAAACATTAATTATCGTTGCATCTAATTTAACAAAATGTCCTAACCAATCACTAACAAAAAAAAAAAAAAAAGGTATCACAGGATACATAACAAATATATGCATTGCACATAGCCACTTATTACCAGTGATTTCTACAGCTGATGATAATAATGTTTAAGTGGGATGACATTTTTTTTTAATAATGCAATTTTCTAGAACTTTATATAAATTATACAGTACATACAGTGACTCTGAAAACACTCCTTTGCAAATGAAAATGACTTCATTACAGTGTATAGTACGGTGGCCGAGAGAGCTCAACGCGCTGCAAATGAATAAAACACATGCAAACAGAAAAAAACGCATGCAAACAGAAAAAAACACATGCAAATAGAAAAAAAACACCAGCGAATAAGAAAACATCTTCATCAGTTTTACAACTCACGTGCGTCCCAATACTCACAACACAACGCGCTGCAATTACAGAAACGCGCTGCAAAAGTTCACAACAAAACCAAATATAGAAACGCGCTGCAAATAGAACAGAACACAACGGAAATGTTTCCGGGGAACCTAATAAGTGACGGACGGACGGCTCGCAAGCTTTACCAGAGAGACGCGGGCTCTGGCTTTACCTATGCCCTAACGTTACTCTCTTAAAAGGGCAGAGCCCTTGAATTGGGCACTTTGGAGTGAGCGGGGCACTTGTGTGCCATTATGTTGATGAAGGGAGCAACGAAAGACAACGTAATTTCCTCATTATTTTCACCTGGGATGTTCCCATGACAACGCAGCGCGTGTCCATCAGCTGAATAGCTGTTCTTACCAGAAATATAGTATTAATGCTGTTAACATAACTGTTGCAAATAAATATACATTTTATACAACAAAGTTTTTAAAATATGTGTTATATCTTTGTGTGAGTGTCTCAACTTTAAAACTTGCCGTCTCATATTTGGACCTATAGCTACATTCTAACATTTCTCATGAAACTTATGAAAAATTTCAAAATGTGTTCAATGTAACTGATGTATAGATTAATGTCTTTTCCTCGTTCTTTTTCTCTATCTTTTTTATTTATTTATTTATTTTAGTCTTCAGCTCATTGTTCTTTTTAGTATTCTTATGACATTGAACATATCGCAAATACATTTTGTATATTGTATAACGTTACAAAGTTGTATGTCATAAACGTGTCATCTTTGTATGTTTTGCAAAAAAATAATAAAAATAAATAAATAAAAGTAGACAGCTGTAAGCATGTCCTAGCCGTCCGTCCGTCACTTATTGGGTTCCCCGGAAACATTTCCGTTGTGTTCTGTTCTATTTGCAGCGCGTTTCTGTATTTGGTTTTGTTGTGAACTTTTGCAGCGCGTTTCTGTAATTGCAGCGCGTTTCCGTATTTGGTTGTGTTGTGAGTATTGGGACGCACGTGAGTTGTAAAACTGATGAAGATGTTTTCTTATTCGCTGGTGTTTTTTTTTCTATTTGCATGTGTTTTTTTCTGTTTGCATGCGTTTTTTTCTGTTTGCATGCGTTTTTTTCTGTTTGCATGTGTTTTATTCATTTGCAGCGCGTTGAGCTCTCTCGGCCACCGTAGTATAGGCTAAAATACTACAATACACACTTGCTTATTCCAGGTCTAAAGGTTGACAGTGTTTTGCAGAGGAAGAAAAGTAAAGTTTTATTTGACACAGCGGTATTTCTAAAGAACGTGTATGTCTCGAATAGGTGTCCATCAAGGTGGTAGAAGAGGAGACTTGAAGGTGCAGGTCCCAGTGCAGTGACGGGGAGTCAGCATCTTACACGAGAAATGGTGTAGTGCGTCGTGAGCTTCTGGGAAAAAAGTGAATCAATCGTTTAAAATAAAAGCGGCATACCATTATGTGTTGGTGTGTGTGTGTGTGTGTGTGTGTGTGTGTGTATAGAGAGGAAATCATGTGCTCTACGACAATAATTGCTACAAAATACGGCTCAAATCTGAAATCATATATAAACGGTCTACAAATGAACAATCAAGTTCGCACTTCTGAATATGGTCACACTGTGCCTTCCTAGGAGTCTTCTGAACGCTATTTGCTCGCCTTTGCCAGAATCGGTTACCTTTCAACTTCTGCTGAATAGCATATTGTGTCTTTCTCTCATGGTCCAACTCGCTGCACAAAGTGTCTGCGCAGGAGACACAAAGGATATCTCAGGTGTGGATTTTCCCCCTCTCATCTAAACTGGTTCAGTTTTAGGCATGGCCTTTTCTGGCATCCAAAGCTGACAAAAACCACCAGTTTCCTGTCTATGCAACTCCCTTACGCAAGGAAAAACTGCTTAAACATCCTCTCTGCTTGAACAAACTCTTGTGAACTCCAAAATCAGTGATCAGTTCTGATCGAAACAGTTTTAGTGTTTTGTTGTTTCATTAAATACAGTACAACGTGTGAAGTCGAACGCTTACCTCGAACAATCTGGAGTTGCTGCACCATTTCCTCTCTGTAGGAAAGCTCTCTTTTCATTTGGTCTTGAAAACTGTCTAAGAAGAAAAAGTGACCAAAATTAAATATCAAAATACATATCGCTATGTATACACAAAATTAAAAATTACACAGTGCTTTTGTCTGATTTACCCTGCATTTTATTTATTATTGATTTATATGTGTACATACTTATATGTGAAGCTGTTTTATGTATTTTATTTCTTTCAAAAAATACACAAAAATACATGTTTCTGTACAGTCATGACATCTTTTGGGGTAATAACATTTAACAGCATGCATTTTCCCCTGCGTTTAAATCATTGTCATTCTAAACTTAATCATGAGCTTCAGTATTTTGTTTCTGTTGCAATATTTCAGTGTTTTCTATACCATTCATTCTCAATTTTTAAAAGATGCTCAGTTTGTGCTGATGGAAAGCCATCCAACAGCAAGAATTATTCACAATTATTCAACCAACTGACCACAAAATCTTTTCAACGTCATGAATTTTGTCAGAATTTTCAGTGTAATGCAGAACTCTTCTTACTGAGCTTTGATGGACTCTTTGATGCATCTCTTGATAGCCTCCCTACACATAACAAAATGATTCGTTAACTGTGAGGTTTTTTATATAATTCTAGCTATTTAATTTCAAATGGACAACTAATCAGCATTTTAAAGGTAATTCGTAATCCATAGTTGTTAAAAATTAATTATATTCAAATATAGTATTTTTTTATTGGTCACAAAGTTACAGTTCTTATATAGCACTGTATAGGCTACAATAAAATTCCATAAGTTAAGATTAGTTAATGCAATAACTAACAATGAGCAAGACATTTGTTCCAGCGCTCATTAATCATTAATGTTAAACATTAGTTAATAAAAATACAACTGCTCATTGTTAGTTCTCATTAGCTCAGGTCTATTAAAATATAAACAGATATTACTTTTGATTGTAATAATGTTGAAATTAACATTATATACAAATGCTTTAGAAATATCTTTCATTATTAGTTCATGTTAACTAATGCAGTTAACTAATGATAACAAATAAAGTGTTACCTTATATAGTAGCTAATTGTAGCTTATTTGACCAACTTGATCTGATCTTATTTTTGATAGCCTTGTATATGTTTAAGAAAGATTACATAAGAAAGGAAATGAACATAAAACCTACCTTTTAGATTCTGGAATTCCCGTTCCAACTTTTTCCTAAGCTCCACTTGTTCCACAAGTTGTTTCTGCAATTCCTCTGTTAAAATAAATAAAAGAAGCAGCTTATTTAAATGTTTGAAAATGACTTTGAATTACAAAATAATAACCATAATAAAAAACCCATGCTCTATCATGAAAACAATATTTCCAGAAACAACAAATTAAGGTTCTATTTAGTGCCATAATTTTCCACGTGATTTTCTCATCAGTTCTGCTAAATGTGTAGACTAGTGGTAATGTTCAGTCATGTATTGTTTTGTTCTGTTACCTTTGGCCATGTTCTCTATGTTTTTCTCAATCAAGGAGCCCCTGCTGCCAGTGTCATTGCGCATTGCTTCCTCGTCTGAACACATGACAAATACAGCATGAAGAAAATCAACAGACTGGTGTTGAATATCAGGAGGTCCAGTAAACGGTACGCACCATCATTTGGTTCCTTCAAGCGCTCCTCGTTGATGTTGGTTTGATCCTGTTGAGTTTTGGGTTCAGTCTCCTCCACTGTAGATGAAGGTTCTTCTTCGTGCACGTCTTTAACTAAAAGTAAATATATTTATACCACGCGTTATCTTTTTGTTTTTAAAAAATGAAGAAAAATCCACAGGAATGAAAATAGGCCTACCACTCTGTTCGCGTTGATAAGCGGTCGTTGAACCAAAATAAGATGTGCTCATTTGATGCACGTGCTCGTCTCTTTCACGCGCATAGACCTGTAAAATTGAGCAGACAATTATTGGCAATTTTTCACATTTTCTTTCTGAATGTGAGTGGAACATTGCTATTTGTAGCCTAATCACATTTTTAACGAGCTAAGATTACGAAGAGCCATACCACTCAACAAATTACCAGACTTCATTATTACGTTTAAAAAGCATCGCGACAATTTGGATGCATTCACTTTGTTCACAAATTCGATTACGTTAACAACAATTACCCGAATAATGTAAATTAGATTAAAATGAAAATACAATTTATAAAATTAGAAATAAATCGAAAAGATTTACTGAAGAGAAAAAGAAAAAATAGCCTATTAAAATTAGATTAGTGTTTTTCTGCCAATTTGATCCTTTATCTTATATGTTTTTATCTTAAAAACAACAGGGAATTATAATTATTAATGTGAATAGCCTATAATCATGAATAAATTCATAAAAACAACCTGTTTAGTAGGCCGCCTTGCTTTTTAAATTAATGAGAGAATTTAAATAAAAAACTAAAATACGCGGTCCTGTAGTTCACTATCTAGGCTACTCACTTCAAAGCGCGTCGTGTGTTTATCACCGTTGCTCTCCAAATCAGACGGCCGCGTTTCACTTGAATTTGTCGAGTGTAGATCATTTATAGTGTGGATCTGGCTAGTCTCTTGGTCTTGACCTTTAACCCCGTCACTCTGCGCTACGGCCGAACTGTGGGGACTCCGCCGGTCATCCACAGACAGCTGCACACACTCCTCATCCTCGTGCGCCTTATGTGACTCCACATCCACATCCGGATCGTCCACGCTGTCCACGTCCGGAGACACCGACCTATAACTAGAACTTTCACTCAAGAAATCTGGTGACATATAGCCGGATCGAGGACCAGAATACGGACCCCTATTGCCGTAAAGTTTCGCGATGCTCTCAACATCTTTAACAACCGGCCTGAATGCAGATATGTAGCTTATTTTTCTGGTGGCGGCTGACATTCCTTCTATAGACCTGCTCTCATCCCCAGATTTATCCTCCTCGTTCCGGGTAGACTGAGTGCTGGAACACCGTTCGTTATCAAGTAAACTGTCTTTAGGGGTGCTTGTGCTTCGGTCACTTTGCTCTGACGCGTCTAGATCACCATGTCTGGTGCATAACACGTCAGAAGGAGGTTTAGGTTGGGCATGGTGGTACGTTGGCATGGCCAAGCTGCCCGTCGTAGGCCAAAACATCGGAAAGGAGGGATACGCGCTGTCCTTAGCGCTCGGCCAGAACACACCTGACAGGTTTGTCTTGTTTGGCTCTCCCATCACCACACCGTCATCCTTCTTTTGACACAATCCAAAAGCCGGGAAACCGTATGGATGTGGAAAGAGCGGTGGTGGGATTTTCTGTAACATCCCAAAACTCTTACTGGGCACCGGGATGACAGGGTAACTGCGGATGCTGCTCGGCATGGCCACGTTCCCCCTGTCATCCTCGCATCGGAGAGTTTTGTGGGGCACCTCAGACGGTTCCCCCTGGGTCTGACCTCCCGCTCGTTGTGTACTAAGCGAGGACGAACTTTCAGAGCCACCGATTGGCAGCGTCCTCTTGCGGCTGCCACCGTTAAACATGGCTTTGACATCTTCCCAGGCATGGGCCACGTCGTCTGGTGAGTTTTTATCGCTCAGTTTTAAGTGTCTTCTCCACGAGTTGAAGTTTGCTGCGTCGGGTTGCGTGTATTTGGACTCCGGCGTGCGATGAGAGTGAAATATGAACTTGTTTGGAGAGAAATACATGTTGCAGAACGAACACTTAATGCACTTCGCTCTCGAGCTATTGTATCTGGCTGGGATGAAATTGCCCCTGCTGCCCCACGCGCATTCGTGCGATACGTCAAAAGCGAAATTTTCTGGTAGTTTCGGCGGGCTGTGTGCGCCCAGGAACGACTTGCAGAGCCTCTCGGCCTCTCTCTTTGTAATCATCCCGCAGCGTCTCGAGGAAATGGGCATTGCCCCCGCGCGCCTGAGAATCTCCAGCTGGACCGGGGTGCACTGCACACATGTGATGCCCAGGGCCACGCGCCGGTTGTGGATTTCGTTATAGCTGTAGTGCTTCAGAAGGGTGTTGGATATTTGGGCTAGGCAGAGTCTCTCTTGACCGTCTATGACTAGTGAAACGATCGGTATTCCGTATAAAGAGGTCTCACTGACTTGGTTCGGCTTGAGCGTTGGACCAGAGTAAGACTGCAAGTCTTGTTTGGAGTTCGGCGAACAGCTGGAGTCTCTTCCAGCCGGCAGCTGATTTGGGATAGATTCCATTCCTGGAAATCTGCGAAGAGGGACAAAAAGAATATTTTAGGGACACTGTATTACAAACGGGGGGTAAAACTAAAACAACAACAACAACAACAACAACAACGATGTAGGCCTATTATTGTCTTTATTTCACAGAATTCTATACCGATCAAAAATATAAGCAAATAGTAATAATGATAATAATAATAATGAGAAGGAGAGAAGAATAAAATTATCCCATGCTGAAAATTCAAAAGACTGCTACTTATGCCTCTATGGCCGCCAGGTTTAATTTATCCATATGCAAATAATTTATCTGTCTTAAAATCTTATCGAGATTATCATTTTAAGAGTATTACATTTGAAGCTCTTTTATTGCATCGAAATTCTGGACGTTCATCATATTTAGCCAATTTTTTATTTAAGTTTGTTTAGGATACAAGTTTACTTTTTGTGTGCAATACAATAGACCGTTTTGAAAATCCACTGAAAAATTCAAATTGAAAAATTTACTGTCAACACCAGAAAGACATTCCTTGAGCTTTGAACAAAGGTGTAAGAAGCTTTACGCCAATTTTATTGTAATTATACTAAAAGATGAGCTTTACGTCTTGGATCTGTTGTTAAAACCAAGTGAACTAGCCCATAATTAAGACTGACTCCTAGTTTGCATTCTAACCTTTTCTTCCATTTACAATTTCAGTACATTTAAAAATGCGCTTTTTTATTTTACAAATTGACAAATACATTTGATTTTATATGTGGCTAGCCTATATATTTCAATAGATTTTACATATTTATATAGCCTGTTTTATTATCCTACGCATGCAGTTCACTTACAGTGTTCAACACACAAAGCAGTAGCCTATTATTAAGTAGCCTAGCCTACGCTTTTAGATAAAACTGGATAAAGACACAAACAGCGCAGTTCTTCGCGGTTATTTCCGCCTCTGAACAATCAAAGAAACAACAATTTACATTGCAAACATGGACAAATCTCACCTTTTTTTCCAGAAGAACGCGAAGTGCCTTTTATATGTGGATGAAAATGCGTATTCGATAATGCGTCTTGGAGTCCTTTGGATAAATGCGCTGTCCTCTATAAGAGCGTTCTGGTAATCAGACGCCTTGGAATCCCGCCGAGCTGATATAAAATGTCCACGAGCGCTTGTTTAGCGGTTTTCTTACAGGCCTATTAGAGCGCGTGGACTTGCATCGTACTCGGCTCTCCCGCGACTACTGTAGAGGTGCGCGCGGTGGGTGACCACATGCTAGTGCGGACCACAACGACACAACCACTGAAGACATTCGACAGCGCTCAAGTGACAGCTAAACTAATGGCGAGGCACTCCCACTTAGCGCCAGCATATTTACATTAACTATTTGCCTTCGGGACCAATGGGGACGACAGTCAGTGCTGTCACTGAGGCCTGGAGACGTTTAAAGTTCACCACGTGATCTTTTAACACATGAAAGTGATTGCTTGTCTGCCAGTGTGCGCGGGGGCGTGCGTGGCATTTAGGAAGACTTTAGATTAGTCAACCCTAGTAGTCGTCTAAATGCTGTATGTAGGCTATAGGAAAAGGTTTGTTTAATGTGAAATACCACTATGATGCGTTCTGAGAAAACGGGTAGCCTATATATGTGTTGTTGTAGTAGGCTACGTTTTTTTTTTAAAATAAAATATTTTCTCACATGTATCTGCATAACGGTCAATATTTTTGCTGTCGCGTGATTCTTTTTAAATCGCACCAAAACCTAATAGGCTACATAAAAATACAAAATAAGAAAAGAAAGAAAAGAGTAGCCTAGCCTATAAAAAAATTGAAGCAAGTGTCATCTGACGAAGTCTCTTGGATTATATCGTTTACAAAACAAAAAGGCAGAAAGGATTCACTGATTTGTTTTAATGTCTTTTACTATGTAGACGGACAGACACACACACACACACACACACACACACACACACACACACACACACACACACACACACACACACACACACACACACACACACACACACACACACACACACACACACACACACACACACACACACACACACACACACACACACACAGACACACAGACACCATTTTTACAATTTCAAAAGTCTCTTAGTATGATTTATATGCTGTATTCCTCTTGGGGACCAATACATAAATAAATTCAGCACAAGGACAAGGATTTCGGATATTGCCATATTTGTGGACATTATGATTTAAGAGGCTACACACACACACACACACACACACACACACACACACACACATACATACATGCACGCAGGAAGTTCTAGATAAAAATAAATCATTTATTTTGTGCATAATTCACGATTTAGGCTACTTTGTTATGAAATGGAACGTGTTATGGGAATTATATGAAAAAGAATAAAGTAAAAGAGTGCATAAACAAAAACAAAAAAGGGGATGGCCTCGAGCCTTTTCATCTATATTCAGTGTCTTAAAAAAACAAAAAAAAACTATACTACTGTTATTGAAACTGCATGGTGCCGGGGGACTTATAGGTTAAGCAATGATTGTCTCCGGGGGCTATTTGGATCGGTGTGGGTTAGGGGTGTGCTGTTGCCCGCATATGTTTAAGTTCCCACGGGTTAGTTTAACTTTTAAGAGCAATCATTCTTATGAAGACAAAGCGCAATTTACAACGTTACGCTTTAAAGCCAGTTTAAAAGCCGTGTCTGTATTAAATGTTTCAGATATAACGCAAAATCAAGTGGATTCTATCTTATGCAGAAGCAATAATTAATAGGATAGCCTATACTAATAAAAAAATATCACAATAAGATAAACCCTAATAAACTCTTAAATTGCGACTACAAAATTAAAATCGGGGTCCCCCAGTTACTTTAGAAATGCTTGTCACAAATGACTGTCAATCAAATAAATCAAATGAAACCAACATATCTTATTTTTAATGTTTTTTAAGCTATTCCATGATTAAGTGAAGAGTGACTTTTATCTATATTTCCAGCTTTTAACCTCGCTAAGTTCATGATAGTCTCTCCAGAACTCTTGTGATGTTAAAGAAAGCGCTAGCTTTCTGCAATATTGATAGCGGAGGGAGGTCCTGGGGAGGGAGTTTGGAGTAATGCGACCCAGCCCAGCGCTATTGACTTTCACAGGCAAGAGACTTTCTTTCTCGCCAACAATAATTACCATTTTGGACTGTAATTATTCACTTCTTTTAAATTATTCAGGGACCAAGCTGAATGCCATATTGTTATCCATCCATTATGTCTTTTACTCACCCATCATGGTTAAATTCAGGGCAGGTACGGAAATCCGACACCTCACACGATATTTAATTTAGCCCTTTTGTTAATCCTTAAGAAATTAGAGACCCCATTCTAGGACAAAGAACACTTCATATGTCAGACTTAGGCTATATCTCTGATAAATATTTTAAAAACTGCTTAAAATACAACGTTAATTGCAATTAAATTAATAGTAGCCTAATCAAACAAAATAAATCAACAACAATATATTAATAATAATGATTCAATTAATAGCCTATTATTTATTAATATTATTTAAAATGGAAAATAACTGAGAAGTTCTTATAGGTTATTGAATGTCATTAACTAGATAATGGAAGGGAAATAGTTTATTACAGTTTCTCTATTTAGCATTTCAATAGGCCTATAAAAGTTGCAGTCAGTTTTAATGACAGATATAGGCGAGATTAATAGAGCATTAGCCTAAACACGCAAATTCGTGTCCTTCCAAAATAGCTATTTAAACTTAGATTTGCCTAAATTACTAAAAGTCGAAGACGATCAAGAATATCAATAACGTATACATTCACAAAAGTCAAAGAATTAATAAGCCTTAGGCTAAATATCAATCTAAAAATATTTAGGCCGTTTAAAATTAAAATGTTCAAATTTATGATTTTTTTTTCTTTTCTCAAAATATCGGAGAAGGCTACAATGCAAAAAAAAAAAAAAAAAAAAAAAAAAAAAAGATAAAAAGCCCGAAAAAGCCAAACGCAATATTTCAAGCTTAATTACTATTGGATTGCACGTGCTGGCATATCGACAGATTAGAACAAGAACACGGAGCAACCGTGTTGTGTTGCTGTATAAAGCGGCAGGGAGTTTCCAGTGACCCCTATTCATTCCTGTTAGACAGCTCGTTTGGACAAGTTAATGGCCTTTGAAATAAAAGTGGACAAAATAAAACTTTCTTTAAAAGTTACATACCAAAACATATAAAATAACCATTAAATAAAATTCGCCTCAGAAGGGAGCTTGGGAGTAAACACTATTTCTACAAGGTATCAGCATAAAACCATGACCCCACTAAATTTAATTTTAGGGACAAATCAATCCTCTTCTCCTTTATCGATCGGAACACTTGGGCTGCGTTTCAACGCCTTTTTGTTTCACTTCGAAATAGCATTTCGATTAGATCCTTTATTAAGAGCGGATTGCTCCAAAAGGATCGGTGTGGCCAGAAAATTAAATGGTGACATTTTAATTACTGGACATTGTTAAAAGCGGACGGTAGCCTAATAGTTGTGCACGAGGACGCTGTTTTCAACCCAGGTGGACTGAAAAGTGAAGGCTGTGCTTGTGCAGAACAGACCGCACAATACAAACGAGAAAACGCGCAACAGCTGCACTACAAATGAGCGAATGAAAAGGCTGTGTGCCTGTGAATATAGCCAAGCAGTCAGAGACTCAGTTCGAGTTAATTATTTATATAGTAGCCTAATAAATTGGATTTTTTAAAAAGTGGATATTCATTTTACAAATATGTTAGGCCTATGTATGCTATATGTGTTTCAACATCATTTCAGTAACCACAGAAATTATATTAGGCCTACAGGTTTGCCAGAATTTGCTAAATACGCTCGTGAACAGAAGTCGCCTTTGATTGGTTACAATCGCTAAAAGTCGTCTATTGGAAGGTTATCGACAAAATAGTAGGCTGCTGTCATTAGTTGCACATATATAAGACTAATATAGCTAAATAAATAAATTATTCATTAAAAAGTTTCTACCTTAAATTTTTTAAGTATCGACAATCAATTTGGATGTTTAAGTCATTTCAACTTAAATTACATTAAACTGACTTGAATGAGCTGAATCTTGTAAAACTTGTGAAAAAAAGTTGAAAATTGCTTAACTTATTTTGATGAGTTAAAGCAATGTAAAAACATATGTTGTCATAACTTATCGATCATACATAGTGAATATATAGATATATATAAAAATAATAACAAAAACCTTGAGTTGTGCCTAAAAAAAAATACAAACTAACAAAAGGTTGACCCTCCTGAATGTCACTGGCTGAAAAATTCTTCATAGAAAATTAAGAAAGTTAATGGAATGAATAAATGCACACAAAAATAAGATTGTATGCTGCTTTGTGTCTATAAGGGTCAGGATAGGGTCACCTGATGATGTAGTGAGGCTGCCCATTTGTGACTGGCAGCTGCGGTAATTTTACTTGTCAACTCAGAAAATTAGGTACAAAACAAACAAGGCTTTTAAAATGAACTTGTCACTCTTGGTTCCCTTGACACAGGGTCACTGTGCTTAGACTCCACTAGAAGATTTTAAATTGCAGAGAATAAAAAAAAACTACAAGAATACAAAAATAAAACCCAGCAAGGGTAATAGTAACTTGGTTCACTAATTGGGTTGGTCAATAGTATCAGTATCAAAACAGAAATAAACAAATTAGTAAATGAGGAATGGAGTAGTCTCATTCTTAACATTAACAAACACGTTAGTGTTGAATAATGAACTTAAATTGAATTATTAAATTAAAAGCTTTTTGGACAGAAAACTGAACTTTCAATACATTTTAAAGGAAAATCTACACTAGCTCAAAAAAGCCAGCCTCTATTATTACACAACGACAGCAAGAAAAAGAGAACGTTATTAAGAGATGAAACAGGAGGGTCATTATGTGGATCATGCTTACCTTTACAAGACTGAAGGAAAGAAAAACTCATTTAAGTGTTCCTACATTAATCACAGCCTGCACATCAAACTGCGATAATCACCTGAACACTCCATTAAAATAAAACTGCCAGCCCTAGGGAAATCTCACCTTACTCTTTAATTGTTTTGAGGCTTTGATCGGCTTTTTAATCCAAGATTAATTTATGCATTTTTAAATAACTCTACATATGATTAATAAGCTTGAAAATTAAAAGGAGTCTGAAGCAATTATAACAAGTGGTTGGTCATCACCTCATTAGATGGTGTTGGGAGAAAAAAAGCGTGTGTTTGTGTGTGCGTGTCTGGAAGAGAAAGGCACGTAGATTTACATAAGACTGTCCGTACTCATATATTACAAACCGGAAGAATAGCAATGCAGCTGTTTATGTGCATTGCATAATGCATTATGGGGCTGGATGAATTATGATATGACATGCACTCCATGAATGGCACAAGCGGTGCTAAGTGTTGAAATAGAAGAGAGAGTAGATTGGCAGAATGAGAGTGGTAGCTAAAAGGGTCAGTATAATAATGGGGACTTTACAGATTTACATACTAATAGTTTTATTCCCAAGAAAGTAAAACGCAGCACAGAGCTCCCAGACTGCCGGCCATGGCCAATTTCAGTTCCACAGCACTGGCTCGATTATTTTGGGAATAATGTCTCTATAACTAATTGTGCTGTGGAGTAGCTTCTCCAAGTGTAGATTTACACCAGCCCTTCAAAAGCCATACAGTCTGTCAAGGTCATACAGGAGACCAGTGAAGCTTCGGCCATGTGTGTGTATGTGTGTATGAGTGTCACGCTTGAAAGAAACAGCAGCAGACAGGGATGTTAGGGAAATCTCTAGAGTGTGATGGAGTGAGAGAGTGAGTTTTGAGAGTAAAAGCAGGGGTTTCTTCAACCTGCTAATGTGTAAACAAGACATCACTCCACTCCTTGCCTGATGCTCATCTTCTTCTATAAAAAACCTTCCTTGCGCAGCTCTCAAACACACACCTGCTGCAAATAATAACACGTTATCTGCTGCTTGCTATAAAGCACGTCGCTTTATCTTGCTGTGGGAGTCATTGTGTCATTTTGTAAAACGCGTTTGTAGCATGCATTTATCTCGCCAAATATGAATTGATTTTTGAATGTATAGCCCGTATAGAAGTGGGAGGCATTATAGAGGTTATCCGCGACGTGCGTATGCGTGTCTGAGCTGTTCACGACAGCCAAGAGCACAAGAACCCTTTTGTCACAAACGGGCCTCATCTGTCACAGCGGAGACCTGTTCTCAGGAGAGAAGATGGGAACAAAGGTGCTAAAAGGCAGTGTGACAGTGAGGGCATCCTGAGGAAAGGGGAACCCTTTCACACACAACCACAGCTGTCAATCATTCTTCAAATCACAAACATGCGCACAGCACGCTCTCGCCAGAGTCCAGCCCGGATTGACTGACAAAGCTGACAATAAGAAGCGTTTTACAACAGCTACAAAGAGGGGTTTCACAGCAATGCCATAGAAGAACCATTTTGGGTTCTCCAAAGAACCTTTTAGTGAACAGTTCTTGAGAATATTGAATATGGCAGTGGTTATTTATTTATTAATCTGCCCTCCTAATCTTTAATCAAAATGACTTCCCCTCCCTCTTGCAGCGACATCTCTTCTCTTCTCTGATGATGTGTTTACTGGGATGTGTCTGGGACAACCTGTCACTCACACGACATCACAGCAATCATCAATCCAATCAATTCATGATGGACAAAATCAAGTCCCGCCCTACATTTCTTCTTGTTTGAGAAGCAGTTTCACTCAAATACGTCACACTAGACGATCCATTTCATGTCAACCTTAAAAGAAAAATGTTTTTCAATTTGATAATGTGAAGAGCCTTTTATGCAATGGAAAGGTTCCATGCATGTTAAAGATTCTTCATGGAACCATATATGCCAATAAAGAACCTTTATTTTTGGAGTGGAGTGTAGAAGTTAAAGAGGAAAGAAAGTACCGCCTGACCTCATTTCGACCGACTTTTGCAGGCCGCAGAAAATGCTCATTACATTTGAAAAAAGAGCATCACCTCAAAAAGGCAGTTCCATCACCTCAGCGTGTTAGCCAATAGTGCCAATCACAGACCGAGCCTCAGCCTGTGATAATGGGAATTATAGTAATGAAATCCGGCGCCTGGGCCCGTACGCCACCTGAGGCGCTGGTATACTATAGCGGGGCATTAACATAAAGATGCGACTTGCTTGTTTTGCAAGGTCTATCAGAGGGATAGTCCACAGAGATAATAACTATTAGTAAAAGGACAGTGCTTTGCTGGATTCCAGCTGTGGAGGCTACATTTCCATACAGATGGAAAGGCTCTAGGGGGGTTATATGTATGCAGAAAGGAGCAACTGTGTGGGGTGATGCCATCGGCTATCTTCACCGAGAGCCTTGATCTGATCTCCATCCTCATCATCTTTCTCTGTAGGAGTAGCAGTGAATTAACTCCTGCTATTAGAACAGTAAAAGTCCTGCTGAAAGAGGTGGGATTGAAGATGTGTGTATATTTGGGGCTCTTTGGGGCCGATGTCCGAAGTGCTGAATTCAATACTCTCAGAGGTATCAAGTGCAAACAGCTTGAGCGATCTAGGTGTGACCATCTGCTTGACATCTCTAACAGGTTGGAAATGTGAGAAGCAAAGTCAAAGTCAAAGTTCTCTAACTTGTGGCAAAGGGAAAGCACTATAAATTAAAATACAGTCATCATTTACTCACCTTCATGTAATTCCAAACTTGTATGACTGTCTTTCTTCTGAGGAACACAAAAGAAGACATTTTAAAGAATGTTTCAGCTTTTTGTCCATACAGTGAAAGTAAATAGTGTCCAAAGCATAACATCAGACATTTTTTAATATTTTTCTTTCTAACAGTGTGCCATATGTGCTGAGCCAGTATTTTATGTAATCAACACACAAACACTTCATACTAATTATTCATGAAACACAAAACGCTGACTGTAGCATGTATGGATCTTGAATCTTTTTATCACTGACCCTGATAAAAGGGTAATGTGATATGACGAAGAATAGAGGATGAGATTTTAGGGTATATCCTGTTAGCATTTGATTAATTATGCATGCGAGGGCTACACTATAAATAGCTCTGGAGAGATGGGTATTGGTCCTCTAATGATTAGGCCAATGTCATGCTTAAGGCAAGCAGTTTGTGTAAATAAGGCCAGCACTCTACAAACAGCAGATGTTTCACATGCACACAATGACCTTCTTTGGTGTCTCACATTCCCCTGATGTCTAAGTTCTAGTAATAAATTAATGTACACCAATCTTTTTTTTTAAACCATACTTTCAGTCCTCTCTTCTCATTCCACATTCATTAGAGCAAAATTCATCTCTTAACAGGTGGGTGACAGAAACCAATAATGGCAGTATTTAGATTTGCCCTTGATTAAGAGCTTAGAGTTAGTCAGAAACCATTATGTCCCTTCTGGGTTATAATCACAGTCTACATAATGTTTTTTTTTTTCAGCACCTGAACCCCCTTTGTTACTTGCAGACAATGGATGTAAAGTGTGCTACTGTAGAGAACAGAAGACAGCCAGACCGATTCCATCAGGACTATTCTGTGTTTAAGAGGCCTTTCCGCCAAAGAAGAACCATTTCAAAACCAAAGCATGATCAACCTTTGCATATGCACTGTATAAAGTCCTAAAGGGATATTCATCCAAAATTGAACATCATTTACTAACCGTCATGTTGTTACAAACATGACTTTGTTTCTTCCGTGGAACACAAAAGGAGATATGTTAAAAAAGTCCATATAAATGTAAAAAATCAAAGGAGTCCAATGTCATACAGAAATAAAGAAACTTATACAGGTTTAGAATGACATGAGGGTGTGTAAATGATAGAATTTGAATACAAGTTAAGAACTGAAATCACCATGGTTACCAAACAGATAAGATTCTAGACGAAGGATGTTTCTGTAATTGAAAAATAATTTAATAATTAACATCCAGTTCCTTGCAAGTCATATCATGTTAATGATATTTGAAAATATCAATTTTCAAAAACGTGTAGGTGAAGCAATGCACTCAGGCTTCCATGAACATGATTCTTACTAATCAGTGTTGTGGGTAATTGTTTAGTAGTAGTTATGTAATCAGATTACATTTTCAAGTAATTAGTAAAGTAACACATTGCTTTTAAATTTACAACAAAATATCCGAGTAACTTTTTCAAATAGGAAACGCAAGTTACTTTGTTTTCCTATGTATTGACTGACAGCTCTCCAGTCCAAATGTAGAGAGAAATTGGGAGTGAGGGTGTGTGTGAGCATGTATTTACTCATCTCACTTGCACAAAAACAGGTTCAGTAATCCTCAAAATGAATAAAAACAGTGAAATGCAAACTCACTGAATATTACGCAAACCTGCAATAATTAAATGTTAAATAATAAAAAAAATACTTTACTTAATCTCACTTTATTAAGCAATGTCTTTGCCGCTGACATTCGATGATCAAATTCAAGCATATTAATAAGTAAAACATTACTTTAGATAAACATCACATTTGTGTTACTTTTTTGTTGTTTTTTTGCTTAAGTAAGAGTATTGAACTTTCTTCTTATGTGTCTTATTCTTCTGTGATTCAGAATGGCAGCAACGTTTAGTTACTGTACAGGCGTGAATTTGCATTTCGTTTTGCATTTGCATATTTGGTTTGAAAGGGCCTTTACATTGGCCAAAAATAGAACTATTTAAAACAAAAAAGCCTAGCACATGTGAGAAAAAGTAACACAAAAGTAACATAACATTACTTTCCATAAAAAGTAACTTTTACAATTAGTTACTTTTTTAGGAGTAATGCGATAACTCGTTACTTTTAAAAGTAACTTTCCCCAACACTGTTAGTAATTAAAAGAAAACATCTGATCTGAGGTCGTCTAGAGCAAACAACTCGCCTTCCAATTCAAAGCAAATTACGACCGTGGCAGAGAGAGCCGTTCAATTCTGCTGTAGCGAATACAGCGAGAATTCACCCGTGACATCAATCTCATTCATGTTACATACCAAAACAATCCAGGAGATGCTGTGAACAAAGCAACAATCACAACAACACAAGCGAAACACAGGGGCAATAAGTGCAAGCTATCAACCCTCACATGCGCAATCTAATTGAAGCTCACCAAACACCTCTTGGCTGCTTTGCCTCAGCCCCAGTAACCTGCCATAATGCATTCGGCCATTTAAATTAACTCACAACATTTCTCCTCTTTTTTTTTTTTTTAAGGTGAGAGGGGGTGGAAAAGCTGTGGCTGCTCAGATGAGCAATGTATCATTATCCAGAGTCCTGCATCCCCTCGTAACTGCAGCACCGCAGGCTAGGCAGTCTTGCGTGAGCTCCATCTACTGAGCCAGGCAATCTGGCCAGCAGACATGCATGTATTCATAATGGCAGCAGCCTTTCATGTAGCAGAGAGAAATCGAGAGCGGGATGAAAGCTCTTTTGGAGGACACTAATGCTCATCATTACTAAATGCTACACACATAACAGCTTATCCCACCCACAGAATGTGACTAGTAAATACATATTACTACAGCGGTTCAATTGGATTTAAAGCAAAGAGGCTAAGAAGTAATTACTGTAAAGATGGTTAAATGCAAGATACTTGTAATGTTTCCTCATTATTTGTTGTCTGTGTCATGACAGACAAAAGGAGAAGTGGATAAACGCAGGGACCGACGCCTGACCTGCAACATATTTAAAAAGTTTTTGGCTGAACATAATTTGATTTCACAGATTGTTTTTCTTCACATTTGAATACTGCACTGAATACTGAATACTGATTTGGTACACTTTATTTTAAGGTGGCCATGTTATACATTTAATGACTGAGTAATAATAATTAACTACTTATAGGGTTAGGATTAGGTTTTTATTTAGGGTTAGTTGCATGTAATTATGCATCATTTTTAGTTTCCACTACAGTAATTGCATGAGGACAATGTAAAATTAAGTGTTACCAATTAATATTTGTTTCAGTACAATTATCTAAACATTCTTAAATCAAGATGCATTCATTTTAGAAGCAAATTGACATAAGATATTAAGTTTTGTTTTCTGAAAAAATGTATCAAAAATTAGTGAGTTTATGCTTAAAACAAGGAAAGATATCTTCCAATGAGGTACACCGTAGAAAATTATATGATCAGTAAGTTGTGACAACATGTTTTCATATTGCTTTAACTCATCAAAATAAGTTAAGCAATTTTTAAGCAACTTGTTTTAGATTCAACTCATTTTTTCACACAAGTCATAAGTCAGTTTAATATATTTTAAGTTGATTGTACTTAAAAATTTAAGACAGCAACCTTTTTTTTTTACAGTGTTCAATACTTAATATCTTATGTCACTTAGCTTTTAAAGTAATTGCATCTTGATTTAAGAATGATTATATACGGTATTCTATTTATACATGCAGGAAAAACACTGTGGGTAAGTACATCTTGCTCAAAAATACATAAAATAATTTCTCTCTTCATCCAGTCCCATGCAAAATATGCTGAGAAATGAAAATAATACTTTAACGTCAACAATTTTTTTTTTTACGTATTCCCAATAAGAATGTATTAGGGATGCACAATATATCGCTACCATATAATAATACTAATAATTTGATTACATCTTTTATACAAACGTATTTTTACGAACTTAACAAACGTATTAAAAAATTGTTTACATGATCTCTTTAAGTAAACAGAAGCTGCAGAAATCATTTTGAGTGTAACTGTTCTGCGTGACTCACCTCACACATTCATGCTTACATTTTTCTCTTTTGTCTCTTTTTTTTCCCTGTCTTCGTACCAGAGAGTAAAAGCTGAACAGGATTATGACAGGAAGCTGTTCAGTGGGATTTAGAGGCTTTTCATTCTCAGTGGAACTGAGAGTTTTAATTCATTCCAGACCCATATTAGGCCGCTGGTCAGCTGAATATAGATGCTGAAATAGGTGTTCTCTAGCCAAGGGGGAAAGAGAGGGGCGGCGGCGCAGCGACTGATTTTGAACGATGCCTCTGCCGTCTGAGTAATGAACAGGTCAGAGAGGTCAACCCATTACAAGTGCAGCTACTTAATTATTAATTACACACTTCTATAAAGCAAAGGACAACTTCACTATGTTGTGTGTGTGTCGTGTAACCAGGGCCGTCGCTTGCGGGGCGAAAGGTTGGTGACGATTCTATGGGCCCCAGAACAGGGGGCCCGCAGCAACAACCTGCACTGGGGCCCCAGATACCCCAGCGTGTAACCTCAAACACACATGCAGTGGGGTCCAAATGAGACCACAATAAAAATCTGCGATTCAAATCCTAATAGGGTTTTGAAACATTTAAAATGAGGAATCATTATGATATACAATGATATATTTAAATTCTGCGCTATTTCTAGGTCACTAATTATCAAATAAGCAAATTAGTGAAATTGATCATGTGACTCTTTGTACAGAAGGTCAGATGATCTTGCTGAAATGGGAGCAAGATCATCTGACCTTCTGTACAAAAAGTCACATGATCAAAATAGAAGTATTGTTAATGCATGCAAAAGTGTGCACACAAGTTTACTTGTTTTCCAACTCTTTCATATGCATTCACAGAAACTACCAGCAGATTTTAGTAACACCATGTAGAAATGTTTCATGTTCAACAAGAGCTACATGAGAAGAGATGGATTTAACTTAATAATTACACGTGGTGACGGAAAACCACACTTGGCTCACACAGTTACTGTATGCAATTAAAATATTATTCATTACCTTTTAAATACAACACTGGTGCCGGAATCCCATTAAATTTGGGATAATTGAGTGTGTTTAATTATCAGCTGTGGCATGAAGTTAGTTTAGGAGAAAGTCTGTAAGAGAGAGAGAGAGAGAGAGAAACACGAGTGAATGGTGACCTAGTTAATGTCAGAAACATTGTGTTTTAAAAATGACCTTGCTCTTGAAGCTGGGCTCAGAATAACTCAGAATAACTCTTCTCTTAGACACTCGGGGCATATGAGAGTAATAATGTTCAAATGCTGTATCTTTTTTCTCTCACCTAGCAAAATTGCATATTGCAATAATATTATCGTCTCAGGGCAGGCCACGGACTGTCTTTTCTGTAAGTGTTGCACTGCATGAAATGTCGCTGAGTAAAAGCTTTTTTTTTGGCTCATAACTGAGAATTATTTTTCATGGAGATGACTTATGAGCTGTAAACTAAGCTTTGAGGGGTCACAACCCAAGAAAGAGGGTCGCAGGTCTGTTGGAATTGAAAAAAAAAAACACACAATAAAATACAACTAACCATGTAATAAAACAGAGTTAACTTTTAAAAGGAAGGTGAAAACACTTCCCGTATCCTTCTTTGTCAAACTTTCGGCACAACTTCGTCACATGGAAAAAGCCAACCAAATCAGGTAGATCCCAACATGGACAAGCAGCGTGACATCCTTGAGAAAAACTGCAAAAAATACACAATATAAAAGAGAATGACTCAGCTTCCATTAAACACTTGCAAATTGTAGGATCAATATTGGTCCTAAAGCAAAACCAGCTGAGAACCACCGCTGCATGTAATGACCAATTCATAAAATCAGCTGTTAAATATGTACGTTAAGCCACAAATGAAAGATTCTACCTATTTGTCTGCAATCTGCATGTTCTGTCTTGTCTGAAAGTGCCTCCGGGTAACATGCTGGGTACTGCCAGCCGAGCTCCCCTTCTCCTTAGGCCGGCTGTGCGGTTCTGCCTGGCCTGCCCGGTTCAAGCTCAGAGCAGGATGGCTGGGGGCAGTTGAGTCTGGTGTTACTGAGCGAGATGGAGTCGCTCTGCCTGCAACTCCACCGTGCTTCATTAGGAAACAAAATATAAGCTTTCCACTCCATTACCAATGACTTTAGGAGTGAAAGCACATAAGACGGCGACTCACCTCATCAGCAATGCATTGCAATAAACGCGCAGGCTTGAACAGGCTACAGAGACAAGGAGAGAGAGAGAGAGAGAGAGAGAGAGAGAGAGAGAGGAGGGAGAGCGGGGGCACAAAACAGCATTAGCCTACATATGATGTCTTTACAGTGGAACAGCGAGGAAAAATCATTAATGCAATAAAATGTGCCCAGATTAATCAAACGCATCAAACTCTTATGAAAATATCACAGGGGTAGAAATGTTCTATTACGTCTAATGGTGTCTAATCTAATACAGGCAGTTAAGGGCTTGGGTATTTCTTCATTGTGAAATGCAATTTGGGAAGTTTAAAGGGAGCCAGTGAAGCGTGGGTCTCGCACTGCCGACAGGAACATGGGGCATGATGATATATTTTTTTTCCCCTCTCTCTCTCTTTCTCTCTCTCTCTCTCTTCCCCTTTCCTTCAAACTCATAAAAGCTCACTATTAAAGATCCCTGGATGGAGTGAATTTGAAGAGCTGGAAAAAAAACTGAGAAAAGATGAGAGGCAATATGTAATTAGCATGTCATAATCAAAACGACTCATTCGGACACATTATGATCACAGGGAGGAAATTATTGCATCGCTAGTGGCAATCTGTGGGCATGTGTTAACACCATTTCCATAATGAAAATACACAAATGTTAATAGCCCGCGCCTTGATTTGGAGGGGGAATACGGAAAAGAACGTTAATTTCACACCGCACTTTCACTAGCCCTTAGGTTGTTGGAGAATTGCAGGGTTGAAGAAACACACATATAGGCTCAAACCATTCGCAAATGTTGTTTTTCCCGATTTCTCTCTTACGACAACGTTCTTCTCGGGCAAAAAAAAAAAAAAAAAACAGCGTCGCTCCCATGCCACACTTTTCCAGAGAGGCCCTACACAAAAATTCTCATTTTCAATTAAAAGCTCATTTAATTTGAAGTTGACATGAAACCATAAATGGGAATTAGCATATCTAGGAGCGTGCCGAAGTGTATGTTGTTTATTTTACTTTAAAAATTGATTTTTAGCTCTATCCATTTACTTCAGAATGGCAATGATTGATGAGAACGCATATTTCTTTCTCGACACAAACAAAAAGTAACAAGTCCTGGCAGTTTTTTTTTAGGATTGAACAACTTAAATTCACAACATTTGCATGTCCAATGATCATGCTCAAATGGAGTATCAAGGCAAAATGAGACAGACTGAGGAAAGAGTGCAAAAGCAATAACACAATGACATGTTTCCTCAGGGTTAAAAGACACAAAAAAATGAGAAGATGACTATATCCAATTTGTTTTTTCCTCAAAGAATAGATATGGTTAAATTAACAACATATTACCTTTATGAAGTCAAGGTTTGCGCATGCTGAATTACTCTGCCCTCTACTTTGTATAGGCTAGGACTATGTATGAAAAAAATGTCTATGAAAGAAAGTTAAGGACATGTCAAAATCTTCAAAACATTCGGTAATAATAAATTAAATATATATATATATATATATCTCACACAAAAGACTACACATCAGACAGGAGTCAGAAGACACATTAAACATTAATGGGAGAAATTAGCGATAAGCGCATTTACTAATAAATTGTCCTTAGTATGTATAAAACAAACATAAAAGCTGAAAATCAGCGAGCCAGCAGAAGACGAGCTGTCCTTTTGCCAACCGCCAATGAGATCTAAGAACACTGAGAGCAATCGACTTTGTTCGATTACGTAATAATACAGAAAACAACTTTCAATAGAGTTATAAAGGGTAGGATTCAGAAACTTTTCTTGTGTCTTGACTCAATTTATCAGAGGACAGGCCTGAGACACCACAGAGTGCCCTCTCTCCCCGATTGTGGCTCTCTTCAATGGCCTATTTCCGGGACGGGACACAGTAAATTACTTGCTCATTTTACAGGGCCTCTTTGACAAATCCACAATGCATTTATTGATTCATTCTCTAAATCAAATAAGCCCCCCCGCCCCCTCCCTGCGTTAATACCTAGAGACCCCCTACCTGACACAATATCCATTCTGCTGCTGGAAAATGAAGTATCAGTCGACATGGATAATGAATTCATCCTGCATTGCTAAAATAACTCTAATTGCCAACCACATGCCGGAGCAATTGGAAAATAATATTAATGCGCATTTGCTAGGTGTATTATCCATTTGTCCAAGTCAATAAGAACTGTCATTAAAAGCGGCAATAAAACTCACATTTCGCCCGCTTATTTATCTCACAGGGAATTCAAACTTGCATTTAGCACATTTTGCAGACTGATTACTTATCACATTACAATGCTTTTTCATGTTAAAATTCAAATGAGATGTTTCTGGAATGAATGGTACAGTTTAATTTGCATATTTATTATCTTTATGGGTAAGGTTCCAGAGTAGAGTTTGAAAGTAATCATAAAAGCGCATATTTCCTCCTCGTCGCACCATTTCTCATCAGCCGTATTGGCCCATTTCGACACTTTGGTTCTAATAAATGATTCTTTGCATTATTTTTGTGAGCTGCATGTAAAAAGTTATAAATACATTACGTTTAGCAACTCTACAATGTGTGTCAGGCAGGCCCGAAGTTGAAAAAACAACAGATGTTGTCTTGGGTCCCTTTCAAGTAATCCACAAACAACCCTCCAAAATAGACAACTTCAAGACCCATCTAGATGACAGACCTTGGGGTTTCTGAAAAAAAGGGCGACTACCTGTGATCAACAGGAGCCCCTAATTCACTTCAGAAGAGAATAAGCTGAAGGAGGACGTTGGGTGCTGAGCAAGGGCATTTGGCTTTGGTCTCCATGGAGATAAGAGTAAAGGAGGATGTAAGATGAGAGAGGGGGAGAGGAAAGCCCTCCGTGTCTCTCTTCACTCTGCCTCATTGTTATCAAAATGACAGTCCTGTGGGTGAAATGAAATCCAGGCGAGTTAGCTCCGTCTGGACAGAGGTTAGCACTCTGTTCATCTGTATGGGAATTATAGGCCGGCCCGGTGCCGGCGGCACATGGGTTTAGCTGTGACCTCAGACACGGCCTCTCTCAGCAGAGGACACATTTATTATCACACCCACTTTCCGAGGACCCTACCCGAAACCCCAGTTTCTGGCACACACACACACACACAGTCAAATGCCAAGACACAAACACACACACACCCGTATCAACAAATGCTGTCTAGTTCTTAAAGAACAGATAGACCACTTAATGTAATTATAACCACTAAACAGTATTTTGGCTGTGAAATACTGTCCTTCATATCACACGTCTTTCAGGGCAAAACAATTACATGAGTTTAAATGAACATTTTAGTCAAACACACAGATAAAATGATAATATGGAGGTGTCCCTGAGAGCATGAGTGTTTGTGCTTTGTAGAATAGATCTTGCTGAAATGAATGTATTAACACATTTCTGAATAAAACGCAGTCTTTATATGAAGAGTTCAGATGCAAAAGCCTCTAAGTGTCATCTGAAATTTTATTCTAGAATGATCTTTTTATCAAGCTCGTATATTTAAATTCAATAATTTCACTTAAATGGCAATGAAGATTACCTATTCATTGTCATTTAAGTGAAATTACTGAACTTAAATATACGAGCTTGATAAAAATGATCATTCTATAAGAAAATTTCAGATGGCACTTAGAGGCTTTTGCATCTGAACTCTTCATATTTTAATGTCATTTAGCTGAGAATCAGGCCTCGTTACTAAGTGCAACTTGCATTCAATGAAAAAATTAGGGGCCTTATTGGGATAAATATGGATATGAAATTTTAAATGAACGTTTTTTTCCCCCCGTGAAAATAAAAAGACTGTTAAGACAGCTATATAGCAAAGTGGTTGCATGAGACAATCAATTAAAACTTTAGTGAACATTATACAAAAATATACAAGTACATCTGAGAAAGGGGCTAGTTGTCACAAGGGGAGGATGTTACACAAATACTTTTAATTTAAAATTATTTAAAAACTTTTAAATCAGCAAAGATGCATTTATATAGATCAGTGACATTTACAAAGTCACAAAATATTTCTATTTCAAATAAATGCGGTTCAGGTGAACTTTCAAATTCATCAAAGAATCCTGAAAAAAGTACAGCATTTTCGACATCAATAACAATAAGAAATGTTTCTTGAGCACCAAATCAGCATATTAGAATGATTTCTGAAGGATCATATGACACTGAAGACTGGAGTAAAATATATTTAAAAAAATATTATTTTAAATTGTAATAATATTCCACAATATTACTGTTCTTTTTCCTGTATTTTCCATTTTCTTGTAGCCTTCGTGAGCATTATATATACACACACACGCACACACACATAACTGCAGACAAGTGTTGAACTTCCTGTTTTCAGCTCATCCAGATGGTTTACATACAACATATATAAAAGGTGTCACTCTTTCCAAACACATCTTCATATTTATACATCATATATGCAACATCAAAACAATATTGGTATATGCAGATAGCACGCGCATATCGCTCTCAAAGTTGTATCGTACTATGACAAATACTTTCAAACATAAAGAAAAAAAAAATGAGGGAGAAGAGGAAAAGGCAAAGAGAGAACGCGAAAGAAACAATCAATCAGAAGGCAATTCGCTGGCGGCTGCATATGCATCAGATCATGTCTCATGTCTTCAAGGATTTTCAGAGCGAATCGTAAAACAAAACTCCATTACCTCCTGCCAGAGCATGCAAATGAATCACACCATGGGGTGAGAGGGAATTAAAGAGCCTTCTCTAATCAATGACAAGCCAGGATGAAACCCTCCCATCCATTCCTCTACTCTCCAGTAACAAAGAAAAGCTTCCCACATCTTCCCTATGTATCCGTCCCTCTGCCACAGGGCACACAAACACACACTGAGCCTCAGCTCCAGTGCAACATGCCTGTGTCACCTGACAAACAGGGTGCAGGGGCAACATAGCTCAAACCGTCCTCTCTCCTGACCCCTGACGTTTCAGAATCTGCCGTACTCAACCGTACGTTTACGCCATGTGTGAGTGTGTTTGCGCACAGGGGAGGCCGGTCGGTACACACGCAGATGTATAAATGACAGGCTGGGCCTGAGGACGTCTGTTGGCGTTTCCCTCTCCAGCCTGTCTTCTCCTCTCCGCTCTTTTCCGGTCCTCTCCACCCGCTTCCCACTGCCAGCCTGCCACAGCCCGCAGGTGAGGAGTCTGTGGCGCCATATGGAGCGAGGAAAATTAACAACGAGGAGAAAATCTCCACAGCAGCAGGAGGCCTCTATACCCTCTCTCACGCTTTGGCTCTCTGCTCTACCTCTCCTCCAAACAAAATTCAAAGATGTAGAGAGAGAGAGAGAGAGAGAGAGAGAGAGAGAGAGAGAAAGGAGGGGGGGTGATAAAATTAATGGGGTTCAACACTTTAACACAACACCGGCGGCAATATTTGCTCAGAATGAAAAAAAAGAAAAAAAAAAAACGAAAGAGAGAGATTTCTTCTTACAGTTCGGTCATATTGTGGTATTATAAATCAGACCCTGGCTTAAGTATTTTACGCCCCTGTTTTATAAATGTACATTAACCCCATTTGCCCCCCTCTACCTCCGGTAGATAGTCCTGAACGCAGGCAGATCATGCTGAGGGAGATTCCATTGTCCCTGGTGTGTCCTCATGTTTGATACCATCATGGAGGAAAAGTCCCCCATGGAGCCTCTCCCGGTCTGGGTCATTGATTACAAAGAGCCTCCTGGTTTTGTCTGACAGATGTGAATCTGTGCTATTTAATTTGGAGCGTTCCCCTCAAAGGGAGACCATTAGCCCATCCAATAGGAGCACAAATAGGATTCCATTAACAACTAGTGTTTCCGTAGAGCCAAGAAATGGGGGAAAAAGCTGCACTTTATGCTCTCGGATAGAGGAGGAGGCCATTTGCGTGGGGCGACCTGCATAAAGTGCGTAAACAATATAAAGCGTAATCTGTGTAAAACATGACGTCGGGCGACTGACAAACGGCCTCTCATCAAGGGGGTACGACTGCCACGTGTTGGTGGGGAGAGTGTCCTTGTTTGGCACCGGAGGAAGGTGGGGTTGCTAGTTAAAATGTTAATAAGTGTGATACAATTTTAATTTAACAGCCTTCTGCATTTCTAATTAGATCAGTGTCTGTGACTAAATGAGAAATAGAGAGAATCTTTGGCTTCTTACACTCAAGCTACAGTTTGTTATGCTTCGGTTTGTTGTTTAGAACTCTGTTCACTGGTAAACTTTTAAATGCCAACGACCCCTAAATATGATGATCCCACTTTAACATGCATGTTATTATAAATACAAGTTGATTCCAAAATTAAATGATTGACTTTTACTTTTGAGAATACTTAAGCCAAAACAAATTAGAATCATTTTTCTACACAATATTAGGAATTTTTTTATTTAGATTTTTTGTGAAGTGCACTTTTACATAGCACATAATAGATGAATATTTATACTTTAATTAATAAATATATAATAAATATATTTGTTTCCCACCAGAGTTATTGATTTCACTGATTTCTCAGCACAATAAAAGACACGCTTTAAAATTAAAGTTAGCTCTGTCCACAATTAAACCGAGTGATAAAAACAGGCATTTTCCTACATGTTTCTGCAGTAGAGAAGCAACTCTGTGTGTAGCCTTGCAATAAAAGTGTGCATAAATTACTTTATGTAATCATACAATGTAGATTAGCATGATAATGGCGGTGTTAATAGATGCTGGGAAGCAGGGAGTGACAGCACTCTGAAACGAGACATGCCGGGGGCAGAGCGCACACGTACACACACGTACACACACATACACACATGCACACAGACACACCGCGACTGGGAATAGCCAGTCGCACAGGCCTCAACGCCATCTCTATGACTATGAGTGACAGAGTGTGGAGCCACTTCATCTGTTTTCCCTGAGGCAGGCACAGTGCTTTCTCTCCGCCACAGGCTACGGGCCGCAGGGGAGAAGATGTTAATGTGGGCAAGTCAACAACTATCACTTATTCATTCAGGATGGAAGGTATTCAGTGGCAACATTGCCACAGAATACCTTCTGAATAAGCTACCCACTGAGTTTTTTAAGGTAAAGATTAAAGTCGACATGATACAGAAGTTGCGATAATCTTTTTTACCTTATTGTCACGTATATTCAAGGCTTCTCAAACAAGAAAAAACGTAGGGCAGGAATTTTTTGTCGTTCGATATTGCTGCGAATCTCATGTGAGTGACAGGTTATCCCATCAAAACTTGTCATCAGAGAAGAGAACAAGTATCGCTGCAAGTGGGAGGAAGTTATTTTGATTAAAGATTACGAGATCCCATGTATTTGCACGTGATGCACGGATAAATCATTTATAATAAATACTGCAATATTCTTTAAAAAAACAAGATGGTGACTTGAAATGACACAGAAGACCTCATCCTGGTTATATTTGCATGCTTAATTGTGATATCTGATTTCGGATTGAACGGACCATGCCTTCTCTGCTCTTGGAAGGACTTAAAGTCCCCATGAAATTAAAAAAGTTTTTTTGCTTTTAGTATGAGTATGAGTTCTATTATCTATAAGCTAGTGTGCTCCACAACAATGACGGAATTCGCATTTAGAAGATAAGCATTAAAAACTTAGTCTCTCACTTCCGCCAATATGGATAAATGATTTTGATGACATCACTCTGCACTTCAGTTTCTCATCAGATTTTCTGTCCAATCAAATGCTCTTTAGAATCTAAAGCGCCCCGCCCCCTATTAAAATCTGCCACTTGTTCACACATTTACTATTTTCTTAGTAAATGGCATATAGTGCACTATATAGGGGGATAGGGAATGATTGAGTGTAAATATATATATAAAAAACAAAACAAATTTGAAAACCTTCAGTAACCATTGACTAAGTCGGCAGGTGTATGATGCCTTGTGTTTTCAAATCTGTTCCGATTTGAAGTCATGTAGTGTATTCCAGCCTTTCCTCAGCTCTGATGATTTCGTGATCTTGCACGTCAGCTTCCCATTCTGGGAGGTATGATGGTGTTGACCATTCTCTATTGGGTGTCAGGCTACCTGCTGCTGGGCAGACTGGCTCAGAGACATGAAGAAGGACAGCTGGTTTAATCTTCTAATAGGCGTCCAATGGCTTTGAAGAGACCTCTGCTCCCACGACCGGATTTCTCTTCTTAAAGCACCACCACCATTAGTTAATCACCTTTTTATGGCCTCCTGCGGTGTGACTCAACGCAGTGACTACAATGAGCATTGGTCGAGCACTACATATATTAAAGCTAACATGAGCAACGGACCACTTCAGAGACAACATACAGTTCAAGCCCTGTTTCATCCTACAAAGACCCAGCAGGCCATTTCAGTCTATCAAACACCCAAACAGCATGAAGGACAAAAGACTTACTCACCAAGAGGATCCACTTCTCCACTTCCTGGGGCTTAATCTGAGTCGGTCAAAGTTCAAGACCACTGCAATTTTGTGAGTCTCACGATCTGGCTTATCCACAGATGTCTAGGAATCAAAGTAGACACAAATGTGGCCAATAGGAACGCAGCTTAATCAGTGCAAAATCAAGCCATGTGGAATTTTTTACTCAAATGGTTCTAACAATTACCAATAAAATCAAGATTATGTCCCAAACTATCAATAAAAGGAGACGGGAGGGATGCAAAGCCATTTGCGGTGGCCACAGGAAGTCCGTAGAACAGATGTAGAATCAATAGTCTTAATCAGCTCAACACGGCTGCCATTTTGAAGTGTAAAACGAGACTGTTATTTCAAAAATGGACTGCGGTGATGATCATGTACCTGCATTGAAACACACATTCACTGACGCTAAAGACAATACGCAGTCTCAAGGGGTGGTTTCTTAAAACGGAGAACCAGAACCAGCCCTTTTGACAGCCGTGGATGGTTCCTTTCAAACTGAGATGTGGGGGTCTGCATCACTGAAACATCAGGAGATAGACGAATGAAAATTAATTAAAGTTGGTGCGTGTAGTGAATGACGTGTGGCTCGGGCAGCACTGGTGCATTCAGAAAGAAGGCAGCTCTGCCCCGTGTCCCTGGTGCAAACAGCCCCCTCTACGCCCAGGCTATTGTGTGCCAGCCCGCCACTTGCCCAGCCAACAACAGCATATCAATGAAGCCGCTCTCTTGTTTGTGCTAATGGTAATTACAACATGGGCAGTTTTGTGCTGAGAGACAATGGGTGTGTGGCCATGAGGGAAAGCAGGGTGATGCAGTGTGGAGTCTTAATGACTGCAGGACTGATGGGACCACAGAGGGCAGGGAAAAGAATAGAGAGGAAGGTCTCTCGGTGAGCTAGAATGGGAGGATGTGCAGTAATGCTGTAAGAACAAGGCGTTACTAATCCTAACCGTACCAAATAATAACTCAAACCTTGCTACACTTATAATTAAGCAGTAAGGCGATTGTCAGGGGTTTGTGAGTTCTTGTTTGGTTTTGTTCCTGTTTTCCTTTTCCCATTCATCATTAAGTTTCCTAGATGACTGATTATGCCCTAGTTTGTTGCCATAGTTACTGATTAGTTTCACCTGCTTTTCATTAGCTCCCTTTGTTTGCTCAGTGTAATTTAATCCCTATGTTTCTGTTACTCCTTGTCGGTTCTCGTTAATGCATGGTGTCATTTTAGTTTCTGAGATTATTAGCGTTTGTTCTGAGTTTAATAAAGTTTAATTAAGACTGTTATTGTTCTCTCCTTCGTCTTCATCGTGGGCTAAAATGTGACACTAAATGTGAAAGTGATACTATATTATGAGTACAATCCTGGCGTGCAACCCCTTCAGCAATGAATATTGAGAATTGATTTTATGAAATGTCTAATATAAATAAATAAATATAAACAAAAATAATATTTAGATGTATACAGTACAGTAGATCTCTCTCTCTCTCTATATATATATATATATATGATTTTATACATATACATACATATGATTTTATACATTATATATATATATATATATATATATATTTATATATATTAGTGCTGTCAAATCGATTAATCGCATATAACATAAAGTTTGTGTATATATATATATATATATACAGTGAGGAAAATAAGTATTTGAACACCCTGCTATTTTGCAAGTTCTCCCACTTAGAAATCATGGAGGGGTCTGAAATTGTCATCGTAGGTGCATGTCCACTGTGAGAGACATAATCTAAAAAAAAAAATCCAGAAATCACAATGTATGATTTTTTAACTATTTATTTGTATGATACAGCTGCAAATAAGTATTTGAACACCTGAGAAAATCAATGTTAATATTTGGCACAGTAGCCTTTGTTTGCAATTACAGAGGTCAAACGTTTCCTGTAGTTTTTCACCAGGTTTGCACACACTGCAGGAGGGATTTTGGCCCACTCCTCCACACAGATCTTCTCTAGATCAGTCAGGTTTCTGGACTGTCGCTGAGAAACACTCAGTTTGAGCTCCCTCCAAAGATTCTCTATTGGGTTTAGGTCTGGAGACTGGCTAGGCCATGCCAGAGCCTTGATATGCTTCTTACAGAGCCACTCCTTGGTTATCCTGGCTGTGTGCTTCGGGTCATTGTCATGTTGGAAGACCCAGCCCTCGACCCATCTTCAATGCTCTAACTGAGGGAAGGAGGTTGTTCCCCAAAATCTCGCAATACATGGCCCCGGTCATCCTCTCCTTAACACAGTGCAGTCACCCTGTCCCATGTGCAGAAAAACACCCCCAAAGCATGATGCTACCACCCCCATGCTTCACAGTAGGGATGGTGTTCTTGGGATGGTACTCATCATTCTTCTTCCTCCAAACACGTTTAGTGGAATTATGACCAAAAAGTTCTATTTTGGTCTCATCTGACCACATGACTTTCTCCCATGACTCCTCTGGATCATCCAAATGGTCATTGGCAAACTTAAGACGGGCCTTGACATGTGCTGGTTTAAGCAGGGGAACCTTCCGTGCCATGCATGATTTCAAACCATAACATCTAGTGTATTACCAACAGTAACCTTGGAAACGGTGGTCCCAGCTCTTTTCAGGTCATTGACCAGCTCCTCCCGTGTAGTTCTGGGCTGATGTCTCACCTTTCTTAGGATCATTGAGACCCCACGAGGTGAGATCTTGCATGGAGCCCCAGTCCGAGGGAGATTGACAGTCATGTTTAGCTTCTTCCATTTTCTAATGATTGCTCCAACAGTGGACCTTTTTTCACCAAGCTGCTTGGCAATTTCCCCGTAGCCCTTTCCAGCCTTGTGGAATTGTACAATTTTGTCTCTAGTGTCTTTGGACAGCTCTTTGGTCTTGGCCATGTTAGTAGTTGGATTCTTACTGATTGTATGGGGTGGACAGGTGTCTTTATGCATCTAACGACCTCAAACAGGTGCATCTAATTTAGGATAATAAATGGAGTGGAGGTGGACATTTTAAAGGCAGACTAACAGGTCTTTGAGGCTCAGAATTCTAGCTGATAGACAGGTGTTCAAATACTTATTTGCAGCTGTATCATACAAATAAATAGTTAAAAAATCATATATTATGATTTCTGGATTTTTGTTTTTTAGATTATGTCTCTCACAGTGGACATGCACCTACGATGACAATTTCAGACCCCTCCATGATTTCCAAGTGGGAGAACTTGCAAAATAGCAGGGTGTTCAAATACTTATTTTCCTCACTGTATATATATATATATATATATATATATATATATATATATATATATATATATATATATATATATATATATATATATATATATATATATTCCAATTCAACCCAGGGTCCATGCACAGCCTGGTTAGGTGCAGGTAGATTGCAGGAACGAACTTGAATGAATATATATATATATATATATATGTGTGTGTGTGTGTGTGTGTGTGTGTGTGTGTGTGTGTGTGTATACACAAACATATGCATTTGACAGCACTACAGTTTTTTATACTATTAATTATTATTATTAATACTACTACTACTACTACTACTACTACTACTTTTAAACATGGCGTAACTAATCATAACCTACCAAATAATAACTCAGACCTTAAAAGTTTTAATTAATCAATTAGACGATAATAGATTATGATTATTGACAATAATATTTTTTATATTATTAATGATTATTATTACCATACTACTATTACTACAACTACTAATACTAACACTAACAATAATGAAACACAGATGGAATGCTGTTTTGACCAATCAGAAGCCTGGGACTAGACTTTAACTATCCAATTTATAATTTCCAATAGTATGATAGTTCACTATACAAAGTCAACATTGTTGCTACGACTGTGAGAGCCATTAGCATTTACTGGTTTTACACCACTTCAGTTAATGCAAACATCATATTCTTCAGAAAAGAACAGAGGAGAGAGGTGTCAGAGGTCTTAAGCAGTCTTTATAGATGAAGAGTCAGACAATGCATTAGTAAGGCAAAAAGGCAATTTGGTTGCACTCAAAAATGTGCAACTATTAAGTCACTGTCAGGAGCCACAGGGGACTAAATGATCCCAGCATTTCTCGATGTTAACTACTGCCATTCCCCTGGTTCCCCACTCATTAAAAGCAGACTGCATCTGCCCATGTAGCTTTTAACACACACAAACTGACCAACAGTACATCTAACAGCTCTTAACACAGACATGTTCAAGCCGAGAGGTGTGAATGGATGGATGCCTGTGGATTTGTTAAGCTGTTTCACATTTAGACTGGCCTTATCCTTGCACTAAAGGAAACTCCTTTTACTAAAGGCAAAAATCAAAGAAAAAGAGATTTAAAAAGGCAGAAAGAAAAGTTAAATGCACACAAAAGCTGTCAGATGGCTTGGAAGTACCTTGCTTGATAATACTATTTAATTAAAGGGTTAGTTCACCCAAAAATGAAATTACTCACCCTCGTGTTATTCCAACCCCGTAAGACCTTCGTTCATCTTCGGAACACAAATTAAGATATTTTTGATTAAATCTGAGAGCTGGATCACTCCTCCATAGGCTTCTAAGGCATTATAACTTGCTGGCCCAGAAAATGTATTAAAGACATCGTTAATATAGTCCAAGTGACTACAGTGGCTCAATCTTAAGTTTATAAAGCGATGAGAATACTTTTTGTGCGCAAAAACCCCCCAAAATAACTACTTTATTCCACTATTCATTTCCTTCTCTCTGGGCCTTGAGTCTTTTCATGTAGTATAACTGCGCAACGCATCTGTGTTGTACATCACACTCATCACACATATGACCAGCGTTGGCCAATAGTGAGCCTACGTGTGACGTACAACACAGATGCGTTGCGCAGTTATACTACGTGAAAAGACTTGAGGCCTTTGTGTTCCGAAAATGAACGAAGGTCTTACGGGGTTGGAACAACATGAGGGTGAGTAATTACAGACAGAATTTTCACTTTTGGGTGAACTAACCCTTTAATAACCATAAAGTAAAAAAATATTTAGGACTGACCTTGTGAAATACTTAGGCTTGATATTATATTTCATGCAGACATCTCCAGATAGAGGTAAAAAAAACTTAATACAAGAGACAAACTTTCTCTCATTGGAGTTCACTCTACAGGAGAAGACGTCCTGTCTACCTGTTGATTGGTCAAATCTCGCATGACGGTTCGTGTGGGATTACAGTCAACAGGTAGACAGGACGAGATGGGTTCAATTGTATAGTTAAGACTAAACAGGTGAGGTCCAACATCATGAAACACAGCATAAAAAAGATTAAAAAAACTGTATTTTTTAAACTGTTATTTTGAATTGCAATTATATTTCACAATATTACGGTTTTACTGTATTTTTGATAAATGCAGCCTTGGTGAGTATAAGAGACCTCTTCAAAACCATCTTACCGACCCCCAACCTTTAAATTGTATATTACAAAGCCATAATCCTTATTGATATACTTTTTTATGGTTTTGGAAAGTAAGCATAATAAATTGTATAAATAAATTAGTATGATACTGTATGTACATTTTTATAGAAAAGACTGCAACACTCATTTGTATGCAATATAGGCCTACAACAAGGGATACCGGCTCAGTCTATGTATACTAAGGGGTCCTTGGCCCGAAAAGGTAAATGTGAACTATCTCAGCACCATGGACAGCACAACAAGCAGAGTAGGAGTAGGAGAAACAATTGGACAGAGACAGAGAGAGAAAGACAGTAAGGTACAGAGGTCATTCTAGGGACAAAATAGCTCTCTCAGCTCAATACCAACAGTTAAACAGTTCAATTACAAAATGTGCCTTTTGTGCTCACCTAACAATTAGAGAAGGACAATTACAATCCCCCCACTGAACACGGTCATTCATCACCCACCCTCTGCTGTATCTCTCTCCCCCAGTGGACCACACGTCACCAGGGGCACGAATCACGATGACCATCACTGGCCACTACAACCTCGCAGAGCTGACTCGGCTCTCATGCGGTACAACTGATGCTTTCGCCTAGGCTATAGAATATCCGCGGAAGTGTTGCTAGTATCTCATTCCACAGATAGTTTGTTTATGTTTTGTTTCTATATAAAAATGTCGATACAAGTTAAAGTATTTGCCTTGGCTCTTGTTTTAAATTATTTTGTTCCGTTATTATTCTTGTTGTTATCGTCTGTTGACGTTGTTTGTACAAGCAGAATGTGGTGGTTGGTCGGTGTTGTATTTGTCCCGCCCCTCCTACACTGTGATTGGACAGCTGGGTAAAAAGTAACAGTGATGAGCGTTGCATTTTGAACAAAGTTGAACATTCTTCAACTCTCGGCGACCGGTAAAAAAAAAAACTAAAACGGAAATAAAAAACAAATTAAAGCCAAATATTAGGGCTGTCAAAAGATTAATCGCGATTAATCGCATCCAAAATAAAAGTTTGTGTTTAAATAATATATGTGTGTGTACTGTGTATAATTAAATTTGTATATATAAATACACACACATGCTTGTATATATTTAAGAAAAATGTGTAATTTATATATAAAAAAATTATATTTATATATAATATAAATTATATATAAATATATACACTATATGTATGCAAATATTTCTTAAATATATACATGCATGTGTGTGTATTATATATACAAAATAATTATACAGGGTACACACACATATATTATGTAAACATATATATATATATATATATAAAAATCAGAAAAAAAAAAATCTGTCACATACTGTATATCAAAATTACTCAAACTTAAACTAAAATTAAAATAATAATAACTGAATAATAAATGAATACAATATAAGATATTTGTGTATGATTTGACTACATAATACACAAGTTTGTGTTACTTTATTATTCTAGCAACATTTTGAAAAAGTAATCATCAAAAATGAATAGATGTGTCCAAGCTTTTTACTGGTAATGTAGTATATGACATTGCAGACTTATTCCAGCCAGACAGCTTAAGAGAATGAATGTGAGTGAGCAGCAGTAAATAAGGCAGTAAATAAAGGTGCTCCAGCAGTAAGTAAGCCTCACGGTTCAGAGATGTTCAGATAAGCACTGGTCGGGTGTTAGGTGGGCCAGCTTGGGTCTATGGGCAAGCTTCGCTGATCTATTCAGAGGGCAACATGGGCCCATCAGTTTGTCAGCACACGGGCCTCACTCAGTGTACTCTTACAAGATCCCAGAGTGCATCAGGTTACACGCCGATTAAAAGAGAGGGGCGGATGATTAAATTATAATGCTGGCTCATTCAGACTCAGAGATCAGATATCTGATAGAGTACAAAGAGTGACACACAGAGGGAGAGAGAGAGAGGGAGAAACACTACACAGACATTTACAGAATCCATGATGATCATTTAACATTTAACAAGCACTGGGGAGAGGAATACACCAGACAGGACATCATATTGCTCTTACAAAAAAACGTTATTATTGACACATCAGTAAAGTCCCAACTATCCCTGCATTCAAAGATGGCATTTCCTCAGACAACTGTGATTAAAAGAATAGCTCAAACACTGACAATTCTGTCATCATTTGCATCATTATTCAAATTACACTGGCTACTCTTTTCTATAAAATGAAAGTGAATTAGAACTTGACATGAAAATGGTGCACATGACTTGCACTGTAAACCCAAATAATGTGGCAAAACTATTATTTTTTTTTTTTTTGTATTTACAAGTTACATCAACATTTTTTAGTTAAGAAATTCAAAGTTTAAGTAGGCAGAACTGGCAGATTTGTATTTTATACTCATAAATTTGAATGACTAAACTTGAAATATTTGATAGGCTAATTCATATAAATATATATGTATATATATTAAAATGATCATGCAATCTCAACAAATATTTTTGTAGTGGAAACTTGGCTAACTTTTACTAACTGATTCAGTAAGCTAATTGGTAACACAATGCTTTGATAGCATTAGCATAGCAAAGCAATTGCTGAATGAATATGGCAATATAAAATACTTAAAAATCTGTTCTGAAACCAAGCTCATACTCCACTCGTCACCATGATGGTAACCCCCAAAAACCCCACATGACAGAAACTCTTCTAAATTGGCATAGCAAAACATTGAACTCTACTAAATCTCACACTTAACATTAATCTTGCACAAAAAAAAACCCATTATAACACTTATTTTAGCATTTACTCTCCCTTTCGAGTGTCATGGCAAAGCATGCTGGGAAATAGAAATCCCAGCCCAGTTTCAGTTAAATTTAAGTTTGTCTGAATTAAACGAAACAAGTTCATAAAACTCAAAACAATGAAACAATTCAGATGACATAAAATAAGTCAGTTTTGTGAACTCAAAATAACTAAACGTTCTACATACTCATAAAAGTTCATTTGATTGAACTACTTTAATTAATTAGAGTCAGGTAAACTTAAATTAAACAATTATTTTGAGCATTAGGGTTCACAGTGTGTGCATTAAAGTCTTCTGAAACTACATGATATGTTTGTATGAGGAACAGAATGAAATATAAATGGTTATTCAGTGAAAAACATCCCCTCCAGTGAGCTGTTACAGTGAGCTTGTGAGTTGAACTCAAGAACCAGATCAGTCAAATTTGTGAACGAATCATTCCGACTGGTTTTGTAAACTGGGTTCATTGAAAATATCAGATTTAAAAGAATTTTCACAAAAAGTTTATACTTCTTTTATAAACTTGAACGCACCTAGGAGAGCTAGTTTATGTCAACTTAAATTTTGGTCTGTTTTTCACACAGAACTATAACACCCTGAATAAATAAATACATTAATTAATACATTCTTTACAAAACCAAAATTAATTAAATCTTTATTTTTTAAATGGTGAGTATAAGGACTGAATAAAGAAGAAGAAAAAAGATTCAGTAAATACCTGGCATACATTTAAAGACCGTTTAAAAAGTTAGTTAATAACGGTGTTATAAACAAGAATGTCCACTTTTGACTGGTAATGTATAACTTCAATTTCTGTGTATTTCTCACACAACTATCATACGGCTGTAGAGAACTTTATACCCCTTTATGACACATTTTGGAGCTTGACAGCCCCAGTCCTCATTCACTTTCATTATACAGAAAAGAGTGGCCAGGATACTCTTCAAAAATTCCTACGGGGTTTAAACGGCATGAGGGTAAGTAAATAATAGCATAAGTTTCATTTTTGGGTGAACTATCACTTTAAAGTGGTCATGTATGAGACCCCTATCAGATCTATTCACCTGATTCTATTGAGCAGAAGGCAGGGAGAGCATCAGTGATGAAAGCTGTCAGTGTGAGGTTAGGTTTACCTCCACCTCTCACAGGGCTCTCTGCATTATCTCTTGAACTTCTAGTCAAGGGCCTTTTAGCACTGATGGGTTACATTTCCTATGAGCCACAATCAATACCTGTTAAGCAACACTTTCATTTCTTAATTAAATGAAGAGAGAGATATTAATTTTGAAGCGTAAGGAGCCTTATGGTGTCTGACAGTTTATAGTGATTACCCTCTTCCATGTATGCAAGCACAAAGGTAATTAGACTTCTGTCAGCACAAGATGTTTTTCCTGAGCAAAACCGATACAGCCTTTGAGCAACTGCGCCGTTAAACGCTTCCGCGTCTCTACGATGGCCTTCTGACACTTTTTCGCAGTTAGTATTGCAATCTTGTTGCCGGATATGGATTTTCTCAATTTCTCTCCACCATCATATGGCACGTGTGAGCACTTTACTTTCTGTATCGACAGAGTTATTCAAAGCAATGTATAATAACTACGAGTCAAAGGACACGGATGCAATTTAAAAAAAAATGTCTTTCATCCAACCTTTCTGGTTAAATAGACCCATCTTCTTATTAAATCCAAAGAAAATAACCCATGCCGCTGTGTATACCTGGTAACCTTGGGGAATGAATGGAAGATTTGACTGACAGCTCCTACCTACCCAGACTCGTCTGACCCCTGCGACGGCGCTCCACTATCCTGGTCTTCCTGTATCTTATTTACAATCTAGTCTGGCCTGTAATGAAAGCTTGGCCATGCACTATTCATTGTCCACTCTAAAAGACCCTTTGCTGCACTCTGAAAGGCTCAGAGAAAGAGTGAGAGAGGCAGATCAGCTCACCATCAGGGTATGATACCATTTGGCCTCGGGTATCAAATCGGCCACCACGCTCAGGTCACAGCACGGCTCTGAATCTACAGTTATATATAAAGTATTCAGTGTGAGGTAGTTTTCATGAGCACTCCAAAGACAATAGGCACGGAGGAACATCCACAGTTTCAATTACAGCAAGGCCATAATGTTGGCTACGTCTAAATGCTTCTTTCCTTTTACCTTTTCAAAGCTTCTCTTGGGCTTTAATTACAGAGTTAGAAAGTGATTAAACAACCACATCACCAACAATGGAAGTGTCAGGTTTCAAAATATCTTCGTCTCGAGCAGGTGGTGCGCAAAAAAAGTCGTTTTTAGTAGATAGTAGTGTGTATGTGCTTGTCAAAGTAAAAGAAGAAAAAAAACCCCACTTGTTATGGCCTTGTAATGACACGGGCTGGGAAAAATGCAGGTTTAAAGCCCCATAGACCAGTGGGTTGAATTATATTCCAAAAAGGCAATATAGGGCCATATCCCAGATGCCCTATTCTGATACAAATAACTGCATGCAAGCACCATCAGAGTGCTTTGTGTTTTACATCACAGGCAACAAGCACTGGGGTACAAAAACAAATTATAGCCCAGTCAAATGGCAACAGGGGTGAGCTCAGCCAGCGTCATAGAAAATACAGTACATCTGGCTCCATGTCAAGGTCTGACCTACTCAGGTATGCCACTCTCTGGAGGATCGAATGAATACAGAAAACTCACACACAGTCAAAGAAAACGGTTATGATCTTACGGAATTATTATACACTTATGATAACATTAAAATATAATTAATATACAGTTATAGTAATATTAAAGGGATAGTCATTCCAAACCACTATGCATTTCTGTCCTCTGAAGAATGTTGGCAATCCAACAGTTTCGGGTCCCGTTGACTTCCATTGTATTTTTTGTCCATACAATTAAAGTCAATGGAAACCAAAACTGTTTGGTTAGCAACTTTCTTCAAAATATCTTCTTTCATGTTCCACAGAAGAAAGAAAGTCATAGAGGTTTGGAATGACATGAGGATTAAACTTTTTTTTTTTTTTTTGGGTGGACTATCCCTTTAAAATGATTATACTACAAGTATAACAATAAGGAATATTCCAGGTTCACTGCAAGTTAAGCTCAACTGACAGCACATGTAGCATAAAAGCACACAAATTAATTTCAATTTGTCCCAGTTTTCATAAAAGCAAACATCTGGTTTACAATGGAAGTGAATGGTTAAAATACTCAAGTTTCAATAGTACAACTACAACATGTGAACAATATGCATGTTCACATAACATGACTTTATTGTGAAAAACTGCTTAGGCTACTAACCTTTTCTGTGTAAAGTTATATCCCATTTTAAAATTTGTTGCCATGACAAAGTAATGCCGACAAGAACTTAAACAATTAAACATAACAGGTTTAACAGGAAAATTTCTTCTTTTTAATCTTCCAAAAATGACCTTGTATTTTTTATATAAAGAAAACAAGGTTTGAGTCAAATTTCTTTTTTTGTATATTATGCCACAAATGCTGTCATTTAAGATTAAATAAATCCAGAACATTCCTTTAATACTTGTCACCACCATTATTTTCAAATAAAATCTGTGAAATTTCACAGCATCATGTTTTAAGGAAAAAAACAATAATAAAATCACGTGAATCACTGCTTGGAAAGCAAGGCATTGCAGCTTTAAATGAGACAGGGCTATTTCTCACTGCCATAAAGGGACAGTGCTGTGCTGTATGGATTTTCTGTAGAGTTCAATTGAGTGAGAAGTTGTTTGGCTTGCAGTATTGACTTTCCCTGAATGCAGGCTAGTCAGGTGCTTCTGCTCATCTCCAATTATGCTGTCATAAAAACACCACAGTGCAATAGTGAGCTATGGTTGCAACTTGCAGGTCTATGACATTAAGCAGCAAGCCGAAATCCCTCAAGGTTAATTTTTCATTAATAGACATCTGGTCCTTCACGTCTTAAGATTGCTCTTATATTGTTCATAGTAAGGAGGGTAATCAATAATTTTAATCGAAATAAAGCGCTTGAGATTGCCGAGATTCAGATGGCAGGGCCAGACATGACATATAAAGTTATTAGGGTGTGGACATTGTTGATAATAGAGAAGGATGATCTGACCAAACTAAATCTGTGCATGTCAGGAAATGTTCTCATCCCTCAAACTCAAAATCAATATAAGAATCGTTCTGATGCTTGGAAACCAGAGAGAGAATTTGATAAGCATTTCACTTACAGGCTGCGTCTAGCTTCTCTTGGATACATTTGCAAATCTGCGAATACTGACAAAAATAACAAAAGCACATAATTTAAGTGATTTTTTTTTTCTTGCATAAAAACTGGTGAACTTATCTAAGCACCAATCTTCTCTATGCATTGCTGTGGCAATTTTATTCGAGCAGATGCAAATGTATTTTGGATGTACATGCATGCCTATAAATATACTATATAATGACTGTAGATATACAGTATAAGAAAAACATAGCAGTCATTGGAGGACTGTAATTTACTGCATTAAAAGGATAGTTCAACCAAAAATAAAAATTCTGTCATCATTTACTCACCCTCAAGTTGTTCCAAACCTGTATGAATTTCTTTCTTCTGCTGAACACAAAATAAGATATTTTGAAGAATATGGGTAACCAAACAGTTGATGGGCCCCACTGACTTCCATAGTATGGAAAAAATTAAATTCTATGGAAGTCAATGGGGTCCAAAAACTGCTCGGTTAACGAAATTCTTCAAAATATCTTCTTTTGTGTTCAGCAGAAGAAAGAAATTCATACAGGTTTGGAACAACTTAAAGGATGACAGATGAGTAAAGCTGTATCCCTTTACGTTATTTTTTTTCTGCATATTCAAAAATCATGTATTATTAAAGGGGGGGTGAAACACTCAGTTTCAGTCAATCTCATGTTAATCTTGAGTACCTATAGAGTAGTATTGCATCCTTCATATCTCCAAAAAGTCTTTAGTTTTATTATATTTATAAAAGAAAGATAGGCTGTACCGAGTCTTTCCGGAAAAAAACGAGCGGCTGGAGGCGTGCTGTGTGGGCGGAGCTAAAGAATCACGAGCGCTGTTCACTGTTTACTTGCTGTGCTGACGCGCCGATAGCTAACAACACACAGACATTTGAAGCAGTTTTACTCACCGCCTCCGGTTCCAACGCACGACTGTGAACCTTTATCGTTGGGACTGCTCCATTCTTAAGCATTAGACGATCTGCAAATCCGGCGTCGAACTGGGCCTTGTTTATAAAACAATCATCGTCGAAATGCAGGGAACAGGGAACTCCGTTGATGCTCTGGAAAAACAAACTCCATCCACTGGTCCCTTAACGCTGGGTTCTTCGGGAGTCTGTGCAGGGTTGTCTTGCCCTGGCAACCAAAAACACACTTCTTTCTTTGACAACGCGAGCACAGCGCTTTGATGGGCATACTGCTTTCGCTCTCTCGCTCGTCGCTCTGGTCTACAGGTGCGAGTGCGCCCTTCCGGGAGAAGTGCCTTTAGGACCCTTATAAGGAAATTCCGCTCCATCTGACGTCACACAGGCCCATACTCGAAAAAAACCTTCCGAAACTTGTGACAAACCGGAAGGAGTATTTTTCGCACAGAAATACTCCTTCAAACGTACAACTTAATTTTTGAAACTTTGCCTATGTTTAGCATGGGAATCCAACTCTTTAACAGTGTAAAAAACTCAGTATGCATGAAATAGCATTTCACCCCCCCTTTAAACAAAAATAAATGTCCACTTCCTTATTTGCTCCTGATGATCGATGGTCACTTTAAGAAAGGAAATGTATTTAATTTTAAGCCTTTTTACTTAGTTTACCGTTTAGATTGCCAATTAAGGTTTCAGCCTTTTTGGAGTTACCAAAAAGTATTAAAAAAAATACCAAAAAGCAATTTTATCTAGCTCTTGCAAACCACATATCCAGACAGAACAACAGAGTCAAATGCAAGTGACACAGCTAAGTGAAAAATAAGACAGTGTGACATATTACATGACCACAGACAGCCAATAACAAACCCAATACGCCACCGTGTTCCCGTTCCTACTGCCGTACCCTCCCCTGTGTGTCAGACGTCTCAAATAACCTATATCAATAAATCTCTTCAAGGTGTGAGGTGGAAGCTATTTGCTTGCCCATCGATAGCTGATTTTACCAGAGGATAATCATTTTTTTTCTCCCAGTGGCCTGGCCTGATATTAAGTCGATATCTGCTGTCAGAGTTCATTTTGGCAACAGAGGCAGGAAAGATTGTGGCTTGGGAGAGCAATGACGAGCCTTATCTGATGTTTTACGTGATTTACTTAATGCGTGGCTTCAACGACAACATAATAAAACTGTCTATCGGGCCTAACTGTATTAGTTAAAACAGTAATAATATATAAACAGACCTACGCGCGAAAACTCCAGGACGTATCAGCCATGTGCGAGACAATTCACATCGCCAATCAGTCAAGATAAAGATCTCCCCTCAGCAGCATGAAAGGGGAAGTGAAAAGCGCTAAAGAGAAAAATCAATAAGGAACCACTCATTGAGGAGGCCACATGTGTGTCACTGTCAATAGGAGTTAATAGGCCTGGGTCCATCTCAGCAGACTGGCCCGGCTCAGGCTCACTGCGTCCCCCTCCATCACCTCATAGTGACAACTTAATACATACTGATAGACTGACTGCTTAATGCCACCCCAGCCTTAGCATCTAATAAACAGGCTTGTTTAATAGGCCAGCATTAAGAGAGAATGAACAAAAGACGATGCATTTTAGATTAAGGTCACCATCCTAAAAGTGCAAAAGGTGAAAACAAAAGGGTAATTTGATATAGGCGCTTCTTCAATACGCAATTTCTGTGATTAGATCGGAGTATCGCATACTCGCTTGATCAATTTCAATAAGACCTTATAGGTTACACTTTATTTTAAGGTGTAGTTACATTGTACTTCCTCAAATATGTACTGAGTAATATTAATTAACTACATGTACATGTAGAGTTACGGTTGGGTTAGGTTTAGAGTTAGTTACTTATAAATTATAATTATGCAAAATTTACTGTTATTACTATAGTAAGCGCAACATGTAACTGTCACCTTAAAATAAAGTGTTACCAAACCTTATAGCCAAGAGTAGGTTGATCACCAATGGAACATGCGATGCAAGCTGCCATCATGAAATCTAAATTTAATGACATTTGTCCAAACGGAAGATAAATGGTAAAAAAATAGCTTGTTAATTGGGGTCTGCAGGTCACATTGTTTGGTCCAGTTACACATTCTCCCCCTCATTAACACCCATTAAGACCTCATTTAAGGGGATCTCATTTTTTTAATTGATTCTGGTTTAATTAATTTGTAATTAAAGAGGACCTCAGGAGAAGTTCTGCAAATTTTATGGCCCTTTGAAAAATTACATGTACTCCCTGAGTTATAACATGAATGAAAAATTGCTAAATAGAAAGAGCAGAGCAGAAAAAAACATCAAATACCTATAACGTTTGTTATTTAAAAATCATAATATAAATAAAATACATATGAAATGTGCGCAATCGATACTTTTACAGCATTTAATCTTGGTTAGTGTTGATTTCTACATATTCTATTCGATTTCAAGTTGTATAAATGAAACATAAATGAGCAATAGTATACTTACAAATCAGGATTTATTTAGATCAATAAATGCAGTGGAAGATTGTTGTTCATTGGTGAATGATACCAAATGCATTAACTAAATGTAAGCAAATTGAATCAAGAATCATCAAGAATTACCTTGTGAAGAGCCGTCAAAGAGTCAAGTACTGTTTGAACTGAAGCACTTCACTTCAACTGAAGCACCACACCGCAATTCCTACGAATGAAAAATCCAACAATAGAAAAACAATGTCATAATATGTTAACTATGATCACTTAGCCTAAGATACCCATATAAAAGCACATTCCTTTCCCTCCAATATGAGTACAAAAAGGTTTAAACTGAAAAGCAAATGTGAAAAACACAAACCAAACATCTGTTGCACTCTCCTTGCTTCAGGTCAGACACATAAGAGGAAAAGAGATCTATAAATTTTTAATGGAACATAGAAATGTATAAATAGAGAATGGTAAGTGTGAAGTCCTGGCTCCAATTGACATTTCAATAAGTAGAACACAGCGTTACCGATCCATTCCCAACTTTCCTGAAACAATTATTGAGATGGTACCTTCAGGCCATGTGTGCTCGGCCTCCCTGGAGCCCCAGTGGCTGAAACAGTAATTGACTAAATTGTAGAACACATCGGGGCCATTTACTGTACAAATGTGCTGAAAATGAATCGTTTAAAAAGAAATGAGGGTGACTCTCAAATTAGCAGGGAAAATGATTGAGATGTGGCTCAGGGAATTAGGAAACATGATTTAGAGGTCTGCTAGAGCCTGTGTGTGTGTGTGTGAGAGAGAGAGAGAGAGAGTGAGTTAAAGCGGGACGTTTTACACACCACACGGGTCTGACTCGTATTTAAACACTGCAGCAGCACTCACACACACCTGACCTGTGCTTAAGCAATACACCATCATGATAATCATCTAGTGAGCGCACTGTCAGCTAAGACTGGATTGATAGATTCCGAAATGTATCCCTCAAGCCTAATCAACTGCTGTCAAAGTTGCATTTGACCCCAAATCACAATACAGAATTTTTTCTGTCTAAAACAATAATGCATTTGACCTCAATCATAACGGCAAATCCCATGACGCCATGTCACTTCTTGCTAATACATAATTTGTGCATAATTTCTACTGGCTGGGGAGAGACCGCTACCTAAAAAACGTTTACCGCCACCCGGGATATTTCACCTACTCATTTTTTTAAAAAAAAGCATAAAACAGGCGACGACAACAAAGGGCAGAGTCACAGATCAAAGGACACAGCCCAAGATTGGTTTCAATGTCAACTGCTGCGAGGTGTTACAAAGTGATCTTAGCTACACATTACAGAGTGTACCCATTTCCTAAGAACAATTCCAATAAATTACACAGTGTGGTAAAGGCGCTGACAGATTTGATTGATTGTCCTGCAGCCAGTGTTGATTTTTGCTTCTTGTGTCTTTTTTTTTTCCTCCCAGCGTTCTTTATTTCTTAATCATCCCTCACAGTTCTCTACCAATTAACTGTAGATTTGTGCTCCTCGGTGGCCTGTAGATCTGTGTGTAATGATGTGTTTATGATGAGCACTCTGGCATTTTGGACTGCTAGCCAGATGAAACTACGGTCTCATTATGGTTATCCCTAGGTAGTTCATGGTAAACATAAATGCACATTAATCTATACACACAACTATACATAGCTACACAGATCTAATACATAGAGCAGGGACTAATCTAAAAGAGACAGTATTACCCATTCTAGCAGTGTTGAGGAAGTTACTTTGAAGTTGTAGCTTGTGAGGAACAAGCTAATCATAATTTGAAACAGTTTAACTACGCTGCAAGCTAGAAATATAAAGCTAATGACATATGAGTTATTAAAGGGGCTTTATATACATCCAATAAAAGGATAAAATGTATAATTTCATACATTTAGAGATATTTTTCCCCAATTAAGTAACAAACTTGAAGGTAAATGTATACTACAAGAGAATCACAATCATGGTAGAACATGCAGGGACTAATTTTTTTCCATCAGTTAATTTACATGAATCATCTAAAATGGTTCTCCACAAGGGGGCCATCATTAAATTATATATTTTTTAAATTAATTAAAACTTGATTAAAATATTTAACACCAAAAAAAGAGACTTAAACTGAACTCATATTTGTAGTAGGAACACGAATCAGTCAATAATTTTGTAATCAGATCATTTACATGAAGCATAAAAAAAAACCTATTCAGTAGAATGAATTGAACTTTCATTACAAAGAGAGAGAAAGAGGACCTGATTAGGCGTGTCTGATTATTCTTTTAAATCAGACATTAAAACAGCCATGTGCTGCTATGAAAAATCATTGCTACTTTTATTTGTTACTCCCCAACACTAGTATAGCGCGTCACTCCGGCGTTCAAAATGTTGACCAATTTAAGTCTATCAGTGATGGAGCCGCCCCTGGCTATTTACAGCAATGTTCACATAATCTTTCTTTAATGGAAAATTTGCTGCTTATCGATCTACACTTTGCAATGCCTGCCAGCCACACTCCAATTATGACAGCTGTCAAAAGCAGTCAAGGGCTCTCCATACACCTGATGTGAAGTCACAGCACACTGTTTACTGATCTGTTTATTTTCAGGTGATACTACTACAGTTTTTTGCATTAATAGTTCTGTAAAGAATCTTTAACATCCATGGAAACATTCTAACGCACAAAAGGTTATTTAGTTTATTAAAAAGTTCTTCATATTAAGGGGGTGTTTACATGACACCGTTTTCAGCAAAAAAAAATTATGTTTTGGGGGCTGGAAAAACACACACCTTTGAAAACGGGTTTCAAAGCGCACGTTTTTGAAAATGATACCATTATCGTCTCCATGAAAACTACAAAAATGCGAATTTGTGAAAACGGTGACGTCTTGCTCATGCGTATTACGTGTTTCTTTACAAAGTGACATCGCCAACTACTGGCCTGGCAGCATAATACAGCGTTTTAAGTCGTTTTCGCGGATCCATGCGAACGGGGATCGTTTTGACGTCTGTTCATGAAAGACACAAAGGAAAAACTTTTCCGTTTTAAGTACATTATTGTCGGGTAAACATATACCCTTAGAAAAGGATCGCTGTTCTTCTCTGAAAAGGCTCTTTGGAGAACCAAAAAAGATTCTTCAATGGAAATCCTGTTCCTGGAGATCTACCCAGATCCAACCGTGATCCAACACATCTGTCTGTAATTATCAAGTGCTTCTGAAGATCTTCATTAGCTGGGTCAGTTGTGTTTGATCAGGGTTGGAGCTGAACTTTGCAGGAATGTAGATCTCCAGGAGCAGGATTGGACACCCCTGTTCTATGGCAACGCTGCAAACGCCCTTTTGGAACCTTTATTTTTAAGAGTGTTTACTAACATATCAGCTTTATCAGAAATCCATCTGGCGTAAATTTTGTGAAGAAAAAAGCTGTTTATGTGTTTCCGCGTTAACTCCAGGCCAGAGCTGTGGTTCGCTGGCCATGGCTATTAGGTGCTGTGATTTGCTATTCCGATCGCGCTCACTTTACAGCCCATTTCCTCTCCAAACAATAACATAAAAGACCATTTTTGTTCAATATCAAAGACTCCAACCGAATAATCACAAGGGTGAAACTGTAACTATTTTACAGGTACCTCTGGGATATCCCCACACAACAGGGGTGTCAAAATCAGCGCAGAGAAAAGTTTCTGCAGGGCAAAGCCTGTTTTGGCATTTGTTCCAACATCTGCCTATAATTACTTAATTATCCCAATCAGTTACCAGCTTTGACATTGACATTTCACCAAATGCTAAATCATAGCCGAAAGTTGCCCTGTTCTATGCTGCCATGGTTTTAAAACGGATCATGAAAAATGCATAGATATTAATGTACATGGATACTTAACTAATTGAGCCAATTAAGGTGGGAGAATTGGTTTGAATGAGAGCAGGGGAGACAGTGCCCTAAAGGAACCCGCTCTGACATCTCTGATATACTGCCGTGACTTTCGCTAGTCAGTCATTCAAGCCCCGGGTCATATTTCGGCAGACAAAAGAACTTGCCCTCCGTCTAATGGCTTGTTTAAAATCAACATAAAAGCAAGCAGCATGTGTTTAAATACAACCGAGAACTTCTTCAGGCCACACGCATGTACTATGAGCTTTAGAGATATAAATGGTGTAAAAGCAGAGAGGCATTTCCACTAAAAAGTTGTCAAGATAACATAGATAGAACAAGATAGATAGATAGAGTGATGTTACCACAGAAAAATAGATAGATAGATAGATAGATAGATAGATAGATAGATAGATAGATAGATAGATAGATAGATAGATAGATAGATAGATAGGCAGACAGACAGACAGACAGACAGACAGACAGACAGACAGACAGACAGACAGACAGACAGATAGATAGATAGATAGATAGATAGATAGATAGATAGATAGATAGATAGATAGATCGATAGATCGATAGATCGATAGATAGATCGACAGATAGACAGATAGATAGATAGATAGATAGATAGATAGATAGATAGATAGATAGATAGATAGAGAATGACAGATAGATAGATAGATAGATAGATAGATAGATAGATAGATAGATAGATAGATAGAACGACAGATAGATAGATAGATAGATAGATAGATAGATAGATAGATAGATAGATAGATAGATAGATAGAACGACAGACAGATAGATAGATAGATAGATAGACAGACAGACAGACAGACAGACAGACAGACAGACAGACAGATAGATAGATAGATAGATAGATAGATAGACAGACAGACAGACAGACAGACAGACAGACAGACAGACAGACAGACAGACAGATAGATAGATAGATAGACAGACAGACAGATAGATAGATAGATAGATAGAGAATGACAGATAGATAGATAGATAGATAGATAGAGAATGACAGATAGATAGATAGATAGATAGATAGATAGATAGATAGATAGATAGATAGATAGATAGATAGATAGATAGAACGACAGATAGATAGATAGAACGACAAATAAATAGATAGAACGACAAATAGAATGACGATCGATAGATAGATAGATCGATAGATAGATATAGCAATATTACGACAGAAAAATAGATAGATATAAGAATGATAGATAGAACGGTAGACAGACGTAAGGACAGATGGATGGATGGATGACAGATAGACAGAATGACAGATAGATATAGATACAGATAGAGCAATATAGCGAGAGACAGACAGACAGACACACAGAACGACACACAGAAATATAGATAGAACAAGAGACAGACAGATAAACAGATGGATGGATGGATGGATGGATGGATGGATGGATGGATAAAAAATAAAAATATGATCAATTACCATTGGATCTAAAATGAAGAAAACATCACTAATTTACTGGTCATTCTGTAGAAATACAAAGCAAAGCACAAGCAATATTCACGCTGAATATGCAAGAACATGGATCTGCAAAGGGCCTTGATGCAGAAACACAAAGTCATTGGAGACCTGAGAAGAGAAGAACGATTTGGTTGGGTTGAAAAACAACACCCTCTAAAAATCCAAATCTGTGAAATCACCAGATCCCCTCCCCTCCAATCCCCCCCCCAAAAAAAAGACATATTGGAGCCCTACGGTTGTGATTTCCTTCTTGCTATAGATGCATAAATAAACAGAAATAAATACACAGAGGACACAGGCTGTGAGTGGCTGGCCAAGTGGGGCAGCTGTTATTAAAAGGGCTATTTATCACTGTCACCCTGCTCAGGTTTCATCCCTATCTGCCCGCCAGCGTTGTCACTAGGCCGCACAGGAACAATGAGGCTCATCCAAGCAGACCTAGCCCCACTGTTTGAACCCACACAATGCACAACCATATACACAGACTCTCTTTCTTATACATATGCCAAATTTAGGCTTCAACTCAAAATGCAGGCTCGCATGAAGGGACACATGGCTAGTGCAATAATATGAAATGAACATATGCAATCTATATCTGCCATAACACACCAAAAACACACCATTTCAGACCCCCTCCCTCACACAAGTGCACCTTTTATTTTACGCTCTGGTGACTTATCGATTATGGCAACAATTACCCACTAATCTCTGCAGGTTGTGTTAAGTGAATTCCCCCTTTGTTGGACAATAACTAAACAAGGATGTTGTATAAATGCCTACCTCATTGCCTCAAGGTTCAAGTCTGCACCCTTCCAATCACATCATTAAATTTACATATAGGTAATAAATTAGCAGCCGTGAGACTCCACCCCTCAATTTATCCCTGAAGAGGGACCATGATAGAGGTACACTTGGCTTTTCAGGTCAAGCCTTCATCCTGGTTAATGTCCTCATTGACACTAGTGAGCCACACCATTGATTTAAAGGGATAGTTCACCAAAAATGAAAATTCTTTCATTAATTACTCGCACTCATGTCGTTCCAAACCCGCAAGACTTTTGTTCATCTTCAGAACACAAATGAAGATATTTTTGATGAAATCTGAGAGCTTTCTGAACCTCCATTGGCAGCTACGCAACTGACACTTTGACGCTTCAAAAAGTTCATAAAGAGATTGTAAAAACTAATCCACATGAATTAAGAGGTTTAGTCCAACTTTTCTGAAGAGACACATTTGATTGAAGAGACACGAAAAGATTGAATTTAGGCTTGTATTCACATATAAACATTCATCAGACGGACAGATGAATTCACATGGATTATGAACTTTTTGATGCATCAAGGTGTCAGTTGTGTAGCTGCCAATGGAGGGACATAAAGCTCTCAGATTTCATCAAAAAGGTCTTCATTTGTATTCAGAAGATGAACGAAAGTCTTACAGGTTTGGAACGACATGAGGGTGAGTAATTAGTGACAGAATTTTCATTTTTGGGCGAACTAACCCTTTAAACGTACAGGGGGGTTGTAACTTTCACATTTTTTAGAGGGATGTGAAGCCAGATGCATTATTTCCATTGAAACTGAGGGCACACATGCTGCATATACACAAAAGGGCATTTGCACACTAATTTAAATCTATACCACTCGTTTTTCAGGTCTTTAATATTGGGATTATCAATAAATGGCTCCATTTGGTGGATCTATGAAAAATAATGGCCACAAATTTTTTCTTTTCTTTTTTTTAGCCAATCATTCTCAAGTGAGAAGTACATAGCATTTTAAATTTGATCAGAAATAGCCTAAAACAAAGTTTAAAAAAATCCTATTTTTTAAGGCATAAATAAAATAATAATCATTATTATAATCTAAAAATACAACAATAATTAAAAATCACTAATTAAACAAACAAACAAGCAATATTGTATAATGTCTAATTGGCCAAATTGAAGAAAAAAAAAGAAAAAAAGCAAGCAATCACCTTTGTCCAAGCTCTTTTGTCCTGTATCGTCACAGTCTGTGTCAACTTCATTCATGAAGTTGCTGAACTGTGCAAAGCTTAATCAAGTGCTTGCTTAACCAACTCAATCCCCCTTAATTCCTATTAATTTAGCATAATAGCAATCCTCTCATCTGGAATTAGCGACAGCCCAGCAGAAACCCTTCGGTCTCTGCGGAGCAGCAAACAGTCCAGCCAGCACATTCATATCCAATTGGATATGTATGTACATACAAGTGTGTAGATGAAAATGGTTAAAATTCATAACCCTTGCATAAGACCCCCATCAAGTCTGCTTTACACCTGTATTACATTTTCCTCTTCAATCAGCAGCTTTTGGGTCGAACGTACGACTCGCACTTCCCATGAGAAGCAGAAAGCCATTACAGAGAGCCAGGGCTCATTTGCAGAAAGATTGGAGATCTAACATCACATCTGAGGGGAAAAAAAAAAGAGAACGAGTATCAAAGTGGATAACAGGAATGATTTATTTCACTTTCTTTCCTCCACGTTTTTTCCTTTGTAAAAGATTGCTTTTTGCTGCTTGCTCTCTGAAAAAGTGTATTTAAAGCGGATGGCTATTTCACTGAATTTCACAACTCATGCTGTAACTATAAGAATGCATGCATATGGATGTATAGAAGGCAGACACTTCTAAGAGGCATTTCTAAGAGGAATGTGAACATATTTTGCCAGTATTGTTCTCTCTCCATTGGCTTCCAGTTAAACATCGTGTTGAGTTCAAAACACTATTGTTTGCTTATAAGTGATTGCATCTCCTTTCATCCCACCACAATGCTTTTAGAAAACTTAGGACAACCAGTAGTCTACTGTTCCAAGGACACGTTTAAAATTGAAAGGAGATTGTGCCTTTTCAGTGGCCACTCCACAGCTTTGGAACAATCTGCCATCTTACATAAAGACTGCACTAACATGCACTGATTTTAAATCTTTCCTTAAAACCCACTTATTTACGGTTGCTTATGGTCATAAGTGGGCATAGTGGTATAAATTGTAGTGTATTGTTTATTTGTGTGTTTTATGTTACTCATTAGGATACCCGTTTACACTTTGTACAGCACTTTGTCCAACAGCTGTTGTTTTTAAATGTGCTCTATAAATAAATATGACTGACTGACTGACTGAATAAAACTGAACCTTGACCTTTGGTAGATGCCGTTGACCTCCAGGGGGAGAGATCGTGCCCTTGGAACAGCAGAACTTTGGCGATACACATTCGAGAGGTGGATCAGTGGGAAATAAGTATAGCCTACATTAAAAAAAAACAAGGTTACACTTTATTTTAAGGTGTCGTTGTTACAGTGCAATTAGATATTCAAGTACTGAGTAATATTAATTAACTACATGTATTTACTATAGGGTTAGGGATTGGGATTTGGTTGAGGGTTGGTTGCATGTAATTTACTGTTATTACTATGGTAAGTACATGTAACAAGGACACTGTAAAATAAAGTGTTGCCAAAAACATTACAAGAAAATGAAAGCTAGACTGGATCACAGAAACAAGCTTTACATGATTCATACTACAAGTCGTAGCACCTCAAGTTCCTTAGACTAGCGTAGACTCCTCCAGTAAAACTACAATAGTATCTGAATGCAGAATCAAAAACAAAGCATTAGTTCAGAATATTGTAATAATGCTTTTCTGAAGAACAGATATGATGTAGCCTGTGGCAACAAGGGCATCGCTGCACACTGGCAGGGGGTAAAAGACAAACTTGGGGCGGGGGGGGGGGGGGGGGTCTGGTTTTTAATGACCCAAAACTTTAAATACTGCATAATATATAATAAAATGGAGAGTTCATTTAACTCTCACAATAATTCATGGAGACACCATTAGTATCCATTATTCTTAATGTCAACACTGTAAACAGTAAATATGAGCGAGGCATCTTCCAAGCTCCAAGGGAGAAGCAAAAGCGAAGTTGTAATCAGCTGGAAGGAGAACCAAAAACAATGCATTAAGCTAAATGTTCGAAAATATCAAAACAGAAAACACGAATTCAGACGGGATACATTAAAACGGATGTGTCAGTCAGATGATGAGCCATTAACATAAAGCACGTTTTTATCACGCATTCCATCCGCACTTCAGATGAACAACTTTTTAATGAACTTCTGCATTAATTAATGTTGCATTTATTTGAACACGAACTAAAGAGCGCTTCAGAGACGGCCTTGAGGAATTGTTCCGCGCGAATCGTGAATCACTTGCCTGAATCCAGACTTGAAAGGGTCAGTGCCTCGCATGACTGACAGCACTGGAAACACCTGCAGCCTGTAGCTGAAGCAATACTGATTGGCTGCCTTTCAGCTGGTCTTTCAAAAAAAAAAAAGAAGAAGAAGAAGAAGAAGAAGAAGAAGAAAGGAAAATAAAAAAGAAATATACAGCCACTTGTCATCCCTTCCAATCTGCTTAGTAATGAGAAGGCTTTCCCCTCTGGGTAAAAAGATCTGCTTTAATAGATTTTTAATGGCTTTTTCCCCTCTCTATAAGAACCACTCTCAGCACCCAATAGCATGTGAAAAAAAGCATCAAGTAATTCCAGCCTCAGTGGTGTGAGGTCAGCAATTATAATACACAGAAATCACTAAGGCTTTAACAATTGCACTAAATCCATTTTCATTTTTCAGTCTGATAATGCTATGCTAACATGATGCAATAAGGGAAATCTCCATTAAAATATACTTACTAACTATCAAAGGCTATATAGGGAAGACCAGGATTGGTTGCAGCAGGGTCAGTTGTAACAACAACAATACTTGGAAAGTACGTGGATGAAATAACCATCATAAATGACAACCTTTATCCTGAGCTCAGTCAAATATAAAATATAAAGGAGTTACATGAAAAAAAAAAAAAAACTATTTTGAGATGCAACATTTCACTTCTTGATTCTAATTTGATCAGTTTAATGCATATTAAATGCCACCTGAATCCGATTCCGGTTTAATTTGATATATAGCATTTACTCAAAACCATGTCCTACTGTAAAACACACACGCATACAGTTTTAATTATAATATAGTACATAATATAACAATAGTATCATTTATAAGCTGTTTTCTTCATGGGGACCAAATTTCCCCAAAAGGACAAGGATTTCGGATATTGCAATCTTTGTGGGGACACACACACAAAAGGTTTTAAAATAATATTTTTTACATTTTTTAAACTTTAAATAGTGTTACAACCCCTTTGACCTACTGTTACAACTCTCTTTGTACTTCACATTAATGTACATAATTTAGAGATAAGTTAAATATTTCAAGACAACTTCAACTGCAGACAAATGTGGGGAAAGTTTAACACAGATGGCACAAAAAACAATCTGAGTTAGAGTAATTAAAGCAAAAATTGTTACCACCATTCAGTGTCTTCTACTATATATTGTAGACTTGATACAAAGGCATTTGTGCATTGAACATGTGCAAGTAATTGTGAGTTTAAATAATGCAAAAAGAGCTCAATATAAATAAACAGATGAATATTATTCTTTTTATCTACAAGAGATTCGCATGATGGTTTCATTCGGGATGAAATTACATTACACTCTTAAAAGTGATCCTATTCTATATAAAAAAATAATAATTTTCCTCGCTAAGATGAATTTAATCAGAATTCTGGACTGCAGCCAATACTGTAATATCACGAGGCACAAATGCAATTAATACATTGGCAGATTTTTGACATTCTTGAAGATGTCCTCATGAATGTGATTCAGTGAGCTATAATTGCTTACCTTGGTTTGTCACCATCATTTAATGACTTATGACAACAGAAGTTCAATTCCAAACCTATTTGTCTCAGCACCTCTGCTGACACGAAGATCACGGCGTACCTGGAAACAGACGACACAAACTGTGATGCGGCTGACATTCCCCTGCTGATGGAGAACCCTGCGAGACACAGGAGCCTGTAGTTGGTCTGGGAGCTCAATGATAACCTTCACAGAATTAGCTGCAGGGGTTATTCATACAATAATTGTTTCTGCCAAACACATACATCTCCATGTCATCCAAAAATTAATGTGATTTTTCTTGCTAAATAATAGATTATGCACCACGTAACTCTAATTTCCCCTCCTCATATCACAATCATATCCCGCTTTCACATTTTCATTAGTTACCTAAGATGTAAATAGTGTTTGTATTTAAAGATTTCAACTTGGGTCTCCTATTTGCATGTAATTGAACTTGTTAATACAAGTGCTTAATCCTTTGTTGATTAGTACCTTATATTCAAGAGAGGGTAATTTAGACCTCCAATTACGAACACGAGTCTTGATTGCACGGCCCTTAAAACAAGGCACTGATCTCTTAACATGGCAGCGTTAAATTTTCCGTTACTTTACAGTAGCCAATTTGCTGCTCCGTTATCCTAGACCGTTGACCGAGGTGAGGTGTAAGCGATAAGCACCCGCTCAGACTAATGTCGTCTCCTGTGGCTTGGCACCACACTCGTGGAACAGACCAAAAACAGGAACGCCACGAACACCGCGACATCGGCTCGGGTTTCACAGGGCTCGCGTCAGCCTGTCAAAGCCACAAAGGCCTGGCCTGTCACCACGCGGTGACACTCTACTCCTCCTCCAGGTCTGCTACAGTATCAGCGACGGGGTAAAGGTCAAAGAGTCAATGAGGAATTAAGACATGCTTGCCTGAGCATTCCCCATGCAGCAGTTCAACACTCAAAGATGAAAAGGAAGAGCCAGCCGTTCAGGCTAATAGTGCTGATCAGATTTCGCTGGGTGTCTAAATGATTTCCATTAAGGCCAATTAGCCCCCTCAATGATGATGTAATATATGTCTGCCTGTATCTACACTGGGAATGAGGGGGCAGGTATGTAACACAGTCAAAGAAACCCTTTTACGTCATTTGTGTTTAAATTGGATGAAATTCTTAATAAGGGCTATTGGCAATTCAATACAGCCCTGATGGTTTGAAACTGCCATTATTCTTACAAGAGTTAGTCATCACACAATGGCTCAATCTAATCAAAATCACTCGGAATTAAGATTTGCAAGACAAGAGCCAAGAGGTCTATTGATTTGCATGTAATACATGATATTATCACGTCGCTGCTGCTACTAAGAGAGAAGGCGGCAAGGCCAGAAAATCGAGGACTCTGATTAATGTGCCCGGCAGAAAGCTTTGAGAAGTCTAGAGGATCAATATGGTAGTTTGTCAAAGCCGATCTCAGAGGTAATGTGACGAAAGATCCTGCAGGAGAGAGCTGGAGTCAGCAAAGCACATTATCAGAAATCAAAGCATCCGAGAATGACGGGGGGAGGGGGTTAGGGTGGGCTCTGAACGAAGGCCACACTTCTTCTATTGTAATTAAAAACCATTTTATCAGACCTGTCCTCTAAACAATCCCTCTTGCTTCCTATTGACAATATGACAGGCAGGGCGTGGGCTCTAATTTGACTTTAAATAAATGAGCTGAAGGTATTTAAAATTCTGCATTAGCTTTAGGGAGGAAAACAAGTGGGAAAACGAGGAGTTGCATAGCTTGTAAACTTCAAAGAATACATTGAGATGCATCACAATAATGCCTAATAATCCTGATAGTGGCATAATGATCTGCATCCCATGTTTGACCAAATCATTTAATCAATAAAAAAAAAAAGACTTCTTAAAAATGTCCAATTTCAAAATAAGCTTGCATACTTACACAATAACCAATTTGATAAATAATAATAAAAGACATGTAATTAAGTATTTTACCTTGGAAAGAACAGATGTTCTTGAATAATCTGGTCAAACTTTTAATCAGTGGTTCTGAATTTTGCCCCTAAATTTTGGGGGGTTTAATCCCTTTTATTATTTATGCAACTGGTTATTTAAATAGCTTCAATTATTACTCCAAAATATGGGGAAATATCTTGCCTAGTTTAGGCAATACTATTAATAAAAATGCTATTGTTAAATAATTTTAATTGAGAAATACTTTTTTTATGCTTTTATTCATTTTTTTGTTATCAATCTGACATTTAGATTGTGTGTTATACTGAAAAGAAAACTCCAAAGTTGAAAATGCATCATTTTATTTTTTTTTGTGCAAAAGTGCATTCCAGGGCACATGCATACATTACTGTATGACAAATATTGGCCTGTGAAACTCAAGTCATTTTCAAATACTCTGAATACTCAGTGTGTCGCTGACATTAGAACTGAGCACCGTCCACCTCCTTGTATGCAAAGTAAACGGTGACAGGTCCTGCAGACGTCTGAACCTTCTCTGTCACACCAACTACCATCCATGAACCCAAGCCATATGCCAAGCATGGGATACCTTAAAGAAAGAGAGGGAAAACATATTAGAAATGCCTAAAAGTATTATTATTATTATTTTAGAAATATCAGATAAAACGTGTAGCCTATTAAAACTTACCAAGATTTACGACTTTCAATGCAGCAAAAAAACTATTTTCAAACTCCAGGTTCTGAGGAGGAGCTTTGGTGCAGTGGTATTTGATGAAAGGAAAAGCACCAGTTCTAAGGATGTGGTAGTTCGCTCCCTGCACCTGCCAGTTGAAGTTGGACAGACCGAACTGGTCGTTGATGACGTCGCGGTAGCGCACGCAGAACGAAGTCCAGGGCGGGAGCGCGCGCTGTGTGAGGTGACATGTTAATACTTCAGAGGCGGCAGGACGAAGCGCTTTATTCCCAAAGGTGCTGGGGAACAACACCACTTTTAGAAAGCAGCTGTGGATTCTCCGCAGAATTTCTGTCATTTCTGAGTAAACCCTCAAGTCTAATATTTCAAGCGCTTCTGTTGGTGCGTCACGTCATTATTTCGTCATGAAAAATAATTTAAGCAACGTGACAGTTTACAAAGCTACGAGAAATAAAGAGCATCAAACCCCAACTAACAGCAGACTTTTAGTCAGTACAAAATTATCGCCTAAACATTCTGTGATCTTGAATCCTAGTCCCGTTTCGGTTGTCAGTAAAGGTTACAAAACTTACCGGAGCGGCTTTAAAACTCGTCTGACAAACATTTACATTATTACCTGGACGAAATTACGATTAATGTGTTAGTTTTTCGCAGATTTGCGTTCAATATAACCTTCAGTGGTACGATAAATATCTTCTCCGGGAAGAAACAACCAAGCGCTTTTTTTTGTTCCTATTTGCTCTGGCATAGATACTGCAGTATGAATAGTATCATGGATCTTTATTCTCATGCGCACTTATACTTCCATTCATAATTGGAACTACACATGAAATACAATACAGTAATATAGCATTAGTTATACAATACATTCTAACAGTAGATGTACAATATAGATGTACATTTAGGCTACCTATTTAAAAACTAGCAAAAACTGCTTATTTTTGAGTGATTATAATTTTAAAGAAGATTTAATGCATAGTTATGTTTTGTGTTCCTGGAACATAATTCAGGGCGGAACGAATTAAGAAACTTTCCCCAGTTGTAGTCTCAACCTATATGATGAGCTAGGAAAATGTCATGAATGGCACATCCTGTTCGCATTGTTAATATTTACTAACAAAACAAAAAAATTGCACAATATTTTAGATCACTATAAAAATGTGACCTAAAAAGGTTATGGACGAAATGTTAATGTATGTATTATAGCTATAACTAAGTTCTATAGAAGTTTGTTGACATCAATTATAACTGAATGTGCAAATGCTATTGATGATAGGGTAACTATGTTGATTTATTTGGGGTTGATCTGTGAGGTTTATGAGGTGATAACTGTTCGCTCCCGACTGCAGGAATCTCCTTTTCTTCTTGAGATGTGGTCTGGTTTTGTATGGTCATGCCCAGGATCTCCTCGATGTCCTTGATAAGGTCCTTATAAAAGCAAACAATAGCAGACATTCAGTGTATGTCTGACTACAGATCTTAACCTCTAACCACTGAACAGTGAATGAGAATTCCTCTATCCAGTTAAAGTAACTGTGTTGAATGCAGTAATTCAGCAAGTTTCCAAGAATCTCCAATTCACTTAAGTCCACAGTGTTCTACATTTGTATGACTTCAGCTGCAGATAGTGGCCAGAGATAAAGCCTTGACTTTAATAAATGAATAACTTGTGTATTGTATAAGATGTTAATATGACAGGCAATTGGCATGCTCCTTCAAAAATAAATGTGCTCATATTTCTCATCTGAGATTGACCAAAAGCTCAGTTGCTTAAATAAGGTCACTTCTCTTTACCACAAAAAATCTTTGGTATAATGATAGTTTAATAATAAACTTTAGTTTAGTTATAATATTAACAATATTTATTTTTTAGAATAACATACTTAAGACAAGATTGTGACATTTTTGTGAAAACTGTTAACCTGTTTTTCACTACACTTGTATGGCCCAGTCTACTCATCATTTGCCAAAGGTATTATGCTGACAATTGTTGTGTCATACCTCAATCTGACTTGAATAATAACCAAAAACACCCAAATTAAATCGAACAACTTTGAAAAATGTGAAGCATGAAGTTTATTATTACTAGCTGATATGTACTGCTGCGTTGTGGATATGTTTTTGTTAATTATTTGTTTGTCAGTTCATTCTTTGTCTTTGTAAAGTCTCTAAAACCATTATTTTTAATATGGTGAAACTGTCAAAAATCCTTGTGATTTCCGTGACATGACTTGAACGTGAAACATATATGGTGTTTTTTGATGACTAAAGTGAAGCAGTGAATATACCATTAGCATAAGGACTTTTAAATACATCCGCATACCTTAAAATTGTTTGCTCCTTGCATATTTGGAGCTGATATTTCCTGATGAATGACTGACAGGTTGCGAGCAAAGGTCAGCAGCGCTCCCTGGAGATTCTCCGAGATTGTTCTGTTAACGACACACAGAAACAAACGAGCTTACTAATGATCCCCCAGAACCATCATCAGAGAAAAACAAAAAAACAATCACCTTGTTTGGCTGTGGGGCTGTAAGGAGCTTAATGAGAACTCTCAGCCTTAAAGAGTGTGCTATTCTTTAGGGAGAAATGAGGAAGGAAAGCAGGGCTTGGATGTGATAGGTATAGGATTTATGTGATGAATGCCTTTAATTCGACTTGGCAGTATTTTGCACTCTGACACATTTCAGGTTGAGGTATTCACTACATAATGTTTAATCTGCTCTTGGGAGTGTGCTCAAGGTCTAGATATATCTCTAATGGTAATGGGGACAGAAGAAGGGAAATCAAAGCTGGAGAAAGACAAGGGTAATGCGTCTGCCTGCTTCATGTGGGAACTCACAGCATGCCAAGACTCCTTCTATCTCTGCTGTCATGGAGGGCGAACACAGTGCCTTGCCTTGCCTGAAACATTAGCAGAAGTATATAAAAACACTTGCTCTGCAATCGAAGAACTTTTTGAAGAATCGAAGAGGTTTTACCTTGACATCATAGCCTATGCCCTGAGCTTTGCACATCAGAAAAAATGTGCTGTAATATACCAAAGAAAGATTGGTGTGGAGAAGTCGGGTGCACATCACTGCAAAGCGACTGGTCACGGAGGTTTGCTGAGAAGAGCACATACACACAGAGAGTTAGAGTTACACACATGTGATTCTGTTGCTAAAAATTTGACCAGTGCATCTAAATGGTAAATTGACCTCTCGGGTACGGCAATAACCGCCACACTAGAAACAGATAGAAGAGTTTCGAAAGCCCACATGGAGAAAGGAGCTTTAGTCTCACAGTCAAATAGGGCACTGGGGAGACCGAGTCCGGTGTTATTAGGTTATACCGCTGCAGAAAACAGAAAGGTTTCCTATAAAACCCAACGACGCTCACAGACACGGCAGATAAAAGATGTGTCTAAAGGAACGCCACAGGAGCGGATTAGTTAAGAGTGGCAGGACTCGCAGGACTCGTAGCGGGCATGAGGCACATTCTCAGTGACAGATATGAAGCGGAGGGTAAAGCCCTTGCACCGTGTACGGGGCATGAGTAATTCCCTTTTATGGAACTCTGTTTTCAGCTGTCAGGCACACTATCCTCAAACAACAATAAAAAGCTTTTCCTGCAGGGTTTTAATTGTGTTTGTAATATTCCAGGCCTAAATGATGGCCAAAGCCGGAGCCATTAAGACAGGCAGGCGGGAGTTGGGCGATATGAGGGCATGCAAACTAAATGAATGTTTGATAAAATAATACAAGTCGCAAATTAACAAGCGTAAACTCCGGTTTGCCGCTAATAAAGGAACTCTATTGTTTAGGGGCTGGCATCAGGTTGATGAGGTGCTCAGGCATGCATACACATGCATAATGAATATGGTATGCATTATTTATGGGCTGATTATTTAGACTCATCTATCAAAATGATAATGAATTCAGCTTCTTCTAAACACCAATCAGGTCGGAAGCGTAATTACAGCGTTTAGTTGTATTTAACCAAAATAAAACAACAAAGCTTAGCTGGATCAATCTTTATGGATGCAGTGATTTATCGGGATAATATCCAGCAGAGGACTCTTATTGCTCTTTGGTCCAGTCTCAAGGAACACATTCTGGATAATGGCATTCTTGTGCTTTAAAGAGCTAAAAGCATCCCAAAGTGTTCAGAGCATTAACCTTTAAAGTGATAGTTCACCGAAAAAATGAAAATTCTGTCATCATTTACTCACCCTCATGGCCCATAGGACTTTCTTTCTACTGTGAAAATAAAATGATTGTTATTTATAGCGGGATGTACAAGTTGCCCTTTTCCATCTAACGAAAGTGAATGGTGACCACGGCTGTCAAGACAAAACTTTCAGTGAATAATGTCTTCAATTTCAGTCTTTTCCTCACACTATCATACGGCTGAAGAAGATTTGGAATAAAAGACACAAGTTGCATACACTGCTTTTATGATGCATTTTTGACAGCCCATAGTTTCTGTCCACTTTTATTGTATGGATGAGAATAGCATCATTAAAACTTGTGCTTCCACAGAAGAAAGAAAGTCATATATACCACCATTAAAAAAAAAAAAAAAAAAATTGGTAAGAAATTAATACTTTTATTCAGCAATGATGCATTAAATCGATCAAAAGTGTCAGTAATGACCGTTTACAAAATGTAATAATTTCAAATAAATGCTGTTCTTTTGAACTTTCTATTCATCGAAGACAAAAATGTTAAGCAGCAAAACTGTACATAAAAATAAGAAATTTATGTTTCTTGAGCACGAAATCAGCATATTAGAATGATTTCTGAAGTATCATGTGATATTAAAGATTTGGAGTAATGCAGCTTTGAGAATAAGAATCTTCTTTCAAAAAATGTACTGACCCCGAACTTTTGAATAGTAGAGTAGGTTTAGAACAACAAAAGGGTGAGTAAATAACAGAATTTTTATTTTTGATCTCTATGAGGTTATTACTAAACTATTCCAAAATAAAGTCTTGAATACCTGACAAATGTTTTTATACCATATTTCAAATCCAGTATATAACAATCACATCTTCTTAATGCCAATAGAAAGAGTGAATACTTGAAATTAGAGATTCTTACAGCTTTGACCTTTACTCCAGCATGGCGTACGGAAGACTTCACATCTTTGACAATAGGAGAAACCTCTAGTTTACTGGTGCGGCAGTCCAGCGTCCCCCTCGTCATCATGAGCATCAGCTGGGTCATAGCCAGCTGGTTACTGTAGCCCAGGTCAAGATCAATAGCCCATACCTAAATACAGTACAAACCAGCATACACAGACAAGTCAGGAGATCTAACACATCATAAAGATCCAATACACATAAATCAACGTAACTATTCGCTTATTTTCAAACAACAAGTAGACAATGACAAAAAATTCTAAACAGACAGAATGAATCTGTATTTGCAGGGGGAAAACACTGAGCTCAGATTCAACAGTGTGTGTGTATGAGAGAGAGAGAGAGAGAGAGAGAGAGAGAGAGAGAGAGAGAGAGTTACATACTGTGTCTAAAGCCCAACTGGAGACTCTTCACATCTGTATGGTTAATGGCATCATTATAAGGATATTAAGGGGTCAGGCCCAGTCGTGGCCTTATGCTTAAACAGGGCTAATTTTCCCTGATAATAATCTAATAGCTATGCCCTCTCTTCAAAAAGTGGCAAATAAATCACCACTGAAGGAGTTGTTAATAACTAAGTGGCAGTTGGCTGACTCTCCTGTCGTCCCTATTTGTCAACCTAAACGCTGCTGCCAGCAAATGCAAATGGTGGCCCGGCTGCTGAAATCACTTTCTGATCACAGTATTGTGCTCAACGTTCACATGCAGAAATATAAAGTGCCCTGAATCATCATCTTACACCGGCTTTAATTCAATTGCAAGCACAAATTAATTTCAGTATATAATAACTACTAAAAAGAAAGAAATATTTGTTGATTTTGTCCAGAAAAAAAATATTCCTTTGTGTTGCAGTATATAAGAAGAAATGTTATGATGACGTCACAGTTAATTTTTTGCTTGCGGAAGTAGTTAATTCAAAATGTCTCAATTTTAAAGCTCTTTAAAAACCAAGCACAACTCCCTGTCCGAAATAAGCCCTTATAAAGGAATCAAGTAAAGCAATGACCTTTGAAAACTGGACTCAGGACTCAGTATAGAGTATAGAGCTGAATCCATCCAGTAGTCATACTTAATACCTGTGCTTGTGGGATAGGTGGGACCATTTAGCCAGTCTGTAGAATCAGCCAAGCCTGCTTCATTGTCAACCTCAACAAAGGCGCTTGATATATACGCCCAGATTGTACCTGTCTTCTATAGCCCCTTCACTTTCATTAAAAACTGCAATCTTGCAGCTGAGCCTCCCTCCGCACACAATGTGAGGCAAGCCTGCAAGGGCAAACACATGCGACCCACCTCTCCCCCACACATACAAAAAATACAGACTGCTTTTAGCAACAGGTTTAAATGTAAATTGATGTTTAAATAGAGACAGGTTAGCACTAGTCTGGCAGATCTGTCTGCCTCTGTGCCAGGAGAGATCGGACAGTGATGTTTGGATTTATCCGCCTGAATTCCTTTTGTCAGGTTTTAATTGTGTGTGCAGTTTATTCTCAGTAAGACACGCTGAATAAAATTCATCCCGTGCCTCTGTGAATTCACAATATAGAGAATCCTGGTGCTATTCAATCAGAAGAATGAAGGAATTACTTTCATTTGCAGGACTAAATGGCATTCTATCTGGAGTGTATATGAGATTCAAGTGTGAGATTTTCAGTGGAAAAGTATATTCCACCTCCATGAGTAATTTATCTAAAAAATCTGCTGTTCTCTGCCTTCCAAAGTCAATCATCTATTTTAAAATCACAGCATGCCAACTGAGTCGATGATTAAAACAGCAGTATATGACATTCATTTGAAAATATATCTGTTCTTTAGCATTTCATACTAGACCAACCCTTTCAGAGTGATAAATATTATGTGCATAAGAAGCTGTAAAAATCAACCACTGACTCAAAGGGGGCTCCAGGCTTTCACTGTGTTAAGTAAATGTCATAAGCCTTTTTTCTGAGCTCAAACATTTCAAACACATACATAAGTGATTAGAACACTATGATTTGGCTTACACCAAAACGTCTGTCCATCTCCAGACAGGCCCTTCAACAATAAGAACAACTGAGAATTGGTTATCTTTTTGAAATAGTGATCGATATAGTGAATTCAATGTGAGCGTGTTCTGCCACCCTCTAGTGGCAGTGGAAATTGGATCGCTAAAAGAACAATGTGACAAGACACATTTCCATCTTAGGCCTGCCAGCAAGAATCATTGACAAAAATCACAGTACTCTAATTAATTATGCATCATGTTGCCTAGTTATATAATCACTCCTTTGCTCACTAATCATTTGCACTAAGTATAAAATTTCCACAGGGGATATTAACATCCCATGACTTAATAAACAGACCTAGATTTAGAAACACAAGTTTTGAAAAATGACTAACTCAATATCTAACACAGTAAGGTCAGTGAGGTCAAATCCATTTCATTTTTTCCACATTAGACTTACATTTATTTTAATGTATCCCCTCCCTTTTCCCCCACAGAGATTTTTCAGTTGTCATGTCATTTGGCAGAGATGCAAAGCAAACCATGCACAGTCTGAAACGCAAGGAATGCTAGTTAGCCTCCTACTGTTAGGGGTGTCTCAGCATTGTAAAAAATGTTTATTTAGGTAACCTTAAAAATGAGCTTCATGAGGTCTAAATTAACATCTAAATGAACTGTTTACAACCTTACTACATTAGCTTATGCAGGTATAAAAAGCTCTTTAGATAACTGCACAAATTCATTTTTAAAGTACATAGTCCGTAAAATCAATTCAATGTAGTGTCCTGCTGTATTTTTTGCAGATATTGAAAAAAGAAGGGGAGAATCTTGCAAATAACCAAGCCAAAATGTTAAATTTCTATTTATTGTGCTAGAGAAAACACCACATTGTTCAATCTGTCTTCGACAGTGACCAAGAACCTCAGCCTGACCTCCTGTCTGACACCAGTACATAGCTGGGGTGTTTTAAGGTCAGGGGGCAAGGCCTTAAAAGGCGAATTAGTTTATTGACACAATAAGACCTGACAGTTTATTAGATAGCCTTTTGGCACATTAGCCACCCTTCATTGTCTCATCTGTACAGCTCCTAAGGGGAACCTAGGAGTGATCTTATAACATCTCAATAAGAGCCCCGGGCCAGTAGATTGAACCCTCACACTATCTATATTCTGAGGTGAGAACGGTGTTACGGGCTCTGACAGAACAGTGCCACATGTCAGATCCCATATCATTTTCAACAGCTTCTTAACATGGCAGGTTCTGTTTTCATAGAGCTGTAAAACACACCACTGACATTTAAGGGTCAATTTGTTTCTGAGCAAGCTTGTTTGATGTAAGATAGATAGAGCTGAGTGCTTCCATTGTTCCCGTATCTCAAATGGTAGAGCATGCCGCTAGCAATACCAAGGTTGTGGGTTTGATTCCAGAAAACTCTACTAATAAAAATGTATCCCAAGCTGCTTTGGATAAAAGTGTCTGAGATATGTGGAAATATTAAATATTTGTATAATAGTTTCAAAAGCCTACTGTACTATGAATGGAAATGTCCTTTAACCTAAATCTTATACTCATACTCAATTGTACATTAATGTGACTATAATACTTAATATCTGTAAAGTATAAAATATTTTAAAAAATGAAATGTATATAAATATCACCAATCTTTAAAACAGCAAAAAACGTTTTGTAACGTACATTTTTGCATACATTTTCTTTTGTAATGTAAAAAAAAATGAATACATCCTTCCTGAATAAAAGTATTATTACTCTAAATCTTACTGAGCCCAAATTTTTGAACGGTAGTGTAAATATAAAGTGGTTTATATTGAGAAGTGTTTTAAAGGTTCTCTAACCTGCTGTTCCAGGTTGCTGGGATCCAGAAAGGTGACTAGATCTACGGAGAGGTGTCCCATGATGAAGCGCTGCTGACAGGCCTGACCTATACTATTGCAGATAGTGTGCAGGACGTCAGGGCAGATGGAGGACTGGGGTACAGTGCAGCCCACCACTTCCAACCCACTGGGCCCACGCAGTTGATCTCCACAGGACAGCATGTGCACATCCCCACCCGGCTCCACCAGAAGATCCACCGTCAGACATGTCACACTATCCGAAGGAGGGAATGCTTCTATCACTCCACCTGAGGAAGGAGATGGATACACTCTTAAAAATAAAGGTTCTTCATGGAACCACATCAGTGGAAACGTTCCATGGCACAAAAGGTTCTTTATAGCGGAAAAAGGTTCTTTAGATTATTAAAATGATCTTCACACTAAAGGTGCGTCACCAATTTGCACTATGCTATGGCCATTTTGTAGTATAAATAGTATGAGTAATGTGTTCACAAGTGCACTTTAAATACCCGAATGATGAATGTAATTAACCAAAAAAGGTGTTGGAATGTAAGAGTGTATAAAGAAAAAGAGAAAGCGTCTCAAGGAAGATCTGACAGGTTAAAGGTACTTTGCAAACTTACCTTCCCTGAGGAAGTGTTCTAAGAAACAGTTCCATGTGGTATAGCAGGATGTGTTGGCCGGCCGGGCATATGACGCCAGAAGATGAGGAACTTCCTCTAAGAACTTGATCATCACCGGCTCCTGCACCAAAAATAAAAGATAAAAGATAAAAGCACAGTCGGTCATACTGAAAATCCTCTAAGCTCCAAAGAGCGACCTAAATAAAACGAATATATATCAACCTTTACGTCATTAAGCAATTTTTGATCATGGTGTCTGGGTCTGATGTAAAAAAACAACAACATATAGCACTACATAATGTCGATACCCCTGATGAAGCAGTAACTACTGAAGTGTGTCTTAATTTGACATGCCTTACAAAAGCACAGAAGCTGGTTGTGTATGGGGGTGGGGGACTCTGATTGACAGCCCATTGCCACGGCATCACAGTAGTCTAATAGCTTTAACTGAAGGCAATAGTAACTGCACCTGTCCCCAATAAGAACTGACACATGCTGGCAGATAAATACCTATGCAAGCCAATCGATCAAGAGATCAATCAGGGTCTGTTTCTGATCAATACAGCCCTTGTTTCTGTAACTAGAAAACACCATAATGGCTTTGACACTTAATTATGTTGTTAATTGCAATGTTTGACTTTCCAGGAGTGCCTCTTAAAACCTGTTGGTTAGTAAGAGAAATAATTTCACCTCAAGGACCTCTCAAAACTGAGAAGAATGGACAGAGCACTTAAGGACAGCCACCACAATCACATTAAGTACATAATTTATGTGCTTTCAACTGCAATGAGATACATAGAAAACAGTTTTTACTTAAGCACAACATAAAAGGATAAAGAATAATTTTGGTGGGAAACTATTTAATGACAAATCCTTTTTATTTTAAGCGCATATAATAAGTCAATAGGTCCTGTATTACAACCTTGAGAAGTGCAGGCTATGCTCTAGAAGATGGTAAGAATGAATAATTTTCAATCTCCATTAAGTCTTTATCCTTTTCAAGTAGGCTACATTTATAATATTCAAACATATGTCACCACTGTCATCACTGAAGAAGTTTCAAGATGTGGAGATAAGATGCTGTTGATATTCAAGTCATGAAACAGCCATCATCATATTCAAGTACCAGAAGAGCCAGGGTCAATCGCTGCGCAGTGATTTCACCCCCGACACAAGCCATAAAGCACACAATGGTGCGGCAAAAAGTGTAAGGAAACGGCCTTCGTTCCCCGCGAAAGAGCAGGCGCGCTCTGAGAATTTGCCAATGCACTTCACACAAACAGCGGGGAGGGAAGGAAAGCGTGAGGGAATAATTTTTGCCATTCTTTATTTGGACTTAAACTGCGAACTGTACTGTGTGAGAGGATTCGGGCCTTGCTTGGCTTCCACATAAAGATGAGCTATTTGAAACTATATAAATAAAATAAATGTCTCCTGTGTGCTTTGATTGCTGTTTGATCTCTACATTAGAAAGAGCGACATTGCAGTTGCAAGCATATTCAACAGCATACCTCCTAAGAGGGATATGGGGCTTTTTCAAAGCTTTCCTTAAAGGGATGTTTCACTTGAAAATGAGCACTCTGCCATAATCTATACATTTTCATGTCATTTCATATCAAAAAAGTAGATATTGTGAAAAATGTCTCACTGTTTTTTGTCCACAGAATGACATACAGTTGGGTCCAATGTTGTTTTGGACCCCATTGACTTTCATTATATGGACAAAAACAAGTGAAACATTCTTCAAATATTTTCTTTTGTGTGTGTGTGTGTGTGTGTGTGTGTGTGTGTGTGTGTGTGTGTGTGTGTGTGTGTGTGTTCGTAAGCCATCTGATATAACTTTCATATTCATCAGATGTTAGACATACAAATATAAAATACAAATATAAAGTGATGATATCAGGTAAATGGACATTTTGAATGGGTTTGAAAATAAAGCCTGGTTATTATATGGACATATTTGCGGATTACTTCCCAAACGCAACATTAACCAAAGGGGAATACAGAAAGTGTTGTAACATTCAATATCTAATAAAATAAACATGGTACAACACGTAATCCCACATGCATTGAATAAAATAAGTAGGAGACAATCTGTCTATCTGTTGATGCTATTAGTATAATGCTCCCCCGTGTCTAATGACCCATGTACTGGCAGAACGTGCATGTTTGTAATGTGTAAAGTGTTGCGTGTACGGGTCCACCCAGCCGTTGAATAGAGTGAGATCCGCATGTCTTTAACCCATCTTCTCTGAATAGCTGATAGGCTCGCCCCAGGCTGAAACACCCCTCTGGGTTTGGGCCTCCCAAACAAACCGCAAAGAATCACACAGTCTTTCTTCACACTGCCTCTAGGTCTGTTTTCACACTTATCTCTGTGGCTGTTCCTCTATAGGGCCACATGGGTTCTTGTATTCTTCCCCTTGCATTAGAAGAGGCTCCTTACAGAATCAATAATTAAACAATGTGCACACAGTAAATAGGGTAAATAGAGGGGGAGCTCACCATAGACCCGGGCTTGACAGGGAGGAAATTAAAGGATGCATTATACTAAAAACAGCTCCCTAGAGAAGCAAAATAGCATTTAAACTCCTATGACTCCTATAAATAAAGCCAAACGCAAAACTTATGTGAAGCCACTGATAATTGCGTTCTGATAATTACAAAATCATTATAATATTTTTCTCAGAGGATAGTGGCCCTTCAAATGGACGTTTTAAAAATTTAATTGCAAATATGCAGCAGACATCATACATACAAATTTTTTGTACTTAAAGAACAAAAGGAAATATTTACATTTTATTACCCACTGCAATTAAAACATTACACTGATAAATCTGCTCTACAATATTTCCGCATTTGTCGCTGAATTTATTAGCTTGAGTAATAAAGTGCAATGAGCATGATAAAAAGATAAATAAAACAAATGACATGCAAAGACGCAATCGTAAACAGAACAGTGAGCATTTAGCAAAATTCACTTATGAGGGGTGCTGCAGAATGGCAAAATTGCCACTAAAAGAGTGAATAGAGATTTGTAGAAAATGAATGACACGCTGAAATAACCTCTGTGCTCTCCATTCTGTTAGCAGAGCTTGCCATTGATTAAAAAGGTTGAAGAGGTAGAATAAAGGCCCGTACTGGCTTCCATATGGCCCAGAAGCCCTAAGGGTTCAGGCCAGCTCATCAGGCCCCAGCTCCCTCTCCTCTCACTGGGACCCCAGCTGGTGAAGAGCCCCCATTTAAAGCTCCTTCACCGCCATCACCATAATGGAGCTTGGCTGGGCCTCAACCGCTTACCTCTGTAATTAACAGCGCCAATGCCACTACAATTACAGCCCCAGATTCCTCTCTCGGCCTCAGTGTAAATTAGGGACTGAGCTAATAGCTTGGAGGTTGGACACGTGGCCTCCTATTGCTCCCGGGATAGAAGGTTACAATAAAAGGCTGGAATAAAAAAAAGAAAGAAAGGAAAAAAAAAAAGCTAGGTCTGATTTTGCACACAGCATCGTATGATGATAACCCTGTAATTAGTTTATACAAAGCTCACGGTGTAATGGCAAAACACTGTATTTAAATCAAGGGCCAAATTGTAAGCATATGATGCAGGAGAGGGTTATGAACATGATTACAGGCGGATAAAACTGATGAGTTTTAAAAAACACAACAGAGTGTTGAATACATCACATTTGAATTAGAATACATAAATATGCTAAAATTCTAATGTCTCATTATTAATTTCCCATGTATTTGAGTCATAAGCACTCTCATGGCATCAAAGTTTGGCCTTGGTCAATAATGACAGGCTTGCCATTGAGACAAGGGTGCATTTTGTACAGAATATAAATATGAAAACCAGGCAAAGCGGAAATTCTAAAGAACAACGCTTTTGACTGAAGTGTAGCTGCATTTGCAAAATAAAAAATGGCACATTTCATTTTGCATTTATAAAACAAGCCACTTGATACTTATAAATTGCTACTGTTGCACAATAGGCACGCACTCATGCAGACTGCATTTGAATGGTCTGCGTTTAGGACAAATCAGAATAAATGTTCTCAACAGATTTATTTAATTCAATTTAAAGGCAAAATCACTGGCGTCTAGCCTGCCTTACCAAAACTTTGTTTTTTTGTGTGAAATGTTTAGTATTATCACTATTGAATTAAGGTTTTATTAAACATAATGCTAACACATTAAGGTATTTTAGAACTGAAATAGTTCAAGGAACTTATATTCAATTTAAAGAAAAAAATCTTTAATTATCCTGATAACTATAATTAATTATAATTAATAATTTAATTATGAAACAATTAAAATAATGAATAATAATTCAAATATAAATATTAAAATGTATCCTTTCTCACAACAACAACAAAAATAATCAAATTGTATAACTGAAGGTTATTTAAAGTTAAAAATAAAGCAGTCCTACCCTTACATGTGGAAGTGACGTTCTCCACTGTTTAGGCCCGTGGCGGATAAACTCCTGCTGTGCCCATGGGAGGCATTTTAGGTAGCTGACGTCACAATAAGCCGTTCCCGTCCACCCACTTCGCTGTCTATCTTGAAGAGCCATCGCTGGACTTCCATGTGTTCTGTCATCAACTGGGCCAGACCTTCATAAAGCTTGGAGAGAGACATATGAATTACTCTTAATATTATATCATAGATGGACGGACAGATGGACGGATGGTTCACTGACCTGCTCCAGGGTGTATATATCCCACTTTCCCGGAGGCACATCGACTCCTGCGCTCCTGAAGATCCTTCTTCCTCCAGATTTAGTGCCGTATAGCTGGGCCACCGCAGGCTCTGTGCCCAGAAGAGGAACTTCGAGCTCATCTGCCACAGCCAGGTCATCAATGTGGGTGACACCGCCAATCATGTAGGCCTGCTTCCCCTGGATCAAATTCTTGATGCGCTTTAGTGTTCGTGGGCTGTACTTCAGGAGCGAAGCTAGACACATGTTTCTGGTCTGAAAGAGGAATATAATGCACTGTTGTGAGTCAATTTAAAGAGCACAGAAGCTGCAGAATTAATGTTATATAAAGATAATAAGCTTTAATAAAGAGAATACATTATGAAAACACATTTTTATTATGAAGGTGTAATAATCCCCAGGAAGGTGAAATCTCAGAGATCTTTGTGTACATAAATAACTGTCCTTTCCACTATAGCTCTAAGGTCTTACCCCTCCCTTTGTCTATGGCTGTAATTTATGAACACACGCAAACACATTGGGCCCATTACGTGCAGCCGGAGGGGTCATGACCTCTCCTGTACTCCAACACGTTAAATTGATAAAGGAGAGTCAGGGGAGGGCCGTAAACCTCTGCAGCCTCTTGTCTTTACTATGTGCTTAGTGATGGGCTCTGTGGGGAAAGCACTAATTACTCCACATCTGTATGTTTGATCCAAGCAGAATTGTCCCGTCTGTCATTGGCATGCCACGCTGGCAGCAACGGCTAACAGAGATTTATCCTGCTGACACGTCTGGCAGAGTTTACACACAGAGAGGAATCGACAGGGAAGAGGCAGCGCGTGCCACTCGTGCACTATGCGGCAATAAATAAATAACGTGTTGTGTTGCACGTGCAGTCAGTCAACCTACAATAATTGTAGAAACAAATCTGCATAGTGTTGCGAAGTTGCAAAGTACAGACTATATTATCCGTCAGTCTATCCATCCATCTATCGATTAATTCAATCAATGTATACATACACATTTAGTTTTGTACAAAATCAAATGTTTAGAAATGTAGAAAAATACTAATATTGATCCATAGACATTGCATTAAAACCTAATCATTCATAGGAGATCTGCTACACAGGGTGCCTCTGTCACCCTCTACAGGTGAGAAATAACACAACAAAATCTTCTCTAAAAATGATTTACAAATTAATGTTCACCACCATATCAGAAACCACTTTGAGGGGAGACAAAAGGTCTATGTATGAACACCTAGGTTTGTGTGTGTGTACCTACTTAACTATATTTTGGGGACAAATATGTACCCAGAATTGACCAAAACCTGACAAAATCTCCCAAAAACCTCCCTTTAGGGACGTCCTCATTTGTAAATCTGGTATAAAAATAAAGTAATGATAGGTTTAAAAAAAAAAAAAAAATGCAGAAAGTTTTGTGACATGGTTTAGGGGCAGGGTTAGTGTAAGGGGATAGAATATACAGTTTGTACAGTATAAAAACCATTACGTCTATGGAATGTCCCCATTTAGATACGTAGCTAAGTGTGTGTGTGTGCAGAGCACCATACTGAAAAATATTCCATTGCTTCTGGCATGAGGATGGTGAAGCGTTTGGCACAGTTGGACTCAGGCGCAGAAGCGTCACCCAGCTCAATAGCTGTCTGCAGGCCCAGCAGGTGAGTGTAGTACTGGAGAACATCCTCTCCCAGGCACACCGGAGACACGTAGATGACCTCGACATTCTCATCTGAATGTGACACAAACAGTCCTGTGTTCATTTTCATGTCTTATCTGTCAATCCAATTTCATTTGTGGTTAAAATCCTTACCTCTGATGTCACATAGTCGCCCCATTTGGGTATTCTGAAGTACATCAAATCCCCTGTGACTGAGTCGCTGATGCTGGGAATATCCTGTCAAACAAATTAAAATGATTTGAAATAAGATTTTATCAACAAGTTAATGACTCTATTCTAAGTCAGGACACTCAAAATACTCAAAAAGACTGCTAGAAACGAATCTCTATAATGAAATGATTAAATGTATGCAAACTAACAGAGCGAGGCAATAAAAACAATAGGGTTCAATTTCTTAATTATCTGAGCTCACACGGGCCTCTCCTCAGCCACCCCCAATGCAAAAATCACACTCCATCTGCTGGTGATTACAATTCACACTCATCATCATCTCAATAGCCAGCTCAGGTCTCAATGATTTTGACAAATACATTTGTGTTTATTTTTTGCCTTTTCTGCAGGTACACATACATACATTTAATTTTTCCCTTAAAAATATTAAGTGACCAGGAGCCATCATAACAGATGCAAAGGAATTACCCAATGATGGGACGTGGATAATAGTCCTTTTGGCGGAGGTGATGTGTTTCCAGTTGGCTGCCAGACTCTGTGAATCACAGCAGAGAATAAAAGAGAATAAAAGTGATCAGTGACAGTCAGCACCCACCAGCACATGGATTTATCATGTTGTCGGCCCACCGATGGCAGCAAAGTGAGGAAATTATGCTTGTCTTTCTCCCTGGGTCTCATGGAGACAAACCAAGCATAAATCACATTAATTAAATCAGCTAAGTGCATACTTAGAAACATCTTCCCTCTATTAATTCAATTAGCAGGCTACATGAAGCTTTCTGCCAGGGGAAGATTAAGGCTTAATTAAAAGGATGTGAGTGTTTAAAGGGTGGAAACATACACAAGCTTGTGTCTCCTCTCACAGTGAGTGACGGTGAGGATAAATGAACATGTGGGCACTAATTAGGAGACATGCTAGATTCATAAAGATGTTACAGGAATGACAGCGCAGATGAAACATCTGTTCTGACAAATAGAAACTTAATCTAAACGTGAGCTTGTGCTATCACAATTAGTCTTTGTATAAGCACCTCTGCATTGAAAGTTCAATTCTCTCCAGCACTATATTGATGAAACATGTTCTCTACAGCAGTGGTTTTCAAAGTGTGGGGCGCGCCCCCCAGGGGGGGCGCAAGGTTACTGCAGGGGGGGCGCGGGAGATCAGCAAAAAATAAATAAATAAAAATACAGCCGTTACGTTACGCGTTCAAGTGCGTGAAAGCGGTAGTGATAGCGCTCTTCTTTTATAAAGCGGCAACGAACGGCACTGAATCGTTCTTCTTCAGACCGTTGGAACAAGCCCAACATTGAAGTTGCTCGCCAAAGAAAAAAACCTCTTCAGCGGACCGAATCACGAGCTGCTATTGTGAAGTGCCGCGCGCGCTCTGGTAAGAAGACCAACCAGAAGCTGAGCTCGTGAGGCACTCTCCAAAGATGCTATATATTAACTTTTAATTATAAATTAAAAGTTAAAGTTCTGGTTTATTATTCTCTCTTACTGTTGATTCAATGACATGACAAATTAAAACTATTCCTGTTTTTCATTGCACGTTATTATTTTATTTTGTAATTTTTTTATTTTTCATTTTTCAAGGAGAAATACAGAAAGCAGGCCTTCAATGATTTCCTAGATCAAAGACACTTGTAAGTTTATCATTGCACGTTTTTCATTGTAAAAAAAAGTTCCACATATATATATATATATATATATATATATATATATATATATATATATATATATATATATATATATATATAATTAAAAAAAATTGGGGGGGAGGGGGGGCGTCAGATTTTTTTAAAGGTTTAAAGGGGGGCGCGACCAAAAAAGTTTGAGAACCACTGCTCTACAGGTGTGTACAGCCTGATTTTATACAACACTTTAGCGAACAAGAGCGTCCCAGAGAACTTCTTGTGAGAGGAACTACTGCTCTTTCTTATGAGACGGATTCAGAATCCACAGCAGAACAGCTTGCAACACTTATCCAGTTTTTTGCACGAATTGGTTGAATGAATGATTAAATTAACTGATTCATAAAGAAAGTTGCAAATGAATCAGTTTTTTAAATGAATCAGCTGAATAATGACTCACAAATAACAACAGTTGTTTCGTTCCTGAATGAACCAATTGGTTGAACAATTGAATGACTCACTTATAATAAAGACAGCCCCTCCATCCGAATATGTAAACTCCCCTACTATATACTAGGCAAAAACAGTATCTAAAATAAGTAGTATTTCCGAATTTTTAGTATTCATAAAACAGTAGGTGAAAAGTACCCGGATGCCCTACTATTTCTGCCGAGATTCTGAAGTTCGCATCTGATAGACACTTTGCTGTCCCAAAATGCCACTGAAAAGTTGTTGTTAATGGCAGTGAACACACAACGAAACTAACATGGTGGATGTAGTATGTCCAGATTTAATTCATATTATACACATTCATACTTGTTCCTCGTACTTTGTTCCTTATCAAATTTAAGAACCTAATGTAAAGGGTGTAACTTTGGTTTGAGAAGTGGGGGGGAACACAAAATGGGGGATTTTTTTTTTCGATTTGAATCCCATTTCCTGCATTTAATTACATACATTTAGGGACTATGATGATACAAAATCAAGGAAATAATTTGATTATAATGATAAATTCTGCCAAAAAGAATAGTAGGCTTAAGAAAAAGATTCTTTCTTTATTGTTTAATAGGGGCCAATCACCAAGACTTTAGAGAATCATTTTATAAAGTCAAAAATGTTAGCCATTAATGTTTTGTGTGTAAATAAAATTTAAATAATGTGAGACTCAATTTCCGCGGTAATGTAGAAACAACAAAGACAGTATATTTCAAATAATTGTTTAATGGCATCTTTTTATGAATGAAGGCCAGTAGGCCTATACTGATATTAATATAGCTACTGATGTCTCGATGAAAATACCCCCCCCCCATTTTAAACATAATTAGGCTTTAAAAAAATATATATAACAACTTTTAATTTAAGTGAACTTAAAACAAACCTCACATAAAGCCATAATAAATGTCATATTTACCTGTGCCTGTGTCTAACAGGTATGAAATATACAGAAATTGAAAAAGGTTATCAAACAGTCCACAATGCATAAATTAAAAATTAAATATTATTTTATTTGATTAATCCGTTCTTTAGTCAAGGCGATTATGGTGTGCAGTTAAAAATCATAACAAACTAATTTGAAAGTGGGGGGGACACAAACGGGATTTTGAAAAGTGTCCCCCCTGTCCCCATAGGAAATTACGCCTGTGCCAATCTAGCGATACAAACAATAAAAAGTCTCCCTGTTAAAACATTATATCAATGCTTCTGCAATGCTGTTCGACGCATCAGATTCGAGGAGCAGAACTAACTGTTGTATAAATGTGTATAATTTACCTCTGCTCGGGTGCGGTAGTTTTCCAGTTGGCGGAGACGTGAGGCCTGCAAACTCTCCTTTAAACGGCCCAGTTTGGCACGTTTCAGCAGAGACATGGCAATGATTTGTGCCGCCCTTTTGGGCCTGAGTTGGAGCAGGTAGGCGGTACGGGCAGAGTAACGCCTCCAGCTGGTCTGGATGCGCACAGCCGCTGCCTGATGCCCCCTGTTGCCTTTGTAGCGCTGGCCGGGCTGACACATCAGATCCCATACCTCATCCCTGTTCTCCAACACCGAGAGCAGCTTCTCCACATGGGCGCACCGGCCCCTGCTGCCTCTCCAGTTGAGCTCACTGCTCTGCACGCAAGCAGCCAATCGCTCCCCGCACACCCGCGCCAATGGCACCGCAAAGTCCAGTAGCATCCGCTGCAGCTGGTCCAGAACCTCCACAATTGCAACCCAGCACAGACAGTACTGCTTTTTAAACCTACAGTAGTCAGGAGCATCCGGGTCAATCTGACCCTCAACTATGGTGAAAGGATATTTGCTGACAGCAGCTTGCACTGGAATGCTCTAAGAAGAAAGAAATGCAATCAATAAAAAAAGGGTTAAGAAAACTAGAAATATGTCTCAATTTGCGTACTTATGCACTACTCTCTATGCCATTTAGTAGTATAAATAGTGGGCGTAGTGCATTCACACTAAACATTCCAAATACCAATACACTTCAAATACCTGGATGATGCACTGAATTAACCGGGAACAAAAAGTGTGGAATGTTTAATGCGACACTTAACACGACTCAACTGGCTATCAGACTCTGATGCTGAATGACAAAATAACCTTATAGAATTCATACACTAGACTAGGTTGAGTACATAGTGCATAGTATAAGTGCATAGTGTGTAATATGTCATTTGGGACACAACTTTTGTCTGTAACGTATAAATACGTAAATAAAAAAAACAATGAAATCCATTAACTGAATAGAAAGAAACTGTAAAAGCTTATTTTAATAAATCCGAAAGGCCACTGGCTTGCAGAGGGTGACCATTTTAAATCATTGCCCATATCTGCCCTGAAGCTATTCCTGACACATTTAATATTACATCAAGGGTAAAAGGTCACTAAACAGAAAAGGAAAATTGATTATCAGTCAGTAAGCTTTCATGACCAGATTGAATGTTTAGTATGTGTTCACAGGCAAAATACAACATAAAATAACGGTCATTTTGAGAAACTAATGATTATTAGAAGCAGAAGATACATAGTGGGAATGGAAAATGAGCGTTTTGCCAACTCAGCAAGCAGAGCACACTATATATCCTTGTCAAAAATAACTTTATGCACCTCAGTATAAATAAATAATACCTGCAGGTTAAGTGGGGTGAGTCGGGCTAGACCATGAGTCAGTACTCTGTTGTCAGAGCATACAGAAGCAGCTGAAGGAGGAGGAGTTCCCATGTTCCTGGATGTTGGACTCTCGGATGATGATCTTCCAAGAGCCATTCTGTCTCTGCTCACATCCATCTCCCGTTTACAAGCCTTTTCTGACTCATCTACCATTAACCAGATAAGAAGTACATACCACAGTCATCTGTCAAAGACTGTATGAAGTATAAAAAGTATAACAGATATAATAAAAAGTATATATAACATGCCATTTTTATTTAGTTATTTGATTGAAGCAGACAATTTCATAATATTTTAATTAATATATATATAAAAATATATACACATATATACAGTGTTCTTTAAAAAGTAACTAATTGCATTACTTAGTTACTTTTTATGAAAAGAAATGTGTTGCGTTACTTTTGCGTTTTCTCACCTGGGCTGGGCTTGCTTGTTTGTTTTTTAATAACAAAAAAAGTCCTATCCTTTTTGGCAAATGTAAAGGCCCTTTCACACCAAAAGTGAAATGAATAAGCCTCAGGCTGAAGGAAATGCAAATTCACACCTGTACAGTAGAGGGCGCAGCTCTAACAAACCTTTCAGCTGTGCTGCCATTCTGGATTACAGAAGAATAGGGCGGAGAGTTCTATGGCTGCGTCCGAAATCACATACTCTCTTGAGTAGGTACTTATCTTGAATTAGTAATTACTTCACGACCACTAAAAAAGTAGGTTCTATATAGTATGAATGTAATCTGGACATACTACATTTGCCATGTAGTCATTATCATGAGACCTACCAGCGTCAGTTGCGTCGCTTCACTGCCATTTACAAATCCTCTCCCGTGGCCTCATGGGATAGTAAAGTGTCCATCAGATGCACATTCAGAATCTCACTAGAAGAAGTAGGTCATCCGGGTACTTTTTGCCTACTCTTTTATGAATACTGTGAATTTGTACATGCTTGTTTTGTCACATACTGTTTATCGCCTACTATATAGTAGGGAAGTATGCGATTTCGGATGTAGCCTCTTACTTCAGCAATAAAAAGTAATTTTTCCTTATTAGTATCTGGTTGAATTGGATCATCAAAGGTAAGCAGCGAGGACATTGATTAATAAAGTGAGATTAAATGCATAAAGTATACTTGTGTAATTTAACGTTTAATTATTGCAGGTTTGCGTAACATTACGAGTTTGCATTTCACTGTTTTTATTGATTTTGAGTAATGAAACTGTTTTTGTGTAAGTGAGATGAGTAAATAATGCTCACAACTACATAACTACTGTAAAATGTTTACACAACAGATTTGAAAAACAAAGTAACTTGCGTTACTAATTTGAAAAAGTAACCTACTGTATATTTTGCTGTAAATTTATAAGTAATGCACTACTTTACTAGTTACATGAAAATGGGAATCTGATTATGTAACTCAAGTTACTTGTAATACGTAACCGCCAACATTGTGTATGTTTCAAAAAGTACTAAACGCATTACTGACACTTAAAGCTACACTGTAAGATTTTCTCCCATCTAGCGGTAAAATTGTATATGACTACCAACTGAATATTACTTTCTAGCCCCTCCCATTCCGAGGGTGTTTTACAGTAACTCCTATGGTGTTCGTATTATTCCAGTCGCGAGTAATTCGTGAGTCGCATTCATCATGATGCCACTGAGTGTAAAAGCGCAAAAGGGCGAAGCTTGAATTTCCAGGTATGTCCCTCTTTGGCTAATGTATTTTCAAGATGGAGGCGCAACATGGCTGCCGCCATTCGAGCGACTCGCTCGTATGTATTCTGAATGGCAGATTCTACGCTTACGAGAATACTTGATTAGTTGGTGGAAGTAATTACACATGAATGTGCACATATAATTTTGAAAGAACAAAGTGTTTTTTGCTAAGATTCAACTTAAAAAAATAGACAGTGTAGCTTTAAAACAAGATATCACAGATATCACAATCAAATGTTAATTGAACAAAACTTTATTTTTGTTATTTTTGTCCCCTAAATGAATTCAGTTTACTCTCCCTATAAATGTAGGTTGTGGGAATCCAATACACAAAAAAGCAGATTTTTTGGATACATACAAATTGACCTTCTAACTTTAAATGTAGGCCGCAAGTGTGTAATGACATTATGGAAATAGACTGACCCGTCTTACTTTGGCCACTGTCCTCTCTCTGGAGCACATGGACAGCTTTGGGCTGTGGTGGAGTTTGCACTGAAGAGAGGTCAGCTGCAGAGGGTTGCAGCGCTGAAATGCATGACAAACCAAGTCTCATTAAAATCTGCAGAGAGGATCTGTACACAAAATATTTCAGCGTTTTATTTTGACTGCAACACATTACTCATGAAGACAAAAAGGGCACAAACAAACAAATCTAGGCATATATACACTACCATTCGAAAGTTTGGGTTCAGTAAGATTTTTTTTTTTTAAAGGAAGTAGTACTTTTATTCAGCAAGGCCATATTAAATTGATCAAAATGAACAGTACAGACATTTTTACATGTTACCAAAAAAAAAAAGTATATTTCAAATAAATGCTGTTCTTTTAAACTTTTATTCATCAAAGAATCCTGAAAAAAAAAAATGGTTTGAACAAAAATATTACACGGTTTTTAACAATAATAATAAGAAATATTTCTTGAGCACCTAATCAGCGTATTAGAATGATTAATGAAGTAATGACTCCTTAACCATTAAAGGAATAAACTACATTTTAAAATATATTAAAATAGAAAACAGTTTTTTTTTGTTCTAATAATACTTCACAATATTACTGTTTTTACTATATTTTTGATCAAATAATTTTAGCTTTGGTGAGCTTAAAAGACCTCGTTCAAAAACCTTTAAAAATCTTACTGACTCCAAACTCTTGAACAGTAGTGTTTATAATGTATGAAGAAATATCAGTTGTTCCAAGAAGTTTATACCTGCATTGGTGTGCTCGCATTCGGGTAGTGATTTGGGGTGCAGTTGTTTGGTCAGACCTCCATGTGTTGCAGCGAAATTCCCTAAAGCGGGACCAGTGACCACTCTTTGAGTCCCAACCTAGAATAACCAAGGCAAGCACATTTCCATTACATAAATACACACTATACTCTTTCTAACCCTTGTGGTTCACCTAAGATGGAATATAGTTATTTTAAAGAGCTACTTTACCCAGAAAATCTGTTATGGTTTATTTCACTGTACTTGATGCTTTAAATTCCTAATTTAGCATTCAAATCTCATCTGGATATTTAAATTTGTTGTGTTACAATCAGTCAAGGCAAACATGGTCACCATTCACTTTCATCAACAGAATTAACCCTTTAAGCTCGGATGAACCAGTAAGGGAATGTCTTCAAAAGGCAATAAAACATTGTCCAAATATGGCGGAATTACCGAGCCTCGAATGATAGCTCTGTGGTCAAAGGTCAGAGGTATTGAAAGTGACAGAACAATGGGTATTAACCTACTGCCCCGTCTCACTGGGCCAAAAAGACCTGCCTGCAGGCTCTAAAGCCACCATTCACCCAATACTAGAAGAAGAGAGAGGGAACATACTTCGCTCAGTAACTTGCTCATGGAGAATGCTATTAGCTTCGGGTCACCGATCTGATTTTTCCCTCCAAACAAAACTTTGTTGTAAAAGGCTGAGAGACGACTATCCATTAATCAGGCTGGTGGCAGCTTGTAGATGTCAAGAAATATGGTTTCTCTTTCTCTCTGTTCCGTTGGCTGTTGCGAATCACAAGTGCGTGCACATTTGCGAGAGAGAGCGCGGTGATGTTGTGTGATTACAACCAGCAGATTTTCTGCATTCATTAAAATAAAGCTGGAGCTAAAATACAGGCAGTTAATGACATTGTAAACTGGCCAATAAGCCCCTTCCCTGAAGCAATCAATCACATGCTGGCAATGCTTTCTGGATACTTTGAGCACAGCTCGGTTTATTTGCCTCGCACCTTCTCTCAATTGAACAGCTGTTTGAAATCTTCTAGAATTAAATTCCATCAGAGCAATGCCTAAAATGCTCATACCTCCTCTCATTATCATATAATAGTTCATAAATCAAATGAAAGTCAAGCTCCACATTCCACAATAAAATGGATGTACTGCAACAATTAGGATTTTCGCAATAGTCATAAAGCGACTAATATAATTCACCATTAATTTTTATAATCCATTTTGATAAAAACAAGCACCAGAAGTCACAAATTACTCCCGAAGACACAAAACGCCCAATAAAAACGTGTTATCTACCGACAATTTATAGCCAATTAAAAGCCAGATAAACTTTTTTGGTGTACAAAAAAATAAATGCAACGAGTAGGACGTGCATTAATCATAGCACACAAAACAGCATTAAAGAACAAGGTCGGTCACATTGCCGAAAAACATATAATGGAGAGCACACTGTGAGTTTGTCAAGTTGTGGGCACATGCCAGACACAGCCCTTCTGTACTCTCCTCGTCCTGCTGTTCCGGATTCTCCCCCTGATGTTCTCTGGCCTGTCTGTTGTCACACCACTGAGCTCTCTGACAAACCACGAGCACCAGCCAGGTGTTTGGAGTGGTTTTAAGGCTTGCAGCTGTTTAATGGTACAAGGGGACATTTAAAAAAAAAGAAAAAAGTGGGAGCTCCTTTGGAGCCTCAGCGGAGAACTAGCCGACAGCATAGAGGTATTGACGCAGCAGGCAGAGCGCCAGTTGGGTAAGCCACGGCTGTCTTATTGGCATGCGGGAACAGGTACCAGTGCCTGTCCTGAGACAGCTGTAAAGCAGCAGCCCATACAACTGCAATCAGGCGGTGGCCGTCCTCAGAAGAATGCTGATGTGCCGCAATCTGCGTCTGTCTGCTTTCGGCAGCCAAGTCTCATACCTTCTTCTCAACAACATGACAGCCTCCTCACGAGTGACAGGCAGAGGATGCAGGAGATAGAGGAAGAACCGCAGCGGAAAGCAGAAGGGGGGGGGGGGGAACAGAGCACCAAAACAAATGGTGACCTTTCGAAAGATTAATTTGTTTACCAACAGACAGATTTAGCTGTCACTGCCAAACCAGGTGACCTTCAAATCCGCATCTCCTGTTTGAAAGCAAAGTGACTGGAGTCATCTATTATTACACGCCAGTCACATCATTTCTTTTCGTGAGGCTCATGTGACAGACGCTGGTGTTAAGGCAAAAGTCAACGCTGGCCACCATATAATCAACACTATCAATAATGAACATAACAGAACATATTCTGAGAAGTGTTTTTTTTTTCTGTACAATGTCAATGGTCACAAAAATCTATATTCTTCAAAATATCTTCTTTTGTGTTCCGCAGAAGAAAAAAAGTCAAACAGGTTTGGAACAACATTAAAGTGAGTAAATTATGACAGAATTTTCTTTTTTGGTTGACCTGTCACTTTAATAGACCTTTTTAAATAATAAAAGAAAGAAATAGAATCATTCCTGTCCGAAACTCACACTGGCCCCGTTTCTCTTGTGCAGGTGAGGAAACTGAATCCCATAATTTTGTTGCATGATCTCCTTGTTCTTTGGGTGACAGGGGTTATTGAGGAGACGCATGATAAATGCTGACTTGTGCTGTGTGGGAGATAGAAATAAAGAGTACAGAATACAGATATTTTTTGGCTTAACAAATGTCATGAATAAGTGTAAAGATGGAAACCTTTTCCCCAGGTGATGGACCAGAAATCTGGATTTTCTGAGGACGTGCATTAGGTATTGTCTCGTATGATGGTTGCCTAGAAAAATGTTAGACAGATATTTTAGATTTAATACAATTTTACATTATGCAATTGAAATATTTCTGTTGTTGTAGATTTTTTATTAAATTATATTCGTATAAGAGTTTTTTAAAAATACCATTTAACAGGTTTGGCATGGGCAATCTTCTTTTCAGGCTCTTCAATACAAGGTAGAGTCAAAACCTGATTATTGATAGTTTTCAGATAATCCTCTGCATGCCTCTATGAATCAATAAACAGATGTCATATTATACAGTACATTATTCTTCCATGCTTCACATATACAAAGTTTCGTCATGAAACTCTAGCGCCCGGTTTCACAGACAGGGTTTAGACTAAGCCAGGATTAGGCCTTAGTTCAGTTAGAGTATTTAAGTGGCTTTTATAAATGTTCCTTAGAAAAAAACATTACTGATGTGCATCTTGAGACAAAACAATGACACACTGACATATTTGAAGATATGTCAGTGCAAGTTGCTTTCAGTTAAAACAGCTCAAATATGCATTTTAGAATGGGACTAGGCTTAAGCCTTGTCTGTGAAATGGGGTAGATGCCGCAGGCTGATAGGTCATTGACTCAATTTGTTAGTGATCACATCGTTATCTGCATAGCACAGCTGATTGGTCACTGTGGCATCAGCAGCCAATGAATTTGCAGCTCAACCATCAAATTGTTTGCTGTTAGCATTCAGTAGCAGTGTGCTTTCAGAAACCCTCCACCTTCCCCAGCTCCACCTGTATAGAACTGCTACAGGGGTTAATTCATGTAGGTTATATGTGCTGCAGCAGCAGAATGTCTGAAAATGTATTGGCAGTAGCAAGTCTCAGGTAGGTACTTGCTCTGCAGCAGCAGCGTAGCAGATCTATTCCACCTAGACCAAATACATTAACAATGCCACATCCATTACCATGCCAATCTCTCCAAGAGTTGTCACGACAGAACCACATTCAGAGGTGGACAAAGTACACAACTTCCTTACTTGAGTTAAAGTACAGATAACTACTGGTCAAATATTACTCCATTACAAGTAAAAGTTGTAAAGACTGATTTTTACTTAAGTAAAAGTACAGAAGTACTTGTTTTTAAAAGTACTTAAGTATCAAAAGTAGCCTAAATGTCAATGCATTGTTCTATTATTGTTGCATTGTTGTATGTAATACTTTATGCCTCTGAATCTATGCCTGCCTACCCTCATATCAATATTGGATTTATTTCTAGAACACAGTTCCAGTAGTGGGATTGAATGTGAGATTGAATAAGTGTACTCAATAACATCCACAATGGTTTCGGACACCCAAATTGTTGTTCCTTCAAATATTGCCTTATTTAAAGTTTTTGGGCTTTTAGTATGAATATGTTAGCCTTACTGTTATAAGCTAGTGTGCTCCAAAACAATGACAAAATTTCTCCAACGTTGGACAACGTTGGACAGACGAGACGACGTATTGTGGTTGAAAAGTAAAATCGTGTTGACGTCAGAAACCAACATCAGTCGGGTTCTAACGTTTTAAGTGGCCAAGTGGTTAAGTGGTTCTAACGCTTTCATTTCCAACCAAAATCATCCCCTGACTACGTTACTATTTTCTACTCAAGGACCTTGACAGAAATGTAGTGGAGTAAAAAGTACGATATTTGTCTTTCAAATGTAGTGAAGTTAAAGTAAAATGTTTCCAGAAAAAAATGATACTCAACAAGTAAAGTACAGATACTCAAAAAGTGTACTTTTTTGTAAAAAGTACAGTACTCAAGTAAATGAACTTTGTTACTGTTCATCTTGCAGCCCCTGGCTTGTAATATTCATGCAACCAAACATACACATATCATATGTGTATGTTTGGTTGCATGAATATTACAAGCCAGGGGCTGCAAGATGACCTAAATAGATTTCAATTTGGTTAAAATAAAATAATAAAAAAGTTGTATTTATTTATTTTGCAATTTTATAAACTCCCCACTCTTTGCACACTGCCCCCTACGGCAATACAAACATTTGGTCACGTAGCCTATGCTGTGTATTTAGGACATATACAGACCTCAACTATACAGATATATTCTGGTCAAGTTGTCATAAAGTCGTGATTTATTTACCCTTATTCCATCTTCTGTCCTGCTAATGGCTGTATCCAGAGCTTGAATGTCCAAAACTTCCCCGTTCTGTTGCACAGTCATTCGAACAAGATTCTTTTTTAGTTGTCTCAAATCATCCTGCACCTAACACACGAGAAAATCCACAAGAATAGTCTTACAAACGTAACTATGTCATAAGCAATTATTATGTAATAATGTAACTAACGTTAGCATAGTTTCGTATATTTAACACTTAAACAGCTGTCAGACGTCTTGTTACATACCTGTAGTAAAATATGCCCAACTTCATCCTTATTTTTAAGCACGTCGGCCATTTCTCAACTAAATAACTCTTTTGGGTTTTCAAGACACATGTAAGTAAAGTTACAAGTCTTAATATTTTTCTAAACAAAGGTCTGGTCGTAACTATGACAACACGACGCTCTGTGAGAAACACGCGCAGTAAGTATTAATATTTTTATTATTACCATTTCATTATTAAGTCGTATGTATCACCGACTGACTTAAGCTATTTCTAAACCTATTCATTGAAAAGTCGCTTTGTTATAACTATAAAAGTAAACTTTAGATTTTCTATTCCACACACGACACGCGCAGACACGGAAGTAAGTTGAGGTTAGAGGTGAAAGGTTTCCTGAGGAGGTTGACAGCTGTTGCTAACGTGCTAACTTTCATTTGGAGCTGTTTTTAAGTGTCTACACGCATAAAATGGCAGATGATCAAGGAGATGAAGTACCTACTCTGCCGTCTATCTTAGTCACAAGTTGTGATTCCAGCTTTAAAGAAGAGGAGCTCATTAGACGTGAGTACAAGGGGGAAATGTATCCTAGAGTCGTTAGCCTCGCAGCTATGCTAACGTTAGCTGTCAACAAGAAACATCCATCGTAGTGTCTTTAATTGCTAACGCGATAATAACTGTGTAATTATCAATTGCATAAAATGTATTGTGCATTAATGTATTGTGTAACTATAGCATAAAGCAGTATTTTTTGTAGAGATTACCCAACTGTCTACATCTACATCTGCTCGTTTCATGTAACATGCAGTGTTTCATTAAAGTCAAATTTCTTTCTTCACACGTTTGTCTGTCATATTGGTTTTCTACAAATACCTTGTTCTTAGAGTATTGATACAACGTGATATAACGGGACAATATGTGTGAATAATTTCTGGTATTTACTAATATTCTTGATAAAGTGATACACTATTTAATACGTGTGCAATATATAGCATGACAAACATACATTAATATGTTACATATATTAATTTGTTAACACTGTACATGTATAAAATCCTGTAAAATTGGGTGATTAAGGTGTATTCTTGTCTTTGATGTTTATAATCTTTATTCTAATAATAATGATCTATCTATCTATCTATCTATAAGTTAGTGCTTACTTTTAGTACATTTAAAAAAAAAAAAAGTGGTGATTCTTTATATCTAGTGTTTTTCTGTTTTTGTTTTTGTCCAGCAGACGGCAGTGTTGGGTTTAATTTTTAAATTATAGCTTATTTTAGTGGTTGTTTTCACTGCCAGTGTTTTTTGAATTCATGTCATATAGGCTACACACTTGCCCAATAACAATTTTGCTTGTATTTATTCCAGAGATATTGGGCTCAGAATCACTGCCACAAGCTTCCAAAATAGAGGAAAGAGTTTCTTGGTTTCCATGGACAATTAACAACAAATACTACACAGCAAACGTCAGTCTATGTGTTGTTTCAAGTAAATTCGAGATGAATGCAGAGGTTGCCCGGTCTATGCAAGCATTCATCGTTTATTTTGACAGCAAAACTGTGAGTGATGGACAATTAGACGTATTGATCATTTGACGATTTCGCCATTTTATGCATGTGCCCTTGATTCACCTCTTTATGTATTTCAGAAAGACGCCCTTAATAATGTCAACTCCTGGTTATCAGTAGTGGAGGAACTGGCTCCAGAAGTGCTGATCCTAGTGTGTGACCATGTGTGTGACAGCGGTGAGTGTGTTTTGGTATCTTTCATCATTCAGTAGGTTGTTTTTGCTAAGTTTGGTGTGAACATACCGTTGCAGGTGTTAGCAGACAGGAAGCCCAGCAATGGTGTCTGGCTCACGCATTTGAATTAGTAGAGCTCAACCCTGAAGATCTACCCGATGAAGATGGTAAGAGAGAAGACATAGTGAAGTCATGATTATGCACAAAAACGGTTTTGTTTACAGTCTTTTTTTTTACTTTGCGTCTCCCGTAGATGACTTCCCAGAGTCCACAGGAATAAAAAGAATCCTGCAGGCCCTCAATGCCAACGTGTGGTCCAGTGTCGAGATGAAAGATGGTGAGATTGTACCAATGTCAAGTCACCTTTATTGTTATAGCATTTTATACAATTTATTTTAAAGCAGCTTCACAGTAATAACAGGAAAGTAACAGAATGTATTGCTATAAAGCAGCTCACATTATTCAGCTCAATTTAGTTCAATAACTGTGTAAAGATCATTCATTATGAAATACCAATGCCATCTGCAACAAACCATATTCACAGGTTCATTCTAAGAGATGTTAATTAACTTTTCTTTTAATCATCATTTATTCCCCTCAGTACATAATCAGGGATTTGGGCTAATGAGCAGCCTGGTGGCCTCTCATCACAACAACCCACGGCCCAGTCAAGAGACACTGGTTAGTCTTTTCTCACTTTCTACTATTTAAAACATGTAGATGAACATTATTTAGCTTTGTCTGGGTATGCTAGAGTCTCAAATGGGATAGTTTGCCCAAAAATGAACATGCTGTCATCATTTACTCACCCTCAAGTTGTTCTAAACCTGTATGAGTTTCTTTCTTCTGCTGAACACAAAAGAAGATATTTTGAAGAATGTTGGTAACCAAACAGTTGATGGACCCCATTGGCTTCCATAGGTTTTTTTTTTCACCCAATTGATGTCAATGGTGTCCATCAACTGTTTGGTTACCAACATTCTTCAAAATATCTTCTTTTCAGTAAAAGAAAGAAATTCATACAGGTCTGGAAAAACTTAAGGGTGAGTAAAGGATGACAGCATGTTCATTTTTGGGTGAACTATCGCTTTAAGGTCATCTCGTTGTAACAGGCTGTTTTTTCCCTGTTATTAGTCCTCTCATTCCCCATCCAACAGCACAGATGAAGACACTGAGAGCCAGAGAGCAGAGAATAACCAGAATAATACAGTGGACACAGTAGTTGGTATGTATTTTTTATATTTTGTAGGTAAATTAATGGTACAATACCATAAAAAGTACAAATGGAACAAGCTATTTTTATATATATATATTTGAATGTAATTCTGTTCAGTGTTTAATGAAATATTTGCCAATCTGTCACAGATCCCATGATTGACATAGATATCCAAGAGTTGGCTAATCTAACAGCTGGGGATGCAGATGTGGAGAATTTTGAACGACTCTTTACAAAATTGAAAGAGATGAAAGGTTAAAAGGACTTATTTATACACCACTGTTCAAAAGTTTGGGATCAGTAAGATTTTTAGAGAAGTCTCTTATGCTCACCAAGGCTGCAATTATTTAATCAAAAATACAGTAAAACAGCAATATTGTGAAATATTATTACAATTTAAAATAACTGTTTGCTATTTTAATATGTTTAGCAATATAATGTATTCATGTAAATGGTACTCTAGTCTGATTTGGTGCTTAAGAAGCATTTTTTTAAATTATTATTATTGTCAATGTTGTAATTTTTTATACAATTCAATTTGTCCTTGCTAAATAAAAGTATTAATTTCTTTAAAAAAACAAAAACAACTTGCTGATCTCAAATTGTGTGTATATGTTACCAGCAAAGTGTGAAATCCCGGTATTGTATAGAATGCCTAGGCAATGTATAGAATGCCTGATGGTTTTTGGCAAAAATACATTACCTAATTCTATACATTACCTAGGCATTCTATAGAATGTTGGATTACACACTTTGCCGGTAACATATATATATATATATATGTTTGTGTGTGTGTGTGTGTGTGTGTGTGTGTGTGTGTGTATATATATATATATATATATATATATATATATATATATATATATACATACATACATATATAATTGTGTTTTTTTTTACAAATAGTATAGTATTCACTATTCTTAAATTTCTTTTAGACAAGGCCTCTTCGTTGCCACATGAACAGAGGAAAGTGCATGCAGAGAAGGTAGTATTCTCTAATTAACACTAATGTTAATACTTTTTCGAATCCAAAACTTGAACTAACAGTAGATTTACCCGCAATCAGGTTGCTAAAGCATTCTGGATGGCTATTGGTGGAGACCAGGATGAGATTGAGGGCCTGTCATCAGGGGAGGAGAGTTAATGCCTAAGTTACTCTTAACCAGCTTCCACTGTTGATACTCATCCAACCCTTCGAACCCCATCATCCCAAATCTGCTCAGCCCAGCCCAGTCCTGTCCCGCCCGAGAAACCAAGATCCAGCATGAGGAACATACAAGAATGCGAGCAAAAACAGCAACTGAGATTTTCTGCTGTTACTATAATATAAACTTCCAACACCTCAATCAGGCAGCACAGAGTCATTATGGGCTTTTGGCTTTAAACATTGTAATCGCAGAGCCATCGAATGGGTTGCAGGGGGCAAGATTATTATCTTGTCTGCTCTCTGGTGGTTTCAGTGCAAGCCACATGCAAGGATGAAGCCCATGGTTCTGTCAAGAGTTGTAAATCATATGACAGATGAGCTGACAGAAATGGATTGTTTTTAAACTTATTTTTCCTTATGTTCTTGATACAAGTCACAATTACGGACTATGCTTGAGCATGTCATTAGCTCTTCATCAATTAAAAGAATCATCTGTCGAATCAATTTAGATGTTCTTTTGTTTTGTTTAAAAATAGATTTGACGTGAAATAAAACAATTTCTTTACAAAAGAAAGGCAGTGCAAAAACTGATGCTCTTAAAACATTTTATTATTAAAACGTACATAAAAGTCAATATAACAGTGAATGCAAGAAAAGCAAAGTCTTCGTGAGTGTACGTTACAGAAAAGCAAAGGGGAAATTCAGGGAAAACAAGAATTAAGCACCAGTTTAAGAATATGAATGAATTAACTGACATTATTAGTCAAAGAATGTTGTATTTGCTTCCAAATCAAGAGGAATAAGCAATATTCCAGCAATAATGACAAATCTAAATAATATTGCCAGTCCATTGTGTGCTTTGGCCCTGTTAGTCACAGATGAAGAGCCGGCAAGATTCAGAGCAAAAAACACAGCCTAAGGGAACTAAACACAAGCATCAGTTGTCCCATGAAATATCCATTTGATTTTCAAAATCAAGGCAAAGATTGTCAGGATTTTCACGAGCAATGATTCAGTGCTTATTCCTCGAGAAAGCAGAATAAAATGAGAAACACTTACGGACTGCTGATTTCGGACCATGCATTGAGTTGGATGTTAAATGTCGATACTAACAAATTCAGGGATTAAATAACCTAAAAAGCAAAGTGTACACATAAAAATCTAGCCATTTACACTATTCTCTTGTGAAATCAATCTTTATGTAAAAATAATAGCTTTCCAAGAGCTGCCAGCAGTACTTGCCCTCCATTTTGTTTTCTCTGGAAAAAAAACAAGCCTCTAAATACAATAGGCATTTTTTTACCCTCTCAAAAATCACTGTAAAATAGTGTAGTATGTAGAGATATGAAATGCTGTAATTTGTTAGATGACTTCATGAGCTCAAAAATCAGTTTAATGGATTGACAGTCCTGAGTCTAACACATCTCTTTCACGCACACACACAAGAGAATCGATGAAAGGACAATGAAATCAAGTGAATGTTTGAAAGAGAAATGTGATGAATAACGGTGTGGTCAGATTTTTGCATGCAAAATCCAGTCATTTTGATATGAAATCCACACGATTGGGAATTTGCGAAAGATTTCCCTACAGGTTCCAGTTGGTCACATGGCTTCGCCTGTGAAAGTGACTTCTGTGTGAGCAGTGCTTCATACATTTACATTTATCAGACATTTTTAATACAATGGACCAGTAAAATCTTAATAGCATTTTTACCCCCAAATTTTAGCACAAATGTGACCACACCTAAAGGGTGTCCATCTTTCTTCAAATCCATGTATAATATGACAGTGATGACCTGCAGATCTGAGTGATAAATACTTTACTACACAATCTTAATTACAATACTCTAGGGCAGCAGTAAAAATATACTTTCGCGATCTCCATTCGGTTTATTATGCAAAAATACTTTTTACAAAAATGTCTTTGCTGAGCAAAATTCAAATGGTAACCAAGTTCAAGAAAGATGGCACTATTAGCATTTGTCGTTGACAAATTCCCAATACTATTTTCTTGTTCACGGCGTCATTGGGTTGTAAAAACAAGTGCTATTCATAATCGAGGCAAAGTAACTTTATATAATTTTTACACTCAGAAGTATAACCTGGTCGACCGTGTGCATTTGAGACAGACAGCAATCGCAATTACATTGCATTGTCCTGTCCAGTGCAGTGCAATTTACTTGAGCACAACTACACACAAACAACTAGACAAAGACATACTGTAACAATTCACACAAGACCCCTTCACTGAAGGTGGTGGAAACCAAACACACTTCTCTTGTCTAGTTCTGCACTAAGTCGCCAGAAATGTCTACCACGCCCCCTATGAGGACGTTTATGATTTTGAGCAATCATATTACGAGCCCATGATTCTAATACCTTAAGATCAAATTAAATGCGTGATACACTTCTTGATAAAAACAAAAAATGACAGAATCATCATTTCATTATCACATTTAAATTCACAATGAGGAAAACGCCTCATTTTAAACTCATCACACCGAGGAAATATAATCCGTGTTCCATGAGTGTCATAGTTCAAAGTGCTTCAACTGTACGTGTCCGTTTTTGCCCACAGCAAAACACTGGGATCTGTAATTGATAAAGTGAAACTGAGGAGTCCAGCGGGTGTTTTCTGCCCCGTCCTTGATTTCGCGCTGTTTGTTTGCTTGGCATTAAGCAGCAATTGAGGGTGGGTCCTGGATGTCATTAAATGGTTACGGGCTGAGGGTTCGTCCTATGACACGCTTGAGCAGCGGAGGTTTGGAGAGCCCATCTGAGTGAGCACCTTGTCCAGCCATTGCAGGGGGCCGTTGAGATGCAGCTCTATCCAGCAGGGGGTGCTGGTCACCGTCTGCCTCCTGCAGGAAGGAGAATCTGGGTCAGTAATGTGCTTCCAAGCCTGCCAAGCATTTTTAACACACTACAGAGCAGCTCGGAATAGCCGTTTTACATAATCAAGGGCAACCATTAGCTTTTTGTGCGCTACTGTCACAGAAATAAAGTGATTAAATGCCATTTGTGTGTGTGTGTGTGCGTTTACTGTTTTATTCAGCATTTACGTGTACAGAGCAATTTTTAAAAAGTGATGCAGATATGAACAACAGATTCAGATAATCTCTAAGCCGGTTCTACGTTTGCATAAGAAAATTACATTTTAATTCATACACACATACACAAACAAAATATACAATAATATCTTATAATTTTAATACATTTTCAAATAGAGTTTATTCCTGTGACTGCAAAGATTTATTTTCAGCATCATTACGCCAGTCTTCAGAGTCACATGATCTTTCAGAAATCCTTCTAATATGCTGATTTCTTGCTCAAGAAACATTTCCTATTATTATAAATGTTGAAACAGATGTGCTGCTTAATATTTATGTGGAAACCATGATAACATTTCTTTCAGGATTTTTGGAGTATAGAGTTTAGAAGCTTCTAGAGAACAAGCATTTATTTGAAGTAGAAATCTTTTGTAATTAAGGTTAGGTAATATTTAAAATATCTTCACTGTCATTTTGATGAATTTAATGATAAAACAGAATAAAATTTCATTTTTTTCATTTTCATTTCTATAAAAAACATATTGACTCCAAACTGTTGAACGGTAGAGTATATATAATTTGTGTGAGTGAGTGAGTGTGAGAGTGAGTGTGAGAGTGTGAGTGTGTGTGTACCTGTATTCCGCCCCCCAGCCTTTCACAAAACTCATTCGAATGGTGCACATGCGGGTTAGCTGGTACACGGCCTCGAATCCCTGATTCACTGATTGGGCCAATAGAGCTGCAAATTCCTGATTATTGAAGATCTTCAGATTACAGCCTGAGAGGAAGCAAAAAACACACACAAGTATGTATGCTTGAGTGCTTCTATGAAACATAATGAGGAAGTCTGAAACTAGAACATGCCTGAGTGACTCATAGGATGTATATATACACAGCTGCACATTCATCCAATCCCAGCGTACAGGACTGACTCACCTGGAGGAATCTTACACACTGTGGCGGGGTGCCAGCCATACCGCTGGTTACAGTTGGGACTCTGGACGAAAATAGCACTGTCGCTCAGACATTCAGCAAACACCTCACCGCCGATGTAATACAAACGCACGCCTCGGCCTGGGGAAAGGTCATGAAGTTTATGAGCAAAACCAAATTCGGTTCATTTCAGAAACTCTAATCAGTATTTTTTTAATAAATGTACCGATGTGTCTGCGAGTCAGCTCCACGGCTGCGTTGCGGTTGACGTTGGACAGCAGGCCCAGGCAGAAGCGCTCTGCGTTAGACGGGTCCGTAAAGCCATCCACGGTCAGAGACGGTTGCGAGGCGTGGAAGGTCTCGCCCACGCGCTGGTTCAGCTCGTAGTAGGAAATCGAGCACCAAAATGCGGATTCGCAATATGTTACCGGCTGCAGATCTAAAAAACACAAATATATGGGCATGAGAGAGGATCAGAGAAACAAAACAAGTGCAGAACAAAGTGTGAAACAACAGGAAAGGCACTGGACTTTGGGTTCTGGTGTAAAATCAGTGTGTAGTGGTCACACTGTTGACAGAATGTGGCCCTTTGAAAACAGCAGGCTGCTCATGTGGAATTGGTTATTTGTTATTTTTATTACAGGGCCCTCCTGGTGTCTCACTGCAGAGGTAGAACAACCCAGCGACAGGATATTATTATTATTACATTATCCTGGGCTGACTGAGAGGACAGAAACAAAGGCTTCTTTTATATGAGGTTTCCTTTTGGGACACAGGGTTCCCTAACTATTACACACAAGACTCCATTCAGGGATGGGTTGACTGTTAGCTTTGTAAATATATCTATATTCATTTTTAAAATAGTTAAATATATGTTTTGTGAGAAATCTTTGTAATAGCAAAATAAGTGTTATTTAGATTATTCAATCATTTAAATAACTAGCTATTTATCCTATTTACTGTATATACATTGATATGTATAGGATATATAAAGTATTTTTTTTATTATACTTTTATTCATCAAGGACATATTACATTGATTAAACGTGACAGTAAAGACATTTATAATAATTCAAAAGATTTCTATTCCAAATAAATGCTGGTCTTTTGATTGAACCTTCTATTTATCAAATAATCCTAAAAAAGTATATCATGGGAAAAATTGTTATTATGGTTTCAATAACAAAAACATTATGCAGCTGTTTTCAACACTGATAATAATAATATTAATAATAATAAATGTTTCTTGAGCAGCAAATCAACACATTTTGAAGGATCATGTGACACTGAAGACTGCGACTGCTGAAAATTCAGCTTTGACATCACAGGAATAAATTAGCCTACATTTTAAAGTGTACTAAAACACTAGAAAACTGTTATTTTCAGTTTGATAATATTTAGCAATATAACTTTTCTTACTGAATTTTTGATTAAATAAATGCAGATTTAGAGAGCCAGACTTCTTTCAAAATCGTATTTTTGAAAGGTAGAATAAATCCTTCAGAAATGTATCTGACTGGTGTCTGAGAACATGTCCCTATGCCAGCACCATTACATCACTCTTCTTAATATGACTAGTTATTCAGAGAACCACCTCAACTAGTTGATTTTGAAAATATATGCACAAATCCCATTTTTATATGGCCAAATGATCCAAACCGCTAATGGGTATAAATACTATTAAAAAAAACTAAAACATTGTCTCTTTTTTTCATGCCTTGCTATTGTTAACAATTATAGACTTGCTAAATGGAGATAGTACAGGATGCTGGTGACATTACTCATCTGTTTTACCGGCAGTGACTCGTCCTAGTGTTTTCTCACGGGCTTACTGAAGCAGACTTCCGTTCTCACTAATCGCCTCACACAGGACCAGGCAGGCACACCAACGTTATGGAGATAATATGTCAGAGATAATCCAGCCAGATTAAACTCCGACTCACAGTGGGGTGGGAGTATTTACAGAAATGACTCTCCGGGGTTCCCATCGCAACAACACTTTTGAAGGAGATGATTGTTTTCATGGAACAAACCAACTACACATCCAAGGGAAAAGGTGCCGAAAGTAAAAGCCAAAGTTGCCGCCTTTTGCAACAAACGGTGCGTTTTAGATTATGGGTGGCTCATCCGTTTGGGGAAGTTCCACTCAAAAAGACTACAACTTAAAATTATACGGTTGCACTGCACATAACACTTATCCATCAGTATGACTGAATATCAATCACTTTTAATGAACATTTTTGAATAATGCAATGTATTTCACATAATACAGAGATACACTGTATACTACAGTGATATTTAACACGTCCATAATAGTGCTGCATAAATAATCGGGGGTTATTCATGGTCTGTTGTAGAATTTTGTTAATGCTTTTACACTTTTAAATGTATTTTTAATGTTCGCTGACTGTTTACAGTTTAACGGAAGTTACACCTATAAAAAAGCATCATGGGGCGAAGGAAAAAGGTGGATCAGATGGCTTCTGCAAGATTTGTTTCAAGTTTCATGTATAATTCCTAAACTAATTTTATTAATTTGACAACTTTACTATTGCTATTTTCCACATGTTAGAATAATAGTAAAGAAGGAGTAGATGTACAAACGTTTTGTAATCTATATCACTCTGACTATCTGGAAACTTACCTAGGTTGCTGTTTGCAGGAGAGACAGGGTTGGGTGAAAGATTTGGGGAACCTGAAAAATAGAATTAGAAAATTATAAACAAATATATTCAGCTCTGGTATCTAATAGCAACTGCTTGTTTTTGATCCCAGGGCTCTAACCTGTGTCCATGCTGTGGTTCATTTGGTGGTCACTGGTTTCCCCATCCTCGCTTAGGTAGCCTGGAGGAGGGGTCTCTGAAGCACAAATCAGACACAGTGTTATTAAGCACCACACATACGCCAAATATACAATATCAAGACATAATTTGGTCTCCCTGCAGAGCACAAATTTAAAGATTCAACAGTTAGTGGTGTGTTGACCATTTATTTACAGCCTTAAAGGGTTAGATATTTCTGTCATTAATTACTCACCCTCATGATGATCCGAAGATGAACAAAGGTCTTACAGGTTTGGAACGACATGAGGGTGTGAGTAATTAATGACAGAAATGTAATTTTTGGGTGAACAATCCCTTTAATTATCAATCGACATTGTCGATTGTCATGGTACCAGAGGCTGAAACTGTATCAAAGCCAAAATCGTGTGGATCCAACAATACTAGTTGCAGAATTAAATAATGAAAGGGTGAAAGCTCTCTTTGTAGCACGAGCTTGGCTTTATGAAGAACTTTACTCAAATGCCACAATGAAAATGTGTCCTATAGTGAGAAGGTCTGCCTGGAAAAAAAATATTTTCCTCAAGTCATGTGAAACACTTAACACCAATAGTCTTGAGCCTCAATATGATGTTACCAGTCATGAGATCAGAACTTTGATCTCTCCTTGTCTTATTCTCTTTTACCAACTTCATTAAGACGCCAGACTAAATGCTTTGATTTAGACAAAACAGTTTAAACGAACAGAGACACAACAAAATCAACTCAAACAGATGTGGCTATGAGCCAGCGCGTGTGTGTGTGTGTGTGTGTGTGTGTGTGTGTGTGTGTGTGTTAGAGTGAGTAATGCCTGTTGTGTAGTCCTGAGGGCATGTCTGGGTGAAAGTTAATGTGTGATTTTTAGAGAGAAAACAGAAAACATGTTTGTCACCCGGTATATAGTTGCTCGGAGGCTCAATGCCCGCTGGGAATATGGTGTTCTCAGGGATGGAGTAATCATCCAGCGGAGGGAAGTCTGTGGGGATCTCAGCATGCCGAGGAACCAGGACCGGAGGCAAAACTGCACACACACAAACAGAGAAAAAAAAAAAGAAAAGAATTTTTTTTTTTTATCCCAATAAATAACTCAAATTAGTTTCATATGAAAAACTGATTATGAAAGTGACCAGTCATTAAATGACTGAAACACCTTTGGGACTTACCTGGTGTCTCCACACGTTGGTAATGGTAAGGGTTCACACACACCTCGTCCTTCTTCATGTGGAAAGCAAACTCGCACAAGTCTACGGCACGCAGTTCATGGTGGGACTGCAGGTCAGGCCAACGCCACAGCCGGCAGTAGATCACATGGGGGAGGCCTTTTCTGTGAGATACCTGTAGACGGCCATCCAGAGACCTGCACATACAGTTCAGGAGACAATTAAAAACCAGTCTCATGAAAGTAACACAATAATCATTCTACCTTCTTAATACTGACAGAACACTAAACATACAACATGACTAAAAAAACAATGACTCTTATGAGCGTTTTTTTATTTTTTATTATTGGACATAAAGACACATATTACTGGTTTGAATTCATTTAATGAGTAACTTGCTCACTGAATTACTAAATTGAAGTTTTTCAGTGAGTCATTTATTAATGTCCAATTCAAACTAAAAACTGTGCAAGTAACCATTATGTTTTACTTGCAGCCCATGAAATCTAAATCAATGTAATTATGAACAGTTTATAAAAAGTGTATTTAAAAGTAAATATTCTGAACAGAGTTTTGTTGTAATAAATAGTACTCTAGTTAAAAGGGAATACTTAGAAATATGTACATGAGTCAAAATCTGCTAAGGGGTAATGGAACAACAGTTTTAAAAAGTGATTTCTCACTATTATTTACAACAGGATCTGCATTTTCAAGGGTTTAAATAAAATATATTTATTAAGAAGCAATAAAAACATAAAAACCCTTTCTTGGTATAAAATTAACTTGATTTTCAAAGTTCAATGAATTTGAAATAGCTGAACGTAACATTTTTGACAAGCCAAACATGTCAGTCTCGGAGCAACATGGAATTTATTTAAGCCACAAAATAAACCTCATTCCCTGAAATAAGTCAAATGAACTATGCAAAATGCATTTGAAAGTCTCCAGCACGTTTTATAATTATCCATGTTATAATGAACACCCCTTATGCACATTATCATGTCCGTCAAAAACTTTGGCTGGCTATTGGTTGGAATACTAGAACTAAAAGCATTGACATAACACACTCATGGCCATCAATCACTTCACTGAATACTTGCCGGCTAAGAAATAAATAATCATTACCTTACGATCCATCCGTTTTCAAATCCACATGATTTAAATATCACAACATCGATGTCTGTCAAAAAATAACGTGCACAATACGCGGTAGTATTTAGGCTACTGTTCGAGAAGCATGAGGTGCAGGGAGTACACGCATTTCCTGAAAAACCCACACTACCAGATGTTTTGACTACATCATCGCTTTCCGTGAAGAGGGAGAAAATTATGGCCTGAGCGGCTTCAGCATGATGTCTGTCCAAGACGATAACGTACGTAATACATAGCGCACGCGAGTATACATTTTTTCTTTACTTGATGAAATTGAATTGGAATGATCAGGGAACTGAGTGAAATACTTCACACTGCATTCTAAAGAGAATAAACACCAATCCAAGTTAGCGAACATCATTCAACATGTTGGTTTCACAAATTCAAAGCGATGGAATCGTTAATGAAATTATTTAGTGGAGCAGAATTTAAAAACATATTCATTGAATTCCTTAAGATTACCATCCCTATAGCAGTTGAAAATAATAGTAGTTCTGGATTTGGGTACGTTGAGTGAATAATTGCAGCGTGTTTCTGTATTTGGTTGCGTTGTGAGTATTTGCGGTGTGTTTCTATATTTTTGTGCGTTGTGAGTATTTGCGGTGTGTTTCTATATTTTTGTGCGTTGTGAGTATTTGCGGTGTGTTTCTATATTTTTGTGCGTTGTGAGTATTTACAGCGCGTTTCTGTATTTAGGTGCATTGTGAGTATTTGCAGTGGGTTTCTGTATTTGGGTGCGTTGTGAGTATTTGCAGCGCTTTTCTTTATTTTGGTGCATTGTGAGTATTTGCAGTGCATTTCTGTATTTTGGTGCGTTGTGAGTATTTGCCGCACGTTTCTGTATTTAGGTGCGTTGTGAGTATTTGCAGCGCTTTTCTGTATTTGGGTGCATTGTGAGTATTTGCAGTGCGTTTCTGTATTTGGGTGTGTTGTGTGAATATTTGTAGTGAGTTTCTGTATTCCGGTACATTGTGAGTATTTGCAGCACATGTGTTGTCAAACTGATGAAGCTGTTTTCTTTATTTGCAAGTGTTTTCTTCAGTTGCAGCGCATTGAGCTCTCTCGGCCACCGAAGCAAGGAGACGCGAGCGGCGAAAGAGGAATCAATTCATTTTTCGCGCATCTAAAACGCACCTCTCTCTGTGTGAGCGCACTTTGAGAGTGTGTGGATAACAGCGCGCATTCTCTTTCGCCTCTTCTTGCGCTTGAAAGGTTTAAAATTGTCTGAATGTGTAAATTGGTCAGACAAAACACGTGCAAATGATACATTTTCACTGATGTATGTCGAACAATTCAGTTAAAATGTTATAACCTCACTGTTTCTAAAACATAATGTGCCTGATTGCACAATGAACAACATAATTAAAGTGAAAGCCCTATAAATCTTGCCCTGTCAGTCTTTTAATAGCCTTGCAACGGGTCATTCATTTTTCGCAGAAGTCAGGATATTCAAATGGTGCAAGAGACCCTTTTAGCAGAAAATGAATCAGGCCTTATTTTCATATAGAGGGGAGAGGTCACCGGCTGTGAAAAGAGAAAGCCACAGAAAAAGCATGAATCATCCTCATGCAATTGTGGTCTATGCACACAATGGCAGCCATTGCTAATGAATTTCATCACAATAATGCATTTTCACCCTATCGGGATTATCCTAATTCTTTAAAAAGCTCAGAGGACTGACAGAAGATGAACAGAGAAAGCGAGCGAGTGAATTTAGGGAAGTATCTAGCTTGAGTTCAGAAGGAGGGGAAAGACAGCGTGGCAGAGCAGACACTGAGACGAGTGTCGGCACACTTTTCCAATGTAATGTTTACCTATTCATTCAGCTATGCACCAGCAGTGTGAATGCCAGCATTCTGCACTAGAAATGTCTGTATTTGTCAGACAGAGGAAAAATATCAACCCAGAATTTAATGTGCTGTCTATCATCTTTTACGTAATATGTTTGTGAATTTAGCTTACAGCACTTAAAAGTAGTGGTTGACTGATATGAGTTTTATAATGGTGGAAGACTATAAATAGAGAACACGAAATGACTGACACTCTACAGAATTACCTGAATAAAGAAATTATTTACATCATTTTGTTATTTTTGCTTATAGAACAAATGTAAAACAATATGTATTTAAGACTAAAAAATATGTAAATATAAAAAAAATATTAATTCTGAAAACGTAAAATTCCTAAACTACAATATTGTGCAATTAATTGGTCGGCCAATTAAAATATTTAAATCTTTAATGCTAAAAGATGGATTTAAAGGGATGTTTAGCCAAAAATTGAAAATGCTTTCATTATTTAGTCACTCTTATGTCATTCCAAAATGGAATGCTGTATTTGTTTTTGTCCATGGGGCACAAAAGGAGAAAAATTGAAAAATCTTCACACACATGTTCTTTTCCATAAAACAAAAGCTCATAGGTGACCACATCTATCAAGCTCTAGGAATTACAACAAATACTATGCACGACCATCACAAGTCCTCAGAAGCAATATTCTGTTTTTGTGTAAAATTTCACTGTCACTGCAAATCTTGCCCTCAACTATAGCTTTAAAATATGGAGCTTTTCAATGGATTGCATCAGGTTGGATGCCAATTACATCATTTAACCACATTGGAGTCGAGAACTAGAGAAGGGAAGATTTTAAATAAGGATATTTGGATCATGACTGTCACTATGAAGCTGCCTGATTATTTTTCAAAAATTATCTTTTTATGTATCGCAGGAAAAATAACAACACGCCTGTTTTGGGTGAACTATTCCTTTAATATTGCTCTTTAAACATCTACACCAATAGCACATTTAAAGAAATAAGTCAGCCAACTGCATATGCCTTGTAGGCAACATCAGACAAGGCACAACAAGCTGTTGACCAGACCCTCTTCGAGTTTGCAACCTGACAAAGAGAAGACAGATTATCATGTTGTCTGGCTTAGTCAATGGAGACAAAGCAAAGTCCTGGAGTCTCCCACAGTCACAACCACAGCTCAGCTGAAAACAGACACACAATTTCCATTCCTTCTTTTCAAGTCAAACTGACCTCCAGACTGACCTGAAAGTCACACACAGCAGAACTCATTCACCCTTCTGTCAAAGCCAAGAGCAGCCGTCTTTCTGTGCCACCCCCTCCAGTACACACACAGCCTCTCTAAAATCAACACTGGAGTCACACACGACAACAACATGACTAAAACCAGATATCAACATGGTAAATAAATCGGGTGTTTTAAAATAAAAAAAGGGAACCGGAGAGAGTTGAGGAGGGAAGACGGAGAGTGTGTGGCTCACCAGTAACCTCAGAGCTTCCTCTTTGAGCTGCAGTGTTTGTTGTCCCACATAGGCCTACCTCACACAAATTCACATCTGTGGAGTCACACTAAATCTATTAGTCATCATCATTGCCCCTAAAATGACCTCAATTCTAACCAGTTTTGCCACTGAATTTTAATGCTGTTGACTACTCAAAGGAAAGTGTTCCATGACTATCATTGTGCTAAATTATCTGAAAGTGAAAGATCTGAAATTACACTAATAATTTCACTTACAATTGCATTGTTGTTGTCAGTTAACACTTAGGGTTAGCAATTTCTAGCCTAGAAATCTAGACGCACCCTAGCGACAGCAAAATTTACTTTGCAGCCAGGGCAGTCTAGCAACTCTCCGTTGACTTTCGGAGCTGTAAAAACCTAAATTGGGTCAGGCCAATCACATCATGTATAGAGTAGGCGGGGCGGGCTTAACATAATGACGACAGAGTTGCAAAGGTTCCCTGCTACTTGAAAACAAAGAATGGCGGCTGCTGCTGCTTGCGAACAGTCTTTCGAATCGGCTTTGGCCGTGACTCTGGGGGACTTGGAGTTAAGTTTTTATTTGAGAAAAGAGCAAAGAACGGCACTTAAGTCATTCTTAAAAAAGGAAGATGTGTTCGTAGTTTTGCCGACCAGATTCAAAAGTTGAATCTATCAACTAACGTTAGCTCCGCTGTTGGGAAAACGCTCTGGTTGGTTGAAGCGCTGTCCTATTGCGTGCAGAGTGAATTTGAAAGACAGCCGTTTATCCCGCCCCTCGGATTGAGCCGTGTCTATGGTGAGTTGCCAGACCTAACATCTTGATGTAGGTCTGGCTTGCCAGGCTAAGCAATTTCTATCCCTATCCCATAGTATTAGGGATGCACAGAAATTTCGGGCGCCGAAAATTATCGGCCAAAAACAGCATTTTGGATTTTTGCGCTGAAAGGGAAATACGGCCAAAAAAAAAAAAAAAAACATTTATATATAATTTTCATTTCGGTGCGTCCCTACTTAGTAAAAAACTTCAAAGCTTGTCCATATAATTTGTGCTATGAAAATGAGAAAAATCCAAACTTATAATAAAAATATTACTAACAGATAGAACGATAAATAGACTGACAGACATACTAGAACGATAGATTAGAGCAAACGAACGAAAGAACGATAGATAGATAGAACAATAGAACGAAAGATAGATCAATAGATAGATAGATAGAATGATAGATAGATAGATAGATAGAGCGATATAACAATATAGATAGAACGATTGATAGATAGAACGATAGATAGAACAATAGATAGATAAGATAGAAAGAATGATAGATAGATAGAACGATAGATAGATAGAACATTAGATAGATAGATAGATAGATAGATAGATAGATAGATAGATAGATAGATAGATAGAACGATAGATATATAAATTGATAGAACGATAGATAGTCCAGTGAGTGTTTTAACATTTTATTACATGGATGTTTCAGAAAGTCATGAATTACAGACTATAGATCAGGGGTGCCCAACCCTGCTCCTACCGATCGACCGTCCTGCACAGTTCATCTCCAACCCTAATCAAACACACCTGCCTTTAATTTTCAAGCGATCCTGTCCTGAAGACGTTAATTGCTTCAGGTGTGTTTGATTAGGGTTGGAGATAAACTGTGCAGGACAGTCGATCGGCAGGAGCAGGGTTGGGCACCCCTGCTAAAGACAAACTGAGACAGCCCTATATTAAAAGACATTTTCAGCAGTTAGCATGTCTCACTTTGGTTAGTGGCTATTTGAATAAGCGAGTGGAGCAGGATGTAGCGTAACCTCAGAGAAGCCTGTGAGCAGGTGATGATTTCCTGCTCTCGATCTGTTGCACACATGTGCAGTCTTCCCTTTGCCACCCAGCTGGCCACTATTGTGTAGGGACTAGCGAGCATCAGGACCTCACAGATTGTATGTCACTGTTGAGTGTATTAAAACCAGCCTAACACCAACCTTTTACACTCAACCACAATCCAGAACAACCCACGCCCTCCACAGACCTTACACTGCATTCTTCATCTCTGAATAACCATGCCACATAGTGTGTTAAATAAACACACTCTCAGCTGTGTTTAAAGTACAGAGAAAGTCTGTCTGAGTTTGAGTATGACACATCCAGGCGAATGTTTTGAATGGTGTTTTGTGGGTATTTGCTTACAATTTACAGGAGATGTCAAAAAAAAATACCATGAGAGATGACACAGTAGTTTGGAGGTTTGCTTGACAGAGAAGAGATGCAACAGAGAAGCATACACACTTATTTCCTGTGTAGGCGCTCCTTTAAAAGGGGCAGGATGTATGTGGTCAAACTGTAGTGCCAAAATTTAACAACACAGGCGCTCATGTCAGGCACTGCACCCAAACTTCACAATCCTCCTGACACACTTTTTTGAAAGTAGCTCAAGACACTGACAATGCACATGCTGCGTAAGTGACAAGTCCTAAAGTTCAAGAGAGGTACAACAATAATGAAATTGAATATATTTCTGAATCTCACAGTGAATTTAACACCTGCCACTAGCCATATGCAGGTCATTTTTGCACAGGTGACTTGCAAGACCTGTACGTTTTCAAGTTCTGGGGTGTCAAGACTTTTGTCGAAATTGAGGTTCACTGACTTGAATGAAAACATTTGCACTTTTTTTGGCATTGTTCGGTTTTTTTGGCATTGTTTAGGCCTAATTCCAAATGTTGTGGCTAATATTTGTTTAAAAAATTGTTGCTGTATTAAAAAATACAACAAGAGTGTAAATGTAAAGTTAAAAGATCCCAAAGAGTTCACTTTCAACGCCAGCGACAACGTAAATGCGTAGAAAACCGTTAACTCTTTCCCCGCCATTGACAAAATTTTCCATCATTTATACCGCAACACTTCTCCACCATTGACGGAATTTTCCAGCAATCCATGTTTTCACTGTTACACGGTAGAAGGCGATATTAAGCATCTTCTGAAAGAATACAGAATCTCCGGATCAAAAAAGAAGCAGCAGAAACAAGTGATGCTTACGCACATCTAATACATTATCAAATTAAACAGCATCAAAACTGCCAAACGTTGCAGAATGAAATGTCGACACATGAAGAGGTACAGGATTGTGAAGCTTTGGGGGTGTTGATGGATTTGATCTACTCAATCTTTGTTTTGATCATCGTTCTGAATTTGATCCGGACACACAGTAGTCTTTGAAAAAAAAATGTTGTTGTTTTTTATTAAAAATGTTACTTTTTTTATGAATCTTACCCACATTCAAGTGTTAATAAAAATGCATTAAGCTAGAATAAACCCTAATTTGATCAGACAAAAATGTGTGCAGTGAAAAATAATAATATTAATATTGACATATTGGAATTTGTGAGAATCAGTATTTGTACACTAAAAGACATCAAACAGATTAACTAAAAGCCTCAAAGCCTTTCAGGGGCAGTGCTGGTATGATTCCTGAGCTTTGCCAAGCTAGAATGGAGGGATGCCTGAGGAAACTAGAAGCCAAATGAGAAGAAGATGAACAAGAACATATTCCAGTGGGATGCAAGCACAACGAATTATCGATTATTCCATCTGACCTGCCATAATCTGTGATCTATAAATATGGAAAACAACTAGAAGATGAGATAAGATACGAATCGATACAGATTTTACTGCTCTTATCGACACAGATGGTAAGGTATGCACTTACATGCTCAAGTATGTAACCCCAGGCTCAAATGCCACGTGCTGCTATCACCTCTATTTATTAAATCCATGTTAGTCACCAGGGGAATCCCACTGAGATGTCTTGACCTGATTCTCAACCATTTATGTTTACACGGACCTCTATGGACTGAAAATGTTCTTAGCATGACTTTTTGACATACTTGACATTTGTAGTACTGGGCAACTAGTCAAATTTTATTTTCAATTACTGAAAATAATTGTCTTGGCTTCCAATGAATATGAAAACAAGATAACCAAGAAAATACAATTATTGTATTGTATATTGCGCTTTCAATTGCACAGTGGTACACTTACGTCTCTCCCTAAATATTATATGTTTGAGGGTGTATTTATGTGTGTGTATATGTCTTATGTGTGTGTATGTGTGTGTGTATGTGTGTGTGTGTATATATATATATATATATTTTTTTTTTAATTATTATTATTATTATTATTTTATGTATCTTTTTATCTGTATTTCAGTTGAATTATATTTAATTATGGTATTTCAATTTTATTTAAAATAAAGGACAGATGTCCTAAGTCGATGAGTAATCATTTTTAACCATGTTCTCAGAATTGACCAAAATAACAGTGATTATCAATTTTCCTTTATCAAGCAACCCTATTTATTAGTAACATAAACGAGGCTGAGGATGTGGAAGTCTAGTTCTCTAACCTGGGATAAACATTATGTTTATGTATAAATCCCTATGCCAGCTTAATGTACAGAGAAAGCTATTAGTAAGCCATTTGTAGGTTGATTTCCCAAAAAACTGCTGTTTACCGATGTTAATCAAAGAACACCTACCAGTGGAGACAACAACTTTGACTCAACCAATGGCACGAGTTTGGGGCGGGACTATCTGTTTGTCTGACCAATCGCATACAGAGGGAGTGATATGAGAAACATGTTTGATAATAATTTTTTTTATCAAAGTAAATGATACATTAAAAGCCACCTATGTGAAGCTTTTTTTTTTTAATTAGCAACTTTATTTTGCTATTAATGGATCTAAATTATTGAATAAAAATTACATGTAGGCATACTCTCCATATAAAACTTCATATTTTCAAGTAAAAATATGCATATGGCTGTTCTCAACAGCCACAAAGGCTTTGCATTTTCATCTGTAGGGATACTAATTCTCCAAATCCTTTTACCCCTGACAAAATGTCCTGAGTACAATTGGATAGAACTACCACAGTGGTTATGATATAACAAGATTTACACTCCTCCATCACCACCATCTAGGGCACAGAGCACTGTACACTGATTTACTGCCAAATTTAATAACACTATCAAGGCAGAGGACAATGTACTTTAGAGTAACACTAAAATACACAAAACAATAGGTAATTAAAATCACCAAATAACATTCAAATTGCATAAAGGGCCATCACATAGTTGCAGTTATATCTCACCACTGGCTAAATAGGCTATTCTCTGAATAACGTTACTTCAATATTACCGCTAATTCTTTATGGTTTGATCTGTAAACAGTGAATAAATGCGCAGTCCAGCTCTCAAAAATAATATTTGTAAAAAAAGCATCAGTCTGGCCCAGATATCACAGACTGTTATATAACAGCTTAGCTTGGCACACAGAGGTGTTTGGCATTTTATTTACTAGTACGAGCCTGAACATTTAACTTTATCGCAGCAGCTTAAACTGTCTGTCTGTAATAATATAGATGGGTGAAGTTTATGGTCATCCATATAAGCTTCCAAAACCAACTCAACAGTTAAACGTAACGAATATTTCACCACAGTCCAATTCTGGCTAGCTAACAAGTGCTTGTATGAATGCTAGCAAACTGAAACTGGTAGGCTAAATAAGAGAACGTAATATATTAAGTTAACCAAAAACATTTTTTCTTTTCTCGATACTGTGTCAAACATGATATGACACTGAAAAGCAACAACAATGCAAAGCAATAATGGCTTTAGCAAGCTAGCCAACCAACGGCGCGCTCACTTCAGTGTAATTAAAATTAACGTTAGATGGTTTAACTGACAAATGAAACGACATAAACGGGTGACTGAAGTACTCAACGCATTAACAATTTAAGCAGTGTTAGAAAAGCCTGTTAAAAGGAGAATACCCGCTGGCTTTCACTGGTTAGCAGCGTTAGCCGCACAGTTTTTGGTTGTATTTGTACAGTATCTGGGGGTGGGGGGAACACAAGCGAGCTGCCTACCTAGAGACCCTTTTTGGAAATTTACTTTCGGAACGTTCAGAATGGAAGAATGTCTACCATCTAGATAGGCAGCAACTCACTATGTTTTAAACACAGCCTAGAGTGTGTACCTCGGTATAGTGATGCATTTGGTGTTGATATTCTGGGTGGTGATGGCCTTCTCCAACTCCTCCAGCTGTCCTGTCTTCTTCAACTTCTTCACCAGACTCTTCACTGCCTTCTCACACCATTTCTCCTCCTGTCCGTTCTGCTCGCCCTTCTTCCAGCCCAGAAGTCTCTTTACAATCGGTGGCGTGAAAGGCAGTATAGACATCTTAAGTAAATCAACAACAGCTCTAAATATATTCCTTTTCAGGGGACTACAAGTCTCTATGCTTTTAAAGACGTGGCGTCGATGGGCCTGTTAAATTGCCAGATCAAAAAGAACAGAAAGGTTTGTTTATGCCCATTAGAGTCACTTTGCCGGATTATGAGAGATGTTCAGCCCCTCATGTCTGTGGAAAGTGAACAGCACACATGAATCCGGCGAGACGCAGCGCTGTCTGGACCCGCCCCTCCTCCTCCTCCTCTTTACTTTAGAGCTTTAGACTTTAGAGATTTTCAAAAGAAAAACATTAATATCCTGTGTTTAACATTCATTCATTCATTCATTCGGAAAAATAAGATATAATACATTATTGTGTAAAAAATATTTCTATATTATATTATATTATATTACATTACATTATAGTATATTAGTATGTATTAACATATTAAAAGTATTTGCACATTATATAAGCTAATTATCTTTTAGAAATCTAGAGATTCTGGAAATAAAAAAATTCATTTCAAAAACCTTGACACATTTATGTATTTATTTAAAGCAAAATGAGATACTTTTAGTGTCAGCTTTAAAATGAATATTTTTTTTATATTAAATTATCCGCAACCCTATAGTGTCTTGGAAATGAATGCACATTCTATTCTATTCTATTCTATTCTATTCTATATTTAGTGCTGTCAAATCAATTAATCACGATTAATCGTATCTAACATAAAAGTTTGTTTTTACATAATATGTGTGCGTATATATATTATTATTATTATTTATACTGTATTTATATATACTTATATATTTCTGTGTGTTTATGTGTACACATACTGTATATACACACATTTATACAAATATATATAAACTATTTTTTTGGTTATGCGTTTACTTTTAATTGCAATATGCCTCACATTTAATACAATTTAATTAAAGAAGCTCTGGTTTAAGTTGTGTACAATGGTTCTGGACTCCAGACGTGGGTGGGAGGAAGGAGCAGTCCTGTGTGCACTTGCATACATATTCAGGCCTGTTGCAGCTTGTCCTCGGCAAGCACATACTGGGAATGTCCCGAATCAGTTCACGTTCATTCAAGAGGAAGGCTGTCAATTCATGCCAGCTGGAGGGAGTACAAGGGCTTTGATTCCATAGAAATCCATCTCTGTCTGACACTGTCCTCTGTGATACATTAATCAAGACATTTTAAAGATCACATCTATGTTTGGATGACTCAATTGGCCAAAACGAATAACAAAAATATGACCAATTTTATTACAGTCACTACTTAAATTTCACCTGTTCTAAATAAATCAAATAACTTCAACTGAGAATCCCATAATTCTTTCAACTTTCATTTAGTAGTTTAAATATTAAGCAAGACCGAATTCCCTGAAAACAGTGCCTTATCACCTAGTGAAACAAAAACAGGCTCTTTTTTTAAAGCCATGTCCAATGAGATCAACGTGCTATCAGCATAGTAAAGAGAAATGGCATGTTGGTTGACCCAGCATGTGAAGTGTTGACACATTCCCTGTTTTACAACCCACAATGTAAGGTCCTAAAATAGAGGACACCTCTCAGGCTAACCCTTTGATCCCCCCAATAAAAGCGATTTAATTTCACCTTGAATGCATCCTGTGGAAATTGTTAAGGTGACTGGGGTGTGGGTATTTTGATCTGTTTGTGGGCTGTTATCCATACTGAATACCATCCCCCTCCTCCTGCACTTATGATATAAATAACTCTACCCAGAGGCCTAAACTGATAGTCGCCCCTTTCCTTTTATCTAATTTTATCTTACCATCAATGGACACTATGTAATAATTTCATGCTGTGCTCTGGCATGATATCATACCTCTTCAGTCAGATCTAAAGAGAAACTCGGAAGTCAATTAAAAACGATTCTCTCTGTTTTACAAGTATATCCACAAGATGTAAACATGATTGTTTAAAGGGACACTTCACCCATTTGCATTAAGCTTTGCATTGTTAGAAACCCAGTCATACTATTGAATGGTCGTGCAACACTCTCATTTTCCCCTGAGACGGGAGAAATCTGTTATTTACCTCTTACACTTCCTCCTACAATGACGCAAAAATCGTCATTTTGCGTCATTGTAGGAGGAAGTGTTAGAGGGGGGGATTTCTGTTAAGACTACAGACACTAGTTTCTCATCTTTCCCAGGGTGGGGCGCGCTCACGCTACAGACCTATTACAGATCAGTGGGTGGGACTTTACTCTCTGAAACTGAAAGCAATATCCTCCATCTTGTTTGAAGCTAAGCTAACAGGCGCTGTGGAGACAGATGTAAAGTTATGACAATAGCGGAGGAGAGTGCTCAATATGATATAGAAGAAGAGGATTTCGGAAGTCTGATGCTTGAATCAGGTGTTTGTGGCTACCTTTACAAGCCGCATTATAGCGAAGAGCAGCCGAGGCAGAAGACCTGCCTGCCGCGGACGAGGAGCCCGGACTGGCTCGAGTTAGGGCGGACTGGTGGCGCCGGTGATCTCACAATGCAGCTACGAACCGCTGCGAACACAGAGATAGAGTCCGTCTGCGGCAAAGAATTTCAACGATGACAATTTCTCCTGGACGAAATCTCTGAATCAGACGAGGACACGGACGTTTGTGTTGAGAACTAGTTTCGCACCGCATATGTTCTGACTGAACATCCAGGTACCATGCAATAATTCACCTTTTCGAAAGAAATACAAACGAGGAGTAATGCACTATATGAGTTCGCCAACTAACTAGACATTTTGTGTGAATGTGAAATGAATTTCAAGCTCTGGTAGTAGCTAGCCTTGTAGACGGAAGAGTGATTTCTCTTATAGGCAGATATGCGCTTTCTGGATTAGTGGGAGTGGCTTGCGGAGCTGTGCAATGTGGTGCATTGTGGGAGTTGTTGTCTTTCATACAAATGCGTTCTGAAGTTATTTTTTGTCTTTTCTCGGTCACGAAGGCACCAAATTCAAAAATTATTTTACATTTCGACTACATATATGACCCACTTTAAATAAAAAACAATGTTCAAATGGGTGAAATGACCCTTTAATAAGATATTAGTGTGGGGGAAAAAATCCCTTACTAACCTTTTCTGTGCAAAGTTGTATCCAGTTTCACAGCTTCAACAACACAACACAACACAACACAAAACGACAATAAAAAGTGAACATCTTTAAATTACAGCTCAAAGAATACACAAGTTTTAATAGAAGGATTATTATTTTCATATAATACTATGTGCTGCAAAACATTTCTAATCTTCTAATCCTCCAAAAATTGTCCACATTCACTTACATTGTAAGTACCTCATCGTAATTCCAATTTTGGCCTTTTTTTAAGGAAAACAAGGATGAGTCAAAAATATTTTTTTTGAGGTAATCAGCATTATGCCACAAATGCTGTCGATTGAGCAAACCTGGTGTCATGATTACTGTCTTTTGTTGTGGACTCTTATTTTGAAGTATAGTTTTGTTCCTATTGTTCCTGTGTTCTGACTTCCTGTGTTTAGTGGTGGGCGGGCGATACTGTAAATTTCGGTATCGATCCGATACCAAGTAAATACAGGGCTAGTTGCATCGCCGATATCGATACCGATACCGATACTTTTCAATTTTAAAAGCATGCACTTGAACGTACATGCACTTTCCAGTGCTAGAGCAGTGTGTCATGATTTATGAGGTAAATGCTAATCTGAATACGTTTTCATGACTACTAAATATTTTGTGATTTGTGCTCTCAACTCGCCTGTAATTAGTCAGTGACTTTTACAAAACTACCCTAATTATAGTACTAGCCTATACTACTAGCCTACTGTTCAAAAGTTTGGGGTCTGTAAGATTTTTAATTCTCTTCTGCATTTATTTGATCGAAAATACTGTAAAAACTGTAATATTACAATTTAACATATAGGTTTTCTATGTCGTAGTACTAGTAAACTGTTATTTATTCATGTGATCAAAGCTGAATTTTCGGCATCATTACTCCAGTGATGATAATTCATTTTAATATGCTGATTTGCTGCTCAGGAAACATTTCTTATTATTATCAATGTTGAAAACAGTGTCGTATTTTTGTGGAAACCATGATACATTTTATGCAGAATTATTTGATGAACAAAGTTGAAAGAACAGCATTTATATGAAGTAGATTTTTTTTAACAGTGTAAAACCCTGACTGTCACTTTTGATAAATTGAATGCATCGATCCTTGTTGAATAAAAATATTAATTTCATTAAAAAAATCTTACTGACGTCAACATTTTGAACCGTTATGTAAACTTTTGGTTTGTTTATTGCAAAATAATTCCCGATTGTTTTTCTGTCATCTAAGCAAGTCTTCGTTTCCCAAACGCACTGGGCCTGTGAGCTCAGCGAAGCACCAGCATCGAACGCTCTCTGTGATTGATTGGTTTTCGTCTTGTATCCAGATGACTAGGAGAAAAAGTTCTATCCTACACAATTATCCGCTAACATTCGCTTATTTTTCCACGTAGAAGCTTATTTTACGCACTGAATTGCATGCTAAATTAATAAAAAAAATTACTGGTAAAAAAAAACACATTTGGATCGATATTTTTATGTGAGGATTGATCCTTTTCGATACCCCGTCAGTATCGAAAGTATCGATACTTCAGGATCGATCCGCCCACCTTCCTGTTTCCTTTGTTTCATTACCTGCCTTATTAATTTATATAGTTACTCTTGTCAGTTGCCATAGCAACTAATCACCTTCACCTGTTCCTTGTTAGCCCTTGTTATCTTGTGTTTGTTTTCCTGTCAGCCATCCTTGTCAGTTGTCAGAACTACAACTGTGAACACACCCTAGTCCTGGGGTGCGTTTCCCGAAAGCATCGTTGGCCAACTAGGTCGCAAGTTCATCGCAATGTCCATTGAACTCTATTGGTAACGACGGAACTTGCGACCATAGTTGGCCAACGATGCTTTCGGGAAACGCACCCCTGGTCCGCTTTATTACGTATGTTTCGCGTCCAAAACATTGCTGTGTGCTGGGACAAATGTGCTTGTTGTAATGTGCATTTGATTGTCCGCTTGTTTGGTGCGCACCAGAGTTCGGATGGCAGCGTTCACACTTATTCAAGTGAACCGCACTAACAGAGCAATTGCACCAGGGTCCGTTTTAATCGAGCCAAACGTGCCAAGTATGAGCATTACCAGGAGCACTTGATAATTACAGAGAGGTACGTTGGATCCGCAAACTTTTGAATGGTAGTGTAGTTTTATTGCATCTACAAAGAACTCTAACATCAAGTTCATGTGTTTTTGGGGAGGGTGAGGAGGAGGAGGCAGCGTGTGCTGCCTGACATGTGCCGTCTGCTTCAGCCCGCACAAGCCCAGCACCTGTTTCCACCCCAGGGACTTCACCGGGACAGCTGGTACAGAGTGTGGACAGAGTGTCAGTGTGTGTGAGTTGGGGGCAGATGGGCTGAGGCCGAGCAGGATGGGAGAATGGCAGAGTTTTAGGTCCATGGCCAGAGTGAAAGATAGCTGTAGACAAAAGGCAGAGTGGATGGCCGAATGAGTAATGACCGCAGACAATCCGATGGATAACAATGGTATTGTGCCGGACTCCACACTGGGTATATGGGAAGCAGTTCGGATTTGATGGGGAGTGGGAGGATCAGCTGGACTTTACACAATGGTGTGAATAGGAGGGGGCAAAGGATTATGGGGCTTTTGTGTAACCACAATAAAACTTAATAACACTGATGGAAACCTAAAAGTGATTGTGTGCTTTACTGCGAATGATTAGATTAGTTTAGGTTAGAATTTTTTTTTCATCATACACATAATAATCTGTAATCCCAAATATCATATATTTACTTATTCCCTCAGACTCACAGATTAAAACTAAGCTTTTTGCTGTCTGACTTTGTACCAACTAGCAATATACCCCAATGGGAACCTGATATTAATCAGTTTACTAATTTTATTTTTAAATAGTTTTTTTTTTTTTTCTTTTATTGCAACACCATTGACTATTGTCGGCATAACTCTTGTGTTCCATTTACAGTGATGTTTTTGCTTAATGTGATTAATTAAAAGCACTGAATATGTTACCTACTTTGCAAACTTATAAAGATATTAAGAGCTTGAAACTCTAAGGACTAAAACTCAATTTATGTAAGTCATCCTGTTGCAAAGCAATATGTCTCCACCTATTGGCCAATTAAAACATTGCAATATTTTCTTATGTTATATATTAAACATATTTTTAAAAATATTACATTTATTGTTTTCAACAAGAAAATCAGCATAATATTTTAATTCCCTTAATGAGAATTCTGTCATTAAAATGTTTATGAATTGTTATTTAAATATATATTGTTGTTTTTTAATGTAAATATTTGCATACTGTTCAAAAGTTTGGAGAGAGTACATCTTTTTTTTTAAAGAAATCAATACTTTCATTCAGCAAGGATGCATTCTTTTTTATCAAAGAATTCTGAAAAAAAGTTTCCACAAAAATATGAATGCAGCACAACTGTTTTGAACATTGATAATAACAAAACACCAAATCAGAATATTAGAATAATTTCTGAATGATCATGTGATGGATGCTGAAAATTCAGCTTTGGCATCACAGGAATAAATAACATTTTAAAATAGATAAAATAAAACAAAAAGTTATTATACATTTGTCATAATATCTTACAATATTACCATTTTTACTGTATTTTCTAAATTTCTAAAAAAAAAAAAAAAATTTTTTATCACACTACACTGTAAAAATAAAAGGTGCCTGGAGGAACCTTTTGGGGTTCTTCACTTTGCCACACCGGCGGAACCGTCTGTAGATCCTCTAGGCACCCTTTAAAAAGGGGTGGTTCTCTGAGGAACCACACAAGTTTCCTGAGGAACTCTTATATTAGGCACTGTGTGGAACCACTTTGGGTGCCTCCAGGAACCAAATTTCATTTTTTTTTTAAATATTTAATTTCATGTTGTTACTATGGTTACCTTTGACTTCTATTATAATAAACAAATTGAACCAAATACAAAATAAGAATTGTTTATTACATATTTGATATTCATTTTTATACATACACTTCCATGTACATGGGAAAAAAAGCTAACAATTAATATCAATGAATACACAAAAAATATAATACATAAGCAACATGAATAATCAACCATACAATAGATAAACAAGAAAAGACATCTCAACAAAATGCATGGAAACACATATATTCCATGAAATAAAACAATGTAAAAAAAATATACAGTACATTTGACTAATTAAAAATGTCCATCTTCACTTAACTTTAAAACATTTGTGTTTCAGTCCGATGATAAGTCTGACATCACTGTTTCCAAGTCCAAAAGCTTTATCAGATGCCAAAAACAAACAGTGCTAATATGCACTCATTGTGCTGTAATATTCCTGAAAATTATAATCCTAACCTTTATCTCTATACCGAAATCTCAGATGGTTAGTTATTCAGCTATTTTGAATCATAAAATGTTGAAGTCTGGGATGCCGTTTGACTGGAGACTGTAATGTACACTATGGCTTTTGAAAAGCTTAAATGTGTGACTTGAATCAACAGTGTTCATAAATGGTTGTTGAGTATTCTCATGAAGCAAGATAGAGGAAGTAGAGGCTTCGACCTGGAAACAGTATTAAAGGTGCAGTAAAATGATCTGTTGTTCTGTGAATGTTCACTGGTGAATTCAGTCATTTCAATAAGAATCCACACGATCAGCAATTTCGTTTGTGGTCAAAAATGTCACTATGGGACCAAGTTGGTGTGAGGTAAAGAGTTAGAAAAGTGAAAAGGTACAGCAGATTCGTTTTCCGTTTGTTTTTCCTCTTTTCTGGTGGATGGTCCAGACACTTCAGTGATTTTCAGGTCTACAGGAGGATTTTTATTCTTGATCAAACTTGTATTTCAGCTTACCGAGATCCCTGCAAAGTACAAAATGTACTGTTAGTAAGGTTATTAAAGTGATAGTTGTGAAATTTAAATAATTTCCTCAGCCTTGTGACGTTCCAAACCTGTTTGACTTTCTGTCTGTGGAACCCAAAAGCAGATCTCAGGCATAATGCAACCCCAGTCACCATTCACTTTCACTGCATTAAACACAAGCAGAAAAAAATTTGTAAATCATTTATGAAACCATTCTTATGTACACTTGTCTAGTTCAATTCAATGCAACGATTTATATAAAAATGGTTAAGCTCCAAAAATGTCCCAGAAAAGATCCTAAAAATAATCAATGAGTTCACAACTCATGTGTTATGGGTTGTGTTGTAAGTCTTCTGGAGCCATATAATAGTTTTGTCTTTTTTTTTTTAGAAAAAGAACAAACTTGAAGTTATAATTCAGAGTTAAAATGTCTTAGGCTATATTCAAATGCAAATGATAAAGATATAAGGAAAAATGCATAGCATTATTTGTGAACCAAACATGTGATATTATTTTTCTGGGTAACATGAATGAGATTTGAGAGCATGAGGGAAGATTTTCAGAGAAAAACTGATTAAAAAACAAAAGTACACAGTCAAACAATTTCACACAGAGAAAGTTCATAGTAATAAAGTACTGCATGTGGTGCAGGTAACTTACTGTAATTCAATGTTGCCACTGAAATGTTCAGATTATTTTAGAAATGTACTGGTTGTTCTGGGGAAACAAAAGAACAAAGCAAAATATGTATTGACCATAAATGGCTTTAAAATGGTATTTGATAGAATGAGGACACCTGTAGTAAGTTAAAGTAAGGCTAAACAAAAACAGACCAAATATAAACCTGCTTTTGTTATTCATAACAAATGCCAGTGATGACAGCAGGAATCAGCTAAATTAGGCTATATCAGCAATTTGACGACACAATTGTAAGGAATATGTTGAACTGAATGACTAAATCAATCTAAGACAATAAGTCAATAATTTCCATCTGTTCATTAAGGTTAGATCAACGTAGTTAACGTTAACATCGCGGCTAAAACCTTCATACCAGATACTGTGCAATAAACGAGTGGTAAACACTGTACAAACGTAGTAATGTATAATAAATTTAGTTTACATATGTGTGTTTGAATATATAGTGAGTATACTCTGTATTTATATATATTTGGCGAGTTTACAAACCTTGTAATGGAGAGCCGACCAAACGGCGGAAGCTTTGATGAGGAGAGCCGTTACTTTCAAAGTTCAAACCCGATGACGTCGATCAGCTGAGCTTTGTTGCGCGCGAGCAGCGCGAGCATCACTGAAGCAACGACAGCAGAGGAATAGCAGCAGTTTCGAATAAAATAAAACAGAATAAAACCCCTTTCCTCCTGGTTCTTCTTCTTCATATTATTAATATTATTATTATTTTGTGTTGTTGTTTAAGGTTTAAATTATTTAATAAAATAGGCCTATAGGCCTACTAAATAAATGTAAGCTGAAAGACGTAGGCTACTGTTAAATGTAACCTAAATGCATTAAAGTATATTTGTATTGTAGGTCTACTAAAAACACACTCAAGTACATTTTTAATACATTTAATAGTACGTCTTTTTCACCTGGGTATGTAGGCTATAACCTACTGAATAAAACTTAAGTATAGCCTATAATAATAATAATAGGATAATAATAATCTTATTCTGGCCTCACAGAACCATTGGGTTCCTCCAGATGCTGGCTTTAACATAAGAGATCTTCCAGGAACCACTTAAATGTTAAAAGATCTTCCAATAACCCTTTTATCGCATTCAAGTTCCTCTATTATCCCCCAAAGCACTTCGAGGTCTCATGGTAATGAAAAGGTGACTCCAGAACCTCTGAACTAAATACAGAGTGCTTAAAGGATCCCATAAGTTCCAGCAAGAACCTCAAAGATTGTCAGTGCTCCTCCAGTAACCCTACTATAGGAGAAAGAGCTTTGAGGCACCTAAAATTACATTTTGAAGTTCCTTGAGTATCCGACAGGATATTTGAGGCTCCTTTAGTTTTTACAGTGTACACATAGGCCGGCATAATCTGCACAAAAAGATCATGACTTGCTTATAACTGAGCAGTTACTCATAAACCTACTATACTGCATCCTTACATTAAACATATATGAACCTACTTAAATAAGCTTTCACAATCAACCAATCGATACAACCTCAATCAGAGGCTTTTAACTCCGGAATGATTTTTTTCAGTAATTAGCCAAACATAATCGTTAACTGAAGCCCTACAGACAGCTCAGCCTCCTTTGATTACGTGTCGAAAACTATTTTGAATTACGTTAGTAGAAGGAAAATGTAGCCTATACTGTAGATATACAGTACCCATGATCTAGGCCTACTTTCACACAGTGTTTCTAAAGCTCAAGTGCTAAACCACATTTAATTCATGAGCCAGCGTGTCTCTCTCTGGGGACATTTTAAACTTAACACCACTATTCAGATGTTAATTGTCAATGATCATGCCTATCCATCTCCAGAACAGGCCCTTTCACACTGTAATATCCCAGGAGGAGTCGGAAGGATAGGAATCGTGTTAATGCGTGCATCAGCTTATACGCTTTATGGTAAATGAGCACATGACAGTGCGTTTACCTTCAGGCAAGACAAGACAAGTGATTAATGGGCGTCAATGACATTTAACATCGCCGAGCCATCGAAAAACACCAAACACCGTGATGCAATAAGACACGTATGCTGACACACACACATACATATATGCAAAATTACCCAACTAACCTAATCATTGTGAAATTACTTTGAGTGCAATCAACCCCACCTCATCCCCCTTTCGCCCCATGCTAGGAGCCACAGTTTCCATATGCATGAAATTGCCAATGTTAAAGTGGGTTATGAAATGGGGGTAATGCTGTGGATAATTCCACTGCACACCCAGTAATGCTTTTTTCCATTAAATTAGGGCCTGTCTCCTTACTGAAGTGGCTGTGCCTTACAGCAAGACGCTTGTAAATTGCCATTTACGGATAATTAAGCATTCCTCATGAACATTAAAACATGCTTATTTTGGAGGGGCAGTGGCTGGGGACGTCTCCTCGTGTGGTGACTAATGTCTCTGTGGTGTGAACGGCAGAGCTTCTTCACGGCTCATAGTTGCCGGAGGGCTGTAATAAAAAAAAAATTCCCCCTAAAACAACACGGATTGTGTAATTGTGTGTCCTGCGTTTGACTAACTATTCGATTATTGGCAAAGACAGCCTGTCACCGCAGGTTTAGATTTGACTCTAAACGGCACAGCAAAACTAAACCATCATTTTTGCTTTGAGATAAATTCTACTTTAAGTTATGGAAACGCTAATGTCGGTGCAAATAAATAAAAACATTATAGACGAAAAAAGCAATTGTTAAACAATCCCTTAAGCTATCACTACACTTTTACCCTCTCATTTTATCTTTCATCAGCTTTTTTTCTGCCTCGCTGGCTTGGAGAGGTATTCGGATGCAGCAGTGCATCAATAATCATTATTTTCAAAAAAAAAATTAATTGATATGTAAATTGGTCAGCCACAATAAGACATTATAGCAGTTGATTGCTATACAAAAGAGCCACAAATGCATTGTTCCCCTAATCTGATTGATTTCGAAAGCTTCAGGCAATGTAATAAAAATACTATGGCAATAAAAAGACCAATACTATTTTATGGTTTAATAAACACAATGGATGTAAATTGCTTTGCTTTCATCCTATTGCATATTGAAATGGGTTTGGGTGTCTATAAAGTACACCAGACTAATTCTATCTTGCTCTGCTGGTAGGCTAGTAGTGACGGGTTTAATCTAGTCTCTGAATCAATAATATCTCCTCTTTGGTTAACTGAGAAGTTATTTACAAAGCGAGTAGCTTTGAAAATATAGATTTTCTAAGCTTATTTAATTTTTACATCCACTTTCTTCTTTTAATGCTGCCCGAGGAGCCGCTCTTGGAGTACATTAATTGACTTTTTATGAGCGCATTTGTTCCTCTTCCCCGCTGAAAGGGAGGGCGATGACCTTTCGATGCTCTGCCCACCACAGTTATCCTCTTTACGCTGCTTTATGGGCGGTTTGCCGTTGCCTTCATCTCCCTCCTCTGGCAGAGCAATGAGCAGTCAATGGTATTTCCTGACATGATATGTGCCTGCGAGCGTGTAGTTACATGAGAGCCTGTGTGTGTGTGAGGAGCATATGTGTTTGCATGTAGGGGTCAGAGGTTGAACTACGGTGCCTGGAGGAAAGCAGCTCGAGCTTGAGAGCACTTTAACTGGTTATTGCAACTCTACTGTTTATTTTAGCAAGAGACCTGTAAAACTCGGCTGGTTTGGACAATGATGTATGTGGATATAGCGATGTGGCGTTAGATTTCGCGACAGGGGGAGAAGTTGAGGAGGAGAAATGGATTTTTCATTCTCCATTTCTAACTGTTTTCCTGTTTGTTAGATTTTGCATAAACGTTAGAACGAGCTCGTGTGTGAGCTTGTTCTGTCTCATTACACACAGACTGCATAGCTGTGATGGTTGTATGCTCTCGGTTCCATATGTAAACCATTTTCCCCCTTCCCAAAAGCCTGGCCTCATTAGCGCAGCCTTTATGACACGGCTCTACCTAAATGCCACAGATTTTTCCATTCCCGTGCTCAACCCAAATACACACTGGCAAACCAAAAACTCACAATGCTTAGCAAGACAGAGGCATGAAATTCAAATACACATCGTGTTTGAACAACACGAATGGTCAATATCGCTTTACACTGTCAGTATATACATATAATTAATATTATATATATTTTGTAGTATATATACACACACACATATGCATACCTGTATATATATGCACACACTGGCGTTCAAAAGTTTGGGGTCTATAAGATTAACAGATCTTATGTCCATTAAAGCTGCATTTGTTTGATAAAAAAAGGACATATTGTGGAATATTAACATTTAAAATATAACTGTTTTCTACAGTATTTGAATATATAATAAATTGTCATTTTTTCCTGTAATAGCTCAATTTTCATCATCATTACTCCAGTCTTCAGTGTCATATGATCCTTCAGAAATCATTCTAACAACCTGATTTGAAACATTTCTTACCATGGTAAAAAAAAGTTGCTTAATATTTCTGTGGGAACTGTAATACCTTTTCGATTATTCTTTGTCAAATTTCAAAAGAACAGCATTTATTTGGAATATAAATCTTTTGTAACATTATAAATGTCTTTACTGTCACTCTTGGTCTATTTAATGTGTTCTTACTGAAAAAAATGGAATGTCACCTATTCAGTATGGTTCTGCATTACATGGAAACAAAGTGAAGATATTACTTCCATAAAAAGAGGACTACATGAACTGTGCTAAACCACCAGAAGGTGGGGATAAAATCTCCTTTTAAAGCAGGATTGATGAACACAACTTCTACAAGTGTGCCTTCAAAAGAGGGAGCTATGGTACTCTGGTAACATGTGTCAGTAACGAAACGTCCCCGATGCGATGTGTGTTTGCCACTGACTTATAACAAACACAAGACAGAGTGCCACCTCAGCACTCTTCGCTGTTCTGAGTTTCTAGATCTTTTTATCTTTAAAATGAAAAGTGTACACTTAATGTACATATGCATCCCTTTTCAAAACTGCATGATGGTTAGTCCTTCAAAAACCCACAAATGAGCAATTGAGAAACAAGAGACCCTAAGAGAACAAAGGAAAGAGTGAGAGAAAAATACAAATCTCTTTGCAAATTATGTGAGGGCAAGTTTTGTTTAAGGTTTCAGCTGGTTTGAGCATTCCACTAGTTTCTTTTGAACAAGGAGATGGCATTTCAGCGCTTGTTTTTCCTCTCTGAGAGTAAGACTTGAACTGAATGTAGACCATTTTGAGAGACTTATCCGCTTTCTTCCTCCAACCGCCCTTGAACTCCACACATATGTTTCTGATAGACCTTAGCACTCCACAGCACTCCTACTCAGCCGCTCATTCAGAAAGAAATGGGGGGAGAGAGAGAGAGAGGAAAGAGGGGAGGTGAAAAAAGTTTCCACTGAAACACTAAACAGTTTATTTTCTCTCTGCCGTTCTCTGGGGCATGCTTTAAAGACTGCTCAATCACACGCTGATGTGCTCTCTCGGTCACACCGAGAAACAAACCAATGATTTAACTCTCCTCAAGGTCTCTCCATTCACATTTTGTTCCTCTCCTCCATCTTATTTTCATTTTTGCAGCTGAGCTCGGGAACAGTCTGAGTGCAATTTCTTATTAATTTAACATAAATGCAAAAATCAATCTTATTAATCAGCAGCACATTTTTTTACATGCATTTGTGCATTGTACCACAGAGAAATATGAGAACTGTCAAAAAAAGCTTAAAACTAATTTGTATACACTGAGTACAGGTATGAATTTGTAAAATATAAGAATATACAGTTTTGTTAACAAATGTATTATTTAAAATAGTAAATAAGAAAACCTCCATACACACACACACACACACACACACACACAGCGCAACTTTATTAGGTACACCTGTTCAACTGCTTGTTAACGCAAATATCTAGCCAATCACATGGCAGCAACCCAATGCTTTTAGGCATGTAGATATTGTCATGATGATCTGTTGAAGTTCAAACTGAGCATTAGAAATGGGAAGAAAAGTGATTTAAGTGACTTTAAATGTGGAATGGTTGTTGGTGGCAGACTGGCTGGTCTGAGTATTTCAGAAACTGCTGATCTACTGGGTTTTTCACACAAAACCATCTCTAGGGTTTACAGAGAATGGGCCGAAAAAGAGAAAACATCCAGTGAGTGGCAGTTCTGTGGGCGAAAATGCCTTATTGATGCCAGAGGTCAGAGGAGAATGACCAGACTGGTTTGAGCTGATAGAAAGGCAACAGTGAATCACTCGTAACAACCGAGGTCTGAAAAATAGCATCAAACCTTGAAGCAGATGGGCTACAGCAGCAGAAGATCACACCGGGTGCCAATCCTGTCAGATAAGAACAGGAAACTGAGGCTACAATTCACACAGGCTCACCACAACAGGAAAATAGATTGGAAAAACGTAGCCTGGTCTAATGAGTCTCGATTCTGCTGCGACATTCAGATGGTAGGGTCAGAATTTGGCATAAACAACAGGAAAGCATGGATCCATCCCGCCTTGTATCAACGGTTCAGGCTGCTGGTGTAATGGTGTGAAGGATATTTTCTTGGCTCACTTTGTGTCCCTTAGTACCAACTGAACATCATTTAAATGCCACAGTCTATCTGAGTATTGTTGCTGTCCATGTCCATCCCTTTATGACCACAGTGTACCCATCTTCTGATGTCACAAAGCTCAGATCATCTCAAACTGGTTTCTTGAACTTTGCAATGAGTTCACTGTACTCAAATGGCTTCCACAGGCACCAGATCTCAATCCAATAGAGCAGCTTTGGGATGTGGTGGAACGGGAGATTCACATCATGGATGTGGAGCCGACAAATCTGCAGCAACTGTGCGATGCTCATGTCAATATGGACCAAAATCTCTGAGGAATGTTTTCAGAACCTTGTTGAATCTGTGCCACGAAGAATTAAGGCAGTTCTGAAAGCAAAATGGGGACCAACCCGATACTAGCAAGGTGTACCTTCTACCTAATAAAGTGGCTAGTAAGTGTATTTGAAATCGGCTATGAAATTCTAAAATATAAGATTATATTTGTGTTATTTTTAAATGATAAAACAAAAAAAATCATTGTTTATATTTGTTATATTTATTAATTTATATTAAAAAGAATAATGTAGAATAACTTTTCACTGGCAAGTGTATTATAATACAACTTGAATGTGTACAGCAAGATGTGTGGCATCACATATTTGACCAATGTTTTATGTACATGCAGTCAGAGAAGCTGAATGCTTTCACACATAAATGTGCAAGAAGCTGCAGCACTGGCATGCTTACACCATACACGCCAACAGCGCTAGTATCTTATACACAATGTAATTCTTCATGCTTAATTTCCCTTTATCGTCAATAAATCACTACAAGACCTGTGCAGACAGATAGGGAAGTGTAAACACCTGTTGTGGTGTATGTCAGAATTCAAACAGGCAGGAGAGGTGCATGTGTGTGAGCCAGGGAAGGTAGGGCATGATAGGTTAAAAGGGGGGGTGGGGGCGGCAGATCGGTCAAATTAAAAACAGCCGAGACATCTTTGCTAGCAGGCTCAGCTGGAATAACTCTCTCTAAAAAGTTACTCTTTCTATCCTGAGTGTGAGCAGATTTGCCTGCATGTCCCAAAAGCCAGGAGGGCAAATCCTGTCTACCTTGTTCAACCCCTTAACACTGCGGCTCAGGAGCCATGCTGATTTTACTGACATCTATGGAGAAAGAAATACACTGACTTAGTCTTGACTATCAGCACTGCAGTTGATCCAAACGGTATGTGCCTCCCTCCTAAATAATACATCAATTATGAGCTGTCACTGGAGTTCTATAAGTTTCAATAGCTTGTCTCTTATGGCTCAGATTACAGTAAACATTATTTTGGCCTAAAAAGAAGTTTGAATAAGTGCTTTTATGCAATTTCATGACAATTGGCTCTGGCTTTCACAAATGTTCTCATCCCGGTTATATAATAACATTTTGTGATCATCCTGCAGATTCATTTCGGCATTGATAATGTTGAAATGAACAGCTCTGCGTAAAACATCACGTATTACCATCTCGTAATTACGGTTATGACATGGCATGAATGCAGCATAAGCACGATTAAATAGATAGATTGATTGATTTGGGTGCATATAGCTCATTCTGGACAACCATTTACAAAAAAATAGAGACAAATTTATCTACAGACATCAAATAAAACCAAAATTTAGTTTGCTAGATACAGTGGTAATATTGTGAGCTATGGCAATCTACTACATTTGGTATATAGAGGCAGTTTTGAAGAGAATTTTAACACTCAATTGATCTAAAAGACCTGTTTACCTGACCTGTTGAACACATATCACCTACATCTGTAGAAAGATCCAAATTGACAGATTTCAGGACAGAATTTTTTTATTGTTATTATTAATAAAAGAAAACACTACCAGTTCCTCATGAAACTTATTTAAAAGTATAATTTTTCCCTTTTCATTATAATTTCCACCATAAAAATACCAGTAACGGGCTACAACATGGGGAAAGCGGAGAGCTTCATGTTTCACTTGAGTAAATGTCTTTATAAATACTAGAGAATTCCTAAGACTGGGGTTATTGTCACTAAAAAACAAAAAAAGAAAGAAAAAAAACAGTGTTGTTTTATAAATATTTCTGTCAGATTATATGAGAGAGATAATGGGGACATGTTGACGCTGCTTGGTCATTTACTAGTCGCACTGCTCAATGATCCAAAACATAATAAATCTAACATTTCAAATATGCTAAATGCAAAGCTGTTTATGTCATTGTGTATTAGTATGTGTGTGTGTTTGTGGGTGTGTATGTCTATGTTATGGCCCGCAGGCTGGTTTAGCTGACCTCAGTGAAAGCGAGCCTCATGACAGAAGGTTCTGGCATTGTCTCTGTGCCCAGGCTGCTGTGGAGCCAGCCGGTCTGCCGGCCGCCAGCTTTGCTTGCTTATAACTGCTGAGAACATCCGATCCCCTTGGGGAGGCGAGAGAGAGAGAGAGAGAGAGAGAGAGAGAGAGAGAGAGAGAGAGAGAGAGAGAGAGAGAGAGAGAGAGAGAGAGAGAGAGAGAGAGAGAGAGAGAGAGAGAGAGAGAGAGAGAGAGAGAGAGAGAGAGAGAGAGAGAGAGAGAGAGAGAGAGAGAGAGAGAGAGAGAGAGAGAGAGAGAGGGAGAGGGAGAGAGGGAGAGAGAGAGAGAGAGAGAGAGAGAGAGAGAGCGCGAGAGAGAGAGAGAGAGAGAGAGAGAGAGAGAGAGAGACTCTATAGCACTCTACATTCTTTCTTCAGCCATTATCTCTTCTGTTTAGAAAAGCAACATACATTATCCGCAGTGACAGTCATGTGTGTGTTTATGTGTGTAATTATTTAAATAGAAGTGGAGAGAAAATCTCTATTACTAAAAATAATAATAGAGAAATATTTAAATTAAAAAAAGATCCCCTTCGTCATTACTTACACTTACACCAACACACCATATATAATTCTTGAAATTTTTCATAGTGGGTGCAGGACACTATAGTTCATTTATGTTGAATAGATAAGTTAGGATAGCAAGGTGTCTGAATAAATTTAAGTTTGACTGTAACCAAAGGTATATGTATATATATATATATATATATATATATATATATATATATATATATATATATTCTATATATAATAACAGGTCCTGTTCAACACGCTCCAAATGGGATTCAAACCATGGTCTCCAGCGTGGGAGGCAGGCGCTCTAACAAGGAGGCTAAAGACCGCAGCTTCTAGCGTCAGTAGCAAGAGAGCCTCTTGAGATCAGGGGAGTGATGTTTACATGCACAGCTCTTACTGGCCTATGACAGTTACACTCACCCCCCTAAACCTCACTCCCATCCGGATCATGGCACCAAATGTAACCGGTTCTGCTAAACCCACTCCAAACAGGATTCGAACCTTAATCTCCGGTGTGGGAGGCGGGGGGTCTTACAAGGAGGCTAAAGACAGCAGCCTTTAGCGCCAGTCGCTAGAGAGCCTCTTGAGATCAGGGGAGTGAGGTTTACCCGCACAGCTCTAACTGGCCTATGACAAATACACATACTAAAAGCTGCCAGTAAGATTCAGGTAGCTGTTATTTGACAGTACGTTTGACAGTTATAGGGGGCCCCCTTGTGGCCTGACAGGGAAGGAAGAATGTATTGTAATTCAGATGTGACATCATGAAATGCACCTACAAAAAAAGGGAACAGATAATTTACATAGTTTATTGTTAAAATGTTTTGCATGTAGTTAACATTCTAATTGAATATGTTCAAATTTGTTGAAGAGAGTATCCCGACCAACCCAGCATAACAATATCAGCTCAACCAATGGCGTGAGTTTGAGGAGGAGCTATCTTGTATGTCTGACCAATGGAAGACATCATGCCATTTCAGGAAACCTGAATTTTTTTTATGTGCAATTTCTCTTTCAGACAGTAGTGCCACGGAAATTACACATTACATTATACTGTCAGTGTGAATCTCATCTTTAGTTGGAGGGCTCTCTACAAGAGCCTCGTTCAGTTACGCTAAATCATCTATCACAGGACAGCCGAGTAGCCCCACACTCTGACAGAAACCAATGAGCTCTAATCGTGACCAGACGCCCCTGTTAGAGCATGAAGCGCTCCACACAGTTTTGCTACTCAGTGTGCAGTTGTCAGCAACTGAGGCGCTTCCAGGACAGTAAAGAGCAAATCTTTCATCCAGCCCCATGCCTCATAAAAAAACCTTCTTAAACAGACCAACATGAATAAAAGTATTTACAAAAAAGTGGAAGGGCATACTAAAAAAATCCCATCCAAAATGGAAAATGTTGTTTTTGTCATTACATAACCTTTGGAAGAAGGTACCTTTTTTCAGCTGTATGTTCTAGAAATAGTAAGTGGACTCATTCTTGGAGTTAAGGTTGCTATACTGAGCAGTGGAAAGTAAACATACGGAGAGATGAGAGACCTCTACGATCTCTATGGGAAAGGCCAACCGAAGTAGTGCCACTTCTCTGAGCGCATGGAAAAGGCTTCGGCCAAGTGGAGAAGAGGGACACGTGTCCTTCAGTGCGGGACTTGAGGGGGGAGAATTTGGAAAGAGAGATGAGAAGGAAGTGGGAAGTACAAGGGGAAAGAGAGACAACATGACCTTACATGAACTCAGGTAAATGTGGATGATAAACAAGGCACCACAGCTTATTTCTGTGTCTATTTGTTTAGCATTTCTTTGTTTAGAGCACTGTATATGGAAAAAGAAGTGCAGAGCTGCGGAAATGTTGTGCTGTTGAATAAATGAGCAGTAGATGTTAATTTAAGAAGACGAATGGGAGACAAGAGCCCCTTGTGAAGTAGTCTGACTTTTAAAGGTGAGGGTTTTTCCAAATTCAACGTTTTCCCATATTTGTAACCAGCCAGATCAGGAGAGAATATCAAATGAAATCTGTCATATGCTCGGCAGACCAGCAGGGTCTGTTCAGGGTAAGTCCTTATTGTAAGAACATGATTCCACTGCCAGACATGGCCCCAAACAGAGCCGCACATCTGGGGTATCAGCTGGCCAGCAGCCCCCTAAAACTCTTGCCTGCTTCCCCTTCATGCTCAGTCAGTTGTAATGCCTTTGGATCTATAGCTCACAACAGAGGTCAGTGCAGGGCTCAGTGACTGATGGCTACTATCCATATCAAAGCGAGTTTTAAAGCTCTTCCTTGCCAACAACACACGGCACTCAATCAAACCAAACTTACACTTGGGCTGGTTTACTGTAGCTTTATTTCTATGAACCTATAATGTTACACAGATTTTTTTGGAAGTCAACATGAAATCAAAATTGAGTCTATTTACTGTCTAACTGCATGCTTCTGGTCCTATTCTGAACGATCCATCAATGAACAGTGTACAAAATAGTCTTTATAATTTTTAAGCAAATGTAGTAAATTGTTCTAACTATGAAACAACTCAGGCATTAACTAACATTAAATAGGCATTAACTAATATTAAATAGTATGTTAATGCATTAACTAATATTAAATAGAGTAACATTATTGTAAAGTGTTACCAATATCCTGTTTAACTCTGAAATACATTACGGATGTTAAATGGGTTGTGAATGGCAATGCATGTTATTTCAGTATTACAGTAGTGGCCAAAAGTGATGTCCAGACTAGGAAAATTGACATCTTTATCGAAATTTTATCAAACATTTGTTAAAGATTTTGTAAGCCTATTGCGTATAGTCGATTGATTTATTTGTAATAAAGTGTGCGGACTTCATTGTTGGCCAGGCTGTCATAAAACAGATGCAAAAAGCAAAAGAGAGAACCAACAAAATATTAATAACTGATTATGTTGTATATTAAACATATCCTTTTTCCTGTGAGCTTTTTTCTATGCATTTTTTATTATAGCAAAATAAAACCTGTAGCTATAGTTTGCCTTTTTTGCCAAATAATTTTGTCAGATAAATATCTTAAAGATGACATATTATTCCCCTTCTCACAAGATGTAATATAAATCTATGATGTCCTCAGAATGTGTCTGAAATTTCAGCTCAAAATTCCCCCCAAAATGTGTCCCATTTGGCACTATCCAATCAGAATCGCAATATGGCTTCAGTGAGGCTGTGCACTAACATTTGCATTTGGAGCCTGTGTCCCAAATGGAACCAAGCCCTCGCAATCTTCCTCTAAGTCTACATTTTCGTGACGTGATTCTGCTTTGACTGTTGGGTAGAAGTTTGCCGCGGAGCTCGTGGGCTAATTTTTTATATTTTCTCCAACAGCCCAAGCATACATACAGGCCTATAGAACAGATCATAGAACAAATTCATAAGGGGAAAAAACTAAATAATAAATGAGCTCCATTGCAGATTACATCCGAGTGAATGAAACGGGGGGAAGTTAGTAGGGAAGGGCATAAAAAATTGACTTAAATGGAAATGGGTTCCTAATTGGAACCCTAAGCCCTCGTGATCTTCCTCTGAGTCCACACTTTAGTGACGTAATGCCGCTTTGACTGTCGGGTAGAAGTTTGTCAGGTAGAAACTTGTGGGCTCGGCAAAAGTGCGCATCAAGAGCGCATAACAAAGCACCCTTCTGAAACCTAAAATGCCAAATGAGAGACCCTATGGTCTAGTGGACTTAACGTCCATGCGCAAACGGCGGCCATTGTAAATTCACAAGACCGCAAGTGCACATGAAGTGTGCCATTTGGTACAGGCCAGGGCTTTAGATGTTTGAGATTTGCACTGTGAAGCACTTCAAAGCAGACTTGCTGTTGTCATCATCAATGTCTTCCATCAATGTTTTTTGTCAGAGCTGATGAAAATATTTCATCTGGAACATTGAAAATGAGAAGCACCTTGAGCGATGGATTCAGCATACATTGTCTATGCTATCAGGGTGTTTATGAGGATATCTGTCAACACTACAGTCATATTCCTTAGGCTACATTCAGGCTGATGAAACATGTCTTCTTTGAGAGCAACTCAACACGTTTTTGGTCTCTTGAACATTAGTGTTATAGATATATTGTATAATGTATAATTCATGTATTCATGTTTTTGTACAATTCATGTTATTTATACAATTCATTCATGTCTTTTAAAGGTATCTGTTAAATGTTTGTGATGCCAAAAATGTAATGCTGAATAACCAACCAACATGCATTAAAGGGATAGTTCACTTTGAAATAAAATTTTGGTATGTTTTAGCTTACCTCAAGGGCATCCAAGATGTAGGTGTCTTTTTTTCCGTAGTAGTTTCAATTTTGATATTTTTAGGCCAAATCGTTCTTGTCTGTCAGTCGTATAATGCAGGAGTACGGTCACTGTCTCAAAGAGCATGCACAGAGTCCAAATTAAAACAATTCCCCGTCGTCCAAATTAAACAAATCCCCATCGTAAGTACACATTGATGGCCTAAGACACGAAACGAGCGGTTTGTGTGAGAAAACGAACAGTATTTATATCGTTGTTACCTCCTGAACACAGCCGCGTCCAAATGATCTGAGGGCGCGGGCGGGTATAGATATATACACTAGATGTCGCCTTGGTTACTGCAGTTCATAGGAACGAAACCGTAGCCAAGGCGACATCTAGTGTATATATCTATACCCGCCCGCGCCCTCAGATCATTTGGACGCGGCTGTGTTCAGGAGGTAACAACGATATAAATACTGTTCGTTTTCTCACACAAACCGCTCGTTTCGTGTCTTAGGCCATCAATGTGTACTTACGATGGGGAATTGTTTAATTTGGACGATGTGGAATTGTTTTAATTTGGACTGTGCTTGCTCTTTGAGACAGTGACCGTATACCTGCATTATACGACTGACAGACAAGAACGGTTTGGCCTAAAAATATCAAAATTGAAACTACTGCGGAAAAAAAGACACCTACATCTTGGATGCCCTTGAGGTAAGCTAAAACATACCAAAATTTTATTTCAAAGTGAACTATCCCTTTAAGCAGGGCTTCAGGCATGTATACATCACAGTTCGGTTCCATGTTTCTTGACTTGAATTTCTAAAACTTGACTTGACTATTTCAAATACGACATAACCGAGATTAACCTAGAAACCGAAAAAAAAACGAGTCGGTTATGGAACAATTCAATGACTGAGCAAGTTTGATTCTACCAGTTGTGAATCTTTTTGAAAAACTTCAAATACAAATTCAGTATTCATAAAAGTAGGCAAAAAGTACATTAATGACATATTACTTCCAGTGAGATTGTTCACATCCATAGATAATTTACTGTCCCATGATGCCATAGGAGAGGAGTTGTGAATGGTAGTGTGATATTAGAGACACAACTAACGCTGGTAGGTCACATGACAATAACAAGATGCCGAATGCATGTCCGGATTACATTCATAATACACACATTTATACTCTATAGAAGTACAAAGTTTTTTAATGGCTGTGAAGTACATACCTTTCAATTACCTACTCAGAGAGTATGCGATTTCAGATACAGCCATTGTTCTTCGAGTTGGACATCAATTCTCGTGTTGTTTCGTTGGATGATATCTGGTGAAACAGCATTTGGAAGCACACAAAGGTTTCTCGATTACATTTAAAAGCTTTTTATAGCATTTGTGTCCATTTTAGTTGCATCCTTGGTTTTGTCTAACAATTATATACTATAATTTGAGATTTATGTAAGGCTTTAGTTGGAAATGAAGGTGCTGGGAAAGTTGAAAAAAAAATGTAATTGAATTGAACATTGAATGGACATTTGACTTCAGAGACAAGACCAAAAGGGAAACACAACTCTTATTGCTCTTTTTCCTAGAACCATGGTGAAATACAGCTGACGTGACATGAGATTGTACATTTTAATTACAGACAATAAATAATACAAAGGAGGAGCTACTCTGAACATGTTTTTGGGAGGAAGGTAAACCTCTTATTCTGTTCTCACCACACAGGTGCTGCACACCCCGAGGAGCTTTGAAGAAATAAGGATGTTGCTTTCGCTCCTTTTGTGTCTGTAGCACACAAAAACGTCCTTACACCGAGTTTTGTTTAGCGGTTGTGCAAAGTACAAAACAACGCAAACCACATCCTCGGGCAACGCCTGGCAGTTGAGCAGCTTTTTACTTTTCAGCAACACAGGTCTCACTTAATCAGTCGTGCTGAAGTATGCTTTTCATCTCTAATATACCAGGGCACCGTTTAACCACTGTGAAAACCCTCCTCTCTTCATCCAAATGCCTTTGGGAGACTACAGCTATTTTCATGCTGTTAGAAGTCATGGTCTTGTAAATAACAAAGTGCTGGGGTGGTTTAAGAAAAAGGAGACCTTTGTTACCCACCTCTTGTCTGCCCCCGACAAAGTGAAATTAAGTTATTCAGTTTCAAACCTGTGCCTGAACCAGACAGAGAGAGAAAAATCTCTTTTGTGCTCCACAGAAGAACCTCTCTCCATCCTGATCTCTTTTTTTTTTCCTCGCATCTCCCTTTCACGCAGAACAAGGGTTGACAAGCTCTTGTCGTCCCTGGCTGGTTCTAGAAAGATCCAACAAAAGCCCCCTTGTTCCTGACTTACTCCTGTCAGACAGTGCACTTTGATATTAAAAACTCTGGAGCAAGGGAGGGAGAGTGGGGAGTGACGGAGGGAGTGAAAAGATGAAAAGGATGAAAACAAACTCCTACTGTCTCCTAAGCGGGTGTCTGTAGGTGTAACCCCATAATGGACTCACAAATATTTGTCCAGTCAAAACAAAATAAAAATGGCTCTTTGACATTTTATAAAGCGGGCTTAGTCAGCTGCGACCTATATGTCCCTCTGCTCCGTCTCCTCATAGCAAACACCTTCTGAAACCTGCAACACTGATGCCATTGACACGTACAGTACAGTTCCCATCGGGAACTTCATAGTGTATCGCACCCTGACATCTACACGGTCGGCACTAAAATTACACTGCAGCAAAATGTAACATTGTAACTGTGTAAATGAGGTGGCACAATATTCTGAAAGAAGCTAAGGCTAAATATAATAGTCAACATGTGCTTAAAGGGATAGTTCGTCCAAAAATTGTGCCATCATTTACTCATCCTCAAGTTGTTCCAAACTTGTATGAATTTCTTTCTTCTGCTGAACACAAAAGAAGATATTTTGAGGAATGTGGGTAACCAAACAGTTGTTGGACCCCATTGACTTCCATAGTATTTCCCATATAGATTGGGGCCCATCAACTGTTCACACAGGACTTGTTCTTGTGTTCAAAAACAGCTAGAAGGCTGAGACACACTTTAAAGAAGCAGTTTATATGCGCATTTTGTACTTTGTGTTTTTATATACTGTATAAACGTGTTATAGGGCATCAAACATCTAATTGTTTAAGGCAATGTTTTTAAAATGCCAAGTGAAGTCACATCTCAAGACACCTGTGCTCTGTTCCATTCATTTTAGCATTTTATGCATGCAAAAACAATTATCAAAGACATCCTAACATGTTGACATAGATCGTCCAATGGTTCTCAACCTTTTTGACTCAATGGCCCTCCATTGTCCAACACAAATATTCATAGGCCCCTCCATATTTCTCAAAGATATTTCTTGTGGTATTTCTACTGTAATTATGATAATGATGCTTGCTTTCAAACTTTTTAATTAACAGAACCTGGGACTGTTGATATATTAATTTGTATAATTAATTGTGATTACAGAAAATTCTAAATTCTCATTCTGTATGTTCTTCAAGAAACAATTGTCATTGAGCGCAAACAATTTTGTGTGTGTGTTGAACACATGAACATGTCCTGTTTAAATAGCCCTGAAGAGTTTGGCTTTGCTGATCAGAAACACAATTTGAGTACATTTTAAGTGAATTGTGAAGGAATAACCTCAGTATTGAATGTCAAGCATTATGAACAATTGGATAAGAACAATTTTCACTTCAAATTAAATGCAATCAATTTACTTCTCCAAACCAACTACTGGTTTGACACGACATGGGCTTCACATCAGGACAGTCACGTTCTAGATGCTGGACTACCTGTTGCACAGTTGACTGGTTGTGTGAACAGCAGAGAAGCGTGTTAGGAAGACAGGCTACACACTTTCCAAACAGCAGCAGCAAGCCTGAGCATGCAGGACTCTCAGGAAGAATGCAGAGGCCCGCTTGTCTCCCTCTCTCTTCTCAGGCGCCTGCTATTATACTGACGCTGGAGTAGCCTCTGGGCAGTTATTACTGCATTTATATTAATAATCTTGCTTCATTTTGTTCATACAAGCAGAAGAAAACACAGACATAAGGGGAATGCCGACAGCGACGAAATGTACGCAAACACGAGGAAAAAATTCATTCATAGGCAAAAAGAAAAATGCATAACACTCTTCAGACAGATTTGCTAATATTATGTGGACCCTACAAACTTTCCTATAGTAATATGGTTCCTATGGTTTTAAAACTATATTAAATCTTTTATTTTTTGCTAATGCCAAGTTAGCCTTCGCATAGTTACCATGGTAAATCACAGATACACTACCATTCAAAAATGTGGGGTCAGTACAATAAAAAAAAAAAAAAAAAATTCAACAAGGTCACATTAAGTTCATAAAAAAGTGAAAGTAAAGATAATGTAACAAAACTATTTCTGCTTCAAATAAATGATTTTCACAAAAATATTTAGCAGCACAACTGTTTTCAACATCGATAATAATGAGAAATTTAGCAGAATGATTCGTGAAGGATCATGTAACACTGGTGTAATGATGCTGATAATTCAGCTTTGCCATCACAGAAATTATTATTATTATTTTTTAAATACCTTAAAATAGAAAACTATAATGTAATCAGATAACAAATGGTATTTTTACTGTCATACCGCTCTGGCAAGTGCAATGTTGTGTGGGTTTCGGAGCGATGTGTCTGTACATGCCGTATATTGAGCCCTAGGTTAAACCTGCTCTCTCATACCTGCAGGGTCATTCCTAATAGGGATTCTTGGCCTTGTTAATGACTGTTTGAACATCGTGAGCGTCGTCATCCCTGACAGACTGCCGCCACTCGTACCTGCAGCCACAGGCGAGGGGAAGAACGCTTACATAAATCTCACCGCAGGAATCCGTGAGAACCAGGCCAGGAACGGCCCATTCCTGTGACACATGACACTGGGGTTCTTTTTTTGTCATTTGAAGGTTGTACCTGCGAGTTTAATGGTATACATTCTACAGACATCAGTCTGTGAAAATGTGTGTTAGGTTTAAAAACTAAACCGCCATGGAAAGGGCCAGATGGAAACACTTCGCTGCTCCCTCTCACTTAGGTCTGCAAAGCTCACCAATGACATGTAATATATTCCTCCAATAACCTGCCTTAACAACCTCAAGGTCTCCATCAGGCCGAGACCTGATTACAAACTCCAGCCGTTTGAAATACATGTAATGCAATTATCATATGGCCAATTTTCAAAATGAAGCTAACAGAAAAGCTTCTGTCAGTAAATGCAGGACACATGAAAAACCTTCACTTGCCAACTGTGCATTTCGTTCTTTTTCCTCCATCTTACCTTTCCCTCTCATTCACTTGTCCCCCTTTCCGTCCCCCAAACCTCAGGTCTTTACTCCCAGGCGCTGACAGAAGTTAGCATTCATAGTCAATCAGTTCAGGCCTTAACAGGGCAGAGCTGACAGACAGGTCCAGATTAAGGCCTTAAACAGCCTCCAGTAGGATGGCACAAGACAAGCAAAGCAGTCAGGAGCTCCGGCAGTCTCAAAAGCTCAAAACGCAGTCAAACAAAAGAGAGAGGAATGCGAGCGGGGGCTTCGGTTACACAGCGGCTCAGGAATAAGACAGGTTATTAACACAGGGAGCTGCCAGGGCCTTTTAAAGCCTTCAGCAGAATTTTTTGTTCAAGTTTGGGGGCCCCGGGTTCCTCCGATGAAGATACGGCTGAGTAGAGGTACACAAAGAGAAGGATAAGCCCATATCCTCACCTTCTGCCCTTTACTTTGTGAAATAATGTATCTGAACAGGCAATAATCATGTCAGAGAGTGAAAATAGTGAAGCGTGCTCTTTTGCATTAAACTGTAATGCTGAACTAAAATGAAGCAATAGCAAGCAAGTGTATTGTTGTTGCAAATATCAGACAAGGTAATCATTTTTAACTCGATTACCGGTTATTTCCTCTATTTTTGCTCTGCTGACGGAAACCATTCCAAATGAAGCGAAATAAGAAACCGTCACGTATCTTCAAGCGACACACAGTAGTGTTGTTTTGTTCCTGAAAGAATCTGGTTTTAGTTTAAGTGGATTTAATGAATCATAATACCCAAAGGTCTCTTGTCACCTGTACCTACTGGCGAAATTATGTAACTTGCCGAAAGAGTAACTAATCATCATACATAGAAACCATTTGACATCTTAATGAAACATAGTTATATGTAAACAATATGATTTAAGCACTAATTCCAGCAGAAACTCTCAAAGTGATTCAAATGAGTCAATGATTCAAGGACTCACTCATAAACACAGGTTGCATTTGAAATCACATACTTCACTATTATATAGTAGGCGAAAAACTGTGTGTAACAAGACAGAGTAGTACGTCTGAATTTACAGTACTCGTAATAGGGTAGGCAAAAAGTATCCCGGTGACCTACTTCTAAAGTGGGCATACGATGGACACTTTGCCGTCCCATGAGGCCACGGGAGAGGATTTGTGAATGGCAGTGAAGTCACACAATGCTATCTGACGCTGATGGTCACGTGATAATGACAACATGGCGATTGTAGTACATCCGGATTACATTCATACTACACACATATTACATACAACATACTTTTTAGTGAAAAGTACTTTTAGTGAAAAGTTCCAAATAAGTACCCACTGAGAGTATGTGATTTCAGATGCAGCCAGTCACTTGTTTCATTCCTGAATGAATTGGTTGATTGAATGATTCATTAACTCGCACATCAATTTAGTCACTTGTCACCACCTACTGGTGTATCGATGTAACCTCTAGAAACTAACTAACCACTAATTCAGACTGTCAGTCTTTCTATAACATGCAAACAAACACAAGCAGAATGATATAAATGATGCAAAGTCCCAGTGCTAAATATTAGCCAATCAAATTTGAGCACTGGAACTAACTGTTGAATGATAATGATTAAATAACTTAAGCCTTAGGTTACTTAGGTCTGTGTTATTTACTCTTTGGACTTGGTGTTGAATTCATTTTTAGAATGTAACATGTCAAGTACAGCAAGCTTCATCTTATGTAAGAAAATCTAAAATCTCCAGCAAATCAGCTGGTTTGGATGTTTAATGAATACAAATATCATCTGTTGCATCTAGTTCCCTCTTGTTTCTCTGCCTAGAAGTCAGAAAATAGTAAAATAAACAGCATTGTTGCCTTAATCAAAGCCACAGTGTGGAAGGGCCTTGTCCTGCTCTCTCTCTCTCTCTCTCTCTCTCTCTCTCTCTCTCTCTCTCTCTCTCTCTCTCTCTCTCTCTCTTTCAATTACACACATACACACAGCAGTCCAGTAGGCACCAGCAGCACTTAAAGCCACTCCCGTGGTTTCTCTTACTGGATTCCTCAGAGTTTTAAGGGCACAAGCTTTTCCACAAATTAGACTAAAAGAACAGCGCTCTTTCTTTCCCTTCTTTTCTCTTCTCTTTCCGTTTCCTTCCTTCATGTAGTCCCTCGAATGCGATTGTTTATGACTTTCATTCTAGCAGATACATGTGGTAGTGAGCCTGTTACTTGCAGTAATGAAATCAGTTTGAGACTGTACACGTCTTCAGATGTTTACCACAAAATCTGTGATTCTCACACAATTGCGTTATCTATAAACAATTATCCATGAAATTGGAGTCTTTATATGATCGACTGTTTATTTAAAAAAAAAAAAAAAAAAAAAAACAGTTATTGAAGACTTTCTATAAAAATGCAACAGATGGGTGTGGCTACTGTGACTCAGATATCAGAATGATTGAAGAGGGCGTCCAACATCTGGAAAGTCCATGTGTGGGGGTTGGTCCCTGGGGCTCTCTGGACATTTACAGCCCAATTACAGTGGCTGGCTCTGGGCTCCTCTCTCTCATTACCCCTCTCCACAGCACTGCTCTGGAGCCTGGCCCTCATACCAGCTTCATTCTCTCCCACAGAAATGTCAAAGTCTTCTGCACAAAAAAACCCTCCACAGACTAATGCAGAGTAATTCGCCTCTTACAATACTGTAATTATATGCTGGATATCATATCTGAAATGAGTGTGCGTCTGTGGATTTATGAAAAGGAATACTGTGTGTGCGTCAGAGAATTGAAATGCAGTTGTTTATGAAAACATAAACGGTTACATGCACAACTGAACAAACGCACACACACACATTCACACAGTCACAAATGCACACAGGTATTTTAGTGTGGAGACAGGCAGTATAGTGTGTGCCCCTGGAATGTGTAACCTGACCTCTAAGCTGGAGCTGAATCTATTCACTCATCTTTTTTCTTCTGAGAAGGACCCAAAACCCCCTTTTCCCCTCTACACACACACACACACACATATGCACGCTCCTCCTGAGGTGAAGCTGCAAACAGCCAAGTTGAAAACCACAATAAGAATATTATTTAAAGTCGGGAGGCACTTTCCTCGCGGGCAATTCTGCATGAGATACAGCCCGAGATAAAGACATGAATGAGAGCTACAACGCTGCTCTGTCTAATTCCCCTGCAAGAAGCACTTCAGATGTTTGGCAGCAGAAAACCGGGCTCTGTGATTGATTAGCTGGAGTAGAGAAAGAGGGAGGTATTCACAGAACATCTCTGATCTCTTCTGCTTCGCTGAAGTGTTCTTGAAGTTCTCCAGATTCTCCTAGAACTGAGACTGGAATCTTTAGGATATGCGATGAATGGCATGATCTTGTGCACGTACAGAATTCTCACACCAAATTATATGCAGACTTTTATGAGTATAACACAGCATTACTAAGCTCCAATTTCAATTACCCTGTTGTACAACTGCACCTAATTTGCACAAAGATTGCATTGCAAAGCAGCAGCAGCAGAGAACAAACCATTCTGCATATAACTTGCAAAAACTGGCGACGTGGACACCTATTCTCCCAAGAGGAGGAAACCCGACACAGGCTTGCCCAGGAGCCCGGGTCCGCAGAACCACCGTCACACTGGGCCAAACCTCAGCCTGGAATCTTGGAAAGGCAAGACAGTGTGACTGCATTTCCTGAGTCCACCCTATTTAAACTCACAATATGGAACATATTAGGAGGGAGAAGAGAGGGAGAGAGAGAGAGAGAGAGAGAGAAAGAAAGAGAGAGGTGGTTAGCATTGTACATTTTCTATTTAATAGGCCCCCTTAAAAAAAACTGTCTCTCTTACTGCTGATGTGACAGGCTGGTAGACCAGTATAAAAAGAAAAGCGGCTTGTTCACCCCAAATTAAAGCAGCATTACATCGTTTAAAATCATGGAATGCTATGCCTTGTAAAAACAAACGGGACATGAGGGAATGTTGTGGCAAAAGTGCATAGCAGAAGAGGGCATCAAAAATGACTTAAGCGATTTACATTCATTTTTGTTTCATTGTTTCTACCCACAATCCACACTGACAAATTTAGAACCAGTCGTAAACACCAAAACCTACTGAGTTTCCAAGTTTGCTGATGCAAAGTTGCCTTAAAGGCCTCATTTTAATAATCATGAAACCCCAGAAAGAATCTGCAAACTTTTTTCAATCTGCAATGATTTTGATGGAAAATCTAATTGTGCAGAACAGATCTTTAAATGTGGTCAAATATGTTAAATTTAGCTGAGATTGCTACAGTCTAAAAGGAATATTATGAATGATTGGTGTTCAGATTCTGTGTGGGTGTACACTGATCTGGAATGCTCTACAACTGATAGTGTGTCATACAAATAACACTGCATAAGATGAACACCACAATAGTCTAATAAATATAGCACACACAATACTAAACCCATCTCAGTGCATTCTTGGATTAATATGTGGCATAAAAGAGGTATAAGGCATGATAATTAAGTTGACTATCTTTTGCAACAGCTTTTACACCAAGAGTGAAGCCTTATAATTCTAAATTCTGTCTCTTGATTAATCGCCCAACCAAATATAATACAATAAAAGAAAATTGACTGGAATCAACAACTGAACACAACATTGGGCCATTCACCATAATTTAGTGTAGGCTATGCGTGTGCTGAGAAAACCTTCTTAAACGAAACATCCGACAGATTCACAACAATTGCGTATGCACATTTGTTCTTACCTTAGAAAATGTTGTTGAATCCGGATTACATAAATTAGCGCCCAAATCTTGGCAATCTTTAAAAAATAGAAGAACATCTCTTTTTGGGAGCTTTTTTATGTCACCTTGTTCTTTATTGAAGTGAACTTTTGCCTATATGGTAGCCGATTCACTGCCCTGAACATGAGAAGACTGACGCGATCGGGGTGCGATTGACTGGCCTGCGGGTCATTACAATAGTGCCACATTATAAGCAATCATTTCCTGTATAAAATTTAACCGAAACAACCTTATTTTTATTTGTTACCTAAGTGTATTTACAGTAGGTGGATGAATATTTGTACATGTATTTATTAATTTAGTATTTTGTCTTTTAGCTGCTGTTGAGGAAAACATCGTCTGACACATGCCACTGATCAGGAGATAGAAGCAACAATACAAAGATGGCTTCAGCTTGCTCCTGATAGAGATGGAGGAAGGAGCGCTTGAATTTATTAGTAGCCTACGCTCGGCTTTATTAGTATGGTGTTTGCGGAGTTTGATCATATCATTTATTTCTTTTAATATCACTATCTAATGCATTTAGCCACGTTACCGTTTTAGAACATCCCAGAGGAACGTGAAAACGTGTGACCAATAGAAGGACAAGAAGTCTCGTTAAAGCTCCAATATGTAAAAAAAATTCACCACAAGAGGGCGCAGTTTCCAACAATAACAAAGGCGAAGCTTGATGACGCTATGAAGGAGGTGACTATGGGAGATGTCGTTTTTAATGCGTTTTCACCATCAAGCAATGTATCTAAATGGAATTAATGAATCATGATCACGGATGAGGTAATTTATTCGTTTTTGTATTACCTGTATGTCTGATCGTATTATTTGATGTCATCATAATTAATGAACTGCAAGGAACGTGAAATGTTATGCTATATTATCCCGTTACAACTTACAACTATTTGTCATTAATTCATATCTATTAAAATCATCTTTACTGTAACTATTACGTTACTTGTACAATAAAAAAAAATTTATTTGCTTACCTGTCTATCAATACACTCGCGAGAGCAGAGTCTCTGTCAAGTCCAAGATTGTCGCGCAGCTCTCTCCATCTCGAAAATGCCTGGCCGATATTTATCCGGGTTTTATTCCTCCATTTGTCACACAGTCTGCGTGTATCCGAATATGGACGCTTTCGTTTTGTTGGCACTTCAATACTCGCCAAAGAGTAATCGTGATCCATAACAGCTATAACCATACAGTCTATGGCTATAACGCTATAACCACCACTTCCGCATTTGACCATGTGATGTTCCGGTGTGGTGGAATATCTCATGGTCCACACCGGAAAAAAAGGATAGTGCAGACATTGCGTCACTGAGAGGCGACATTTCTTTTCTGGGACGGACAGTTATTTAAAATCGGAATTTCTCTTAAATAAAATTTTTTTGGAGACTTTTGAGATATTGTAAGTACACAACTGGAGGAAATATATCACACTGCAAGTTATTTTCGGAAATTTTATTACAAAATTGTTACATATTGGAGCTTTAAAAGACACCCGTTTCAAACATAAATTGACGATAATTTGACGTTTTTTTTACGTTTTTACTTATAGCCTATAGGTAAAGACACAATCGTGTTTCGTACCTTGCGTTTGTCAGTTTTATTTTATTAGCTATTTCCCTGCCAGCATTAAAAAAAAAGTTGCCAGCCAGGCCAGATTCTTTTTTTTCTTTATTTTTTTTCACAAAACTTTAATGGCCCCCAGAATATTTTGTTGTATGAATATCTGAACATGCAATATATCGAAAGAAAGAACAGAGCCTCTGCTTTAAAATCATCAAGACTACAACGTGCATAAGCAATGCTTTTATCACTTGTTTCTGCTCCTTTTTTGCCTGTGTTTTGATCAGGAGATTCTGTACTCTTTCAGAAGATGTGTAATAGCCTACTGTGAAAACATGGAAATCTGGAAAATTTAGTCAATGGCGGGGAAGCATTGTCTCATTAATGACGTCAAATGGCGTGGATAGAGTTAATTGTTAAGGTCCATTCACACCAAGATAACTAACTAAAGTAGGCCTATATAATCATACTTATTCTATGAGGATATGAAGTTCACGCCACAACAATAACAACGCAGAGGAACAATATTGTTATTGTTCTTACTGTGAAAGGACCTTTAGTCAAGAATGATTATTAGGTACTTTTTTTTCATTGTATTGTATGCAACAACAACAAACATAAAAAACGTGAATGAGTGATCAACCCATGGTCTGTGGCGGACCAGCCATTATCCATATGAAAAACCACCTTTCCGTTCTTTAAAACAAAAGTTCTGACAAAGTAATTTAAGTCTGATTCCATTTTAATGGAGCCTTGTCCCCTGGTAGGGGTTAACTAAAAAAAGGAATGCCTTTCTCATTCTTCAGAAAAAGGGGGGTCCTGGCCAGGTTTCAGGAGTAGGGACACGGCCCACTGTCATGGCTACATGCTGCTGAATGGGAAGATTGTAGTGGAATCAGGCACAGCATCTCAGTGTTAAGAGAGAGTGAAAACATACTAATGTGCTCCATTTTCAAATAAGACCCAAAGACAATGAGTCAGTCTTTAAAATGCAAAAAACCAAACACAAACCCGAGTAGTTTACAAAGCCGGCCCATTGTATCAGTGCTTGCGCTAACAAGGAAGCCCTTTAAAGGAAAAATTCTCAATGAAATTGTGCAGTGACTATAAATTATCAAAGGTCTTTACCATGGGTAAACAGCCAAACTGAAACCGCAAAACTAAACAAGGTCTATTGTGTGTTTTTTTGCCTAAAGAGAGATGAAGGCTGTGAAGATGTACCGGATGATTTATATGATCAGAAACTTGCCTAAGGCTGTGTGTGTGTGTGTGTGTGTGTGTGTGTGTGTGTTTGAGTGAGTGCATGCAGTGGAATGAGAGTGCATTTGTATTTATTGCATGTTAAACTCAAAACTCTATGTATGTGTGCGTGCGTGTGTGTGTGTGTGTATGGAGGGTGTGCTATGGCATTCTTCTAAGCTCTGTGGAAACTCACTAAAATAAATCCTGTGTGTACGTCAGTGAGGCCCCTCTTAACCCTGCAATTATAGATGGGAGGGAGGGAGCAGTGCAGGAACGTTGCAGCAGCAGTGCTCTCAAAAGTACCTAAAGCTTTCGGCACAGGCATTTCACCTCTTGGATGAAACTCTGCAAGGTCAATTTGATCTCAAACTGAGCTGATAGTGTCATAATATTACCCAATGTACTTGCAAACAACACTTATTACCCAACATCCTTCTTGCAAGTCAGAGAATGCAGATAAGCAAGACTCAGAGAGAACAATATGACAGGAAGATGGCATTTTTATCAAGCTCCATTATCCGGGGTGTGAATGATGCGCCTCAGCCACACCAAGGCATGTTAATCCGATCTTACGTTTCATAATGGGAGGGAACATCTCCGGCATTGTCTTCTCTAATACCCTTAGTGTGGTCTCATCTCCTGCTCTGTACATCCCCGAACCATCAAGCGTGAAAGCGTGTGCGTGCATGTCCGTCTAACTGCTGTCAGTGAAGTTCTGTAATTAGAGCGCCCTGAGCCAAGGTGAGAAGACTTCCGCAGGTCTCGCTCATGAGAGAGAGCGAGCAGGAAGTCTTTCAGGCGCTCCATGTAATCTTCTTCTATCGCCTGCCTTCAAATGTGCTATTACTCCAGTGTGTTTGTGCCGGCGCCAGATGTGCTGGGCTGGAGCAGGTCATCAACTGCAGCAGCAGCTACTGTGCAGTAACTGTGCTAACTGCTCCTTCACTCCCTGTCTGTCAGAGCTAAACATGGAGTTTAAGCGGTGCAGTGCAGCGCAGTTTTGTCGCAGAAGAAGTAAATGCATGAGGCCGTTCTATTAAGTTGACGTTTTATTGTGGCTGTGTAAAGAGTGAGTGATTCACAGGATGTGACAGCATGCAATAAAACAGCATCAGAACACATTCCAATGCTTTATCATCAAACACACTGATAACAGCCTTGGGAATTACCTGGGAGTGGTGTAAGAGTGATTTTACAAGAATAAACCTGACCCCTTGATATCATTTCACATCTGGAATTCTCTCAACACATCAAGGATTAGAAGTGTTATGATCTAGTAAAAATCAAGGGGTAAAGTGACATTTAGTATGAGGAAAAAGACTGCAATAAGAGCTTAAACAGAAAAATTCGCCATCATTTACTCACTCATCTCAATGACTTTTTCTTTTTTTCTTCTTCTGTTGAACAAAATATTTTTTTTGTAAATGTCTTTTTCAATGGTAACCAAAATGATTTGAAAGCAAGTCCTTCAGGTTTTGAATGACATGAGGGTGATTGAATGATGACAGAATGTTATGAACTAGTTAATGTTATCTAACATGTTTTCCATAGAGTTTTCATGTCGCACACTGTGGTCAGGGTTGCAGAGATAACCAGAGTCTGCAATCAAAAGTCTATATATTAGATATATTCTAATATATTTGAGACCAAATGATCAAAGCAATGCTATCTATGTTACATTCTTTTTAGCTCTCACTGTAAAAAATTATGATCAATAAATTATGACAACATATGTTTTTACATTGCTTTAACTCATCAAAATAAGTTAAGCAAGTTATACAAGAATCAACTCATTTTTTAAAGTTGAGATTTTAAGTTGAAATTACTTAAACATCCAAGCTGATTGTACCTAAAAATTTAAGGCAGCAATTTTTTATTTTTTTTCTCAGTGTATGTGAGTCATAAAGTAAGTCTAACCATTGTTTAGTTTATCGAAAGACAAACGTGGGTGGGTTCTGTGGGAACCTTTTAAATAATACCTTAGAAGTATACAATTATAAGTACTGTATGTCAGCAGTGCAACTGACTAATGCATGCATCTGTAAGGCAACCATCTGCACCTGGTGAAGCGATACTAAAATTCAGGATAAGGAGAAACACGTGAACGGGATTTCACCAAGTACAAAATGTCCCCGGATCAACTAACTAGGCCTATATAATCATACTATATAATCATACTAAAATTCAGGATAAGGAGAAAAAGGTGAATGTGATTTCACCAAGTACAAAATGTCCCTGGATCAACATCTTTGTCGATCCTGAAACAACATTCCAATCAACCAATTAGATTTGAGGGACAAGTTTATGTCAAGTTTAGGCTTGCAACCAGGGTCAGATCATGTGCTTCTACCAATGTTATTCACCTATCCTTTCTCTCTGATTTAGGTACAAGTTATAGGTTAGGTTTAGGGGTAGGGATAAGGTTTGCACTATGTTTTTGGACAGGAATGTTGTTCCAGGATCAACAAAAAATGTTGATCCAGGAACATGTCTTACTTGGCAAAATCACGGCGACCAGAAGAAAATGACATATAAAAAGGTAAAAGAAATGTTGCATTTCAGATTACACACTCAATAAAAACAAAACAAACTGTGTGTGGTTCATTCAGATTCTTCTTAGGGGCGAGTCTAGAATCAGCTTCATCGAGAACCAGACTTTGTGCTGGAAGTAAAAGGCCTGGCTATGCGAGACTACATTTGTAATAATTTCAGTTCACTTGTTTGTGACAAAAACAAGTCCATTCTTAGTGTTTAGCAGTAATTAGGGGAGCAGACTCAAGGAAGGAGAGCATCCTGAACTCTGCGGCCAATGGAATTCAATGAGGGTTTGGCAAGAAGCACGTCATAATCACAAAGCCTCCAAACTATGCTTGAAAGAAGTAGTCAGATGTAAACCCAGGACACTCAAGAGCAAGCACGAACAGTCAAAGACAATTTTAAGAACACTTTTTTGAGACTTCATACTGTGTCAGTGTAAAATAATGCTGAAAAACTGGTTGTTAAAGAGCCCTTGACATCAAATTTGGAGTTGTTGTCTTTTAGGGTATGTTTACACGACAATGATGTACTAAAACTGAAAAGTTTTTCCTTTGCGTTTTTTTTGCGTACAGACGACAACATTATGAAAATGATCCCGTTCACACGGATCCACAAAAATGACAAAAATGCTGTATTATTCATGCCAGGCCAGTAGTTGGCGATGTCACTTCGTAAAGAAGCATGCGCATGACGACACCGTTTTCACAATTTTTTTACAGAGACAATAATGGTATCGTTTTTAAAAACTTAACGGCCCCTAAGTCCATATGTGTTATATTTGAAGCTATATGCACTCCTACATGTCAAAAGAGTCAAATTAAGACCCAGAAGAACATTTTAATGCTCAGACGTTTCTCATTCAAAGCTTATGAGCTTTATGTTTCAACCAAGCTATCTAGGCAAATCCGAGACAATATTGAGATCTCTCCTGAACGTCTCTCCTCCATTTAAGAGACAAGTTGATTTATAGAAAATAATAAATAATACATTTGAAAATATCAATTAAGGAAGAGGGAGAAAGGACATTCTAACGAGGAGTTTTTGCAAAGCGCAAAGGCCACTGAACTGTACATTAACAGGGCAAACAAAATGGCGTGCTTGCTGGCCCTCACCAGCTCATAGCAGCTTAAGACATCTTTGGCAGCGAGAGCGCTCTGAAACCCTGTTAATCAATACCATCCCTGAGGTAGTGGCACACTCGCAAAGCTGCTTACATGGCTTTTCCGTTTCTCCTTCTCCTTTTCTTTCTCCCCCATTCGTCCCTCTCTTACTCACTCTGTGCTGGAGCTGCCGTTTTCAGGCCTGGTAGCTTTCTCTCTCTCTCTGTATTTCTCTGGACCTCACCCAGGCCTGGTCTAATTAGGCCCCCTTTTGTACCCGCTGAGGTGCCTTGTGTAATCTGCGTACTATGTGTCTCAGGATCTAGCCCTGCCCAGTATTATAGTCTGCCAGTTCCTCCCCGAGTGGTGATCTGGGCCCTCTTCCCATAAAGCAGACACAAAAGAGCAGGATAATGGCCCCCAGTTGCAGTTAGAGGAGCCACTCCTTTGGGCTGTTTGAACTCGGCACGGGGCTGGCGGCAGACAGCGTGTAGGGAGAAAATGCTTTGCTCTCTGTGTGAGATGGCAAAGCCGATTTTGCAATACCTCCAGTGTTGCACATCTATTTGTTTTCAAACTAGCTGCTGGCAGGTTTAGTCCCCAATATACTTCAAGCGAAATTGAAGAACAAACTGGCGCGATGTAATTTCGAACAAAATCTGACCAAAATGAAGTTTGTTTGGAGTTCGTTTCTAGAAAATTTCGCTCCAGCTGATAAACACTTTCGAACACACTGTTTAATTCCGTAAAGCTGCTTGCTTTAAAGTAATCTGTTGTGTAACGTGCTGAAGTGCCGAATTGCAGAGCTTGTGCAAACATATCCAAGTCGTTATGATCAGATGCTTTCTTAACTGCTGTTTTCTAACCGCTGTCATTTTTGATGTGCGTTTATTTTGTCATCTAAGCGCCGCTCTCAGCAGTCGGGATGTTTGCTAACAGTATAGCATTGCTCGGGCATTTCAAACTTCTTTTTACCCCCAAGCAAAGAATGAAAAATAAATTAGCATTAAGTATATCAGGGCCTTAGTCCATCGCCCCCTCCTCCTCTCTCCCAGCGACTTTGACAACCAACACCCACAATTAGAAAGGATGCCAGCTCTACCACATCCACCTTGGATGCAGTTTACTGGCCTGCGCACAGTTTCTTTTAAAGGTCTTGGTTTTGCCATGTGCATTCATGGAGATATATCAATGCACTGGGATGGGAGCCACCACCTCCTCTCCTCGCAGAAGAAAGAAGCACAGCTGGGCCCATAAACCACTGACCATGGGCGCTGTGGAGGCTAGTCGGCTTGGAGCTGCAGGGACGGAGCAGAGATGAAGCCATGCTTGAGGATACATCATCTTCTCTTCAAAAAAAAAAAACTCCTCCCTTCTTCAACATCGGCCAGCAAAGCTCTCAAGGACCTCAAGGAACTCTGGCTGTAACCTTCTCTCAACCAACATGTAGATGTGAGCTTGGCTCTGGAGCGAAAAAAAACGGAGATTGATGCCTGAAATAACTTTGCACCAGCAAAACGACCTCCCTTGGTTTTAAAATGTTAATTCCAGAGGTTTGAACAGTTTATAGAATGACAGCCAATGCCCAAAGCCCCAGTTTGAAAATTCACTTTAAAAAGTGTGTATTACTTTTCACCACACAGTGATGAAAGTTTATTTCAACAGGAGGTCGTGCACAACACCACGTCCTAACCAGGCGCGATCAGGAGATTATTAATGTTTAATGTACGGTTTTGAGGAGCAGGATTCTCAGCCAATCAGATTTCATGGTGGACAGAATGATGGCACAAAGTAGCATCTGGTTAGGACACAGTGCAAATTATAACTGAAGATATGATAATGAAGCACAACGCCTATTATCAGTTTTAAATGGTAGTTTACACTCTTAAAAATAAAGATTCTGTATTGGCATCTATGGCTCCATGAAGAACATAACATCCCTGGAACCTTTACATTGCAAAAAAGGTTATTTATAGTGGAAATGGTTCTTTAGAAAACAGTTATTTTAAGAAATGCTCAACTCAAAGGTTCTTTGGGGAACCCAAAATGGTATCGCTGTGAAAGCCACCTTTTGGAACCTTTATTTTTAAGAGCGTACAGTACTCACTCACATTGTCTTGCATTTCATGTAAAAGAATCATTTAGAATCGAGTATTGTTTATGGGTGAAAAAATCGCAGATGAGACAAAAAGCAAACCGATATTATGCGAATACTTTATTATCAATGTGTGAATGGTGTTAGCTTTTCATCTGGATATTAATAGTATATGAAAACTATACACCAAAACCAGGCTCTTCCTATTTTTGCTGTATAATTTTTCAAATTGGTATTGAAAGATTCTGTATCTTTATAGATATTTATATATATAATATATAAGCCAAAGTGCATTTCCCGTTTTTTCCTCTTGTCCATGTACACATTGCACCATACATAAATAATTACATCGTAAAAATGACTCCAGTATTTACAAGTATAATATATATTTCATATAATATATAAAACTTTATATTAAATCTAAGTAGATGATATTTGGGATAGTTTGTGGAGTCCGAAAGTCTCTCAGCACGATCAAGTCCATGTGTGTGTGTGTGTGTGTTATCTGTGGTTGTTGAGGAGGATCTCGAGCCAGCACGGGCAGGAAGTGATGAACTGGCGGGAGTAACAAGGGCCCCAGCCCTTCGCAAAGCTGATGCGCACACTGTTCGGGTCATACGGTCCATCTAGCAGCTCGGACTCGGCCCCTTGCCTGAGCATGGATGAGCGTTCGTAGTCGAACACTTTGATGGAGTAACCAGGCATCACCTTGCGCACCACCAAGCTACGGCTCCCCGGTACGTCCAAGGTAGGCGAGTTGACAAAAATGGGGTGCTGGCTGCGGTTGTAGGCCCAGACTCCGTCCGGCTCTTTGCTGAGGAGCAAGCCGTATCCGATCTTGCCGCGCGTCCGTTGCACGGTGCTGCTGCGCTGGTCCAGGCTCAGCTGGCCGAGGCAGAAGCCCGTGCCTTGAGGTAGGTCATAGAAAATGCTGACAGCTGGCTGGTACACCGTATAGAGGCGGCCCACCCGCGTCCGATGCTCCCAGTACGCCACGTTACACCAATGACTCTGTTTGGGGGCATCGGGTGACAGACTGGCATCTGAAACAAAAAAAGACAATGGGTCTGTCATTAAGCTTTCCCATGACATTATAATGCAAACAAAATGAAAACATGTGCTGGCCAGAAAGACGGTTAGAGAAGGTGATATTATGTGGAGTTGAATGCTGCACTGTTATGTGTTGCCTCAAGAGGGCACTACTTCAAAACTTAATTCATTAAAGTTATATCCTAGTAAATTATGGGCAAAAGAAAAGTTGAAGGTGAGAAATAGTGTAAAAAAAAAAAAAAAAAAAAAAAGGCATACCTGCAATTAACACATTATACAGAACAACTAAAATCCTCCAAGCCCTCCATTCACTTTTATGACTTGGGAGTTTGTCAGTGAACGGCATATGTTGCCAAACCCCGAGTTTCTATCTCAGCCACACACACACTTAAACGTTTCCACGCGGCATGCATTCTGTATATTTCTGCCCGCTCTTTCTTGATCCGGGGAGAAAGTATTTGTGGAAGGAGGGGATTTGGAAAAAGTTGTGAGCTCATATCCGGCAACAACTCCCTCCCCCGTCTCTATTTTCTTCCACATTCCTGTGAGTGGGTGATGGTGATGATGGCTTGGATGGAAAGGGAGCGTCTCCTCCCTGCCAGCTCCCGCTGTGGGCTTGGGGACAGCTTTCAGCTCCCTGACAACTTAGTGCAAGTCTGTGACCTCCTGACCCCTCAGGCTTCACGCTATCAGCTCAGATTAACTTGCACATTGAGTGATGCCATTATTTTGCTCTTGAGAAGCTATTGGCAGGGATATTTCAAGGGCCAGATCTATGGCTCCTTTTCATTCACTTGCTGCGACTCCCAGGGGCGAACAAATGCTCAGGTCATTAAAGGACTAGTTCACTTATGTCATTCCAAACCTGCATGCTGTAAGTTTAAGAACCTTTATGCGACAGTTCACAGTGACCAAAAATCACACACTAATAAAAAATAAAAAAACGTCACAAAACTACACTCTTTAGGTCCGAAATTTTCGTATGCGTTTTTTCATATTCAGTATTCAGTGGCTCTGAATTGTCAAAACACCTCTTAAAATGCTTGCCACATATGCGAAAAACATAGAAATTCGAACCCGATCTGAATTTCTTTTTTCTTTTTTTTTATCCGGGCTCAGTGTGTAAGGACCTTTAGAAAAAAAGGTTCAGTGAGGTTCTATAGAACCCTAGGGTTATTGACTCAATTTTAAAGAAAACTTAATGCCAAAAAGATTCTACATAAGGAGATGATTGCATTATACTTTTATGTTTAACAGGTTATTTCATTTTTTAGGTAAACTTCATTGTACCCAAATAAAAAAATCACCACTGCATCACTAGCCGCTGGTTAGATGTCAATAACATGAAAAATTGTTTCTTGTGTGCCTGTTGACCAAATGGAAAGCCTGAATTAGTGAATAATGACATAAATTTAGGTCTGTTCCTCAAATAGAGCTATTGTATGGCTTTTGAAGACTTAGAACATGGTGTATACTGTATACTGTCTGTAGGGTCAATATAAATGTATTCGGTTGTTTTATGGAGAAGAGGTACATAAAGATTTTTCTTCAAAACTCTCATTTTGTGTTCTGTTGAAAAATAACATAACAGCATTGAGTTTGAAACCACATAAAGGTGAATAAACAATGAGAGAATGTTCATTGTTGGGTAAACCACCCCTTTAACCGGTGCCAAGATCTGATGTAGTGGAGGCCCGATAATTGACCCCATAAATCAAATAAGACAATCAATGCAAGCACACACAGACACACACGAACAAACCTCCAAATTAAATGCATGAGAACTGCTGCCTATTTAAGCACAACTGTTTGGATATGAGGAATCAGGACCGACTTCTCTTTACACACACTCTTACTTAAATGGCCCCTCGCACTGGGCCCCTACGTGTTAAAATTACAGAATTCCTTACATCCTCTGAGCTTGCAAGGTGGTTTTGCTGCCTGAATGGTCTAATGAAACCATTGCACAGGCCTTGACATCTAAAAACACATCATGAAGAATATTGTAACTAATTCAAAATAACTGTGCAGATCTTGCTTTGTAGATTTTTCTCTATAAAGTATCTATGGTCAGTAGTCAGTAGCTCTATGTTAAGTTAACGGAAGATGCAGGAAGACATGTTTCCAGCTATGCAGCCTAATTAGGGCTGAATTCGAACTTATACCCAAATCCATTAGATGCAAAACATTAAAACTAATGCTAAAGTGCTGTGATATGATTAATTCCCACCCCCACCCCCCGTTTTTACGTGAGCGAGAGAGAAAGGGGGGTGGTTGAGACTGAACTGCTTGCTATGTGGGTTTAAACAGAGGTGCAAAGATTAAAGGTTAATAATCTATTTAATGTTTAGCTTGGGAGCGAACAATGCTCAGCCGAGAGACCGGCCCTTTTCCTGAGGGTGTTGTGCATGTGTGTTCATGTGTTTTAAGTATATTAGAGCTGAAGAGAATATCAGCCAATGTTTGTGTTTGAGAGAGGAGTGTGTGTTTTGGCTGTTCTCGCCTGAGCGGTGCCGTGTGAGTGTGTGTCAGTGGGAAAGGAGACGGGGAAGGAAGAGAACAAATCGGGCAAACTCATTAGAATCTAAGAACTCAAAACCAAACAGTGCCATCGCTTTGTTTTTCAGATTTACTCTTCCTTAACACTCCCTGCAGAAATATCCAGCCTAAGATAGCTTTGCAACATGGTAGCTGGTTTCTCTAAGCTGGTATACCAGCAACAAATGACCTACCAGAGTTCGTACCAGCTCAAGGTGGTCAAGCTGTTTTTTGGAGCAGGGTGGTAAAAAAGTAATATCTAAAATTATAAAAATGTTATTTAAGCTAAAACTAAATACATTTCTAAGTTGTTTATTTTTGAATAACTTTTTTTTTTTTACTCAACTGGCATTTTTAGTATAAATCAAACAGGTCATTTATCTGCACAATTCAACTCAAGAAACAAATTCGGCCCTTGATAGAAAGTTAAAGGCAGGGTAGGTGATTTGGTCCAGAAACATTTTTTTTTATGCTGGTTTAAAGTGTCTTCACATCCAGATAGCGATCACTAAGTTAAGTGGTCTAAATTCGGTCTGAATGCAATGTTATTCGGTCTTATCTGCCTGTCAATGTATGTATTTCCATACCTCTGCCTATCTTGCTCGCGCAAACATCACACGTCATTCGGTGTCTCATGCTATGCAGAGTTAGACAGACGTCAGTCATCGTCCGAGCACAGAAACAGCAGCCGCCTTGTACAGTTCCTCCTGAACCAAAACAACGAGCTTATGCTGCATTCACGCCACAACTACTGTAATTTGGAAGAGATGGAAGTGGTTTGTGACTCGATTTTATGCGTTTCAATGGCAACGCTATCAATGGCGAAATGAATGGAATGGAGGGTGGGAGCTTATGCTTTCAAAGCTAACTTGCTATTGCTAGCCACTTTGAAAATTGCCTACCCTACCTTTAAATGATTGCACCACGTGATAGTGTTTGTGTGTGCGTGCATGTGTTCAGGTAGAAGCTGGAAAATGCATATCAGCAAGCGCACAACAAGCAGGATACAAGAGTTCCTGTCTCCCCTTCCCTGAAGGCCTCACTCATGAGTCAGTGAAGAGCCTCTGACAAGCCGCCAGAGCTGGAAATACAGTCTCACACAGACCAGGAAAGACAGACAGACAGACGGCACCGCGGCTCTAATCGCAGCCAATGACGGTACTTTGGTATAATAAACCTAATTTAGGCTGCATTCACTGCAGCAAGTAGGTGTTAGTTCAAAGGCGGTGGACATCTTAACTCATGTACCTTAATGACTCAGCAACGGTTTAGTTAACAACACTTAAGCACTGTGGGTCCATCACTTTGAGTACAAATAATAATGGCAGACTAAGTGCTAGCTTAAGTGAGAACACCTCAGAACTCTTCAGTTTTTCTCTCTATTTCGACGCACGCGCATTTTACTAGGGGTGGAAGACAAAAGCTGGGAGCAATTACGCCGCTCTGCGTTCATTTAACCCCAGCACCTTTCAACAGCTCGGTTTATCCATTAGAAAGGTAGAGTGTGTTATTATTGTTATTATATTCTCAAAACTGTCTCCGCCAGTGTCAATCTCTTAGGAGACACACGCTGTCATCGGCTCCGAGGGGATGGTGGCGTCTGACCCCTTCCCGAGCTCAGCTGGAACGACTGAAAAAACACAAAGATTCACAAACACGCTGTCATGCTGCTCGTGTGCTGTAACACATGAAAACGACATGGTTGAAAACAATCAGCGACTACTTCTATTGACAGTTCAAGAGTGTGTATTATTCTGCACACAGCTCACAAGTGGAAAATTTGTTGAAAACCTGACAGTTGCTTGAGGAAAAAATGATATTAGAGTAGTAAATCGCTCAAAGGAAAGCAAACATGTCCAGCCGAGATCAAACAACAGCGAGGGCCTTGTTGACTTACAAAGCGAGAGCTTAAGAAGGCTACGAGACTAAAGGTTACTTTGTCAGAAGGCTAAAGTCTTTTATTTAGTCTCCATTTTGTTTTCAGACAAATACCAGCCCTTGAAACGAACAAAACACGCACACACGCTCAGCTAGACGGCCACAGAGGTATTTCCTTTGAAATTCAGAGCTTGTATAAAATGCTCTGGTGGACGTGCTACTCGAACAGTAAGGTAAACATGCAATTCACAGTCCGTTCTCAGGCCAGACGGCCACGTTCGCATTAAAGAAAAAAACTCTGTGTTGGCCTGGACGGTATTGTGGTATATAAAGTGTGCGGCAATTAGTGGGCTTTACGTTATTTACACGTGCAACAAGGAAACGTGGAGTAATGCAAAAACACAGAGTGGGATGTGTCCCAGACAAGTCAAGACGAAGAATAACTTATTAATAAGGGGTGTTGTTAGGTACAATGTTAGGCGGAGTTTAGTTGTTTACGGTTGCCAATCGATCGTGCAAGAAAACGACTGATGTGCAGTCATGTGTATATTAACTATTTTACAATGGCTTTGAAAGTGGCTAAATATTGGTTTTAAAAAATGTTTTTTAAGTACTGTTCCTCTACTGTTCAAAATGTTAAAGGGATAGTTCACCCAAAAAATGAAAATTACCCCATGATTTACTCACCCTCAAGCCATCCTAGGTGAATATGACATTCTTCTGCCAGACGAATACAATCGGAGATATACAAAAAAAAAAAATGTCCTGGATCTTCCAAGCTTTATAATGGCAGTGAATGGAGGACGAAATTTTGCCCAAAAAAGTGCATCCATCCATTATAAACGTACTCCACATGGCTACGGGGGGTTAATAAAGGCCTTCTGAAGCGAAGCAATGCGTTTGTGTAAGAAAAATATCCACATCTAAAACTTTATCAACTAAATTAACTAGCTTCCGACAGACGGCCGTACACATCGATTTACGGCGAAAGAGTGACCTCTGCTCTGACAAAATGCATGACGCATTGAGGAACGCGGAAGTGCAGAGGATAGAGCAAAACAAAACACCGGTCAGGAATTAGAAGTCTAAAATGAGCATTTTTAAAGAGAAATGTCAGAGGATTTCTAAATAAGAGGAGCTTAAGTTCGTTCCACATCCCTATTTGTTTAAACCGCGAGAGGCATCAAAGCTCGCTACTCCTACATCGCGTCATTTTGGCGTAAGTCGACTTGAGTTATTTTTACTAGCTATTTTTTTTATTCTAATTATTACTGTAAAAATATTATAAATTAAGTATTAAAAATATGAAATAATTAAGTATATTAAATAATTAAACGTGCTAGCACCTGGTTAAACTAGATTGTAGGTGCATGGTGAACAAGTAGTAGAGCGTGCTAAACTGTTTCATGTATTCGTCCGATTGTGTTTAGACCTTAGGCGGCACATTATAAGCAAAAACAACAGGAATGAAGGAATATGAATTATGTATGAAAAAATGTGGTCCTTACATTGATCATATTGTATTTCAAACAATGTCTCGCGTTACATTTTTGCAGATGCACAAGAGCGAGACTCCATTTGAGATGGAACAACTAAAAGAAAAAGGCAGAAAAAGCGATTTGCAGGATCTGCAAGCACACACCCCACCCTCCACACCACACCACACAACACACACACACACACACACACACACACAAAAAAAAAAAAACATCATCATTTGGGGTGAGTTGGAGGTAATTAACTCTAAGTACAAAAAAGGGGGTTGATTTCAATGGTGATACTATGTGATTATCCACTAATGCTTTTAAAAACACCATGCAGAGAAGAGAAAAGGCAAGAAAAGAACCGCCTCGGGGTAAACACACGTCCATAGAGCTCTGGGCAGATCCAGAGCGAGAGAAAGATCGAGAGGAAAAACAGCAGCTTGTCATCTCTTCCCACCAAACTACAGGCCCACATCCCTGTCTTTTTCATCCCCTCTAATCCAGGGAATTCTGAAAAGATGAACTCATTCCTCCACAGCACTCCTGCCAGACCCTTTAACCAGAGAGGGAAACGGAGAGACAGGACAGAGAGAGAGAGAGAGAGAGAGAGAGAGAGAGAGAGAGAGAGACTGTTGCTTTGGAAATTATGTGATCCTAACATTCATGGCAGCGAAGCTTTCTTGAATTGAACTGAGAGAGAGAGAGAGAGAGAGAGAGAAAGAGAGAGAGAGAGAGGGAGAGAGAGATGGAGAGGGAGGGAATGGAGGGGGAGTCTGTCTGAGTCTCTTATCCTGTGCCAAGGATTAGATTCCCTCCAGCTATTAGACTGTACCACTGCGCTGACAGGCAGAGGGGGAGAAAGACAAGAGAGTGTTTATGTGAGCAGGAGAAACAGAACAGTGAAGTTTTATGGTGGACAGAATTCATCTTTTGACGCCACTCTTGACAGGCCTGGGCATTCTTCTTCTCACTGGGGTCAGAGAGGGAAGCTGGAATTACGGTTGCCTGGACCAGGGGAAAAAGTGAAACATAACAAACAATGCAGGAATACTTTCCTCCCTCTCGCTTCTCTTTGGTACGGCTCTGATTTTTTAGACAACTATCACTACAGGGCGACTTACAACACACTAACGGGCCACATTTAGGCTGGCGTCTGTGCTATCTCTGCCATCAAAGACTGCTTTATCAGCCAGACGCACTAACTGGGGCGGCACTCTCACACAGATGGGTTTCTTTCTCTTTGACCCGTTCTCCTTTTCTTTCCTTCACTTCATTAATTTTAGAGTCTTTACTATTTTCTCAGGCTCCTTGTTTCCATTGCTGGGCTATAAAGTGGTCAGACAACATATCTAAAAAGGCGGGGGAAAAAATCAATGGAATCATGCAGAGTGCACAACTTTCTATACCATTTCTGTGAAAGGAAAGAAAACTATTGGATTAAAGACACCATGACAGTTTTGGGGCTGCTTTGAGGTCATCTGTATGCAAGTGCTAATTTAACTTTTAGTAGATATACATATTTAAAATACAACAAGTTGTTTTTCCTTTCAGGAAAACAGACTGAAAATACTGACTCATTTTGCACTGCACAGATTTTTGCCCAATTAAATGCTCTCTAGAATGACAATGTGCTTTCCTTTAATACCACCTGCAACCGCCATCAGGGAGCAAAATCATGGTTCATGTCTGTGACATAACTAAAGCTAATTGGTGAAGTTAAAAAATAGCATATGTCCTGCCCCAACTTCCTGTTTATACAGGAAATACATCAACATTGAAATTAAAACTGCTCATCGAGCCATTTTACAGATTCTGTAATGGTGACAAAGTTAAAAAAAGTTAACAAAGAGAAAAACAACATTCAAATATGTCCGAGATATATATATAAATGGGATATATAAGGGTGTATTCACATTGGGCTGCACAACTGACAAAATTCATAATTGTTGATTACTTAGTATTGAAATCATGATTATTAATTTAGCTTAATATAATTTTTATTAAAATTTTGTGTAGGGCAATACATGACGTATTCCTTTGTCCAGATCAAATCTACATTTCAAATAAATAATAATTAGTCACTGCATTTAAGCATTTACTTGTCTGTGATTGGTTACAATGCAGGTTAACATGCAAATAGACTATGCCACAACAGGACGAGATAAAAATGAATTGCTGTAATTAACATTTTTCATGATTCAATGCAGAAACCATAATTATTATTCCTTATTACATAACTTGTGCAGCCCTTAATTAGGCCAAGAAAGGACTATGCAATCTCAATATGTTTTTTGAATTTATTATAAAGCAAATAAACAGAATTCACAGCCTAGAATTACAGACTGCAAGCGGATTGCACTGCAAATGGCGAGCATATATTTTAATCCCTTCGCTATGGCTCTATAGCGTTAATGACGACTTGGTCAAATGTGTCCAAGATTCACACCTCAGACCCATATAAAGCAGAGCTTAACTAGTCAGATTCAATGAGTATCACTGCTGCCCTGCCTCTCCGGATTCCTTAACACTCACTAGTGTTGACATTTCAACACATGGGCCATCTGAGCCCAGAGCAACAAATGAACGAATATGCGGTCTCCGCAGGTCAGATTGCTGGGCCTCAGCAATGATTTCCACAGCCGAGTCAAACGGTGCAAAGACCCACAGATCTGTGTACTGATCTCCACGGGTGAGACTTAGCCAGGACTGGGGGTTCCAAACCGAATTCCTTTACCATGAGAACAGACGGGGCAGTGTGAAGGACAAACTCCCAGAAATACAGACCTTGGCTTCTACAGCTTGCTCGCAACATCACACTGCTGCTTCTTCTATAGGAGAGTGTGGGATAGATTATTAGTTTGTGTTTGTATGGGAATGTTTACCACACATTCTAGGTGCAATAAAGCAGATTAAAGGTGATTCTGCACAAAATCCAAGAAGCCATGAAAATATGTATTACTTAAAGGGATAAAAATTCTGTAATAAATTACTCACCCTCATGTCATTCCAAACCCGTAAGACTTTCATTCATCTTTGGAACACAAATGAAGATCTTTTTGATGAAATCTGAGAGTTTTCTGTCCCTCCGTTGACAGCTATGCAACTACCACTTAGACGCTTCAAAAACTTCATAAAGAGATAGTAAAACTAATCCATATGAATCGAGCAGTCTAGTCCAAATTTTCTGAAGAGCTTTATATGATGAACAGGTTGAATTTAGGCTTTTATTCACATATAAACATTCATCAACTCACACATCAGTTGTGGTAAGCAGAAGCTCAAGCATGTTCGCTTGGCGTGTCGAGAACCAATGAGGTTCATTCTCGTGTTACGCAGCACGTTTGAGCTTCCGCAAGAACCAATGAGATTTGTTCTCACACATCAAACAGGTTCGGTTGATCTTCTGTTTATGTTTGCCGATCAATGTTTATATGTGAATAAAAGACTAAATTAAATCTGTTTATCATATAAAGCGATGGAATCTCTTCAGAAAATTGGGACTAAACCGTTCGATTCATATGAATTAGTTTTATGATCTCTTTAAAAAAAAGTCAATGGAGGGACATTAAGCTCTCAGATTTCATCAAAAAGGGACATCATTTGTGTTCCGAAGATGAACGAAAGTCTTAAAGGTTTGGAACGACATGAGGGTGAGTAATTAATGACAGAATATTCATTTTTGGGTAAACTAACCTTTTAAGCCATAAAGATCTGATGAATTATGAAACCCTTTCACTAATTACTCATCTGTCAGTTGTTAGTCAAAACTTAAATCCAAAGCAAATTACATAGTATACTTCTTATGGGGACACTCCAGCTTTTGAACCTACAATCTTGCCAGAACTTTTACACCACCCTCTAAAAATCACCCCCTAATAAAAAATAACTAATTACAACAATTTTAACTTTGTTTTTAGCAACAACAGCTTAAATGAATGCACTATAATTAAAAGAAACTGGCATGCAATTATCTATGATATTCAACCCATTCTAAGTGATGCTGCAAAGACTATCAAAAATCAGTCTCACAATTTGGACATGCATTTGGAGACTTTTAAAACTAATGTATAGGTTGCAAGACATAAAAACACATATGCATGTCAACTATCCAAAAACTCTCTCCCACTGCTCCCACTGGAGCAATCCTTATTGTTATTGAAGGAAAACAGGTATACGGAAATACAGATACTCTATTATTCAAGTGATTATGATCTATTAAGTGTAACTTATCAGATAACCAGATTTTGATTACCGCAAATATCCCTGTCATAAAAGATATTTGCCATACATTAATGGAAAATGGGCTCTGGCAGCTGAGCGTTACACAGCAGGTACGGTTTCAGAGTATGGAGTCAGGCCAGTGGTCTTGATCTCAGGTTAATTTAGAGCGAAAGCTGTGTATTTGGATACAGCTCATCTGCAAGGTGATGGACACATACTCAGCTCAGATGATGGCATGCTATTGATCGGCCCAATGGATCATAAACACTCAAGTCAATGCATCCTGACAGCCGTGCCGTCTTTGCCTTCTGTTTCAATCACAAAAGCTTGAAGCCACACACATGCGGGAAAGCTACGCAGCTGCTTTCTAAAACCAAGCAAACTGTTTATGTTCCCCTATTAAAAATGCACAGGTGAGCACTTCAAATAGTTTGTGAGGTTTCTGGCTTGTCAACATGAATGGAGAGACAGTTTAAGGCTCCAGGGCTTTGACCTTTAGAAATTGACAGCCTAAGTGATTATAAAGGGTGGGTTCTTCTCTTGCATTCTGTTTATTCCCAATTCAAAATCTGAATACAAGTATAGTTTTTCATGCTGATAAGTACACCAAAAAGTTTCTGGATTGATAACCGTATTTGAATGCGTGACTGAATCGGAAACTGCGATGATTGACAGTGATAACCAATGGACAAGACAAAATGGGACAACATTTGACTTAATTCAACAGGTTTTGCTCTGATACTGAAATTTTACCGAAATGGTATTGGTACTGACTACTGAAATTTTGGTACCGTGACAACCGTACCTCAAAATCCATGAAATATCCCACAATAAGCAGAAGTTAATAGGCTTGTTTACTGTGGGCTTTCAAAGTCCTCAATAAGGGCCACTGAGGTATGGCATGAACTCCCCATTGAGGGCTGTAATTGAATTTAGAAAGAGAGACCAAACTCTGGACACAGAGCAAATACATCCAGTTAGTGCGGATCAACTTAGTGTTCCTCTTGCTCTCTGGTGCTTACAAATCCTGTTTTGTGTCTCTGAGGGAGTCTTTTGTTCCACGCTTAGATTGACCAACAGGGCAAACTAAAACAGGTACAGTGTGCTTCGTCATACCACTAATCACATCAGAGAATGTGCTGCGGCTAAGTGAGTGAAAGAGTGAGTGATTGCAGTTTGATCGCCGGGCCTGACTCTCTCTGCCTCTCTTGCTATATCTCTATCTCTCTTTCCCTTATCTGTTTTGCAGTCATTAGCTTGAGGATCAAGGACTCTTAAATGTTAAGAAAAGCAGACGGATCCTTCTAGTCACTAGAATAAGTTGACTATTTTGCAATACCTGTGTGCTGTTTGGGGAAAGATTTTGTCAATGGCAAATTAATTGAATTATTGAATTATTTAAGTTATTTTCTTGACTTCTGTGAGGGTATAATAGAAGTCCCCCTTTTAGGACATGCATATCCTGCTTGGTTAGTCTGAATAATATTTCCATAATTTTAAGCAGCAAACATGGGGGGGGGGGCTTGTGGAGTTCTGGAAAAATCCGAAAATATGCCAGTGCCAATATGAGTTAGCCTGACAAGTGCGCGCTGCCTTCAACCCTTTTGATCGTAGCACCCGTTTCTAAAACAGGAGAACATCATCATTGCTTGGCCAAACTTGTGGAAAGAAAGAAAGAAAGGAAGAAACAGAAAAACAAAATTGAGAAATGAAACATTAAGAAGTCAAAAAACTCATTGCGCAAATGCACTGTGACAAATGTATCCAGTGTGAGAATAACATTACGTCAGAAAATTACTCACACAGTATCTAGAAGACGTACACAAAACCGAAAGGAATAGTTCACCTAAAAATCACTAAGAATGAACGAAAAAATGACGGTAAGTAAATTTGAGTGAACTAATCATTTAAAGACTAGCGCTCCTTTGTGCCCCATACACCATGTCTGTTTCTCCATGTCTCTCTCTTAATGAAGGTTAACGTGAGGATGTTGGACTCCATGGGCCCCTGCAGTTAATCCACACAGTGCATTCTGCAGGCAAGAGGAATGCGTTGGCTCTCCCAGTTTTAAAAATACTGGCTGCCATAGGTCCCCACACAACTGTCAATGTTCCTCTGGGGAGGAAGGGGGGAAAACATTCTTCACTTTATTTTAGCTAGGCAATCAAACCGCAGGCCTAAATCACCGCTTGTTCGCCCCGGTGCCAGACTCGGGAATTTATAATTACCGGGAATCCGAAACTGGTTGGAAAATAAAAACGGCCTTTGCATCTACTACTGCCACCTTTTTTTGCCCGCTCCCCTCGGGGCGCAGGCCAGCTGAGGCCCGAAAGCAAAAGCTTTTACGGTGACGGTCGCTCAACGGAGTATTGTTCCCCCTTCCTCAGCCTTGAGAGGAGGCTCGCTAAAACACTAAACTAACAGTTGGACATTCCATACATTTTTAATGGCATGGCTGCCTCTTTATTTGTTTCCCTAACCCCGTGGCCCGGACTGAATGAATGGCTCTATTGGAGGAGGCAGGCAGGGTGGAGGGAGAGGAGAGATGGGCTGCCCCAGCCTTCCCAGAGCGCATTGCAGGACTCGATCACTCACTCATTACTGGGTGGAGGTGGGGGGCAAGTGAGGAAATGATTACCTGTACAAATGGCCAGCATTTTTTCACAAGCTCTTCATAGGCGTGTCTTTTAAAATGGACAGATACATTGGTCATATGTTGGATGATAAATAAGCATGCTTCATGTCACTGTGCCTGGCCTAAACATTTAAATAATAGTAATTAAATAAAAACATGAATAAAATAGGGGACAGAGAAATATTGCACCTGCATTTTGACACTTTCTGTAAATGCCTGATTGAAAATGAAAGCCACACTCAATTACAAGAAAGAGTTATTATCATACCGCCAATGGTGACTCAAAAAGTAATTCTTGATATTGATTTTGTGAAATTTGTGAAACTGATATCACAACAATACTGCATAGACAGACAGTCTGAGTTCTTTTGAAAAAAAAACAACAACTCCAATACTGCTTAACATCTATAAATATGTATAGCGGTCAAACCATGTGGATAGAAAACATAAAATTTAATCAAATGTTCCTAAAATCCAACTCCAATTCCTCATTAAGAAGGCCGAGTTCCTTGTGCTTACACATGTAAACCTACTGACAAAAACACAATACAGTTTCAACGAGACATAAACAACATGACGAAAGCAAAAATTTGTTCAGAATCTGTTGTGGGATACACTTTGTTGTGAATAATTCTGCTGTCTGCTACTGGCTGATGAGCATTTGTTTGCCTTGTTTATGTGTGTTATGTAAGGGGAAGAGGAAGTCGGTCATTCAGGACAGGAACACACGATCAAGGAGAACTGTATGCCATGATTGCACGGTACCGCCTGTGTTATATGTACATACTGTGCATCTCTCCGTCAAAATAAAAAAAAACATAACATAACTTGAAATCAAACGAATGCCACATAGACACATGTATTCTCACACACGTATACGAAAGCACATCCTAACTCATCACCTCCAGACCGCTGGGCTTCTCTTCAACATTCCTCAGCTTCCCCCTGCCGTCAAAGGGGTAGTTGAGAAGCCACTGCACTACAAAACCCAGGCAAGCTTTTTAAAACAGGATGTTTGGCTGAGGCCTCCTTCCCCTCAAATAAACAATCCGCAGAACCTGATTTTCTGGAGGCAGGGTGGAAGTACTCCAGTCACATTATTTCCACATCCCGTATCCTGGAGCACTTGGGGCCCTGGGGGAGTGTGGGCAGGCTCTGGGGCTGCGGTGGAAACCCGAGGCCCCGTGCCAGGCAACGGGAATAGGGGAGAGGGAGAAAAAAGATAAAAGGAGGGAAAGAGCGAGAGGGGGAGAGATACCAAGGCTGGCCGAGTTGAGGGAACATAAGGGGGAGGGCAAAAGGGTGGCCCAGCACTGTCCACCCCACCGACCGTGGCTCATTTTTCACTGGCATAGTAACACCGTTACAGAGGCAGGGCAGGGTGTGCGTGTGTGGGACTGTTCTGTCTTTCTGTAATATGGACTGGCATGGGTTTTTAGGAAAGAGAGTGGAAACTGAAACAGTCCCAATGCAGAACTGTTTAGACGCATAAGGTTATATAACTCATCATCCGTAGTTTTGCTGTAAATGATGTAATACAGCTGATGTCACTCCCACGATCCTAGTTTACCTCAGCAACGGACGAAATACAGTGCAGTTAAAGGCTTCACATTCAGAAAGGTCTGTAATCTTTCTCACGTTCAGCGGTTTAAAGGAAACCGTCATCCAAAAATTCAAATTGTCAATTTACACACCCTCATTTCTTGAACATGATGGGAAGTTTGAATGAGTGCTATTTTAATAATATCGATATACTATTACAGTTATTCATATTTTGAATAATCATATCAGTTTTAATTTTATTTATAGTGTAATTTTTTAGTAATTATGTTATGTGCGTTTTGTAATTTTTATTAGTTATTGTTTCTAAAGTTTTAAGATTTTTTTCAATTTGTTTTGGTTTCATTTCAGATAATAATTGTTTTATTTCAAATTAAACTTATTTCTTAATATGCAGAAACTTAAGAAATATGCCTAATATGTTTTTAATATGCAGAAACTCAAATTAAATTTGAGAAAGCAAGATTAACTTTAATTTCAAACTGTTACACAGGACAGTCATTTGGCTTCAGAATACTGGGCGATATTTATGGTCCTTTCACAATGCTTTTTTTTTTCACTGCTTGATAGTCACTGTATGTTCCTTGTCACTTTATGTTCTCATGTATAGAACTTAAATGTTCTTTAAAGTTTGGGTGAGTAAAGGATGACAGAACTTTCATTTTGGGGTGAAATTATCATTATCCCTTTAAAAGCCCAAATAAATCTGAAAGATTTAGGCATTGACAACGAAAAGAATCTGAAATGCAGTCTAGGTATATTCAGGCATCTGCAAGCCAGCTAATAAGTAGAAGGGAAGTCATCACATGCCTTTTTAAGGCTGTTCGAAATCTATGGATGCAATCAAATCAGTGGTAACCAGCACGCCGTCACATGCTTCGATTACTTTGTGTAATTGTTGTACTTCCAGATGCCCTTTTGATGCACTGTAGAAATGAGGTCAGGTCAGACTTAGACAGACTGGCATGTGTGTAGTGCTGCCAGTTTATCAACAACAACAAAAAAGTCTGTTTTGTGATTCTCTGAAAGGGAAAGTATGTGATTATGCTTGTGTCAGACTATCAGTCAAAACAAAACACATACTGGCCTGTAAAATGGCACTTTTATGAAAACAAAGACAAGAAGTTGTACTGTCGATGCTGTGATCATCCGATGGTTCCTTGAGGTAGCAATGCTACCTGTTCTGCTCAGTTCGGATTCAACAAATGTAATACTTCATGACGCTAACTCCTTTTCCACTAAAATGATGCAAATGTTGCTCTCTGAACCAGCAAGTCTGAGCAGAACCAGAATAGATCCAGAATGGACACCAACACCAGCAGTAACATTCTGTTGATTATGGGTCTCACTGGCTTTGGTTTTCAGTGAACAGTTGAATGAGGCTGTCAATGCTTTCCATTTTTAAGACACTGATAGACCTCAATTAGGGACGCCAGCCAGGCTGTGATCTACTCCCCAAAAACAGTGAGGGCAGTGTAAACATCACAAAGCACCAAGAGAGAACCCAGAGTAAAATTACAGAACACCAAACCAATCCTCTCTATACCTGAGTGAGCCTTTCCTCCTACTCAGGCCAGAACGGCTCTTCATAAACCTACCCGCACAGCCAACCAACCGCTTTTCCTACTTTCCCAAGAAAAATAAACACAACAAAACATAATGGCTCCACAGGGTTCCTCAGAGGGATGTGGGGTCTCTCTTAAAGCGATGACACAACCACAGTAAGTCCTCACTGTGATTGCAACGTCTCAGGGTATGAACGCATATGCATGAAAACATGTTGCGTTTGCTTCCTTTTTCCCATCCGGTGACAAATTCTGGTGGGTTTATTAGGGTGCATCTCTCAGCTGTAGCACATGACTGGTCTGAAAATGATTTGTAAACAGCCACTGCTCATCCCACAGACTAATAATCACTGGAAAAACAATTCTACTGGGATGAGCATCATTCAGAATTCAATTGAGTTTTTCATTTCACTTCAATTGCTGAATTACTAGCAAATAGATTTGCTGATAGATTCAGACATATAGATTATCTGTTTTAAATTTGTATGAACTTCTATTTAAAATCCAATATAACGTCCGGTGAGCGTATCCCATTCAATTCAAAATCATGAGAAAATTGTGCCCACCATTATGATCATGCTGACATTCTCAGTCAGTATCAGAAGCACAGAGTACGAGGAGACCACCTCCTCCCAATACAGGGACTTGTGAACCTCAAAGATCACAAAAACCCCAATACAGAGAGGAAACACAAACTCACATGCATGCAGTTATACAGGAAGTAATGAGACCTACTTCAAAGAGCATAATTCTGATCTCCACACGGCCACAACAAGGAGTGAGGAAACAGGTGGGCCGCATTACAACCCAGTCACAGCTACAGAATGTGACTGAAACACACACACACATTTTTACAGACACACGTGTAGCACATCACGACCACATGTTTCGACGGCTATGCTTTGAAAACATAGTGAACACTTAATCAATAGCTGTTCGTTGACACAGTGTAGACATCAACTGACAAACACAGTTGCTTTTAAACGAGAGAAACTGCGGGTGAAACGGCAAGCTATAGACATCCAGATACAAACAACACAAACAGACAGAGGTGTACCCAAACACACAGAAGCGCACACCAACACAAACATGCAGAAATATTCACACGGATTCCAGAATGTGCCACCAAAAAAAAAAATAAAAAAATGCAGGAAATCTTATGGAAACTCATAAATTTGAGCTGAAAAATCGAACGCAGTGCGCTTCAAACAAACTCATTGAGGCCTCAAAGATCTAATACATAAATAGCTTCAGATCTCAAGCTTGGTCTTTCAAACCAAGACACCAAATTCTCTAAAATCTTGCCCTTGGGCGGCAGGGAGTTTTCATCAGACTCGTTGAGATGTGTTCTGTTGCTATTGTCAGACAGAGTGGATGAGTGTTCAGAGCAGGAGTTACACTCGCCCAGGGGGCTGCAATCTGCTCCCCTCCCACCTTCGGGCCCCCTGGCCTCACTTTTAAGAGCTTTACTAGTTCCTGCATGTGGGTGGGGTGGGATAAGGGACTCAGAGTGGGTGGATGGCCATATGCATGAACGCTTTTAGATCCTAGAGTTTCTTTTCTTTCTTTACAGGTAGCATAAAGGAAAGGGATGAATTTCCATAGGTCACTCTCTCCAAATCTACATACCTTATGTTGGTTTATTTGGACAGAGTCACCTATGGAATTTAAAAAAATTCAGGTACTGGCATTTTTGTAAAACTGTTCAATGCCTCACACAAAATATTATTATGAGCTGTACTGAAAAATACTTTTTTTTTTTTTTTTTTTGCATGCTTAACTAACAAGATTTCCTTGTACGGATACACCGGTATTAATATTCTTGCCAATACATTACTAAAATTAAAATTTACATTTAAAAAACAATGTTGCTAAAGGTTAAGTGAACATTAGACAATGTCAAAAGTAAAGACCTGTTCACACCGAGAATGATGACTATAAAGATAACTATATTAGCAGCATCCACACCAGCGAACCATATCGTTCTGTTTATTATAATCATGCGCAGAAGTTTTGTCGTCTGCTCTAGTTCGTTAAAGCAGGATGGATTCTGATTGGCTGTCAATGTTTTTATCATTCATTAGCTGGAAGAAAATCATTTCTCTGTGCCGTTATCATTATAGTTACAGGTGTGGACTGCTATTCTTTTATATTTAGAACTATATCTTTATCATTATAGTTATCGTCATTGGTGAGAATAGCTTTAAATTCTACAAATTAATTTAGGAATCACAACATTATAAATGTACAATATAAAAAAAAGAGTATTCATTTCCCAAACATTACATTTAACAGTTATACGTTAACCCATCAGAGTTATGGAAAATGTAATCTATGCGTAAAAAGAGGGGAAATGAGCATGCATAATTACATACTAAATATCGACAATATTTGCCGATAACCAACATGGCACCCTATATTTGTTATAGTATAGGACAATAATAAACATATAGTTGAAAATGCAAGCTTAAAAGGCCTGACTATGTACCTACAAGCAAATCATAGTTCACACAGACCCAATCCAGAGAAAAAACATCTCAGCAAGCATTTGACACATCATTTGTTTGCACAAGGAGTGTCGCCAGCCTGTGAAGTGGTGGTGACAGGGTGCATGAAGCCACAAGCTCAGGTAGCTCCTTCTGGGAAAGGGGGCAGATTGACCCGCTCGCTTTGAATGCTATTTCTAGCACTGCAAAACAAGGACTTAGCCTTTCTGTCTCTGCGGCCATGATCCTCCGCATACACTGAGCGGTTCCAGTTTTATGAGAGAAACATGTTGGTTTCATTCCATAAGAGGGGAGTGTTTCATCTCAAACCATGACACAAAACTGTTTCTCCTCTATTCTCTCAGTGTGGCCCTTTCACAGGAACGGAAAAAAAGCCCACTCCGGTCAAGATAGAGCCATAAAGGCTGATCCGTGTGTGCGTGTTCCGATACGCGCCGTTGTGTGCAGAGCGTATACCGTGACTCGGTGTGCTCGAGTGTGTGTGTGTGTCCCTGCGAGCTTGGATCTTATTACAGTTTGATCCCACTCAAATATTTCTGAAAGAAAACAGAGGAGGGGAGGCAGGCTCTATGGCCAGCCAACACGGCCCACTGAACCTCTGCTGGGCTCACAATGAGAGCTTTATCTCCACTCCTAATGGCCTTTAATGAGGAGGAGCAAAGCACAACATAAAAACCAAATTACCTGCAAAGTTTGCTCATTTATTCAAACACACTCCATGGGAACTCGCAGAACTTAGGACAGGGGAAGGTATGCCTTGCTGTTTTCTTTGCATTTTAGACTTTTACCGAGCGCTTTACCCCTTCCTGACCCTGCAAACAAATGCAAAACTATGTCTATGGAATAACTGCTGCCCAACTTTGAGATTTGTATTACAAAAAAGGAGACTAAAAGGGAATACACCCGCTGCATGCTCACTGAAAAAAGTGAGCATGCAGAGGGAAAAAAGTAAATATCTGGTGCAAGGTCACCATCACAGGCACGTAGCCTTTGTTTGAACAAAGATGTTACCACATGAACTCTCCGGGACTGGAAAAAACAGCAACAAGTCTGACAATGGTATCACAGGCCATGCTGACAGAGCAACACTACATTTCAGAGCCAAAATATTTTTGTAAATAGAAAACTCACCTGAGAATTCCCCTTGGGTGACGTTAGGCGAGCTGGCAGCCTCTGTTTCAGTGTAAGACAGTGTGGAATCTGACAGATCTGAGGAGATAAAGGATCTGGTTAGTTTGTAGTTAATTAGAAATTTCAAAAAATATTTTTCATTTGATGATACAACTAGGATTGTTAAAATACTGGGAAAAAGCAACATGTCATTGTTTTAATCTAAATGGTTAATATTTAATATATTATATAAACAATACAGTTTAAAAGATTGGGGTAAGTATGTTTTTTTTTTTTTACAAATATAAAACTTTTATTTAGCAAGGATGCATTAAATTGATTATTAATTGATTACATTTATAATTTCAATAATTAAAATGATTTCAAATAAATGTTTTTCTTATGAACTTTCTATTCATTAAAGAATCCTGAAGAATCACTCAAATATAAAAACAGTTTTTTAAATTATAATAATATTACACAATATTACTGTTTTTACTGTATTTTTCATTAAATAAATGCAGCTTTGGTGAGCTTAACAGACTTCAAAAACATTAATAAATCTTACGACCCCAAACTTTGAACAGCAGTGTACAATTTATAAAGCGTTTTACATAAAGTTCTGTCAGGACCACTATCGTCAAATGCGATTGACAGTTAGCATACAGTTTGGATTGGCGGTATGGTTCCGTTCTGGGCAAGAACTCCCTGCGCATCCATGCAGCCTAGCATGGATAAGGGGAATCAGAATGCCAAATCCTGACTGACGAGTGGAGGAGCTGGGGATGGAGGAGGGTAATTAGATCCTGAGAAACGCAATAGCTGCTGATAACACTGAAGGAGCTTATATATGTATACAGTGATAGGCGTCGTACTCGTATAGGTAGACGTGGATCAACTGAGAGTCAGCTGACGCGAGCTTGACTAACGTCACCTGCCAGAACTGACGCTACACTTTGATAAGTTTGTTCACTAGCATATTAGTTGTTGCTTTGCCATTGAGTATCGAGAAATTTCATTGGTATTGGTATAAATGTTGAGCAGAAATATGTGTTATCAGGCTGCTCTCTGCCTTCTGAGATGTGGATCTCTAAAAGAAAGCAATCACAATTAACAAGCCGAGCTGCAAACCACCGATGCATCAGTTCCAGATGGTACCCTCTCTCCACCCCACCTCCCGTCAACAGTGTGCCCGATGTTGAGCTATGGCACTGAGAGGATATCCCAGCCCAGTGCCAGGCCCCAGCATCCCTCACAACATACAGGGCCCAGCCCAGGCAGGCTCCAGATTGGCATGCTGAAAATGGGCCTGCCGGATACTGGCTGCAGCCTCCACTGGCTCTCAGTTGGTCACTGTGCCTAATTGCCACCATTAAAATTCTTCACGTTGTTCTACTTTTTGCTTCCCCTTAGGCTCTCCGTAAAGCCAGGGATTCAACCGGTGGATGACAACTGATGGCACTGACTTATTTTGGCTAGGTCATTTTGTTACACAGATTACTTTATTAAATTTGTCAGTAAATGATCTCCCATCATCTGTTCTATCAGAATGTACATGCACAACAACTTAAATAAATACATATTTAATCAGCAATTAGAGCGTGTGTGAAACTTACCCAGTGGCTTGTGTTCTTCGCTGGGGGAAAGTCTTGAGTATGGAGGAGGGGGTGACTCTAAAATATGACAAGAGCATGATTACAATTGGAATAGAAAAATATATGAAAATTAATTATAGATGTATTATTTAATCCTGACAGACAATATTGGGTCTATGACAAAAAAAAAAGCATTTATTTTAAATAAAAATACACAATGTTGACAACATGGAGTCTTTTCTACGGCACTGTGGAAAATGTATGCACAGGTCCATATGGAATCTGCATACACAAAACTACATAGAAAGTATTTCTACAAAATTAAAACGCCTGCCATTTACAAAGATCTACACATCCCCTGCTCACGTACAGGATTATAATTTTTTTTTACTAATTTTATAATTCTTTGAAATATCATTAAGGGTTTACTACTCTTATTCATGTTATTATTCACATTTTACCATGTTTAACACCATTCCGGAGTTCAATTCCCCAGAATCACACAGATTTTCACTAAAATCAGAGCAGATAATGTGTGAGAGAAAAAACGTAGGGGCTGCATGTTATACATCAACATTTTGCAACAAATATTACACCTGAAAAACATAAATCACAAATGCTCAAACTTAATATGTATATCTTAATAGCAGCTCAGTTTAAAACTTTAATTATCTGGTGAATAGCCTATATTCTGACCACTAATTACTAAAATAAAAGATTATAATAAAAATAAATAAATAAAAAACACCTCAGATAAAAAAAAAACCTGTTGATCACTGAATTTCGGTGGGCCTGTAAACAAACTTTTTGTATACATGCATACACAATAATAATGTGCAGCAGTTAAATAGCCTATATACAAATATTTCATTCATTTTAGTCTTGAGGCAAATCTCATCTGAAGCTGAATAAAACACTGCCTGTTTTAGGTGATTCACCATTTAATGGCATGGACATCAATCAAAGATTTTTCCATTTAAAATTAATACAAAAACTAGCCTACTTGTATAAGCCTGTATATTTACGTTTTTCATCTTTTAAAAATCACAAAACCTCATCTAGTAACAATGGAAACCACTAAAAGTTCGACGGCACAAAGGGAAAAAAAGTCTCTGGACAAGTAATGACCTCGCCTTATGGTAGTGGGGGAAAAAGAAAAGCATAATGTGGACTGTCTCTTTAAGAGTGGCGGCAGTAATTGCCAGGATCCTAAACTCAGTCACTCAGATACACAGCGAGTCAGTCTGGCGCCAGTTGTATGCAAACTGTATATTACCGCCACTCCTTCACCTAAATAGCATGAGGGGTCCTCCTCAGGAAAAAAGCGACTTTTAAAGCTCAACTTGAAACTGATATCATTTCAAAGCGATAAAGTCTTTGCAAAAAAAGGAAACGTAGCCTAAACACTGCCATCTTAAAAAGCTACAACAAACACAAAGCAAAATAAAAGTATGTATCGCTAAACATTGATAGTAAAAGATAGTTTCTTTATAGCCCTTGCTAAATACATGGAAATGTTTTCTTAAACACTGTTTTAGGCTACGTGATAAATGCTCTCACGGGCATAGGGCAACACCTGAACAATAGGATTTCTCTCTTTAACGTCGTCTGTGAAAATGAACCTTGAAAAAACCCGTCACAGCCATTGATGGAGTTTGAAGATTGAGAGGGCTCTGTTGTTCAATCGCATGAAAGAAATACCATCTTCATGGGGACACGCATGAGCGCCTGTGAGCTATGTGTGTCTCTACAGAGAACAGAGGGGAGAGAGAGGGGCTGCTGTCTCCCTCAAGCGTCTCTGCTCTGAGAAACTCCAATAAAACGCTGAGCAGAGTGTAATTGTCAGCTTGAAGCCTTTGATTAAAAAGTATCTCTTAATATGTGACGATTTATTATGGAAAAACTGACTTATAGGTTGCCAAGTGCCTCAGGTTTTCAATGGTATCTTCACAAGATGTCAATCTATACTGTCAATGAATGCTAGGAATTCTAACCGTTAACCCATCAATCTGTGGAATTTTACTCCATCTGCTTTTTTTTCCCCTTTTTTGAGACTAGAGATTTGGTTGAGATAGACTAAACATGTCACAATAACATCTGAAATGTAGAAATGAACAATTATTGGTGATTATGGGCATTGTGAGAGGAAATAATCCAGCAGTTGACTATAGCCTATTATTGCTAAATGACTTAACTAAGAAACTGGTAGGATTGAAAACGTTTTTTAAGCTTCTTGAACCACTTGGTTCTCAAGGAAAATTCTCTTTTAAAAAAGCCTATATAGGCTATAATAATAACTACACTCTAACCAATTATTCTACTGCTCAACTATTTGAGGCAACTAATTGGAGAATATTAGCCTAGCCTACCTATTGACCAGCAGAAAATTAATAAACCCAGTAGAGATAAGGTCACAAATGCTGTATATCTTCAATTCAGTAGCTGCAATTAAGACGATTAAAAACGCCATGCATTTTTATGTAGGTTAATTATGTTTGTATTTTATTTCTGCCAATGTAATTTCCTGGAAACAACTTGATTGTTGGGAAATAATGAAGAAGCAGAAAATAAAAACAGTACAGTACAGAGCTTGTACATTATGGATAATGTGCAAATTCAAAATGTATTTATTTAAGTCACTGTTGTCAATACTGTATATTTAAAGCTCTGAAACGTAATTGCTTACTTTTTAATTAGAATATTAGCCTTTTTTTTTTTACACTGAAAAGCAACGCTAAATTCTTCTTTGCTACTGCACTCAATTTTATCAATGGCATTCTGTAGTATATGAATCACTGTAACAACACAGCTCCAATGCAACTGTTGGGGAAACCCTGAGGAAAGAGCTTTGGCATTGCAGCAGGTGTAAAGCAAAGCATAATAATGAGAAATATAGCCTAAGTTTTAGACATAATAATCGCCAAAGGGATCTTCGCTTACCTGGCCCACAGAGTCGGCTGTAATGATATGGATTGCAGCACACCACCGGACCGTCCTGAGCTCCGAAGCTCTTGCACTCACAGAGCGCTTTAAGCTGGGCCGTGTGCTGCAGGTCTGACCACCGATAAAGCTTACAGATGAGCAGCTGTGGAGGAGCCATGTGGCCGCCTAACCGCAGCTCGGTCCGCGATACCATCACGCAGTCGCTCGGCATCCCTCCTTTGGACTCCACGGCTTCCAACAAAGTATCCAAGGTTTTCTCCTTTAGCCTTTTTAATAGCGAATAGGTGGCGGTCTTGAGCTCCTGCTCCATGACGGAGCGAGGTTTCGTCTCCTGGCTCTCAAGAGGACCGGGGTCCCGAGAAGAACCAATGTTCCTCAGCACGAACTGGCACGAGCCAGGCTCCGGGTTTCTAGATCCAGAATGATGGTCCCGATCTTTAAATAAACAGCAAGTGACTGTTCTACAATCGCTGTCCTGCACAGACCGAGGGCTTCCCATCGTACACACCGTACCCCCATCTTGGTCCAAAACGCCCCCTGAGGTGCCACCACCGCTGCTCTCAGTGGGATTCCTCGTACACACTTCCCCATAGTCCACGCCAGGCGACCCGCTCGGGGTCATCGGTCTGAACTCCGTCTTGGGAATTTTCTCTGGGTTGGTGCCAAGCAGATCGTCTCGAGACCCCTCGCCGCTTTTGCCATATCCATCGCCCCCTTCTTTATCTGGAATCAAACGGCTTCTCCAGAGTCGCCGCACAAGACCTGAGCGTTTCGTCCTGAACATACGACAACTTGAAACTCTAGATGAGTTATTTACGTTCAGATCTTAGCGATTTAAAACTATTTCTGAGCTCGTGCAACATTAATGTTGGTCGAATGCCGTGCAGCGCGTGCACACAGCCGAGCACCATATATTGGTGGCAAAACCACAACATTAGTTTTGAAGGCACAATGTTATATTGCATTAAAAACAGAAAACGTCAAACAACCGCAAGGCTACACAGAAACGCATTCATCCTAGAAGAACGCTGTCAGTAGCCTACATGTGAACACCGTTTGGAAAGTTTTTAGATTTTAAATGCACTAAGGGTTTTAACTACAGCAAATACATTTGTTGTAAAAAAAAAAAAAAAAAAAAAGGCTACGCAAAGGCTACACTAGTCGCGTGCTCTCAAATGTTTTCGGACTTTGAAACACGTTCAAATCCACTCTTCAACAGCGGGTCTGGTGACATGAATGAAGCTGCTCCTCGGCGAATTAAATCCACAGACAATTCCTCACAGAATTCACTATTCCGGTTGTTTTCCACTATTCCAGCGCACTCTTTTTTGCGATCCAAAAATATCCTTATGCGCGCGCCGGGGCCAGAAAAAGGAACAATCCGTGGACTTAAAGTGTGCTTCTGGTTCCGTGTTCAGACCTGGTCAAACTGCAACCCAGATCTCTCTCTCTTTCTCCGTTTCTCTCCCTTTTTCCTTTTTTTCTCTCCCTGTCACACACACACACATACACACACACATAGGGCCCCCGAGGAGAGCGATGGAGCCATTGGCTGACTACCATCATGTGCTAGTCTAGACACTTTGGCGGCTCTGAGCTGCACTGATTGTTGCGCAAACAAGGTTTCAAGTTTCTTAACTCTTAAAGGCGTAACATCCATCTACTTCTATTTCTTCATATATCCTAAGATGATTGTTTATTCTAAGCAGAAGAAGAATTGCGAGTAAATTAGAACTAATGTAAAAATCCAAGAATTATTTAACAAACATTTCCAAGATGATGTCAATGCGACTATACTGCGGTCATAACTTTATTTCGAGTTTTGTGGAGTCGGAAGCTGTTTGCGTGTGTCTACACTCTACTTACCATTCTTCTTTTTTAATACAAAAGATCATCTAATATATGCATACGACATTCTACAATGGGATCTGCACAGGATAATAACAAACCGTTCAAAGTCTTTAAAGGTGCACTCAGAAAGTTTTTATTTATATTTAGCAGCCTCTTAATTACTGCAAAAGAACCATAAATTTTGGACATTATACTGACACCTATAGGCTTGGATGCATTAAGTTTGTCCATCTTTATTTTTGTCTATATTTTCTCATATTACACATGAAAATATGGAAAAAAAGATGACCTCTTAAAGAGAGAATTAGCAATGTGGTGGCTACGGTTTTAGTATTATTATTTGTATTACTATTACTTGTAGTATTTAATTCACTTGGATGACGTGGTGTCAACATGAAGGTGCCCATGAAGGGGCAACCTTCTCCATGTAGAATAAAACAGCTTTTTAGTTTCACATGAGTGACATTTCTCAAATGTGCTATTAATTTCATTATCTGTTAAACATTGTTAATTAGCAAGAATTACTGAGTAAAAACATTTGTATCTTCTAAGGTCCCACTGATAACTTGTACACTATTTAGCTGAATTTCTTTATTTTATATTTATAGTTGAGAACTGCTCTTATTTTCTACACATCTATCTGTCTTATATCAATAACTGCCATGTTCCTCATAAAAGTACCTGGCAAATACATCCAAATCAGATTCAACAGTTTTTGTTAGTGTGACACAAAGTGTGCATTACCTGCACATAAGGAATTTTCAGTGGACTGGGAAGCTTGCAAATTCCATAGAATGACCTCATGAGGTGCAAGCGACTCTCATTCGGGTGTGAATTCTCGCAATGGGTCATGCAGAGACTGTGAGGTGCAATTACCCCCCCCCCTAAAAAAAACCCCTTAAAAATACTACTATACTATCCTTACCCTGAGATGTAAACCCAATGCACCTTGTTCTTTGACCTTTTGGTTTGAGTCATTTCAATTTTAATGTAGGCTATAGCCTACTTGGTATGGTCCCTTTAACATGGTAAAACTTTGTTTTACCGTGTCCTTGTTACATATGTAATATGTACTTACCATAGTAATAACAGTAAATGATGTATAATTACATGCAACTAACCCTCAACCAAACCCTACCCTAATCCTATAGCACATGTAGTTAAAGACACCTTAAAATAAAGTGTAAATATATACAGTATATATATATATATATATATATATATATACATGTGTGTGTGTATGTGTGTGTATATATATATGTGTATATATATGTATATATATATATTCAAACTATCACTTTTCTGTGCTATTTTGTATTTTGTTCACTCATGCAAGTATAGGGTTAAAGACTGGCTGGAGTAGAGCAGGCGGGGCGACGACTCTCAGTGTATTAACTCGCTCAAAGTAGCAAAAGTTCAGCAATAAACCCTGCCGATTGGTTCCCCAACATTTACGACATGCCCCCCGGAGACAGGGATTGGATAGAAGAGGCAAAAAAAATGCAAATAGACTCGCCCACTGTTGTTACAATTGACAGTGAATGAAATAAATTTCCCGGCAGCTTGCCAACAAGCAGAGCACAGTATTTGACACGCTTATTCGGCAACAAGCTATGTAAATACAGTCTTAACAATGGACTTGTGCTGACAGCCTTATTTATCAAGTGATCAAGAGGATGTGAAATTAAACTGTGTGGGAGGAGATCCAATTCCAATCCAAATCAACCAATACGAACTCCAAGGAATGAAAAATATAGGTAACGCTTAATAACTTTCATTAATAAATCATTAACAAACATTACATAATGTTTAATGGATCATTAAATATTCAAATAGCTGGAAATATGAGATAAAGTGCTTGTTAATGTTTACTAATGAACTTATTAAACATTACATAATGATTAAAACATCATTATTTAATGTAAATCAGAATGCTTACAAATGTCAGTAAACTTCAGTTCATATATTACCTAATAGACTTTCTTGCATTTGCAAGTGTACAAAATGCAAAAAGGCGTTTGGTAGCTATGAGTGATCTGGATGTTCAACTGAAAAATTAACAATATGACTGGTCACACTTTATATACAGTAGGTGTCTTACCTGTGTTAAAATAAAATAAAAATTGAGGTACAATGTACTTATCAACAGTGTACACACTGTAAAAAAAAGTTGCTGCCTTAAGTTTTTAAGTACATTAATTCATTTCAACTTTAATCACATTAAACTGACTTTAAAAAAATGATAAAAACTTATTTTGATGATTTAAAGCGATGTAAAAACATAACTTATTGATTTTTTACAGTGCAGGGGTCAATTTGATTACTAAGGAAACATGGTTCAAACTGTTTATATAACATTGTTTTAATAAATGAACAAGAGCTTTCTCCTGTTGATGTATGATCCAAGAATATCCTGTTTAAGGATAAAGTAATAGCAATAAAAACATGTTTTGCACCCAAATTATAATAACAAAAACAATGTGTTTTGTCTTTAGCAAGCATTTACCTAACCATCTTTTACACAAACATTGTTACAGTAGCTAAAAGTCCAATGCCCATACTAGTAAACATTTATAAACATTACAAATGATAAACAGTTTAGATTGGGTACTGCAAAACATGAACAAATAATGAAAAAAAATTATTTGAAAAGATGTGTAAAAATGGTGAATTCATTTGGGACACTTTTGCCATTGAGATGACTGCCTATAAATGATTAGTAAACATTTATGAACATTTACAAATAATGAATATAGTTTCAACTTTAGATTGGGTATTGCAAAAACATGAACAAATAATTAATAAATGATTTGTAAAAAAGTGTGAATAGTATAAGTGCATACACCAAAAAAAAAAAAAAAAAATGAATACCAAATTTATAACTTGGTACACCGTGGTTATGAGTTGATGAGGAATATTAACATGAATAGTGTGTAATGTGCTTAAAACGACTAATTAAGTAACATTTGTAAATGTAAAAAAGTGCATAGGTCATTTATTAATTGAAATTTTATTTACATTAATCACTATGTAATGTTTAAAAAGTTGATTTAAACATTAACGCATATTATCTCATAGCTATTTGAATATATACAGTATTAACTAAATCCGTTAAGCGTTATATAATGTTTGTTAATGATTTATTACTGATTCTTTTAATCATTGTAAATCATCTGTCAAAATCATTTGAAGATTTAAAAAAAAATTCTTGATCATATGAATTGAAAGTTTAATGACATTTTTAGCACTTCAGTAATGATCTGTTAATCATGATGTAATGTTTAATAAGTTCATTAGTAAACATTAACAAGCACATCATCTCAAATTTCTAGCTATGTGAATACATTTTAACTAATTATCTGTTAAGCATTATATAATGTTTGTTAATGATTTATTAATGAAAGTTATTATAAAGTGTTACCCAAATATACCTATATATACAAAATTATAATAAATAAAATTAAAGCAAATACGTATTGATTTACTAGGTGTTTAACTCTTCATGAAAGTAGGTAAATTCTAAATAAGAAAAAAAAAATCTTACTTTTTAATATTCATGGTAAAAAAAAACTGGACCATTAAAGGAGAACTCCGGTCAATTTTAACATTGAGCTCATTTTTTTGTACATTTGGAGTGCTGTCAATACAGAGAACAACGACAAAAATCGGTGTTGCCTACACCGAGTTATTCTATTTTTAAAATTTGCACCCTGTTGACTTCAATGGGGCAAGTACTAAACCTGCTTTTAGCCTCTTAACATCCTTGATGTGTCATTATAAGTGCACAGAAAATGTGAGTGATTCCTTCAAAGTGATCACGGGTGAATCTGACTGCAGTAGATGTGAAAGATATGTATAAAAATGATGTTATTTAAGCCAGCGCAAATACCTGTGTTTACATCCTGTTTTCGGCTGAAGTCCACAGTAGTCAATTGCCGAGTTCACGCGCATAGGTTTAGTTACCTATGATCACGCGCGTGAACTCGGCAATCGATTACTTTGGACTTCAACCGAAAACAGGATGTAAACACAGGTATTTGCGCTGGCTTAAATAACATCACTTTTATTAATATCTTTCACATCTACTGCAGTCAGATTCACCCGTGTTCACTCTGAAGGAATCACTCACATTGGCTGTGCACTTGTAATGACACATCAAGGATGTTAAGAGGCTAAAAGCAGGTTTAAGACTTGCCCTATTGAAGTCAACAGGGTGCAAATTTTAAAAATAGAATAACTCGGTGTAGGCAACACCGATTTTTGTCGTTGTTCTCTGTATTGACAGCACTCCAAATGTACAAAAAAATGAGCTCAATGTTAAAATTGACCGGAGTTCTCCTTTTAGATACATATAAAATGTATTTAAGCATTACAGGGTGGTTTTTAATGATTTTACAATTCTTATTAAAATAATGCAATAAACATGAACAATGCAACATAAAATACAAACATGCAAAACTGAAAATAAAATAAAAAGGCAATGCTATACATTTAACATCTTACTTTATAATGTTAAAATTACTAACACTTCATAAAATGTAGCCTGACAACTCAATCATTACATACTTCTCAAAAAAAGTCAAACAAGTTATAGTAAGTCAGTTTAACATGGGCATAAAGTGCACTCTTATAAATAAATGAAAAATCATCAGATTAAATCATCAACCATCCCAAACGTCCAGTATTAGTCACACAGTGATGTACACACACACCTGTCCTCTACTTACAGTATGCCCCTTGCTCTGTGACTAAGAGTAGTATTTGCCTGTGTGTAAGTGGGAATCGGATTTCCCTGGTAGGTTCATGGAGGTTAGAGAGAGAGAGAGAGAGAGAGAGAGAGAGAGAGAGAGAGAGAGCATGGAGCCCCTCACGCCTGCTCTGTATTAGAGGCACCTGTTGCAAATACATTCTCTTTTGTAACTTAATCACACGTCAGACAGGGCAAAGAAAACTGTTATTGCAGCACTGCACTCCATGTTCAATCATTCTCACACTTTACTGAAAAATCTGTGAAAGCCCCACTCACAGTATAATAGCGCAAATGATAGCTTTTCACCCACCTGTCCATTGACAGGTAGCAGTTTAGCTAGAATATCTGAAAAATGCCACTATTTTTTAAATTAAAGCTACTACTGTTAATTCAGGAAGTGCTTTTTCAGATTGTTGGACTGTTTCTTTATGATCATATTGTACAATTTTGTGCCTGCAGGAGGTTCTGTGATGAATGATTAGTGACTTCATTCACTGGCTATTGCAATACACTAATGTTGTTCAAATAAAATGTTTCACCCGAGGCAAAGTTTTACCTTTCAAACAATGATAAAGCAAGTTTTGTTTTCTGTCCAACACCATGTAAGCCTGGAGAGATTTGGCATTCAAAATGTCTTTGGCAGTGATTATTTCGTTTCTCAATTCCAGTCACTTGATGATAAATGAAAAGAGAGCATTTTTAAGGGAAAATTATGAGAGTTATGCAAAAAAGTATACAAGGAATGGCATTAAGATTATGTTTTTGGCCAAGGAAAGACATTAGTGGCTTCATGGACATGATGTCCATTTTGTTTAAATACAAAACACATATTCAGTGTAATTTACATATTATTAGAATATTTTGTACTTACATTTTTAAGTACAATCAATTTGGATATTTAAGTCATTTCAACTTAAATTACTTAAATTCAACCGACCTTAAAAAATGAGTTGATTGATCTTGTATATACAGTTTTTCTCAGTCGCTTTGGTGCATTTCTCACATCACTATTTACATTTGCACAACAGATAATGCAGTTCTCAAAACAATTAGTACAAAAAACTGCAAAACAGTTGATAACCTGCAAAAGCGTGTCACTTGCTCAAAATGGATAGCTCATTCCTCAAAAGCAAGTATTTATGTCAATGAAAGTGTCAGTGTCATCAAAATAAAAAGTCCTGACACCATTGTTTATGAACAAGATAGTCAAATGGCTTTGTCATGTTTTCATTTTGACAGTTTACTCTGTAAATGTTTTCCAATGCAAAAAAGTCAGATCTTGGTGACACTACCTGAAAATGCTCAAGACAGCACTATATACTATTTGCACAGCCATTTGAAAAATACAGTAAAGTTACACATTACTTTATTTAGTGATGTAACTGAGTACAAGACACTGAATATGTATGTTTCACATTTTTACTGCATATGCTCTTTGCAATTCTAATTTGTTCACAGCATTGTGCAAAAGAAAAAATACACCCTTATTTACAACAAACATAAACTCCCTTTGTGTAGAGCTGTGCACAACTGTAAACAATATTGCAGTACATACAGGAACTGGAACTGAACATACAGCATACATAGTACTGTAATCATTCATACACATCCAGACGTTCCTCATCAGTGAAAGCTGAGATTCACCTGAGAGAAATTGTTCAATTTAGGAGACATTTAAAAAAAAAAAAAAAAAAAAAAAGATTTTAAAAAATGTGTAAAATTTGCTTGACAGATTTTGACAACTAGTTCAACATTTTTGTATGTAATGACTCAAGCAATGAAATGAGGACTTTTAGTTTTATATGGAATGACTATTCAGCATTCACAAGTATAGTTAATTTTGACTGACATGATATAAGCAAATGATAATGTTATAAAACAGCAGAGTTGTATGAAAGCAATTGATGCATGTCCGTATTTGCAATTTGTTGGAAGGAATGAGAAACTGCTACTATGATGTGCACAAATGACTAAATGTTGTGGAGGTTGAACTAACTGTTGTGCAAATGTAAATAGTTATGTGAGAAATGCACCAAAGCGACTGAGAAAAACTGTAATATAAAAAAAAGTGGAAAATTGCTTATCTTGGTGAGTTAAAGTAATGTAAAAACATATGTTGTCAAAATCATATATAAATATTTTATTTAAGTAAAAAGAAAAATGGTATGTTATGTCCCGGCCTTTTATACATTTTTTTTGAAGAAAATGTAATTATTTAATGAGTCTGTCACTCACAATAGACAGAGAGACAGATAGAACGATATACAGAACGATAGATAGAACGATAAAACGATATACAGAACGATAGATAGAACGATAAAACGATTGATAGAATGATAGAACGATAGATAGAACGATAGATAGAACGATAGATTTTTGGTATATATTATATTCTTAAAGACGAACGTTTGAGAAACGCTAGTATAGAGGAGTGTGTGGAAGACTGTTTAAAGAAAATCAGTGGAGAAAAAGAGTACATGCAACATAACAATAAAATGCACCAGCCTGTGACAGCAGTCATATATTCAAAGAGCAGAAGGCATTAATTCTCCATGAGGAAATTGCGAGGGAGTTCAGTACGGACAGATACTAATGAGAAACAGGCTCACACACTTAGGCCCGTGGACGCAGTGGGGGTGGAGGGGATTCTGCAGATAATCTATTCACTCAATGCTACACATCCCCACCCCTCTATAGTCAATACTGTACAATCATTCCATTCTCTGTAAATGCCACAAGACATGTCTCTGCTATGAGACAAAGCACGGTGGGTATTGGGGGAAAAAGATGGCTGAATCTTTAATTGGAAGCAATCTGATTCACTAGGTTGTATTGGAGACAGGTAGACCAGGCAGACGGGGCCCGAGGCTGCGTGTGTCATCTTCTCTTTGTACCAGTCAGGGTAATTCATGCCCCAAGGGGAGGGCTGTCAGTGGCCTGACTTCACCATCACATTCCTGCCGATAAGGCTTATTCTGGGTCCATGAAGGAGCTTAAGGAATGCAAGGGAATAAAAGTTACAGTTGCATTACTATGGTACGCTACTCAAACACACTAGGAAACAACAGTTAAAAAGGATAGTTCACCTAAAATAAAAATTGTCATATACTCACCTTCATGTCATTCCAAATCTATATGACTTTCTTCTGTAGAACACACATGTTTTGCCCCAATGGGGTTCAATGACTGTTTTGGACCCCACTGACTTTCATTGTATGGATAAAAAGCACAAAACCTTTTATGTTCAACAGAAGAAAGAAGGTCATACAGGTTTGAAACAACATGAGGGTGGGTAAATGATAACAAAACAGCTTCTCTAAAGAACTACGAGCCCTTAATTCAGGGCAGGTTTAAGAATGTAGGCCATTTCACACACACACACACACACACACACACACACACACACACACAAACACACACACACAAAAAAAATGAAATGTAGATTTGTATATTTTATGTTTTTTAAGACACACTGACTCGGACTGAATAAATGTTAGGTAGATTTATAAGAGCAAAGGTTTAAGATGAAATGTTTTGCAATGTGATTCTGAGTTTGGAACCGTGGATCGAGTAATAAATCTGGAAATAATTTAGGTTTGTAGTACATTGCTCTTCCAAGCTTGCCTGTAAACATTCCTCACACTGCACCTTTTCCTCCCATGCTTTCTGTCATGCCGCTGTCAGAAGTCACGACCCCAGAAAGGCAGGAATGGGTCTTTAAAGACACACTAAAAAGTGACTAATAAATCAGAAATGTCCCCATATACATAAACAAGTCCCGGGAAACACGACTAATTAATACTTGAACAAGGGAAGCAAATCAAATCAGGACACCTGCGCTGTGTCTCTATCACATTTGGTTTTAGAGACTGGCGTCGCAGAATGCAGATCAATAGTTTGGTTATCTGAGTGTTGCTTGTTTTTTTCCTATCTCTCTTCCTGACCGGCAGAGACGGCGAGGCTGAGCTCCATATGACTGGGTCACCAGAGCCCAAACCAGAGACACACTTATGTGAAGAATAATATTTTCCAGCTTTTTATCAGCATTTGTTCAGTGGGTCATGGAGACAGTCTGTCTTTGAGAGCCAGATAACCAAGTCAAAACCTCTAATTGCACTGTCTCTGCCAGATTGATTTAAACCCAGTCACACACATACATACACACACATTCCTCTAGGCCCTAAATTAGAGGCTTGTTCACTGAGGAAAGGCAACCCCGATGAGAAAGACAACCTGTTCCTTCTGTGAACCACCCAAACTTTGTTTTTGACTTTGACACTGGCAGATTAATTGCTTATAATGATACCTTTATGAAACTTTGTGTTTAATTTGAATTAGATGTTGACTTAGGTTCGGGCTGACGTCATGTTTGACTATAACGTTGCAAGCGGAATCACAACATCTTCAATTATACAACATATATTTATGATTCTTGAATCTGATTGGCTAAGGAGAGTTGATATAACAGTATAAGAGAACTGGGACGAAGGCAAAAGTCTATATCTGATTGGCTGACTTCAACAGGTGTTCCGAGAGCCCAGTGTGCTGGAATCTTTAACGGTCCACCAGGAAACAAAAGCCGTGTTTACAAGTTCCACAACTGGTGTGATGCTTCAGAGGAGCAACTAAATGCTGGATTTAAAAAGGTTTGTGAAGTTCACAGCTTAAAAACTTTAAAAGACATTCAAGCGATTTGTTTGAGGCATTTAAAAGTCTGTGATATGGGGAAAAGTACCATTTTCCAAGCTTAGACAACCCTTGGATTCCTGAGTGATTAGTTTGAATATTTAGTCCTGCTTTGAATATTAGTTTGAAACTATTTTTGTTGGTAACTGTAACAATATTGTGTATAACATGTAAGTTACTCACCGTTCATATCAATCAAAGCAATATCACACTAGCAATGGGCTCTATGCACGGTTGCTTCAGCATGTAGCTTCAGTGGCCAATGCAAATTACGGTGCATTCCAGAATATGTACATTTTGGGAAAATTTTTACGCTTGTGACACTGTCACATAAGATACATGTTTTACCGCTCTATTTATTATAATGATTTTATGTATAATAGAGTTTTAATTGTTTTCTTACCCATTTTTATTCCTCTTAACCATTTAATGTGTGTATGTCTTTAAATATTACTGGGTCTGCCTGTCATGTGACTAATCACATGACAGGAAACAGGAAATAGCCAGCATAAAGGAAGCAGCATGGCAAACAAACAGGGTCACTCATAGATATCATATAAAAAAGGCTAGATGTCTCGTGCACGCTGCTGGCCAATGGAGGTCGACGTCCGCACGTGGCGGCCATCTTGCCACAGGCAGCTCGCTCACTCGTAACATTGTGTTTTAATGCTGCATGTACTTTTTAAATAACCATAACTTGCTCAATTTTCTACCGATTTTCAAACGGTTTGGTTTGTTATAAACGTCAGAGATGTAATTATGACACTGCATACATATGAATAATTATAACCATGGACTTCCATATGAAAATATTATAGCCACGTTAATAACGTTTGTAAGAAACCAAACCGTTTGTAAATCCATCAAGATTTCAGCGAGATAAGAGTATTTGTGTTCGTGCTGATCACTCACCTTACATCAGGTACCACAGAGCCCGCCAGAAAGCCTGCCTGTGACAAGATGGCCGCCGGTGATGTCGTTCAAGACTCCGCCGTAAGACATCTAGCCTTATATGGATATTTATGGGGTCACTAACAAGTGTGCTAGAGATCACCGAACCTGGACTGTGGAGTTTTATTCTTACCTTTCCAGTTAAAAGCATTTGGACTATCAATTGGATTGTATACACTGTTGGACACTTGCAAAAGGACTATCAACACACTGGGATTCATTCGAACTGTTTTAGGGTAGAGTGTTATGGACTTTATGCTTTTAACAGCTTGAGGTTTCCTGGTTTTACTAAGTTATATTTTATTAAGATGTTACATTTGTTGTAGATAATCAAATTTACCCCCATTTTCACAGACAAGGCTGAAGCCTAGTCCCAGACTATAATGCATTATTGAGCTATTTTAACTGAAAGCAACATGCACCGATATATCTTAAAATATGTCAGAGAGGTTGAATTGGCTCAAGATGCATGCCAGCTTAATCTAAACCCTGTCTGTGAAACCAGGCCATAATATACTAGAATATAATTAGATGTGATTAAGAATTATGACAGATTGAGTTTGTTACCAAGTTTGCTATAAGAGACGACTACTCCGGAAGCTCGAGTTGCACTTAAAATCAGACAGCCGAATAACAGCTAGTATTTCTTGTGCATTTAACTATGCAACCTTTCACCGAAGCTAAATCAATGTAGCGATACCTAATGTAAAACAGTGTATAAATGTGATCTTAACCAAGTGTCTCAAAATATTAGACTCGGTTTGTTACGGCCAGCATGTTTATGTAAAGGTTTATACATTCATAAAGTTTTACTCAGGATTGCCTGCAGTAGTAACCAGGATCCATTACAGTAAGAATAATACTGCGTGAGAAAAGATGCCAACACATACAGAAGAAAAAGAGTGAGGGCCAAAATAAACTGGCACCAGGCAGACTTTCACACCTTGGCACAACCCAGTCCTCACACTCTGGCAAAAACATTCGCATGTAGGCCCTAAACACACTAAGCATTCCCTCCACCAATAACAGATTATTGACTTAGCACAACAAAGCATTCATAACACCATCATCATCATTGGTTCCTTCAGCACAAGGCGCATAGGGAAGCAAGCTTCCTCCAAAGAGTCTTATCTGAAGCAGCATTCTCAACATCTTCCCATCTGACGCCAGTGTTTCGCAGGTTTTCCCTGAATGTTTGGTACCATGTTTTACAGGGTCGGCCTTGTTTCCGCTCGCTCTTTGACAGCTCCCATTGCAACATGGTGTTTGAGTATTGATCATTTCCTAGATTCACTTTGCCGTAAAATTTCCTCGTTTGTCAATTGACTGCACCAAGTTACACCCAGAATTCTGCACAAGCAACGTTGATGAAACCTTGTTGAGCTTCCGTGCTGTAATTGTCCATGTTTTGCTAGCATAGGTCGCTGTTGGTATTGCCTGTTACAACAGTAGTTTTGTCTAGGTATCGACTGTTGAAGCTGACCAGATAGTTCGCAAGCACTGAAACGCCGTGGATGCTTTACCGATTGTGCAATTCATAAAACGCTTCATCCAAAAAAAGGCCTACTTCTCGGAGGGCGAAGAACGGGGTAATATCCTATTCCCAAATGGGTGAAATGAAAGCATCAAAGTCCTGAATGTTTTAATAAAAGTGTGTTTTTAATATGTGCCGCCATGGCAAGGTGGCAGGGAGCAGAGGAACGCTGGAGAAAGCACAAGCTCTCTCAATGTGAACCACTGTACTTTATAATGTTTCCCAAACGCTAGTAAACCTAGCACTCCAAAAACCCATGTTGGAACCAAGAATGACATCATCCACAGACACTTTTTATGATTTCACAAACTTCATTTGAACAGAAAAAAATGGGGCCACAGTGCCAGCTATGTACCCTGAGCTTACCCCATCAAACCGTGCATCAACAAAACCGGCCCATTTTATGATGGCACTAGCAGTTCTAAATGTATATGACTCAAAAACATGAGAAATAAAACATCAGTAGCTGTTTGCTCATTACAGTTTGCTTGTGCTAATGAAGACCATCTGTTGTTGGATTCCTGCTTAATTGATGAACTGAAGTGTGATGTGGCAAATCTCATCGCTCAAGTGCTAATGTGAGCCTCAGGGCTGAGAAGTTCATTATACTGCCTTGTTACTTCTGGAATTTGCTTGTTCCATAGGCTTTGTTAACGCAGATCAACAGCATTCCTGCATGGCAGAGTAATTAAGCATGTGGGCTGATGTTTGTCTGAGCATTCACGGGCCCTTTTAATAGCCAGCTTCTTCCATACATTGGCAGAGGGAGCCATTCTGATTGCCGCAGATCAAGTGTTTTTTATTTTTTATTGAAGGCCATGCTTGAAGAGAAAAAAAAACCTTTCAACACACCATTTACATTACAGAATGATCGGTTACAACACAAAACGGCACGTAAAATCAAGTGAAGAGTATAAACTTTTCTGTTTTTATTATGAAACCATACCATATACTTGGTATTAATTATCTCACCATTGTGCCTATACTGTACAGTACAGTATATAGACCTCATGTAGCCCCGCCCCTTTTCAGAGCTGCACTTGTTCTGTTCTGTCTTCTGGTTTGTATTTCCACAGCATGAAGGTAAGATCTTACAGATTTATGAATGAACCGCTCATTTTAAAATCTTCCCGGGTCTACTGATATTTGTTATGACATCTACTTCAAACATCATAATGCTCATAATAACCTTCTTTAACTGTACAAGCAGTGTTGGGTAAGGTATACTCTAAAAAAGTAACAGGGCAAATAGATTACTGTACTAATTTCTCTCTCTAAAAAGTGCTGCATTACTTATTACTGATTACTTACTAAATCCTATATCAACATCAACCAGTTAAACAATAAGGATAGACATGAAACTGCTCTTTAAATTCTTTCAAATAAATAATATATGAACTTGAACTGACCAAAGTATTTAAAGGGAGAAGGTTACATTAAAAACACACATTAGACATTACATTTTATATTTAAATCCACTATTGTTTTATATTGTTCTATAGTCTATATCATATTTAATGCAATTACATCAAAACTAACTGTAATTAAATTACAGAAAAAAATCGGAGTAATCCCTTACTTTACTTTTTTTAAGGGAAAATTAAGAAAGAAAGAAGGCAATGCAAGGACTGTTCATCAACGTAAGCCCAATAATTGGAATAATTAAGAAAGCATCAATAAAATAATAAATAAAATGTGTGTGTGAATAACTTTTAAAATGTACATGTGTTATTACCTCTCGGCTGAATGCAACACCACAACCCGTAACACTTGTTTGTGCTGTGGAACTCAGTCTCTGGTTTATTCACTGCACGTGTTGAGCTTGGCTTGGATATCTGAGAGTTACTTAGTCACATCCTTTGGAAATATCAGGGATAGAGGATTATAAACATTGTTTATGGAAGAACTTGTCGTGGAGACTGAATTCTCATTGCTGCAAATGAGTAAAAAGCCAATAACATCATGCGTTTTATACAGAGGGACCAAAGTTTTGTTTGTTTGTTTGTTAGCATCATGGCAGCTACCATATATATATATATATATATATATATATACTGTGTGTGTGTGTGTGTGTGTGTGTATTAATATAACCGTTTATATATAAAAATATACAGTAGGCCTATGTATATAAAAGGTTAAACAATAAAAAAAAAGGTTTTAAAGTTTATCCGTTAACACTTTACAATAAGGTTCATTAGTTAACATTAATGTATTAACTAACATGAACTAACCATGAGCAATACATTTGTTGCTGTATTTGTTCATCTTTGCTAATGTTATTTAATAAAAGTACAGCTTTTCAATGTTTGTTCACGTTAGTTCACAGTGCATTAACTAATGCTAACAAGATTTTAATAATGTATTAGTACATTTTGAAATTAACATTAACAAAGATTAATAAATGCTGTATAAGTACAGTTCATTATGTGCATGCTAAGTAATGTAGTAAACTAATGTTAACTAATTAACCTATTTAAGTGTTACCGTTTATCATTAAAAAAAAAGTACAAACAAATATGGTCTCACTTTATTAAAACCCTAAAAAGGAGAGGAGTTAAAACCATCACAGTATGCTTCAGAGATATTGGACTCTGATATAAGAGTCATAAAAGAGGATCTTCACCCATTAACAAAAACGTTTGAGTTCAGAGGGACTAAAGAAAGCTCAGAGAATGTTCGTTTTAATTAATGGTCATGTCAATGATATCTTCAATCACTCATAAATCCAGATTAACTGTCCTGTTATAATGTTATATCATTACAATAATGAAAGGACAGCTACTGATTTAATCAGGTTTTTTTCCAGAAGTGTTTTTTTTTTTGTACCCTTGATGTTATTTTTGCTGCTCCCACATGTTACCCTTTCTTAAAATGCTCATTAGCACTGGGAGCGGTTAATCTGGTGTCGGGGGTCCTGATAATGATAACTGGTTTGCCTGGCGTCAGGCTGGTAAATGGCAGCGTCTCCCCTTTAAGAGCCAGCAATCTGATAGGCTATCAGCAGACAGGCAGTCCTGGGGAGACAGGGCGTCCGGCTCAAAATGACCTCCCAAAATAGAGCATTATGCTGGGCCTCGCCATCCCCTTCGTCAGAGAGGGGCCTGCAAAGGGGCAGACACAGGAAGAGTATGTCATCAGGCCAATTTCTGTTAATGGGAGGCAGGAGAGGTGGTGGACACGACCAACAAGAGGTCAAGATTAACAGAGGTCAGCTCTGATAAAGGACACTTGAGTTCCCAGTTGTGTCCTGTCTTTCTCATGCTCCGCACGATACCCATCAAAGACCATCTTTGTGATGGAGGAAGCTGAAGTGACACTGTTACCCCTTTCTCACCAGAATGGTTCGCGTTCTGGAGCCAGAGCCTGTTCTTGGCCAAGCAAACTGGAGCCTGTTGCGAGCCGGCTACGTGTTTCCACAGACTTGAGGAACGAACGGTGACGCAACGCTGCTCTGTGATGTTTACCTGATTATAACCAGTCTAAAATCAAACAGTGCACATCCCATCCCATTTCTGTTTTGCTGTTTAGATATAAAGAGCAACTTTATTACATTGCTCAACGAGACTGACAGCGACAGCATTTCTCCTCCGCTCCCCCTCAAGACCAACACGTTTTTAGAGCCGGAGTTGAACTGATCTTTCAGGCCCAGAATTCCATTTCTGCAGTGAAATGACACAGGCTGGGAACCCGCATCAGAAATGTGTTGGTAGGGGTAGCCTATATATGACATATGGGAACCACCGAACCAGAACAACCGTTTCAAAACCTCAACAGTGATCTCAACAGGCAGCATTTTAAGGCATTCCAGCGCATAACCTCTTCAAACTAAATTATACTGCCATCCAAAGTTTTTGCCCAATGTGTTCCTCACAAAAAAGACATTACCAGAATGCATTGTGCCAAGTTCAGTCAAAAAAATAAAAACCCCAGATAAATTATTGTTAAATATCTACTTGTATATATAATTTAAGTAAGAATTACAATTTTGTGTGTAAATACTATATATAAATATATACTATTTATATTTTACAAGAATACATTAAATTGATCAAAAGTGACAGTAAAGGCATTTATGATGGTAAGAAAGATTTTTATTTCAAATAAATGCTGAAAATTACAGTTTCCACAAATATATTAAGCAGCACAACCATTTTAAACATTAATAATAATAATAAGAAGAAGAGTAAATGTTTGTTGAGCAGCAAATCAGCATATTAGAATCACTTCTGAAGGATCATGTGACCTGGAGGGCTTCCATCAGAGGATTAAATTACTTTTCAAAATATATTAAAACAGAACACTTCAATTAATATTTGAGAATATTATTGTTTTTACTGCACTTTTGATAAATAAAATATAATGCAGCCTTTGTGAGGCTTTTATTTTTTATGAGGCAATATTTGTCACCAATATTGCCAATAAATTCTTGACCAGCTTTTGGACAAAATCCTTGCTGCTTTTGAGACCATGCAGAGCGTGTTGGAAAGCAGACCCTCTGTGTTTGAGCAGCAGCTACGGCAAGTGGAACATGCTGTTTTCATTACGTAGCTCGCACTGTCTCTCTCCACCCAGGGAAGCTGTGTGATTTAAGCCCTGCTGGTGCTGCTGAGGTCATCCTTGTGACCCTCTCTCTCCACTCTTGATTTATTCTGGCATGGCGGGCACACTTTCCACCGTGACCCTCAGCCTTGCCCTGGCCTGATCCTCCCAGAAGAGCCACTTGTTTGGAGGTGCACAGAACATAGGCAGTAATGAAGGTGCTATGCTTCGATTTCCGGCCTGGCAAAATAAATCAGAGGGGAAAAGGGAGACAGAGAAATAGCAAAGAGAGGAATTTAGAAAGGTAGGGATGAGTCAGGATGGTAGTTTAAAAACAAAAACAACTTACCAATCATTCAGATGACCCACAGACTAGTTGATTATGAAAGTATGTAAATTTGCACAGTCCTAGCATAGGCTGGTTTGGGAGCGCTCGGAAAAAGAGGGAATGTAAGGTTGGCATGGAGCACTGTTGGAACCTCTAAGAGTTTTCTAACCTGAAAAGGACACCACAGCCTTACAGAAAACAGCTGGCAGACACTCTCAATATATTTGCAAAGCTCCAGAGCTGATTGAGCCAGACCTCATGAGCAGCCCATTTAAAAAAACTTGCTGTATCCAAACCAAAAATAAGTTATCTATTCCTCTTAAGCTATCTCTTACTGCTGCAGATTACACCGGACGTAAACAGGTTTCTCAAGTGACTGATTAACCTTGAAAACCAGTAAATGACACAACAGACGCCGATACCCACTGCCATTAGCACATAACGTTCATAAGATATCAATCAACATAACAGCTAAATGACGAAAAGGCATGTGCAATGGGAATTTAGACTGTAGCAGTGGTTTTCAACCAGGGGCCCGGGGTCCACTAGAGGACCTGAGGATGACTTAAAAGTATTTCAGTTAATAACTCTATTCCAAATTCAAATGCTAAAAATATGGAGGGGTCCTCCAAATCGTGTTGAATAATGAGAGGCCTGTAACACTGCAGACAAACCACATAGAAAACCACATCTTTGAATAAAGGTGCCAAAGTGCCTTAGATCAGCCCTCCTCCACACATCACAGCCAATATACCAATAAGCCACTGGCACAGAACAGATTAATCTCCATATGTCCACTCTCCTGAGTTCCCCTGACATGGGAGCCATATTAAAATCAATTGGTTTGTCTCTTGTCTTTATGGTCTGGGGAAGCCAGTGAAAAATGGATCTCTTTGAGAGGTGATAGAGTAACAGCTTGACACCAGAGGCCATGGATCTCGGCAGCTTAAAGGGACAGTTCACCCACGTCGTTCCAAACCTGCATGATTTTTAGGAAAATAATCGAATTTCTGATAAATAAATAAAAAGTGCAAGAACTTGGAAGAGCCAGGATTTTTTTTAATATAACTCTGATTGTATTCATCTGAAAGAAGAAAGTCATATACACCTAGGATGGCTTGAGGGTGAGTAAATCATGGGCTAATTTTCATTTTAAAGTGAACTAATCCTTTAATGAGCCTCGTCTGTTGGGCCTTTGTGCTTTAATACCAACACAAACACTTTCAGCCTTATTTAGCCTCAAGTTCACCACACCAAAAGAACGCACGTCAGGGGAACAAATACACAAGAAATGCTTGTTGACACAGCCTCTTCAAAGATTCTAAACAGCACCTTTTTTCCCACAGTAGGCCGCCTCTCTGGTCCCGTCGGGTGCTCAGCGAGGAGTCTCAGTCATAAGGGCTCCTGAAGGGCTAACGAGTTCTAATTCTGATTTACTTGATCTGGTATCTCAGAGGAAGCCGCAGAGTGCCTGCCAGTCTGGCTCCCCTCATGACCTCAGTGCACAGGCCTGATCACAATGGGCGGCCCAAAGTAGCCCTACAGCCTCATGGGTAACTCACAGTCAGTGGCAGGGGAGGATATCCTTGTGGAGTTTATGTACTCAGAAAGGCCATCTAAGACAGACAATGTAATGAAATAATTAGGGGCGGCCTCTCTGAAGTCTTCGACTATCAATGGCTAGCTTTATTTAGAGGTTGTCTGCTAGTCAATGTTATTTTAGTATTACTGAATTTCTTTTGTTGATTCATTGTTGCTTCCTTTGGAGTTGAGTAAACTGTGCTTTTTCACTGTTGATATAAAAACATCCTTGAATTCATTTGATCCATAGATTCTTGAGGACAATTTGTTACAAAAACATGGTCGCCAGGGGATAGTTTTTTCTACTAAGTTGTGAGTCGCTACTGAGAACGCTGTGTAGCCTTCCCATGGAGCCCAAGCGTAGAGCTGCACATTAAATTCAGCATGATATTGTTTTATGTAGATCTGAGTCTGTATGGATGTACTATTCAGGAAGCTCATATCCAATTGCAGAGTCTCCAATACATCATAAAATCAGATTAACGGCAAATGTAAGCATGTACACCAAAAACGGCAATTATGCATGCGGTTTCCGAAAACGACTGATGTACTGAAATTTTGTTCAGAAAAGATGTACTGCACATGTTTGGAGTACATATAAACAGATCTATCATACTCTGAAATTGGATTAGATTCATTCAGACTGACAAAAATCATTGCATGTAAACATACTGAAAAGTGTTCCTTTGAAGCTTATGACTGCTTTCTATTGATTGCCTACAAACACTGACTTAAAGCAAAGCATTCAAAAAGCTGTGGAGAAGCTTTTCATTGGCCGAAACGATTAGGTGTTTTCCCATAGAAAACCAAAGAAAATGCTTAATTTTGCTTAATGCATTAAGACAGTAATAGTAGAAGACCAAATTCAGTATACACCTTATTAATAAAAATAAAATCACTGGCTTAGTACATTAGGACACGTTAATCGTTTTTCACGTTAAGCGCTTTTAGAATTTCCCTCTTTTTTGATTGATTGAAATACTGTGGGAGATTATGTAAATGGAGTGCAGGTGCCCCAAACTTGCAGTTTGTTCACATATCTTTGTTTTTGTTCTTTCGAGAGATGATCTAAATATTTGTGTATTGAACCAGATGGGAAATTGACAGGCCAGTGCTGCAGTTCTATGAATGTCCATAGTTTAATGAAATGATCTATAAGGCTGGTGAAGCTTATGGCAGACTGAGGTTTTACCTCTCAAAAGAACAGTAATGAATCCTCCTCTTAATGTGCTTTATGGCTTCCTCTTAACAAGACTAGTAGGATGGAACCACACAACCTACTCTAAAAGTGTAAGATCTGAACATTAAACACCAGCAATCATTTTCAGCAGAAGAAATCTGAAACTTCAGTCTCAACAGAAGTGATACATAATGCTAGAGTTTCTCTGACAGTAATAATACTCCTGAGGATCCAGAGCTGTTCCACATCATGAATGAAATGTTCTTACACCATATCTATATGTCAACCACACTGAGGAACCTCTTCTTATTTAATAAGGGCTGCGATTGGGGCCAAGATTGAGACATTGTGCTGCATGAATGCCAGAACCAGTGAGGATTTTCCCCTCATTTATCTGTTCATTTTCTCAATAAGCATGTGTCTGGCTTCACATTGCCAGGGAGAGAATATCGAGGAAAATGAGGAAGGAAATGCAGTGGAAAACAGAGGAAAAGGAAAGAAACCCTTGTCGATAGCAGGCTGCCCCCACACCGTTCCTGAATACGGCAGAGGGGCACAAGTGCATGGCGCCATCATAAGCAGCCATCCAGGCGACTGTACGTGGCTGAAGGGGGAGAGGAAGACAGGCGGTGACGTCCACTAAATAACAACTGCAAAGGCTAGTCGGTGAGACAGCCTGAAGCAGAGTTTATATATTTTAGATGGTACTGATTTGGTTTCTGTCAGAAAAAAAAGCACAACGAAAACAGAAGAATATGAACTCCTCCCAAAGCCAAGTGTTTTGAAATGATATAACTTAAGTGTAAGTGCTGGCAGCCCGCAGATAGCAGAGTAAATATTATTGTACTCATCTGAAGTATTCTGAAATAAGAAATGTCCTTTAAGAACTCATACGTTTTACTTGAGGAGCATTACAAGCCTCAACCTTAACATGACTATAACATATTCATTCATGGAAATCAATAATAATAATAAATATAGAGATTTATTTACAGGATAACATGTATAAAATTCCCCAAAATGCACAAAATATTGAAACATTAAAGTCACAATGAAACGCAAGTAGATACATATGGCATTAAGTAAAAACGTAATATAAATTACATATTGTTCTAAGATGCCTTAACTGCACATTCATTCGAAAACAAAAACTATGTTTATGCATCTGCGTTTATGCAAAAGAATGCTTTTTTGAGTACACATAACATGCAATGCTTAGATCTTTCTTTAAAGATCCATGCAGACCCATACATTGTACACTATTCGGAAGTCCTTTAAGTATAAACATTTCACGCATCCATGGGCATGTACTGTAAGTGTTGATGCATTTGTGTTAGTGTATGAATACGTGTGGATATTTCCTGTCTAGCTGCCATATTAGCATGTCCTGTCTAAAAGGAGGCTCTGGGGATCTCACTGCCGTCGATTATGCAAATATCTCCACTGTTCCTTTCCCTTTAGTTAGACATTCGAGTTAGAAATTGAATATTTTCGGTCCAAAACATTTGTCAGTGTCCGTGGAGACAACATTCCAGTCTCTTGCACAAGTCATGGCAATGACAACTGGTAATCTATATGGAAATTAATATGAAAGTTTACACAAACACACTTAAACAACAAAGCATGAATAGTTGTGCTGAATGAAGTCAAAAAAAAAGGAGGCCGGAGGAGCCAGGGAGCGAGGGAGGCGAAGTTTAGCAGAAGTAGGAATGAAGAGAAAAATCAGCAGTACGGATTTTAAACAGGAAGAGAGTGGCGTCAGTACAGCCCAGAGATAAGAGAGCCGCGCTGCATACACAAACACAGAGCTCAGTAGCCTAGCAGCTCCCAGCTCTACAGGCGCCTCGCAGTAGCGCTGTCCACCCACCTAGACGGAGCTCCAGGCCCCAGACCACATCACACACACACATCACACACACACAAACTGCCCTACTATCCCCATTCAATGGATTAAAGGCATAATACGAACAGTTCAGGCCCTATAGAACACAGGGACTGCATTCTTAAAAAGGTTTTTGTCGGGTTTTCGCATAGCCATATAGTATATCGCCATATAGAACGTACAGTTTACAAAAATAATGTGTTGGCTCAAAAACAAAAAACAAATTATGCAACAGTTTGCAGTTATGACAACTTTGAATGAAATTATTTTCAGCCAACAAACTATATTGAGTTAAAGGAACAATCTGTAACATAAACACAAATTTTTAAGTTGATAACTCAAAAAAGTTGTAGCCCTTGGACCAATTAATCGTATCAGTTTCAGTTAAAATCCACAGCTATCATCATAGCACATGGTACACGTAACTTATTTAGTGTTTGTACATATTTAAAAATAGGATGTTACTTATCACACGCAGTCATCGCTTGTAGAGCAAATTTAGTGTTTACTTTCATGTCATCTACTCTTCTGCACAATGGTAAGCACAAAAACGTAAACATTGCAGAAACTCTTTTAAATGTCAAACATAACAGCATTAAACAGTAGGCGCGTTTCCATTACAGATTTGCACAAAACCTTTGCGATTATTTCTAAATGTCGACAAAAAACTATTGTGAAATGACGGCGTTTCCATTAACCGATGTTATGCTACTAAAACGTCATTTTTTCCTCTCGCGATAAGTCATTCCAAAAATCACGTATATCCCAGCCATTGCACTGGCCATTATTATTAATCGAAGGAAACGTAGGCATGTTATCCAAGCATTAATGGTAAGGAAAGACCCTTATACTTGGAGCGGCTGGTGTTTCTCCCTCATATCTGCTTCGAGGTCTTGATTGTGGCATTTCTTTGAGGCTTAGAATCCAGTATTCCTGTAATTCTTTTGTCTTTTATGAATTTAATAAAGAACTCTGTCTCGTGTTCTGTCCAAATACCGCGTCATCTAGGTCAGGTGACCTGTAAATGCACAAATACTGTTTCCATTGCAGTTTTGCAAAATATTTATTTTTCGAATTGCCTGAAAAACCACCTCATGCGAGTGTAAAAACGTTTTTGCGATAAATGGAAGTTTTTGCGAAATTTATGTGTTTCCATTGGGCGTATTTTCAATTTTCAATTTCAATTTGCGCAATTTGAAGGGTAATGGAAATGCGGCTACTGACAGGTCTTTCCCTTTACTAAAAAAAACATAAAATAACACTCAATTTCAACTTTTATTCTCCTTATCCAGTCCTATACAAAGCATTCTGGGGACTAGAAAAACAATTTCCAAAGTTATCAAGACAATTTCATTAAGTTACTACAACTTTTTACAATTTTAAAAATGAACACAAAAAAAATTTGTTTAAATTACACGTAATATTAAGATAATGTAATTATTTACATTATTATGTCAACTGAACTCAACAAAATAATGTTTGAAACTTAAATGGTTTAATTAACTTGCAACCATGCATTTAAGTTGTGGTAATAGATATACCACCTGAATTGCTTTTTAGATTTTTTTTTTTTGGGGGGGGGGGGGGTTCAGTGAAACACTGTTCACTGTTTTCAGTGAACAGTTCTTAAGTATATATTTTTTCATATTCTAAAGAACTTTTTTCTACTATAAAATAAAAAAAGTTTCTTTCTTTTTTCTTCTTTTTTGGCAAAGGAAATGTTCAATGTATGTTAGAGGTTCTTCATGGAGCCATTGATGCCAATAAAGAAGCTTTATATAAGAGTGTACGGAGAGACTTTCAAGCTTCATAAAAAGCAAAGCACTGTAAAAGTATCACAAAAGTGGTCAGTAAGAATCAAATATATTACAAGTTATGTTATATGCTCTATTACAATTCTTATTTATTTTTTTAAGTGATACAAATGCCTTTGTCAATCAAATCCATTTAGTCAACTGGATCAATAATTCATGATTGCTACTTCTCTCATGAAAGACAGTGACAGCTAGGAAGGATAATCTTGATTTTGAATATAGTTTTGGAACAACAGGAGGGTGAGTAAATCATCATAGAATTTTCATTTTTGGGTAAACTATTATGGAATATACTGAATGTAATTATGATTTTATGAGGGTTCGATTAAAAAAACAGATACAGATATGATATATATTTGCTTTGTTTGTTAGAGTATGCTATCCCTTTAAGTGACTCATAAAAGTTAAATCATGATGCTACTCAACTGACAAAACATTCATACATCATTCTAATTTTCTGACACTGAAAGACACTGCATAACAGAAGAAGAGAATCTTTTTTCATACTGGCAAGTTCAGCGAAAAATAGGTAAAGACCATTGTTCTGAGCTTAATGAAATATGAATTATATATATGAAAACCAGGTACTGATAAAAAGCTTAGGATACACAGTGGAGTATGTATGAGATTGCAAGACAGGTTAATAAAAGTGGCCTGCGGGGCTCTGTTTTTCCAGCAGCTCTCTGTCATTTCTGAATGTGAACTCATAAAATCTTTCATTGCGCTGCCACAGAGGGAGTCGTGCCAGAGGCCTACATGTGCACACACTGACAGAGCCACAAACTAACAATCACCCTGACAACAGTTCACGCCAAGTGTTGCATGTTTTATATCTATAAGAAGAACATTCTCAGAACTGCAACTTGATCATGCAGTAACAGACAAGACATTAATGTTTGAAAAGATTCTTTGTAAAAAACAACAACTTTCTATTCATCAAAAATCTAGAAGAAAAGGTTTCATGTATTTCCACAAATTACTAAGCAGCTCAACTGTTTTCAGCATTGATAATAATACAAAATGTTATTTGAGCACCATCAGCACATTAGAATGTTGTCTGAAGGATCATGTGGCACTGAATGATGTACAGTAATGATGCTGAAAATTCACAGGACAAAATTACATTTAAAAAACATTTAAAAAGAGAATAGAAATTTTAAATAGTAATTGTATATTAATATAGGATAATATAACTTTTTACTGTAATATTTTTACTGTTTTTACTGTGTCACACACACATCCATTCTCTCATGCTCACAAAGATTGTATATTTTTAAAGAATGTAAATGAGATGTTACATTCGTACAAGAACATACTAGTGATCATCTCTGATAAATATCAAAGTGAAAAGTGTGGAATGTGTCTCAAGAATCAGTGAACAGATACCACTGTGTGCAAGGAGGGGCAAAATTATAGCTGAAGACTAGCTGAGAGCACTCAAACTGGGTCAGGAATACAGAACCACTATGCTTACCCTGATGAGACAGGACTGAGAGAGAGTCTGGCCCTGAAAGACTGCAATCTAAGGATGGTAATTAGAACCATGCTCTTCTGCATGATTGTGGATTTGCATTTCCCAAACCAGCGGTAAAAATACGCCTGGATCCAGTGGGTAGGAGTCAGATCTACCCACTGGGCCATTTATGCAACATCCAGAAGAAAATAATTAAGCTCCCTCTGAGGACCAAGACTTCTGGGAAATATGAAGGTCAAGGATTAAAGACAAACTTGAACTTTAGCAAATTCAAAACAGGGAGGCAGTGCAGATATCAGCAGATTGACAGCTTTTCATATTTACCAGCAGATTCCCTTTGATGAGGATTGATTCAAATAGGGTAATAAAGGTATTTATTTATATGATACATATACACTCACCTAAAGGATTATTAGGAACACCATACTAATACTGTGTTTGACCCCCTTTCACCTTCAGAACTGCCTTAATTCTACGTGGCATTGATTCAACAAGGTGCTGAAAGCATTCTTTAGAAATGTTGGCCCATATTGATAGGATAGCATCTTGCAGTTGATGGAGATTTCACATCCCAAAGATGCTCTTTTGGGTTGAGATCTGGTGACTGTGGGGGCCATTTTAGTACAGTGAACTCATTGTCATGTTCAAGAAACCAATTTGAAATGATTCGAGCTTTGTGACATGGTGCATTATCCTGCTGGAAGTAGCCATCAGAGGATGGGTACATGGTGGTCATAAAGGGATGGACATGGTCAGAAACAATGCTCAGGTAGGCCGTGGCATTTAAACGATGCCCAATTGGCACTAAGGGGCCTAAAGTGTGCCAAGAAAACATCCTCCACACCATTACACCACCACCACCAGCCTGCACAGTGGTAACAAGGCATGATGGATCCATGTTCTCATTCTGTTTACGCCAAATTCTGACTCTACCATCTGAATGTCTCAACAGAAATCGAGACTCATCAGACCAGGCAACATTTTTCCAGTCTTCAACTGTCCAATTTTGGTGAGCTTGTGCAAATTGTAGCCTCTTTTTCCTATTTGTAGTGGAGATGAGTGGTACCCGGTGGGGTCTTCTGCTGTTGTAGCCCATCCGCCTCAAGGTTGTGCATGTTGTGGCTTCACAAATGCTTTGCTACATACCTCGGTTGTAACGAGTGTTTATTTCAGTCAAAGTTGCTCTTCTATCAGCTTGAATCAGTCGGCCCATTCTCCTCTGACCTCTAGCATCAACAAGGCATTTTCGCCCACAGGACTGCCGCATACTGGATGTTTTTCCCTTTTCACACCATTCTTTGTAAACCCTAGAAATGGTTGTGCGTGAAAATCCCAGTAACTGAGCAGATTGTGAAATACTCAGACTGGCCCATCTGGCACCAACAACCATGCCACGCTCAAAATGGCTTAAATCACCTTTCTTTCCCATTCTGACATTCAGTTTGGAGTTCAGGAGATTGTCTTGACCAGGACCACACCCCTAAATGCATTGAAGCAACTGCCATGTGATTGGTTGATTAGATAATTGCATTAATGAGAAATTGAACAGGTGTTCCTAATAATCCTTTAGGTGAGTGTATATATATATATATATATATATACACAGCACACAAATGTGCCGCAACTGTCTAATACATTTTCTTGTGTCTTTTTTTTTTTGGTCACAGTAAGACCAAAGCCTGTACTTGACATGTCTCTGTCATCATTTGAATGATCAGTCATTATGCATGCAGGCTCTCAGACGTGTTATGGCGCTTGATAAACACAAACGGAGTCATTTCCGTCTTGTGATTATCAGCAGGGAGACAATCAGTCCATCTCTATCCTGCCCACTGTTTAATGGTTGCAGCCGGCTCTTGAACTTGACTAAGTAAACATAAGATCACTGCTCTCTCAGTATGATTGCTAAAATTTTTTGATGTGGCGCCTTGGAGATGTTAGCTATAGATTACATATACCTGATTCTATGAATGAAAGGCTTTTTTGTCAGCAGTTGAAAAATCAGATGAAACTGAAATGTTAAAGCTGACGTATGAGGCAAATAATATATAGCGTGTAGAGCTGCAAATTGGCAACTGAAGCATATAAAGTAAACTATAGAACAGAGGCTCCAGCTGAGGGTCAGTTGATTTCCACGCACACACACACACGCGCGTTTTTTTTATTATGACATATACATCCAAAGTCCCACATACACCCACAATGGAACTGTGGCCACATTTTAATTATAATTTTCCTTGATTTAATTACAGCGGGTTAAATAGGTTCTGAAAGCATTGCGAAAGTCTCAAAATTGTGCAGCACTGTCTGTAGATACAAAGTGTCAGCCTATGTATACTGTATTATCTATGTCTCATCAGTTAAAATTCTTTTATGTTAACTAAACAGTGCGGGTCAATGCAGTCCTGAGTGTGTTTTTGAAAACTGGCGACAGTAATTATGTATATGTTGACCACAGATGTAAAAAAAAAGCCTTGTCTCTTGTGAAATGTTTTAGGTCAAAATCTATGCCAAAATGCCCACAGGGATATATGGGATATAAAGAGAAAACTCTTTTGCTTAGTAAGCTGAATAAAGTGTAAATAGGGGCTTTCGCTCTGGGTAGCTGGAGCCCAGTTAAAGGAACTAGCCACCAAGGCGGTCCCCTGAGAACTACATTTTCCCCTATATAGGGCCATTTTCCTGGTTGCATTCGCAACACCAGTAGGAACGTTACGTAAGCCGGTCAAAAACGTAATTTAAGTGCGGCATTCAACAACGGCAACAACTGGAGGATGAAGGATGACGTGATCGGAGCTGTTTTTGTATTATGTGTTGTGGGTTTTGTGATAACGGAGATGGAATGTAGACATATAAGTTATGTTATTGAAAGAGCAAAAAGGAGGACTAAGAGACTTAATCTCCTTGCAGTGCATATCATCCACACTTAGAAAAGAACACAACGCCGCAGACAAAGGCCACGTTCTCTATTCCTGTGTTTCATATTCATGTTAGTTCGTGGAGTAAGCATGTAAACTGTGTGTTTACTTGGCTTTTTAAAAAATGGCGAGTGCTGGCGTTTCGTATTCTGCTTCTACCAGTGACGTAAATGTATGTTTACGTCACTGGTAGTTCCTAATGTGCTAGGTTGGACCCTACTCTGAAGTAAGAGCTTATTTAGTTCCCCTAACAGGCATTCCTATAACTAAAATTGTTCCCAGTTCCTGCGGTGTGAACACGCCAAAAAGTGGGAACTTCCACCAATAGTTAACAGGATCTATAAAAACGTTCCTCCGGTGTGAAAGCCCCTAATGTCCTAAAAGTGCAAACATTTGAGCCATGAATCTTGTTATGCCTAAAGTCACACATCTGTGATCCAATCTAAAGCATAAAGGGTTAAATAAAGGTGTAAATGAGGTTCAAAATGTTTTGGGATTGGATCACTCAAACTACATTCAGAGGTAGTTAAAAACACGTGACCACGTACTGATATAACTGTCAATCATATAAAAAAAAGTGCTTAAAGTGTGCTTTCATTTATGTTTTCAGCGAGACTTTCTTTCCTCAACATTAACCATTCAAATAAGTCGTCAGTCTCTGTCTTCCTTTCAAAATGATTAGTAAATGAATGCAGAAAAACAGCAGATAGCTGAAGCATATCTGTCTGCTGGTGTGTCTTTCAGACTGCCAGAGTGATAGTAGAGGAATTAAGCGTTCTCTTTGTGTTCACCCCACATCTCAGGAATGCCAAACTGAAGGCATTTGAAGCTTATTGAGATGCATTAATAAATAACTACGTCAGAGCTTGGGATTTACAACAGTATTTACAGGTGTGACTCTCAAATTGTCCTGTTAGGTAACAGAAGTCAATCCCTTTCTCAAACTCTATAGTGACAGATAATGATATTAAATATCACTTGGTACTGCATCTTTAAGCATTTATGTTGTATTCTCAAGTATTTTGGGCAGCACCCACTGCTTTCAATAATGTTATACATATATGTCAGTTTCTCCTCTGACAAAAAACCAAACAGTCTCACTCTCCCATCACACAAAACCCATCGTTTCTGACATTTTTAATGACTAAAGAGAGGTGTAGAACCCTGATATACTGATAAAACATGCCATACATTTGTCCATATTAATAAGACCATCAACTGGTTTTCGATTGTCTGTTCTGTTTATAGAGCATGCATCCACCCAACTCAATTTAAAAATTCAATTTGTCAGGCCTTTGGTTATATAATGTTTTTCATACCATTACTGTTTATGAACCATATTTAGCCTTCCAAACACACGTCTGACAGCGAGACTCTGCTTCTGTGTGAATGTGGATTTACAGGTATAGGTTTATAAAAAGCCAATGCAACATTATCCACTGCCATTCTATGGTTAGTCTTGTTTACAACAGCAGAATCAATCAGTGTTATTTTAATATCTTTGAGATACTATTATATTTTTTATTAATATTTTGAATTTTTTGAATTTTCCATTTTCATTTTGGTTAAGGTTTTAGTTATGTTTTTTTGTTGCTATTCTAGTGGAATTTTATAAAAATATGTATGTCAATATAGTTTTTAATCATTTTTATTTCAGTTTTAGGTAATTTTGTTAAAGTTAAACTAAATAAATATGAGAAATGTTGCCTTGGCCAGATTAAATAAAATAAGTTTTTTAGATTTTATTTTATTTCAGATCATTTATTTAATTTTAAGTCAATTTTTTTTATGGTTTCAGTTTTAATTAACTAATAACGCTGATGCAAGTAATTCCATTCACGAAAAGATCAAAGCTAAAGAGCAACATACATGCGTGCGTAGAATATTTACGTCCAAACATGCTAGCTTTGTTCCTTTGTTTAAGTTCCCAGAGAAGGAAACAATGATGACAGGACAGAATATAATAAAGACAAGAACCGCACACAGAGCGACTGTGGGATAGTGAAGCGTGGAGACAGAGGGGACTTCTCTATTGATTTATCCTTCTGTAACCTCTTTCTGTCTTTTTTTTTTTCCCCTGCAGACTGTGTTTTTTGGGAGCTGGTCTGGCCAGGCAGATTTGACTGGAGCCAGAGTGTAGATACAAGGCTGAGCTCAGATAAACAGCTTCTTGTTTGAGCCGCCGCTGCGCTGAGCTTCTCTGTGCTGAGCTGAGCAGGCTGATAAGAAAGGCAGTGGCGGCAGCCAAGAGAATGGACCAGGGCCTGGGGAAGTAGACACTCTGACTGCACCCTGCCCTCCCCTGACCGCTTCTCCTCCCAGCCCTAATCTCTCCTCTTTTCTTCTCTCCCTCGCTCTTTTCACAGCAAAAGGGCAGAGCTGCCTAATTGCCTGGTGAGAGTGAAATGTATCAGTGGGCCACATCAGTGCGGGGAGCAGGGGAAGAGACGCAGACATTGCTAGCTCAGACTCAGGAAGAGAAGTGACTAAATAAGTGACTCATATTATATTATACTCGAGTTGAAGTTATTCAATGAAAATTGAAATATATTTTTTCTTAAATAATTTAAAATAGTAAAATAAAGTAATTAAAACCCACTATGATCCAATTTATGACTCATGTGTCCCATGTGTGACGTCAAACTTGGTGCTACAAAATGTAAATGTGACCAAGCATGATGACTGTGATTTAAGACCCATCAAAAATATCTCCTTTTGTGTTGCATGGTTCAAAGTAAGTTATATGGGTTTGGAATGTCATGAGGTAGAAAAACTTATGATAGGATTTTTGGGTGCACTATCACTTTAAATTCCAGAGCATCCTTGTCTGTTTTTATTTGATTTCGACACAAAATATGCCATGTTCTCAATGCCTTAAATTCTCTCCCAGCTTTAAATACCTCCTACTATCACAATTGATCACCATGCCCGAGAGACGCTGATAGGCCAAACATGCCAGAAGATTGGCAGTCAATAACACAGCAAGAACGCTTTGGCTCAGCTCTGGACTAAACCCACATCTGCTTCAAATATCTCTGTCTCTCTGTTTCTCTGTCTCTCTTTCTCTCTGTGTGTGTGTCTAAGCAGCCTCACTCCTTAAAACAGTCAGCTATACTGAGATTCACTCACATTTTTTCAATGCTCAGGCAGAAGAGTGCAAAAAAATTAAAATAATACTACCAAGTCAAGGGGACATTCTATAATCACTCTCTATGATAGTTCACACAACTGATTGTGATTGTGGACACTACTACAAAAAATCATTATCAAAAATCAATCAATATATTTTTTAAAGCCAAATTGTGAGTGAGTGTGTGTATATTGTCATGTCCAACTCATAATAACTGCAAACAGGTATTCCAGAATTTTCTTCTCTATTTTCACGTATATATATATTTTTTCACTAAATCAGGCAAGGTATAATACAGCTCATGCTGCTGTCAGGTCAGATGATCCTTCTCAGACTTGGCACTGAGTCTTTCTTTCTCTTTCACTCTCTCCCTCTGTCGTTCTACCTCACAGTCAGTGCTTGAGGACTGACGGCGGTTTCTTTTGTGCTCTTGCTTATTTTTGCTGACCTGGAACAGGCAGACAGACACTGAACAGAGCCTGGGTAGGGGGCGGAGGAAACGGGGCTCTCCTGAAATACGGTCCTCTGCATTCGGGAGGGAGAGGTGGAACAACAGCATCATAGCTCTCAGGTGTCACGCCGTCTGGCACAGGGATGGGAATGGGGGGAGGAGGCAGAGAGGGGGGCAGAGATGAAATGAAAGCACTACATGGAGAATAATTCATAATTGTTATGTGCTATATTTTAAACACTGATTAGCATAACTTTGTCTGACATTAAGATGTATTACTGCAGGATGTCAGAATTTCACAATTACAATGCCAAAAAAAAAAACATTACTCTGTATTTTTGTCTTATTTTCAATTAAAAATATCAGACTATATACACTATATACACTCTATACTAGTATCAATCTATATCTATGTATTGTGTATATACTCACCTAAAGGATTATTAGGAACACCTGTTCAATTTCTCATTAATGCAATTATCTAATCAACCAATCACATGGAAGTTGCTTCAATGCATCTAGGGGTGTGGTCCTGGTCAAGACAATCTCCTGAACTCCAAACTGAATGTCAGAATGGGAAAGAAAGGTGATTTAAGCAATTTTGAGCATGGCATGGTTGTTGGTGCCAGACGGGCCGGTCTGAGTATTTCACAATCTGCTCAGTTACTGGGATTTTCACGCACAATCATTTCTAGGGTTTACAAAGAATGGTGTGAAAAGGGAAAAACATCCAGTATGCGGCAGTCCTGTGGGCGAAAATGCCTTGTTGATGCTAGAGGTCAGAGGAGAATGGGCCGACTGATTCAAGCTGATAGAAGAGCAACTTTGACTGAAATAACCACTCGTTACAACCGAGGTATACAGCAAAGCCTTTGTGAAGCCACAATACGCATAACCTTGAGGCGGATGGGCTACAACAGCAGAAGACCCCACCGGGTACCACTCATCTCCACTACAAATAGGAAAAAGAGGCTACAATTTGCACGAGCTCACCAAAATTGGACAGTTGAAGACTGGAAAAATGTTGCCTGGTCTGATGAGTCTCGATTTCTGTTGAGACATTCAGATGGTAGAGTCAGAATTTGGCGTAAACAGAATGAGAACATGGATCCATCATGCCTTGTTACCACTGTGCAGGCTGGTGGTGGTGGTGTAATGGTGTGGGGGATGTTTTCTTGGCACACTTTAGGCCCCTTAGTGCCAATTGGGCATCGTTTAAATGCCACGGCCTACCTGAGCATTGTTTCTGACCATGTCCATCCCTTTATGACCACCATGTACCCATCCTCTGATGGCTACTTCCAGCAGGATAATGCACCATGTCACAAAGCTCGAATCATTTCAAATTGGTTTCTTGAACATGACAATGAGTTCACTGTACTAAAATGGCCCCCACAGTCACCAGATCTCAACCCAATAGAGCATCTTTGGGATGTGGTGGAACGGGAGCTTCGTGCCCTGGATGTGCACCCCACAAATCTCCATCAACTGCAAGATGCTATCCTATCAATATGGGCCAACATTTCTAAAGAATGCTTTCAGCACCTTCAATCATTGAATCAATGCCACGTAGAATTAAGGCAGTTCTGAAGGCGAAAGGGGGTCAAACACAGTATTAGTATGGTGTTCCTAATAATCCTTTAGGTGAGTGTATAATTTACTCTAGAAGTGATACTGTATGTGGTTTAGAAGATAACAGTCATCTAATAACGTAATATCCCAATTTTCTAAGACAAGCCCATAGCAAAGAAGACCCTTCGCTAATCGTCATTGGCCAATGGGTTGAGGTCTTTAATTCCATCCAATAACCCATTTCACACAGTCCTCTATTCCACATGGTGTGGTCCTAACCATTCCTTCCTGTCATGGCACTGGATCAACTCGTCAAACACAGAATGAGGTCAGAAAGGAGAAGCTAACATGTTACATTCAATACAAAGAGGCCACAGTTTGTTTATTCTAAAGAATCTGTTTTAATTCAATATCTTTTAACAAGTTCCTCTCAGAGGTGGTCCGTCCACGAAAGGAAAAGTCATTCCAAACAACCACCACTGAAACATTACAGGATCCAAATCAACGACCAGTTAAACCTGCCTGAAAAAAGACAGTTGAAATCTGTTGTCTGGCAACACAAACAAATATTTCGCCCAGGAAAATTGCAACCACAAACTGACAATTAAAAACGAAATATTTCAACCAGATTCCAAACATTGCATTCTTTTTCCTCGTTCAGGAGCGGTTTAATGACTGTACCAGTCCAGACTGGTTAATCCGCAGTAAAGCCCCAACATACTCACTACCTGTTTTTCTGTTTGCATAGTTATAGGGTGTTCACTATGAATTTCCGCATGATCTGAAGAAAGCCCATTGTGATTTTACCCTCCAGCCTCACTTATCCCTAAATATGTCTAGCTAAAACCATAAAAACTGGAGACCTTGACAGAAGAGTGATATGATTGCTCAACCCAGTTTATTAGGGTTTATGGAAAAGCAGGCAAGCGTACAAGGTCAAACAGATTAAGGTACAATTAAAAGCAAACAAACGATTAAAAGAAGTTAACAGTGAACTAACACCCTTTGCACCTTCAGTCATGCTTCTGCCAGCAAACTATATATTAACAGGAAGACATGGGTGGGACAACATACTGAAGATGTTCTTTAAGAAGAGTAATAGAAACAGAACAGTTTTTTATGAGGAAAAGGTGTGGATCAAAATGGGAAACAATGAAAAGTAGACTTTGTTCACACTGCACATAAATCCTATTTGTTTTTTAATCTAATTTTAGGACTGTATTGTCATTTTGCAAGTTATTAAATTCCATCTATTTGTTCAGAAAATGACATTACAATAAACACACTTGCAATCAGACTAATTATATATATTTTTTTAAAAATCTGATTTTAAATATCTGATTTAAAAACTAAATTGCATCACAAAAAAGCAGCATAATCATTTTCAACACTGATAATAAGAAATGTTCTTGAGCAGCAAATCAGTATATTAGAATGATTTCTGAAGGATCATGGGACACTGAAGACTGCAGTAATGATGCTGAAAATTCAGCTTTGCCATCACAGGAATAAATATAATAAACAGTTATTTTAAATTGTATAAATATTCACAAAACTACTATTTTTGCTGTATTTCTGATCAAATTAAAAGCAGCCTTGGTGAGTTAAAAATAATAATAATACAAATTCACGATTATTCCAAAATCTAATTTGTAAATAATTCTGGAAGTCTGCCAAATAATGATACATTTTAATAATAATAAATCGTATCTATAGGCACCTTTCACGACGGTCACGGTAGGCTCCTGCAAGGACACTATGCAGGAGAATAGATACAAATAGTCTTTAATTCGAGGAAAAAACTCAGGAAAACTGATAATACAGCTATGAAATATCAACGACACGGAACAATGAGCAAACAAAACAGGAAGTATATGAAGAGTTCAGATGCGAAAGCCTCTAAGTGCCATCTGAAATTTTCTTCTAGAATGATCATTTTTATCAAGCTCGTATATTTAAAGTTAAATAATTTCACTTAAATGACAATGCAAATTACCTATTAATTGTCATTTAAGTGAAATTACTTAAAGGGTTAGTTCACCCAAAAATTAAAATTCTGTCAGTAATTACTCACCCTCATGTTGTTCCAACCCCGTAAGACCTTCGTTCATCTTCGGAACACAAATTAAGATATTTTTGATGAAATCTGAGCCATGTTTCACTCCTCCATAGGCTTCCAGTGTGACCGAAACTTGCTGGCCCAGAAAACTTATTAAAGAGATCGTTAATATAGTCCAAGTGACTCCAGTGGCTCAATCTTAAGTATATCAAGCGACGAGAATACTTTTTGTGCGCAAAAACAAACAAAAATAACGACTTTATTCCACTATTCATTTCCTTCTCTCTGGGCCTCGTAGTGTTTTTGCGCAGCGCGTCTGTGTTACACGTCACCACGTAGGCTCACTATTGGCCGACGCCGGTCATGTGTGTGTTGCGTGATGACGTGCAACACAGACGCGCAGCGCAAAAACACTACGAGGCCCAGAGAGAAGGAAATGAAAAGTGGAATAAAGTCGTTATTTTTGTTTGTTTTTGCGCACAAAAAGTATTCTCGTCGCATGATAAACTTAATGTAGTGCCACTGTAGTTACTTGGACTATTTTAAAGATGTTTTAATAACTATTCTGGGCCGGTGAGTTTCGGTCACACTGGAAGCCTATGGAGGAGTCAAAATTCTGTCAGATTTCATCAAAAATATCTTAATTTGTGTTCCGAAGATGAACGAAAGACTTACATGGTTGGAACAACATGAGGGTGAGTAATTACTGACAGAATTTTCATTTTTGGGTGAACTAACCCTTTAAATATACAAGCTTTATAAAAATGATCATTCTAGAAGAAAATTTCAGATGGCACTTAGAGGCTTTTGCATCTGAACTCTTCATATATACACAGGTTAACAGAAGGAACTAAACAGGAACAGCTGAACCGAATGAAAACTAATGTTTATGGAAACTAAAAAAAAACGAATGCAGACACGACAGGAACTAAACAGAACTCGACCGTGACAGCGACGCTCAAGGTCACCTTACAAAAATAGATGTCATCCTAGAAAGCATCAATACTAACAACATTAAACAAACGATACGGTCACACTTTATATTAGAAGTCTTTACCTACTATATACTTGAATCAAAAAATAAGTACAATTTACTTATTGTGTTCATATTGTAACCTATTGTAAAACACTTTAGCTGCTTTTGAGTTGAGATACTGGTACATATAGCTATAATAAAATGCAGGTATTTTGTAAAAACATCTGTACACAATAAGTGCATTGTATCAAATGAGTAATTTAAATGTTAATACATAGTTAAAGACACTTAATATAAAGTGGGACCAGCGATTCTATGATGTACATTAAGATCCTGAAAGATACAAAAAGCAAGCTCAATACATGTGCAATCATTAAAAAAGCCTGTTTAAATAGGTGAGTTTTGAGATGAGATTTAAAAGTATGAAGACTAATATCCAGAGGAAGGAAATTTCATAAATGAGAGGCAGCATAACTTAAAGTCTCTAGACCCCATAGTGTTCTGATGAATGCTCGGTAAGTTGACGAAGAAGATCGGAGTGTGGATATGAAGATTGGAGGGTTATAAATAGCAAGATATGTAGGCAAGAAGTAAAATTTTAAAATACTTTTGATACTTAACCGGAAGCCAGTGCAAATATGTAAATATGATATAAATCATAATCGTATTAAAACAATAATATTGATTTGCTTTTCAAACTACAAACGATTAAGAAGGAATTGAGTCTGATAGGCCAAACATTTTTTTGCTACTTGTCACCTATCTGACCAACATGAAGTGAGACGCCAGTCTTTGGATTGGTTGACCTACCAAGGATATATTTTCAAGGGAGTTTTAAGGGGTCTTCCTCGACTAGTTTCCGTGCTGCCTTTTAAGGAGCGGGCATGCATGATGGGTGATGTCCTCCTGCTGAACACACCAAGATCATAAGATCAGCCCTGCTAACTGCGGCTCACCCTGCCTCTCCGGGCCGCGAGCAGGACAGGCCATGACTCAGCGGCAGACAAAGAGTCCGATGACGATGGAGATAAGAGCTCATCGCGTCACCAGAGCGCACAGAGCCGGTGATAATACCACTGGCCTCTCCCTGCTGGCTCCAGTCTGCTCTGCCCTCCCGCCAGTGCCATCTTGTCTTCATTCTCACACACAAAAACACAGTCACACACACACACACACTCCCAGAGGCTAGCGACTGACTCTGTACTGTTTCTCACGACAAAGGGTTCCCCACCCCCCGGACAGACCGCCTCCATAATGCCACGCTCCGCTGCACAGAGAAAGAGAGATAGAAAGAGAGAGATACTGCTCCTGACAGCGATCACAGGCTCAGACGCCAGTCTCTGCGCTATCATCAGGGCGCGATGAGGAGATAATTCATGGAAAACTCGAAAAAAAACTCCCCAAAGCCATTGTTTAAAGATAGTCGGAGATGCTCAGACACGAGAATAGACACAGAGATCAGATCCTTCGCCATGTCGCCAGTTTTTGTTGCATCATCACAGTAATGACACATCATAATAATCTGACTCTCAAGGTTTGTTTCTTCCTATACGCAATTAGCCAGACATTACTTGAATAAATAAGTCTCCTGCGCTCAAAGTCGCCCAGATATCGTCATGTATGAACAAGTGAACGTGCCTGGCTACACGTTGCAGTGCTGAACATGAAAATTGGGGTAAAGTTCAGTTCAGGGGTTGATGACTTGCCTGCTGCCCATGTGTCCTCCTGTTTCCTCTTTCTGGAGGAGGAGAGAGGTCAGCGGTGATGGCTATGTAACGTGACCCCTGACTACACATACACGCATAACCTCCTTTCCATCCTGCCACAGTGACAAAGCTCACGTTCACGTCTCAAGGAAAGCCAAAAAGACCTTGACACATTCTTTTGAAATGACCGTTTAATTGTTGTGGATGCAATGCCCTATTCAAACGGTGGAAGTAAGTTTGTCCATATGCATTACAAAGGAAGCGGTAATCAGATCTGATCGTGGGATGCAATACAGAGGAAGACGTATGATTGTTGTAATGTTTTTACGTTCAATTTCAGCATCCTTTGAACCCGATCAAATGTGAGCCTGGGCGGCTGATTTATCAGATCGTGGAAAACAAATCCATGTTGGGAGAAAACATGCTGGTTTTAATCATGTCATTCATGTCGTACAACTGGTATGATTTTAGGCATTAAATTACGCAAAGCTAATAAGGTCTGCCAAATGTAACCAACTCCCTTATTTTTCTTCATTTTTGAATGTTTTGTTGGAAGACGGTGCAAAAAACAAATAGATTCCAGGTCTTAGTGGTTTAGTGAACTTTGTGCTCGCTTTAAGGCACTTTCAGAAAATACTTTTTCAAAGGCACTTTTTGGGAACTTTTTTTGTTATAAAATGGGTTAAGTTGATATAACTTCCATTAATCAACACAAAATACCCTTATAAGGACATTATAAAATGTAAAACATGTTGAAATACCTAATATTTCACACTTCATTATGCTACAAAGCGTCAACACAACCACAACCTCTCTGAATGTCCTTAATAACCCAAAGCTTGGATTTTGATCCGCACTGAAAAACTGAAGAAATACCAGGTCGCTGAGGTCCCTGCCAAAGTGGTCCAGTTGCTTAACCCACTCTTTTCCAATGAACAAGTTCTGTACAATGAAATTCTATAAACAAGAAATAGAGGGAAAGGGAATAGGATGAGAGGACAGGAGACAACATAGAAGAGCAAATCTAGTTCCAGAGTCTCTTTGGTGTGTATGTGCATCTAGCCTAAACAAACTGATTTAAAAAGGTGATTGGTTCTTTTAAACGAAAGGTAGGCTGCCTTTACTGCAACCTAATTGTCACAATTTCTCCCATTCAAGTTTCAACAAGAATTCTGACTCCTCTGCTATAGAACTAACCAAATTTAAGCATGCAACGCTGCCCCGTTCCCCATTCACCAAGTCACAGTGTCCATACTGATCTATAATTAATTTAAAAAGGCTTGTGGCCCAGACCACACTGTTGAAATGCTCTTTGTGTTTGGCTGGCTCACTTCCACACTGTCTGACAAGGATTGCATTTCTCTGCCTGACACGGCCATTGTAATGCTAAAAGCTGAATAATGCACACAGAGAGCTGATGTAACGGGCTTGTTTAGCAGGAGACACTCAGGCCAGTCAATTTTGATTTGGTACTTAAGAGGCTATAGGGATATTCAGCACAATTCACAGTGTTCACACAGTGTAGGCTCTGTTGCTCTTGCTGCCTATAGCTGGCTGCCTTCAAAGATAGCATCCTAGCCGTCATGGAGACTCATAAATGGCCGATTTGAAAAACTCGACACACTTCACACATATAGCGTTCCGCATCAGAGACCCGGCTTGCATCTGATTGCAATAGAGTTTGAAGCTAGCATGTCACTAAAATAACAGAACCAAACTCTAATAATCATAATCATATCAAGTTTCTGGCAGATACCAATAAGGTTTCAGAGTTCAAATACAGATAAGATCATATTTATGTTCATGTTAAAACGTGATAATAATAATAATAATAAATTATTAATAATAAACTATTAATAATCTTCATCATCATAAAATTCTACAGAAAGATACAGATAAGGATGTTAATAATACATTTTAAATCATAATCTACTACTGTGATACTTTTCAGTACTGAATGAAATATGCTTATTTATAATCAACCTTTTTGTCCAACCTATTTGCTCCAGAGGTTTCTGATATTCTCAATCTGCAGCCATAAACTAAATGAGTTTATGATGCTCCAATACAGATATGCAGTATTATAACAGCCCTCATCCTGAGTAAAAGACGTTGAGAGAGAGAATAAGAGAGGGAGTGAGAAGGAAAGAGAGAAGCAGCGTTGATGGCTCTTGGCAGGGTATGATAGGGGCAGTGGTGTAGTCATGGGCAGAGTCATCATCTGGCAGCACATTCCTGCCCTATCTATGCAGTAAACTGGATCTCCTACTTCCTCTTATCAGCTGTCAGGAATTCTCTAACTGAGGCTCTCCCTACTGCTCCCTCCCACTCTCTCTTTTCTCCATCGCCTTCTCTCCCTTTGACATAGAGCAATGATGGTTAATGGTCATTAAGATAAGAGAGCGCCACGGGACGTCGGACGCCTCTGAGGACACGCTGGAACCCAAACACTGGGAGGGGATGCGTCACATCATCACCGGCCCAACATCTAACATTCCTCCAACCTCCATCAGCCAGTTAGTTGCCATTAGTGTCTAACAAATACGTGCTCATTAGACATGGAAATGGCATTGTAAATGCAAAGTGTGCATGCCTTAAAAATGCGGATTCATTAATAAATAATGGTTTTTTTTTTTAAATGGTAAACAATAGAACATTATACATTAGTAATATTGTTCAAATTACTATTGCATATGTGAAAAACAAAAAGGATTGTTGAACTTTAAAAAAAAAAGATTAAAAAAACAGTCAGTATTTATAATTTCTAATTTATAAAAGTGAGCTGAACACCAGAACCAGGTTTTGTGAAACAGGTCAAATGATTCATTTAAAAGTTCAAACTCAAAATAATCGTTTCTCATGAACTTAAAATGATGTTTCAGGATAACGACTCAATTTTAGGCCTGTTTCTAACACATAGCTATTATATGGCTTCAGGATACTTGGAAAATAGATAGTGCATGAATGAGTCACATGGACCACTTTTATGGTGCTAACATTGTTTTCGAAGCTTGAAAACTTACATCTCCACTCACTGTTACTGCAAAAAGACAGTCTTCATACCGTCGTTTGATTATTTAATAATTATAACTAACAAAGTGTAAACACGATGTAAATAAGAGATTCATTGAAAGATTAAGACAGCTTTTTTAATATAACAGGAGTTTTCATGAGAGTGCAGAATTCAGTGAGTTTGTGCTTTATAGATTGACAGCTTTAGTGATTATAAAGAAAGGGCTCTTCTGCTTGACTGAATTGGAAACTGCGATGGTTGCCAGTGATAAACAATGGACGATTAAACAATTAAACTTTTTTAAAGTACTTAATACAACACTTTTTGATCTGGTACCAAAATTGGCACAGAGAACTGGAAAATCTTACTGGTTTTGGTACCGACAACTGAACATTTGGTACCATGACAACTCTATACTGCCTATATTATTTTAAACAACACAAGGCAGTGGTGATACTGTAGCCTGGTAATACCAAACTCTGCTACTTCGCTTTGCTTCGTAGACAGAGTCTGGAATGGCATAATAGAGAAGTGTTTTCTCTCTCGCGGGGGGGCGCTTGTCTGAAGTTTAAAATCATTGGTTACCCGTAAGCCAATCACATGACGTTTGGTTATGGCGTGTGTTATGCGCCTGCTCAGCCGCATCTAACTTCCACTGTAAACACATGTATGATGCGAAAACAAAAACCATCGAGCGAAATACCGGAGTGAACATGGCTGTGAACGACTTTTGCAGATTATGGGAAGTAAATCTACGCATCCACGGTACAATCAGCATCTACGTCACGGCTCTCAGCCCGCCCTCTGTTCGTTGATTGGCCCAGCTGTTTTCAGGCCGGAGGAAAACGGAAAGCTATGACGCTGTCTCAGACTGAGTACAGAAGCTAAATGAAATTGAGCGGGAGTACGAAGTCTGACGTAGTCAGGCTAGTGATACTGTGGATAAATATGAAAAAATTCTTATGCATCCTCTTCTCGACTTGTTAGACTTCCAAACCTTGTCATTAATGGCATTACTATAGCGAGTACTATTTTGTTAATATAGAAACACAGAGCTGTAATGACACCTTCGGAACTTCACTCCACTCATTCAACAGACATAAACCAAGCCTTTTATGCAACTCAATTGGAACCAGATGCTGACTTTAGCTCTGCTGTCTTGTGATATAGAAAACGAGAACAAGAACTTCAAAGCTAACTCCGTATTTAGATGCTAACCACAATGTAATATTACACGACACAGTTTCAAAATTCCCATGCCTCAAATTCTTACAACAGTATGAGCAAGCCAAAGGATCGCTCATTAGCTCAGCTATATAGTCACACGTGCAGCAAGAGACAGTAGAAGAGTTTGTTCAGTATATGAATGTTAACAGAATGTTGCAGATTCATAACATGCAAATCACTTGTGCAATCTTTTCAAATATCAAAAATTCATAAAGTTAAGTTTAAAATGATTGGATTTGTTCACTCATCATGTAATATATCATACACTACCATTTAAAATGATTATTATATTGCATTAAATTGTCAAAAGTGACAGTAAAAACATTTATAATGTTACAAAAGATTTCTATTTCTAATAAAAGCTGTTCTTTTGAACTTTGTATTCATCTGTAAAAAAAAAAAAAGTATCACAGTTTCCACAAAAAAAATTGTCTATAAATGTTTTCAACATTGATAAGAAGAAATGTTTCTTTTTTATTGCAGAAAATGGTCAACACAAACGACTATAAACTATATACAAAACAGTTATTTTAAATTGTAATAATATTCCACAATATTATTGTTTTACTGGGGGGTTTTTTAGCATAAGAGAGAACTTTCAAAAACATAAAAAAAATCTTATAGACCTAAAACTTTTAAAAATGAATCATGGGTCTTGTAATTTTCATTCAAAAAATAAGGTGATAATTAAAAATACTGTGTATATTTGATTATGAAAATTGTGGTTCGGTGTTGTATAGAAAATATTGAGAACATTTCACTAATAAAATCAAGAGATACATTTTCCTAATTTTTTTTAAGGAAACAAACACAATTTTGAGGCTTGAATTGAGGAACCGATTAAGCTGATGAAATTAAGAAGAAAAGGCAACCTATTTATTTTAAGAGAATTTGCTCAATTATGCGGTTTTATTTAGAGACATCATTGTTAGTTCCCAGCATGCTTTGCATATGGCTGGAAATGGAGAGGAAATATTGAAATTAAGTGTTATTTTATGTGTTTTTGAGTAAAGGGAAACATCTGTTAATGTTTAATGGTCAGATATGTTTGACATTTTGTTCTATTTTGTTGAAGTTTGATCGTTACCATTGTGCAGAAGAGGGCTGATGGTTAGGTTGTGAATAACTGCACGTAATGATATTTTGAAGCATGTTGCTTTGATCATTGAGTAAAAACTTTGCTGTAATGCAAGTGCAGTAACAAGCTTGATTCTGCATCAGTATTTTAATGCAATTTAACTCAAAGTCAAATATAAACAGGTTATTACCTTTCAGTCCAATTCACACACTTTTAAGCGTCAACTTAAAATAAAAAAGCATATTTCACTAAAAATTCATTGTGTCATAGACTAAAAAATTTAAGGGATTTTACATGATTTATTTAGGTAGATTCCATGAAAGAAATCAAGCCTTAACTACTCAAAGATATTATGTGTAATATTATTACCATAATTGTTTTAAGTAAATAGCAGTAACATGTTATAACTAAATAAATAAATATTATATTATAAGTAATAAGAACTTTAGTAATCAATATTTAATTAATCTTGTACCAATTTAATACAGTTTTTCAAATAAGACTAATGTAAGGATAATGCAACTAATAAACTAACTAAGAGTTATTTGTAAGCATAATGGAGCTGTATTAATGCAAATTCAAAAAGGTCATGTTTTAATCATTAGTATAAGGATACATAGGTACCGAAACGTACCTAACGAAAAAAATATAAACAACTTATACACCCTCAACACAGATATCAGGGCTCCATTAGATGTGAGTATAATGTCCAAGTGTTCTGACAAAGCCTTTCACACACAACCACAGAATGAAACAATTCCAACAATCCAGCTGATCAGTCTGACAAGACTGTGTGCGAATGCATATGTGTATCTCTCTTTAAATTAAGATGTCAGTCAGTAGGACTGCACCTTTGAAGTGACAGCAGCCTGCATCTGTCCCAACTTTCCCCCTCTGTTTATGTGACCACAGAAGCAAAAAAAAAAAAAAAGATTTATCGCACCTGCTTAACACGCTAAAAATACAGCCCTGCAGCAGCCCTCCGCTGCAATCCTATACATACTTGTGAGTTAACCCGGGGAGAATGTAATGCCCTGTAAGTGGCTACAACTGTGGAAATATGAGATGACAGAGTGTGCGAGGCTGAGCAGATTATCAATTAATGCAGTGACCTCTGTAGTAGCAGAGGCTCCAAATAAATCCAATGACCTAAAGAGTGTCTCTGCTTGCCTCGGAGGAAATATTTCTGGGCTTGAGCTGCCAAAGGTTACGGTGCTCTTCTGCAGAGTTCACAGGGTTCTATATTTTGTCTTCGGCTCAAATTTAGCATGTTAATGAAAACATTTATCTCATAGGTTTTCTGCAACTAATATGAATTTACATGAAAAGGAGGACAGAAGCGTGCTCGCCGTGGGATGATTTACGGCTGGATCTCTCAGTGACTAAAGATATAGAAGCCAGATTGAAGAGGGTAAAGCAGACAACATTACATACAGCACTACATCTGTTTCAGACTACATTGCACACCGGCTAGCCATAATTCTGCTCACTCTGTGTTAATCTGTTCATTCTGCTCTTGGATTGGCCGAGGGGATCAGGAGAGAACTGCTCAACTCAATTCACATTTCTGAACTTATCACCCCCTTTCCTCCACTGCCCCCTTCAAAATTTCACCCTGATGTGACGACAGACGACAGACTTGGAAAGACCAAACCTTGGTTGTTAATTGCGCTTGCCTCATGTTTGGAATAGCAGAATCAAATTGGACAAGAAAATAGTGCTGGAGTGCATATTTGTGGCTGAACTTGTGGCTTACGTACACAAAACTGCAACAAAAGCTAGAATGGCCACAGACGTTTTAGTCTTATTTTAAACTCCCACTAAACCAGTCAAACTTTACCAAGGTTTTTTAGTCCATCCACTTTGAAAGTAGCCATATATGCACATCACTGGAAGCTAATGTCCACATTGGAGTCTGTAATTACCCAGAATGCAGCACTGGGATTAGTGTACTCTTGTTAGGCTTGCTATAGACAGACAGAAATCACCTCACTTCCTCCCGAACCAAAACAACAAGCTTATGCTGCGTTCACTTCACGCCATGACTACAGTCATTTTGAAGAGATGGAAACCTGTGACGTACAGTTCGTGACTTAAATGTATGCATTTCAATGGCAACACTATCAACGCTGAAATGAATCTGCAGCAGTCAGGTGGTACAGGTCAAAGCTCTTTACGTTGTTTCCGTTCTTTACGTTGTTTAGTCTCTCCGAAAATTACCAACCCTACCTTTAAGGAACTTTTAAGGAAGTCTGCAAGATACGGCACCTACAGTAAATGCTCTCTGAACAACTCTAGTTTGTGGTTGACTGAGCAAACGGTGCACATTTAACGGGTAAGAAAGATATCACAGCTCCACTTTGGGTCCATGAAGAGGGCACTGGGAGTTTAGGGGCCGACACGGAATGAAATAAGGCAGGACTGATTAAGATGGACTGCTGATAACGGTCCAACACGCACAATGGCTTCCATACTATTCGTGGAGCGAGCGACACACGGTCGCACGCAACCCTACACAAGCACACAGGAATGCTCTCTCTCCCCGTCTCACACACACACACACACGCACACACAGGATCACGCCGCCATACCATTGGATATCTTACCATCAGTGTGGAGGCTGGCAGACACGACCCTTTGAAATGCGATCCTCAGCCTTTCCAAGAGCAGCCTCTTGCCCTAATTAGATGATTATATCCAGAACAACATTATTTTAACTCAGGAGAGTAGAAAAAGTCTTTATTACTCAGTAAATTCCTCCTGACTTGCTATTTGTAACCGTGGCTAAGAATTACCAACTTCAAGCTGTCAAATGAGTGCCAGATTGTGTCGAGTTTCGAAGCCTTAGAGGAGGGAATCATTTCTTTAGATTAGTTCCGCTCTCGGTTCCTCGCCACAGGCCCGCGCGCCCACATCCAATTCATCACGTCAGATCGCGCTGGTCCAGCTGTGGCGAGACTGGACTTTCTTTTTCTTGTTTTTTTTGCATAAAGGGCTGTGTCTACAAACTTTTCTACTTCTCAGCGCACAGCCCTGCATGCAATAAACAAATTTTTCCGTCCAAGTTCAAGAGCCCCACTTGTTCAGACCAAGCACTCTGTGTCCTGAGAAGTCCTGGGTAAAAAGTCAAGAAGATAAACACTTGGATAATCAAATAATGGTGATCAAAGCCTGTTTGTAAAGGGCAGCTATTGCAGCATAGACTTTGATGTCTTTATTAGTTGACTAGCCTCTTAAGACAGACATTATAAATTACAAAATGGCTCACAGCAGGACTCATCGCATCTTAAAAAGGGAATATTTGGTGTAAACTCCCAAAATGTTGTCACTGTGTCCAGAAAGTTCTTTGTCTTCCCAACATGAGAAGGCTTGTTAGTGGTGGAGGGGAAACGTCGCATTGCATCTCCTCTTGGCAGCAGCAATGGTAATTTAGAGGCTTGAGCGAGCTGGGGAACAAAGGAGGGTTCGGCTCTGGGCGGAGAGGAGTCTCTAGCATGTCATTTCAGCGGTCGTCCATATATCTAAAAAAAAAAAAAAAAAAAAAAAAAAAAAAAAACTAAAAACAGATTGTGCCATTCAAATATTTCCCTAAACTCTGTTTGCCCCATAATCATGTGGAAAATGACAGTGTGTTTTATATTGTCCAAGCAGTGGAGGCCTGTTCTAAACACACACTAAAACTGCAAGGACAATTATGGACCTGTGGAAATTATAGGGGTTCTGCATTAAGTTAGTTAACATCCACACGCACTTTTTACATATAGGGCCCTATTTTAACGATCTGAAACGCAAGTATCAAGTGCGAAACGCAAGTAACTTTGTGGGTGGGTCTTGGGCGTTGTTGCTATTATACTGGCGGGATAAATGACTCTTGCGCCCGACGCAAATCTAAAATAGTCTGAAGTAGCTTCATTATTCATAGGTGTGGTTTGGGCATAACGTGAAATAAACCAATCAGAGCGACATCTCACATTCCCTTTAAGAGCAGGCACGCTTGTTCCATGGCGGATTGCTATTATAACGGCGGATTTGCCAGGCGCACACCAGGAGCGGTTCACAGCCGAGGAGACCGACGTTCTCGTCAGGGCCGTAAAACACAGAGAAGTGACATTGGGGATGGGAGAAACCCACCCAAATTAGCTTCGGTTAAACAGGCGTATAAAAATTTGGGTAAATGTGTAAGCTAGATTTATGCCTATTTTTTCAGATCTTCATGGACACAACAATGATTTCCCTCATGTGTTAATATTGTTCCTTGTAATAATGTATGGTTTTCTAAAAATGAGAACTGCTGCGTCTGCGTGTAGATGAGTTAAGCAAAGTGCATGCACGTTGTGCACACGCTACATTGGTTATGGCCAAGCATGTGCCCTTAAAATAGCATATGAATAACATGCGCAACGTGCCACTGACATTAGACTAGGTTTTTCCTGGTCAGTGGCGGAATTGTTTTCTAAACCTGCAAAATAGCACCAGGGAACGTTTGCGCCGGAACACACCTCCTCTTTGCGCTGAACTGCCCCCGGGAGCGCAAGTTCATTTCCAAATTTACCGACGTGCGTCTGTGGAGGGAAAAGTCCGCTGTGCGTCGGGTGCAAAATAGGAATGATACATGCGCCGGTGTACAAAGTCAATTGCGCTGGGTGCAAGATAGGGCCCATAGTGTGTGTGGGTAAGCGTACTGCAGAAAACTGAATTTAGACTTTCTGTACTTCTGCTGACACCAGTATTGGGGACTACTAAGAGTAGTGGCACTACTTAGTTAAAAGAAAAGTGTGATTAATTCTAGTGAATCGGTTTATTCTGATGGTTCATTTCAATGAACAGACTGAAAAAAATGATTTGGTTATTCGAGACCCTGAACTAAAATACTGTGTACATTATCATTCAAAAGTTTGAGGTTAAGATTCTTTGAATAAATAAAAACAGTAATATTGTGAAATATTATTACAATTTAAAATTGTGATTTTATACGATGGCAAAAATGATGCCTGTGATGGCAAAGATGAATTTTCAGCATCATTACTCCAGTCTTCAGTGTCACATGATTCTTCAGAAATTCTTCTAACATGCTGATTTGGTGCTCAACAAACATTATTATCAATGTTGAAAACTGTTATGCTGCCTAATATTTTTGACGAAACTGTGAAACTGTTTTTTTTTTCAGGTTTCTCTGATGAAAATAGTGCACATAGCTTCGAAAAGTCTGATTAATTCTGGTGAATCGGTTCGTTCAGATGGTTCATGTAAATTAATAGATTTAAAAACAGATCTGGTGATTTGAGTCCCTGTTTTCAACTCTGTAATGTAAATTAGGGTGTTTTTGTTGTTTTTAGTATAAATGTACTATTACGCTCCCCTAATTGAGAGGAACATTCATTAATTTGAAAATCTTTTTAATCCAACTTTTTGTGCCAGAAAAAAATTGGCTCTGATTATATACTATCTAGTTATGTTTTTATTGGACAGTAATACTTTTAATAAATGAATAAAATAAATAAATTCCAAAAATTAATAAAGCTTTGTTGGCCAGTACACCCCAAAACTGTTCTGGATAAGAGCTCTTTAGCAACAAAATGCACAAAAGGTACTTCCTGTTGATGTCACTGCAGAGGGGGAGACATCCAATGAAGATTGAAGGTGACAGGAAACGCTAAAATGTGGACAGGGTCATGCCTAAGAAGGGTTACAAGAAAAGTGTGACGTCTTTTCCCTGAAAAAACACTCTCTCTGCCTCCATGTCACTCTTTCCTGTTGCTGTGCCATGAGGGGGAGCAAAACAACAGCCAACGATGTTTTGTCTTAAGATTCTGTATCTGTTTTCTTAACCTGAGTATCAGAGATTTAGTCAAGAATGTTTTGATATCTCTATTAGGTCTGCAAAGGATTTAAAGGGACTAGTATGAGCAAGAAAAATAAAACACTTTACAGTAAGAAGGAAACTGAAACTGGCTGTTTTACAAATGGTGTGTTTAAATTTGATGGTGGGAGACAAATTAAAGAATGAATAAGAAAAATATGGAACCTTTTGAAAGAAAGTGAGAAAGAACACCCTGAGCAAAGCAGAACTTTTCTTACGATGCTCGGCTTTGTGCCTGTTAGAAAGCAGGTCATGGAAACTGCTCTCAGAATGGGCCAAACAGCAGTTTATGAGTATTTATGTGGCACGTGTCCATACCATGGGCACAAGAAAACCTGCATACCCCATTTCAAAATAAACAGGGAGTTTTAAGAAAGGAGTCATAAACATCTCTATGTTTTGACTTCTTTTATTCAATGGAAGTATCTCAGTATCTATTTGATTCTTTTCAAGAGTTCAAAGAACAGTAGGACATTGTATGGTAGCTGGATTCTTGAAAACCGATGAAATATGCTGTCAGAATGATTTTGCATTTTAATCTTGAGATGTTCAGTAGTTTTAGAGTTCAGTAGTTTAATAGACATATTACATATTTAAAGTGCCCCTGCATGCCTTTTCATGCAGTGTTATATAGCTGTTTGTGAATGTAAAGTTTATTTTGATGGTCCCTTTTGAACATTCTGTTGACTATAAGTAACTGCAACTACATGTCAACCAACTCTCATTACAGTATTAGTAGACTGTCTGCTTATATCTGCTAACTCTTGATTTCGATGCTCCTCCAACAGACATTCTTCTAACTAGAAGTAACTTTGCAAGTGCATGTCGACTTCTAACCCTAACTCTACCAGTCTAATAATACTCTACTAACACTCCAATGAGAGTTATTAGACACGTAGGTGCAACGTTACTTCTAGTCAACAGAATGTGTTAAAGGGGCCATAAAAATAAAGCAAAACCAAGTTTTCAAGATCAAAATACACAACAAATAAACTCATTGCCTCCTAAAAGAAAGAATCGATTCTGAACAGAGTCAGCAGCAATTCCAGTCTCACTTCCATAACATATCTACCATAGGTTTATACATGCCCAAGAACAACGAATACTTTGCCCCATTAACACTGTAGTTGTAGTTGAGAAGCAATAAGTTGTAGCAATATTTTGTGCTTTTGACATGTTGAGAAGACAGAGTTTTCTGTGCTGCGAGTTCACTTGCATGCACTTGCAAAGAATGAGGATTCGCTCTGGAATTGATACGATAAAACTGCCGCCATCATTACTGTTCATAACACTGTGTGATGTGGAAGTGCTGAGGAAGAAGAGATCAGGAGCTTAAATTCAGATATAGTAATGGACGTTTCGATGGCGGTAGACCAATCACAACAGACTGGGCCATCTGACCAATCAGAGCAGAGTAGTCTCTGAAAGGAGGGGTTTAGAGAGACTGAATTCTTTATTGGGCCATTTTAGACACTGTGAGAAAAGAGGTGATGTGCAATGTATATTATGAGAAAGTGTTTTAAAGCGATTATCAAAAAGAAATACTCAACCAAGCAGGGAACCTGGTTCAATCCACCTGTTGTTGATTGAATATGAGCTTGCAGGCAAGATAATATATAATTATATAAAATATATAATATAAAGATAAAATATTATATAAACACAAACTTTTATGTTAGATGAGATTAATCAATTTGACAGCACTAACATATATAGTTACTTTTTCTAAGTTTTTCTGATTCTGATTTTTAAGTACTTTTATAATGATCATATTGTATATCACCAATAAGAGACTGAAGAGCAACCTAGCTGCTTAATACAATCTTTGTTTAATGTAAATAAAACATTGTGGCATCAACTTAACCAGCCTCTATGGAACCTTGTTTCCGCCACAAAATAAAAAAAATTAAATGATAATTGCGACTTCTTATCTCACAATTGTGAGTTTACATCTGAGAATTGCGTGAAATAAAGTCGCAATTGCGTGTTATAAAGTCAGAATTGCAAGATATAAAGTCGCAATTGCGTGTTATAAAGTCAGAATTGCGTGAAATAAAGTCAGAATTGCGTCTTATAAAGTCAGAATTCTGACTTTTTTTCTCGCAATTGCGACTTTATATCACGCAATTCTGACTTTATAACACGCAATTGCGACTTTATATCTTGCAATTCTGACATATTTTCTCAGAATTGTGAGATATAAACTCACAATTGTGAGATATAAAGTCCAATTCTAAGGGGAAAAAAGACGGACTTTTTTTTTTGTTTGTTTTTTACCTCGGAATAGTTTATCTCACAATTCTGACTTTATAACACGCAATTGCGACTTTATATCATGCAATTCTGACTTTATATCTCCCAATTGCTTGTATTATAAAGTCAGAATTGCGTGATATAAAGTCGCAATTGTGAGAAAAAAAGTCAGAATTCTGACTTTATAAGACGCAATTGCGACTTTATTTCACACAATTCTGACTTTATATCTCGAAATTCTAAGAAATAAAGTCAGAATTGCGAGATGTAAACTCGCAATTGTGAGATAAAAAGTCGCAATTATCACTTAAAATGTTTTATTCTGTGGCAGAAACAAGCTTCCATAAGCCTCAAATAGACTTGACAGATACAATAAAGTGTGTAAAATTGAGATGGTCTAATTCAGTGATTCAGTCCAGCGGAAATAAGCAAAACAACTGAAATCACTTATAGCACCTTTTTGCTGATAGCTCAACAATGTCTCACCATTTCACTGCCTACTGACTTTATACACTAAACAGTCCACATTAAAGGAGAACTTGGCAACTCTAGCGAACTCTAGTCACTTCTTCGCTGATTTTCCCTTTTGTTGTCGCATGTTTTCCCCACGAGCTCCCCCTACAGCTGTGGGGGGGCGTATATGTCACAACACGGTCGTAAAAAACTCACTTGCGGCGGCCTCCTCCCCCTCTCTACCGCTGCTCATGTGCGTTTGTTTTCGGAGCAAGCCAACTGTATCGTGTGGAGCTATGTCTACCGAGGTGGGTAATCTGGTAATACATCATACATGCGTGTGTGTTTATGTTGAATTGCCGTAAAGCGATTCGTGTTTCGCGCTCGTTCTCGCTTCTCACGAGACTTCCAATTTCTATTTTGCCGGGACGGTAGTCCCCAAGTTGCAAGGTTGGTTTTCCGCCTGGGAACGCTGGGGGGAGCGGGGAAAGTCACCAATATCACCAGAACAGGTTGTTTAACCATCCAAATGATTTCTAGACAGTTTTATTAAGTTAAAAAAGTTACCAAGTTCTCCTTTAAAAAATAATATTGATGAATAAATAAATAAATAATCTAAGTGTCAAATGAAACAGTTCTCCGTGATTCAGGAAGTCATAATAGCAAATGTGGTGAGAGCTCGGGGTGAGGGTCAGCGTGATTCAATGTCATCTGAAGTCACAGGCCATCCAGGTCCAACAGGTGAACAAACACTGGCCTCTGAAGTTGTCCCAACACTCTGGGAAGTTGTGGCTGTCATCGCCCAGCACCAGTCTGGATCCGGCAGTATATACAGACTGCAACTCTCTCGGATGGAAAATCTGAAGAGTTCCTCTCATTTAATTATTCTTTCCTCTCGCTGTCCAACACATCATCACATACCATGAAGAGAAAAACAAAAAAACAATGGAAATTCAATCAGTGCTTTTAAAGATCCAAACCAATCATCTTGCAATAAGCCAGCTTTAGGTCAGTTTAGTCTCCACGCATTGGCTGATTCTCATGTGAAGTATTTTGAAGAAAACACAACACTCAAGTCTCAAACAACCTTGGCAAGAATGAGCAGCACATTGCTTTATTTCTCCAATGCAACTGATTTCTATTAAGATCTGGGTGGTATTTCTTCAGAAATGCAGCAAGCAGCACTAGTAGAAACCCAAGAAAAACACCACCAGGAACAAAAAAATAAATGGCTGTAAACAGGGTTTTAAGGGGATGTGATCATGCTCTTGTTTATTTGTACTTGATGCCTGGGTTCAGTGAACTGGCAGAGGAAAGTGGGATCTGACTAAGTGACCAAGCTGTAATGGGGCCATCAGGAGAGAGCAATGGGCACATCTTACAGACCCCCTAAGACTATCTGGACCATCATTAAAGACAGCGATTGAGCCCATGCTGAGCTAACATTCAGGCCACCATTGACCCTTCAAAACCGCCTACACTTCAATGCCTCCCTTTCTATTTCTAGTGCAGTCAGACACACAGCCATGAATAAATGTTTCTGCTCCGGTCTCTCTGTTTTCTTGTCTTTCTTCCTCTTTCTCTCCTCCATCCATGCCAAAGTCCTGTGGTCAACATGTGGCAAACCTAATGGACTTAATGACTGGCCAGAGTTCACTGCAGCCACTTGGACCAATAAAAATGAAGACACTGGACAAGACTTAAACAGATCAGAGTTTTAATTAAAGGTAAAGTGTTTAAAGTTTTGATATACTAGAAGTAGCGACAGATCTTTTCTTCCATATTATGATATCTGAATGAAATGGATTGAGACCTGGTTCAATTCACTGGTTGTTAATTGAATGCAAGCAATTGTGCCTGCGATTGAGCAATTGCAGTTGATTATAAGAAAGGGGCAGAGTTTATGCAGACGAAATGATTTGAGAAGTCCGGCATACGTCACCAGAGATAAGTTTGCCGTTTTGAGTTGACACTTTAATTCAAAATTACGAGGTCAAATTAAATAAATAAACAAACATATGCATGGATTAAGCGTTCACAATAAGATCAATAACATGCATTTAGAAAATAGACTGGGTTAATCTCCAATTCATGCCAACTTTCAATTAAGAATCACAAAAATTATCATTTAATTTCAAACAGGCTTCCCGAAAACTAACCTACCTGCCATTGGTCGGATAAATAGATAGGCCCCGCCCCATCTCACACCATGAGATACTTTTTTAAGAGAAAACAACCTACAACCCCTACAAATGCCACTTTTAGTTGTCTTTGCATATTAAATCGGGACATGGAGAAAGTATTTGAATAACTTCACTCTTAAGATCTTGTAACTTTAAGGCAGTTATTGAAATATCTTTACCATTTTTTCATAAGTACCCATATCTCTGTTAATTCTCTCTGCAAACTAGTAAACCAGTTACATCCAACTCCTTCCATCGCACTCACCCACAATGCAACTGGAGTGGGGCCAGGGCTGCTGTTAATTGGGTCTCATTATTAAGTTAAGTGTAGTGCAGGTGGCAGTGCAAGAGCTAATGAGCAGAAGGGAGGCTGTTTTGGCCCAGCCATTAGAAAAATTACTTGAGTGGAAAATGAATGCAGTACTCGCTTCCAGAAAGAGGCCGAGTCTGACCGGGGGTTTCGGATTAGAATGAACCCAGTCTGTATTTTCAGGTGATAGGACTACTAAAAAAATAGTAAGCATAATTTAGAGTACATAATTTACTTTTACTGCATGACCAGAAGGAAAACAAACTCTTAATAAAAATGTATTTACCTCTATATAGTTATTCATATAATATAGAGTAGAATATACTGTACTCCTTAAGCATTAGACATACTTTTGACACATTTAAAGGGATAGTTCATGCAAAAATGTAATTCTGTCATCATTTACTCACCCTTACGTTGTTCTGTGGAACTCCAGAAAATATTTAAAAGAATTATTTTGGACTGTTTTTGTCTATACAATGAAAGTCAATGGGGTCCAAAACAACACTGAACACCATTGGCTTTTAGATCTTCTTTTGTGCTCCACAGGAGTAATAAAGTCAAATGAGGGTGAGTAAATGATGACAGAATATATTTTTTTGTGTGAACTTCACCTCTAACATAACAGTACATGGTAGTTGTAATAATGAGGTGTGATTGAATACTGTCGATTAAACAGCCTATATGCATTTTGTCAAAAATCTCTTTATCATTGCACAGTATATAACAAAATTCACACTATACTGTACGGATTTAACTATAATGAGTTAAATTGGGATCAAAATGTTGTAAATACACGAGTAATGGTTAACACAATCATGCAAAGAATGATACACGGAAAACAGCCAAATCCTCGCTCTACTATGGATATAAAGAAGCTTATTTGTTCCACTGCATAGAATGACAAAGAAAGCTTTTATACTGGAGCAAATGAATCAGAGTGAATCTAATAAGCCTTCTCCATATTTTCAGTAAAAATCTAATTTGTCCATAATACTAATATTTGTATACTTGCTGAATAATGTAGGGAACGTTGCCAGTGGAAAATATTCTGAAACACTATATCAAAAATAAAACAGAAAATCTAGACAAAATAAACGTTTTACCAATTTTGAGAGGTCTTCAAGCGTTGTTTAAATTGAGGTGATTAACAGAGAAGTTAACACAGGAAAAATATTCTGTGTTTAAAGGAGGATTAGTTCGGAATATAAACGGAATGGTTTTAACAGCGCTAAGAGTGACTTTTGGAAAAGACTGGAGTGAGAATAACTGACTGCGTGACGTGTGTGTTTGTGTGTATAGAAGAACCTGTTTTTGCTTTTGAGTGTCCCCCAAATGTTATGCTGAGATGAGAGCTATACAAAGACCCAGGCGGTGTTGATATCCTGTCCATGCATGCTTATGACCATCCATGAAAAATAAATGCCACACACTGGCAGATCTCATTAAAAATCAAAGGCTTTGCAGGACAGTACATATTTCTCTAAAACCAGGGTTGGCACACAAGCTGCAGGAAAACACATTATGTTCACATTAAGAAGAGGTCATATAAGGGGTCTGTTATGGAGGAAAGTATCAGAACAACATGTTTATGAAACGTCTCTTCCACGCAAAAAGACCAGAAAGGACAGCGAGGCCTGTAGTTTGAGAGACTTGAAGGCGCGCAAGTGTTTGGATGACTTTGAGGGGGTTTTCTTCGTACAGCCCCAGTTAAATTATCTAAATACAACCACACCAGAATTCATCTGCACTTTATCCCTCGAAAAGCAGCTTATCTTGACCACACAGTGACAATGTTCTTCCTGGGAGATGCCCAAGAGATAGCCGACTCTGGCTTTGAAACCCCCGCTCTGCAGCTTAGGGCCATAAATAAGCATGCTGATATTAAACTAGTCAAGGAGATCAGCTGAGTGTTTTAGTTTAGGCTGGACATGAAAAAGCAGTAAAGGGGAAACGGATGAGAACAGCAGCGCAAGCCTCTCAACAGAACAGAGACAGACAACCCTTTTCTCGGTTTCTAAAACCTAGGGACCTACCTTCTATGACCGCATATAACTTGAATGAAGACTCGTAAGTGAATTATTTAGAACACTCTGCATAAGGGGGTGCCGCAAGGTCTGAGAACTATTTGAGAGGAAAGAAAAATACAAAATACATCATTCTTATGCCTATTTAAAATGACTGTTTTCAATTTGAATATTTTAAAATGTAATTTATTTCTGTCATTGCAAAGCTGAATTGAAACATTTCTTGTTATCAATGTTGAAAACAGTTGTGCTGCTTAATACTTTTGTGGAAACCATAATACATGTTTTGTTTTCTTTTTTCTTTGTTGAAAAGAATAGCATTTATTTGAAATGGCAATTTAAAAAATTTATAAATGGTTTTACTGTCACTTTGGATCAATTTAATGTGTCCTTGCTGTAGTATAATTTCTTAAAAAATAAAAAACACTATTTACCCCAAACTTTGGAACAGTGATGTATTTTTTTATGTTAAAAAGTTAACAAGTATTTTACAGTATGGGAAAAAAATCGTGAGTTTTGTAAAAATATATTTATAAGGGTTAATCTCAGAAATTCTGTAAAGTTAAGTAAAGATCATGTTCCATGAAGATATTTTGTACATTTCCTACCATAAATATATAAAAAATGTATTTGTATGAGTGAATGCAGCACAATCTCCAACATTAATGAACAACTTTAAAGGAGATTTTCTCAATGTTTCCATTTTTTTGCACCCTCAGATTCCAGATTTTCACTAGTTGTATCTCAGCCAAATATTGTCCTATCCTAACAAACCATACATCAATGGAAATATTATTTACTCAGCTTTCAGATGATGCATAAATATCAATTTCCAAAAATTGACCCATGTGACTGGTTTTGTGGTCCAGGGTCACATATTTGGGGCCCGCTGTCTTTAAAGAGAGCATAATTAATTTGCCTGTATTTCGGGTACCAACGATGACTTACATTTTTGCCTATTGAGTCAGTTAACTAGGTTTCAGAACAGAGCATCTGTAAATATCTGTCGGTTTTGTGCTCTCATTTTTCTCTCTTGGCTCTAAGGATACAGTAATTGAGCTGTAATTGAGTGTTCAAGCCTCACCTCCCCTCTTCCTCTCATTATTCCCCCAGCACAGGCTCTTGGCCTGAGCGTAGGCAGTGTTGCTGGGGTCTGGGAGGCCAGAGGAGAGCCTCTTCCTGTCACAGTATTGTCTTCCAACCGACCTGCTGCTGACGGAGAGCACTCAGGCCTGCTTACAACACAACTTACACAGGTTCAAAGATCGGCCAGCGACACAATAGCATAGCAAGAAGAAGTAAGAGAAAGAGTAAGAGCAAAATAGGTATGAAGGAAACACAGTTTAATGTCTTTCTCTCTCACCCTTTGCCACCCTGAATCCTGCAAAAACATTTTCTCTTCCGGTCAGCTGAAGGTTATTAGCAAAAGGACCCTTGACACAATAACGGATCGTTTAGGAAACAGTGCTCAGAGTTATTTTTGACAGGCTAGCATAACAATGAGCTCAATGTCTCTTAACACGTAAGCTTGTTTTCAAAGTATACTTTTCAGCTTATGCGCAATAACATCTAATATGTGTATTCTGCAAGTGTGTTCATCATATCCTTTTTGCATTGTATTATTGTATGGCGATAACTACATCCATGGGGTTTGTGGCTGAACTACAGCAAGCAATGCCAAAAAAAGTTAATAAGACTCTACAATAATTTCTACAATGCACAAACTTTCCCAGCATCAGCAGTTTGTGTCTCTCACCGATGTATAAAAATGCCTGCAGCTTGCCAGAACTCCTACAAATTAAAGTCTGAGCTCTCTTGTCTTGAACAGAAAAAGCTGACCATGACAAAATAAACTTTGATCTATCTATTATAACAGATGACCTTAGCTCTGAAGGGGATAAGAAAGACACTATATGACAACAAAACCATTAAACCAATTTATTTACACTTGCTCTCACACTGTATGGTACCTTAATTTGCCACAACAGCAATTCACAAGTTCACTTGCTAAAATGAGGTAAACAGATTCGACTTGCAAGATTGTGGGCTTGAGCTTGCGACTTGACTCCATTTTTAAAGGTAGCCTATTTAGCGACAATTAAGACAGAAACCATAGATTAGATGGTTACACTAAAGGGATCTTATCATGAGAAAGCACAAGTCAATGCGCACAGCAAAGCACCGTTTCTCATGTGAAGAGTGTTTACATGTAAGTCTTAAAGGCCCAGCAGCAAAAAAACAGCCAATGAGTCAGATGAAGTGTGGAAAAGGTCATGACATGTTTGAGCAGCAAATCAACATATTAGAATGATTTTTGAAGGATCATGTTACTGAAGACTGGAATAATGGCTGCTGATAATCCATCTTTGCCATATATGAATATATATATTTAAACATGCAGGTAGGCTATTTCAATTTCATTCATTTTAATAATATTTCACAATATTACTTTTTTATTTTTTACTATATTTTTTAAATAGGGCATGAGATAGGGTGTAACAATATATCGTGTCACAATATATCGCAATACAGAAATGCATCATTTTGGATAGTGACAATATATATTGTGTTCACCCAAAATAAAATTTACTGTATGTTTTCAGAGTTTAAGTGGCAGTACCACATTAAACTAAAATGTTGAATATAATGTATAATAATGCAATGGGGGAATATTTGTGGGTCCTGGTAAAAAATGGCCTAAATTATTTTAAATATATAGTCAGTGACAGAGTGCAAGCATATTCTCAGAATTATGAATATTCTTATTCTGGTATCACTCTTGTTGCATTGGGTTATCAGCACCAAGTCCAAGCCTGTTCATTTCCACCCACAATGTATATCAAATTTATCATTTTATTCAACAGTACATTTTTTGTTAACCTTTTAGGCTACCATATGTCTTGGAGTATCGCAATGATATTGTATCGTGAGTTCAGTATCGTAATATGCATCGCTACACCCCTTTGAGATACTTTTCAAAAACATTTTAAAAATCTTACCGACACCTAACTTTTGAACGGAGCTGATAGCCACAGTACACTGTAAAAAATGATTTTTTGGTGAAGTAAATACTACTGAAAAAAAACTAAGTAAATTCCATATCAGTACTTAATTCAAGCGAGTAGAAATGAAAGCGTAAATATCAACTCAATAAAATTAAGTAAAAATTACTCAACTTTTCTGATACTGGGGTTCCCATCATGCACTGGACCTTGAATAATTAATGAGGTTCATTTTTCACTGGTTTCCAGCTGTATTTACACTGTTTTATCATTGCTTTTGTTGTCAGGATTAGTAACTTGCCATTTTGTGACATTACGAGTAAATTTTCTGCTCAAAATTACACATTCAAATACAAAAATTATCCATCAAATGTTACCGTCATTGTGTATTGTCTACCAAGTATTGAGGTCCTTGCATTCACATGATGCTTAACATCTGACAAGATGTAGTATAAATTACTTAGATTATCTAAGTAAAGCACATACTATAAATGACTGGTATAATACAATATTATTGTTTGAGTGAAATGTAAATCGATATTAATCAACCTTTTACTAGCCAAGTTAAAATTACTTATTTTCTTTGATACTTTCAGTTAACTAGGTTAAGTAAAGTTTACTTAATTCCATATTCCAAGTAAATTTAACTTAAAGATTTCTAATTAAAGCTACTGATAAATATGTTTAGGTTTTTACTTGGCAAATCTTTGTAAATTTACTAGCATTTTCTGAGTGGAAAAAGTTGCCTAGCTTTTTTCAAGTAAATCCTACTCCAAATTTTTTTCAGTGTATATTAGACATAATGTACACTATCAGCACTCTTTTTCTAAACCCCTTCCCATCCTAATCAAGCTATCATAACCACCACCATGCTTCATTCACAACAAACAGAGGACACTCAGCATGACAGAGGCCTCTATAAATAGCCATTTCATTGAACTATGTTGTTAATAGGGAGGCACTGCAATGCCTTCTACAGTTGCAAAGGTTAAAAGTTAACAGTAAGCGAATATTTGTATTGCACATTAATTAAACTCAGACTAAAGAAGAAGAAAAAGCAGCACTTGAATACGGAATGTGTCCGTGACAGTTAGCCATCTTTTGATCCACAACCACAGTTTGATAACAAGTAGACATATTAAATCTCTGCAAGTCTAACATTTCCCTGTAAAAAAACAAATCCCTTCAAAAAAAAGAGCAAATCCCTGTTTTGTAGTTGAATGCAAACAATGGCTGAGCTGTAGATCATGCCTGGTGTTGGGCAGAGGCCCAGGCTGTCTGGGCGCAGTGAGCAGGCTTGATTCATTGATCATTAATTCAGTTTACTAACACTGATTTACAAGCAAGCAGCGTCATGGACCCATTCTGGCATAGATTAAAAGGTCTGCCAACGAAATCATGCTTTTGCCAGAGCAGGAAGGGGGGGAACAAATCAAATAAATAAAAGGAATTATTCCGATGCATTTCTTTCAACTCAAAACCATAAAAAGGGCTTTGACACTCTGTCTTCCCTCCTTGCAACAGAAAAATTGATCTACAGTAGCTCTTCTCCACAAACTTTACATCATCTATCATAAAACCTTTGCACAATAGAAATTCTTAAAAAAGTAAGAAAGAGAACTATGCGAGAACTGCCTTACTCTTTAAGTAAACCATGCATAAACTCTTGTGTTGGATTCTAGTAGCAGGCAAACACACTGAAATTGCTGCCAAGCAACCACATTGGACTTGTAAGCTTCAATAAAAATAGACTCTGAGCATATGTTCTGTTGGGCTGACTGGTGTTCTTAAGGTATAATGTTACATTACTGTTAATGATTAAGATTTATCAATGGCCATTTATTATATATTAGGCTATATTTATTATTCATATTTAAGTAAAAAAATAATTAAAACACTGTTCTTTAATACATATAAATAAATGAATATTTTCTATATTTATTCATTAATATAAAATCAATATATAAAATAATAAGCAAATGAACACTTTACTGCTGTCTTTAGGGCATAAAGTGTGCAGTCATCAATATACATGCATGCATTTGAACAAGGGTAATAAAGACAGAGGTTAATAATCAAATAAAGTTCAATAAATTATACAGGTGCCTCCTTTTGACAATACTTAACATGCAAACACAGTCTTCGTCTTCCTAATATACAATGAGCATTACGTCTTTTTAATTCCTCACTCGCTTTCTTAATTCTCCCGTTGTTAATAAAGACTAAAAGGACTATTTCAAAATGTTCCTCTTAGCTCTTTAAAGTAATAATAATAATAATAACTTTCTCAAAGTATAAAACCGTCAAAAAATAAAAGTCAGGACATTAAGAGGTACAGACAAGCTCTTTCAGCAGGCCAGGGAAAAACAACGAGGTGCTTCAAGCCTGAAGGCCATGATACCTGATCATCAAACCACCGCCAATTAGAGCATTAGGAGAAGTCATTTATTTTGCCTATGTTAAAAAAGGTGCTAAACTCTGTGAACCATTCCCTCATACCCTGCTGAAATTTCATCCAGAGTGCGGCCCCACGGAGTGAGAGACAGAGGGATATTGAAGGGCTGTGCGAGGGAAAGACTGATTGGAGAGAATGTGAGACCCCAGAGACATAGACCCCTGGTGCAGACTCTGCCAGGCATGGGCCAATCCTTTTTTTTTTTTTTCACTTTTTCCTCTTCTTGCAATACCTACTTGCTCCGACCATCTACATTTCTAACCAAATAGGCAAAATAAGTGTGTATGTGTATAGTGAAAATACAATTAGAGATAAAGAATTATAGTTTTTACTAGTTGAAATTCAATTGTTGTCATTTTTTTATACCTTTACAAATTCCTTTATAATATAAATAATGTTTTAAATAAAAAAATGCTCAATAGAGAAATATGCAATGATGGTAAAAAAACGAAGTGACGCTTTTAAATATTAAATTATAGGTGGCGGCAAGTCACTGTCTTTATGAGTGAGTCATCGAGTCATTCATTCATTCATTCAGTACCTAAGCAAGTGGCTGTAACTATGAATGAGTCATTGAAGCATTGACTCTCACGATTTGTTCAAAGCCGCAGATTCATTCACAAACACTGCTGTGTGCTGCTGTTCTGTTCGTGGAGCTATTATTTTGTTGAAAAAAATACTGACAATACTGTTTAAAATTAAAATCACTTAATATCAATACCTTTCGTTTATTGAACTGTTGTATAAAATCAGTGTCACATTTGCAATCGTGTGGATATTCGATTAATAAGAGAGTTTAAATCTTAAATCGATCTCTATGCACAGTCTGTGTCTATATTTGTTCTTCATGCTAGTAAGTGCTAAATCCCCTACCTTACAAAGGTAGGGTACATGGTCGAGAACGGCAGTAGGCTATAGCGCTATTAGCCAAGGCAGCATTGTTGAATGAATGCAGTCAGTTTTGACTGCAAAAGATGAGGTAATTTGATTGGATGCCATGTATTTACAGCATTTTACCTGGTAGAAATACATGCTCAGTTTTAATGTTATTTTAAGGTGGAGTAGAATTATATGAACGCAAAACTCAGCATTTTGTTCGCGTACCCCCTTCTGTCACCTCACGTATCCCCAGGGATAGGGGAGAGCAGGGCACAACCTAACACGGAGCTAGTTGTAACACCCTTGTTTTAAATACTTCCACACATGCTAGCATAACGAAACTTAGTGTATTTACTAGATGCCATTTCAACACTCTATAGAGAAAAAATTGTGCCAAAATTCAAATCTTTGGAAGATACCAAAGTCTCTAGCACGGACACCGCCGCCTCCGGAAAGGACACCGCCGTCTCCGGCACGGACACCACCATCTCCAGAAAGGACATCACCGTCTCCGGCACGGACACCAACGTCTCTGGCACGTCTCAGCCATCTCCGGCACGGACACCACGTCTCCAGAACGGACACCACCCACCGTCTCCGGAATGGACACCATCGTCTCCGGAATGGATACCACTGTCTCCGGCACAGACACCAACGTCTCCGGCACGGACACCAACGACTCCGGCATGGATACCACCATCTCTGGCACAGACACCGCGGTCTCCCTCCGGCACAGACACCGCCGTCTCCGGAAAGCACAGCAACGTCTCCGGCACGGACACCACCCACCGTCTCCGGAATGGACACCACTGTCTCCGGAACGGACACCAATATCTCAGGAAAGGACACCACTGTCTCCGGCACGGACACCGCAACGGATACCACCGTCTCCAGCACGGACACCAACGTCTCCAGAACAGACACCAACGACTCCGGAATGGCCACCACCGTCTCCGGCACGGACACCAACGTCTGTGGTGTCCGTGCCGGACACCAACGTCTCCGGCACGGACACCACCATCTCCGGCACGGACACCAAAGTATTAGTGCAAGTACTAGTACAGTGCCAGTGCCAGTGCCTGAATTTTTGTCCCAGTCCACCCCTGACACTTGCCTCCGGAAAGGACACCGCCGTCTCCGGCACGGACACCACCATCTCCAGAAAGGACATCACCGTCTCCGGCACGGACACCAACGTCTCTGGCACGTCTCAGCCATCTCCGGCACGGACACCACGTCTCCAGAACGGACACCACCCACCGTCTCCGGAATGGACGTCACACTCACTCACACTCACGTCAGAGGAAGAGGAAGAGAAGGCCCTTTCCAAACTACTCACCCACATTCTGTGTTCTGATGAAGACCCCTGTTCAACAAGTCATTGACCAACTTTATATTCAGGTTACTTACAAGAAGACTTCCTCTGTCACACTACTATATGCATACTACTGTGCATACTACTATTCTAAAATGTGAGGTCATAATAAGTGTTTTAAAGTATAGTATGTTGAAAAAAAGTATGCCAAAAGTCCCCAGATGGTGGATCTGTGCACATTAATGGCTAATATTACCCACAACATTATATTTTGCACTTTGGAGGAGGATTTAGTTGAATATGTACGTGAAGCCAACAGTCAAGTAGAGATGCCCTGAAATGGGTTTAAGTTGTTAATAATCAATATCTAACCTGATGAATGATATGTATTTAATGTTCTGTGTTATATTTCATCAACATTGTAAACGTTAAAAACAGAATAGCACAGTAGCAAAACAGATATATTTGACCACTATTAAATGCATCATTATGCAAAAAACAAAAAAGTTTATAGAAAGGTTTTTTTAACCTCTTCAAAAACAGCTCTGTTCACAGCGACCCGTTTCGGTGCATGTCTCAATGATAATGAGCAACTGCTCACCCCAACCCTCTCTTCTGTTAGGCGTGTCGACACAAGACAGCTAAAGTGCTGCCTTGGTGGACAGTATAGAGAGCCTAAGTCCCTCCCCTTCCGGTCGACCACCATGGGACCTTAGTTCAGAAAAATATTGTATGGTAGTCAATGGCGAGAGACAACAAATATTTTGATCTCGTTTGAATTGTGCCCTGAATTACACATATGATGTTTGTCAATTTAAAAGATACATTTTAAAGTCAAGAAAGTCGCAGCTTGATGTAAAACTGCTGAGGTATAAGACTGTGAAAATACGGAATTACAAAGACTACAAACCCAGAAGGCGCACATGTGACGTCATACCTTTTCTCTCAATGAATGAAGCTAACTTTACTGAAGCTAACGTCTGTCGTTTTTTCTATAGTCTTACATTATAATCGTAACGTTACGCCGTCATGCCTGAGTGTTTTGAGCCAGAATACACACATACGAGCAACGGATCTTGTGACGTACATAGTGCGAGACGAGAGATGTAGTTCATTGAGCGATTTTCACATAAAACTAAACGTTACTCTTCTGTTTTATGACAAACTGCGACTTTCTTGACTTTCATAATTACCTTTTAAATTGACAAACATCATATGTGTAGTTCAGGGCACAGTTCAGACTGAATAAAAAGATAAGTTATCTCTCGCCATTGACTTTCATACATATTTTTTCCGAACTAAGGTCCCATGAGCCGGAAGCGGAGGGGCAGGACTTAGGCTCTCTATACAAATGGCTGAGGGTGGAAATATGCTAATACAGGACAATATGCTAATAATATGACATCATATTGCTCAGAAAATCCAAACGGCTTGATTATTGAGAGTGTTTAGACTTTTTGAGGATTAAAAAAAGGAGTGAATGTATTTTTTTCATTGGTGGCTGTGTCCACATACTGCAAAGATACATTTATATGCAAAGTTGCAAACACCATATAAAAGTGAATTTTGCATCCGATAACCCCTTTAATGCACAAAAAATAAATTCCATTATTTTATTATCCTATATATAATCCTATTCAGTTTAATGTGATAAATGAGTTAGGTCAAACGTAATATAAAAGTAATCAAAAAGTATAGTCGGATCATATAAGCCTACCTAAAACGTGTAATGTGTAGAGGATTACATTACTAACTACTTAATTTAGAATCAGTAACGGACTACAATTTGTAAGTAGCCTAATCTACCCGACACTGAATATTCCATAAAAATAAGAAAAGTCAATTAGGATTTCATGGTGACTTTAACAGTTTTTGAGAGAACAACATACGATTCAGAACATTTACATGTCACTGGATGTCACATGGCTACAGTCAGCATTTGGACAATCATAGCCTAGCTTACAAAGATAAAAGATGGTGGCGTCCATAACATCTGAAAATCTTATCACAGCTGACAATGTTATTTTTTACAGGTTTTACCTTTGTAGTAGAGTGCAGCACTGGGGTCACGCAGGCAGAACCGATGAGAGCAGCTCCGGGGGAAGAAACGCAACAAACACGATATCGCATTGTATGACGTAACATAGTAGGCTGCTACGGTTCTGTTCACGTAACACAAGTTTACCGAAAATCCGGTTCCTGAAAGATAAAACTAATTTTGTTTAGTTATACAATTTGATTGTCTCTCGCTAATAACAGAACGCAACCGAAGTCAAGTTCTGAGCTATGTGGATGTGGCAGTGAATCATTGGCGATTGAAAAAAAAAAAAAAAAAAAAAGAAAGAAATAATATATATATATATATATATATATATATATATATATATATATATATATATATATATATATATATATATATATATATATATATATATATGTGTGTGTGTGTGTGTGTGTGTGTGTGTGTGTGTGTGTGTGTGTGTGTGTGTGTGTGTGTATATTATATGTGTATAATATATATGTGTGTTTTTATTTATTATTATTCTTATTTATTTATTTATTTTATTATTATTTTACCAGTGAATCATTGTCATTATTTATGTTGATAAGTAACAGGCTATGCACATTTCATTGGTCTCTGGCCGAATGTGCCTCATGCATTGTACGGCGGAGCCCCATGTGAGGAACAGTGCCATCTGCCGGAAGCAGCGAAAAAAACAGGGTGAGTTTTGTGCTGCAGTCTTTCTTTCAGCCTTTAATTCTTCGTGATGGAAAAATTGTTTAACATTTAAATGAAAGTAACGTATTTACTTATACGTAATAACAATTATATTGTGAAATGACTCCTTTACGGGTATAAACCAGCTTGATCTCAAATCTTAATGTAACATTTGGGTCAATGTTGTCTATAAACTATTTTCTAATGGTTTCATATAGTTCTGCAGGGAACTTTTGTGCAGTGTCCTGTTTGAAAGTTGCTGTAGATAACATAACTGGGAGGGAAAACAGCTTCACTTTAGCTGGTTTGCTGCTCTGTTGGCTGGTTCTAAAAGGTTTTGGGTACTTTTCAACTTGTCAGGCTGAGAGACTTGAAATCAGCAAACTAGTTTAGGCTTATTTAAGATGTTTATTATATATTATTAATGATAGTTACCCTGAAGTAACTTAAGTTTAAGTAGTGCTTACTTAGCACAAGAGCACAGTATTGATAGTTGATTGCATTTTGTGTGGTTTTAGCCTCCCAACTTTTTGTGTAACAAAAACATTACCAGCAGCATACATGAAATACAGTGGCATTTTATGCTTAAAAGCAGCTGGGTCTCATGGCTTTTGTTGGCCAATATTGTTTGAAAAAGTCTGACCCAATTCCAAACCTGATGAATGATAGAAAAAACAAACATCAAATTTAATAATCAAGACCTATATTACCCCAGTGCCCCCAACACTGCCAACAGACTTGAACTTGAGCTCCACTTACCAACCTGTCCAAAACAACATTCAAGTCATGGGCCTGGAGCAAGAGTCAAATCTGCTAGAGGGAAAAGGATATTTCATACGACAGCCATCCACGGGCCTCCAACAACAACACCTCAACACAAAGAGGAAATTCTCCCCCGTCCAGTGCTCGCTGCTGGAACACAGCATCCGCTTAATCCTGCGATATAATGAGCTCATTTCACAATGTCATTTGCAGCCTTTTCTTTACTATTACAGTCAAACTGAACTCCATTATCTCCAGGGATACAGTAAAGAAAACAATCACATAGATCCCATTTCCTTGAGTTTGTGTAATCCATCGCATTTGACAAACAGCAGTAGTTTGTGTATATGTATTTTGCAGGTACTTTATTTTCAACCATCATAAACTTCACTGACTGGATTTTGGATTGCTTATTAAGAGGGCTATTCAACTTTGGAAAGCTCAGGGACCGCAAAGCAGGATCCCTTCAACCTCAAGTGCCACGCTCCCAATTTTCATAATAAATATTTTTTATGAACTTGGCAAGTAGAAAATGTGTGGTATTTCTAAAATCTTATATAATAGTATAAATAGTAGGCTATATGACATGAAATAGTTTTTTTTTTTTTTTTTTTGGAAATTCAACCCCAAAATATTCTATTGCATAATTACTGTGTTCAATAATGCCTACATTTTTCACAATATATTCAGATTTTTTATACTTTTTTGCATTGGTAACTATCCCTTTAATTAATTTAGCCTATTAGAAAAACTTTTGTTCAGATTATTTAATTGACTAATAGAATTATTTAAGAAATAATTATTAATTTAATTTGTTTGATTATTTTGTTTTTCTACCAGACACTTGTCAGAAAAGCTAACCGCAAGCCCGTCTCCTGAAAGCATCTGATCAGAGGAGATGGCCGCCCAAGATCCAGCACTTAAGCCGAGGTGACAGTGAGTCTGAAAGACATGATGCAAGTCAGAGAAAATTGGAGATAAACAGATAAAAGAGTGCACTCTCTGCTGGACGCAGCAGGATGCAGAGGACAGGAAATAAACCTGTATTTAAGCTGATTACCTGCCCAGAGCCCTGGGCCTTCTTAGTAGCTCCACACTGCCTGGCCTCTCTTCATCCACCGCTGTTAATTAGAGTTGTGCTCGGGGGGAAAAAGGCTGCCTTGTCAGCCTGGCAAGAGTGTTAGTGATGGCTGGTTGCAGGGGCTCTTAATTGGGTCTGTATGCTGTATCAGTGGCTGGCCTGAGCATTGGTGATGATTGCTGTGAGCAGGTGGCCATGGTGGCAGCTCCACACAGGCAGTCCCAGGCCAGCATGTCTGTTCTCGTCAAGACCTGGAACATTGAGCAGACAGCTCTCACTCATTACCCCAAACCTGCGCACCCCTCATCGCTTAGCAACCAAACCCATGGCCCCTCCACAACACTTTCTCCGGCAGGCCCAAAATCTACCCAACAGTTGTGCTGTGGGCTTTCCAGACTTCTTTATAAGAGGGGCATGCAACTCGACTGCAACGTTCATGCATTAATAAACAAACCTGTAAATGCATAGCGGTTAGTGGCGTGAAGTGGGGAGGCAAAATCCTCACAGTTTAAAAAAAAAAATGTAGTAATGTTCCAGCTGCACTTTATGTTGACACTTTTTTTCAGGGTAAAAAAAAACTATAGGGCTGTCAAATAGATTAATTGCATCTAACATAAAAATTGGTGTAATATATTTATATATATATAAATATATATATATATATATATATATATATGTGTGTGTTAGTGTGTCTATGTGTATATGTAAACAGTATGTATATATATATATACACATACTGTTTACATATACACACAGACACACACACTAACATATATATATATATATATATATATATATATATATATATATATATATTATACACACACACATATATTATATAAACAAACTTTTATGTTAAATGCGATTAATCGCGATTAATTGATTTGACGGCAATAAAAAACATTATTTACACTATCAAGAAAACAACAATAGCCAAAACAATTATATTTTGTATTTTTACATTAACAATGTAATTATCAGTCCATTTATTAAAATAGTATATTTTTATACTTTTTACATTTATTCCAAAATATTAACTTGGTAACAAATTTCATATTTATTTTCGAAATGATGTTTATGTGTTCTTTTTAATAGTCAACTTATTTTGGAATAATTAGTAATTAAAGCTCAGTAAACACTGCTCACTAAATAATCCTCGCAGATCATATTTTCAAGTTGAATGTAACATGACATAAAGCGGTGATATCAAGTGGGTGAATTGTTTACTTTTTAATTACTTCCATTAACACTTTTATTCATTCAGACCGATTTGTAAATGCAGAATGCACATGAAAACGTGAACAGCCCAATAGGCTTTATGCCGAACTTCACGTGAACAGGAAAACGGGACACATTTTGCATAACCCATATAATCAATCATAGCACGATGGAGACTTTGGCTGCGTTCCGCATACTTTGGATGCAGCCATTGCCTCTTCTCACATGACTTTTTCCCCTTTCATTCTCAATTACCCCCACCAAACTCTACTTCTCACTTCAAACACTCTACTGTCACTTTAGAAAAAAGTGTGATTTATACACTTTTAATGGCATATTGCTTTGTTTTATTTTTGTACCATGGATTTTAGTTTCTAATCCAGTTTTTCGAGGAGGCACTGCCTCCCTTGCCTCCTCTGAGGAAACGCCCATGATACAGAGGGTGAGTAAATGATGGCAGAATTGTCATTTTGGGGTGAACAATCAAGCTGATGGACAAGAAATAACTGTCACAACAGAATAAGTTCTGTACATCCTACTTTTTGTGCCTTACATGATGGGCTTTTTCTCCCCGATGTGTGCGTGCCTCCAGACATGCCAGAACTAGAAGTCATACTCCATGACTTGTGCGATTGAGATCGGTCTGATAACACCTTGTCGAACACATACACAGGAATTGTTAAGATCTTGAAAGCATTCTTGTGAAATCTGCAGCCGTCTCTTTCTGGCACAGATCACCATCAGCCCCAGATTACGGTCAATATCTTTGAAAAAAGAAAAAAGAAAGAGCTTACTTACAGAACCAGCCTTGTGACTTCAACTCTCAACACAAGAAGATGTTGATGGATACCATGTGACCAGAAACAGAGAAAGCATAAAACATTTTTCTGAACATGTAAACATCCAGTTTGGTTTGAGTGAAATGAAAAGAGACAGAGTAGACCCACGGCTCCAGAAATACCTCCGTACTTATTGGAGAGAGGCAACTGTTGGTTTTGGGATGACCACATGTCATCTGCTGCTCAGCCAGGCACATGAACTTAATTTATTTTTCCATATTTCTATATTAAATCAATCCATTAGAAGACTCAGTCACACAAGTACCTGGGAGGTAGTGAGGGAAGGGCGGTGAGTAAAGCTGTTGAAAATGTCATGAGTGAATGGAAGTTTGGAAATGAGCTGTAAAAGACTCAATCATTTAGAGATCTCATTTGACTTTAGCATGGCTTAGGAAAGTGGTATTTGGTGGCATCCAGCCCAGCCAGGGAAATGGCAGGAAATGACATCAGCTTTTGAGTTGCGCAGTGCTGCGTTTGTTGAACAGACTTTGGAAATAAATGGACATTTTACAGGTTTCACACCTACAGTGTATGATTATGCTGCTCGCTGTGGCATTGAATGTATGTTGACATTATTGCATACCGTAAAAACATTTTTTTACGGCACTGTATTTAGGTTATAAGATGCAAGCTTTCCAATAGCGATGACAGATTGGAGTGAAAATGTACTGCATATTGAATTTTGAATGCATTATGTCATACCACCACAGAATGTAATCATCTGTAACTTTTAATCATTCTCCTTTCCTCTGTGTCTGCGGGTTTTAGTTTATCTTGTTTTTTGTTTATGTGGCTTATCCGCTAATGTTAGTTTTGTGAATTGTCAAACAGTTACTTGGGTTGTGAATCAAAACCAAAATTTACTTTTTTAAATGCATGTTTCTAGTCTGATTTTAAAGGGCTTGGTAAAAGGCCTTCAAAAATTCATAAAAAAATTTGCTTGTGAATCAATTCATGAACAAATGACTCTTTTGAGCCAGTCAAAGTCTCACAAGCTCATGATGAGTTACCGCTTGAATCAGTCTGATGAATCCTTCACCGAATGAACTCATTGAATCCATCAGGGGTGCATTTCCCAAAAGTTCCATCATTACCAACAGAGTTCAACGAAACTTGCAACCATAGTTGGCTAACGATCCTTTAAGGAAACACAACCCAGAGCTGTTACTTAATCAACCACTGAATCAAGTTAGCATTACTTCCAGTTATGAAATAAATGGATTATTGGAATATTATTGTAAACTTGCTCTTCCTCAGGAATGACTTTTCTTTTTCATCCCCACTTTTCACTTATCAATTTCCAGTGGATAAAATCATGATTTTCTTGTTGAATATCCTACTTCACTCATAAATATGTCACATTACAGAAGATAAAGGTAAGTGGGTTGCAAAATCAATTCACATTGACTTTATATGTGGTCTATAAGGGAGTGGGTGAATTAGTTGTCTCCTGGACTTGGAAAGGTCAGGCTCGGGGCTTAACATTAATAATCCAAAATGGATTTCTGTGGCTTCAGAGCCAAGTTCTCCACTGGATCAGTATGTGCGGTTGGGAGGAATCCACACAGAACCCAAACGGACCCACTGTAACACATACACACACACCCTGCCGTATGGCAACGGACCCACTGGAATTCCCCTGGCTGATCATTTGTCACGGGTTGAGTTTCGCACGGCTGGAATTTCACAGTTTGCGCATGCAGAATATCAGACAAGATGTGTGATGTTTCTGCAGCTCAGGGCTGCCTGTGTGTCGTGTCGATCAAAGTGTGCAATGCCGCTGTTACACTGTTCACACACAGCTGTGTGTTCAGCAGGGTTGCACTTGGGCTACAGGTGCTAGACCTCAGTGTGGAAGTGTTTGTAAATGAATGGTTTTGTCAGTGTGTTCGCACATTCTCCCTGAAGCTAATGCAGATATCAACCTTATACGCTGTAAAAAATGATTTTTCAAAGATGTAGGTAAAACAAGGATTGTTGGTGAATGTTTATTTGTGAAATTTACTTGCAGTTTCTGAGTGAAAATTGTTTGTACGCTACATTTTTTTCAGTGTAGTTACAGTCTACAGACTCAAACCACACAGAAAATGCAGGCCTTCCAGCCCTGATTCGGACCCTCACTCTACCTTGCACCCCGTGGACGATATTCAGGTATGATGCCCAACACTTTTACACCTTTAGTAGTCAACTATATAATTTCATTTAGCACAGTAGAATTCACACCTCTCAGTTCTCCTGCTTATTTGTCCCTCTAGTCCTTGAATCAGTAATGCACTCCATTTTGCTAGTTCATGACATTGTTGAAGCTTTTATCAGTCCACTGGAACTCTAAAGTGAGAAAAGTTCTTCTGTCAAATTTGAGTGTGTATGTGCATGAGTTGTAGGGGAATTACTGCTTCAGAAGTGAGGCCATGTTCCAAGGAGATGTAACAAATGGCAACGGGGAAGAGAAGAAAACCTAGTTCTCCCACTAAACGGAATGTATACATTTGATTGAGATTAGAAGTTTGGAGTAGCTATCATTTATTATTGTCAGATGATGTCTGAAACAAAACAAAAAATCTTACTGACCCCCAACAGTAGTGTATCAAACCCTAGTGATACACTCAGTAAGATTTATTTTTATTTTTTTTTAATTAACACTTTTATTCAGCAAGGATGCAATCATTTGATCAAAAGTGATAGTAAAGACATTTATAATGTTACAAAATATTTCTATTTCAAATAAATGCTGTTCTTTTGAACTTTCTATTTATCAAATAATCCTGAAAAAAAACTGTATCATGGTTTCTGCAAAAAAATATTAAGCAGCACAACTGTTTCCAACATTGATAATAATAAGAAATGTTTCTTGAGCACCAAATAATATTAGAATGATTTCTGAAGGATGTGACACTGAAGACTGGAGTAAAGACTCCACCCCAAACTTTAGAACAGTATACATTTTAAGTATATATAACAATTGCCCAATCAAAAATGTAAATTGTAATGATTTACACAACCTCATGTCATTCCAAATTTGCATAACTTCCATTGAACACAAAAGGTGAATTTTTCATGAATATCCTGCCCATTTTTCTTTAATATAATAAGAATTGGGGCTGTCATGCTTCAAAAGGGACTTAAATCCAAATGACTTCCAAGTCTTTTGAAGCCAGAGCTTTGTGTGAAAAATGTATGCGCTCCGCTCATGGGAAAAGCAGAGATGATGAATTCATGAGCTAATCGTTCTTTTGCATGAATCTTATAAATTAAGCATTGGATCCAGATCACAATGGTCTAAATGATTATTTTACTAATTGGACTGATCCAGTTCTTTAATAAAAACTTGCTGACTCGATTTGATTTGGTTGTGTTCAATTATAGCTCATTAGAGGAGGTCCAGGATATTTTTCAAAAATTGACCTTTTATGCTTCATGGAAGAAAGAACGTCATAAGGCCGAAGCAGACGCAGATGCAGACCAACGCGACATGTCACCAGATGTCTCTTCTCAGACATTCTGACTCCAATTCTGCATGTTCAATCAGCGAAAACTGACGGACCGACGCCATAAGACTCCGACAAAACCCTACGAAGTGTCTGTAGCTTGTGGCCTATAAATGTTTGAGAACATGAAGATGAGAACATGAAGGTGGGTAAATACTGACAATTTTTTCATTTCTGTTTGAACTTTTTTTCTTAGAACTTTGCATTCAAAATCTGTCTTTGTTAAACTACTATAAATTTGAAAGAACTTGTAAAGGACACTCACCTGACCTTTGACTGCTGTTGACATTTAGCTGAATAGACTCTTTCTCACCCTTTCCCAGGGTGGATTTATGTTTTATAGTTTCCTAATTCCTCCTTTCCTCTCCTTTGGCATTCAGAAGAAAGAGAATAAATAGAGTTAAAATTTCCCTCCAAAAATCTTTCAGCGCTCCACTCAGCCGTGCAGAATGCTATCTGGAATTAAAAGGCCTTCACATGAATAGGGGAAGGAAAAAAAATGGACTTGAATTATGAATTATTGATGTGTGAGAGAGAAGGAAGAAAGGAAAACAATGACAAATGAAAACAGCAAGAATTATGTCTGACGTTACCGAGCACTTTAACATGAAATGCCACTGTTGGTGAGCTGGTCTGAAACATGTAAACTAGCAGGCAGACGAAGGGGAAATTGGCCTGGATGAATGTGTATGTTAACTACACCAGAGCTCCACGGGGCAAAAGCTACAGAGCCAGTCTGTGAGCGGCTTGGGATTACACTCCCCCCAGCTTCTCTGAAACAGGCCTCCTAGAGCAGGATTGCTGCATACGGGTGGTCAATTCGTTTAAAGGTTTCAGCTGTGGCAGAGCAGTGCTCCTGTGACTGGCTTTGGATACTAGTTTAGGCTCTCTCTCTCTCTCTCACTCTCCCTCTTGAACCACATCAGATCACCAGCAGTCCAAACACTCACACAAACCACATGCGTGATCTGAGGCGTTCCCTTGCTGTAACATAAAGAAGCTCTCTCCATTTAGTCCAGCCTAAATCAACAGGCCTTTTTACTGTGGTCGCTGCTCATATGGACTTATTGCCAGAATAGGACCAGCGTCATTTGCGCTGCTTTGATTAGTGCTCTCCTCCACACTCAGTTTGTTTAGTGTGACAGTTTGTCATTTGACTGATGCTTTTAGGACTAAAAGCTTGTTTCAACATCCAATCACATGAGTCGTTTGTCCTCTCAACAATGCCAGCGTGCATTTCGTTACCATATTTCAAGGTTTTAGGAACACCTCAAATGAATCTACAGCGCAGTCGTTGTTAGTGATTCAAAAACAAAGGCTATAGCGCGGCCAGTGTAGTGTGTGCAATTCCCATGGGAAGGATTCTTATGAGTCGGTTCTTATTTGTGAATCTCAAACATACAGGATGTCCAGTGTAGTGTGATTTCAAAATGAGTTATTCTTAAGAGCCGGTTCTTCTTAATGAAACAAAGGCCCTGTTTACATCAGGTATTAAAGGTGCAGTAAGCAATTTCTGAGAAACGCTTTTAAAAGTGGATTGGACCGTGCACCAAAAAACATTTGTAGCCAATAAGCAGTAAGGGACCTATTGAGGGTATGTGCGCTAGTGGCAAAAAGACTGAGCAACAGCATTTGTTTTCAGCGTGAATGCCGCGAAAAACAAAATCTGAGGTATATTTTTACAGGCTGCCGAAAGCTACAGAACATAGAAACAAATGGGTCGCTTCAATTTAATTTAAATAAATGGACTCCAGGCAGTGAAAGGTGGATTTGCAGTTATCATTTGTGTGTCAATATGCTGAATTTCAGGGTAAAATCATACCCTATATATTGAATTGTTATTTATTGTATTGAAAACTCATTAATTAAATATTTACCAACGTATAATCTGCATAATTAGACGTAGAAGTTTTAAAGGTCCCGTATTATGCCCCTTTTCACAAGATGTAAAATAAGTCTCTGATGTCCCCAGAGTGTGTATGTGAAGTTTCAGCTCAAAATACCCAACAGATCATTTTTTACAGCATGTTTAAATTGTCATTTTTTGGGGCTCAGAAAAACGCGCTGTTTTAGTGTGTGCCCTTTAAATGCAAATAAGCTGCTGCTGGACGACCCAGGGGGCGGAGCTTCATGAGCTCGCGCTCAGTCTCTCAGGACAATTTCATCTCACGGAATGATGATAATATCAGAAACTCTCAGTAATGGTGTTCATTGATCGAATGCATTCGAACATCCACAAAAGACCGAACATCTAAATTGATTCCTTGTGATTCCCATGCAAATTCCTAAATAAAAGTGATACATTGTAACATATTTTTTTTCTGAAGAAGCCTGTCCTAGTTAAACTTCTTTGTCACTCGGAGAAGGTAAGCTGTCTTATCTGCTCTTTTTAATGGCAGGACTCTTGATTCGTACGTCCACTTTGAGAGCAAGTGATGACAGACAAAGACCACTCTGTTGACCAAGTCGCATTTCTGCGGTCGTTCTGATGATGGTCTGAGACTCTTTTATTAATCATGGTCTTTGATGTCATAATAACCCACTGCGGGAACTCAAAGCAGGTGATTCATTTGGTGCGAAAATCATAGCACGCATAAAGAACCTCAGTGTGTTCACACATCCGCACTCGCCCACTTTCACAGCAGACACGGACTGCTGCCTTGAGTCTGTAAACTGTGTTTGAACACCGCCGCAGAGGGAACGCAAGGCCACACCTTGAAAGTGAAACCGAAAATTGGGAAAAAATAGAATTTCCCCCCAAAAACAGGAATCACGCCTTACTTTGTGGTTTAACGGCGGCAGTGTTTATATTGAATCAATGCTCCAGTTCTGAACAGCGGCCAATATATAGAGTCTTTTGAGGACAGTTGTGTTCACTAGTTGTATAGGCCTACGTGCAGAAGTGTATATGCCGAGACTTCAGATGTGTCACGTGTGCGTGCATCCAGACACGCACGCACACATGACACATGAAGTCTCGGCATATACACTTCTGCACGTAGGCCTATACAACGATATGTCCAAAAGGAAGAGTGAACGGATGGGAAAGGTGAAGGTTGAGACGGAGCTTTGAAAACAAAGAGTCTGAAGTCTCCCCACACACACTTTTCCTTTTCCTTGGAGCACAGAGCTCCTTCCACCATTATAGGCTTAAGGAGTAACATCCTGGACATTATGGTTTTGTTTGTTGGTGCATTTTCATTTATAGAATAGTTTATGTGGGGGTGGGGGGGGGGCTTTAAAAATGGTAAACGGCATGTTCGGTCTGATTTTGTGTAACGGGCCGGCATTGTGCACATTGTTCTTCCCTACAAATAAACATCTTTTGAATGAGAAAGCAGATAGAGAGCATGAAAATGGATTGTTTGACAAGAGTGACCACATACTTTGGCACTGTTACCAATTTGATATAAAGAACAATGAAAAGAATATTATTCCCATGTTAAACTGCTAGAGCTTGGGACAGTCAAAAATGCACCATTCGTCCTCTTTCATGAATTGTTCTCTATCTTGCCATATACATTGTTATATATAGTGTGTATACTTTTCCCTCCATCACTGTTGCTTTGTGAAATTGAGTCACAACTTCCTGACTCGACTGTCCAAAGGTCAATCCTGCTGGCTCAATCCGTGAGGCCCCGTAAGGCCCCTTTCGTGAGGCCCCTCAAACAGCAGGCCCAGCTCCGCATTCCTCAGTCACACAGCACCCTCAAACAGAGCAGTGCTGGGCTTGAAGCAGGCTCCACAGCACTCAACCAGCCAGCTCGAGGAAAGGTCTCACTGCGAGAAAATGCAGGCCAGCAGCAACCCGGCCACCGTGATGACAGGGAGAAGGCAACTGGGGGCTCTGCTGGGCGCAGATTGGTATATGCAGCACATTAGTCTCCGGAGCCAGAGGCCACAGTTAAGCCCACCATGAGGATGTCCTGAATATCTCAAGAAGCCTGTCGTGAAATGTCTGGCTTATATATTATATCTCATCCCTTAATAATGAGAATTTTTTTTAATACTTTAAAAGGTGTGCACATCCAAAATCCAAATTGGGCTCAGATGCAGGACAAAACGATAACAATAAATGAACCTGTCAGGTCTTCATCAGGCACAATGTGCTTTTATTTTTACTATTGGCTATGTTTACTACTGTACTTTTACTATTCCAATTTTTTTCCCCACAATTATTCTCATTACCATAACACAGATTTTTTTAGATTTTTTGAAAATGATTATATAATTTTTTAATTAAACAATGGAAATATACAATATATTAGGTGGTGTGATACAATTTAATATATTATTTTATATTATGAAAAAACTCTTAATGCTCTGAAATGTAATCTTACATTTGATTTTATCTATAAATATTATTGTATATCGTTTTATTTTATTGTCTTCATTCCTTTGATTTCATATTATTAAAAATTCGTAATGCTCTGAAAAGTGATCTTATGTTTATTTAATATTACTATTTATTACAAATTATTTATTTATATTTTATTGATTTTAAATTGATTGTATAATTAAAAAGCTTAATGCTCTGAAATTATATAAAAAAAATAAAGTTTAATTCAATTTTATTTATTACAACATTTTTATGTTATCGTTTATCATTTTATATTGTGTATATAAATGATTAAGTAATAAAATGATTATTTTTAATTATTTAACTATTTTCAAATACAATTTTATTTGATTAGAATAGGCTTTCTTCAGTGTCTTATTTCTTTCCTTTGACTTGAGAGTGAAATATTTTTCTTGCCATGTTCCGTGAGAATCACCCACCAGCACATTCGCTCAGTGAGTCACTCCCATGCCTGTGTTTGGAACTGGCAGCTGTGTAAGCCCTGCACCATTTCCCCTCTGACCCCAAAGAAGCAGGCAGCAGCGCTATGGGCTCCCCGTGCACTGACGGAGCGCTCCAGTTACATCCTTCTGACCAGTCTGACATACACCGCACAAGCACTAAGCCCTCTTTGGATGTCTGGCCATGGAAGAGAGTAGACGTGACATTAGAGGTGGGTGAACTTGGCCAGGTTTGTGTTATCAGAGACTCATATGTCTCCAGTGACCATCATTCAAGCTCTGTGCACTCACTAAACCCACTGACCTCACCTGGATGGCAGCACCAGGCGGTCTCTCTGCCACGAACACTGCCTTGGCTTTCACCTGGCCTAAAAAAGAGCTTTTTCGGGACGTGCCACATCTGCCACAACATGTCTGCTGGTGCCATCCTCACGTGAGATACATGGAGATTGAAAGCAACGATTGAGGAGCTGATTAGAATCAGTAGGAGAGCCTTGCACGAATGAGCTTCACGCGAGTGTACATCATACACTCACTATGATGTAATCGGAAAAGTTTGCAAAATCCATCATGCATAGAATGCCTTGGTAAAATCATTTCAAATAGTTCAAATATAAAAAATAAATACATGAATAAAAATAATGACATTTAAAAATAAAAAATAAATATAATATGACATATTTTAACATGTGCTATACATAAAACACACAGGAATATCTTTCAAACTGGCTTGTTCACATATTAGCTGTGTCTCCAAAGGTCGGACCGAGTGTTGTTAAATGGGACTAGCCTACGGAGTGTTGTTCTTGTCGCCTTGCAACATTTCTTACTAATGATAAGAAATGTTTCTTGAGCACCAAATCATCATATGAATGTAATCTGGAAACTATATTTGCCATGCTGTCATAATCATCTGACACCAGCGTCAGTTGTGTCACTCTTCCATGGACTCATGGGCACACTTAAGAATCTCTCTGAAGTATAGGTCATCCGGGTACTTTATGCCATACCCTGTGAATTCAGGCATAGGCTACTTCTTTTGTCACACACTGTTTTTCCCCTACTGTAGGGAAGTATGTGATTTTGGATGCAGCCCATGTATGTTTTGATTGGTTCATTACATTCAGGTGTGAATTATATCATTAGTCTTTGTGTATATATAGCCCTCATTGTGTCTGGTCTAGCTTTGTTGGTGAGTTTCTGTTCATGGTTCATGTTCAAGCCTGTTCAAGTCAAGTAATGTTGAAGTAATTTACTTTTCCACCATAGTTAAATAAAACTGCACTTGGGTTCTCATCTCAACCTGCCTTCGGTGGATTATGTTACATCTACACTGTCCAGTGGTGCTCACATACCAATGTACACATCTGGATGGGTTTAAATAATTAATACTACTACTACTACTACTAATAATAATAATATAAATAACAAAACAAACTAATTTGATCATCATAATATATTTTAGCATGATTTATGCATGAAACACACAGGAGTATCTTTCAGACGGCTTGTTCTCTACACTGTCCAATGCTGTGTAGTGTACACATCTGGATGGGTTTAGTCAAGGAATCCTATAAAAGAACCTAATGGGCTCATTTTGAGAGATTTTGAGAGATTGATTAAGAGAGCTTTTAGATGTTCTTCACATCAATGAGTTCCATCTGTGATTTATGTGAGTTTTCTTTAAATTAGCGTTTTCTTTATGTCCCCTCTTTGGGAATTGTTTGGGCACGTGCAAACTCGTGCGTGCCTTCCGAACAGGTTGATGTGTCGAGGTGGTGCCTGCAAGTAGCTTCAATATCCCAAAAAGGTTGCATGGAGACTTTGAGTTTGTGAATATATCACACAAGGTTTCCCTTTTATGTTTTGTAAGTAATTCCAGTCATCTAATGCAAAACATGCATAAGGACACTGCATAATATGTTTTGTGTGTGATGCATACAACGGTCCTAATAAATAATGTTCACGAGAAATAATCTTGGATGCCCTTCTGAGCATCCATTGCTTTCAAGCTGACACTGAAGGTTTTATTAGATCAGGCAGTTGAATAAAAGAACAATGCCTTCTAATGGTATTATAGACTCTTAAGACAAATGCAGACAATGATCGGATAATAGCAGCTTAGATGTTTAATGTGGTGCAAATCATCTAAAAAGCAGGGTGCGTGTTTTGTGCGCTGGCATCGAAACACGCATTACATTTGCAATGCATTAGGCTTCCTGGTGCTGTAAAGTTGACACCTGCCAGTTCAAACATCTCCATATGCAGGTGAGGACACAGTACAGGGGGACAGATGGAAATTTATACCGTATGCTTTCTGTTTCTACTAGCTATCTCTATATATAGATATAGGTTATACATAAAAAGAATGAATATGAATAGCATGAATACTGTTTAATATTACTTACTTTGATGTGTCTCCAAAAATTCCATCTTTTATATGGTATAACGCCTGTCCTCAAACTGACCACATGGCGTCACTAATGCGCTCCGTGCAGAGTGTCATAATAGGCATAATATGCTGTGTGATATTATTGTCAGTAAAGGATGAGGTGTGATTGAGTCCTATTTAAAAAAAAAAAAATAAAAAAAAAAAAAATATATATATATATATATATATATATATATATATATATATATATATATATATATATATATATATATATTTAAATATAGCATATTAAAATTATTTTACAAATATCTACAACAATATTAAATAAATAAAAAACGAAATACAGGCCAATATAAAGATATTACTAAATATAAAAAGGTTATAATTATTCTAACTAGATGAGTAAAATTTGTAAACAAACTTTGATGTTGGCTTGAGAAAGCCTAGTCCGAAAGTTGAACAGTTTTAATAGACAGGCTTATAATAATAATGATAATAATAATAATAATAATAGAAGAAAAATATATTTTAACTGAAGAACAGTAGGACTTTTCCATGTACCAACATTTTTATGTATATTTGCCGTTTTGTTTTTATATAGCCTATAAACAGTTGTTAACATAAACAGCTATTAACATATAAAATAAGAATATATATTTAAAAAAAAAAAATTTAATAAATGTATAAAAAAATCTATAATTATCTAAATTATAATCTAAAATATAATGACGTGCCGACATTATTATGTGTTTATCCATATTATATCTCAATTTTTATATATTGTATTATACTGTGTGTATATATATATATTACATAAATAAGAAGCTATAACAAAAGGATTCTGGTCAGTTCAGAAAAAGGTTCAAACCTGCGGCACTCTTCAGTCTTCACGTGCTTTAAGCGCATGCGTGCTGAAAGTGCGCGTGACATGTTCTTCAGAATGCTACAACTGTGGAGTTGAGAAGAAAATAAATAAACAGTTTAATCGAAATCATGCATGTTCCGCAGAGCGTGTTGAACCAATAAAGTAAGTCACGTCGTTTTGTTTATGAGGCTAAAAACTAAGTAAGGCTTAAAGAAATAAATAGCTTGTAACTGTATTTATTTCCGCTAGCATTCTTGCTAAATGAGCTGACTACACGGATGGGTTCGGATACTGTTTTACATAAGAAAATGCAAATAAAATAACTGTTTAGATTATGCATTATTAAGATGACTGTTAAACTGAATAATAATTTAGCTCGATAACTATGGTATGACAGCGTAATTCCCAGAGAAAAGCAACAGCAGCCTGTAAACCACTGGAGATCAGGAACATGATGTACTCACAAACCAAACAACAATTCCATCTACGATTTGATCTTGCAGGCTGTGCGATTAATGTCAACATTGTTTAACTTTAATTTGAAGTTGATATACATAGAGAAATTCATGTTTGCTTCTGAAATCTGAGGCCATGCTCTGTAATAAGCAACGAAAGACATTGTCTCGTGCTTTTGTGTTCAGTAATGCTGTAGAAACACTCGTCCACTATGCTGAGTCGCCTTCAGGAGCTCAAGAAGGAAGAGGAGACTCTTCTGAAAATAAAAGTCATGCTGCAAGATCAGCTCAACAGACTTAAGGCAAGAACAAACGTATGTAAATATTTCATTGTGATCTTTGAGCATAAAACTGATCGTCTTTGTTTATGTTCATCAGTTTGAGGAGGGGACCCTGAAGTCAATGATAAGTGCTCAGACTGAAGAAAGCCCAAATGAAGCCCCTGTCCCGGAGGTAAATAAACACCACATATTCAGACATTAAAAAACATATGTACTTAAAGGAGTCATACTCTCAAAATTAAGAATATTTTATTAAAAAATTCAATTATAGTAAATAAAATATCCCCCCAATGTTGTCTTAAGCTATTATTATTTTTCTTTCTTTCACGTATGTCCAAGTTGGTCTTTATACTGCAAAGCTCCATAAGGGAAGCATCATAAGAGTAACCCATACAACTCTTAAATTCTCATTTGTGGTCAAGTATATTCAAACTTGCTGCCTCATTATCAATCACATGACACAATCAGGTTTTTTTAACAAATAGGATGCATTAAAAGATTTCGGTTCTAAATAAATACTGTTCTTTTTAATTAATACAAATAAGAAATGTTTTTTAAAGGGTTAGTTGACCCAAAAATGAAAATTCTGTCAGTAATTACTCACCCTCATGTTGTTCCAACCGCGTAAGACTTTTGTTCATCTTCAGAACACAAATTAAGATATTTTTGATGAAATCTGAGAGCTGGATCACTCCGCCTGCAGGCTTATGGACACTATAACTTGCTGGCCCAGAAAATGTATTAAAGACATTGTTAATATAGTCCAAGTGACTACAGTGGCTCAATCTTAAGTTTATAAAGCGACGAGAATACTTTTTGTGCGCGAAAACAAACAAAAATAACGACTTTATCCCACTTTTCATTTCCTTCTCTCTGGGCGTCGAGTCTTTTTACGTAGTGTAATAGCGTAGCGCGTCTGTGTTGCACGTCACCACGTAGGCTCACTATTGGGCGACTCTGGTCATGTGTGATACGTGGTGACGTGCAACACAGACGCGCTACGCTATTACACTACTTGGAACAACATGAGGGTGAGTAATTACTGACAGAATTTTCATTTTTGGGTGAACTAACCCTTTAAGCACGAAATCAGCATATTAGAATGATTTCTGAAGGATCATGTGACACTGAAGACTAAGTAATGATGCTGAAAATTCAGCTTTGCATCACAGGAATAAATTTCATTTTAAAAATATATTAAAACAGAAAACATTTATTTTAAATTGTAATAATATTTCACAATATACCCATTTTTACTGTAAATAAATGCTAGCTGGGTGAGCATGAGGCTTATTTTAGAAACATACAAAAAAAATCTTACTGAACCCAAACTTTTGAACGAACTATTATTTTAAATATTAGGACCTTTACATCTTTCAGATCTTTTTTTTTTATTACATTTATATTTGATATGCACAGGTGGAAGTCAACCTGGATGATGAGACAGAGATCAACCAGACCAAACTAGTATTGGGTGCTCAAACAGACTATGACATGGAAGAAGAAGACGAGGAGGAAGAGGACGATGACGACGATGCAGATGATGATCTTGATATGGTGCTAGAAGATGAGGAAGAAGACAACGACGACTACTGACTGTGCCTGCAAAGAGAGCGTTATCATTTACTCCTGTGTTTAGGTGTGTAATCTGCACATTTGGCATGCTGAAAGAGACTGTAACAGACTCTCTCTGTCTTAGATTGGTGTTGCGTTAGGTTAGATAAACTGTTGGTTCACAATCTATAAAATCCTCCAGAACTATGTGTAGCACAAATAGAACTCCTCCTATAACTGTGCTGTTGGCCAAGCCTGCACTTTATGTATTTCTAAATACATATAAATTAAAGATTGCACCAATCCTATTTCATGGTGTTTACCAAGTGATGCTGTACTGTATAGGCTTTATTTAATATTGTATTGTATTGATTTCAGATTTGAATGCATTATGATTATGAAGCTGATGATAAGTATTATGTATGTACATGTTCATGTTGTTAACTTGCAGAGGTATTTTTTCTATTTAGACTGAGTGTGTGGAATACGTTGTGTATGCATGGGCATGACAATTGTTCTAGCTGAGCCAGTATTATAACTTTTTTGTACTTCATTGTTAATGTACAGAGAGTTTCTATGTTTTCTTAGAGAATAAACTCTTTTCTGAGATTTTGAAGGTGCTCAGCGTAATAGACCTGGAGTGATGCAGATTGTTTGGTGTTTTGGTGTTGCCTTGATGTAAATGTATGATGTGTGAATGACATTTTTACATTAACCCCTTGGTACATGCGAATAAAGGCGAGTATGATGATCAGACAGCCGCATTTCCTCTGTTGGCCAGTAATAATGATATAATAAGGTAAAGACTTCTGCCCCATCAAAACACAGCATGAACCTGCAATGTAATAAAAACACTACCAGCATTCAGCATTTTCTAAACACCTGTTAACAATGTGCAACACTTCACAAAAAGAGCGAGGGCAGCTCTGGAGAAAAATGATGCCACAAATAAATAGGCTTCTCAAAGATGATGGCAGTTTTTCAATGGAAAATACAAGCTAAAGGGTTAGTTCACCCAAAAATGAAAATCCTGTCATTAATCACTCACCCTCATGTCGTTCCAAACCCGCAAGGCTTTTCAGAACACAAATGAAATTCTTTTTGATGAAATCTAAGAGCTTTCGGTCTCTCCATTGACAGCTACAAAACTACCGCTTTGACACTTCAAAAAGTTCATAAAGAAATCGTAAAAGTAATCCATGTGAATTGAGCAGTTTAGTAGAAATTAGATTGCTTTATATGATGAACAGGTTGAATTTAGGCTTTTATTCACATATAAACATTTATCAACTCACACATCAGTTGTGGCAAACGGAAGCTCAAGCATGTTCGCTTGACGTGCGAGAACCAATGAGGTTCATTCTCGTGTGTGACTCAGCACGATTGAGCTCCCGCAAGAACCAATGAGGTTCATTCTCGTGTGTGACTCAGCACGATTGAGCTTCTGCAAGAACCAATGAGGTTCATTCTCGTGTGTGACTCAGCACGATTGAGCTTCCGCAAGAACCAATGAGGTTCATTCTCGTGTGTGACTCAGCACGATTGAGATCCCGCAAGACCCAATGAGGTTCATTCTCACGTGTGACGCAGCACGTTTAAGCTTCAGCAAGAGGCTTGTTCTCGCACATCAAGCAGGTTCGGTTGAGCTTCTGTTCATGTTCAGTGATCAATGTTTCTATGTGAATAAAAGCCAAAATTCATTCTGTTCATCGTATAAAGCGGTCAAGTCTCTTCAGAAAATTTGACCTAAACCGCTCAATTCATATGGATTAGCTTTATGAACTATTTGAAGTGTCAAATTGTCAGTTGTGTAGCTGCCAATGGAGGGAAAGAAAGCTCTCTGATTTCATCAAAAAGATCTTCATTTGTGTTCAGAAGATAAACGAAAGTCTTACAGGTTTGGAACGGCATGAGGTTGAGTAAATGATGAGACAGTTTTCTCTTTTGGGTTATATAATAATAATAATAATATTGGAGTAAGAATAAGAGCCTAGATAGCTGCTGTGTAATATTTTGGGTCAATTTATCCCACCATATGGTGTCATTGTTATAGTAAACACAAGAGTATCAGCCTCTCCAACATTAACTTTGCTTACAGAGTGAAACCCTCGTTTGTAAGAGATCTGTCCACCGTTGCAAAATGTGATCACAGTCCATTGACCCTCAATAGGAAGGCTTATGGGTCTACATTGAGGTCCTGGGACCACCTTTAGTCTAGCACAGTGCTTTGCCACCCAGGCTGAACAGTAACAGACTTTGTACGTCAACTTTCAAACCCCAGGATAGTTCTCATCGATTTTAAAGGCATTTCCATCAGGGATCAATGCAGATTCTGTGATAGGTATGTTTAAATCAAGAGTATGAGGTTTGATAATTGATTACTAGGCAAAAGACATTGTTTCCAGTCATTGTGATTCATTGAATCATGTCTTGTGAAAGGGTAACTACCTCTCAGATCAGGAGAGTGTGGTGCTGGAGAGAGTCGCTGAGCGCTGGAATATGATGCTGTCACACCGTGTTGGACGAGTGTGTCATGTGCTTGTGCTGGTGTTGTGTCTGTCTGCGGCTGAGGACTTCGACTGGTCAGCGAACAACCACGACTCCTTCTATTATGGCACTTTTCCAAATGGTATGATCCTACCAATACCATACGGATCCCTTTTCCTCAGCCACAAATGCTCTTGGGAAATCAACAGATTTGCATGGATGTCATTAATAAAAGTTAAATAAGTAAACTGACTAATAAGACTCCATGTGAAAGAATGTTTAAGACGTGTTCCTTACTGTTTGGCTTCATTTGTCAGGATTTTCGTGGGGAGCCGGCGGTTCAGCCTATCAGACAGAAGGAGCCTGGGACAAAGATGGGAAAGGACTGAGCATCTGGGACGTGTTCACTCATAAGAAGGGAAAGACGTTCTTGAATGATACTGGAGACTCTTCGTGTGATGGATACTACAAAATCAAGGTGCCCATGTTGGTTCTGTCATGCTGATTCACTACGAAATGTCCCAGCTGTGAAATGCAACAACATTTTGCTTCATTTTCTTGTAAAGGATGACATTTCGTTGATGAAAGAGCTGAATCTCAATCATTATCGGTTCTCCATCTCCTGGCCCAGGATCATGCCAACTGGTATCAAGTGTAAGTATCTGTACTGCTGGCTCCAGGTAGGACATTTGATATTAATGATCCCATTAAATTTGACTTCCACTTTTGTGTATTTACAGCTGACCATGTGAATGAGAAAGGACTGAAGTATTATGATGTTCTTATTGATGAGCTGCTTGAAAATAAGATCACTCCCATTGTGACCCTGTATCACTGGGACCTGCCACAGGTGTGTACTCTCTTTTAATGAATAGATCTTAAACGGCATATTTAATTTTTTGCAAATAAAAACGAGGCATGTACCTTCTGTTCAATGGGCTCTATAGTACTTTGTCTTTTTTGAATGTTCAGTGGTAAAATTTGACGTGATAGCAAATTTCGTGGCCGAAATCAAGGAATCTGTGCGATTTGGAGTTTCATGTGAGGACAAAAAAAAGTATATTTCACTTGTGTTCAGAAACTTTGTTTGACATTGACTTCTGTGCTGTTCTTCAATGCATCACTAGACTCGCTACAAAATTGACCTTTTTTTGGCCACAAAATTTTCTCAGAATTTGAGGTGTAAACGGTGTTTACACGACACCAATTCCGACTAAAACCGTAAAACTTATGCGTTTTGGCCGTTCATTTACGCAACAACTGTTTTGAGGGCCTGAAAAAGCCAACTGGATTCAAAGTGCAAGTATTTGAAAATGATACCGTTATAGTCTCTGTGTAAATTATGAATTTGTGAAAATGGTGACGTCATACTCATGCGTATTACATGTTCATTCTACATGTTCTTTACAGAGTGACATCGCCAACTACTGGCCTGGCAGCATAATACAGCGTTTTTAGTCGTTTTCGCGGATCCGTGTGAACGGGATGGTTTTGACAACGTTGTTGTCAATAGGTTAAAAATGCAAAGGAAAAACCTTTCCTTTTTTAGTACATCATTGTTGTATAAACGTAAATTTATCTTTTAAGATATGCTCACATTTACCGTTTCTTGATTAAATTTCGTGGGCGAATCAGTGCGATCGGGAGTTCCACATGAGCGCTTATGCAAAGTTGGTCACCAAGTTTTCTTGGTGTAAAAAGTGACTTTTCAACTAAAAACTGAAAACTTTTTATGCGTTTTGGCCATTCCTTTATAGGACAAGGCAAACTTTGGAATATGGGATTCAAAGTGCAAGTTTTTTGAAAACAATACTGTTACACGGTCTCTGTGAAAACTACAAAAACACGAATTTAAGAAGACGGTGACATCATTACATGCTCAGTCTATAGGAACTTTTTTGCCTATGAAAAGCACAGAAATTTCACTTACGTATGTGACCACACTTTACTGTTCTCGTTTGTCCTGACATCCATGTTTTCATTTGTGAAACGTTAATACAGCATTTAACCTAAAATCAGTTCATCAGGAGTCAATTTGATTAAATTTTGACATATCTTTCTAGCCTGGTTAAAACCAGACCATCCTCAGTAGTAACTGAGTTATGGTCTGGCAAAGCTTCATTAATAACTCATTTCCAAAGGGGCGTCACCAACAGACTTCGCTCAAATGCCTCTGGGCGCAATTGGATAGACCTAAAACCAATCAGAGCGATCGTCATTGTGTAAAGCCCACCCCAAAGTTTCTGATTGGTGCCGCGATTTTGACAGATTAGAAATGGGCTTGAATGAGCTCTTTGCCAGACTACTTGCAGAGCAAATCTAAATTTTCTTAGAAATTGTCTGGGTTTTCCCAGGCTAATATCTTTCAACAATATCTGTCAAGTATTGGCAAGTAAAAATATACACATTTAATGAATTAAATGTAACTTATCCACTGCATTGCCTGATGTAATAGATTTCTCTGTAACCTTTTTGGAAAGTTTTATCATTTATCATCATGTCTGTACATTTGGACAGGTTTTGCAAGAGAAATATGGTGGATGGCAGAACATCAGCATGATTAATTATTTCAATGATTTTGCCAACCTTTGCTTTGAACGATATGGGGACCGTGTGAAATACTGGATAACTTTTAATAACCCATGGGTATGCTCACTCAACACATCTTAACTTAATGCCAGCAAATTAAATAAATGTGTAAAGGATATGCTTATTAATGTGCTCAATGTGTGTCAGTCAGTGGCAGTGGAAGGATATGAAACTGGAGAACATGCTCCAGGACTGAAGCTCAGGGGCACGGGGGCCTACAGAGCAGCTCACCACATAATTAAGGTAACATCATTCCCTTGACAGAATATTGCACCATAGTATTTCAAAATGGAGATATATGCAATACTGTTTGTGTTGGTTTAATAACAGGCACATGCTAAGGTTTGGCACACTTACGATTCTCAGTGGCGAAGCAAACAAAGAGGTATGAGCTTACAAATGTCTGTTAGTTTCTCAAAAATGACACCCTCTGAACCCTCTGGCTGCTTTCTTCTCTAGGTATGGTGGGTATTTCACTGTATGGGGACTGGGGAGAGCCTGTGGACATCACTAACCAGAAGGACATTGAGGCTGCTGAGAGATATGTGCAGTTTTACATAGGCTGGTTTGCTACACCCATCTTCCATGGAGATTATCCTCATGTGATGAAGGATTTCATAGGTGCTGTTGCAAAGTAGATGTTGGTTGAATATGTGAGGTCAAGAATGGCAAAATTCAGCATATTAATACCAATTTTGTATCCAAGGGAGGAAAAGCACACAGCAGGGCTTGGGAACCTCTCGACTTCCCTCCTTTTCCTCTCAGGAGAAGAGTTACATCAAAGGCACCTGTGACTTCCTAGGCGTGGGACACTTCACGACACGCTACGTCACCCAAAAGAGCTTCCCTTCCAACCGTGGCAACACCTACTTCTCAGATCGGGATATAGCGGAGCTGGTCGATCCACGTTGGCCTGATCCTGGTTCAGAATGGCTCTACTCGGTTCCTTGGGGCTTTCGCCGTCTGCTCAACTTTATAAAGGTGCACGAAGGCTATCGTTTAAAAGCCATTGGTTTCATTATTTCCTCATGATGAATCTTGATCTTGTTTCAATCATGAATATATTTTTATTACTAATGTCTTAGTATCATGTCAAGAATCATGTGACAGTATCATGTCAAGAATACTACAAGGAAATTTGTATATGTATGAAAAAATCAAATATAATCAAGTCTTTAAACTCTTGACTTATGCTCTTTGACTTAAGACTCAATATGGGAACCCCATGATCTTCATCACTGAGAACGGGGTCTCAGAGAAGATAATGTGCACAGAACTGTGTGATGTCTGGAGGATTCAGTATTACAAGGATTACATCAATGAGATGCTCAAAGGTAACTGATCAATGAATGGATGAACTTTTCTCATCAGTTATTTGCCTTCATGTTGTTCCAAACCAGTATGGCTTTCTTTCTTTAGATGAAAACAAAAGAAGATATTTTGAAGAACTGTTTTTCTCCATATAATGAAAGTCAATGGGGTTCAAAACAATATTGGACCCCACTGACTCACATTGTATGAACAAAAACAACATTTCACATTTTTCAAAATATCTTTTTTGGTGTTCTGCAAAAGAAAGTCATACAGGTTTGCAACAACATGATGGTGAGTAAATGTAAACAGAATTTCTTGTTATCCTGCAGCTATCAGGGATGGAGTGAATGTGAAGGGCTACACCGCCTGGTCCCTGCTAGACAAGTTTGAGTGGGATGAGGGTTACTCAGAGAGGTTCGGCCTGTACTACGTAGACTTCAAGAACAAAAATAAACCTCGCTACCCCAAGGCCTCTGTTCAGTTCTACAAACGCATCATTAATTCGAATGGATTTCCCAATCAAAGAGAGGTAACATCTATATTGTTCATCATGTGTTACTAAAAAGAAAAGAATGGAGGTTATAATTACCTAGTAATGAAGGCATATAAAAGTAGCAATTTCTTTTTCTTATGTTTTGGCTTTTAACATTAAATGTCAGTTTTATACATTACAAGGACACTCGTTGAATCATAAACACACAAAAAGAGTTATACCACACACTCACAGTTAAATAATAAAAGTTATTTTTAGGAAAGTGCTAATTAACATTTTAAATGAACTGATTCTGCTCCAGATTGTTTTACAGCCATCTTGTACTAACATTTTGGATTAGAGCATCTGTTTTGGTACTGAAACATGCTATTTAGAGTCAATGAACATTTTCCAATTAAATAGCTGTTTAGGAGGAATAAGGCAACAACCTCATTGTTGGAGAACCCCCAAGATTAGAATGTAATTACCATCTAAATTATTTTTTCTAATTATTTTTCTGTTTACTGAACAAACTCCAACTCATCACCTTGGACATGTTCCAAATGTTTATTTTCAGATGATACAAAACAACATAATTGTATATATAATTGTTTCTATAATCTATTAAAGGTGGTGTAATTCACAGATTTAAACAGCCAAGTTAAATACCACATAAAATGACAGATTAGAGTAGAAGAATCAGAATAGAATCTTGAAAGGAGTGTCCTTCTGTGCAAACCTCCATCTGTAAGAGAACAGTATGACTAAATGAGACGATGACCATATGCTCTGAATCATCATTATCATCATCGGCAGGTTGAGAACTGGAAGAGTAAAGCTACAGAGACTTGCTCCACCAGCAATCAGCTCCTGGCTGCAGGTCAGTGGATCATTGATTCTAACTTAGTTGAACCAGGGCAAACAAGGAAAAATTCCATTTGTTGACCACAGGCTAAAAAGAATAATCGTGTAGCCTTTAATCAAGAACAAATTCAATGGTTACAAATTCCCTTGAACAGTGCATGAGAACATTCCTTGTCTTCATCTGGATCTCCACTGTTTTATTATGCTAACCTCATTTGTGGTTTGACGAGGTTTCTACTTAGTGGTAGTGTCCATAGGGACCCGGTATGCTTACCATGAGAATGGATCGACAAAGGCTTTTGGGGAGGTCTGAAACAGAGACTGAACTGAAACCTCTAACAGGATTTTTCTTTGTTTGCCCCTCCAGCTAGATGAAAAATCCAAGGAAAATAAAGATCATGCAGAGATGCCAAAGGTTTGGCCAGTGCATGATGAAGTTTAGACACTAGGGTAAAGTTTCTTTTCTTTTTGGCTTGGCAAACTACCGACAATGTCGTTAAAAAAAACTCAAATGATTTTGTGGTGTAGTTGGATAAAAGGAACATTAAGCAACTCCAGTTCTGGCCTACTCTAATCTTGAGAAGCTGAAATATCTCAAATCTTCAGAGGCCATATCTTAATTAAATGCCAACATAAAGAAAAAGCCAGATCAGCTATTGAAGTACATTAAAGGAGCAGTACATTGAGAAACCTCATTTCATTAGAATGTTCTATATACTGTGGAGTGCAACAGTGCTCGCTCACTTTTTTAATTGCCTTGGTTCTAAAAGTATTTTTCCCATTCATTTATAATCTTTTTTTAAAAAGTCTTCCTTAAAGAGTTATAAGTCATCGACCAAACCAACCAGCTATGAGGTAAATCACAAATTTGATTTGAAACAAAAAAATATTTGAAAGAGAAGACCAAAAGACAAAGGCACAAGTCTTAACGGCTTTTAACAAAGAAATGTTGATTCTGTATGTAAAAACCATATATTTTACGTTTATTGCAAAATATGCAGTAGTTAATGCACTTTATTAGGTACACCTGTTCAACTGCTTGTTGACGCAAATATCCATTCAGCCAATCACATGGCAGCAAAAGTTCAAACTGAGCATCATCAGAATGGGGAAGAAAAGTGTTTAAAGTGACTTTAAACATGGGATGGTTGTTTGTGCCAGACGGGCTGGTCTGAGTATTTCAGAAAATCTACTGGGATTTTCACACAAAACCATCTCTAGGGTTTACAGAGAATGGGCCGAACAAGAGAAAACATCCAGTGAGTGGCAGTTCTGTGGGCGAAAATGCCTTATTGATGCCAGAGGTCAGAGGAGAATGACCAGACTGGTCGAGCTGGTAGACAGGCAACAGTGAATAATCACTCGTAACAACCGAGGTCTGAAAAATAGCATCTCTGTACGTACAACACTTCAAACCTTGAAGCAGATGGGCTACAGCAGCAGACGAACACACCGGGTGCCAATCCTGTCAGATAAGAACAGGAAACTGAGGCTCACCCAATGCAGAGGCTCACCAAAATTGAATAGAAGAAGATTGGAAAAAACATTGCCGGGTCTGATGAATATTGACTTCTGCTGCTGCGACATTCAGATGGTAGGGTCAGAATTTGGCGACAACATAAAAGCATGGATCCATCCAGCCTTGTATCAACGGTTCAGGCTGCTGGTGTAATGGTGTGAAGGATATTTTCTTAGCTCACTTTGGGTCCCTTAGTACCAATTGAACATCATTTAAACGCCACAGTCTACCTGAGTATTGTTGCTGTCCATGTCTATCCCTTTACAGTGTACCCATCTTCTGATGGCTACTTCCAGCTGGATAATGTGACATGTCACAAAGCTCAGATCATCTCAAACTGGTTTCTTGAACTTTGCAATGAGTTCACTGTACTCAAATGGCTTCCACAGGCACCAGATCTCAATCCAATAGAGCAGCTTTGGGATGTGGTGGAACGGGAGATTCACATCATGGATTTGGAGCCGACAAATCTGCAGCAACTGTGCGATGCTCATGTCAATATGGACCAAAATCTCTGAGGAATGTTTTCAGAACCTTTTTGAATCTGTGCCATGAAGAATTAAGGCAGTTCTAAAGGCAAAGGGGGTCCAACTCGATACTAGCAAGGTGTACCTAATAAAGCGTAGGGACTCTATCATTTTGTTTAAATTCTCTGATTGGTGACATTTTTTCCCCACAGAATCCAGGGTAATATATTTTTTCACCATGAATTCCGATGTTAAAAGTGATTTGTTAAAAAAATACGTTGAAATAATGTGGGCTGATGACTCAAACAAAAACATATAACATTAAATACCATCAATTAATAATCTTGTAGCTCACAATAGGTCTGTCTTTAAAGGTTATCGGAAAAATCAGTTTCTATAAGGAGAAAATGAATAGGATTTGTACTTGCGGAACCTGACTGTTGCACAAGTTTTCATCAGGAGCAATTGTGTATGGACTATATGGAACATAACTTTTGATGAACTCACTGCTGTTTTTATATTATCAGCAAAAAAAAATCATCTGATTATTAAGATTTCAAATCTTTTTAATCTGAATTTTGCTCATTCATATTTCAAACTGAAATGCTGCATACTGTATGTGCTGTATAATATAAAAAAAAAAAAAACAGCCAGATTATAAATGAATAAATGTCAAGGATGCTTGATGTGGATGACATCCTTTTTCTTATAACCCAGTTGACTGAATCGTGGCACTTTAATGTGAGCTTACACAGTGGCCCTCAAAGGGTTAATGTGCCCTGATGATATCCTAAGATTATTTCTCTCTCTTCATTAGAGGAACAGCGGAATACAGCTGCCAATATTCTAAGACTTATTCATGGTAAGCCATCACACACAAACACACCACAGCTAGAAGAGAACTATATTAACCCTTTGAGTGCTCTGTTATGCAAAAGCAATGTGAAGACTGGGCTGCGCTAACATGTTTGGGGTGATAAACATGTTTGTGTGTATATGTTTCAGATCCTTTAACCAGCCACATGGAGATGGTGACTGAGGTTGTGGTTCCCACGGTGTGCACCCTCTGCATTTTGATCAGCGCTGTCTTTCTCATGATCCTGCTGCGCAAACGCAACTAGCTCACTTTTTTATAAGGAAAACTAACTGAATTCGGCCCCTGTTTCTCATTTAATACTCTTTGCAGGCTGGGAGGCTGAGGTTAAGGATACTATGCTGAATTTAAAGGTACAATATAACTTTTGGCCCTCTAGCAGTTAAAAAACAAAACTGCATGCATTTTGCAGAAGAACATTGATTGTTTTGGTTGTGCTTCGACTCTGCGGGACTGTGCGGATGAATATAGTTATCCTACTGCTCATAAAAGTTTAATTGTTATGGACTAATTATAAACTGTTTGTTCTTTAATTCCAGTTTGTTCTGTTCCATTTGTTCCACACCACACAGTTTAGCCGGAGCAACTTTTCTTTATTTATGGATATGACAAGACATGCATGGGCAAGTTTACCACAAAAACCATCCCAACAGGTCTAAAATAAAAATTTTTATAATAGGCTTACTATAGTGAATCAGGGTAAGACAAAAACATGTTTTGGAGGAAGGATTGATTTTTTTGAATCATTATTTCAATTTAGTTAATTTTGAACAACAACAAAAAAAAGTTACATAGTGTACCTTTAAATGATATAGGCAAATAGTCTTTCAGTTTTGGATATTACTTCTATGTGGACTAACCTTTAACCCTACCGTTCAAAAGTTTGGGGTCAGATTTTTTTTTCAGATTTCAGTGCTGTTCTTTTTAACTTTCTATTCATCGATTTCTATTCATATCACGTTTCCGCAAAAAATATTAACCAGCACAGCTGTTTTCAACCGTGATGATAAAAATAAATGTTTCTTGAGTACCAAATGATCATATTAGAAGATAGAAGACTGGAGTAATGGCTTCTGAAAATTCAGCTTTTCCATGACATTTTAAAATATATTATATAAAAAGTTATTTTAAATTGTAACAATTTCACATTATCACTGTATTTTCAAATAAATGCAGCCTTGCTGATCATTTGACTCTTCTTTCAAAAACATAAAAAATACTTTTGAACAGTATTGTACACAAAAAGTGCCACAAATTAAAACTACTGCAATAAAAAATAAAGAAATAAACAAATGAATACAAACTTTATTTCTTTTCCACTACATTTTCTGTGAGTACATTTCCATTAAATGGAGTCTTACCGGTGTTAAGTGAAGCTGATGAGGCTACAGCTCACCATGGCCCTGTAGTAAGACATCTTCTCACACTCTCCATTGACAGACTCATCCAGGGGCACATCTGCATGTGTGTGACAAGATTAGTTTAAATGTCATATTTCTTTTCGTTTTCAACAAACTCAACAACAAAAGATATGAAACTGGCAAAGAAAAAAAAAACCCTGCCGGTGACTTTACCTAAGTCAAAACTGATGTGGTCTACTAGGGGCTTGTCACTGAGGTACAATGCTGTCTTGACTTCCTTAGACCCCTGTCCACTGGACACCTCCATGCCCCAAGAGAATGGCTGCTCCCTGAGAGAATAACATAAACCAACATTAATTCACACTTATAAATGTCATTACACTGTTCAGTACATCCTACATCAAATGGCAAAGTAATCAATGCTGGGTAGATTACTTACAAATTGTAGTCTATAACCAAATATAAATCAGATGATACAATTTTGAACATTTAAATAATTTGAACATAAAAACAATCAAATTAAAACACTAAATAAGAATAAGATTAAATATTTTATTTGTTTATGCTGTGTTTCCATGTAATTATAGTCGCCTGACTTGTGGCCAAGTCTGTATGTGCAATTCCATCAAACTTTTGAGAAAGGAGAATTTAAAGGATTAAAAAGAATCAATGAATTCTGAATAATTTACTGCCATTTTGTGAATATTAAGTAATCATGTAATCAACGAAAATGTAACTGTATTCTGAATTTTCTGAAAATTCTGAAAATCTATATTACATATAATCAATTACTCCCCAGCACTGAAAGTAATGCAGAGACAATATGACAGGAAATGCAGCATCAACTCACTTTTCATAAAAGTAGCTAATGAGGGCAGGCTTAACTTGCAACTGGAAGACGTGGTCCTCGTCATAGTTGGATGTTTTATAGTACTGCAAACAGGACCTGACATCAAATATCATGGTTAGAACACGTTTACCAAGACCCAGCAACTGAAATTAGATTTTTCGCTCTATTTTTTAATCTCTTGCAATGCAGTGTTCTCTGATGGAAAAGTGCACCCTAAATCATAAACCACAATTTCCTGTGAAAAATGGAATGATATATTACTTATGTACATTTTGAATCACCATTTGATTAATATATAATTCAGGGGAAAGGCAGGAAGCTCACTGAGTGAAAAGGAAAAGGCGGTCATGAGGAAGACTGAGAAAAGTACTGCAGGTGCCCAGGATCTCCAGCAGGTGGTGCAGTTTCCTCACTCTTATCACCTGCTCCTGCAGGTCAACATCAGTGTCCAAGTAGTAACTCTGGAAATTTGAGATAAAATGTATAAACCACTCCAGCACCATATTATTTATATCGACCAAAATCTTTAAAAAATAAAAATAAAATCAAACTGTTCCTACCAAATAGTTGAGAGTTGTAAGTTCCTTTCCTAAAAAAGAAGGAAGTCAGAATCAAGACGTTTAGTCTGCTTCTCAAAGTATTTTTGAGCATCTAAAAATTAACAACTTTCTTATGTAGCCAATTAGCAGATGAAGTGAATTATAAACCAAAGAAGAGCTACATTTAAAATTTGAAAGTTAGTGTACCAACAAGGTAGTTGATGAAGTCTTTCCTGATCTTGTCCAGGCCCAACTCCAGCAGCATATTAGCGGGAGTGAGGCCAGTGAGAGGCATGGTGTCTATCTGCTGCTGGTACGACTGCAGGATCAACTTACTGAGAGTGCTATTGCTGTCTTTGTGGATCTAAGTGGGGAAAATACACTCATTACATACCATTTTAAAATATTTATGCTAAAAAAAATATATTTTTTTAAATCACAATGAAATATATTTAATGCATTTATGCATAATACAGTTGCACACACCCATGGTTTGATTTTACCAAGTTTCACTGCTTTGACAACAATTTTCAGGCATTCTGTTATGTCTTGATATGAAGTTACACCTATGAGAAAAAAATAATAATTAATTTAGTTACAGTGAAATTGTTTTGCTGTGTTTGTGAAATTTTGCAATGCTAATATTTACTCCTCCTCATCTTCTCCCACAGTTGTTCAGTAAAATCCAGGTCTCCTCTCTCAATTACCATCGAGCTGAAAACTGCGGTAGCGTCTGTCTTAGCTTTCTGTTTCTGTTACAAAAGATTAAAGGAATAGTTCATCCATTAATAAAAATCCTGTCATTATTTTCTCGCTGATGTCGTTCAGATACATATGACTTTCCTTCTTCAGTGGAACACAAAAAGAGAATTTTTGAACAATAATTGGGCTACACTTCAATATAATGAAAGTGAATGATTGAGAACTGTCAAAATCATATTAGATTATATTCAGGGCCGGATTTATGCATAGGCATTCTAGGCACGCGCCAAAGATTGCATGTCCAGGGGGGACCCTAATTACAATGAAGGGAAAAATATCTATTTTTTAATTATTACTTCACTCTACTGCTAAACCTCAGTACAACAATTACTTTATAAATTAATAAAAATTAAAATATTGTCACAGTCGGGTAGAAACCTTGTATCTCCATATTTCGTTTTTTTTTCATAAATCATTACAATTGGTCACCCATTTGCCCCTTAAAGGTACAATATGTAAGATTTTTGTAATAAAATACCCAAAAATCACTTGCACAGTGTGATATTTTTCCTGCAGTTGTGTACTTACAATATCCCAAAAGTTCCCAAAGATTTTTCATTTCAGAGAAATTCCAATTTTAAATAATGGCTCGTCCCTGGTCATTGTCGCCTGTCAATGACGTAATATCCGCGTTATCCCTGGTTTCCTCTCGTACTGCCATAGTAACCATGGCGACAGACGTAGACAACTGCGTTACGTCTAGCGGCACGCTTACGCTGTTGTTGTTTCGTTCAAACATTATGGACCACGGCAAGCAGACTTTGGGACAAAAGGATAAATAAAATGAGGATCAATATCGGCGTGGCGTTTTCGAGATGCCGAGAGCTCCATGTCCGCGACTAACTTGGACTTGACAGAGACGCCACTCTTGCATGTACTTTATTAGTTTAGTATGATAGTGTAGACCAAGTAAAACAGCGCTGTGTAACCTCACAAGTTTAATTTATCAAATAAACTGACCTGTGTGAGTAGTAATTCAGCGGGTAAGTTAGTTCGGTAGAATAAAATGTCCTTATTTCTTTATATTCGCGAGACTAATTAGTAATCGCGCCCTGTTTTATACCGCAGTCATGTTAAAAACATGCAACATATATATATATACACACATACATACATACATACACACACACATATATATTATATACATATATATATATATATATATATATATACACACACACTCACATATAAAGGCTAATGTTTTATGTACTTCAGGAGTGGAGAAGAGTGTCTTAGTCTAGCATTTGATGTGAAGTCACAGCCAATACTCTCATAAAAAGCCTGTGCGAAGCACTTCATCTTTTATGACATGAGATCTTGGCCAAATGATAGAAAAAACAGCAACAGCTACAATTAACTTCATAACCTGTAAGTTGATGAAAACGTAACGCGATGCACTTACTGCCTCTCAGATTTGGCCGTTCTAATGAAAATGCGACATTCACTGCTCAAAACCTTCAGAACTTAATTTGAGCTTGATTTTGGTCAAATGTTAATAATATAATGACACATTCAATATATGATCATATATAACGCCACAATATCAACTTTGACAACATGCAACAATGGGGACAAAAATGTATTTTGCCTATGTCACAATATGAGGTAAATGAGATAAGATTGATTATATTATCAATTTACCTCAGAAAGTTTGTCAGTTTGTCCTGGTACTCCATGAGCAAGGTTCTCAAGCTCTAAAAAAGAAGGAAACATAATAAACATAATAATCCATCTCCCTCAAACGTCACACACACTATAAAGCAAAAAAAAAAAAAATAATCCACGACTGACACAGAGAAAATCAGCATTCATATCTATTTGCTGCTTATTTCTGCAGCTGTGTATTCATATCACACAGATCAATCTCACTGTATTTACCCTCTATGAGTGCTCTGGTCAGGTCCACTGCAGACTGAGTCTCCATTGGTTCCAACCATTCAGTTTCTCCTGTTCTCAAACCCTCTGCCAGAGCCTAGTCAAGGGTTTTAAAATAAAAATAATGACATTAACATAATAATAATGACAATTCGGCTATGCAAATAAACCCTATAATAGTATATAAGTAATATTAAAATAATTCCATACCAGAAGGAACTCCATCTCTCTGTGGGTCTGATACAATGGACTTCTTATGTCTCCAACTGAGACTTTGATATTCTGTAATATCAAACCAAACAAAAAACTAAGAACCCCAATATACAGTATAAACAAAACTAAATGACTAAAGTGTCACAGGCAAATGAATGCGGCATAGGCGCTGACCAGAGTTGCTTTAGAAGACAAGGGAGGACATTCCAAGACTTTGTCCACATTATTCCATGTCAGACTCGCTATTACACTGCTTTGGGAGTCAAACATCATGCTCTCTTCTTTCAAGGAGCAAAACATGTTGAACTGTGCATAGCCTTTGGTCGCCACCTGGAAGAAAGAAAAATCAGATAATTAGGTTTAATAGATATCTAATAGTGAAGTGCCTATAAGAGTTATACAGAAAATATATATTTTTTTACTGTAGAAGGATGGTGTCTATTCTGATGCTCTTGTTTAAGCTCATCCAATGTGGTGAAAGAGGTTTCATCTCCTGTTGGACCTGCAGGAAATTGGGAAATAAGAGAAGGTTGTTTCTCTTTACAAAGAATAATCTTATAGGTAAAATTACTGGATTGGATCCATAATGTAATACATGAGTAATGAGTGCTATTACCTTTGCAGCAGACTGTATACAGTTTGACACCACTGGTTTTGTTTCCACTGTAGACAGTTTCTACTCCAAGCCAGGCACTGGCACAATGGTCAGACTTGTCACAACGAACCCAGAGAGGGTGCAAAGCGCCTGGGACTTCCACTTGGGGCATGTTGGGGTTATGTGCCATGGTGTACCACGACAGCAGCTGCCTGGTTGAAGAAAGTGAGTTATGATTATTCATAATCACAATGCTAGTTTTAATTATACTATATTGCAACAAGCCGCTTCTTTTACCTTGCTTTCATGACAGAGAGAGGCTGAGGCCCCAGATCTTGTTCCACTTTATAAAGTGTCTCTTCAACAACACTGGTGTCAGCTGAAGTGTCTGTAGATTCGGCTTCACATTTTGGTTGCTTTTGATAAAATAAGTTTACAAATGATGTCATGTTTACTGTAAATAGGAATGGCACATAATGTGTGTATATCGGGGGCAATCACAAACTGACTTACTGCTTTCTCACAGACGAAGACAGGCTGATTTCCACTGATTATGTTGTGTAAAAGCTCTTCCTTCTCCACCAGGAGTACTGAAATATCATCCTGAAACAAAGAAACAACTTATTTTCAACACTGAGCGTTGAGCATCTTCTCTATACAAATGCAACCACAGTAATTTTACCATATACGTGCAGCTGTCTTTACTTTCATCCTGACATAACCTAAAACAGGAAAGGAAAGAAATATGAGTTAAGCATATGAATTACGTAAATAACATATACTGTACGTAGTGAAACATGACAGACCTGCCAGTTATTCAAGTTTAATCGCAGTAGAAAATATAACGACAATTACTCACTTGAGAAATTTAACAAAAGCGCTGGCGTCGGAAACTATTTTGGATCCCATTCCCTTCGTTTGAAAACAAAGTCAATATAAAGATATGATAAAAAATGTTCCCCGTTTTGAATGAAAAACTTTTGATGAAAAACAATTTGATTACAGCGCGCCAAATGTACGTCACCAGGGGTTAAGACGCAGTCACGCAGACGTCTTTTTGCCACGCCTATTGTTTTTAAAAATGAATCTTCAACAACAAAACGATTTTTAAAAATAAAATTCTATATTATTTTCATCTAAAATGCAATGTATTAAATACAAAAAAAATCCAAACGTTTATAAATATTTTAAATAATTATTTAAAGTAGTTCTACATGACCCATCCGCCAGCTTCCACTACTTAAATAGTGCCAAAATATATACCGCCACGTTTATTATTTTATCTTATTGCAATTCATTGTCAATAAATAATAAATTATGATTCAAGACGATTTCATTAAAACAAATATTTATATTATATCTAGATCATATTAATAAAATAAGATATTGGCTAATATAAAACAACCGACTTGGGCGGAAGTGACGTGTGTCGGATGGATATGGAAGTGCCTGTGTAGTGCTTCATTCTTCCTTTTCTTCCGTGGCCGCCATCGAGTTAGGACCGTGGTTCCTGGCGTGCCGTGAAAACTTATTATAATGGTGAGCACAATGAATGCTTTTTCAATAAAGATTCTTTATTTCATTGTTTTGCGTGTATGTAGGTCATGATGAGTTGTTTTTTGGATGAAATGTTAGGCGTTAGCTATTATCCTCGCACTACAGCGAATCTCGGCAGCCATTTTGATTCAGTGCGGCGTGTATGCACGTGTAGTAGTCATGATTTGGCAGCTGACTCTCAATATTCAGACGTGCTTATAAAGAACACATATTTATTCTCTTTAGAACTCCAGTTTGTGATCCAAGTAGAATTTGACAGCCAAGTTGACAACACATGTAAGAACATTGTTGGAAACGTCAACTTGCGTGTTGTGGCCTAGTTTTATTGAGCGCAGACGCTTGGCTCTTGGATCTTTAAGTATTAAAGATCGTTCACTTTAAAACGACAGTTTGTCGTTTTTTCATCCTCATGCTAACAAAAAATAAATATTAAAAGAAAGTCATACAAGCAACCTGAGGGCAAGTCAATGATGGCACGTTTTATTTAGGCTGAACTGTTACTTAAATCCACATCACTTATCACTGTATTACTGGTTTAATTGTTTTCTTTATAAAAAATGGTGCTCTTGCTATGATGGTGTAATTTGCGTCTTACTCTGTGATCAGTGACAGTAGCCTGCTGTCTCATGCTGGCACAAGAGGTTGATGAAAACAAAGACTGAGCAAGATTAAAAGCTCTAACTAATGAATAAACCTGGAAATATGTTTAAGTTATTCATACGTCTTTTTTTGTTTTAGGCTTGCGCCCGACCGTTAGTCTCGGTCTACTCCGAGAAAGGAGAGACAACCGGCAAAAATGTGGTTATGCCTGCAGTGTTCAGGGCTCCCATCCGCCCTGATGTTGTGAACTTTGTGCACACCAACATGCGCAAGAACAAGCGCCAGCCCTATGCTGTAAGCGAACAGGCCGGTGAGTGTTGTTTTAAATCCAGAGTTAAAACGTTGCTTCAATGATGATATTCCACTTCGGTCCGTGTTTCTGACAACTGATTATGATGGAAGTTCTGATGAGACTTGGTCTGTGTCTGAAATATTTCACTGTTATGATGTGATCAAATATAACTCCAAAAGATGTGTCATTTCAGGTCACCAGACCAGTGCCGAATCCTGGGGCACAGGAAGAGCCGTGGCCCGTATCCCTCGTGTGCGCGGTGGTGGTACCCACCGCTCCGGACAGGGTGCTTTCGGAAATGTATCCTGAACTAACTCGCTATTAAGAACTTGTCAAATCTTTGATTGTAAGCAACCCTTGCTGTGATGGTGTAATTTGCGTCCGACTCTACACACAGTGACAGTTGCCTGCTGTCTTATGCTGGTGTGGAAGGTTGACGAATATTCTGAGTCTGAGCAAGTTCACATATATATTTAGGTATTAAGGGCTGTTCACACCAACAAAAAAGCAATAGATGGGCTGAATGAGCATGTAAATAAGTGGCCTTATAGAAAAGCACATTCACCAAGTGTTGTGACTTGTAGTATTCTGTAGGACTTTCAAAGTATTGTTACAGCAGATGGTCTGGGCATTTGACCAAAAACACAGATCTTGCATTAGTTTCTGTGCGTTCTGATAAATGGGATTGAACAATTTTTATTTTGGACAACATGCAAATGTTTGTGTTGGTCTGAAAGATGTTAACAATTTTGCTCTGGTGTGAACATTTGTTTGGTGTGAACAGGCGTTTAGTGTGAAATGTTGACCCTTGACTCCACTGTAGATGTGTCGTGGTGGCCGCATGTTTGCCCCCACAAAGACCTGGCGCCGTTGGCACCGCAGGATCAATGTTAACCAGAAGCGTTACGCCATCTGCTCTGCCCTGGCTGCTTCTGCTCTGCCTGCCCTGGTCTTGGCCAAAGGTGAGCAAACAAGTGCTTCATAATGCTTGAGCATTCTACTCAATTCAGTGCAAAAGAATCCTCCATTTGCAGTAGGGCCGAATCAAAACTATTTGTTTTTTCCCTTTCAAAAGAACAGTAGCAATTATAGAATATTTAAAAAATGACCATGCTAAAACTTAATTTTTGTGACGAATGCTAAATGTTTCAGGTCACCGCATTGAGGAGATTCCTGAAGTCCCAGTTGTCGTTGATGATAAAGTTGAAGGATACAAGAAGACTAAGGAAGCCGTGCTTCTCTTGAAGAAACTTAAGGCATGGAATGACATCAAGAAGGTGAGCTACTCTCAAACTCTTGATATTGACTGAAAATATTGCGTTTACCACAATTAAATATTTTAATGTGTATTTCTGGTCTCCAGGTTTATGCTTCTCAGCGTATGCGTGCCGGTAAGGGTAAGATGAGGAACCGAAGGCGTATCCAGCGTAAAGGACCATGCATCATCTACAACGAAGACAACGGTGTGACACGAGCTTTCAGAAACATCCCTGGTACGCAAAGTGATCTTGTATTTGACATTTTCCTCAACCTTAACACATTTAATACATGATGATGTCCACTTCTAGGTCCGTGTTTATGAATTCTATGATCTTAGTGGAAGTTCTGACTAATTGAACACAATGGATTTCATTTGTCTAGATGGTTGTAAAATCATTAACAAGGTATCTTTTACTCAGGCGTCACACTGCAGTCCGTGAGCAGACTGGACCTGTTAAAGCTTGCTCCAGGTGGACACATCGGTCGCTTTTGCATTTGGACCGAGGGTGCCTTCCGCAAGCTGGATAACCTGTACGGCACTTGGCGCAAAGCTTCCTCCCTTAAAGTTGACTACAAGTGAGTTCCCTTAACCTTTCATCTTATCCTTTTGTGGTTGTGCTTTGTACAACAGTGATGAACTTGTACTTAGTCCGTGTTTATGAACACAATGATAACATTATAAGTTCTGAGTCAACATGGTGGACTGAATCCCCACTTGTTAAAATGCGCAAATTTTTTTTATATATGTATGTATATGTGTAGATATTGAACACAAGCTTGTGGACTTACTGCCTTGTCATGTTCCAGCTTGCCCATGCACAAAATGAACACCACAGATCTGCACAGAATCATCCAGAGTGAGGAAGTCCAGAAGGCACTTCGTCCTGCTAAGTAAGTTTTGGTTACTTTGACTGTCATTTTGCCAACATATTGCAATGATGAGATTCCTACTTCTGGTCCGTGTTTCTGACTACTGATTGTAATGGAAGTTCTGAGCCATCTTGCTTTGAATCTCAAAGGCTTACAGTACAAGTCGAGTAACGCTTTTTTTATTTTATTGCAGCCGCAAAATTAATCGCAGAGTGTTCAAGAAGAACCCTCTGAAGAACCTGAGAGTGATGTTAAAGCTCAACCCATACGCCAAGACTGCACGTCGCCGTGCTATCCTGGAACACAACCCCGATGTAAGTTCCCTCATGACCAAGTCTCTTGTCTAATCACTAGCTGAGCAATTTCTAAACCTTTGAACTCTGTGCAGATCAAGGCCAAGATGCTGAAACCCAAGAAGAAGAGGGTTGTGAAGAAGACCAAGGCCCAGAAGCCGGCAGCTGCTCCGGCTCCGGCTCAAGCTTAGGGCTCATAAACAGACTGGAGTTCACAAATGCTTTTCAAATAAAACAACTGTTGAAAATTGATAAATCTGTCCTTTTTAATCCACTGCATACCACTTAAGCACTGCCACATTCAATCAGTTGTCATGTTAAATAAATCTCTTATTATAATATAGAAGTTTGTATAAGTTAAATTACCTTTTTTTTTTCACTTTGAGTTAAAGACTGCACATTCACCATATTGAAATAAAGCAGAACACAAAATATAACAATGAAATGATGTAACCACTTCAGGGATAGCTGAAAATGTAAAAAGTATATTGTGATAAGTTCATATTTAAAGGGGGATCCTTTGCATTTAAGTTCCTGTGCAGTGTGTCAGCCTTTTGATGGCTTTTGCAATCAAAATTACATTGATTTTGTTGTTAAAAAAAAAAAAAAAAAAAAAAAAAAAAAAAAAACGTTTAACCAGTATTTGACAACAGATTTCAAGCCCCGATCAGGTTGATGCATTGTTAATTACAGCAGTATGCTTGTTAATACTCAAGACAACATTAAAAAAAAGGTGGGGGTGGATTCAGGAGACAGTTTACTGTTGGCCTCAGGGTGGAACTGGAGATGTTGTGTGAGAAGAAACACTAAATGGTTGGCTTAGAAAAAGATGGCTGCTCTCACATTCCCACACTGTGAGTTGGAGTTGCTGGCTGGTTTAGCCCAATGGTGCTGCATAGCCATCCAGCAAAGTCAACCTCCTCTGCCTCAGAGTTCTTAATGAAGGCATGGACCTGAAAAAGACAATTATGTTAGATGTATGAGGTGAATTCTTGCAACAGAAAAAAATATCTGTATATGAGAACTGACAGAAAAGGATTGTTCCTACCATCAGTTGCTTGAGGTCTGCTCTTTCTGCTGGATTTTTGATTAAACTAAGCAAAACAAGAAAACACATTGAGAAATAAAGTATGAAAAATGTAAAAATATTGATAGAAAAAAAATCAGATGGGATGCAAAATGTTTCTCGAAGTAACACTTTTGAGAGCAAATCTCCCATATATTTTTTTGCCATGTCCATTTAGGGGCTCCGATTTCAAACTGTTTTTTAGTTCAACCACCAGATGGAGCAGCAAGCTCCACTGAAGAAGCATTTTAGATTAGAGTATGCTTTTATCCAAAGCAGCTTTCAGTGCACTGCATTTTATAAGTATCCTAGTTGCCTGGAAATCGAACCCATGACCTTAACATGCACGGCTAGTGTCGTGCTCTAATAGGTGAGCTACAGGAATAAAACTAAATGCAAATAACATTATGTTTTTGCTTACCATTTGTTAACAAAGTCTTGAAATTCTGCACCAAAGATGCTTGGCAGCTTAGGAGGTGGCTGAAAAAGGAAAAATGCTCCATTAAGCCTAAGTGAAGCAGCCAATTAATACTCACTTTAATTAATTCACTGCCATAAAGCCGTTTAGTGGTCTTATAAGCACCACTTTAAACTTACCTCATTGACAATATAGTCAAGCAGCTCAAATATCGCCATGGGAGGTCTGCTGTCTGGACCATATGCTGACAGGACAAACAGATAAAAATCAAATCAAATGTTTTATAGTAAGAAACACCTTAAACATAATTGATCAGTTTGTACATGTTCTTGCAGATAGGATGGTAAAAAGCCACTCACACCCGCCGGGTCGACCAGGGGGCCTGGGTTTAGGGGAGGACTCGCTGGCGGAGGGGTCACCCTCGAGGGGCTGACCAAAGATTTGCTCCAGTTCCTTGGCATCAGGTGGTGGGATAGGGAAGCGTCCAATGGCCATCTCCACTAGAGAGAGACCCATGCTCCATATGTCAGACTGGACAGAGTAGTGAGTCCCTTGAAGGCGTTCAGGCTACAGATGGACACAGAAAAACAGGGATCATACGGAGAGGAAATTAACATTATCAAACAGGAAGAGATATGATGAAAAACAGGAGCCTGAACAAACAAATGGCTGCCTTGAGATACTCCAAATGAAATATCCAGGAAATAATCACAATGTCAAATAATCCAGAACCTAATTATGTTGTAGAAATAAAAAATATAAGATAGATAGATAGATAGATAGATAGATAGATAGATAGATAGATAGATAGATAGATAGATAGATAGATAGATAGATAGATGGATAGATGGATAGATGGATAGATGGATAGATGGACAGATGGATTTTATTTTATTTTTTTGCTGAGAATGTAAACTTACAGACATATAGGACCTGGTGCCCACAAACGAATTGGCCATGGAGTCAATGAGTTGTCCGCTCACACCAAAGTCACACAGCTTGATCTCACCACGCGAGTTCACCAGGATGTTGGATGGTTTAACATCTGCAAGAAAAGGAAAAGGTCTTCCCTTCAGTAAATACTGTCAACAGAAAGAGTAAATGAACAGATGACGGTTTGAGATAGCGTGACTCCAATCACCTCTGTGCATGATCTTGTGTTTCTCCCGCAGGTAGGACAGGCCTTTTATCACCTGCATGAATAGAAAGAAAACAGGTCCAGAAACATAGAGTACTTCAGCCTTATTATTTTGGAAACAGTCCACAAGAGATCGAGGATATTTTTGAGATAGGTTACAGAGATACTGACCGCAATGCTAACTTTGCCCAGTATTTGTTCTGGGATTTTGCCTGCTTTCTTCAGGGACTGATCCAGGGAGCCGCCATCCTAAAAAAAAAAAGAATTTGATGGAGATATTTTATAGTACCTATAAAAGCAAAGGCAGTGTAGAGATACTGAAAGGATATTGAACTATATATACTGTATATAATATATATATGAACTATATATATAAGTCTCTTATACTCATCAAGGCTGCATTATTTGATACAAAAATAAAGCAAAAACAGTAATATTGTGAAATACTATTCCAATCTAAAATAACTGTTTTCTATTTTAATATATTTTTATATGTAATCTATTCCTGAGATGTCAAAGCTTAATTTCTAGCATCATTACTCTAGTCTTCATCGTCACATGATCCTTCAAATATCATTCTGATAAGCTGATTTGCTGCTCAAGAAGCCTTTCTTATTATTATGAATGTTGAAAACATTTGTGCAGCTTAATATTTGGTATCAATGAAACCATGATACTTTTTTTCTTTCTCAGGATTCTTTGATGAAGAGAAAGTAAAAAGAACAGCATTTATTTGAAATATCAGTTTGAATAAATTTGATGGATCCTTGACAAATAAAATGATTTAAATCTTACTGACCGTAAACTACTGAACTTAATATATTTAGACAAACTCTCATTTTCCTCTGTATTATGTTTGACACCGAGAGAGGACACAGTACCATGTTCTCCATACATATGCTGATCTCTCCATCACTGTAGAAAGCCCCGTAGAAGCCCACTATGTAGGGAGAGTTACATTCATGCAGCACCTGCAACTCTCTGATGATCTGATTCCTTATCGCTGGCTTGATCTCGAGGTGGATCAACTACATGAAAATAAGAAAAAGTGAAAAAATAGGTTTGTTTTATTAATAATCAACCCCTGAAATTGAAGAAACATTGACATATTTTGACTTTATGTTTACCATGTTGCGATTTTGTCTTAATAAGTGCAGTGCAAAGCATAATTCTGAAGCCTCATTAATTTCCTTCAGTACCAGGCAGTGCCAGGCTCTCTGTAATTACCAGGGTGTCTGCATTATACAGTTAGCTGATAAGGAGGAGTTACTTCTCTGCATGCATACTGTCAGTTCTTTGTTTCATGTACACTGTAAATGAGTTGTTTGGAGTTCAGCTTGTTTTCTTCCCTGGGAACTCTTATATTAAAACCATTTGTTTCATCACAGTATGTATTGGACCACTGGTAATTTGGCTTTAATAGTAGATGTCTTTTCTTGGACACGTTTTTTAGGAAAAGTGTTATTTGACTCAAATGCAATTAGCATATAGCATCCATTCAGCATGCTAAGAACAGAATGTCATGGCTTTTCGCTGCAATCTCCTAACTTCTTCCAATCTATAAAAAGACATGATGACATGAATAGCTGATGCCTTCTGAGGCAAGCAGCTCTAAAACGGCATCTGATCGATTCAAGGCTGGAAAAGACAATCAATGGACTTCAGTGACCTTTCTTGCAAACTTGAAGCTGAAACTGAAATATAAAGTTTGCTTCACCATAACTTACCTTCCTGGCCATGATGAAGCCTGAGGGTCTGTGTAAGACCTTGAAGACCACTCCTCCATTGCCTGCACCCAACTCACAAATCTTCTCAAAGTCATCGTCTTTTAACTCTCCAACCTTCTGCTTTTGGGTAAGGAAAGCTTCCAGGCGTTTCTTCTGCTGCTCATCCAGTTCCAGTTCCTCTAGCTTCTTCTGCAGAGCTTCCAGATTTGTTCTAACACAAACACAGACAGAAATGAATTTAATTTCTAAAATGCTGAAGCAAAATGGCTTAATCAACAATCAACACAGTCATGAGAATCTGCAGTGGTCCTCCCTATTAATTTCAGTATGCTAAAAAGTTATTTTTTTCCCCAAGAATTTCATACTTTTAAATATGTAATGAATTTTCTTCAACAGTTGAATCACCCTGACATTTTTTTTTTCAAAACTTTCAAAATGATTTTTAATTCAATATATAAATAAATGCTCATCACAGGATATGTGTATTCAAGTCATCATATTTTTAGATGCATTACATTTTTAAAGTATGTTTGATTACATAAACAGAACAAAACTGCATCATGTCATGACACCTTTTCCATTTTTCAAACTACAGTGCAGTTTCGTTATTTTGAACTAAAACTAAAGCTATTAAAAATAATTTTCATTAATTGAAATAAGCTGAAAAAATATGAATATTGCCTTGGCATCTAAGTTTAAGTACTAAAATTACACTAAAAATTATATAAAAATAAATTAAAGCTAAATAGAAAAATGACTAACAACAAAATTACTAAAAACAAATTAAAATGAAAACTGAAAATATAAAAATAAAAGCCATGTCAAATTAAGAATAAATTATATAATAGTATATAAAAGCATTCACAATGTAAAAGAATAGCAGTTCACACCACTGCTATAACGATAACGGCACAGAGAAAACGATAGATGGAATCACTTTCAGAACGATTTTATCCAGCTGATGAACGATAAAAACAGTGACAGCCAATCAGAATCCATCCTGCTGTAACGAGCTCAAGCATTTAAAGCGGCAGACAAGCCCGCACTTAGAATAAACAGAATGATATGTGGATGCTACTAGTTATCTTTATAGTTATCGTTCTTAGTGTGAACGGGCCTTTATTCCTGCTTTATGGTTAAACATTAATGTCACTCTACAAGAAAGACTCCTCTCTTGAAGTAAGAAGACAAACTCTTGCATGCTGAAACACATTCCCATCCTTAAGGAAGAAAACATGTAGAAATATTGAATATGCTATTGTACAAAGTGGTGGGAAGGCTTTATAACATCTTCTTCCTAAAGTTCTGTTTGAGGAAACAGTGAGTTCCTCTAAGCATGCGAGCCTTTCCCTTGGCCCTGTTGTCATGGTGATGTATTTCCTTAGCTTTCTGCTGGAAGAGTGAACTTCCATGACCCTCTGCTCTCCATCCTCTCTGCATCTCCTTCAACACCACTGTTCTTCACCATGGCTTAACTGCATCTACCAAGCGGATTTTTCAAATGAACCAATTAAAAGTCTCACGATTATGATGCTGATACCAATTATGAATTATTTAAACATAACTTTTCATGCAGCTTGTGTGCCACACGTTGCAAACATCTGTGATGCGGCTGTATCTTCAAATGAATGTTTTCAGAACCATCGGACACTATGAGCCTCAAGGGCTTTTAAGCATTGAGCCGATTCAGATGGAAAACATGTTGTCCTGCTGCTGAACAATGTTTCAGGCCACAATAATTGACACTCACACATAAATTTACATTAAACCGTGCTGATCAGTCCGCAACATATTGCAACACGCTTTGCTCCAGGACAGACAGCACGACTCAGGTGGATGAGAGCAGCGCAAGTACTCCAGGATGTCTTTATCTAATCTATATGCAGAACGGGGAAAAGTGTTTTCATTTTTGACAGCAAGGCCAGTTATAACCATGGTTACGAGGCTGCTGTGTGGGTGTAAGTGGGTGGCGTGGATGAGCTGTGGTGGAGACGTGATAATGGTGAAGGACGCACAAGATGCCAGAGTGGAGAAAAATACTTGTGAAACTTGTGTTGCATGTAGGAGGGCGAACAATGCCTCCATATCCAGAGTGATTTCACTGCAAGATTTGTTTTTTTCAGCTGGCCTAGTCAAACCAGTAGTTCAAATTTTTACTTGCCAATGCCATGCCAACATTTTTATTTGCCCCATCACAAAAAAAGATACATTTCATTTTTTGTGACATTTTCATTCGGTTTAAAATTGACCATGTTTTATTTTTTGCTTGGTTTTTATGTTTCAGTAATATCTGAAAATTATCTTTATTTATTATATTATAATAAAAACAACATGAATCATTTCTGGAAAACAATGACAACTACATATAAAATGCATAACAAAATTATTTATAATTTGAAAAATTGGTTAATAAACTGCATAACAGCAAAATTGACAACATTGTTCAATACATCACAAAAAAACTCAAATGATAAAAGGGTACTTTAACGGAAAAAAAGAAATCAGTGCTACCCGATGACAGAGAAATAGGGCTGTTGCCTTCCCTTTTGCCAAATAGGTAGGAAAACTGCATCCGAAATTACATTCTTCCCATAAAGTAGGCGAAAAACAGCATGTGACAAAAGAATTATGTCCAAATTCACAGTACTCATAAAAGAGTAGGCAAAAAGTACTCAGATGACCTATTGAGATTCTAAAGTGTGCATCCGATGGACACTTTACTATCCCATGAGGCCACGGGAGAGGATTTATGAATGGCAGTGAAGTGACGAAACCCTGGTAGGTCACATGATAATGACAACATCCCGAATGTCCACATTACATTCATGCTATTTAGAAAAAAAAAATGTTAGTGGTCGTGAAGTGATTACTAATTCAAAATAAGTACCTACTGAAAAGAGTATGCGATTTCGGACGCAACCGTACACCCATAATGTCGTTCCAAACCCGCAAGACTTTCATTCATCTTCAGAACACAAATAAAGATCTTTTTAATGGAATCTGAGAGCTTTCTTTCTCTCCATAGACAGCAATGCAACTGACACTTTAAACATTAAAAACTCTTACAGATGAGTTGATAAATGTTTATATGTGAATAAAAGCCCGAATTCAATCTGTTCTTCATATAAAGTGATTGAATAAATGGATTATTTTTTACTATCTCATCTCTTTCAAAATGTCAGTTGAGTAGCTGTCAATGGAGGGACAGAAATCGCTCAAATTTCATTAAAAATATCTTCATTTGTGTTCCGAAAATGAACAAAAGTCTTATGGGTTTGGAACGACACGAGGATGAGTAATTAATGAACTAATTGAAATTTTTGGGTGAACTATCCCTTTAAAGTAATAAATAATTCAATCCTACTATGCAGTGAATTATTTAGTCTACCCTTTGATACACCACAAAAAGGGCAAATTCTTTCTGAGAAAAGATACAAAATTGCATAAGCTACTTATGGTTTGAGATTCAAATACAGAAAAGCCTCTGAAGGCCCAAGAAGTGTACTTGAAAGAATTATAACTTCACTTCCATTTTTTTCAAGCGTTTTTGAAGATGTGTTTGGATACAGTATGATCAAACACAGGAAATAAGTGGTCAACTTCACATGTCGTACCTTGGAATGTGAATGTAAACACTAGGGAGCACCGGGATCAGCAGAGGTTAGACAGAAGCAAACCATTTTTTCGCTGGGGAGGTCAATATTTAACTATACACTCCATAAATCATTCCTGTGGATACATCTGTGTTGTCATCAATTTAAACTCAGACATAAGCACAATAAAAGAAGAGAATTAGGGAACAGGTAGGGAATGTATGGGAATAATCAAGCTCTTCTTTATGCACTATAGAGCATTCATACACCCAGCAGTGCTCTTAAGTAAAATGGAGAGCAGCAGATGGTGCCATGGTGTGTGAGTGGTGTGATTGTGTAACACTGTAACATTGTGTGGTTTCCTACTGATTATTATCTTGAAAAGACACAATGCAGCATAGAGCTCATGGGAAACAATAGCAGCAGAGGTACTGTCTGCTGCCAATGGAGAGAGATGAAACAAAATTGGCACTGGCAGCATACAAAATTAGCATAGCCAAGTGCCAAATGTAAGTAAAACTGGCTTTGGCAAATTACTAAAAAAGGTTACTAGTCATTTGGACAATAACCTTTTAAATACATCACATACAATACATAAATACAACATATTGCAAGTCAGACATTTTTTTCTAATGTGAATGACACAAATGTATACTATTACATGTTCAACAAAAACATTAAGCTGTTTTCAACATTGATTATAAGAAATGTTACTTGAGCACCAAATCAGCCTATTAGAATATAACAATTAAAGGAATAAAATAGGAAACAGTCATTTTAAATTGTAGTTTAAATTACAGTTTACATTCGCATTTTTGATCAAATAAATGCAGCCTCGGTGAGCATAAGAGACTCCTTTCGAAAAGTTAAAAAATCTTACAGACCCCAAACTTTTGAATGATAATGTACAGTGCTATGCATAAGTTTAGACACCCATGCTAAAGTTGACTAAAAAGAGGAATAAAAAATCATCTTTTGGAAATTGAACTTAATGCCTTAATTTAAAAAATTAGGAAAAATCCAACCTTTAAGGACACCAATTTTCTTTGTGAATGAATAATGTATCGTAAATAAATAAATGTTCTTCCTTAAAATACAGGGTGCATAAGTTTTGACACCCCTATGTTAAATTCCCATAGAGGCAGGCAGATTTTTATTTTTAAAGGCCAGTTATTTCATGGATCCAGGATACTATGCATCCTGATAAAGTTCCCTTGGCCTTTGGAATTAAAATAGCCCCACATCATCACATAGCCTTCACCATACCTAGAGATTGGCATGGGGTACTTTCCATAAGATCATCTCTCAATGCAAATCAAACTAGCTATTAGGCTAACTGAAATAAAACCATGCCAATCTCTAGGTATGGTGAAGGCTATGTGATGATGTGGGGCTATTTTAATTCCAAAGGCCAAGGGAACTTTATCAGGATGCATAGTATCCTGGATCCATGAAGTAACTGGCCTTTAAAAATAAAAATCTGCCTGCCTCTATGGGAATTTAACATAGGGGTGTCAAAACTTATGCACCCTGTATTTTAAGGAAGAACATTTATTTATTTACGATACATTATTCATTCACAAAGAAAATTGGTGTCCTTAAAGGTTGGATTTTTCCTAATTTTTTAAATTAAGGCATTAAGTTCAGTTTCCAAAAGATGATTTTTTATTCCTCTTTTTAATCAACTTTAGTATGGGTGTCTAAACTTATGCATAGCACTGTATATGTGGTGAGACATACTGAATGTAGAATATTGGTTGCATTAAGTCACCAAAACAAAAAAGACGAAGAAGAAAATCATATCCGGTCTTAAAAACTTAAGATAATATTTATGACTGGTAAATCAATTTACTCATCATTGGAGGCAGTTACAATTGCATTCGTACTTCTAATTTACATAATTAGTAAATGCATTAAAGAGGTGATGCATATGAAGTTCTTCTCAAGCGATAAGCAAGAACTTGTAAAATAATATAACAGCACTCTTTGAGATAGGCAAGCCACGACAGATTTAAATCAGAAACTTCTAGGAAAAAAGTGTTGTCACAGTATTTAACATTCCACTGAGCCTCCCTCTATAACACTGACTTCCACAGGATTGAATCACCACTACACACACACACACACACACACACACACACACACACACACACACACACACACACACACACATTCCAAAGCGAGCTCGCCACAGCCTGTCCTGCTCTTCAGGAAGGAATGTAATTCTACTTTACTGTCATTCTCCCAAACATCACTACTGTAGCACTATTATAGCACAGCTAATACTTCTTATTTATGTAGAAATAATAACCATTTTCTATATACCAGACTGAAACTTTATCCTCAAATAATTAATAGTCTCTTAATGCCAAATGGAGAGACTACAAGAGGGGAAAGTGTCTGAGCCCCCAAATGAGCTCAATGAAACAAGAGGCAATGACATGCACCACTGGCTCAGGCTGTAAGGATTGTCACTGGTCACAGGTCTGCCAAACGAAGGTATAGCACTGACAGAGGTGGTCCTCACTGTCACCATATCTGTCTGTGGGGATGTGATGCAAACAAATCAATACGCCATCACTTGTATCTATATGGTGGTCAGTTTAAAAAATCCTCCGTAATCACATACTGAGGTAAACTGGTGGATACTTGAGCTCAGAGAATGCCGTGACATTAATTAAACATATCCATCAGGATCAACAAAACATAGAGTTGTGGCTTCTACACTAATTTATGTCTGAACCACATACTACAGAGGACAGCAGTGTTGTGTGTGTTGGCTGCTCTGTCCAAATGTGATAAGGTATTCTCATTGATCTTAGTGGCAGGAGATGCGGCACTTTTATGTTCACCTGATGGATACTAAACAACACTGATATATGGGTCATTCCACAAACAGTGTGTTCCTCATTAAAACTAACAATACATAACTGTCTGAAGCCATCTTTTACTGTGTTAAAATGGACATTTATCTAAGCACAGCTAAAAAACATTCAATATACTGGGGTCAAAAGATGTCAAGGCTATATTCCAACATATACATCTATTAAGTCATTTTATACTCTATGAACTTTACACAGTTTTTAAACTGAACTGAATCAATACTGAACTGACTTAAGCTGAATAATGATACTGCTGTTTTCTGTAAAGCTGATTTACCACAGAATTTGTCTCATATTTGATTAAGTTTATATGACCGTCATTTTCCTGTTTAGTACTTTGAAGCTGCTTTGAAACAATCTGTCTTATATAAAGCAAGGTGACTTCATTTGACATTATCTGATTGAATGTTTAAAAATTGACAGTTAAAATCACTTTATTAAATTTAAAAAGTCACCCAATTTTGTAAAATGACCCCCATTTGTGGTATTATAAGTCAACTAATAATGACCTTACAATTCATTCCTGGGCTTTAATTCTGTTGACACTTACAAATCACGAACACACCCTCAAAAATATCCACAATTGAATGCCCAATAAATCAGATTAAGCAATGCCAAATCCATGAAGTATTCCTGTTAGAGTCCAACAACATTCTTAAGGAGCCAAACAATCCATGAAATAGCCTAAGCAACTTAAAGTGAACGTGAAGTCTTCTAATAGCTTATTCGCCATGAAATGGCATCGTGAGACTGAAGCCAACTCACTCTGTGGCCCCGGTTCCGTTTACAGCGTTCCCATCTGGAATTGGGTTCAGCTGGATCGGCTCTGGCTTCCTCCTTTTTTGCATGATGAATCCTGATAGCTGGCTTCTCGGCAGTGAAAAGAAAAATTCAAACAGGAGCAATCTGATCCGCAGACTACACCAACTCGCCTACAGAGCAATGATGCATAAGCTATGAATAGCCTATCACACCCTACCAATCTCGGTTTGCTTTAAAATAAATATATAAATAAAGACAGAATGCTGTCAGCGACCACCTCGCGTGGTCATCTGACAGGAAGGACGAAGGCTGTTTCGAAGAATAGATTATTCACGGAGAAATGGAGTATTTCTAGAGGTGGACGACTGTAGAGGATGGGTAGGCTACTGAGAGATTGTCTCTTGTCTTTACGTCATGAAAATATTTACATCTGTCTTCCGGACAGCATGAACGCGTGTGGAGAATGACTCCATCTGCTGGTGTGAATGCGTTATTACTCTAGATTTATATTCAACAGGCCTGCCTGCTAATTAAAACTAAGACATTTCAACAATCTATCGTCAGCATTCTGACTTTTTATGCGTTTATGTATCAGAATATACACCTTCGAAATAATTGATAGCATATTTTCAACTTTTACACACCCCGACTTTCAGACCTCCTATATAAAAAGCTATAAAGTTTGATCACATTTATTCTTGTCTGATCTAATTATTGTTTATTCATATTCGTTTATGATAATTCTTCTCTGTGGACCCCCTGCAGATCTTTCCCTGGTTGAAAACCCTGGCAATAGATGATAGCCTACAGCCAGGCCTGTAGAAAAGTATTAAATAGTATATTGCCATTCAGGTCTCATGCAGTTGGAAGGTAACTGACTATTACAAGTTTGAATTGACTTTAAAGTGAAAAGTGAAAAACAAACAGCTCATATAACTTCCATAAAAGTGTTATTTTAATAGAAAAGCAGAAGCCTGTGCCTGTGGTGAAGCACATTTACACTGGACTAGATGTACATACATAATAAAATAATCACATATAACCAACACATTACATACTGCATTATATTTTGTTTGATGGTCTTACATCCTTAACTCTTTGAAAATAATGGTTGATTTGTTGCCTTTTGTTGGACCTATTTAAGGATGCATTTAAGAGTTGGTTTCGGATTGATTTTGTATAAAAAATTATTTTAAAAACACAATTTAACCAGTTTAAAATTATACAGAGAAAACAAATCATATTGAAAAGTCAGATCCATGTCTATATTATGTCTCACTGTGTGTAACCGTTATTATCATGCAAGATGGACATGTCCACCAGAAAATAAAAACAATTCCAGAATGATGTCCTTATACAATACACTACTATCGAAAAATAAAGATCAAAGATCTATTACAAAATGGACAAATATTTTTTCAAATCTCATTTTACAGGAAGGGCAACCAGCCCCACTTGGAGATTAAACATAGATGTATACAAATCTTCTCTACACTCCTCAAGGCCTTAAATCTGTCTGCAGCTTAGTAAACAGATGCATCTCTTTTGCTCCTTCCAAGTTGTGTCTTTCTCAGCATTTATCTATGTTCATGCCGGAACCAGTCCAGATTCAGCCTAATTACTTATCTCTGCTCATACTGTCCTTTCATCTACTGCACATTTCAGAGCTTTTGTGGTTGATACTATTCCTATAAGCATACAATATCCTATATAGATTATTCCCATCTGTACTCTAATGAAAAATGTCAAATAGAGAATAAATTCTATAAGGTCATTTGTGCATTACCAGGCCTACTAAGCATGATAAATAAATGTTTAGCCATCATTTCTGAATAAGCATTTAGCTGCGTCTTTCTTGACTCTTAACAATTGTATAGTAACATTGTAAACACTAAACAGTAAAGCCTTTTCTAACTATAAGCATAATTTATCAGCAATTTACTCAATTCAGTGCAACAGGCAGATTTGCTCTGTCAGCATTCTTGATAGGCTCCCCCCTGCGATTTCATAAAAAGCAGATCTGGATAATTACTGAATCTGCATTTAGGTATGCAAGAAATCATGTCCTCTTAGGAACAGCAGATATTATTAAAATTGAAGAGTTGTCAAATTAAAGATGCATAACTTTGAAAAAGAGTAAGCAAAAACAGAAAATTATATTTATTAGCTGAAATTGATCCACTGTTATAAATGGTCTCGTCCTTTAATTTTTTTCTAACTGAGAAGGTCATTTTTATTCAGTACGTGTTCAGTGTAGATCTGCAATCTAGGAATTTACTAGATTATCTAAGATCTTTTATTGTCTGCATTGTCTTGTCTTGGGAAGCTACGGTATTGGCACATTATGAAGTTATGAAGGATCTGTTGAAGGATGAGCCCTGGATTCAGGTTAGACTCTTTTTTATTTTATACCACATTGAAATCACCATGAAATCAAACTTGACTATTCCTATTTTTTTTTTTTTTTTAAATATTGCAGTATCTATTCTAAATGATTTATCTGTGCAGGTCATTTTTATAATTTTTTTAATTCATATGTTCTCGTAATCATAAGTGATGACCTAAGTATTTGGCACAACCACTGGAGAACCTGTCACTCACAGAGACGCTCACTGCAGAGTAAATGGGTGGAGCTTGACGTTCCCCTAGCTGGATGGTCCAACTACACCCTAACCCTACCCATAACCCTATCGCTAAACATAACTCCACCCATTTGATCGACAGAGGTGGAGCTGGACTAGGTCAAGAGCCACCCACTACATCCAAAGAGGGGGAGCTGGGCGTCATTTGACTCTGCAATGAGCACCACTTACATTCAGAGATCTCAGCAATAGCAAACCACAACGTTCCAATATGGACAAAATCAAGTCCTGCCCTACATTTTTTCAGAAGCCGTTTCTTTCGGATGTACGTCACAACAGGGAAGAAAAATACCATGGCAGCTTATGCCGACTTTAAGATTGATATGGAAGATATTGTGTGTAAATAAAATCTATTGTAAAAGGATTAATTAATGTTTTAAAGTAAAATGGATGAAAACGAGGGATGCACCGACATGAAAATTTACCGATTTGGCTAATACCAATAACCGATAATTCTTTGTATTTGAAAACCGATAACCGATACATTGACAAATCTAAATTTATAGTGCAGATTTGTGCTGCACTTGTTGCACTGAACTGTATTTTTCTTTTCATATCCAATCATATTTCAAGCCATTCAATAACATCATGGAGTGCACATCTGAAGTGTCTCAGCTGAAGGAAATCATCTTTAATTTTTGGCTTTAATATATCAGCCAAATTTTCTTATCTCATTAAAAATGATCATATGTCGGCAGTCAGCCAATAGCCTACCAATATGGTGTCCGATATATCTTGCATCCCTAATGAAAACAATATATTAGGGTGTGTTCATTTTTGTCATTGAGATGACTTGGAAAAAGTGTCCCAAATAATCAACCTGAATATATGAATAAATCATTGCTGTTTGTTCAACATCATTTTAAAGTCAATATGACACACTAATTTGCAACCTATTTAATTTCGGAATCTAATGTGGTCTATCTGATATGCAGGATCTGTATCATGGCAAAGTAGGGAATTGATTGGATGGTTCCCACACTTCCCAGTGTGAATCACAAAAGCACAATAGAATAGGCCTTAGACATAGGCTACTATGTCAGACACTATACTTTTCACAGAGGCCTAACATATTTTTTGCCTATAGTTTTGCATATTATTATTTTACATCGTCCGGTTATTTGAAAATTTTCAGTGTGAACATAGGCTCACTTACAATATTTATACTATAGAAAATTGCAAAGAATTGTAGTTCACTGTATACAGTCTATAGGCTATTTACCAAAATTGTGGTTTTGCTTTAAGTGTGACAGTAAAAGTTCACCGAGAACGGGTTTTCACCAAATGAACGTGTATGTGTTGTTTACAAGTGCTTGCAGTTTCAGCACCATGATCTCTGACGTCACGTGAGTTTAAAATGAGGCCGCGCGAGAGGCAGAAACATTCGGCAACAGTGTCGGTTACAGAGGATGAACCGCAGCGCAACGCTCTGACAACACTGCTCAAATAACGCGAACATTACGTCGAATGTAATAAAATACAGCCCAGGACTCTTCATCATATAGTCTGCTATAAACTACAACGAGAAAGTGGAGAGTTTGATTACGAAGACGAAGACTATGGACGAACAGCAAGAAGCGAATTCACATCAGGGAAAGTAAAACGGACCAGGAGAAGGTAGGCTACATATTTTCTATTTCGCTTTTAAAGCCCCTTTAGCCTGTAACTGTTAGTAGGCTACACAGTAATCTGCAATAAAATAATCATATTCGTAATATTGATAAAGCCTACGCAATGTGTTGCTGAATCCAAGGGCGTAGATTTGGTTTGAACATTGGGGGGGTTGAAGTTTGGGTTCTGCATATTTTTCATGTGATCATGGTATACATATTGAAGGGGTTGTAATGCATAGATTTAAATATTGGGGGGGTTATCTCCCCCCTAACCCCCCCACAAATTACGCCCCTGGCTGAATCATATACAAGCGGTTCAGAATTTAACAGCGTTTATAAATGTATTGCTGAATATCAATTGAAATAGTTTCTCGCATGTCTTACACATTTTAGCTTTAGACGAGTTTATGAAAACATCCTTTGAACATTATCATTCAAGCATAATTTGAGATGATTAACCTGGTCATTGAAGGTAAGCTATAGCACATATGGTTTTAGTAATGATCTCATACTCTATTTATACGACATTTGTTTTTATTCTGTAAGCTCGCTAATGAAATTAAATAAAATGTTTTATAGCAGAAAATTAAGTTATTTTTTACTTGATCAGTATGCTTTATCACATATAATTTTAGCTAATTTTGGGGAGCGAGATCGAGCTGTCAGTTTTGCTCAACCTTACATTACTGCAGTCTATATTTATTTATAAGCGTGATAGATTTTCTCCTATTGCCAAAGTTGACGTATCGTGTACGTCCTTCAGTTCCTCAGCCAGTGTCTTCATTCAATTCAGCGTTTTCTGGGTTTAATTATTTTAGCTTGGGAATGGTTATAAATAAAACTAAATGCGTTGTCGTATGTCAATAAAATCAAATGTGCTGAATTAATCTATCCATATTTTATACAGTGTTGTTAACGGAATCTTTTGCAAACTGCACTAAATACAATGCTATATAGCTAATATTACGCTGCCAAACCACTCGTGATATCTTGATGTCTGTGAAACCAGTCTTACCACAGTAATTTACAAGGGTTGCAATAACGATTTAATTGTAAAACACTTACTGGTATTCCTAAGACGAGTTTATGTATGCTAATGAAGACTGAATAGGCTAATACGTCAAGCATTTATAATATATGCGAGTTACTGTTGTTTTCAATCAAAGGCATAAAGCATTTGAGACGAGACGACGCGCCGGTCGCTCGGGATCGTCTTCTTTCCATTCATTACTTTTGGTGGAAAGTTTTTTTAGGCCACTAGATGGCTCTGTTGAGCAATTTGACAGCCTTATTGAGATGTTTAGAGCCCCTGTTCATAACCAAACAGATGCAGTCCTTTAATTATCGAAAAATTGTAGATTATATAGGCTAGTAGAGTCATTTTTTCCAGTAGCAATATTCCTTCATACAGACAAGAACAGCTCTATAAAGGCTTAACTGTAATTGGTTGGCTCTTCAGTGTTCAATGTTCACGTTTACGTCGCTGTGTGCTATTTTGTTGGACATCATTTGTATCTGATTGACTGTGTAGGCTATCATTTTTGAAATGTGTGGACATAAAGATTTTCCATGTCTGACTGAGCTTTCCAGGTTGTTTGGCAGTTGCTTTCTCTCTGGCTGTTAAAAACCAAGCTAAATGTCTCGTAACATCAGCGCTATTGACTTTTGTCAATCCAAACTAATGTCATATGATTGACCAATACCCTTTATGGTGTAAAATAAGCTGCGTATTGCGATAATGACACAAAAGTCATAGGTTAGATTTTTGCTCTGTGTTCAAAGTGTGCGTGACCTGCATTAAGTTCAGAATGTGGAGAAACAATATGGATTTTGTTGCATGCACAGAAAATATGTTCATAGATTTGTCTGACTCAGATTTTCAAGATTTGTTCCTCAGTCTGGCAAATCTAAGGCTATGTTTGCCTGCATGTTGGTTAGTTTGCTTGCCTTGACTGCATTACAGCCATCTGTCAAAAAGTCATAAATGTACTTTGCCAATACAGTAATGCAGCTTTTGTTTTCAGTCTTGAGCTTTTAGCCTAATTAAACAGCAGTGTTGTTGAGAAGATATTCATTAGTTGGCTGCTATTTATTCTGCCCAATTATTTCTTCAAGAGAAACTAAAAACGGCATTGTTGTGTTTAGTTCCCCCCCCCCCCATTTTTGGCATTTTGTATAAAAGAAATTGCACCTAAAATTAGAATGCAGCTCAGTCTCGAGTCAAGTTATTTTCTGCACTGTTTGCTTAGTATGTTTAAAAGGTGAAAAGTTGCAAAACTGTTTTGTTAAGATACCGAATAAGAATGTACCAGTGAATCATTAATAATACAATATTACAGCAACAATATCCAAATAAATGATGCAATCGATTTGCGAGATTTGTGATTTAGTGCAAATATGAAAATAATGAGAATGCTTGATGATGTTGACTGCTTGCACCACTTATCTCTGGTTCAATTTGACCTTGATGTATTGTGTTTTGAGTCTTGGGACATTGTTGTCAAGCCTAACCTTCTGTGTGACTGAGCATGCATGTGGTAAGCAAGACAGGAAGCTCAACAATGAGAGACTGAGCGCTGCTTTGTGTAGCACCACTGGCCTGTGAGCCCTGATTCGTCCTGACAGCACTTAATGACAGGGAAGCAGGGGCATTTTTGGTTTAATTTTCTGAGCTGTTTTGCAAAGTGAAGCTTGAGCCAAGGGCAAAGAAATCTTTTTTCTCTTTTCAATGTTATGCCATCTCCTGTAGAGTTTACAGTTTCCAGTCTAGTAAACCTTTTCAGCTGAAAATCCTGATGTTTTCTTCAATCAATAATCTTAATTAGTGCTGATTAATGAAGGGACTCTGGTTGCGCATTGCTAATAGTTGTTTGAATTCCCAAGGACGAAGCACTTCAACTTTCTGCTTTGCCTGGCATTTTAAGTTTTGAGTCAAATTTAATTTTATGACATGCTTTTACATTTCTGAAAGAGTTAGGCCTGAAGATTTTCAAATAACCGATGAGATTCGTTTTAATTGGTTAGATGTTGGAGATGGTGATTTGAGGCAGAGGAGTGGTTTTCAAATTAAGATTTCATTAGTATTCTGTGGCTATACACAGACTCGTATCAATGCAGAAAATGAGCTGCATCCTTTTGTTTTAGTATTCAGATTTAAAAAGATTATTTATTTTTATGTAGCCAGGTTAAATTTGATTGCAACAACATAAATGTAACATTAGTATCACAAACTGTTGGCTTATTTTCTTATTTTATGTCAGTTTAGGCCTTTGCATCGATCTTGTTAGAGGATTTAGATGTTAATATAAGCTAGGAAATTCATGGCAAAGCCATTTCGAGTGATGACGGATGTTTTACCAAAATTATTTGTGTGTGTGAAGGTAATCTTTAATGTTTAGCAAATTGCTATGGAAACTGCATAAAATGGCCTTGTTTTGTTGTGACCCTCATCTGAGTCTTTGCTTTGTCTCCATTAGTGTACGTTTGCTCATTTTCATGTCATTTTTGTATCTTAATCTTTATGACTGACAAACAGGGATATAGAGAATGGAAGCGATGATGAGAACTGTTGGATTATAATAGGTGTATTGTGTATGAAGTGGAATGCTATAGATTGTGGAAAAGTTCAGATTGATTCTTTAATGCCCTGTATTTTATTGTACATGACTTCATATAATAGGCTATATAAAATAGTTTTTAGTGTTTTGCTGCTCTTCAGATTTATCCCTTTCTGCCCTATCGTTGCCATGGGCTCACTTTACAAGAACGATTGACCTAGCTACAAAGGACTTTCCCCCAAGAAAATGTTTTACCTTTGCTAAAACAGCATTAACCACTGAAGTAACAAACTATGTATGCTATGCTATAGGCAGGGTTCTCAAACTGTGGGTTGCAGAGTGGAAAAAGTTGGGTCACTTTGCTGAAGCTAAATTTATGTTTCAGTGAATGACACGCACACACAGACAGTTTAGTCGAGGCTGCACTAGGGCTGCGCAATATATTGAAATTATCGAAATATCGCAAATGTATCGTGATATGCATAATGCAACGGCTTGCGATAACTGGGGTCATGAACAAAAGACTTCTCTGACTGAATAACTTTTGTAGCTTTAATAAGAATCAGTAAGCTATATATTTAATTCATACAGTGAAGACTGCAGTGTTTTTTTTTTTTTTTTACATTTGATTATTCAGATTCTGTTGTTAAATAAACCTGAAACCCTAAACCCCCGGTTTACACTGACGTCAAAATGACACCTACTTGTTGCTACAGTAAAACACTGCTGTTCACTTTCAGAAGTTGTAGGGATGTTTTCTTTTGACAAAAAGAATGTGAAACATGTATATAGGCTATAGAATTTTAGATATATTTTAAATATAATTATAGTTTATTTTACACACTTTAAGGATATATTGCATTTTTATTCAATATCATGCAGGGCTGCACGATATACCAAAATTTAATAGTGCGATATTGCTTAGTGTGATTTTTGAAGAAAAAAATGACAGTTTTACCATGAAAGTAAGATTTTGAAGCTCCATTTGTGCACAGTGTGCAACCATTAAAAATGAATTAAAATGTAAGAACATGCAAACCATAAATCTTTGTAAACCATAAAAAGATGGATGAAACAGCAGTCAATTAGAATGAGAATGGATAATTTTCTAAATTGGAATGGGCATATCAAATTTGACCCATCATTACTTCAATGGAGTTCGCCTAATTATGCATGTATTCTATATTTCATAATAAAATTTTGAATTGATGTAAACAACAATTTATAGGTCAAACCTTAGCCCACACTGTACACATTAACACTATAATGTCTTTTATAGTGCATAATATAGTAACACTGGATGCTGTGCAATGGCACTGAAGACAGTGCTCAGTAGAGGAAACCTTCAATAGCATAGTAAGGCCTGACCTTTATTCTGCAAATCAAGCTGTTTTCTTAATGAGCTGCCTGATAGATGTTATTTTAGCCAAAACGTATTGAACATTATACTTTGAACAAATACCCTGAGGTCAGAGTGGGAGCATTAAGAAATGTTAATGAAAAATATAAAGCCATTAGCTGAACCTTCTTGGGTCAGCTTCTGCTCTGTAATTGAAAATCTTGATGTATGTTTCTCGTTTCCTCTGATCGCATATACAGAGATCAAGGACAGCCACAGTTTTCTTGACAGTATGTATCGTCCCTCTCCTTTCCACGTCCTTGTCTCCTGTCTGTACTCAATCTGTATATATTTTCACTGTGGACTACAGTGTTGCATGTCATCGCCTGTCTCAGTATGGCAAATCATGTTCTTTCATTAAGATCTTTGTGTCAGTACTTGTTCTCAACCTCACAGATGTTTTTTCTGTCCGTTAAACCAGAGGTTACTGTTTACTTTTCCGCTGGAAGGAAAATTTGAAAGAGGCAAGCCAAACATGTATTTAATAACAGAAGAGGATAGGAATACAGTGCTTGGTTGGCTTTTATGAAATGCCATCTGAATGTACTGAAGAGTCCACACACACTCAACAGGTCAATTGTGCACAATAAGACCAACAAATCTACTTTATGAATGACCTGAACTGATTTTTTCAAAATGGTGTGAAATGATGCTGTAATCTTACCTTGTCATAATGTAAGGGCTTGCATGAAACATGGTGAATATGTCTCTAGGGAACAAAACAGCTCATAGTTGCTGTGTTTGGACCAACTACTCATTAATAATCAAACAATACTTTTGTGCTGCATTTGTCCAACAGAGCACATCAAAGAGGAAGATTGTTTAGACAGTTGTTCGAGCACTTGCAAAGACATTAGTGTCAAATTAAGAAAGACATTAAAGTCAGCCGTGTATGGAAGCTTGTTTCCGCCACTGAATAAAAATAAAAAAGGTAATTGCGACTTTTTATCTCACAATTAAGATTTTTTTCGCGCATTTCAGAATTTTTTTATCAGAATTGCATGATATAGGCCTAAACTTATAAAGTCAGAATTGCGAGAAATAAACTCACAATAGCGAGTTATAAAGTCTGAATTGTGTGATATAAAGTGACAATTGTGTGTCACAATTGCATATACTTATTACACTAATTACACTTAAGTATAGGCCTACTTGACTGAGAGAAAAGTCCAAGTATATTTGGCCTGCATTTGTACTCAATCTTTTGATCGAGAAATACTGTAATGTATAATTAAGTTTTCAAAGTATACTTGGCTTGTAGTTGTGTTAAGTCTTTTGATCGAGTAGCCTATGAAATATTTTTACAGAGTTTTTCATACAGTCTTATGAAACTTACATTGTTTGAAAATATTGATTAGAATAATATTGATATAAAACAGATATGTTTCTAATTCTGCGTATCTGAATTTTTGTGTAGGGTAGTCCACTGAAAGTGTACATAGGAATTTACTTTAATTCTACTTTACTCTTTCCCCACCATTGACTGAATTTTCCAGCTATCCATGTTTTCACTGTTATACGGTTGGGGGCGCTATGATGCATCTTCTAGTACAGAATCTCCGGATCAAAACACAGGAGAAGAAGAAGCTGAAACAAGCGATAGTATTTTGCTCATTTAAATGTAAAATAACGTGATCATCAAACATTAAACAGCGTGTAAATCAAAACTGCTTAATGTAACCAAATGAAATGAAGCGTAAGCCATGAAGAGAAAACGACTGTGAAGCTTTGGGGGTGTTGGACTCGAGTTTACTACTGTTACACTTATAGTAGGGGAGAGCGGGGCACAAAGTAACGCTTTTTGACTTTCTCAGTTTGTGTAAATCTACTTAAGGTTCAGAGTATTTATTTTTTCCCACATTAATTTCCCACATGTCTAGTACAATTATGTGTTTTTGTTTTATTAATACAGTATATACTTTTTTCTGGATATACCCCGAAAGAATGGAAGTGAAATGTGACAACATGCCCCATAGGTGGGGTACATTGTAACATGTGAGGGGCACATTGTAACATGACCATATGACAGATTAAAATGCTATCTGATCGAATAAAAAAATAAAATACAATTAAAAAACTTTTTCATATAAAATAATGGCAATTTTTAATAATTAAATATAAACTCATTTTTGAGTTTTGACTACGAACACAGGAAAACACAGCTATACAACATAGTTCAAAACAAATAAATAATTAGTAATTTCTGAACATTGACTCTCAGTCTTTATTCACCTTTTTCTCACGTTTTCTCAATAAAATTAATAAAAGTATAGAATATAATAGCATATTTCTAATAGGGGCACATTGTAACGCAGTGTTACAACATGCCCCCGCCTGCACAACTGGGATTTAAACCCTGCTAGTGTCTTCTGCTAGTTAGCGAAGCATTTACTAACTATCTCAACTGTTAAATAACATCTTAGAGATTAAAATAATATCAGATTTGTCTTATTTTAAATAAACACAAAAAATAGAGATTAAAAATTAACTTAAGTAAGAAATTTACTTTTGCTATGGTTTAATAAATGTCTATGGATATCTTCCACAAAAAAAAAAAATTTGGCGGAATTTTTTTTTTATATATAGTGTTGATATGGCAACTAGTAAATACACAAAGTTTCGTCATCCAAGCATGTGCGGAAGTATTTAAAACAAGCGTGTTACAACTAGCCCCGCGTTAGGTTGTGCCCCGCGCTCCCCTACACTCCCCTACACTTAAACGTATACTTTTATATACTAAAAGTGGGCCAATTTAGTCCCTAGCAGTATTGAAATAGTACACTTACAAGTTTACTACAAGTACACATTGATATTAGTATACTTACTACATAAAGTATACTTAAAAATATACTTGAACATTACTTAAGTATACTTCTTTTTCGTTAGGGGAGTTATAAAGTCAGAATTGTACGATATAAACTATTTTTTTCCTCAGAATTGTACTTACTGTATAAATCGCAAAATGTGAGTGTATATCTCACAATTCTAAGAAAAAAAGTCAGAATTGCGAGATACAAACTCGCAATTGTGAGAAAAAAAAGTCAGAATTGCGAGATATAAACTATTATATTCAGACTTTTATTCAAGCAATTGCGAGTTTATATGCCGCAATTATATCCTCTATTGTGTGAAAAAAGTTGCAATTATCTTTTAAATTGTTTTATTCCATGGCAGAAACAAGCTTCCATAGCCGTGATACTACTATATGTTAAATAGAATTGGGGGATAGAGTGGCAAAGTAGCTCCTAAATTAAATACTTTATGAAATAAATGTAACCAGGCAAGACATGGAAGAGATTAGAAAATAAGACAATAAGAAATGTTTCTTAAGCACCAAATCAGCATATTAGAATAATCTCTGAGGGATCATGCGAACTGACGACTGGAGTAATGATGCTGAAAATTCAGCTTTGCCATCACAGGAGTAGATCACATTTTAAATGATAATTCACAATATTACTTTTTTAATGTGTTTTTGATCATATAACTGCAGCCTTGGTGAGATTTAAAAAAATAATAATTTAAGTCTTATCAACCTCAATCTTTTGAACGGTAAGTTACATATTTGTTTTCAACAAGCAGCCTGAAGGGTCCAAGTACTTCCATGTTCAGCCAATTAGAAGAAATTATAATACTTAATTTGATGAACGTTTAAGGTTTTCAACTGCTAGTTTGTTCAGAGTGAAACAATCTTTCATATCTTACTGCAGTTTTTTTCTGTACAGATGATGAATGATAAGTCACACAATCGTGAGTTCAGAGGGAACAAGAATAGAATCAAATAAAGATCGGCTGTGAGCATCTTTAAGCAAAGCTAATTAACAAGCACTGATGTGAGCTTATAGTGAGGCTCAATAGAGCTCGTCTCTCTGATGCCAACTCCACACCTCTTAGCGGTTCTGCCGGGTCCTGAATAATGCACTCATCAGGTCTTTTCCCGGTGGTTGTAATGACAAGCAGCTCTCCCTCGAGAATCCACTGACTTTTTACAAATACTGCTGATGGTCCTGCTTACATCTGCCACTTATCTCAATCAGAGGCGTATTACCATAAAGACCTGCTCTCAGAGCCGCACAGCCTCCCTGACCTGCTCTCGGAAGACGTAAGATGTCGTCACACCCCAGGACGCTTCTTATGAGGGATCATTGCAAGCGGCTGGAAACTAAAGCGGCTCTGTTTTGTAATTGAAGTGGGTAAGGGTCATCGTTTTTAATGCAGCTTATAAATCCTTCCTTATATTGAAAGGTTACATTAATGCAAAATTGAGTAGCTCACAGAAACCAGGCCATCTGCTTGTTGGCTCCACTGGATCTTTGGAGTTATAGCATCATTTTGGATTTGGATTGAGTTGGTTATTCATTAACATTACAGGCTTTCAGTTACGGCACCCATTATGAGCACTATAGCCCAAGGACTTCATCCAGCCTTTACTGTAAACCAAGAGTGCCCCTGAATTGTATATTATGAGAGTCATAATTTACCATTGCAATCCCAGTGAGTGTGTCCCCCATTAACTTTATGCTTTTTTGCTTCAAGCTATTCCTGTCCCAGCACTCACAATGGAGAGCCCTAAACAAGCTCAGTGTAGCATGGATCCGTCTTGTATAGTGAGACATCTTAATGGATTTACCGAGGGTGATGCTAGGTCTGTTCCTCTCTGTACTTCGTGTTCTCTGTACTTCGTCTTCGTGTACGGTAGCTCTCAGTTACTTTTGAGAGGTTTGTGTACAGCCGTTCTTGAACCATACTAATGGGTAAGTAAGCCTTGTGAATATGTCTGAACTTATCATAAAAAAAAAAAAAAAAGAATTACCCAGCATGCTCTCTTCTCAAGTATGGACTGCGTGATTGGTAAATTACTATTCTCAGCACAGGCTCCGGGAGTCGTTAGAGTTGAACCTGCAGACGTCTCCATCTCTCAGGAGAGAGGACATTAGCCATTCTGCGTGAGCTGCTTCACTCCACACCCTGCAGGAAACCTCTTTCTTTATTCTGTTAATATTTTCTCTGTGAAGTGGTAAAATGCTGCACATTGGCTGTTCATTTGACTGGAGTTCTCAAGCAGCGAGAGTTGCGTTGAGTTTAATTTCCTCGTCTAAACCCCGCTGGGGCCCTGGGGCGGGATCACCTGGGTGGAAATTGCTTTTGGTGTTTCCTTCTGTCCTGTCCTAGACCAGACAGCTGTGCTCAGGGACATCTCAATTGAACTTGTAACAGAGAACAGCACAGTGTGTTTGATGACATCCAAAGGTCTGAGCAAAAAGGAAAACAGTTCTCCATTATCTCCAGAACTGATGGTGCAACTCTCTTTTTTGAACTTTTAATGAAACAAGAGCTTGTTACAAAGAACTGGTACTAGCTTTTAATAATTCACATACATTATAATGAGTGCACAGTTCCATATACACAACTAATGTGCATGTGCAGCCAATTATATAATCTTTAATGAAAATCTAACCTCAGCCAAGAAAGCTCTTTTCATTCCTTTCACATGGAAAAAGTCTCAATGAAAAAAAAGCACGGGACATTTATGCCTTTATATTTTGATATGCTAGAGGCAGTTGATTCTGAGAAGTGACCTACTGTGACCTTTAATGGTATGTAGTGCCATGGGCATTTTCACAGCTTTGTTTTTCTTTTCTGAATTGCAATTTGTGTATGTATGTGCGTGTGTGGTTGACATATCAGTCCACCTACCAACATATGTCAGGGGCATACAAGACCACCTTAAGGCATAGTCCACCCAAAAATGAAAATTCTGTCATTATTTACTTACCTATAGGTCATTTCAAACCTGTATAACTTACATTTTCAAGAATATTTCATTTGCTTCTGTCAATAAATTTAAAGTTAATGGGGACCAAAACAATATTAAACCCCATTGTTTTTATGCTCTACAGAAGAAAGACAGTTATACAGGGTAGGAACAACATGAGAGTGAGTAAAAGATAAAATAATTGTATTTTTTGAGTGAAAACATCTGTTGAACCACAGAAACATTAATGGAATCAAGTTCTTTAAGTGTGAGCTTTAAGAAATGTCATTCTCTTGAAGTTTTGAGAAACATTTAGTTATTTAGTTCAGAGCCGCATTATTATGCATGACTCCACAGAGTCCAGATGCTTTTTTTATTGCAGTTTGTATTGTACTCAAATCCGTGTCTCCCGAGTCAGCGGTCATCAGAAGCGCGGTGGGATATTAGATTAGCTTCAATCATGCTGAACAGTCCTGTTTGAATGTCATTTATTCTTTGCTCTGTCTTTAACTCTAAACCCAGAAGTACTGTTGGATGCCTCTCCCTCCCCCCACACCAGTGGGTGTTATGGGCCGTGATGGATCTGTAGTGTTATTGGTGCGATGCACCATGTGCCACTATGTAAAGCTCCTTTGCTTATTCAGCAGCAGGGTCTTTAGCCTGCAATCAATGACAGCTATAGGCAGGGCCGAGAACATAGAGCTGTTAAAACCACACCTGGGACTTGAAAATGCAGAAGAGCTGCCCTATCAACAACACCTGCCAGTCATATGAATAATTCAGTGATCTCTGACCAGGCCACTTTTACTCCTATCAGTCTTGCTTATGTGAATGGAGGTGGCGATGAGAGCTTCTACTTCTGGTAACCGTGAATTGTCCCAAAACCTGTCTTTTTGGAGTTAACGAAGGAGAACAGATAGAGGGGTACAGTTACCGGTAAGATATCGAAAGAGAGACTGTGCATGAGAAACTTGTGTTAAAAACAATTTTGGGGCTCAGCTTTAAATGTACTGAGAGCAGCTGTGTTTTTAAGGGCCACTTCATGGGGTCCATGTTCACATTTAAGGTAGGATCTAATTATTTGCTATTGTAACTGCTATTTTGCTTCTACTGCAAATTACACCTAGACTAGACAAATTTACCTTTTTAGATTTAATAATTGCACTTTAAACATTCTTAGAGAGTTGTGGCGTTAAACCTTTAAAAAAATGTGATTTGATTCACATAAAGCTCAGAGTGGCTTACCTTGGGCAGGGTTCATTTAATCATTAATTTTGAACAATATTTGAAATTAATTTTAGAGAGGAATGTCAGAAAGTTCTATCACGTTCATGTAATTAGTGATGTTGGAATTCACACAGTTGGGCTTTAATTGGCAGTGATTGTGAGGAGCAGGGGCTGCATGGGTTGTTTAATTGGAGCCTGAGTGATGGCGGTAATGGCTCATTTGTTTGCCTGTGTGTGGTGAGGGACCCCTCGTAATGACCTGTGTGGAGGAAGCCGCGGCTTTGGAAGAGGTGCGAGATTAATTGCACTACCTCACTTCGCGCAAGATTGTTATAATGTTCCTCAGACGATTCTTCTAAGATGTTCTACTATTTTTTCCTAATGAATTCTCACATTTTACGTCACTCTCAGCCCAGTTCTAAAATGTTTGTGTAAATGCATACTGAATTTGTGTGTGTGTGTTTGTGTGTGTTTGTGTGTGTGTGTGTGTGTGTGTGTGTGTGTGTGTGTGTGTGTGTGTGTGTGTATCGTGCACTCTCCTCCATCTAGATGTTTTAATTGGACACTTTAATATTGGCAGAGGTGTCTTCATGTTTAGTGCAAAATGAAAAGTCTCTCATCTGAGAAAAATTAACTTTCCTGTCCTGTCAGATGTCAAGGGGGTGGTCAACTACACTTTTCATTCCAATGACTTGCATTCAAATTCATGCAAAAGCGGGAGACTAGAAATGCATGCTCATGTGAAAAAGTTTTGGATTTTGCTGCTTTCTTAAGGCTTTGTCCCAAATGGCACCCTAAACACCCGTGGTCTACCTACGAGTCTGCACTTTTGTGACGTAAGTTTCGAGCTTAGGGGCTCGGCAAAAGTGCACATCAAGGGCGCATATTGACCACATAGGGGGCACTCGCGAGCACACTTTTGAAACATAAAATGACAAATGGGACACCATACAGCCTCGTGGATGTAAAGCAGACATGAGGAAAAATGAAGCGAGCGTGCCAGAGTTATTTTTGGGACCATTTTACTTTAAAAGTGTGCTTGTGCATTTGCAGCCTTGTTGTTTTGTGCACATGTAAGTTGTAATATGGTGTTTATTTTGTGTAAGCCTATCCGATTTATCTCATATAGGATGCATTTGGTTAAGCTTTAACACTATAAACCTCACTAAGCTTTATATAGGTGGTCAGCTTCAGTACGTGCAGCTCAAACAGCAATGCACGACTAATAAAATAGAGACTGTAAGTAATATTACATAACATTATTAAGAGAACAATATTGTAATAAAATATTGTGAATTATTTGAGTTTAGTTGCCTTGTTTCTGCGCGTTGCTCCAGGAAAAGCACGTCCGCAACATGAGTCACATTCTGACTAGCACATAACTTCAAGTTCACTTGTACATTCTTTTTTTGCAGATATTGTTTGTAATATTATGTTTATTTTGTATATATACAGTATTAACCTAATTTAGGATGTGTTTCTGTTGAGTTAAATAACCCACTAGCAAAGGGCTTCAGTTTATCGGTGTTCATTCAGCACTTCAGCTTCAGCACGCTCACTGTGGACGGTGATCAACTATGATCGTCATATTACATAACATTATAATGAGAACACTATTGTAAAAAATTGTTCTGAATTCATTGAGTTTATTTTCCGTGTAGTGCTTCCACAACAGGAGTTAAACATTATGACTAGCAGGCATCTGAGGCAGCGTTGGTGACAGTTGCATTAGTCGTTATATTTGATCAATCAATGATCAATCACATTGACTCATTTGACAACTTTACTAGCCCTTTATTTAGACTAAAAACCCTTCTCATTCATTTGGTGAGGAACAGCGTTTTGAGCAGCATTTGCAGACCCTGTCATGCGACGCATATATTGCAGTATTAAGGCTACAACTAACGATTAATCAATCAATTGATCATTAATTTTAAAGGGCGATTGATACTGGGAATTTGTGTAAATTGACATCCCTGGTATCCATCATGGATTTCTAAATGCCTGTTACTTGTAACATGTTAACTTCCAACACTGCTGAAGGACATTGAGTAGGACATTGCAATGAATTAAGCATGTATATTTAATAGTGTGGGTACAGTAGATAGAGAGGATATGTCACCTCTTTGAAGCCAGGGGCACATCAACCTTATTCTTAGTCTTTTAAGTACCCCAATCATACTGCCGTATTTCAAACACTTATGTCACAATCAGGTTTTTACTTCCCTGTCGATGGTGCAGCGGCAACAGTGCCGGTTAATAAACCATTAGATCACAGCTTTGACCTTGAAAAAGTCAAAGTTTAGGGGGGAAGCAATGTAGCAAGCTATTTTTGCACAGTGGATTGTTTTGTAGAATTCACAATGTGTCCAGGAATCATAGCACTTAAGTCAAATTTTAAAGATCGGCCTCCACGCTGAGGGACACCATAGATCAGTGCCCTCGTTTGTTATTTCTGCTGGATGTTTAAATTTAGACTGAATGCATTTATCTGTCTTGCAAGGACTAAGCGAAGATGGACAGCTTTACTTAAATCAAGTTTGAAGCAAATGTGCCGAGGCTGATCTGGGTGTGTATTTTGTGTTCAGAGCTCATTAATAATGATTTGCTGAATGTAGGATAGAGTCACCCGTAGCTTGGTTTTGGATAGCTGTATAATGCCTTTTCCCTCTCTTGTCGGCTTCACACACCACTTATCAGAAGACATTTGGGACAGGCTTCCGATTCCATGCCGAGCCTTGCGCGTCCTCGGACGCTGACACCAAATAAATGAAGACGCAGAATGGACTTGGATGTTCAGTGTTGGAAGGGCGACGGCTGAGGTGTGAAACCACTGAGCTGTAAAATTGCCCTGGCAGACATGCTGTTGTTTCAGCATTTCATGGCGAGCCGCTCAGCCTGCTTCCCTTCCTCTCTGTATCTTTCCTTTTCACCTTTTTTCTCTACACCCATCTCTATACCTTGCCCTACATACGCTTGTGCTGACTTAAGCCCTGGCCCGAGAGTCCGCTGGAACTATAAAGCAATAACCGATCACCTTGTTTTGGATGCATGCTGCAAGGCTCTTCAACCAGACCCTAAGAGCTTTAATATTCCACTTTCATTTCTGTCTCAAGGCTGAACCTGTAAGCGCAAAGATGTTTCCTATACAAACATAGTGCTGCCTCCTTCGCCGAAACAACGTTGATTTATTCTAATTTGCCTGATGACATGCACCAGATGCATATGATCCTATTATTATGTAAGAAGTCACAGGGAAAGTAATTGACCGGGTTGTGGCGAGCTTGTTTGTCACTTGCTGGGGGTTTGTGGGGAGACAAGAGGCCCCTGCTGTTGCCCTTTGACTGGGGCAGCGGGATGTCGTGTCAAGGTTTAAGTGGGTGTGAAGCTTATTATAATATGATGACTGGTCAATTACCTGTTTTATTCATTTTCATAGAATTACCAAAAAGGAAACACAAACAAATTTGTTTGATTGCAGAGAGACTGTAATACGACCTTATCGACTTCTTGCTGATTGTATTGTGTTTGTTTTAAGGTTTTTTTCCTCTTCATATTTCTTTCAGACTTATATAGACATTTTGAATCAGTGGAGCAGCATTGAGTTCAGGAAGAAGGGCCTCAGTCACTTGCTCAAAATAAGTCCAATTAAGACTGTAACACTTGGTGTGTTTGACCCAAGAAAGGGCGTGCCATACAGAAATAGCAAATGAACACAAGGTACATTAACTGGCAGAGAGAGCTGTTAAAAATAAATCCCTCATTAGTGTTGATCTTGTCTGCTATTTATTTTATTTATTTTTTTGCTTTCAACTTCAGGCTATCTTGTTTTCAACTTCAATGATAATTGTAATCATTGCTTTCTTTGTATTTATGCTTAAGTAAAGTTGTTACTGTATATACTTTGTAGCCTTTCATTATAATGCTGTCCAATTATAATGAGGACATAAACAAATAAAAAATGCTATAGTTATGTTTTGCACAGAACATTTAAGGCACTGCTTACGACTGGTATAAATGATACATAAGCGATGCACCATTATTCTGTTCGATACTGGTAAGCCGTTAATTATAAAGGCGAACGTTATCAGCGATATTACAATTTTTTTTAATTGTTTCTGCCAAAAAGAAATGAAAAGTAAAAAGCTAAAAAGCAAATTTACTACCTATTTAAAACCTATTTTTTACATGCTACTAGTGAATTTAAGAATTATAAAGTTATAATGTACTTATAATGTACATAAAAAAATCATATCAATTTTGAGATCTTCTAAAGATTACATTTAACATAATTATTAATGGGTTAGTTAACCCCAAAATTAAAACTCAGTTTCATCATTCATACATTATCGTTCCAAACCTTTGTGGCTTTCTTTTTTTCTTTTGTGGAACATAAAAGAACATATTTTTAGGAATGTCTCAGTATGTTTGCCTCCAAGCCACACCTGGCTCTTTGACAAAAATCATGTGACTCGCCAGGTCTCTCACCCTTTACAACATATGATCGATGAAAAATTAGACACATTACTAGAGATCAGTTTTCTGCAGAAAAATCAGGCAATTATAAATACTTTGTTCTACAGCCTACTGAAGTTAATGAAATGTTTATAATAATAATATATATTAAGTTGTACCGTCCAAAGTGCGTTTTCAGTGCTGTTCGCGAGTGTCACGACAGCAATCATCTACGAACCACTTGCGTTTCTATGGTAACCGAAAGCTCCTGCACTCAGATTCAAGCAGCTATGTACCTTGTTTGTGGTAATGGCGAAAGAAAGATTTTTAGAACAGCAGCGAAAATTTGAGTATAAAAAAGTGACTAGACTGAAACATATCCTTTCAGTGGGTGGGACTGTTATTAATAAAGAAAATAAAGTAAAGTATTAATCAAGTTATTAATAAAAGAAACATGGATTAATGAGAAAGTAAGGAGCAGGATGTGCTTGATATAAAGCGCAATGAGCCACAAAAGAGAACTGAATCCGCTACTGACAGCATGCTTTCTGTGCGGACACGGACAGCCTAAACAGTCAAATGCACACAGAAATATGTCAAAATATCCGCCTTGGGAGTATTCACGTAAACACAGTCGACGTAAGCACTGTGTAGTGTGTAGCACTGTATTTTAGATCATAGCAATGCACAATTAAACATCCAATATCGGCTTACACAACGTAAATGGGGTCCAAAATGTTTTTTGAAGTTTACTTCTTTCTACTTCATCAACATGCACTAAAATGCTGACATAATTTATGTTTAAGAAATCAGAAACCCTCCAATAACAATTGGTCACCAATGATGCTGTTTAGAGTCACAATAGTCTCGGCTGACTGCTTGTGATTGGATAACCCAATATTTTAAAATGAGAGAAAAACATGGCCTAAATTATATTTAGCGTCTCCTTAAAGCAGCATCCACTGTGCTGAAACCTTGTGTCCTGAGTTAAATGGCTGGAGGCCTTTGATAGCCTATGTAGGAGTAGAGCACACAGCATGACAGGAGAGATAAAGTTTGCATTGTTTTCTGCATAAACAGGTAAAATAAGAGCAGCATGAAAGACCTGTTCCCTCAAACTCGGTTCTGTCTTGGGGTGCAGACTGCGGATAGGGAAAGGTTATAGTGATGAAAGATGGCGTTGAGATTAGCAGGCTGAAATTGGGCTCAGTGGTGGTGCGAGAAACCACATTGTTTGATTTATGAGGGTCATGATGATCAGTGGTTGCCACATGAATAATCCATGTGCCCAGAATTAAGTGACCTAGAGCATTTGCTAAGCTTCCCCACTGTGTTTTTCCAGTTCCACGCTCTCTTATCCACACTTACTACATTCAGGATGGAGTGCTGCTGATCAAAAGATTGGCTTATCTGTTGACTTGGGGTTTTTTTGCCCTTTGCAAAATATGGTTTGGGTTTTTTGCTTAAAAGCCATTTGGCAGCCTTTGTAACAAGCATTTCTCAAGATTGATAGTGATTGAAAATTTTAGGACAAAAAATCAGGACAGATTAGTACCTGATTAGAACTGATGTGTGTAGAAAGTCATTGCTTAGAGGTAAGGGACGCTTGAGCACTCATGTTCAAACACACAAACCATACATGATTCAGATAGAGAAAGAAAACACTTAGCCACTGCAATTTAACAGATCATGGCTCTCTTAATGGTGCATGCTTCTAAAAGAGACAAGACAAGGATATCTTCAACAGTTAGATACTTCAGGGTCAATCACGTTGTTTATGTAAGAAAGTCTGTGACCTTTTGGTTGAGAACATCTTAAGTGATAATCAAAGTACCTTATTAAGTGTGCTTGAGTTAACATAGGTTTCAACCATCTGCCCATCTTATTGTTCTTCAGTTAACAACCATGCAGGGCTTAGTCAGAATACACTGATATAACCACAGAATAACCACATGATATTTGATATAAAAAAGCAGATTTTTTTTTTCAAGTTTGAATTTGATCTGAATTATATTTTCCAATTGCTAATCCTGTAAATAAATTATGACTACTTTCACAACCGGATTAAAAAGGTAACTTCTCAAATAGTAATGATTTAGTTTAAGCAAAGTAGAATTTCAGAAAGCTGCTTCAGAATCCCAAATTTTGTTAAGTAAAGTAAGAAAATGAGGAGAAAGCTTTCTTGGCATAATTTAAGGCAAATCAACCAATTATGCACTGTGGTGCCATGCTGAGTTGCCAAAATTATTTAATCATCTGATGCTGTTGCTTTCTCTTGACAGGAACACTGACAGGTCTCACAAGCATAATGTTGACACAAAATGCCACTCTTCACATGCACAGAAAATTTGTGCAGAATATGTATGACGCAAATGTATGTAAACAGATATTTTTAATGGGTCACAAGTAGAACAGTACATTCAGGATCTGCAATCAAATTGACTCTAATTGGGGTTTGCAAAATGTAAACATAGGCAGTGATATGAAAACAAAATATAGGTCATTATTATTTTACTACAGTTTCTCTAAAGCCAGAACTGAACCAGAGATATAAATGGGAAGAGATGAACCACAGGTAAACAAGTTTTGTTTCTTTAATTTGAGCTAAAGAAGCAAAATATATTAAATCATTGAAATAAAAAAAAAATGCAATCTTGACTAACAGTTTTGAAGATTCTGGTCTTTCTCCTTTTAAAACTGTAGCCACATATTTGGTGTTCAGTAGTATGCTTTATATTTTGAAAGAAATTAATACTTTTATTCTTTAAGAATACAAAAATCACAGTAAAGACATGTATAATGTTGCAAAAAATTTCTATTTCAAAAAAGTGCTGTGACTTGGCTTAAAAAGATTTTGTCCATTTTTTTCAGTTTGAACTGAAGTTTAGCCTAGTTTTAACAAAACTAATATAGTTCTGTATATAAAGACAGAAATCATGTGACAATGGAAACATTGTACAGTAGAACATTGTGCTGTATATAAAATCACTACTGAAATTCTCATGGCAAGTATCACATCTGAGTCTTCACTCCAACGTCAACAAGCACTTCTGTTTCTAGATGATTATATGTAAATGGTCACTAGTTTCTCCTAAATTAAGACCGAAATAAATAACCATAGCATGGTGACATGCTGACATAAACTTAAGATGCGGTCATGACTCCTGTCTTGAGTGGATGGGTTGATTTTACTTTATCGTTGTGAGAGCTGCCAGCAGACCCATAACATCACTCACAGAGGGGCTCAGATGCAGGGGGATCAGGGAATTGACCGGTTAATTGCATTGAGCTCTGATACGTGCATGTCCTGAATCATGTCAATGTCTCCTTTGGTTGACAAGGTGGGAATACAGAGTTGGTTTGAGTATTTTAAAGTACCCTTTTACTTAAGTGTCTGGACACAGAGAAGTATAACCTTCTCGTTACTTACAAATCTATGAAGACCATTGCATTGTTGTATCCCAAATCCCAAAATAAGTGCAGCAGGATAAAATAAGCCATAAGGGAGTTTGAGTTTTATGAACAGGATCTCTAGTGTGTGAATTGGAGACAATGAAACATGTTGCTCCTATTGTGAATGTCAGGCAGGCAGGTGAGACAACAAATACACACTCTGCCCCACCATATTGTTCTGAGTTTTAGGTTATTGTTCTATGTGCACAGACTCATTAATGAGAAGTAAAATGGCCTTCATATTTCAGAGTCACAGTCTCGGGTGAAATACTGTTAGTTACCCATTTGTCTCATGGTTGTCATGTAATACTACAACTGTGGAAATACATGGCAGCAGAACAGAGCTTAATGCATTTTGTCATTTCAATAACACTTGGTGTTTGTCTGAGAGGTTTTATTCAAACATTATTTCTGAAGTGTGATGGAGGTGTAATGGTTTAAAAGAATACTACCTCGCTAATATTAGATAGGCATGATATTAAAATACCGATACGATAAGCCAATTAATTATTGTGATGTATTATCGAAAAATGGTTGATATTAAAATTATATACTATTTTATCTAAATAAAAATAAAATGGTAAAAACTAGTCATTTTAGATGCCTAATAAAGTGAATTTAGACAGTATACATCAAAATGTGTAGTAGGTACATTATGAATGAAAATACGACAAATGACCGATAGTGATCAATTAAAATCAATATCAATTGTTGGCTTATAACCTATACTGTTTCAAAGTTTGGGGTCAGTAGCCTACGATTTTTTAAGAGGAATTAATACTTTTCCTCAGCAAGGGTGCGTTAAATTTATCAAAAAGCCAGTAAAGAATTTTACATTGTTACATAAAAAATCTATTTCAAATAAATGTTCTTTTGAACTGTCTATTCATCTAAATATCCTGGGGAAAATGTATCAGTTTCCACAAAAACATTAAACAGCACAACTGTTTTTGTTTTTTAAGAAGAAATGTTTCTTGAGCATCACATCAAAATGATTTCTGAAGGATTATATTACACTGAAGTCTGAAGTAATAGCTGCTGAAAATTCAGTTTTGTATCACAGAAATAAATGTAATTTTGTTAGTTGTTTTAAAATGTAATACATTTTCACAATATCACTATTTTACTGTATTTTTGATTAAATAGATACAGCCTTGGTGAGCATAAAAAAAATAACAAAAAGAATCATGCTGATCTCAAACTACTTTGAACGGAAGTAAATGTAAAACCAATATATGTTGTGTATCCCTAATTAATTTTGATCAAATTAACCTCCGGTCATCATCCTCTTTCAACACTGTGATGACGAAAATGTAAATCTGTTGGTGAGATAGCAAGTTGATACCTCTGATAGCTGTTGCTATAGTATTCATTTGTATTATTTACAGAGTTAGCTTCTTTCAATTGGAAATTAAACTTTCAGTTCAATCTAACTCACCTTTCATTCAGTTAGCTTTCAATTACACACTTCATTATGTTCTGTAATGAGTCCAGTGATGTGCCTATACATTCCACCCTGAGGGCCTCATTGGGATAAATTATGCAATGCCATTTTGCACCCTTAGGCCTGTTGTCACTAATAAACAGAAGAATTCAGAGCACCATTTGTTCGTAGAATTTCCCCTCGGGATCCTAAGGAATACATCATATGTAAATCCAACAGAACATGAGCAGGCTAGGAATCGTGGATTATTGCTCCTCCGTTATATCTTAGTATCTTCAAACTGCTGGTGTCTCAGTGGTTCTACACCAAGTACTTAGACTGACAAACAAGACCCAGTAGCTTTAGAGTCTGATTGCTGAACTTTTCAGCATGTAGACAGAAAAGCATTGGAAGAGGTCACTTCCAGACAGCCTGTCCCCTCCAGTGTGCTTCGAGCTCATCTTCCTGCTCTTGTTCCACTCTGTGTCCTCGCCTGCGGCTTTCTGCCCGGCCTCTTCTGCATCCGAAGGAGAAGGAGAATAAATAATGAATCAGGATGACAGCAAAGAAACTACATCTTTTGTTTGCACCCGTCGTGTTATTTTTCTCATCTTGTCTTGAACCCCACGTAGATGACCCACGGCCCGACGCAGGCATAATGAAGATCCGTGTAATGAGGCTGAGGAATACGAGGCCCCTAGTTAGATCCGAGCTGTCGGCACGGCGGTACTTGTCATTGTGTCGTTAATGACCATGAACAGCTTGTTCTCCTTTGCTATTGTTGAGACTGCTCTCGTGACGCTTGCGTAGCGATGAGAGGCTTTGACACTCCATGCTCCTTAAGGTAATGTAAGCTCTCACCCTTGTGTGTTAGCAGGAAGCAAATGAGCCTGATGTTTCATCCCCTCCAAACAGGAGGTGTGGTTTAGATTTAATATCTGGGATTTAGCAGTTTTTGCACTGGGGAGCTCCTAATGCTTAAGTCCCTTTTCCTGCGTGTCCCTTTTTCTCAATCTTTATTCTCTTTTGCGGTTTAAACCTTTTCTCTGCTCTCTTGTGCTCTCTTGTTCTGAAGTTGAACACTAACTGTTTCTTCTTCTCTCTTTCTCAATACCCAGGTGCCCTCTCTTTGCTTTGAGTCTGATTATTGGTCTGTCTGGTGTCCAGCTCTTTGGTTGTCTAGTTCAGGCGAGCAGTGATCTTCCAGACATCTCCAGGGACTGCAGCCCGTGGTCTGAGGTGAGTCCGACCGGGATCCATTGCCTTTGCTCCTGTCTCTCCTCGTTTGCAATAACCATTATGCCAGTCGGATCCACACAGCTTTAATTCTTAGAAATCAGTGTTCATTAGAGTCACCTACACTTCAAGAGGAAGCACAGAATAATTTGATGTCAGATGCCTCATTATGGTACCCCTACTTAAAGTCATGACAAAAGTACAATCTTTTTCATGCTCGAGAACCACCGCAAGTCTATGGGGATAACAGAGAGCCGCAGATGCATTTTGATTAAAGGCTAAGTGATCTTACGGTGCAAATCAGTGATTCATAATGCATGGAATTTATTTCAGAAGAAATGGCCTGATCATCCCTTAAAACTTATTGCTTTTGCCATCTCTATACCAGACATTTTACATTAAGTACTATACTCCAAACTCCAGTGTCACATGATCCTTCAGAAATCATTGTAATATGCTGATTTGTTGCTCATATTTCTTTTTATCATCAATGTTAACTCTTTCCACGCCAGCGTTAATTTTCTCAAAATTTTCATGGCCCCCAGAATATTTTGTTTTATCAATATTGAACATTCAATATATCAAAAGAAAGAACAGAAAACTAAAAAAATTAAACGTTTTATTCTAGCTTAATGCATTATTTTTTATCAACACTTAAATGTGGGTAAGTTTCATAAAAAAAGCAACATTTTGTGCAATCTGAAAAAAATATGTTTGTCAAAGACTACATCCAGACTGATTCGCAGTTTTGATTTATATGCTGTTTAATGTTGATGATCCTGTTATTTTACGTATGCATCTGCTTACATATTCTAACGCTTGTTTCTGCTTTTTCACCTGTGTTTTGATCAGGAGATTCTTTACTCTTTCAGAAGATGTCATAGCGCCCCCTGTCTTATAACAGTGAAAACACAAAGCTCGAAATTTCCGTCAATGTCGGGGAGTGTTGTCTCATAAATGACGGAAATTTCCGTCAATGTCAGGGAAAGTGTTAAGAACAGAGGAAGAGAAACACAACTTTACAATGGTGTGGTAAAGACCACGACCAACCAAAATCTTACCCAACAAACAATTTGTTTTAAATGGTAGTGTACATTCACTGATCAGTTGGCGTAATCACTTTAGTATTCATACATAAGGTGTTGATTCTGAAGACATTGAAATGCACAATAACCAGCTGAATTATGATCAAAACACTGACAGCCAATCAGAATCCATCCTGCTGTAAAGAGCTTTAAAAGCAGGAGATGATATAACTGCAGCAAGCGCTTAGAAACAGAACGATATCGTCCACTGGTGTAGATGCTTATGTAACATTATGACCCACAAGAGGTAAATAATCAGGCGCAAGGTGGTAGTGCAGCTTCAAATAAACAGGCACATTTTTTTATTCAAATAACTCAACATATTAAAAAGGTGTAACAGACCTTCAATGCAAATACTCACCAAGAAAAAATAATAAATGAAAAGAAACAAAAACAAATTATATAAAAAAAAAAACGAAAACAACCCACAGATATCCATGGGTTACCTATATTGTGAAGACAGAGTGGCATTCAAAATGCTCTCACCACAACAAAGCTCACAGCAATCACACTGCAAACCTACAGAGAAAAAGAAAGAAACACAAATAAAATGACCAAACCACTACACGATCCCGGCCACCTCACCTCTGCCATCCACACTGTGAGGGTAACCCAGCAGCCATTGTTGGTTTAAAAATAAATCTACAAAAAGAAAGAAAAACAAATTAATTAACAGTGGGTAATGCAAGTAGAACAAACCAGTCAGCACCATGAAACCATTACTATCATTTTGTGGCCTAGGTTTTCCCTATGCAATTATGGTCCAACATCCAACCAAAAAAATAAATAAACCAAAGAAAATTAAATCTGAAGTAAACGGTAACCGTGCATCCCTCTAGCATCCGTTATTTTGACTGACTCTCAGTCAGGCAATAATCAGGCCAAAACACTCCTTAACGGTGTGTATCATATGTTCAGCTCTCAATGACGCTCCGCCAGCATTTAACATAACTGCTTGTCCACTGCTATTCTTCTGAAGTGCTCAATCATCAGTTGAAGTTCTAGATGTGCCACGACATCCATTCATCAACAAATCACGATCAAGGACAGGGAGCAAGAGAGCGAACAAACCTCACTACTTCCTTATATAGCGCTAGGGCTGATGGGACTTGTAGTGCCCTAACCATGTCCCATTACACTTAAACCCCTTTCACACAGAGATTCCGGAAAATACACGGATAAAGTGACCCGGGATTTGACCCGGGTTCGTTTGATTTTGGTTCATTCACACCGCCAGTGATTTTCCAGAATCAGAGAGTGCGTTCACACACAACCCGTAAAAATCCCGTAAAGACACGTGACATCGATGTGACTTGTAATGTCTCAGCAGCGTCTTAAGTTTGCTTATAAGCTGCGATCACTACTAAACCTACCCTAAACCTATAACCATGCGTATCATATGCACGTAAAAACTCATTTTGGCATATAAATTGCACGATAAACACATAGAGACGCATTTAGTGTGACCGGGTTGATTTTTTTTTCTGATTCAATCATACACTTGCGCATTACGTACTGTTTCACAGCTGGCGAACGATCCCGGCTACAGCTTCATCACTACTACACAGTATTATTACGGCTTTTGTTCACACCGCGCGCGTTCCGGGACTGAACACGGTAATGTTACTAGTTCCCCAACCCGGCATCGATGCCGGCATCAATCCCGGGTCGTGTTTGCGTTCACACAGAAGGCGTTCTGGCAATTTCTCTGCAATTTGCCGGGATCATCGCGCTGTGTGAAAGGGGCTTTATAGTCGTTGTCGTTATAGTTATCTTTGTAGTTATTGTTCTTGGTGTGAATGGGCTTTTAGACAAAGTTTCTAAAGTTACCTGCTATAGGGTTGTGTCTGATTGTAAAGGTTCTTGCAATTCCCGTTCTGCTCTGTCATCTGTGGATTCATAAAGATTTTAATTTTCTTAAGTTGTACAAGCTAAAAATGCTGTCAGTACATTGATATTGTACATTTCACAGTCTATACAAACATATAAATATGTACATTGTCCACCTACCTAGGGATATGAATGAAACCAGTGTTCATAATTTTAACTTGCCATTATAGTGATTCACAAGGGAACAGCTGTTTGAACAGCTGAACAGAACATCATAACAGTGGTGTTACTGTCAAGGTCTTATAGCTGCAGTCCTAGTGTGGAAACCTTTAAAGCGTGACCATGTAAATTTATACCCTTTACAGGAATGAACATGACTTCAGTCTCTGCCTTTGAATGAACTGTTATGTAGTGGAAGTGTAATCGATATTGAGTTTTCTCTCACATGTGAATGACCTGTAAACACCTTTCAGTGTCTTCAAGCAAAGACATGTCATGCAAATCATTAAATGGCATTAACAGATCAGGTACTGTTATACAGGCCAAACAAAGTATGTATGTGTTTATTTACTTGCAAAGTAGAAACACACACACTTAAACCTCACCAGGACGTTAGTGTTGTAATTGTGTTTCTTTCCTGATCAGGTACATAATGGAGAGTTGCAGAGAATCAAGCAAACTGTTGTTCTTGTGTCCTTCTACAATTATTCCCTGCAGTTTAACATAATCAGTGCTTTCACGCTTCGCCAACCCATGCTTGTGCAGTGTGTCATTCACGTGCCCTTCTAAATCTGTCTCTGTCATGTCAATTCATCACACACATGCTCATCTCCCATCATGTGTCTAATGAAATATCTTGACAGTTTAAACAAACGGTTCAACCTGTGTGATCTTGAGTCCTTCGTCATTGTCACTGGACTAATCTCCTGAGCTAAGTGTTACAGAATATACACTCACTCAAGTATGCGTGATTGAATATAAGGTGCATAAAGACTGACATATCAACCAGAATAATGAAGATATTAACAATATTTAGACATTTTGAGATTATTAAGTAAATATTGTGTTGAAAATTTTCATTCAAGTATTCAAGTAAATTGTATTAGTCTCTATCACACACACATATCACACCATTATCTCAGCCATCTGCCACCACACTTTGTAGTTGTCATTGGCTATTGACCCATTTCGGTCAAGATACACGCATACCTTATTCCTGAATTCATTGATATTGTTCTTAAAAAGTCATCTCTTTTCACTCTACTTCCAAGTATGATCCAAGGGCTCCAATTTATAAGAATGATAAAGGACAAAAAGTGTCCTTGTCTCTCTCTCACTCTCTCTCTCTCTTTCTCACTCTCATTCTCTCAGGAGGAGTCATGGGGCTGGTACGGGCCTACCCATTAGCCCTGCCTGTGCTGGCTGTTCTGGGCCTCATTATCAGCGCATGGAGCCTCAACCCAGATGACCCCAATGTCTGCAGTCACTGGGAAAGGTGAGAGAGGGGCACTCTCTGTGTTAAACTCCGTTTTACCTTCCATTTCTCAATTGCAGGATTCACACCACGTAGTTATTCCTCTCCGACATGCCAGAATGATGTTTTGGTCAAAAGAGGATTGAAATTTCAGTGTAGTGATTTATTGTGTAATTGTTTGAGTTATAATGTGTTGTGGCGGTGTTCACAATTAATTATTTAATGTACATAAATTGTACATTGTGTGTATAGTTAATAATAATATGAATAATATTACCTAATTGTGGACCCTTTTCACAGACTGTGCTGACGCCTTTCCACAGTTATTAACATTGTAAATCTATTCATAAAAAATGTAATGTACATTTATAAAACTATACTTTTGTGTTATATTACCTTGGCATTAAATTCTATAAAATTAGTTAACGCTGCATTTTGGGTGTTTCTAACACAACGGCTAAAGGAAGGATGGCAGAAAAATCTTTCTCTCTTCGGACCACCATAATCAATCACTCAATGATTTTTTTCCTCCTTTGGAAAGTCAAAGAAACACTATTTTTCTTCTTCTTCTTCTTTATTCCTCCTTTTTTGCTATTGGAGCAAATGGGAACATTAAAATATATTTGTGGTAGTAAACATTCACCACTATAGCAGTTTACTCAACTATGAAGACTTCCACTTCTGAGAACCCTGGAAATGTGAAAATGTACTACTTCTAATAATAATTAATAGTAAGTATAATTATTATAAAAATTGTAACCATTTAAAAACAATGTTGCGATATTGCTCACAGGCTACCTACTATTTTTTTTAAAGTAGCTAGCCAAAGTATAAACTATGACCATCTCAGTTAGTACTTCATCCAACTTTAAATGATATATTTACAATAAATACAACTTCTAAAACTAGGGTACATCCTAATTTATGCAATAAGTTGAATACACAACAATGAGCATTTCATTTAATATTTGGTGGGGCTAGAATTGGTGAATTGTTTTGAATCAGTAAATTTTTTTGAACAGTCCAAACAAACTGATTCACTGTACTTGGACATTCCAATGCATTTGATTACTGACTCTGCCCAAATAACAGTGCCAAAAAAATGCTTATTACAAGAAGAAAAATTACACCATTTTGAAAACAGATGAGCTACAGAAAAATGTAGTCAAGATAGTTAGGTGATTCCCCATCAGTGTTTGTTGTCTGAGATAAAATGTTATTCAAAATGGATACTTGTCAGAATATTACATATTGAAGTATTATGGCCTTATTTGTTGTGTTGATGGTACATAACACTTGAATGGATACTTGATGAATATTTACAAACTGTGGATAAACTTTTGCCCCTTATGGGATGACAAAAAGGACATGTTTACAAGCTATATGGATCAATTGCAAAACACACACAATGTGTATTTCAGCTCTGTTCTGTTATCTCAGAGATTTAGAGGATCTAAATTTGTTTGTTCCTGTATTGACTGTATTCACTTTTAATGGCACAGTTGAAGGGATGTAAATGATTGTGTCTGGGAGTGTTGATCTGGTTACACTTGCCTACAGGTATTAGATTCAGTCACTAAACACACAGAACAATATTGATGTTCTTATTATCAACCTTGTAGTGTGTATGTTAGTTGGGAGATAAAGATATATTGCTAAAATAAAACAGGCAGAACAGCATTCGGTTGACCAGAACAATCTGTTTTGATTGAACCTATTGCTTGAAAAATGATTATTTGTAAAGGGTGTTATCAGTTATGACAAATAAGCAGGAGCGATTGCCTCTGCAGAGAGGAGGACAGAGGGCTACAGAGATGAATGAGTTTCAGCATTGGTTTCCTGAAAGAGAATATTTCGGAGCTTTAATGTCATTTTGTTGGCAATAAATTTGTAATGTTTTTTCATGGGTATTGTGATAAGACATCTTGTTTTTCCCAGAGTTACTGCAGCTTTGAAAGGGAAACATTATGTTCGTCTTCGTTATTTGAGATGACAAGTTGTTTTGAACTTCAAGCAAAATAGATAGATACTTAATATTCATGATCTGAATATTAAGTATTTAATGGTTTTGCTTGGATTACAGTATCTTCACAATATAAAAACTTGATACTACCAGCAAATTCTTTGTTTCTCTGCAACATAATCACGTTTGGGAAATGTTAAGTCCCCAGGGCAAGTTGTCATATTTTTCTCCAGTAAATATTCCTCGGGTCGGTTTATTACTGTATATGCAAATACGCAAAAGTCCTGATTACAAAAAAAGGTTCAAACTTTGCACTGCGAATGCCCAGGACTAAATTTACAGTTCCTTTACCACATTTTTACCATTAGCGGGGTATGTTGTCCAACTGTATGGGGTAATTTGTCACAGTAGATCCCTGCCATTAAACAGCCAATTACAGGATTTTTTGCAAAAGTGTATAAATTATGCAATTAATTGACTTACCACAAAAATTTGTACAAGGTATCAAGCCATATATTGGGTCTGTTGTTATATCTAAATTTTATGAAATAAAAAACTTCCCCAAATGCCACAATAAAATTGTGTTTTGGATGAAATCTACAATTATTAATTGACCCTGTAACTTAATATATTTTAACGTGATTTTAAAACTTCCAAGGAGGCAACAGGTTGACATAATTATAACATTTTATTTAAAAAATGTAATAAAACTTCATTAGAATGCAACAAACTATAATCAAGATGTTAACTGAAATGGAAGCTTTAGCTAAGTTCTGCCAGGAAGACTCAATCACTACGTCACTTATTACCTTCATCTCTATCCAATCACGTCTTTATACTTTCTGTATAAAAGATGGTACTTACTCATGTTTGAGTTCGCAGATGCCGACGCGACATCAACCTCCATCCTCCCCACCACCACCAGGATGGTTCTGTCCATACCTTCTAGGGGGTCGGCTGCGCCCCTGCCTTCGTCTTCAGGCAGGAGATGCAGATCCGCTACCCTCGGATTACGAGCTATGGACGGGGCCTACGCCAAAGAACTTTACAATGCTTGCCGGGCTGCCAATAAATATATGCTTTGTTACATCACTTTATCTTCCGAGTCTTTCTGGTAGAAATACATATTTCTTTTTCCCCCTCAATAACTATTATTTTTATTGAAAATCATACAAAATCTTGAATCTTATAGAATCACAAAATAAATAGTTTAATTAATTTAACATTTACACTCCCAATTACTGTTAATAAATAATTGTGAAAAAAATGTAATCACCTTTGAATATTGTATTGGACAATTTTCGTCATGTCAAAAAATAAATAAATACTGGCCTAAATGTTTTTTTTTGTTTGTTTTTTTTTAAGGAAAAAAAATTACATAAGTAATTGAAATTTCTTTTTGGTCTTTCCCTCTCTCAGCTACGCAGTGACTGTTCAAGAATCCTATGCTCATCCTTTTGACCAGATCTACTACACCAGATGCACCGACATCCTCAATTGGTTTAAATGCACCAGACACAGGTGAGCGTGACCCTGACCTTTGATCTGCAGTTGTCACAATTCAGCTCCATGGCAACAAGCAGCACTCTCCCACTAGACACATAAAAATTAAGATGCCGGTGTGCCAGTGTCTTTATCACCGAGAGTTAATGTTACCAGCCGTGATTGTAGTGGTCAGAGTCGGGATGGAAATGGCCATTTGACTGTCATCCGACATTACATTGGTTTTAATTGCTGCATTAAAGACTTTATCATCAGTGTCCCTGCTAAAAGCTGTGGGCCCAATGAGTCACTGTGCTGCAATGTAGCATTCAGAGGCGAGATGTCCTTCAACAAGCACAGAAACTTTTCCTTAACTCACTTTAATTATGTTTATTTCTCCTCTTTCCACCTTTAGGGCTTGGCTAGGATTATTAGACACAAATAGAAAAGCTAACGGTAGCCAACTGCATGTCTTAATGTCCTTGTATCTGTCCTTGTGGAGTTCACCAACTGGGTTATTGATGTTCATGCTTTCTCTTGTGTGTACGTGTATGTATTTCCATCTCAGAACCAGCTACAAGACAGCTTATCGGCGTGGGGTGAGGACCATGTACCGTCGCCGTTCACAGTGCTGTCCTGGCTACTTTGAGAGTGGAGACTTGTGTGTCCGTGAGTGTCTTTAATATTTTGCCCGCTTATTTCCTCTTAAATTAGCACAGTTCAATTTCTTTTTCTTGCAAGTGGTTATAAGCACAATAAAAGCATTCATCTGCTTGAGCAATGTCCTCTTAAGCCTTGAACCCCGCTTCTTTCTCCAGAGGCATTCATCAAAATCTCAGCCATCTTTGAGGCATTTTTGCAACTGCATATTTCAGGCATAATTTGTGCCTTTCATTACTGGTCCTACTCATATTGGGTTTGCTCATATATTCAGTTTTAACACTTCCAGTATGCCATTACAACGCCGTTAATAGCATTCGGTTATCACTCATTTTTTAGAAAAAAGAATCTTGAGTGATTCACTGCAAATACATTGTCCTAATTCCTCTCGTTCTGGAGATAACACGCTAATTAAGGAAATAACAACTTTCCCTTGCTGTGGCCTGAATGATAGATTTAGAGATTATTTTATGAGCAATGAATGTCAAAAATGTCAGCTTTTATATTAGTTTATTGTCTTTTCACACTGCCAAGACTGTAAATGTGTGTTTTGTTTCTCAAGATTGGTTATTGTGTAGGCCAGACTCTTTATTCTTTAATGTGTTTTAATAAGAAATGAACGAATCCTGTCAGTCAGCTCAGACCTTTGGCTCGCACGGTTCAGCAGTTGTTTGACAATATGCAAAAATCTCTGCGTGAAAGGACCTCACACAGGACCGTGTCAAGGTGATGAGGTAAATGACAGTCTTACCGAGGAATAAAAATCAAGGCACGTAGCTTAAGAGCAAATGGGATTTGATGTCCTCACAGCTACTCGGCATTATTAACAAGAGGGTGGGACAGGCTTTCTGATGGATGTCTGATCCTGGGTGGATGGCTTTTCTTCATCTTGTAGCACTGACTACTGCATGTTTGCTTAAAAGCTGATGAAACTTATACCTGTGTTCATGTATTTAGGTTCTGAATATGTAAGATTTTGATAAATGTATTCTGTGTCAACTCTATGTCCACTCTTAAAGCATCTTGACATTAATACGCATAATGTCATGTAATTCTTCAGACTGTGCGTTGTAAATGGACTCCAATGAGAATGAACATATTTAACAGTCTACATTAAGTCCTGATATGGGCCGCTGTGATACCCAGCTCTGCAGGAATCATAAAAATTATCTTCAGTTCAATAATATGAAGAAAAGAGGATAAGCCACAGACGGTGTGGTCGGTTTAAATGCTGATTACAAACCCGCAATGCTGTTTTATGAAGTCACACTAATTCATAATTAATTTTCATTTTAATTTCACCATATCAAAAAGAATTTTCCATTTTACTATGAAACAAGCCATGAGAAACAGCAGCTGTTTTGCTGTCATCATGTCACAGGGACCTAACCGGCATTGTCAGTCTTTGTAGTTTGATTTAAAAGCTTAGTCATTTACATATGCCACAGAAAACGCTTTTTATGATCCAAGGACATTTTTAATTTTATTGTTTCACACCTTGCTCTCTTGACAGCAGGCATTGAACAATTTGATATTTCAAGCAGTGATTTAATTGATATGTTTGCTCACACTGTTTCTCTTTTTAGCTTTGAAAGAATTCATTCATCTATAAACTAGAATTCTGTTATTTACTTACCATCGTACTTTTCGAGACCTGTTTCTTTCTTAGAACTAAGGAGTTACTGTATAGCAGTATGTCCAAACTGCTCCTCTCCATGCAGTGAAAGTACATTTTCTGTGCGTAATGATAAACCTTTTTTTTTCTACTTTTATGGTGATTTATATAATATAATGTAATTTATATATGATATAATTTTACAATGTGAGATCTCCTAATTGCCATCCACTTTCATTCTATGGAGAAGAGAAGCCTGAACATTTTTCACATTTTTTCAATTTGAATTGCACAGAAGAAAGGAAATAAGGAAAGGTTGAGAACAATAAGCGTGAGTAGTTGAAGATAAAAAAAACTATTTTGGTGTACTTTTCCTGTACTAATTATACTAATATTGTAAATTACCAAATCTTTTTGAATTTTCTTTGAATGAAAATTAGAATCTTGAACAATAAGAGCAAAAAAAAAAAAAAAAGACATGTAACCCTCATGTAAATCAACAGCTTGTTCACCAGATGTTGTTCTTTCGTTACTAAAGGTCAGTGTAGAAAGGAAGAGGTTTCAACAATGACCTTTAGTAACAAGAATTCTTTTATGGCTGATTGCTAGTGACCATGGTCTGTTGAAGATAAAGTTGATCTCATGTTTCTGTCCTTATTGAGTGGGATTGTGTCCAGCTCTGTCTGTAGCCTGAAGGCACTACTAACAACCATGGGATTAGGTGCAGCTGGGATAGGGATCAGTTTTGACATTGTCTGGTGGTTTGAGTGGAAGAAGGCAATGACAATAATCAATAATGTTCTCATTACCACACAATAGCTGCAACAATTTCATGTTAACATTTGCTGCTGTAATGGAACCACACCATCTGTGAAGAAGATGGAAGGCATCATTTTTTTTATCTCAGTGACCTCAAGCTACGATTATTGCCTCTGTGCTGTTTAAAACATGGCTGCACATGGAGTTTAACAAAACATTCTTTATAAAAGCAGATTTGATCGGACGAGCCATGTTTGAAACCAGTGTAAAATAGTCGGTATATGCACTTCAGTTGTATTCTCACTCTGTTCATGCAGCAAGATGCTACTGTGCCTTGCATGCAAACATGAACAGTCTACTTTTAGGCTAATGAACTGAATTACTTGACAGAAGAATTGTTTATTGTGATTGTTTAAAAAAAAGCTATTATTTATTGAACATTTTCTTTGATTATGTTGCTGTAATAGTTTTATAAAAGTAGTAAACCACTAGATGCTGCAGTGTTAGTTGTTTTACTTCCCTTTTGTCAACCTGTTTTTGGCATTGATTGTTAAATACTTCCTTTTTATTTCATTTGTGGACATATGCCTATTTGTTAGACATTTAGTAAATAGTTCAATAGTTCATATTTTTGTGCTGACTTTAGTTGATTTCTGTGTATAATTTGGCCATTGAATGTAAGCTGCCAGCAAAAAGTATAATTTGATGTATTTGCGCGATCGTGTGGACACCTTAGAGAGGTGTGAGGATTTTATGTGGAGGTAGGTTTTTTTTGTTGTTGTTGCTGTATCTGCTCTGTATATAATCCTTCTGCTCTCAGTGCCAGGATTAAGAGCTTTGTAGAACTAGCTATGTTCACTTTGCAGGGACAAGACAAGTTATTAAAGCCATTTTCATTACATATATGTGGATCTTTGCTTTTCTTCTCAATCTCAAACACCTCAGGGTTTATCCTCGCATATGTGCCTTTTATGAGCCACTTTCTTAGTAGAATCATTCCCTTGTGCATTAGCGGCATTTTAAAGACATCATTCATTAATGGCCTAAACCAAGACAGCCTAGTTGCTTTGAAGGTGACATGTTTGCAGGTTGTTTTGTGTGCCCATAGTGAGGTGCCCTTTACATTTGAGTCATTTAAAGGAATAGTTCACTTAAAAATTAAAATTCTGTCTTCATTTACTCACCCTCAAGTTGTTTCAAACCTGTATGAATGTATTTCTCCTGCTGAAAACATAGGATATTTTGAAGAATATGGGTAACCAGACAGTTGATGGACCCCTTTGACTATGGAAGCCAATGGGGTCCATCAAGTGTTTGGTTACCGACATTCTTCAAAATATCTTTGTTTGTGTTCAGCAGAAGAAAGAAATTCATACAGGTTTAAAACAACTTAAGGGTGAGTAAATGATGACAAAATTGTAATTTTTAAGTGAACTATTCCTTTTAACCCTCATGCACTGCACCTATCAATCCCAAACTGTCAGTGCGCTTAAAAGAGAATCTTCTGTAGTGACTGTGTGCTTTCTAACACAGCCTTTAGCCAATGAGTTAATTCCTGCCATACTGTAACACTAGCACTGTTTTGCATGTGTGAATTGTGCATTTAATGTTGAGGAAGAGACCTTGCTCATACTGAGCTGCAATGACTTTTCTTGGAGCCAAACTACATGGAGCCAAAACAGTTTACACCATCTGGTCAGAAGAGTCTCAAATAGTTAGTGATGCAGTATTAATGATGCTATGTGCATGCTGCAGCTTCTTGCTGGAGGATTAGTTGCTCTAATAAAGTCCCATGCACCATCCATCGCAAAGTAGATTTCTCATCTTAGTTTTAATGATGGATTAGATAAGATCATGCATTTGCCTGTGTTTGATTTTGAAATCTTTTTTAGTTTTATTATTAATAAGTTCATATTAGTAGTACATATATCAAATACATTATAGTAGATGCATACAGTTATAAACTTGGATTATTTAATGTGTTGATTGATTGACTGATTGTCAAACTGTATGTTTAATTCTTTGGCCAGATGAGTATTCAGTGTAATAATGCATGACAATTACAATTAGCTCTATTGTTACACAGTATGATAACGCCACTGTGTAATGAGATTAGCCCTTTATCAAAATGAAAAACATAATTTTTCACTAGAGCTTGCAGACATAGTCTTTTTCTTGTGTAGAAGGAAGAAGATTTCATTGAATTTTAATTAAAATGCAGGAGCTATTTTCTGAAGTATTATAGACACGAACATCAATTCAGCTCTTGGGAAGAGGCACTCTTTATCCTTTCACCTACATCACATAAATTAATTTTAATTTCCTGAAAAGATGTGACAAATTAGCATTTCTTCTCAGTTGTCTGATCAGAAATTGCTGATTGTAACAAAAATCAATCATTTCATCACCAGAGTTTTTTTTTAACCTCCCTTTTGAGCACGTTGCATAGCTCCATTGATTTCAAGAAGTCAAATTGATGTCTTTGTCAGCAGAAAATGCTACAGTTTTTTTTCTTCTTTTTCTTAGGCTGGAGGAGAACTGGCATGCTTGAATATCAAGTTCTCAGTGCTGTGTAAATCCATACTGCATTATTTGCCAGTGGCAGGTTTAGCATTTTCTGTGTGTGGAGCATTTCTGCTCTAAGCACCATCCTCTGGGTATTTGGGATTCTCCCTCTCCCCATCCCTTTCCTGTGCTTATGTCCAATATTGAGGGCCCAGTCAAAGACTGAAAGAGTGATAATCTATAGCCATGCTGGCCAGGAATGAGAGAAAGTCCTGCCTCATCCTTTACCTACTGCATCCAGCTTTAGTGTGTGCCAGCATCAAAACATGCACACATTAATTCACTCATATGAGCGTGGTTTATTTGCTTGAACAATGATGTTTATTTTCATTCTGAAACTATTTATATATATATATATATATATATATATATATATATATATATATTAGCGGTTAAAGTTTTTTTTTAGGATTGTTATTTACATTACGGAATTTGCAAGCGGAAAGACTGAACGCGTCTCCAGAGCGCAAACGGATCTGCTCGTGCACGAGGTAGATGCAAGCAAGCGGACCATACATGGGACAAGCTGGATTCCACCATATCTTTATGTACACAATATTAATCTTTTACATTGTAATCCTTTTATTTTTAATATTTGGCTAGTTTGTGTGCTGCGCGTGTCCCTTTGTGTGTAATAAGCAGAGTGTACGTGCACATTACTAACGCGCTCTTTAAATAAAATAATATAAATAATAACTAATAAATAAAAATATTGCGCCATTGACTTAAGACCAGGTTTTTGTGGTCAATGGCGCTGTCTATTTCAGCTGCCTCAAAATAGCAACGCGCCAACAATGCGCCTGAACACACCTCGTTTTCAGACCAGCACGCCCCTTAGCGCAAAAATAGACGCAAATGCATTTGCTATTTAAACAACGTGGCGCAGGACGTAAAATGATAACTGTGTCGGGCTGAAACTAGCAAAACACACTTGCATCGCGCTTGGTGCTATATTGCGCACAGTGTATGATAGGGCCCTTAATCTCATTAAGGCTGCATTTACTTCATCAAAAACACAGTAAAAAGAGTAATACTGTGAAATATTACTACAATTTAAATTAACAGGTTTAATTTTTTTTTTAATCATGATACTCTGCCAATCAAAGTTTGGAATAAGTAAGATAAATAAGAAGAAAAAAGAAATTATTACTTTTATTTAGCAAAGGCACATTAAATTGATCAAAAAAGACTGAAATTAATAAAATATTACAAAAAAATTATAGTAAATGCTGTTCTTTTGAACTTTCTATTCATCAAAGAATCCTGGGGAAAAAATAGTAAGCAGCACAACTGTGTTTAACATTAATTATAAGAAGAAATGTTTCTTTAGCACCAAATCAGCATATTAGAATGATTTCTGAATGATCATGTGACACTGAAGACTGGAGTAATGATGCTGAAAATTCAGCTTTGCCATCACAGGAATAAATTGCATTTTAAAATATATTACAACAGAAACCATAAAATTAAAAATTTTATGTTTTGACTGTATTTTTGACCAAATAAATGGAGCCTTAGTGAGATTAAGAGACTATTTCGAAAATATAAAAAAATCGTAATGTTTCCAAACTTTAACCGGTACTGTATGTATATATTTCCACCCATAATTTAGTTTATGGACCATTCATATACAGTGCATTCTAAATTCATAAAAACGTATTTTTTGTTACTTAAGAAGATTCCCTTGAATAAAAAAAATAAATCTGTCCCCTTCCCCTCAGTCTAAATATATATAGTAATATTTCAAAACAATTTACTGGAAAAAAGCAGATTATCATAAGCACCACAAAAAATGTGTGGGCACCGAAATAATTCACTGTTCCCGAGGTGTTGACATTTAAGATTTGTGTCATACTTCAGGGCTCCTGTGAACGTGACAGAACTTGAAATATTGCTCTTTACTGAGTGGTTCTTGTGCGGTTTAGAGGAACACATTGAAGTATGAAGGGGGGAGAAGTCCCAGTACCAATCCCTTGAATTGATTAATTCAGATTAGCACACACTCCACTATACTGCTACATAACACTTTATGAGAATCTGAATTCATTACATTTTCAGTTTGTGTTTCATTGAAATTGTGTTTCATTGTTTTATTGCGGTTAGGAAAGACTTCTCTCACTGTTACCCAAGAGAATCATAATAAGCATATTAACCGGACAAGATAAATGCCAGTCATCACATTGTGTTTATCAGGTTTATTTCAACAAAATGCATGACCGGCCACATTAACTTTATGTTGTTGATAGAGCCAACCTTCACATATTTCATGGTCAAAGATAAGGACACACCATAGCATCTCACACTTTTTTTTTTTTTTCCTTCTTCACGCGAAAATCTCTAGAAGTACATGCTCTCCTCCGTCCATACTTGTAGAGTCACTGCTGATTCCAATCAGAGTGGATTGTTCCAGAAGCTTTGGGGGTCGACTGTTTCCTGACTCCGATAAGAGCCTGTCGGTTTGAGTCCTGCTGGCCAGGTGACCTTCACTCCCTTAAAGCATTATTCATGCTTAACGCCTATATATTTTCCCTCTAATTCATCTTTTTCATCATCCCGAAAAGCATAAAAAAGTGGAAAATAAAAAAAATCCAAGTAGGTCATTTTATTACTTGTCCAAATCCAAATACCTGACCGAATGCGAGGTCCCGGGCAGGAATACTAATGCTATAGACAATCAATTCGATGCTGTGCTGTTCAATATGAATGATCAAGAAAACTGCACACTTTGTAAACAGCATGAAGGCTGGCTGGCGCTGTGTTAGAGCATTGTGGCAAAGTGCAGGCTGATCAAATTTGGAGGGATTTACAGCTTGTTTCTTTGTGGCTGTGGCTGCTTACGTCGGCTCATTTTGCATGGAACAACCGGGTTCATGAGATGTTGACCAAGGACTCAATCTCTTTGGAAATCGTTTAGCAAGTGGTCAGAGTTAGCGTTTTAAACGTGTGGCTAAGGGCTTTGCTCTGGCGAGGAGGCATCGGTGACAGCCATCTTTGGAAAATAGCCAGTGCAGTCATTATCCTCCATATCAGCACATCAGCAGACATTTGCGGCCGTCTAAATAATGTCTTACGGGAGGGCACAGACCTACAGTGTCTGTACCGCATCCTGTGCTTATTCACGTTTCTGTCTTACGCAAGATGCATACAATGCCTTATTTGTGTTTGGGAATGATCTCAAACCACATTCATTCTCTGCAAAGTGTTTTACTAGAATATTTGTATATTTCTGCTACGTATATTTAAAGCATTATTTTCTGTTTCTTTGTCTTTTTGTTCTTTTATCTCTGACAGCACGATGTAACGAAGAGTGTGCCCACGGTCGGTGTGTGTCTCCTGATACGTGTCAGTGTGAGCCAGGCTGGGGAGGACTGGACTGCTCTAGTGGTGAGTTCACTCTCTCATTAACTCTGAGAGCACAGTTCACTTCATTAAGACCCTCTCACTCTCACATAGTTAATGGCTGCACCAGTCCCCAGATGCCACTGCAAAGCTACCATGTTTCTCACTTACTCGCTCCTCTCTCTTCTTGTGCCAGCTGTATTAAAAAGTAAAGCTGGAAATCATGGAGGAAGAATGTGTAATTGAGCAGCTGCATTAAAAGGTTACTCTTTGCGCTAAAGCTCTGAGAGGAAAACGACAACTATGAACCAGTTTTTGTGGATTATTCTTTAGTTTCTCCAATTTTCTAGTTGTATGACATTAAAAGGTGAATAAATCACTTTGGTAGTTGCACATTAACACTGTCCAACTGCGACACCAGCAGTTAAAGTTACAGCTATAATTGGTGCACGCGATAATTTCCGCCTATGATCGTGTTTACTGTGATTGATGAACCGAAAATAAGTTGACTATTAGAAAGAGCAGCTAAACATCAGTTCACAAATAAAATGTATTGTTTAAATTGTTAGTGCCTTGAGTTATTAATTTGGAATAAATGTAAAAATGCTTAAAAACACCAACTTGTTGACATTTATACTTGGTCTTAATAAATAAAACATTAAAGGGGGGGTGAAATGCTCATTTTCACTCAATCTCCTGTTAATCTTGAGTACCTATAGAGTAGTATTGCATCCTTCATATCTCCAAAAAGTCTTTAGTTTTATTATATTTATAAAAGAAAGATAGGCTGTACCGAGTCTTTCCGGAAAAAAACGAGCGGCTGGAGGCGTGCTGTGTGGGCGGTGTGCTAAAGCAGTGCTAAGACGCCGAGCTAACAACACACAGAGACATTTGAAGCAGTTTCTTACTCACCGCCTGCGACCGCGAACCTTTATCATTGTGACTGCTCGATCCTTAAGCATTAGACGATCTGCAAATCCGTCGATCTGGGCTTTGTTTATAAAACAATCATCGTCGAAATGCAGGGAACAAACAGTCTTGCACAAAAACAAACAGTCTCTGAAAAAAAAAAAACTCCATCCACTGGTCCCTTAGCGCTGGGTTCTTTGGGAATCTGTGCAGGGTTGTCTTGCCCTGGCAACCAAAAACACACTTCTTTGGTGAGCCGAGCAGAGCGCTTTGATGAGGTACTGCTTTCGCTCTCTTCTCTCTCTGTCTGGTCTACGAGTGCGCGCGCGCCCGCGGAGAAGTGCCCTTAGAACCCATATAAGGAAATTCCACCCCAGCTGACGTCACGAAGACCCATACTCGAAAAAAACTTTCCGAAACTTGTGACAAACCGGAAGGACAATTTTTGGCACAGAAATACTCCTTCAAACGTACAATTTAATTTTTTAAACTTTGTCCATGTTTAGCATGGGAATCCAACTCTTTAACAGTGTAAAAAACTCAGTATGTATGAAATAGCATTTCACCCCCCCCCCTTTAATTACATTGTTAATGTAAAAATATAAAATAGAATTGTATTTGGTTTCTTTCTTCTTTTTTGATAGAAAAATAATGTTTATATACCAGACAAAATTAATTACATGTGTAACTCAGACATGCATTTACATTTGATTTATAAAAGAAACGGCCTCCTCATTTAGGCCGTGTGTCCACCAAAGCGTTTTTAGCCAGCTGAAAACGCTAGGCGCTCTGCTAAAAACGCTCAGCTGTGGGCGCTTGAGAGCGTTTTGGCAGCGCAGCGTTTTTTCAGTTGAGACGGTTGAGACCGAGACACTTTGCTTGTTATGATACGGAATATCCGCGAAAGTCTTACTAGTATCTCATTTCACTCATATTTTGTTTCTGTGTTGATTCTATATTAAAATGTCAATACAATGTAATGTATTTTATCTGGCTCTTGATTTTGTTCCGTTATTATGCTTGTTGTTGTCCTCTGTTGACGTTGTACAAGCAGAATCATGTGGCGGACGCGGTTGGTCGGTGTGGTATTAGTCCCGCCCCTCCTCCACTGTGATTGGACGGTTGGGTAAAAAGTGACAGTGATGAGCGCTGCGTTTTACCAAAAGTTGAACATTCTTCAACTCTCGGCGACCAGTAAAAAACGCCGAACGCTCAGCGCTTCAGCGTGAAAAAGACGCTCAGCGCCTCGTTACGCTCATGGCGTTTTAAAAACGCGGCGCTCCCATTGAAAACAATTGAAAAAACACGCCAGCCGCGAGTAAAAACGCTTTGGTGGACACACGGCCTTAAGAACACCTCTGCACGCCACTGATATATATACAAGCAATTGAATCGTAAGGTGTACTATAAATAATGACACGGTGTAATATGTCATGTGTTGTTGTTCATCTGGGGTTGTATTTACCTAATTTTAAGACCTGCCAAGGACCAGATGATTTTTTTTTATTATGTCCTGATATGTAAAACCATAGAATTCAATAGGGTGTCCTTTCTTTTTCACGTGTGTGTGTGTGTGTGTGTGTTACAAAAATATTTCTATTTCAAATATATGATTTTATTATTTAAAGGCTATTTAAACTAATTTTTAAAAAAAAAAATTCATACAGTATAGACCCTTTTACAGTTGGTAAACACGGTGACGTATTTGTGTGGGCGGAGCTTAGCTGGAGGCAGAAAGATCCCTCTGGCCGCTTCACTAACGTTAGTTTGCAAGTTTTGTTAGCTTGTTTTTTAACAATGACTGGAGAAAATCCGATTTTGTCTTAATGTGCAAGGTCACTCACTGTCCAGGACCGCGATTGTTATTTGCAAAAGTTAATTTTAACGGACGGAACCAGATGACCGTACACGCTCAGTCAATGGACGAACTGACAGGATTAACGTTAACGCTACCTCCGGTTGAGTGGCCTGACTTCTACACCTACCCGATAGAGAAACCGAGGGTGAAGAGAAACTGAGGACATATACATATATTTAGATGCCTATAATATAACTATGTGCTGAATGGTCATGTAAAGACTTGAGTGGTTCAATCCGCAGTTCTGCCTAGCCAGCGCCAAGACGACAATGTAAAGAGTGACACTACGGTGCAATTTTAATGATATGAATATTTTCTAGAAATAAAAATTCCAGATACAGCATACTCATTTTTCATCGATTCTTGCACCCAAGAACACAACAAGATGACTTTTAATAATAAAAATAATAATTTAAGCTCCTTATTATGTAGCCGAATCTGTGCTGGTTTGTATTGGCCGCCTCCAGTTTTCCGTTTGTTTTGCCTCCAGCTAGCGCCGTGACGTAACTGTGACGTCGGCGCAAAAGGGGTCTATACAGACTAAAATTATAAATAACATGTTTGCTTTGCATATAGGATTTAAATTCATTATGGTTCATTTAAAACAATGTTTTCATTGTGAAATCCAATGATGAATTGTTTTGTCCAAAATGATTGGATTGATAATTTTTTTCTCTGTTTGATTGACAAGCTTGTACACGATCCATGGTATCCGTGTCACGTTACGCTAAATAGAACCCAAGCGCAGACAGTTACTTTCACAAAACACGGTTTATTTACAACCGGAAACAAAGACCCACGATGGGGCAAACAAACAATAACTAGATTTGACAATTAGACGGCACTGGAACATTCACAGACAGACCACAATACTCACAGAACCGAATGTTAACAAGACGAACCAGCACTGAGGAACAAACACCGGGAGCTTATATAGAACACATAATTACAAAGGTACAGGTGACACTGATGAACATCAATACTAACGAGGGAACAAGGGACGTGGTAAGGACACATGATCACAATCACAGGTGACGCTAATACAACATTAACATGGAAACGAGGCAAAACACAAGACAATGCAAACACATAGTCAAAACAACCGACCATGTGTTTGCACACAAAACAAGAGACAAATACATGACAATCCGAGTATTTAAAGTTTAACAATCAAAGCGGAACTGCTTACTTGTAGTTAGAAACTGTTTTGATGAATGTAACAGTAAAATAGTGATCTCTGCCATTTTTGTAGTTTTTTTCCGTAGAACTACTTTTTTTTTAATTAAGTCTGAATTCATTGATAACAATCATTATTGCAATCATTATTGTTTATCAATTTGATTGATTAGTTGTTGCAACCTTACTCAATACAAAGCTAGCCAGGGTGATAAGTTACAGAAGGACAAATGAATGGAAGAGTGAATGGATAGATGAATAAATTGCTGGATTGATAAGTTGATGGATTGATGGATGGATTAGACAAAGCTGGCCTGTTTTCTTCCCCCAGTACTTGGTGAAATGGTCTTCATCACAATTAGAATGATAAGTAGTTCACTGGGTGGAATCAATCTGCATGTGAAAAACAAATTGGATAATGAATTGGTTAACAGGCCATACCTCGATGGATGAAACATTGCGGGACAATATAGGAAGCCATCGACATTCACTTTCTAATCAACTAAATGATGAAAAAGCAGGTTGTAGGAGAGTTGAGAGAGAAAGAGATATTGACTTTTGTATATTTATGTGTTTAGAGGAACTTGAAGGCAGTAGGGACAACAAACTAAACCTCTTTCATGTAAAGAACAGCAGGGCCGTAAACTTCTTGACCTTAGAGATTTGCGCTGAAGTAGGCATGTAAATGTCTGTAGTCCTTTCTGTCCAGCATCAGTCACTGATGTACAGCTCTTGTCAACGTACGTGACGCCAGATAAGCTGATTTTCTCATTCAAGACGTGTGTTTTGACTCAATTCGTTAATTTTTCCGGCTTGTTGACTCGGTTGTGGCTCACTTACTGCCCATATTTACCAGTGAATGATGGTTGCAGAAGGCTCTGTATGGATCTATGGGCATTTTCATTAACAAAGGAGCCATTTCATGATTACGAACAGTCTGTAAATCACCAGCTTTCTTTCTGAGGCACTGGCCACAGCAGAGGAGGCGCAGGCACGACCACCACTAATGACCTAGACCGATTTTCTTCCTCGGGTGGAAGAAGGTTCCTCGGTGGGGGACCGAAGAAAGGAACCCACCTCTGAAGCTCAAGACCCTCCCCTGGGTATGTCTGCCTGAGAGCAACACATTCTTCTGAGCAGGTGCTGTTCTGTACTAATCCGCATTATTAAAACAGACCTGGTGATTGAGACAGAAGCATTATTCATAACTTTTATATTTCCATACCGGGCGTTAGGCCAGGCTTTTTCATTTATGAGCTTTCATCTGTAGAAATGAGGAATGGGAGCCAATTTTTAAATTAAATCTGACCTCTTTTTTCACTCGTACATAAATGGTGCATCATTTATTTTTCCCTTTTTGCCATTCAAGGTAAATTTCTCTTCTCCTTCTCTCCCTCTTGTGTGGATGAGTGGTGGGAACCTCAGCTGTCCCGGGATGGATTCTGTCATCACATTTCAGGATCCTCCTAGCTAACAGAGACAAATAGTCATAGATCGTTAATCACAATCAGGGCTAGGTCACCGACTGAAATGCCTGCTGATGGAGTCAATATGGAGGTATGAGAGTGAGATAAAGCCGAGTATTATGTGCGTTCTGAATGAATGGAGTATATAGGATAATGCTAAGCAATGGGGATGATATGGTTATGAAAAACAGAGCTGCTTTTGGGCGACTGAAGAGCTTGAGAGTTGAAGTGACGAGCTTTGCGCTGACGCTCTGGAGCAGCATCAAAGAGGCTGGCCAGCGTTACTGGAGCAGCACCCACTAGGAGCCTGCTATTTGGGTCAGAAATGAAAACTGAAAGGTGGAGCTTATCGCCAGGATGAAGGGATAAAAACGAAATGAAAGAATGAGAAAGAGAGGGAGGGAGGGAGGAGAATAGGAAGGGCCTGTCATTTGGCTCCTGCTGAGGTCAATCTGCCATTGCCTAAAGACAATGTAGCCGTCAAGTTTGTCAGTCTGCAAATGTGAGATATAACCTTGGATTATTCAGAAAGCTTCAGGTGCGAAAAGTCACTGCAAGGTCATCTGCAACATAAAGGCTTTTACACAAATCTGAATTATGCTCTTACAGGGAAGCACTCATTTCACACGGTCTATTTAAGATTCCTGTGTCAAATTTACTTCCGCTGCTTTAGCAACATAGTTTCATTCTATTTGATACTTTTTTCAAAGCATTAGAATTAATGGTGGACTGGAGGACCAAAGAGAATGCTGAGTTTTGGGAGTTTCTCCAGAATGCATCTGCAGATTTATCCATTTCATATTGATTAGCCTGGGGTAGGGATTGATGTTGTGTAATACATTTTAGTTTTTGATACAGTATATCAGCAACTGCAGTCTTTATGATGGCTACATCTTTATCAGTGTCTAGCTTGTCATTATGGCCAGAAACATGCATACCAGTTTGGCTCAAAGCTTTTATTAAATATGATTAAACATGGAAATGGGCACCACGCCCATATTGCTTAGATGTTTGTTGATTCAGTGGAGTCAATCAAGAAATTGTCTGTTGAGGTCCTGGGACAGCATTTACCTTACACTGTAACAATGACACCGTAAAATAAAGTGTAACCCCAAACCCCTAACAGTAGCCTAACTCTAGTAAGTACATGTAGTTAATTAATGTGTACTTATTTGAGTAAATACAATGTACAGTAACTGCGTACTTAAAATTGAAGTGTAACTAATGTGAATTACAATTTAAAATAACTGTTCTACTAGGTCCTAATATGCTTTTTCAATTTTTAATTTTAAGTTAATGTGTAATGTTGCTGTTGGACTACAACGCGTTTTTTCCGTGTTTTGTGAAGTCATAATGTTACTCATTTAAATAATCCCCACCCATGGAATACACAAAAAAGGGGACGAGGCCTGGTTGAGCTTCATTTGAGAAGACAGTGTTGTCGCTATGTCAAACAACTCGTTTGTTTGACCATCCTAAGGCTGATGAGAGTGGTTAAAATTGATTTTAAACACTGTTCCTGAACATTATAACCCCAGCATTTATCTGTGTGCTGCACATTTTACGGAGAAGGTACATTTTTAACATACACAATGATGGGCAGTGCCTTGCTCAAGGGCACATCGGTTGTGGTAATGAAAGTGGAAGAGAGTGCTGTTCATTTCACCTACATTTCCTACTGGTACTGAGACTTGAACCTGCGACCTTCGGGTTACAAGTCCGACTCTCTAACCATTAGGCCATTAAAAAACAAAATCAAGACTTCGTAAAGGGCATAATTCATAACTGTCACAGTTTCTTCGTGTCAGAAGTAGCACATGCGATCATGGGATCATGGGATCATAACATTTGTGGGTAATTGGCATCAAAAAAAGTATGAAAACCCATAGGTTATGTTTTATCTCACTTGACTTTTCACTTCACTTTACATTCACTTAGCTATACTTGTCACGTTAGATACAAACAAAACCGAGGACTCAATTGCAGCCAAAACAAGAAGAACTTTAATAAAAAAACACAATAACAAAAATACCCATGAGGGGGAAAAAATACAAGAAACTCTGAAACAGAACTGGGACTGGAAACAGAACACCAAACATAGACAACGTAACCACACAAGACTACAGACACAAGGAGACTAAATAGGGGAGCAAACAAAGGAGGGTAACGAACACAACAGGTGGGGCAAATTAACCAATAACTAGCTAACAAGACAGGCGGGGCTAACAATGAACATGAGCACCTGACTTAACATAACCAACACCCAAGTGCAAAACAAGACAGGACAGACATGTGACATAACCCCCTCCTTAAGGAGTGGCTTCCAGACACTCCACTAGAACGGGGGGGACAGACCAGGGTGAGACAAGAGGAACAAACTGTCCATGGGAGGGCCAGGGTGGAGACTTTCCCTCGGGCGGCCACGGCGGCGAAGACCCCTCGGGCGGCCACGGCGGCGAAGACCCCTCGGGCGGCCACGGCGGCGAAGACCCCTCGGGCGGCCACGGCGGCGAAGACCCCTCGGGCGGCCACGGCGGCGAAGACCCCTCGGGCGGCCACGGCGGCGAAGACCCCTCGGGCGGCCACGGCGGCGAAGACCCCTCGGGCGGCCACGGCGGCGAAGACCCCTCGGGCGGCCACGGCGGCGAAGACCCCTCGGGCGGCCACGGCGGCGAAGACCCCTCGGGCGGCCACGGCGGCGAAGACCCCTCGGGCGGCCACGGCGGCGAAGAACCCTCGGGCGGCCACGGCGGCGAAGAACCCTCGGGCGGCCACGGCTCAGGAACAGGAACTGGCGGCACCGTCTCAGGCACTGGAACTGGCACCACCAACTCAGGCACTAGATCTGGAACCAACGGTTCTGGAACAGACCCTGGCTCCGGCTCTGGAACAGACACCACCGGCTCAGGAACAGACACCACCGGCTCAGGAACAGACACCACCGGCTCAGGAACAGACACCACCGGCTCAGGAACAGACACCACCGGCTCAGGAACAGACACCACCGGCTCAGGAACAGACACCACCGGCTCAGGAACAGACACCACCGGCTCAGGAACAGACACCACCGGTCCAAGTGTGTGCGTAGCCCACACACACCACATGGCTGTGGCCATAATGGCCAGTGTCGCGGTCACTGGCTCCGGCTCAGGAACAGACACTGGCTCCGGCTCAGGAACAGACACTGGCTCCGGCTCAGGAACAGACACTGGCTCCGGCTCAGGAACAGACACTGGCTCCGGCTCAGGAACAGACACTGGCTCCGGCTCAGGAACAGACACTGGCTCCGGCTCAGGAACAGACACTGGCTCCGGCTCAGGAACAGACACTGGCTCCGGCTCAGGAACAGACACTGGCTCCGGCTCAGGAACAGACACTGGCTCCGGCTCAGGAACAGACACTGGCTCCGGCTCAGGAACAGACACTGGCTCCGGCTCAGGAACAGACACTGGCTCCGGCTCAGGAACAGACACTGGCTCCGGCTCAGGAACAGACACTGGCTCCGGCTCAGGAACAGACACTGGCTCCGGCTCAGGAACAGACACTGGCTCCGGCTCAGGAACAGACACTGGCTCCGGCTCAGGAACAGACACCACCGGCTCAAGTGTGTGTGTAGCCCACACACACCACATGGCTGTGGCCATAATGGCCAGTGTCGCGGTCACTGAGGGCTCAGGAACAGACGCCACCGCCTCAGGAACAGACACCGGCTCCGGCTCAGGAACAGACACCGGCTCCGGCTCAGGAACAGACACTGCCGGTTCAAGTTCAGACACAAGCTCGACGGCGGCCATCTTATCCGAAGACTCAGGCTCGGCGGCCATCTTGTCCAGAAACATAGGCTCAGCAGATGTGACGTGAACATTCCTGGGTGTTTCTAGGACCTTCCGTAGCGTTGAAAAATAATCCAACAATGTTCTAGTAGCCATCTCCTCAGGGAACACCAGCTCCGCGTCGGCCATCTTGTCCGAAGACACAGGCCCGGCAGACGCGACGTGAACAGTCTCTGGCTGGGCAGACGTGACGTGAACCGTCTCTGGCTGGGCAGACGTGACTTGAACCGTCTCTGACTGAGCAGAACTGACCTGAACCGTCTCTGGCTGGGCAGACGTGGCATGAACCGTCTCTGGCTGGGTAGGTGTGACGTGACCCGTCCTTCTTCTCCTCCTGCGTCTCGGAGTCCCTGGGATCATCGGCGTTGGAGTCACCGGCGTTGGAACCCTGGGAACCGGCGATGAAAAACACTCGGGGCTGAACCTCGTCGGTCCTTGGTCACGAAACGACCAAACTGGAGAGTACTGTTGGTGCTCCCTTCTAGCATCTCCTCCCCTGTGTCCTCCACGAATTCCCCTGAATTTAGCAAGACGGGTTCCTCTGAAAGACTCACTCTCCCCCGAAACGAGCCCGTGAGTCTCCATGCTGCTGAGTCCTCAAGGTGGTGGTTACGTTCTGTCACGTTAGATACAAACAAAACCGAGGACTCAATTGCAGCCAAAACAAGAAGAACTTTAATAAAAAAACACAATAACAAAAATACCCATGAGGGGGAAAAAATACAAGAAACTCTGAAACAGAACTGGGACTGGAAACAGAACACCAAACATAGACAACGTAACCACACAAGACTACAGACACAAGGAGACTAAATAGGGGAGCAAACAAAGGAGGGTAACGAACACAACAGGTGGGGCAAATTAACCAATAACTAGCTAACAAGACAGGCGGGGCTAACAATGAACATGAGCACCTGACTTAACATAACCAACACCCAAGTGCAAAACAAGACAGGACAGACATGTGACAATACTCACTATTTTACCTCATATTTTGCTTGCTTTATTTTTGTTATCAATTATTTTCCAAATCCATTTTTGAGAAGACCAGATTCTGGCTTCTTTCCAGTATAATTAATTCCACTGAAGAATGAATTGTAATTTCAATATTTACTGAAATGTAAAAAATGTAAATGGGTAAATTACTAATTAATACAGTTGTTTTCTTTAGATTAAATGCTTGTAAAGATTTTTTTATTTACATTTTTGTGCAAATTGTAAGAGAACTGTTTGCAGTGCTAATGAAATTCTCTGTGAAGTTACACAATATATCATGATATGATTTTTTTATTTTTTTTCACATTGCCCAGTCAGGGTGTTGAGTGGGACACAGTTATATTTGCATTGCAGAATATTATAGTCAGGTTCTGTGGCAGCTTGACTGCCATGGCAACAAAACAGCAGGACCTACTGGCAACAGAGCAAAACATAATTTCATATTAAGTGAACATAAGCGGTTTATAAGTGACAGATCATGTCTGATCAGCATTCATGTTCAAATGATAACAACCGATCATTATTTTTAACACTTGACTTTTACCTTCTATACTGCTATTCAAACTATTTATTTCAGGTTGGAATATACGAACAACTACGATACAGCCCCATGGATTGACTTGGTCGAGCCACATTGTGATGGTACTGTAGTTATGCAGTGCACTCTCGACTAATGACTTCTAATGGCAGTTGTCTTGGGAAGTGTTTAGGAGCCAATTTTTCTGCATTAGTGCTGGTTGTGATGATGTAAAAGAAATGTGCGTGGGTTTTGAGGAAGAAGAAACGGAAGGGAAGGGGTCGCCGGGGAACCTCAGGGCTCACCTGCTCACAACACCTCATTTATCAACAGAGGCCCTCAAACAGATGGTGCCATTCCAAATCCGCACGAATATGGTGACATGATACGGCGTCAAAGGGAGAGAGAGTGAATTGAACGTACCTGAACTTTGAATTTAACTGAATTGAATTAAATGTGACAGATGGATGTGTGATTAGAGTGGGGAAAAAGGCAGAGATAAAAATTTACATAGAAGGAGTAAATACTACAAAGAAATGGAAGACGTATTCAGTGTTCAAGAGAGGCAAGAAGTGAAAGTTGGCAGGAAAGAAGGACACACACTCGCCGAGTCTCCTCAGTCATCTACAAAGCAGTTAAATAAATCATTCTCTCATTCCCTATTCTCTCATCCCTCTCTCCTCTCTTTGCCTCCTTTAATCTCTCTGCACTGCATCTGCTGTGCTCTCAAAAGCTCCAAAAACAGACACTCCGCACCAGGAAGTGGTCTTAGCTCACACACTTATAAGAGCTTTATTGGCTTTGTTTAATGTATATGTGTGAAGCTGTCTATGTGTGTAATACAGTATGGAAAAGAGAGGATGTGTGAGACTGTATATATGTGTGTGTATATATATATATATATATATATATATATATGTGCGTGTGTGTGTGTGTGTGTAATGTGATGGATTTTTAATAGATAAGATAGTAAACTATATTTTAAACTAACCATGATTCTAACATCTAAACCTTACTTCCCTTTTTCAGACCTAACATTCTAACACTTGAACAAAATGTACCAAAATGTTCTCTGAATATTGTGTCCATGGAAAATTCTGAAGTGCTGAACATGACAATATCAAAAATATACAGTCATATAGTCTCATGACATATTGAGCAATCAACTGAACTCTTAACCCTTTTCTCTATTATTTTTTGTGTTGATTCGAGATTATTTTGCTCATTCCAGTAACAGAGGGTGAAGGGGAGGCTTGCTTTTACACAAGTTGAACCAATCATATTGAAAGAAGGTGACATGAGTTAAGTCATGAGTTAGTCACGTTGCTCTTATTGTTGTGTCTGTCTTTATCCTATAAAACCTGATGTATTCTTCTTCTTGGGTGGGATTCTCCCTGAGATTTGTCTGAGATCCTCCGGCCGTGATTAAAGCATATTCAAAGGTATTGTCTGAAGTCTGTCAGTTATTATTGCTGCTCAGCAAGTTAGGGTTAGGGAACTCGAAGCCAGTTGTCGACTGTAGACGCAGAGCTAGAGTATAAAGATTATTGTGTGTCGACTGTAGACGCCCCAGATATATTTATTAAGTGTCGACTGTAGACGCTTGGGTGTTGACTGGAGACGCCCCAGGTAAATGTATTTATTAAGTGTCGACTCTAGACGCTTGCGTGTCGATTGGAGACGCCCCAGGTAATTAGGTTCCAGGTACATAAGAAAAATCGACCACAGTGTGTGTGTGTGTGTCTGTCAGTCAGTCTGTGTATGTTTGCTGGCATATACACTACATTGCCAGAGGTATGTGGAAGCGTCTCGGGTTACGTATGTAACCCTCGTTCCCTGAGTAGGGAACGAGACGCTGCATCGATACTCGATACTTTGGGGAATGGCTTCGGCATGAAGCGTCTGAAGTCAACTATGGAACTATTCCAATCTTGATTGGTGCAACGTCACCCGTGACGTCGCATGTGACGGTGATCCGGAAGCTACAAAAGGGTCACAGGAACCAGGAAATGTTAGCTTCTAATTGGTCAAAGCAAGTCGTTCTCAGGGGCGTGAAAAGTGTGGCCGAGGGATGCAGCGTCTCGTTCCCTACTCAGGGAACGAGTGTTACATACGTAACCAGAGACGTTCCCTTTCGTAAAGGGAACTCCCGCTGCATCGATACTCGATACTTTGGGGAACGAATACCCACGCCGCCACACTGAGAGAAAAAACGCCCTGGTATAAAGCATCTGGTACACTCACGGACGATAGAATGAGTAGAGGGCAGATCCAAACTAGCTTGTCATAAGATTTGGTGCAAGAAGGGGAGGTCTGGAGCCGGAGGCTTGACTGACCTCATGGCTGGGAGCCCCAGACAGTAGAAAATATTAGATGAGAGGTGAAGGCTGAAGCGCACCTTGTACTTCAAATATGAGTGGTTTTAGATAACCAACTGTACTCTTAATAAAGGGAATAGCTCCTAACCCTTGATGCATAAACTAGATGGACTGACTCCTCTCAGCCTGAGTCCTAATGTAGGAACCTCAAAGGCTACGACCTTGACCATCCGACACATGCGATGGAGGATGGAATACCTGAAGAATCTTAACATTGCCTACAAGTACCTCAGTACCGGGCAAAAATAACGTTGAGTGGCTCCCACGCTAGCAAGTAAGAGGGGGCAGCACCACCACTCTTCCAGGGAGTAAGACGAGCAGGAAGCAGACTCAATAGATTCTCCTATATATACTTATATATCTCAAATATATATTTGTATACCTCACCCACAGGACATGATGGGTGCCAGGGATAACCCATCAGCCTGATGCCAATAGGCTGGATGACAGGATTCATCCTCCAATCTACAGGAACATGGAGTTTCAGTGGGAACGTCCTTTCGAGAACACCCTTAGAAGCTTGCGGAGGGCACTGAGGCCGCCACAGAGGCCCTAAGCATGAACAGGAGATCCCGTTAGAGAGCGGGATGGAACACCAGTACTGAAGCCAGTGGGCAGTAATAAACTGGGTTCAATGCCCTCCCTAACTTAATTGTTTAGTTCCTAGTAGAGTGGGGTTCTAGTATGGATGTCCTGACCACCTCGGTGGAAAGGGCAACCTAATTATGGGTGGGACCCCCTCAGGGGCCAGACCCATAGTCTCCATAACTCTGGTCGGGGATGAAATAATATACCATCAGCCTGAGACAGAAGATCTCTCCTAATAGGAATTTTCCACGGAGGACTCTCCAAGAGACTAATAAGGTCCGAAAACCAAATTTGGGCCGGCCAGTACGGAGCTACAAGGAGTAGTCTCACTCCGTACCTCCTGACCCTTTCTAGAACCCCAGGGAGCAGAGCGATCGGGGGAAAAGCGTACATATGTGACCTCAGCCACATCTGTACCGTGGCATCCAAGCCCAAAGGAGCTGGATGTGAGAGAGAGTACCAGAGCGGGCAATGAGAGTTCTCATGAGAAGCGAACAGGTCAATCTCCGCCCGGCCAAACTCTCTCCATATAAGCTCAACCACTTCAGGGTGGAGCCACCATTCCCCGGGCCTCGGCCCCTGCCTCGACAGGATGTCTGCTCCCATATTTTCAACCCCAGGAATATAAATAGATCTGACAGAGAGAAATTTGTCCTGGGACCAAAGAAGAATTTGATGCGCCAGTCTACAAAGAGGGCGAGATCTCAAACCTCCTTGGCGGTTGATATAAGAGACCACCGACATATTGTCTGTCCTAACAAGAACATGATGGCCTCTGAGGTCCACAAGGAAGTGCCTCAGGGCAAAAAATACAGCCAACATCTCCAAGCGATTAATATACAATGTGAGATGATGGTCTTTCCAAGTACCTCGGGTGTAACGGCCCTCCATAACCGCACCCCAGCCCGTGAGGGACGCATCCGTGGTCAGAGTTTTTCTCTCACATGGTGCTCCCAAAACTGGGCCCTGAGACAGGAACCATGGTTTCTTCCATACGACAAGAGAACGAAGGCATCTGCACATAACTCTGATCGTACGAAAAGGGTTTCCCAGAGGAGAAAATCCCTTGTTTCTGAGCCACCACTGCAAGGCCCTCATATGGAGCAGACCAAAGGGTACTACCGTGGAAGCTGCAGCCATAAGACCCAAAACTCTTTGAAAGTGTTTGACAGTGATAGCCTGGCCTAACCTAATACTCTTCATTGTGTTTAAGATAGTATTTATACAAGCAGGAGACAATTGTGCCCGCATTGTGACTAAGTCCCACTCTACTCCCAGGGACGTAGTCCTCTGAAGAGGAGTTAAGGAACTTTTCTTGACATTGAGTCTCAACCCCACGCACTTCAGATGGCGCAAAACAACATCTCGATATTGAATTGCTAGTTCTTTTTGACTGAGCAAAAATGAGCCAGTCATCTATAAGATACGGACCCCTTGAAGTCTCAATGGAGCAAGGACCGTGTCCATACATTTAGTGAAGGTGCGAGGGGATAAGGCTAGGCCGACTGGAAGAGTCCAGAACTGATGCGCTTTTCCCCCCAAAAGCGGATCTCGGAAACTTCCTGTGATGGGGTTAGAAGGGAAAGAGGAGTTAAGGAGCTTGTGGATCTATCAAGACAGATCAGTCCTCGGAGCTGGTCTGACTGAAAGTCGGTAACCTGAATCTGAACCCCCTCGGAGGTTGATCCAGTACCCTGAGATCCAAAATAAGGCCTAACTCCCCCCCTCATAGGAACTATGAAGTGCCAGCTGTAGAACCCGGGCTCCCGTAACCAAGGAAGAGCCCACTTTGAGGTTTCCTGTGTTAAGAGGGACTAGACTTCCTGTTCCAAAAACCGACCCTGCTCGGGGCTGGCCGACATGTGAACCACCCTTAGTAGATAATATTTGTATATTAGCTCCACCATAAGCAGGACCCCCTAGGCTATATTTTGAAGACCCCTCGGGGTCTCTAAATATGCCATATGGGGACCAGTCCCTCGAGACTGGCCTCGGCTATAAATTTCCAAATGGCTTTGGTGACCTGAAGCAGCTAACTGGCAGGAACTAACCGAAATATGCTCTCTACAGACCTCCTGAGAGGCGGCGAACTCGACAGTGCCGCAACGTCTTCGGCAGATACTGCGATTTGTGTTCGCTGGAAGCCGATGTGTCCCGAAGCGCCATCGGCGGCGGGAAGCAAACATCGATTTCCTAAGGGCTGCATAAGGGGGCGAGACTCCTGTACTCGCTCTCCTGGGGGAACGCCCATAAGGGTCTGCGTGTTACGACAAGACCTCTTAGTTGAAGCCTTCTTAGCCCGAGAGACAGTCCTCAGACCTGTCTTCGGTATGGAGAGCTTCGTGCGAGAATGTTTCTTCTGCCCCCAAGCCTTATACGGGGGGGGCACGAGAGGAAACCTTCTCAAAATATGAGGAGCTGGCGGCTGTCCCATGAGGCTGCCCCCTGGCAGCAACCCCATGAGACCTGGACTGACAACTGGGGATAGCTGATTGTCGCTCTGCCTCCTGAAGCCTCTCGACAACGGTTCTTGCCGCGTCGCCAAAGAGGCCAGAAGGTGAAAGGGGAGCATCGAGAAGGAAAGCCCTGTCTTTCTTCCCGATCCACAAGCGAATAAGCCATAAATGTCTCTCTGAGACGACTAGTGCTGCCATAGAACGGCCAATAGCACGGGCCGTCTCTTTAATAATACGGAGAGATAAGTCAGATACACTACGATATTCAGTAATATAGAGTGAGACCTCCCAGTTATCATCCACCTGCTTGAGGAGGTCAGCCAGGTATGCCTGTAATAACCCCATCGTGTGTGGGCATGCACCAGCTCGACCACCGCCATATATGCTTTCCCTAACAAATTCGATGTACGAGATTTGGAGGGAAGTGTCTAAGCTATCAGGGGTGACGCAATGTCGGGGAGAAAATATTTCGCAAAATATTCCTCAACCCGAGCCATCACCTAATAACCATTTTCATTAGATTCCCTAATGGATAAGTAAATATATACATGGGGGAAAATAATTGAGATGAAAATGGATTTTTCCACAATCTTGATACCTCAGTATGGAGATCAGTGAAAAAGGGAAGGCTCTGACACGAAGATTGTGACTGGGTCTGCAGGAAGCGCTCATTCATTTTATTTTTCTTAGTCGCTTCCTGCTTATTATATGGCCATTTAACATTTAATTTAACCACTGCCCTGATTACAACCTCCAGCAACTCCTCACTAACGGGAATATGGGGTGGCGAATCCCCCTATCCACGTGATTCAGTGTTAATAGATAATATCTAACTCCTCGGAGCCAGATAAATCAAACGCTGTGTCTTTAACACGGTCGGAAGAAGCCGCAGCGCGGGCTTCCGAACCGTGCGCGAGACCAGTGGAGCTGGTTAATAAACACTGAGAAAGGGTCGCAACCGTCTCAGTATCATATGCCAGCCCCACGTGTGAATCACATGCATACAAGCGGCGCGCTGCCTCAACAGACGCGGGACCTGATGCACTGGAAACGCGAGCCTGATCTAATTGATCGAACAAGCTCAAACGGGAGCGGAGCTTTTTCATGGAAAACAGTTTGCACAGACAGCACCCTCGAGCACCGCCCGTGCATGCTCCACTCCCAGACAAACTACACAAAGCGTGTGTGTGTGTCATCCTCGCTTAAATAACGTGGGCAAGGGGACGCACACTGCCTGAATAGCTTCTCTTTTTTCGCCATAAATAATACTCTTTTCACGGGACAAACAACACCAAATAGAACAGACAAGATGACATAGAGCGCTTGCTGAAGACCAGAAGCTAACATTTCCTGGTTCCTGTGACCCTTTTGTAGCTTCCGGATCACCGTCACATGCGACGTCACGGGTGACGTTGCATCAATCAAGATTGGAATAGTTCCATAGTTGACTTCAGACGCTTCATGCCGAAGGCATTCCCCAAAGTATCGAGTATCGATGCAGCCGGAGTTCCCTTTACGAAAGGGAACTCTTCCATTTAACTGGTTTAGCTATTTCATCCATTTGCTATTAGTAGAATGGGGCATACCTTTTCTGTTCCAGCATGACAAGCAGTGCCCCTGTGCACAAAGCAAGGTCCAAAAAGGTGTGGAAGAACTTGACTGGTCTGCACAAAAGTTTGACCTGAACCTCACAGCACCTTTGGTGTAATTGGAAAGGTAATTGCAGTGCAGGTTACACATATTTAAGTTTAAATTAGTTTTGTTAATTAATTGTTGATGTTATGGCAAATATATGGTTTTAATAGTGATTTATATATCTATTATGATTGGATTATAAATTAATAAATTAATTACTTTCATTTCGGTATCAGCTGTAAATGAGAATGAAGTTGTGAGAACAATGGCAGGTATGAAGATCTTGAGCATTTACCTTTTCAACCTTTCTTTTTATATGTGCAGCAGAAAATCTAAACCGTCTGCACATGTTGGGTGGTTAAATTTAAAGTTGGCATGAAATTAAATTTCCCCCTGTTTATTTTGTAAATGTATATTATAGTTCATTATTGTCCAATGCACGTACATTTGCCTCCACTTTTGAGTGCAATGCCAGTATCTCAAAATCCAATTAACAACCGATGCATAGAACAAAAGCCCCGTCACCCTTTTTTCTGATAATCCATTACACTTTGATGTATGTCACTATGTCTGTTTCATTGCAGCTTTAATCAAAATTTCATCATAACTCAATCTTCCTCTCTGGCGATGTATGCCAGACTTCTCCAATCATTTAGTACCTACTAAATGTACTTAAACCCCACCCCTCCACAATCAACTGTGAGCTTACATTCGTTTGAATGCAAATCGAATCAACAACAAATAGATAGAACCAAGTCTATTTGATTTTATAATAAACTGTTACATTTGAATGTACGTCACATAGATCTGTCACTATTTCTTTTTCATTGAGAATTTGGGGGCCCTATTTTAGCGATCTAAGTGCATGGTCTAAAGCGCACAGTGCAAGTGCACTTAGGGCGTGTCCAAATCCACTTTTACTAGTTTAACAACGGGAAAAATGGTCGGCGCGCGCGGCACATGGCCTAAAAGGGTTGTCCCTATTTTCTTAATGAGTAATGGGTGTGTTTTGGGCTTTACGTGCAATAGACCAATCATAGTCTCATCTCCCATTCCCTTTAAATGCCAGTTGCGCTCGCGCCTTGGCGGATTGCTATTTACATTACGGAATCTGATAGTGGAAAGACTGAACGTGTCTCCAGAGAGGAAACGGATCTACCATCTACGGGAGAAGCCAAATTCCACCATATCTTTTTGTACTTTATGTCTTTATATCTTTATATCTTTATGTCTAACACTGTGCTCATCTGCTTTTCTGTAGTATGCATTATTAGCATTGTGTTTACTGAGTTTGATAATATCGGTTATTTCTTTTAATATCAGTCTAATGCATTAAGCCATGTTAGCGTTTCGGTGCACGCAGGTTTCGTGACATCATCGAAGTCCCATTTCACTGGCTAGGTGCCAACCAATAAAACGGCTCCTTTGACACCCCCCCCCGCCCCCCTTTCTCTCTCACCGCCTCTGAGTTTCAAGTGCACAAGTTAGTTTTGCACCTGATATATCGCGAAAAGAGTAGCAAAAGTCAAGGCGCGAAATTTGAAATTGCAGTGACAGATTTGAGAAGTTGCAAGTGCCTAACTGAGGTAGTACCGCGAATGCGAATGTAAGATTAAACGCAAAATATATATTACAAGTTTGTGTCTGTCGTTGTATTTCTGTGAATGGCATTTTACACATTTGTGTCTACTCGTCTGCAGCTTCAGATTCAGAATACAGGTTTGTGACTATTGTATGCGAGTGCAAATTTCAACATTCAACTTCAGATTTTTATTTTACAGGTTTTCACATTGGAGCTGTGAGAGTAAATGTTCATGTACAAGTACGAATATTTATTGTACAAGTTCTCAAATTCACATCTACGTGCTCTCGAGTTTTGCTACTGATTTACCTTCATAGTTGTTCAGGTCATACTTTTGGCTTTTTAAGAGTGTCCTTCCACTGGTTTAGTGGCATGCATAAAAAAGAAAAAAGAAAAAAAAAAAGGTGTCAGAAAAGTCCAGAACCTGATCACTCACGGTAATTGTGCATTCCAAACACGGTGACAACTCATCTGTCTCATCTGTAAGCACAAATCATTTATACTGTGCTGGAGGAAAAACAAAACTTAATCAGTGGGATACCTCATTATATAGCTGAATGAATGTGATCACTTGCTACGCACAGGGTTTGCTTAAAAAGCCTGTCAGCGTCTCTTTCTCACGGCTTTCGGAAAATTATCATCGATACAGACTTTTCCTCTGACTTTGAAGAATCAAAGCAAACTGTGAGAGGTGGCGAGGGAGTGGGCTTCGCTCTGTGACCTCTCTACCTCCATCTTTGGATCAACACTGCCCAGGTGTTTGTGTGTGTGCGTGTTTGCAGACACAAAGTTCACCCCCTTGAGCCTCACAGCCTAAGCCAGTGTCACATCTCTGTTGTTAAAAGCGAGGGACTGGAGACTTTGTGACTGACCTCAAGCTCTCAAAATGCTCTGGATGAGTATAGAATAAAAATCAAAATGAGAAGCTGCTTGTAGGGAGTTTGCTCCAATCATTCAGGATTCAGGGTGGGTGAGTGTGTGTTTCTTTGTGATTAGAGCATTGATAAATGATGTGTTTTTATATAAATTGGTTGTATAAATCACTGCGGTAGTGTTTTTAATGGCTATCGGTGGAGTTGAGGTGGCCTTGTGACTGTTCCCTACTGTTTGCACTTATTAATTGACCAGCCGTAATGGGCCAAACCCTGTGCCCTCTCACACACACACAGAAACACACAAGCTCCACAAAACTACCCCTATGGTATTGTTTAGCTCTTTCCTGAATGCATTTTTGCTATCCCACCGGGAAAGTAGGTTTTTTTTTATCAGCCTTTTGTTGTATTCAAGCACAATTAATTTTAGAGTAATGTCCCATACGGACTGTTGTAGCTTGCATATTTCTCTGCCATGATTATTTCCATATTGTGCGTTGTTGATAACAGGAATATTGTCTCCGAACATAGTCAGCGGCTTTCTCGAATGAATGCTTTATAGAAAAGGTCCAGCTATTTTGATGAGTGCCAGAGATGATAGCAGCGCCTATGATTGCACAGACATCACTTATATGCCTCCCTTCGCTGGATATAACCATCAAATAGATGTCCACAAAGGACGTAAAGCCAGATTCTGGAATTTTGTCTGTAGTCTAAACAGCCTTTAGGTTGCATAATTGAATGACATTATAAAGCTCTATCACTTCTTTGTGTGGTCTAAAATAGCTGAAATGTTGTGATGACAGTGCAACCACAAGCTGCTGTCAGCATACTAATGCAGGACCGGGCTCTGCTGTGGTCATTTTATAGTCTGAGTCACACTTGATTTTGGGGTTGATTTCCATGTTTATGAAGTTTAGTGCTACAGGATTCAATTTATTTCATTGATCATTACATTTGATGATCTATTTACTCGCTGTGATGTTAATTCTGAAGCCTCTGAGGAGAAATTGCTCCTGGCATTAGAGGTCATGTTGTGATGAGGTGAAGTTAGGAAAGGGAACTGAATTCTCTCACAAGCTACTTAATGGATCTATGGAAGACATGATTTCATGGGTACCTGCAGTCATCACAAGTATTCTTTATGTATAATATTGTTGGGTCATTCCTGTGCCTTTTGTATAAGAGTACCTTTTGAATTCTTTAACTTGTCTTAATGTCTTAAAGAAACTTACAGCAACATTTTTGTAGCTATGTGTTTGTATCTCAGTGTTTAGTATTATATTCTATAATAGTATTCATTTTTTAACATTTATTATTTTGTATTATTTAATTTTTTATATTTATAATATTTATTATTTTAGCTTTTTTAATATTTTAATTTTAGTTTAAGATTTTTTTTAAATGTGTTGTTTTTGTAGTTTTTTTTTATTTCTCTATAAAGCTTTATTTTATTTGTATTAGTTTTATTTTTAGTTATTTTAGTACTTCAACTTTCAGTTTGTTCCCAAGCAACATTTCAAAATGTTCAAAAGTTTTTCATCTAATGTTTTTTTTTTATAGTTTAGTCTTAGAATATGTAATTTTTTGAAGGATTGCACCAATATTTTGCATTTATGTCACTGTTTATGATTAAAGGGAGCCTTCAAAGTTTAAAGTCCAAAATTTACATACATACTAGGTTAGGAATGACCTTGATGAATCAAATGACCGAAGAACCACATCGGTCCAACTGAGAGAGAGTTTTGGTATTTTAGGTTGTTCATGGTACTGTAAAAAGTACAATAAATTGTGATAATACGTGTTTGTTCTTGGGGCACTACCCCATGATGCCTTGCCTCTGCTGTGTCCTTGGGTTTGTTTTGCTGATTATGTTGTTGAGATAGGTGGTGGTGGGGTGTGGGGGTTATAGTATTAGCTGTATGCTTCAGATCCTCCTGCACCTGCAGTCCCCTGATGTTTAACCCTGCACTCCATGGTAGTGTTGCACTGATTACTGGCCGTCCTGTGGGACATTGATTGTCCTGTTCCTCTCTGGCAAACCCCACACAATGCTGACGAATGAACTCCTGGCCCTGCCAAGTCCAATTAACTGTCAGTGCTGCATCGACGCGCCCCCTCCGTAACTGAGGAGAGGGAAGAAAAACAAACTTTTAATCAAATTGTGCTTCGGGCCCCAAGGTAACTGGGGTTTTATTCTGAATTCTGCTCCATTCTTCTCTGTCGGCTGTTCGACTTTTCTTAAAAAGGTTGTTGGAGAACAATTTGTTTTTGCATGATTAAGGGCAAAGAACAACAGCCTTCACATTTCAATGACAATTTTCAACCTGCTATAATATATAAAATATATATTTAACATATGTGTCTGTTTAGCTTCCAAACCCTAGTTGGCTCCCAATGGAGACAGGGTTGTAAAGGCATAACCGGGCTCCCAACATGAAGGTTGTTCCAACAGTAAACAAATTAATTTTGTGCTCTTAAGATACTAGATTTACTAAACAGGGAAAATTAGCGTGAGAGCGCAATTCAAAAAAAATAATTAAAAAAACGCTCATGGGAGTGGAAAGTTCCGCGCATGATCTTTTGACGACGCGCAAATTAAAGAACACAGACACAGCCGAATCATTTATAGAATGACCAACGCAATCTACCAAGAGCAGCGCAAATTAGCATCTGGTTACCGCTAATTTTTCTTTGCGTGTCTTTAGTAATTCCTGACAATCGCAGTTAATAAATCTGGCCCTTAGTTTTAGCCAAATTGTAAAGCAGCACCACATCCCAGAATGCATTGCAACACATTCAATAAAAAATTAATTTAATATGATTATAAGTAAACATACATTTTATTACATACCGTAATAAAATATTCAGTTTAGTTTAAAACAGACTATTTCAACCAATATTTGTGTGCTATGCTGACTTTGGATGAAAGCTATAATTTCCAGTTAGTAGAGAACTTGCAACACCTTTGAGAAGAACACTAAATATGTTTAAAGGACTGTGGCCTCAGTAACCTTGTGAAAGAAGTAACAGATGCTCTAGTATTTCTGATTTTTCTCACATTAAAAATCAGTTAGTTTTGAAGTTTAGAAATATAGCATCTTTGCCTGAAGAAAGATGTACACTTTAACAAATATTGTTATTTCTGAAGGGGTCATGAATTGAAAATTAAAAATTTCCTTGATCTTTTGACAGTTAGGAGGACGTTATACTATAAAAAATTATCCTGTAAGTTTCAAAACTTAAAACGTCCTTGTTATTCCAAAAACAGCTTTTATTGAAACCAAGGCCAGAAAACAACAGGATATGAAAAGTGTGGAATTATGATGTAATAGTGCAGCGAAAGACTGCCTTTGTAGAAGTATTACACATCGCCGCGTCTTTGGCAGTGATGAGATCACTGCATTCACGCAATAAACATTGTCATCTGCTCAATGCTCATCAATGCAACCTTTCATTTGATGGGAATAGATCGTCTTGGTTACATATGTAACCCTCATTCCCTGAAGGAGGGAACGGAGACGTAATCGGCGTGTTGACTGATTGTAATCACGTTAGGGAGCCTGTCATCTTCGAGTATTGTAAAAACGAGCCAGTGGACATTGGCGTGCATGAATCGCATCACACGCACCAGTTTATTTTCGCTTCGGAGCCGAGCGCAACCCGGTCAGCGGCAGTACAGCAATAGTGGCAAGGGAATACGTCTCCGTTCCCTCAGGGAACGAGGGTTACATACGTAACCGAGACGTTCCCTTTCAGTCGGGCACATTCGTCGTAGTCGACGTGTCGACTGATTGGGATCCTACTAAGGCGCCACTACTGCTGCCACCTTCCAGTGCCTAGAGAAAAGCCACCAAGCCATCTGCAGCTTTTTGGGGTGGAAAGGACAGGGCTTTAGACCAGGAAGTCACTGCTGTCCCAAAAAAAACATTCAGTAGACTTGGATAACACTGGGAAAGCGTGCCCTATCGAAGGAAGGAGGGATGCTACGGAAGCCACTACCAGCCGGAGAAGGGGGAAGAATACACATACTGTATGGACTGAGCGAATTATCAGGCAGTACAACATATGGAATGTCACTGAGGTGACTCCAGCCATAATTAGGGGGGAGACCGAACCGTCAGGAAATGGCAGGGCAAACACTGCTGAGGGAAAGACACAGACTTGAATTTTAGGGAGCCGTACCGTGGAAACACACATATGGATCTCCGTAGGGAGACAACATATGGACCCAGCCTAGCACAAGTTCCACTAGCTTACAAGTGGTAGGCCTAACATCGGACGCTCCGCCACGTCCAATGCCGAAGGGGTTGTGGAGGAACTCACAGGTTTCTAATAGTCATCTTCATTTATATAATAAGAATTCAACTGGAGCAAGAATGGCGCACGTGTCCGTGGGGACAAAGGCGAGTCTAGATCTCAACACCGAGACAGTCATGTTCCCGCAATGAGAACACGAACTATCCACAAAAGCTGCTTTAGCGTGCTGTTAGCCTAAACACGTGATGCAACAATTGTGACCATCACAGGGGGACTGGGAACAACCGCATCCAGAAACGCACGGGTGGAACGACATCTTGAAAAACACGCAAACGTATCCGTGTTGCTCTTTCAGGAAATAAACGCTCTCACCAGTGCCGGAGCACACAGGGGAATAATCGCGGCAACACTGACAGGGATGGTGCTGCCTGTACCAGTGAAGCACTCACTCTCTTCGCCCTCAACCGGCCATCAGACAAACAAACACAAACAGAAATTTGCTTTGCTGTTGAAACAGCAGTTGAGAGTTTAGTAAGCTCGCAATCACCGCTGTCACGCGCTGTAAACACCAGCACCAGGAAAGACTTCCTGAAGAAGCACCGACACACTCGCTCGTTGTAATACAACACACTCTTCAGAGACATCGATATGAAGACCGATCGGCTCCGAAGCTAAAGATAACTGGTGCGTGCTTCCACTTCCGTACTTATACCCGCGCTGCGGGGCAGGGCGTGTGATGCGATTCACGCACGCCAATGTCCATTGGCTCGTTTTTACAATACTGGAAGATGACAGGCTCTCTAATGTGATCCCAATCAGTCGACACGTAGACTACGTCGAACGTGCCCAACTGAAAGGGAACTAAATACAATGATATAATCAACACTTTTCACGATTCGTTAATCTCAACAGCTGTAATAGTAAACACGTAGTAAAAGTATTCAAGTCTCACAGTAGTCTCACAGCAGACACGCCCCTTCAAACAGAGCGTTCAAATCAGAGAGCTAAAATCAGGATAGAAAATTGCCATTTATTTCTAAATTGTGACCATTTTTGATGTAAAAAGCATATTAACATCATAAGTGCACGGCAGGAAATATTGTAAAATTATTTTAAAAAATAACCCCTTTAAAGTCCGCGTGAACCAGAAGTTGCAAACAACTTTTCTCCAGTGTTGTGACGTATTTCCCAGTGAAAAGGAATATTGAACAGAGGGCAGGGTTTTACTCTAGCGCTCCTCCTCTCCATCTCTCACTCATAGCAGACTAACGGTTTGAGGGGAGTGGTTAAGCGTTTCCCAACCCAAGCCGTCAAACCTACATCATCAGCCATTCCAGACCGGAAGTAACTTTTCAGACTTTGATTAAAGATTACGATGGCAAACTATTTTTTTCTGTGTATTAACTTGCACAGATTAATTTTTCACCACAAGACTAGTAATATGCGCTAACAAAGTAAATAGGGTCAATTTTGATTTCAGTTGGACTTTAAGACTAAGTCTTATGGACCTGTGCAATAATGTTTGTTTTTCCTTTTTTTGAACTCAGGACAATGGTTATCTCTATGAACGTGTCCTTGCTAATGCTCCCAAGGTTATGATAAACAACTCACGACTGGCTTGCTTTGATTATCCTGATGCAGACATTAAAAGCCCTGAAATTCAATTAAATTCCTGCCTTTTGCCTCAGAGCATAGGGAAAGAGAAAGGCCGATGCACATTGGTAAGGCTTAATAAGATGAACAGGATGGGGTTTGTGATCTGTGCATCTGAGAAAGGGCATCTAGATGATAAGTTTCAAAGGAGAGTTTAAAGAACATTTAGTGGCTTCCGTGATTTCACACATGTGCTCCTCTTTTGCATAAACACTGTGGGAATTCAAGGTTACTGTATAGGGCTGCAATAAAATAGTTTGCTTTGGATTGCCTTAAACTCTATTAAGCAAGCATAATTGCAGATTATGTGAAAAAGGTTTGCTATTAATATTTGTGAAGATAAAAACTTAACTGCCAAAAAAAATATATATGTTCTCCGGTAATTGATATCTTTAAAACAAAATGAATTACTTAAAATGCAAAATTGCATATGTTAATACTTTTTCTCAGAGAATATTTCTTGAATTAATTTTTTTTTAAGAAAAAAATTATATTATATATTATGAATTTATATAAAAAAATAAAAAATAGTAAAAATGTGTTATCTTACACATTTTGTTTTTTTGAGTACATTTGTGTTTTTAATTGTAGAATAGTTTTTTTATGGTCCTGTTGCATTCTACATGTCACTTCTTCTTGAGTCTCTCCATCATTGTCCAACTCTGGTTCAAACATAAGAAGGCTAAACACCGCTACTGACAATTTCAGACATTTTCAGTTCGTGAGATTGTCCCGTTTTGTTGTTGTGTTGCATGAGGTCTTGAAGCTCCACCCTCTTCTTGAAAGGGGCTGGGAGCACCAGCTCATTTGCATTTAAAGGGACACAAAAACGGCGCATTTTTGCTAACCCCCAAAATGTGGCAAAAAAAATTCTTGCCGTAAAAATTAATACACAACTTGGGGACATCAAAAACTATTTTTACATCTTGTAAAAAGGAGTGCAATATGTGCCCTTTAAGACAAATACTTCTTTGCTGTGTTCATGCTGACAACTGAGTAAGGACATCCTGTGCAACAAAAACCTAACATTACATTTATTTAGTAAATATCTTGTCCAGCATTGATCCCTTTTCCCCAGTTGCACATCTACAAGAGTAAATACCAGCTATTGTCAGCCAGACTAATTTTAAGACTGATTTAGATAAGATCATTTGCTTTTGTTCATCGGGGGAATAAAATGATTTTTTCCTCGGTCGATCAATACGGCAGCCTCTCTCTAGCAAACTTCACCATAGAATGAATGAATCAGATTTGCTTTTTTTTACATTCTATTTGTCTTCTCATCAGACATCTGCAGCTCTATCTGTCATGAGGGGTTTAACAAATAACTGCATTGGGATTCTTGTGATTGCCAGTTGTTCTTAATACCAAGCGGTTTTATTGCCATGCAAGAGATCATGACTAATAATTCATTAACTCTCAATCTAAAACTTCCCCAGCAACAAGCCTCTTTTTTGACTGTCAGTTAGAGAAAGAGATACACAATTGATTTCTCAGGGAGTCACTGATGTATACCTTTGACTTCACTGTGACTTTGAGAATCCACAGGAATAATTCATAGGCCTTGGTGAGTTCCCAAAGACGAGAACAAAACTGCATTCAGAGATCTCGCCGCTCAATCCGGATAATTCTGTGCCTCTGAACCTGCCAACCTTTTTTTCCGGAGAGGCTGCGACTCTCCTGAGGGTCCTTCATGTGACTGTTGAGTGGACGAGAGAGGAGAGGGACAGCTGTGATTGACACACATTGGCCACTTCACAGAACCCTCAGACCCTCAGAGCCTGATCGTAGAAGATGTCTCTTCATTCCAAAGCCTTTTTTGGCCACTGAGGTTGTTCCCTTACCTCCACTCTTGCCGCGCCAGTCACTATGCTAATGAAGCCTTAATGTGGTCCTTGCTTAAGTGGGCAGCTCTCTGATGGAGCTCAATTGGCAATTTCCTAAGAACCCAATATTTCTCAAAACACCTTAACTCTCAGCATTAAAATTTTAAAGGGCTGTTTGCATTGGTTATAGATGATTTAAAACAACCCACTTGTTTAATCCAACGATGACAACATTTAATGTTTACTACAGAAATGGCTGTTTTAATTTAACCCTAATGTTGATGATGTAAACACATGAAGTCATGGTTGCAAAGATAATGTTCTTTCCCACGCAAACTGATTCACGCAGAAAACGATGCACTCTGACCCTCAATGATGGAGCACGTCATTGTTGTTCTCCTGAGTCTGTCCTCCATGTTTAATCTCCATGGCTCTAGTGGGCAGACGGCCACCTGCCGAGAATCGTAAACCCTTGCAAAGATTTATCTCCTTACGATGAACATTAGCATAATGTCAGATCATTAAAAGCCAATTACACTGATCTGTGTGTGTACGTGCGATGAAAAATGTTGGGAAAGTTTCTTGGAACAAAAAAATTCTGATTTTTTCAGTCAATTTAGGATGCTGATGTGGCACTATAACCAGGGGCGCTCACAGAATCTCGAACCATGGTGCTCAGAAGAATGCCCCCAAAGACCACAAGTCATTTCTAATGTATTTACACAAGAATGGTAATTGTGTGAAACAATGAACCATGCACTTACATGTTGATTGTAGATGCTTGTAGATGCTCAGCACATATCATGTTGGTGAACAAACTGCAGGGTAAAGCTATGAAGTGTAGAAGTTGGAGATGTTTATCTTCTAAAAACATGTTTAAAATAGAATACCCCCGAGAGACATTCCATGAAAAACATCTTTAAGTTTCAGTCATTATCTATTGTACACCATTCACAACATTTGCAAAATCACAAAATTGTGCATGCAATCTAAGTAGTATGAGATTTCCTGCAGCCACTTATTTCCTATCTCAAATGTAGTTCTACTTTGTGTAGAAGATCCTAGAACAGCAGTCACAAGCAACTTTATTTCCACAGCAGCAGTCAGTGGATTGAGTGAGATAATTCACCATGCATTGTCTATCACTAGCATTTGTATTTGCCTGTAGGCACATGCATATACAGTATGTGTATAGGGCGACTTTCTATTAGCCTCACACCTTCTATTTTTGAAAATATTTGTTTTGTATGTCGATTGGCATGTAGATAATGTAGAAATTACATTCAAAGATGATTTATATTGAAATTATGGTGCCTTCTGTCTGCACAAGTCAGGATGTCATTGCTATAATAACAACCATCCTTCCCAACATGCCAATGCATTGTTAGTGTGAATCAATTGAAGAGGAAACACCAACATGTTTTGCTGTGATAGCTTGCTATTTCGACTCACTCTTCTGTGCACGCTGTATATAGAGCTTTTGTATACAGTATACTGCCAGCACCTGCAGAATGAGTTCATGCTCCGTAGACTAGCAGCAAACTCACGGAAAGATATATAACATAACCTCATTTCTGTCCTCCCCCCTTACCAGTTTTCCGCAGGTGCAGATGCCATGGAAACCCATAATGCATTGGCAGTGTAGGTCAGGAGAGATCTTCATACTACATTATTCTGTCATTGTCCCTGTCCACAGATGAGTTTTAATTGCCTTATTTTCTCTTTTTATTTGCTTTGGCATAATGGTCAAGTGGTTCTAGTAATTGATTCATAACGAGCAGTCTTATGGTTTACAAAAAGGCACATATGCAAACCAAGTGAAAATTCCCCAGTATCAGAGAAAATGGCTTCTTTTTCTTCTGTTTTTTTTTTGCTTCTTGCTTCTGGTACAATATGTTTTTTAACTACAACCTTTCTTTTTTATGTTTTACATATTAGAGAACTCTATAGCTATCCTTCACACCAATAAAATTATCCCTAAGTTTTTAGATTGTAGCTTTGCAAGTTTGGTGTGATGGGCGGCCATGCTTTTTGATGAATGCACTGTGGGTTATTGGTTATGCATCATAGCTGTTTTCAGCACTAGGTGGAGGAAGGGCTGCAACTGTCACCACATTGTAGCAACTTCATAATTAAACATACATCACAAAGCACCATTTTGTATGTCAGACCACTGGTGGGCACACAGCCGCTTATTGACCCGTGCTTGAACTATGTGGTTTACTGCCCCCTGGTGAAAGAGTTTCACTCTTTGAGGTCAGGAATCAAAGCTAACGTGATCATGACAACCACTTGGCCCAGATCAGGATATATAATAATATAAAATAATGATGTATGCTGAGTAAAAACCTGTTTAAATTGGCTTTAAATCACTTAATCTATGTGCTCTATCATCAAAATCTAGAATTGGTGTAGAGTCTTTCTCGTATGTGGATCACTCGCCTACATCTGCCGGGCCTCTCCATCATCGACCCTCTGTCACGGCCCCTGGCACCATCTACTTCATCCTAATTAGAATTAATAATTGAAAATAGGAAATCGATGGGTGCAAATTAAGCGCAGCACGAGTGGGCTTTATTGGGTTGACATTGTCTCAAGAGCAGCGATTGTTGGTCACTGCTCATCTCACATTTTTCTTGTGCATCTCCATCTCATGCATCTCTTTATTTCGAGTCGTTCCTTTCTGGTTAGAGAGATGTAAAAGAGGCTCTTTTCGTGTTCGTTGGCCTCGTGGCTTAGAGAATAGCTTGTGTTTTTCCCAAGGGAGGAGAGGAAGATAGAATTATTAATTTGGTAAAGCAACGGCCCATGTAACAATCTGCTGAGTAGGACACTTCTGACTTTTGTTGAATAAGCTACTGGTTTGCTGCACTAGGTCATGGCTTTTCTCAAATTATTCAGGAACGTGATAATGACCCGACTTGTGCCTGCATGATTCCCTTCTAAGATCCCTTCACCCTCCACAAAAGATGATGCGATCGGATAGTGCCGTCCTGCAGTTTTGCTGTGAGAGGTCTCTAGCACTGTATTGAATAGAAGGTGACTTCTCAAGGCTGATATTGATCTGAGTTCACATCCTAGATAGATCTCAAACAAATGACCTAGTTGTATCCACAGAGGGAGTGTCTTTTCTAGACAGTGATTAGTCAGTGCTTAATTTGATATAGATATCTCTAAACAACCTTCTGTGAATACAAGGTGTTGGTGGACCGTAGGTTAGGTGATTTGCTTTGGGTTTCTCTTTGGCCATGTTATATTGGATATCATTTAGCATTACATATTATGATACAGTACATTACTTTTCAAAAGTTTGGGGTTCAGTAAGATTTTACGTTTCTGAAAGAAGTCTCTTATATTCATCAAGGTTTTAATTGATAAAAAACACAGTAAAAAGTAATATTGTGAAATACAATTTAAAAGAACTTTTTTCTATTTTAATATATCTTATATATCTTGTGTCATATATTCATTTGATGGCAAAGCTGAATTTTCAGCAGCCATTACTTCAGTCTTCAATGTCACATGATCTTTCACAAGATCTTTCTTTTTTTAATCAGTTTAATGCATGCTTGTTGAATTAAATTATTAATTTCTTAAAAAAAAATCTTACTGACCTTAAACTTTTGAATGGTAGTGCATAAAGCAATAATATTTTTAATAATATTAATAATACTTTTTTAACTAATAGTGCCTTCCCTGTAACTGCTAAATCAGAAATTAAATCTGTTAACATGGACAAGTTTGTTGACAAAATGTTAATTCACTGCAGATACTGTAATAACAGTACAGTAAAATTCTTTACATGTGAACTTTAATGTAGCATGAGTCGTAGCGTAAAAAGATAGGACATCAGCACATCCTTACGCTGTGTGTCTCCCCTGAGGCTTTGGCTGGCAGGTCCCATGCTGTTCCTCTCAACTGGGGAAAAGGAAACATGTAGCAGGGGCTTGTCTGAGATAAATTAGAGTAGGAGGGACGCCCCGGTCCGTTGAGGCTGCCTGGCAGCTGCAGTACAAGCGCTCCCCCCTCTGATATTATAACTCAGCACTATCCACCCCACATGACTATTGGCAGTTCCTACTGTATATTTAGAATAGCATCCATCAGCTCCCCACCCCACATAACATATCCCAAATTCCCTAATGTATCCCTAATTCATTCTGTAGCAGTCAGTTCTTTCAGCGCACAAATAAATAACATAGTGATAAGTGTCAGTGGAGCTCTAGAGGGCCCAGTGGGCCATTTCACGGTGAGAGTATTGGCAGCTTTTACAACTGTACGTTTAAAAGCATGTTCAGGAGACATTTATCATCCTAGTGTACTAAATAATCGTCATTTTACAAAAAATAAATAAAGCTATATTTGTAAATGTTTATCAAAGAGCTATAGCCCTGTTCGTCTGTTGCTGACATTTAAATGCACATGCAGCGAAACAGATAACATTACTAGAGAAGTGCAATTACTGAACAATAACTCTTTTGAATTGGTTCTTTTTAGTGCATCAAAAGCATGCACTATATATTTTTTTGCTTCACTTAAAAGGAACAGCAGTCACGATTCATGATTTTATCACAATTCTTTTTCATGTTGGTTTTATTATAATTCACTTTGCCTGTAAAATTTTGCCTTATAGGGTAGCAAAATATAAAAGAAAAAAATGACAGATCATTTAGGCCAAAGTAGGGGTGGGCGAAGATGAAAATCATTATTAAAAATATGAACAAAGAAGACAATTACAAATATTAGGACAAATACAATATAATATACAAATGAAATAAATAGTGATTTAATTTTCTTCAGCTACCGTATTTAACTGTAGCATTCAATTTCTCTAACGAGAAACAATAATTTTACAGCATTTATTAATCTTAGTTGCTGTTCATTTCTATATTTACAATTACATTATTAAAATCAAAAGTTGTATCTTTTAACAGTAGTTAATGCACTGTATAACAAACAATAAACATAAACAAACAATGAAGAATTGTATTTTTATTAGCTAACATTAGCAAAGATTAATAAATTACTGTATGTAAAAATATATTTCTCATAGTTCATGTTAACTAATGCATTAACTAATGTTAACAATTGAGACCTTATTATAAAGTGTTACCCATTCAAGTAAGAAATTGAATAAACAAATATAACTTCACAATATAAATGACACATTTGAACATGAACATGATTCTTATTAAAGCTAATGAAGTTATTCAGTGAAGAGCAATAAGTTATTTTCTTTTGTCTTTTTTTGATCAACATTAATGACAAGCGGCAGCAGCTGTATTAAGCTGCTGTCACTTTAAGACCTCATGCACAGATCTAATATACATACATGCATCAGATTTTCTCCCTGAACTGTTTACGTTCAAAATTCAGGATCTTTTGTTATCTTATTTAACACATGTAGTGAAAACACAAATGCTCTCTCTTTAGCTCTGACACACTGAAGAAGGACTGAGAGCCGAAACTTTTTGGTTTTTCTACATGTTAAATAAAATAACAAAAGATTTCGAATTTTGAGTGCAAATCGTAACTGAATTCTTGATGTAATTAAAAAGATTCATGCACAAAAACGAGACACTATATGTGAAGAGAGAGCACTGTGTAAACGACCTTGTTGAACTTCTAAAAAGGCTGTAATTAAAAGTTCTGAGTCAACACAATTTAAAAAAAAAGATATATATAATTTTAATTAATTAAAAAAAATAAAAATAAAACTCAATAATGTTTTTTGAAATCATCTGATTTGCCAATCCCTCTTCATCTTCCTCATTATTCAGGATATCTGTCAGGTAATAGAGATGCAGTACCTTTAATTGTTTAAAAATTCTATTCTTGCAGCCTTGAAAATCAAATCAGTCGATATTTCTATGTTTATAAGAACCTTCACTTATTTCTCATTGGACAGAATCTTTTTAGCAGTGCACATTTGGGTCACCCATTTGCGATATATTTTAACGCTGGATCTTTTATGGCACCTTGCCCATATACTTTAATTTACTCTTGCCTTCTTTGAAGCGGCACACTGTTTAACATTCTCTGGCTTAATAAGGTTTCTGTATAACCTGTGCTCTGAAGAACAAACTCATCTGGCACAAAACAGGTCTCACTCTAACCGTCATCAGGCATGGAGTCGGACTTGAGTCACGTAGCACACAGAGATATGACATTGACTCACAGTAATTAAGACACTCTGTCATGTAGAGACAAACTCCCATTCTGTATTCATCATGGCATAGCAGAGATGAACCCAAACAGAGGAGTTCAGCTGCCAAGGTTTGGGATCTTCATTTATCTGGAAGTTTAATTGTCTGGATGCACTTCCTCCAGTCATTAACCACAAACGCTAAAACTTGGGTGAGAGGGGTTGACTGAGTTTTCCCCTACACCGCTGGAGCTTTAATTAAAGGAGTAGAATGGGCTGGACTGGGTGCAAGGAAGTAGTAATTGGCCCTAGAGGCATTGTGTGCTGTGATAGAGTCAGTGTAATCACATTCTTGTACAGTGCTTCATATTACACTATCTGATTCACAAACCCTTGGCCCTGTTACAAACATCTAGATGGCTACGTTCCATCTGTTGGATGATATAAGGGTAAATGGCAGGTTGGCAAAAGATTGATATATTGATTTAAAACTAGGCACAAAGTGGTATATACAAAATGTTGTAAATGCCATACTTGACTCATGCATGTGATAAGGATAAAGAGCGTCTTAGGGTTAAGTCTTGTTCCCTTCTCAAGGAGCTGGGTTTCGAGGGAACCCAACGCTGCATCAGATGCTGATGCTATGGGGACTTTAATAGGACAGCCAATAGCCTAGAGCAGTGTTTTCTAAATCCACAGTACTAAGTCCAGCATAATAAGCTGATCCAGGCAACAAATGAGATATAGAGTCGCATGCAGCAACTCTACGTATCTTCACACCAGCTTCTAGTAAGTGCTAAACCGAAGGAAGTGTGTGAGAAAGAATCCTCGGCTTTTATGTATACAGCCTTAATGAGCTGGAGAGGGCAACAGATAAGAGAATGGATCGCTAACCACGATACAGTCCACCTCGGCCCCGCACTGACCTTTGACTAGCCTGAGAATGGGCACTAACCCATTCACAAGGAAGCATAGCCCTGCTTTAATCCCCAATATGATGAATTCAGTGAGGTTTTTAGATGAGAGAGTGGACCGCTTTCTGCAACTTAGTCCAACTCAACTCTCATCTTCCATGCTTTACTGTAAAAAAAAGAGAGTATACTTGAACCAACCCATTCAGAGAGGAGCAAGTAGCCTCTTTTTTTTAAACCAATCTGATAAATCACCCAGCCTCACAGGGGGTGTGTTAACATTTGAACATAAAAACAGATTGCATAATTTCACAGCGACTAGCCGTTTTTCCCATTGAAAAATCACCCTCAGGCATTACCTTGCATAAGGGCACTCTACCCCATTAAGAGAGTAGACCGCCTCATTTCACCATGGCTGTCACAAAACTACTTCAAGTCAGGTTTTGGCTTCCTACTTCCGAAGGTGGAGGAAGTTCCGAAGTCCCCTGAGGACAAGACTGGTGCATCAAAGAGGAAATTCTTATCCCTCTCCCCTATGCCCGATAAGTTCAGCCACAGATGCATCTTTGTCGCCAACCATAGCAGCCAAAGGGCGGCCAATGGCATGGGCCATTTGCTTAGTGGCACAGAGGACCAGATCTGTGGCTGCACACAATCACATGAGACAATCCTTCAACTCTTCATCTCATCTCTCAGGGCTAGCTGGAATAGACCGCAGAGCGGACTTCCAGATTGGTCATGAGAGCCACGGAGCTAGCAGTAACTCCTCCACCAGCTCCCTACAATTGTAGTCGTAACTCTACCTCAGCAGACGTGGTGTCTTAACCGTGAGGTGCAGACGGTACGTTACCATCACTCGTGAAGATAGCGAAGCAGCGAGACAGAGTGGGTCCAAATCTTTGACGAGTGCCTCAAACACAGGTCGGGTCTGATATTAGTGGCTTCTGGTCTTGGGTAATTTAGAATAAATGTGCTTTTACCGAATGGATCCGAGAAGACAACTATGCCAACTTCCCTTTAGGCATTTAACAATATTTTATTACTTAAAACAAATACATATTAAAACAAATACCACCTGTAGCTGGTGTGTGGTGAACGCACTGGCGCCGTTGTACTGCGGCTGCCGTCGCATCATCCAAGTGGATGCTGCACACTGGTGGTGGTTGAAGAGAGACCTCAACATGATTGTAAAGCGCTTTGTGTGTACAGTAGTACTTATGAAAAGTGCTATATAAATGCCTCATTAATTCATTCATTCATACTTTTTTATTTTTAAAGTTAAATTTTTGGGGGTTCATTTTGCCTTTTATTTGACAGTGTGCGGAGAGACATCCTGATTCTTTCCATAAAAATAGTTATTCTGACATGTGTTAAAACAATTTATTAACAAAAAAAATGTCTTTGTCATATTTTTGGAGAATTTTGCCTTTATTTGACAGTTTGATGAGAGACAGGAAGAGATACAAAGCACTGTTGCACAAAGTGTATGTGTGCTATCCTCAAGGCTATCCTCAGACAAGAAATTTATTCTTAATAAAAAAGACAGCGTAAGCAGGGCTTCCAGATTCCACAGGAGTGAGATATTTAGTCTTCATAGAAAATACAACAGTTTAGACTCTGGAAGTCTCCCTAATTAGCCTTTTGTGACGTTCATGTTTATTTAGCTATGCACACAGCTCTAGGCAGAACGTAGCACCAAAACACACACAGTATTTTTCTTGTCAGCCTTAATAATTTTTGAATCAGGCCTGCAGCTGAAAAGATTTTATTTGTTTTGTATTAAGGCTCGCCACGCTTATGGGAGAACTTCAAGTAGCAGCATTACGGATTCTCACAGGATTGTGCATGGCACTGCTCTGAGATCTTTCCCAACCATCTGATCAGATCAGGCCATTACATTTTTCTGCTTATCAAAGTACAGTACACAAACACACGCTCACAACTCAGTCCTGATGCCTTTAAGTGCAAGTTTGTTGCGAAGAAGAGCATGGGTTGTCTCCCAAAACACAAGCTTTGATTAGCCTGTTTGTGCAATCCTGAGCACTTTTAATAGGGGCTGTGTTACAGGTCGGCCGTTTGGTGTACTTTTAAACATTGAATCTCTGCCCACACACAAGATCCATTGCCCCAAAGGGGGCCTCATCCACTCTTTACTCATCTCTTCTCTGATTAGTTTCATACTTATGGAAGCTTTCTTTTAGAGACTTTAAACACAGAGAAATAGGAATAACACTATGTGTTTTACAGCCTTGCCCGTGGCACCAAATGATCTCTGACTCTTTAATCATGGCTAAATGCTGTCAGAAGGCCCGCAGTGAGAGACTGTCTGCGGCAAATCTGAAACTAAACGCAGAAGAGACGGGCCGAGATAATGGGCTTTAGGAGGAAATGTGCTGAGGCGTCTCGCTGTGGGGGGAAAAGAGGCTTTGAGTCTTCAATGGCAACATTTTGTGCTGCTTCTGAGCACCAGAGAAAAAGACTTCTGCAAATTAAGCTCTGTCTAGATTTCCACTTTATTTGTCCTCCTCCGCAATGATTCAGAATGGCTGCTGATGATGAGGCCGGGCGGACTCTGAGCCAACGCGGAGTGGATTTGCCGTGTTGAATGGGAGGGAAACTGTTTGCGTCCCAGTATGAGGCTTCTTTGAAAGTGAAACGCTCACTTTGGGGCTGATGGGGAGTTGACGAGGTCCGGGGGCCGGTGAGAGAGGCAAACAGTGGATGTCTTGTGTTTTTCTGCTCTTTTTCTCTCATCAGCGTGGGAGAACTGAGAGGAGCGTGATGAGTGCTGATTGACTGCGAGCGGAGCAGACGATGAGCGGCTCATCCATCTTCGCTGACCTCCTGCAGGTTTCCTGCCTTTAATGTGCCCTGGTCATTTGTGTGGTGTGAGAGCTCAGTCGACAGGAGAACTCATCCATGGCGGATTTACTCAAATCAATAACGTGCCTCCTGCCCTCTGTGAGCTACTTAATGCGGCCTACATCGCACCTCCTGGGAAAGACTCGCCACAGTGGCAGGATGTTCCATGACCCCCCTCTGTGCCAAGCTGTCTGCTCTAAGTGCTGATCATCCACCTCATGTTTGTCTAGCATAGACAACGGATGCTGGTGTCCAACAACACACAGTCTTCATTAGGGCTTTATCCACTTTCAAAACAGCTTTCGATAAAGATAAATGCCTGGTAGCTTAGTAGTTAAATATGGACTGGTTTGTGAGGTTAAAAGGACTGTATGCTTGAAACAATTGAATGAAACCATCATCTAAATGACATACATGAACTCTACCATTCAAACAGGTTTGGGGTCAGTGAGTTTTTGAAATAAGTCTTTGATGCTCACTAAGGCTGCAGTTATTTGATTAAAAATACAGAAAAAAAATAGTAATGTGAAATGTTATTGTAATTTCAAATAGCTGTTCTATTTTAATTTCTTTTAAAATGTAATTTATGTCTGTGATGGAATGAATGGGTGTATTTTCAGCCTTCATTCCTCCAGTCATCAGTGTCACATGATCCTTCAGAAATCATTCTAATTCTAATTGATACTCAAGAAACATTTCTTTTTATTATCAATGTTGAAAATTGTTGTGCTGCTTAGTACTTTTGTGGAAACTGTGATGCATGAATATAGAGTTCAAAACAATAGCATTTCAAATAGAAATCTTTTGAAACATTGTAAATGTCTTTACTGTCATTTTTAAGTCCTTGCTGATTAAATATTTAAATTTCTTTCAAAAACAAATCTTAATGACCTCAAACTTTTGAACAGTAGTGTACAGTAAATCGAAATGATGCAGAAAGAAAGTTAGCAGTTAGCACTGATTTTGAGGTGAGGGAAACCCCAAGACCTCTCAGAATCACATAAAATATCTCCAGATGCATGCAGTAACATTTATGCAAGAATGTACAAAATCTATGTCTATGGTGGGTTTGGCCCTATTTATGCTAGCTAATGCCTTACACCAGAATGACTGAGTCAGTGTTTTATAGCATCTCTGGGTCACTTTAGGTGCTTTTGCAAGATTAGCTCTTTGCAATTTCACCCATTTTATTGATAGCGTTTGCAGTAGCTCATTGATAATTTAAAGAGAATATATGAGGGGATGTAAATAATCTATGCTTCAGCTAATCCCCACTCACAGTGGGATTCACTTGTTTTGAAAAATCACTGTACAAACCTGTATACTTCAGCATATGTTCTGTAATAAAATTATATGACTTCACAAATCTTGTGTATTGGCAATTCCAGGATTACAGTTCACCGGTTCACAACCTGTTACTCAGAATTTAATACAACTGAGTCATACTGATCAGCGAGAGTTTCCACCCTTAACTCTAACTGGAGGATGGTGGCAATTTAGTTGGCTGGTGTAAAAAAGCATCCTTTCTTCTTCTTTGTGTATCAGGTTGTGAAAGTGGCCACTGGGGGCCCCACTGCAGCAACCGCTGTCAGTGCAAGAATGGGGCACTGTGTAACCCCATCACAGGAGCCTGTGTCTGCACAGACGGCTACCAAGGCTGGCGCTGTGAGGATCAATGTGAGCCTGGCTACTATGGCAAGGGCTGCCAGCTGCAATGTCAATGCCTCAACGGTGCCACCTGCCACCACGAGACAGGGGAATGCATATGTGCACCAGGCTACATGGGCCCCATGTGAGTACCAGAGATAAAACAGGTTGTCAATATATGAAGGTTGATATGTCTTTCTTGAAATATATTCTTTATATAGAGGAGACAAGATCAAGTAGTAACTCTAGTGAAAAGGGTAGGTTTATTTTTGAAAGTCAATTTCTGTATAGGCCCATACCTCTTGACTGCAAAATAGCTATTCAACCTTTCCTCCATCATTGCCAAGGAAACACGTTAACCTTTTATGACCTTTTGTTTTGTCACAATGGGAACCTGCCATTAAATAGTCGTTTTTCAGCTAAATAAACAGTAAAACAGTTATGGTGCAAAACATTTGAAATAAGGCAAAAATATACAAGATAACGTACAAAAATATAATTCATGAAAAGATTCCAAAATACATTAACGTTCAAAAGTTAATTAGATTTTAGTTTTTTATTTAAGAAATGTATACTTTTATTTAGCAATTGATCAAAAGTGACAGTAAAGACATTTATAATGTTCCAAAAAAAATTAAATGCTGTTTTTTCTACTTTCTGTTCATCAAAGAATCTTGAAAACAATGTTTTCAGTTTCCATAAAAATATTAAGTAGCACAATTGTTTTCAATGTTGATAATAATAAGAAATGATATGCAAAAAATGATATTAGAATGATTTCTGAAGGATCTTGTGTCACTGAATACTGGAGTAATGGCTGATTAAAATTCAGCTTTGCCATCACAGAAATAAATTAAATGTTAAAATATATTAAAATAATAAAAAAAACTATGATTACATTTTAGAGAGCATTAATTATTACTATTATATTATTTTACAGTGTAATAATATTGTAGCCTGACTTCGTCATACTCATATTCTAGTCAGAATGTGAGTCTGATACCGCTCCATAGAGATTTGATTATGGGGCGTGTCTCAACCGAACCAGGAAAAAAAAAGACCTCTGCGCTCAATTGGATAGACCTACAACCAATCCGAGCAACGGAGTAAATGACGCATGTTCTTCATTCATATTTTCAACCAACAAAATGTCGCGGGCGCGGCTCTCTGTTCCTCTTTTAAAATTAATGCGCTGTGGATATCTTCTATAACAGACGCGATGGCGGAATCTACACATGATGTTTCATAAACAAAGTTCGGGAGGAGCACGTACAAATAATCAATCCAATATCAACTTGTCATCAAACAATACCATGTCTAACGTTACCGAGGAAGCATATTCACTCTGTCAACTTACCTAACACTCCTTGACAGTTTTTCAGCATCCCTCGGATGGTCCCTCCACCACCCCGAATCCTCACTCTTGTCTTGTTCTCTCACAACCAGGAACACGAGTATGGGGGGAGTATGGCTACCGAGCCCACAGCCCTCTCCTCGGACAGCACGTCATATACGCATTTATTCTATCTGACTTATTTGTGTGAACTCCTGACATCTCATATAGCCTACGCATTTATTCTATCTGACTTAGCCTATTTGTAACTGTGAACTCGTGAAATCTCAATTCTCCTGCTGCAGTCGTCTTTGTTGTAAACTAATTCAAATCAAGCGCTCTTTGGTGACGTGGGTGATTATGTAACGGCAGATTATCTGTCCATCACTGATTAAAGCCCGCCCTGGCAATTTGATTGGCTCGGCCTTCTAGGAGCCGAGCATAATTACTCCTCTATGGAGTCCAGACCGAACTTCCCGACCAAAAAATGTTGTGGGCGGGGATCGGGCTGGCACCCAGGCTAATAATATTGCACAATATTACTGTTTTTATCATTTTGATACAATAAATTCAGCTTTCCTGAGCATTTTAAGAGACTTCTTTCAAAAACATAAAATCTTAACGACCCCAAACTTTTGACCTAAAGTGTAGCATTTTTTTATTTTATTTAAAAATATATATATATATATTTAGATTCATTAAATATCAATTGTTTTGGGGCAACAGAAATTGTAATTGATAAAATGTTTAAAATTATAACAAAAAAATGAGAACATGTCCCAATAAAATATGTCAAAATAATAGTAAACCCTTTGCTAGAATGTGTGCTGCTGTAGTTAATTCACCTATTTATCCAAAATTCATTGGAAAAATGTTAACAGATATTGCAGTTTGAAGGATACAATTTGAACTAGATTTTGAACCTGAAACCTTCTAGGTACCCCATGTGACAACTACCCCCAGTCTCCCATACTGATCTACATTTGATGTACTTATTATTTGTCTATATTCATTGTTAGCATAGTGGAAATGCTGTGAAGTTCTTGTGAGGGTACTTTAAAAAAATGTGGTTGGTTTTTTTTTTTTTTTTTGTATTTGTTCTGAAGTCTTTGAACATTCTTGTGTTTTATGTTGCAATCCTTTGCAATTGCTGCCTGAGTTTCATGCTTTTGCTCTTGTGGTTCGGCAGCTGTGGAGAACGCTGTCCCTCTGGAAGTCACGGCCCACAGTGCGAGCAGCGCTGCCCCTGTCAAAACGGAGGAACCTGCCATCACATCACTGGAGAATGCTCCTGCCCTGCTGGATGGACGGTAAGATGCTGCACTCAGAAGGACCAAAAGGGTGGAGAAGTGAGGGACAAAGAGAAAGTGACAGAGAGAATAAATGATAGAAAAGAAACAGAGAGGAATAAAGATGAGGAGACAGATGATAAGGAATGAGGGGCAGGGAGTGAAGGAGAATAAAAGGGCAAGATACTGAAACGACAAAGAGGTGAGTCACACTTGAAAGGAAGAAAGGAGAAGAGGGAGTAATTAGGAGAAAGGCAGGGTTAAGTGAATGGAGGGAAGGTGAAAGAGTATAAAAGGTAAATGAAGAAGGGGTGGAGGAGAATCTGAATGTAGATACTTGCACAATCCTAAAAGGGGAAGAAATGACACTAATCTGAGTCTCGCAGAGCGGCTGAAGTTATTATTTAAGAAGCAAATTGTGTGAAGTTTGCTGAGTCTTATTATGGCTCTTTTTGCATCATCGTATATTCGTAAAGAGGACACATCAAAAACACAAGTTTTCTTTCTCTTCTGAAAAGAGTTTAATGCGCTACAGTATGTGCTAGACATACTCTAATATTTACAAAGCAGTTCATTCAAAACGTTTATTCAAACTAAACGGCAAAAATTGGTCATTCAGACATTAACCTCAGAACTGTGAGTAGAGTAGTATACTGTATACATACAGTATCAGTGCCTATTCAGTGATGTAAGGAACCGATGTTATGGTCTTAAAGGTACAGTGGCATAGACTGTATCAGATAGGAGGTCGTAAGTGATCATGCAAAAATTTCAGCTTTAACTGACATAAGTGGCTACAGATATATTGAATATGGCCTCTTTTATAGGGCCACACATACTGTGTTTTTCTATAATTCTATACATTTCTTTCTTTGTATGATTTTATGGATGATTGTTTATATTTATGGATGATTCTATATACTGTGTTCACTCAAAATCATTTATTCCCTCGTGTATTCCAAATCTCAATGACTCAAGAAATGTTATTTTGAAAGTTTGTTATTTTAAGTTTAAAGAATGTATTGGCTACTTGTTTTATAAAATAAAACATTGACAGTTAGTCAGAATCCACCCGAAGAGCTCATTTAAAGGCACAAATGACATAACTGCAGTGTGCTTATGATAAACAGAACATTATCTTGTGTTGGTATGGACGCCAACATGGATATCATTATGATTTTTTTTCTTAGTTTGAAGAGGGGAAGATTGTGAATAATAAGTGAATAATAACGACTAAGGCATTTCTCTCTTTGAAAGAAAGAAAGTCATGTGGGTTTGAAGTGGGAGTAAATGATATTTTTTTTATTGTAAGTGAATCGTTCCTTTAAATGAGTCCATCTTCAGTGGTCATTCTGAATGGACTTGATCTGATTCTCAAATGTGAATTTTCTCTGCTCTCTTACTCGACAGGGGTCTGTGTGCGCCCAGCCATGCCCATTCGGCAAGTATGGGATCAACTGCAGCAAGGAATGCTCGTGCCGCAATAGAGGACTGTGTGACCACATCACAGGACAGTGCCAGTGTATGGCTGGATACAGTGGCCACAGGTAAAACAGATACCCAATTAGTGAAAATCAGTTCTGATCTTATTTCTGTTATTATTCCGCTGTCTTTAAAAAAAAACTACCACAAAAGCAGTTTGTTTCCTAGCATGCACAATTTGGGTCTGAATAATTGATTAATTGTTTTTTTTTTTTACTGCTCTGTGTTTGTATTCCCTATGTCCACTGATCCCACTCCAAGATCTGCACTGGTCTAAGTTTCTGCCCATTAATTACCAGTAATGGAGTTTTATTAGGATCCAATTGAAATAGCTCAGTGCCTTTATTTCACTGTGTCTTCTGCAGCAGCTTAGGGTTTATTAGCGCACTAAAGTGATTGTCTGCAGAATGAAAACACTTTTAGGACAGACAGTTCTTATCCTCTAATATTTAACAAAATTGCCCTCATTCATTTGGTCTGTGACAGGTGAATTAGCCCAGCAGGAATAATCTCAGATTGCGTTAGTACCCCCTCCTCCCTTCCCCCAAGCCCTTCTCACACCCGTCTCTTCTGATGCAAACGACGCTGGTGTAATTTCAACATGAAACATACCTAGTCCGTTTTATAATTTAATTGAGCTATTTATCTGTCTCCTAATGGCTTCTTTGGACACTCAAGATTGATGTTCTGCCAGGATTGTATATTGAAGATCTTGTGGAAGTCGTTGTTCCTTAAGTCACTTTGCTATTCAACAAAGAGAATGAGCCCGGGTCTAATTGTATTCACGGTAATTAATGACTGCAGTTTTAGTTTCCTGTCGCCCCATAGGCGAAGCCAAAGGGCTGATGAACCTGAGGTACCAAAGAAGATGCCCAGAGCATTGACCCTTGACCCTAAGATTAGAATAACTTTGTAGTCTACTAATTCTGCTTGTGTTATTCTGACAGGCTCCTTTTTCTTCCAGAGCTGCTCTGAGTAACGAAAAATGTGTACAAAACATTGGGCTTTTCTTCCCTTTGTAAAGTGCCGGAAATGTTCCCAGGTGCCAGGAAGAGTGTCCAGTCGGCACCTATGGACCCCAGTGTGCCCTCCACTGTGACTGTCAGAATGGGGCCAAGTGTTACCACATCAACGGAGCGTGTTTGTGTGATACAGGATTCAAAGGGCCTCACTGCCAGGACAGGTTCTGTCCACCAGGCCTATATGGTCTCATCTGTGACAAATACTGTCCCTGTAACTCCACTAACACACTCAGGTAAGACACGCTACCTCACGTCAACAGGCTGCAGTAGAATAACTGGTGCACTGACAAGAAACAATGGACAAGGGATGCGTATTTGTACCATAATTGGTAAAGCCAATATGGGATGTTTAATTTCGCATGCCCTATTTTTCCATTTAGATTACCTTTACCATAATCTAATCCTTACTTCCAGTTAATGTTTTAAAATAGAATAATTTGATAACACTATTAAATGTAATCTTCAGCAAATCTCAAAATAAATATCCATTTTAATTTTGTATGTTATGATGTTCTGATGCCTAAATTTATTTCTACTATTTAAATTAATTTAAGTTTTTAGTGCTTTGTTTTTTTTATTTATTATTATTTAGACAAAATAGTAAAGAATTTTAATATCGGCTATAATTTGAAAATAATTTTCAGCTTGAATTATGCAGTAAATTAATTAGTGTAGTACTGGTGCATCCCTACAATGCCCTTGATTTTCTTGCAAATAATTTGTTTTGTTTTGTTTCAATATCATTTGTCAGTGGCAAAATTCCACAGTTAAACAGCAAACTCACTCTTAACAACACTCAAAGGGATAGTTCACCCAAAAATGAAAATTCATTTACTCAATCTGTATGAGTTTCTTTCTTCTGTTGAACACAAAAGAAGATATTTTAAAGAATGTTGGCAACCAGACAGTTACACTTCCATACTATTTTTTTTCCTACTTTGGAAGTCAATGGCTACCGTCAACTGTCTGGTTACCAACATTCTTTAAAATATCTTATTTTGTGTTCAACAGAAGAAAGAAGCTCATACAGGTTTGGAACAACTTGAGGGTGAATAAATGATGACGGAATATTCATTTTTGCATGAACTATCCCTTAACATATCAATTCAGCTAAGTTATTTCACACAAACATTGCATCTTTGTTGAGTCTCCTACGGTTAAACAGAACCTTCAGTCCTACACTCATCACTTTTCCAGCCAACTCCTCTCGAGTTAATCTCTGGAGCCATGGGTGAGTAAAGAGCTCCATTTGAGTCCATTTGACTTCATTTGACTTGCAAGTAAAAATTTGAACACCTTTCAACAGTAGCATAGCACTTGCTCTTAATCGCGACCTGTGCTTCATTCATTATTTCTTAGCCTCGTTCCTGGCTAATGCAATGTTAATGCCTGGTATGGGTAGATTAAGCCCTGAGACACTGGGGCTCATTACTACATGAAGGAGAGAAAGGACATCCCATTTATCTGAGTGGAGCTCCAAGACACAAGGATGGATGAACTCAATGGTTTTAGTTTTCAGATTTGGCTCCCTTGTTCTGGAAACCAAAGTGTTTCTGTTTAGATGCCATATACACAGCGTGTCTTTAGGCATATTTGTACCTAAATGTCTATTTGTCTTTCTCTTTTTCAGCTGCCACCCCCTGACAGGTGAATGCTCGTGTACAGCAGGATGGACGGGTCTATACTGCAATGAGACCTGTCCCCCGGGTTACTATGGAGAAGGATGTAGTGTACCCTGCCAGTGTGCTAATGGAGCAGACTGCCACGGTCTCACTGGGGCCTGTATCTGTGCCCCAGGCTACACAGTGAGTCCATGTTTATCATTTATCATTGTCTACACTCATTAAACACGAGTAAATCTTGCCATGCTGAAATATTGTCACATGAAATTGACTGCTGAGCATTGACGATTACAGCTGCTAATGTTTTGAATTAGAGGATGGTATTTTTTCAATTTCCATTCCTATACATCTGACATTAACATCACTCAAACCCCTCATTAGTAAAGTAAACACCAATATGTCTTGGACAATGGCTATAGACCGCCTACCAACCTGTCTATCAACCACTGCACTAAATAAAAGGATTTTAATTGTTGATTACATATGGCTTCAAATGAAAATACCCCTCTGATCTGATTCTTTTTGTAAAACAGATATATTTTTGTATATATATGATTAATTAATCGCAGTAAAGCCCCCCTATGAGAATCCTGAACAAAACATTAATTGTTAAGTTAAAATTAAACATTTTATTTTATATAGTGACCCTCTCGTCAAAATCAGATCACAAGTGGTCACAGGATACACATTTGAGACACAGGTGCAAACAGCAATGTGTCTTGGCTCACCACTTGTGATACACCAAGGCTAAATAGGGCCATAGATATGACATATGAAGGTGGCAAAATTCATAATTACATAATAAAGGTTTATGATTGTGGATTTTAAGTGAAAATTGGAAGCACCTTTCAGAGAACATTTCTAGTCAGCACTTTCCTTGATCTTTCTTTGAAAAGTTTTTGTGCCTTCATACTTAAAGCAGAAGTGTCAGCGAATACAGTTTATTGCTTTGAAAATGATCTCTATAGTGGTCTCTCTCTCTCACACACACACACACACACACACACACACACACACACACACACACACACACACACAAACACATCACCTCCTGCTGGGAACAAGGTGAGAGTCTCTAAGATCAGTAATGCTACTTTCACAATGCTCGTGTCTTATTAATCAGCAGGGTTACACTTAACACAAAGACCTTGTCAAACTCAGAAAGAAGCGTTAGATACATGGACTCCAAAATAGAGTGGGATTTCTGGACAAGATTTTATATGACATAAATAACTAAACGTTTTGTTATCCAGTTGGTCGCACAAGGCACAAAATCTGCCCGGCTCTTTGCTCTCTGATGAACAAAGGTGTTGCTAAAATGAAACCAATAAGATACAAGGAAAGAGCATGAGAAAAACAGATAGAGAGACATGATCATGTGAGTGATCTGAATTTATTTTACGGAGATATTAAAATAGATGGATGGCTCATTTCATTGAGCTGAATGTGTCAGGCTTTTTTTTACATACTGTCTTATAAAATTAAATTGTTTAAAAATATTTATTTATAAAGAAAAATTCTGGGTATGTGAATTTGTGTGTGACCCATTGGTATTGAAAATCTACTTAAAGTACAGTTCAATGTATATTTCAAGTATAAAAATTAATTCCTAAATAGGAACATTGTAGTATACTTAAAGTTCAAAAATAATATAATAGTAAACTATAAGTATAATGTTAAGTTCACTTAAAGAAAACTTACAAGTATATTTACATAATTATACTTAAAATTACCTTGAAGTATGCTTATTTTTTAATTGTAATACTATTTTACAATATTACTGCTTTACTGTAAATACAGCCTTATAAACATTTTAAAAAGTCCTGCAGACCCCAAACTTTTAAATGGTAGCTATAGTTACTTTTTTTTAGCTTGCATTGTTGGTAACTACATTTTCAGTAGCTTCACTTTATGTTTTAAGTATATAGCATGGAAAGCTACAGTTTCAAGTATAGTCCCCACCACTGAACTGATTTCACTCTTGCTGCATTCAGAAATAATGAAAATGTTGCAAAGCAGGTAAAATAAAGACAGCGCCGCAGGTAAAGACTGGAACGGAGGGGATGATTAAGAAAAACTCAGTACCAGAGGCTGTAGCCAACTCCTGCCTTGGCCTGTTGCTGTGTCCTGTGCTACTACAGCGATTTGAACTAGCAGGCGGAGGCACAGACTGTATCTTCATTTTCACCACCTGCTCTTTGTGTTAGATTTGAGGGACCTGCTGCCAGTTCTATTAAACACTGCTCGAGGAGCTTTGGCCAAGGCGTCTGACCGAGATGCAATGGAATTGGGAAACAATTCTCTATTTCCAGGCCAGCTGTTCCATTTGGACCTATAGAACAGCAGAGGTTAACAATTTGACTGCAGTCTGGTTGAAAATAAGAGAGGTAATGGCCACCAAAACTCTCATTCATAGAGTTCTGAGAGAGTGATATTTATAGGGGTGGGAAAGGAACATATATACTTGTGCTGCTGGTACTGCAGAGAATGCAGGTAGGTAAACGAGGAAACAAATGTGCTGGTAGTACTACGATGAAAGCACACATGCCACGTTCATGTGTGCTTTCATGACACTTCACTTGAATGCATAGATGCAATGGTATGATTTTTAATGTTTAAAATAATAGATGCTAAAAAAAATAGGGAGCCTAATTACACACAATTATTTATTTTTTTTAAATAGGACAATTCTAAATTTGCTAGGGCAATCGGGAGCTTCTGAATCAGATTTGTATGAATGACCTCTAGTGAAGCTTTTGCTATTTAGCTTTTTGTAAAATATTTAATATTATATTAGAGTCAGGGAGTGGTGGCTGCGGTACTAAAGCACACAACAAAGGATATATATTCAAAGAGACTTTTAATATAATAATCCAAACAATAAACAGAAGTATTAACAAAGAGACAAACATACCACAACTCACTGATGTAAAACAAAGCTAGAGAAAGAACAGACAGAAACTGAGGGCTTAAATATATGAGGGCAAACAGAGCTGATGAGATAATGAATGACACACCTGAACTGAACTAACACAATCAATTAGAAACCATAGAAACAAACAGGGAGAGGACGGAGGAGAACTGAACCAATTAAATGACTAGAGAATAACAAGTAAATTTAAACATGAAAAAACGACATAAAACGTGACTATTATATTATATTATTATATTATATTATATTATATTTTGTCATGTTGTTATCCAGCATGATTTGAGAATTGTTCAAAAAGTATCTGCATATGTTGGAGATGATTGTAATAAAGTGAGCGAGCGAGATAAATGATGACTGATTGACAGAGAGGGGAGAAACAAAACCTATATATAGAGAGTGGCATATCTTATCTGCGTCAAAAAGTATCTTTGTAAGTAGGCTATGTATATTTATACATCCTAAAAAATATATATATATTTTTTTTTCATATAATAAATTGAATCCCAGACTTTTGGACCCCACTAAATATGAAAATGTACCAATCAAAGTTTGAAGACATTTCTAGCTCTTTGAATGTACTACTGATCTATGCTAATAGATATGCATACAGTATGTCCTGCTTTAGCCTGCTTTTAGAGGAGTTTAGTCACCCAGTTGAATAAGTGCTCTCGGTCCTGTGTCAGTGTAATCTGGAGCATTCATGGGTCTCAATAAATCCCTGTGGTCATTTGTGAGCCAGAGACTCTTTTACCTCCAACCCATTCACCAGTAAATTGCAGGTCTGCTGAAAAGTCGAACAAACTAACTTTCTCGCCCCATATTCGGCTGCCTGCACCGATAGTTTCAAGTCTTTTTCTGCTGAACAGAACTGCCATTGTTAGCAGTCTGCTTGCTGTCACTTTTGAACGGAACAAAGATAACTGCACGTAGATTGATGAAAAATTAATCCACAGATGTAAGCTTTTCATGTGGGGAGTGGATGGACGAGCAAAGGAGATGGAGAGGTAGAATATTTGAAATGGGGAATACAATGGGGGAATGTGGGAGAGAGAGAGAACGAAAAAAGAGAGAACATACAAGAAAGAAAAGAGTGGGAGTAAGAGAAAATATTGGAGATGATTGTATCAAAGTGAGCGAGCGAGATAAATGATGACTGATTGAAAGAAAGGGGAGAAACAAAACATATAGAGAGAGAGCGAGAGTCAGTCCCTCTTGGAGCCCATGACGCCCTGTGGCATATCTTATATTGCCTTCCTCTTAGACCTAGTTCCAGATGATAATGAGAGAGCGGGTCCTTTGCTGCTCAATCCCCGGCACCAGGGAGACGGAGGCAGGAGGCGCACGCACACTGCCATTACCCCACTAATTGGGAGTCTAAATCATTTTGTCAGCTGTCAGTCAGAGCCAGGGATGAGGCAAGAAGACACCGGTGATGACCGACGCTGGGATACAGGCGACTCCCCTGCTGAGCCTGGTAAAGCGCAGAGATTGTGCTGGTGTTGTTTGGCTGGGAAACAGGGTTTAAGAACACAGTGTCTGTCAGTCATCAGCAATGGTTTTCTGGGGGATGGATGGAGGTGCCAAGGGCCAGGGGCTGTCAGCTCATTAATGCAGCTGGGGAAAGCGGGCCTTTAGCACTGAGGTCTGTGTGATAGCAACAAGGACACAAGCTACACACGGACTTCAGGTTTTCTGAAGAAAATGTGCTTTCAAATGTGCTCTCTACCTTTCTACTCGCTTGAAACTGCATCTAACTCACATGCTGCCTTGTTGTAGAGAATGTTTTGCAGGAAATTTCCTGTTGGAAGTTTTACGGAATCCTCAGATGGGATTTAGAGTCACACTTCACAACACATTTCTCATGTTACAGTGTTAAGTTACATAAGTACAGAATAATTCTAAGAACTGAAATCTTACCTTTTCTGAGAGAAATGTATGCCTGCCTGAGCAAAACTCACTGATGTGATGCTAGGGTGTTAGTGGTTGCCAGGGCATTGCTATGTATGTAGTCGTTGAAATCTTTTGGGTGGTTTTGTACATTTGTATCCATTTGTAGGGTGTTTTGGGTGGTTTCTAAGGCATTGTTAGGGGTTTGCTAAGGTGGGTGCCGCGCAATTTGTATGAGCAATAGTGATTATTTGAAAATGTAATATGGACATTATAATGTACTTTATTTATTTGTATAAATGTATATTTAGTGTGTAGTTCAACAACTCTGCTGTGTGTGTTTTTCAGGGAGATGACTGTTCCCAAACCTGCCCACCGGGACTATTCGGTACTAACTGCACTTCCACCTGCCACTGCCACAACCAGGCGTCCTGCTTACCAATCGATGGATCCTGCATCTGTAAAGAAGGTACGGCATAATGTGCTCTCCTTCTTCTTTTATTCCTATTAATAAAACTATATGCATGGAAAACCATGCAAGATTGTGGGTTTACATCCAACCTGAAAACAAGACTATATATTGGCCTGTTCAAATAAATCCATATGCAATCAATATATGCAATCAAATTGTAAGGAAAATTTTTAATCTTTACAATTGATTATTCTAGGACTAATTAATCACTTTCCAATTCCCTCTAAAACAGACGCCAATGTTTAGAGAATTAACCCTGTCTATAAATTGAAATTCGGCATGCCTAGCAAGCCCATTATACTCCATACACTTTCTGGACATCACACATCAGACACTCCCAAAAAATAGTATATAATGTACCCATCCGTTCTCCATATATCCATCTCTGTCATTATGAAAAAAAACGGTGTTTCAGTATCAAAGGATCCAAAGTCCCTCCAGGTCACTTTCAAAGGATGCATAACAACTTAGCACTTACATACACATATGGCCTTTTTAGGCTATAAAAGCATTAAAAATGTGGTGTGAATCCACAAGAGCCTTGTGAGCACTCAGCGTTTGGCTGACCGCAGCTAACCGTACCTGCGGGACGGCCCTCAGTTGTTGCATAAACATGGACTTGTCCAGAAAGGCTTACCAAAAGAATATTCGCTCAGGTCCCTTCAGTTTAGGAGGAAGCTCATTAGAGACAGTACCTTTAAAATCCTCATCCCATTCATAATGCAGAACCCCAGTGTGCTACACAACTTCTCTGCCTATCTCACTCTGCTCTTATGTTGACCTCAAACCATGCATATATTCCACTCATTGACTGCTTTGCAGTGTGAGCCGAGGGAGACAAGAATCCTCTGGCTTCTGACAACATGTGACCTCAGTTCCCCTTCTTCCCGCTCTATTAATTGAACTCTGTTACAAACCAGAGAAGGTTTATTTGGATAGAACTCACAAAGAGAATGTCTGTTTTAACAAATAAACAAGTGAAGAAACCAATGGTTGAGTTGACAAATAATTAACAAATGTCTGTACCGTTTCTCTTTATAGGTTGGCAGGGTGTCGACTGCTCAATCCTGTGCTCCAGCGGGACTTGGGGTTTGAGCTGTAACCGGACTTGTTTGTGTGCCAATGGTGCGGCTTGTGACCCAATCGGTGGCTCCTGTACCTGTTCTTCGGGCTGGAGAGGGGAACGCTGCCAGCTGTCCTGCCCTGTGAGTATCTTCCTGGGACTGGTTCCATTGTCTCTCTGCCAGAGGCTGGCAAGACTGGCCATTTGATTTATAAATATTTGTCATGACAGGGCAATTTAAGCTTGGCAAGATGGTTTGTGTGTGTGGTTAAACAGGATGGCACATACGGGCTGGAGTGTCGCGAGCATTGTGACTGTAACCACGCTGATGGATGTGATCCTGTGAGTGGATTCTGTCGCTGTCTGCCAGGATGGACAGGTGAGTGTGAGACCAGTGACATAATCACATTGACATGTTAAAATAGGCAACATAAATGCTAGTGTGAATTACTCACCATTTGTTGATTGAAAAAAAGGCTTGATGCAATTTAAACGCACATTGATGGGCACATAGGACACATTACATTTATTAAAAGTGACAGTAAAGACTTTCACGTTGTTACAAAAAAATCTGAATCGTTACTGCAGACATGAGCTGTAATGTTAATGGATATTCGCGCTGGATAAAATAACATTGTTGGATCAGTCATGTATGTGTCTCTACTGCATACTCTTGACACAGGTAAATGACCTAACACAAAATTTCTGTGTGTAATTATGTTGAAAATAATAAAATAATAACATATATGCCTATCTGGGATTATTGGCAACAGAAATCTTGCTCGGAGGGACGTGCTTGGAAATAATATTTTATAGCAAGCAATATTTAGCCAACGAATTGTTTAAATTAAGTTACTAATAAATTCAATATTATCTAACACATAACATATGGGCGTAGAATATGTGGGAGATGCGGGGGACGTGTCCCCCTCACTTTTAATAAAATGTAACCCTTCCCCATGCTTTTTTGGGGCAAGTGTATTGTTCATGTTTCCATGGGCCGATGTGAATAAATCTAGAATTGACAGACAAAGTGTTTTAAGTTGTGTGCACATACCTTAAAAAAAATCCATTCAGAATGAGCACATTTGACATTTGCAGTAGGCTTATATTTAGATTGATATTTATTTAAATAAATAACCATTTACATGCTGAGAACGTTTGCTCATTGTAATCAGATGGCGAGGTGGTTTCACTTATTATGATGCATGATCAATTCTTTATTAATAGCAAAGTTTGAATGGCATCGTAAAGGTATAATGAATCAGTGTTGATGCGCATCGTCTAACATAAGCTGGGCTTAGTTGCGCCTGGTCGTAGTTTTAGGGTCGTAACAGGTGTATTTATTTATTTGAACGTTGGATGTAGCTAAGCCCAGTGTAGAGCTTACACCCAACATTTTTACATCCAGCTGGTACAACCGGCCCCTGATGGCTAGAGAGTCAGACTAACCCAAAGGTTGCGGGTTTGATTCTCAATACCGGCAGGAAATGGCTGAGGTGCCCTTGAGCAAGGCACCCAACCCAAAATCGCTCCCTGGGCTGCACACTGCTCCGAGTGTGTGTCCACGGTTTGCGGTGTGTGTGTGTGTGTTCACTAATCCTAATTTTGGATGGGATAGGTTCTTGGATGGGTTGAATGCTGAGTATGGGTTACCATACTTCGCTTTCACATGTCACTTATTACTTATTTGACCAAAATATGGGTTGAAATGTAATGTAAATACTTTGCCTACACTTTGAGGTTTGGGTTTTGTTCCATGTAGATTAATTACCTCCATTTGGAGGTAAATGTGACCCCTCCCTTTATGTAAATTAGATTTCATGGTAATTTTCAACATGATCATGTACTAAATATCAGTAGCCTATTTTATATATCATGGCTGTTCTTATAGGAAATACTTAAAATGTGGCTACCCAGAAATCACTTTACTTTCTGAAAAGAGTTGCAGTTGTTACGCTACACAAACACAGTCGGTGTGAAAGCACAATGAGAGCCTGCTGTTACAGTTACGCTACAGCGCTCTCTTCACAAGCTGTGTGAAACAGACAAGTCATACTACTGCTACTCATTATAAGTCATCCGGCAAAAAAAATCAGATATTGAGATTTCTCAAGATACCACAGTATGTCTTCATGAGGCAAATATAATATATATAATTTTCCCCCAGAATCATCTGCTATAGTTTGTTGTTATAATCAGGGGTTTATTGTTATAATCACCAACTTTTTGGGGACAGGGACACGTTTACTTACTGGAGTAGGATTTTTCTTCATCTCTGGTAAGATAAGTGTGTTGTTCATTAACTATTAGTTAATATAAGGGTGCAACGGATCGCAGTTGAACCGTGATCCATACGGACCAAGCCCCACGGTTCGGCACGCATGTGATTCGCGGTTTAACTGCTAGGTTTAACCATCATAGAGTGAAGGTTTTTTAGTTGGACATGTTTTTTCTTGCCAATTTACACATTCAAACGATTTTAAACACGAAAGAAGAGGTGAAAATCGGGACTTGCAAGCTGTTATCTGTGCGCACAGCCGCACGCAGAGAGAAACAGAGAGAGAGAGAGAGGCACATTTCAGACAGTGCTGGAACACCAAATTGATTCCTCTTTCGTGTTTACTTGTGTTAAACGGACACATACACACACAGCTATGTCAAAATACCCATCTCGGCAAGTATTCTCTCGGTTATGTCATAAGTGAACAGTTGAAAAAGAAAACGGATGTGTATCAGTATTTTCGGTCCGTGCATTTGGTATTAAAGTGACAGCAGCCTAATATTCCTGCTGTTGTCTGTGTCATTAATGTTAATATAAAATAAAAAAATACAGCTTGCACCTGTACTTAATTTATATAGTGAACAAACAGTGTTATAGTGAGGAGAGCAGTCAGGAAGAAAGTGATGACGGCAGCTTGTAGGATAAGTGTGCTGCATAATAAAGCATAAGTACCAAGCAGCATCTCCAGGTGCTCCCTTAAAAACCAGACCCAAAGAGTTATGTGCACCCCTGGTCATAATAATGGCTTTTCCAATACATTTATTAATCTATGTAATATTTTAAAGTAAACAAGAAATAATCAAATCAATGCTGTCTGTCTTTTTAATCAGGAAAGTATTAATCTTTAAACTGCCTTCATCCAGTGGGAAAATGCATGATATTTTTTTCAATAATTATGAAAACATATGAAATCTCATTTTATTTCAATAGCAAAGCAATAGCACATTTTTATGTTAGCTCCTGTTAATGTTGTATGTTTAAATTAAACTAATTATATGCTTTATATATATATTATTTGAATTTGAATTTATTTATTAAAGGATAGCCTCTTGAGATGCAACATCTCATTTTCAAGAGAGATTATATATATATATATATATATATATATATATATATATATATATATATATATATATATATATATATATATATATATATATGTGTGTGTGTGTGTGTGTGTCCTGTGATAACATCTTTTGGAGGCATGATGGTCCTGACCAACATATACACACACACACACACACACACATATATATATATGTGTGTGTGTGTGTGTGTGTGTGTGTGTGTGTGTGTGTGTGTGTGTGTGTGTGTGTGTGTGTGTGTGTGTGTGTGTGTGTGTGTGTGTGTGTGTGTGTGTGTATGTGTGTGTGTGTATGTTCAGATTATTCTGCACAGGACCATCATGCCTCCTAAAGATGTTACCCCAGGACACAGCCTGCAGGCAGATTAATATGAAATCTCTCAAAGCATGAAGTATTTATAATAACTGTTGCTGAACATGTTACCTAATTAGATTGCACTGATCCAGAATGAAGCGGTCGTTCTGTGGCTTTCTTATATGGCTTTCACACTGCGCCTACACCTTCTGTTGCAGTGGTCTCAGCACTGTGTGTCCAATATCACAGAAGGGCTGTGTTTTTCAAGTTCTTCAGCATTACAGTAGCATGTGAGCATGTTATAGGCTACATCAAGAGAAAAGGAAACGGTTGAATTGGTAGATGTGGCTTTGCCTGCAGGCCTTCCAAAACTCTCTCCGTTCAGGTCTCCAAATTCTGGCCATGTGGACTGGGAAATGATGTGGCTTTCATTATCTGCTAGAAAGAGCCAGCTACGCAGAAATCTCATGCTCTGTATCCTGCCCAGGTCTCCGCCATCTGCCAGGCCTAATGGAGTCACCAGGGTGCAAATAGGCCTCCGAGACGTCGAGCATCTGAACACAGAGACTATGCAGAGCAGTGATTTATGGAAGCTTTCGAGAGAGACAGAGCTAGACACACAGGTCTAAGACTTTAAGAGAGAGAGCTACACATGAGATGGAGAGTGAGCAAGAAATTGCAACAGAACATATGATAAGGAATCTCACATGGAGTCATAAATGAGTTTTTGAGGCTGTTCATTTAAAGAGGTCCTATCATCAAATTGTACTTGCTTTTTGAAATATGAGTTTGTACTGTAAACTGTATCTCTCAAAACTTCCTCCCCAGTCTCAAACAACCATTTATTGAAATTGCAGAGCAATAATATATATTTATATTCTTAAATATAAGAATGAAAATATAATGAAATGTGTGTGTGTTAGTTCTTTTTTTAAAATATATATATATTTAAATATAATACAATATTAAATAAAACATTTTAAGCTTCTCTCTGCTGTGAAATATTTGATTGGCTAAATATTACTCTTGTTTAGAGTAAAACTTGCAAGCTATAGTAATGTTTAACTTGTTCTTTTGATTTGGTTATTTTCATTAAATCGTCAAAAAGAATGATCCATTAAAATGATTGTTACGAATCCTTAACCATTAATCACAAACTGGAAAGGTCATGAAAATTATAATCACAAAATCATTTACAATAAGTTACAGCAGCAAAAAAAAAAATCCTTCCTGTTTAATTAAGAACCAGAAAGAGGGTAACAATGGTTGTGAAAAAGAAGAAAAAACGCATTATAATATTATTTATAAATAAATTAAATACATTTATCACAAAAAAAATTATTAATTATGAAGCAGTAAGGTGAGGAAGTAAAGAGAATGGCTTGAAGAGTAGTAGTTGGAAGATGCAAAGGAAAAGAATGGCTACAGAACAATGGAGTAAAACATATAAAGATACGCCCAAGGACAGACAAGCTGAGAGCTGTGTTTTATCAAAAGAGAGAAAGAGATGGATGTGAGACTGGAATTAAATGGTCACTTTCAATAAAACTGTGCGTGTGTCTAATGGTAGGAGGAAGAGACAGAGACAAAATAACCAGGAGAGAGATGTGCAATCTCTTGTTGAGATCCCCCAATGTGGATGTGCAAAATTAGCAGCTCCAGGGGCTCTAGACTGAAGGATCGTATAACACAGAGTGTCCTGCAGAAACCCTCGCATTACGTGTGCAGGCATGTGCGCTCGTGTGTCCACTTAACATGTAAAGTGCGGTTGAAAGTGATGGTGTATGATGGTACTTGCTCTTCGCTCATTAATTTGGCTGCTGGTCCCCCTGGCATTTCTCTGCTAGAAAAGTCTCATATGCAGACAGTCACTTCTCCTCTTTCTTCTCCATCGCTCTGCTCAAAAGCCCCTCTTTTTGTCACTATTAGGCTTTCAGGGCACTCTTCTATTCTCATTCATTGCTGACAATAAAGAAAGTGCAGGACTTTTTTCCGCCCAGCCCAGCAGAAGCTCAAACAGGCTCACCCCTGCTTTGATGTGCGGTGGCTGGGCTTGTCTTAATCGTACATCCCTGTTGCCCCCCATCCGGACACCTCTCTGTTCTGGCACAGAGGTGGAGCACTTACGATGCCTGTCCCTGAAGTTTAGACCTGGTCTAATTCAAAGACCTGGGACTAATTCCATTTTAATGGGCCGTGCCACTCGCTCGGAAAAGTCTCTGTCAAAGAAAATTGCAAATGAGGTTCCTGAGCTGCAGCTTGAAAGGATGTGTGTGAGAATATGTGTGTGCACATCCTTTCTCCCTTCTATGCCATCTTGCTTATGGAGTGTGAAATGTATAGATGCTAATTTATTTAAGTTGTATTATTAAAGCAGTGAGCCACTTGAGGCTGAGCATTAATTACACTGATTTTACACTGGTCAAATCATTGTAGTGCATTGCCACGAGTGCTGATTGCTTTTATAATGGCAGCGGCCATTTTATATATATATATATATATATATATAATTGTATAATAATATATGGTTTATTCTGATTACCAATATTAGTAAATGTAACTAAATATATTTATAATATAAATCTATAAGAATAAAATATTTTTATTTGCAGTAACATTTACTTATGTTATTAATATTAATATTGTTCCTTTATACACACTGGTGTTCATATTACTGAAATATTTGTTTATTATGTGTATATACAGAATAAACAGTTATATTATCTGTAATATGAATCTAATTATTGAAGATTAATGTGCTCTATTATATATTTTGTCATATACAGTATATTTATATTTGATAAATTGTTTATTATTATTATCATACAGTTTCATAGTATGTATTTAGCTTTTTTTTTACTATGGCAGCTCTGTCGTAAGCTTGCTTGTGAGAGTGTGTGTCCATGTGCCTTGTTATTTTCCTGTTTGTGTTGTAACCCCAATATGACCAGATAATGTCATTACATTACAACACTTTGAAACAATATAGTAGGTCTCTTCTTTATATATTTGTGCATGTGTACTTGAGCGTGTCCCTAGTGGAACTCTATACACAAACCAGCTGAAAGAGAATGGGAGAGGAGGCTCAACCACTCGAGGGACTTGGCCCTGTTAATGAACACTCTACACTGGCAGGGAGGCCCAGTCTGATCAAAAATACATACAGAGCACAGCACAGAGCGGGCCAGTGCTGCGGCCAAGAGATGCCTGAACCTACACACACCCCAAGCTTTTGAAACCAGGACTTTGCTCTCAGAGAAGACTGCTTGGTGCTCCGTTGCTGTCCCAATGTAATATGTTATACTAGCTTACTATAAAAGCAGTGGCCTTAAGGTTCAAGCATTCCCCCCTCATACAGTACATGACTCTTTTTCAAGCAAGCATCTGATTTATTTTGTTTTTGTTTATTTCCCTTGTCTGCATCCACTTCTGTTTTCTGCCTCGATAGAAAATAGGGAAGCACATGGAGAACAAGCAGTGATACTTCCCTCATTCTTTTAACAGGCATCCACTGTGACAGCATCTGCCCTCAAGGCTTCTGGGGGCCTAACTGCTCCATGACCTGCTCGTGCCAGAACGGAGGCTCCTGCTCTCCCGAAGACGGAACCTGCGTGTGCGCTCCTGGCTACCGAGGGACTTCCTGCAAGAGAAGTAAGCTTCTTCTCAACTTCCTTTCTCCTTCCTGTCACCTTCTCAAAGCTTGTCGCACAAGTGTTTGATTCAGACACACTTCAAATAAGACTATAAACAACTGGTGGGAATCAGATGGGGGGTCACGACTGTTACATCCAGACGGTGACCCTCTGGGAGTGGAGTGGGGACAGTTGAAGAGGGAAGCACTTAGGGAAGAGTCATGAACAAATCTTTAATCACACACATCTTAATCACTTCAGCCCTGGATCGCTGTAGAGATGCAGTGTCCATGTGGGGCTCTCATCAGCCTCTCCATGAGGAGGAGTGTTTACTCGGCCTCTCATGGGTCTTCTTCCTAAGACTCTGTTTCGCTCTTGCTGTCTCTCTTTACCACACTGTGCCCTCCACAGATAGGCGACTGATTGCTGGTCATTTTCAAAGATCGAAAACAAAATACTACAACAGTTAGTCTGTATGGCAGGAGGCAGGTGAATTTCACAAAGGTTACTATCTATCCATCCATCCATTCAATCTGTTTGTTTTTATGAAATACATTTTAAATAAAACAATCTAAAAAGATTCATTACCTTAGTGCATCTGGGTGGAACTAATGCTTTAAGCAATATATCATTTATCATTTATTTCTCTTGATTTTGTTGAAGAATGATCTGGGAATGTTTCATGAGATTCACCCAGTGAGGAGTTGTGAGTGCAGGTGTGTGTTTGTGCGTGTTCAAAGATTACAGAGTAAAGGGAAAGGGAATGTGATTAATCTTCACCACACTGTTCATTGTTGTACAATTATCTTAATTACAAAACCCCACCACCCATGGTGGAAAGGTCAGCACACACTACTCCTGCATTACACAAAGCTACAGCAATTAAAGCAAATCAAGACTCTAATGAAGAAAAATGACCCACAGGAGCTCCTGTCTCGGACAGAGCTGAGTGACAGAGACAGACTGAGCCCTCATGCTCTGTGGAACAATGAGCCGGACCGTGAGGCAGACAAAACCCCCTCATTATTTCTGCTTATAGTAGTTGTACAGGTGACAGTGTCCTCTTGATTTGGGGTTAAACCATAGAACCTGGAGGAATGTTTCAAATCTTAGTTGGCCATAGATGTTAATATTATTGTAATGGTTAAATGAAGTGCTCAATTATATTTATATACACTACCTTTAAAAAGTTTGGGGTCGGCATGTTTTTAATGCTTTGTTAAGAAGTCTCTTATTCTCACCCAGCCTGCATTTATTTGATCAAAAAACAGTACAAACAGTAACTGTGAAATTTTATTAAAATAACTGTTTTCTATTTTAATACATCTCAAATGTATTACTGTGATGTCAATCATTACGCCGGTCTCAAGTAACATTTATTATTATTATTATTATCAATGTTGAACACAGCTGTGCTGCTTAATATTTGTATGAAAACCATGATATGTTTCTCAAAATTATTTGATGAATAGAAAGTTCAAAAGTATTAATTTAAAATAGAAATATTTTGTAATATTATAAATGTCTTTGTTGTCACTTTTGATAAATTGAATGCATCCTTGCTGCTAAATAAAAGTAGTCTAGTTCCTAGTTCTGTCATCAGTCGGAGGCTGATGGGTCCTTAACGCAACCTGATGACATTAACAGTGTTAACTACTTGGCACAAGCTGATTGGTTCATGTTGCATCTGCAGCCAATGAGCTTGCTGCTTACAACATTTAACATTCACTACAGCAGTTTGCAGCGCACTTCAGAGTTCCTCCGAAACCCTCCACCTTCCCTAGCTCCACCTGTATATTTACATACGGTAGTCAACATTTGAAGTGGATCAAAAAAGTCAATCAAAGTTGTCCTAAGACAAGAATGGGTACTGTTCAAAATTCATGTATATAACTTTGATGAAAGGTTTTGATCCACTTCTAATGTTGACTACTATATATGCTATTTGTTCAGCAGCAGTATGTCTTACATACTCACAGCCAGGGCTTGACATTAACACCCGCCAACCCGCCAAATGCGGGTGGATTTTGCTCGTGGCGGGTAACATAGTCACTCCAACTGGCCACTTTGGCGGGTTGAATAATTGTAGTCTTTTCAAAAGGCATCTGAAATAAGTGTGACACTACGTCTACGACACTACAACTCCCATGAGTATTAGGGCTGTCAACGAATATTCTAAATTCGAATAGTTTTAAAAAACAGAATTTCAAAGGTGAAAATGAATATTCGAATGTGGAAAAACGCCCGCGGTAGCAGAGGCGCGGCTGTCTGCTTTGCGAGTGGGCGCGCTGCCTGAGGGATCAGGGACAGGTAACAGGAAGAAGCGTTGACACATTAAACAGAAACATTTTTTAAGTGTAGGCTACTGTACTGACTGAATAGATATTGCACAAATAAGGTAGGTTAGATACAGCAGTTTCATGCACTACAGGCTTCCACTGGTTTGATTATTTACCGTTTCATGTCAAGGAAAAGTTCCGTTTACCACAGCACAGCTCGCTCGGAGCGTTCAATGTAGGTATATACTGTAAAACTTCCGGTAATTAACCGTAATAATATTTGTTTCAATCACTGAATGAAGCCTGCTATATAGCCTAAGTCGCGACCTTAAATTGCTTGCACAAAACTCTTGATCAGCACTCAACATTTGCTTATTGTTGTTGTTCCTTTAAACCGTTTGTGCAGAGAGCTTGACGCCTCATTCGCGCCGCAAGACCTCCAGACGCGCATAAACGCGTCTTTACATTGAAATCACTCGCGCCTGACGCGCTATTCGTGTCCGGCGTGAACGCAGAAGGGTGAGGGCGAGCGAGAGAGAGTTGATTTACTTTTTTTTTGTGTAGGTAATACGTTGTCAAATATGTTTAAACTTAAATAAACTACCTATACAAGTAGTTATGTCTCTTTCTATTAATTTGTCCTGTTATTGACGTAAGCGCGCGTCATTGACAAAATGCGCAACCAGATGTTCGAATAGTTCGAATAGGCAATAGGCTGTGTGTTTAGCCTATTGCCGACTAATGTGTTTTTTTTTTTTGTTTTTTTTTTAGAGGGAATATTCGAACGTCATTTTTGAGCAATTTTGACAGCCCCAATGAGTATTACATGCACACAGTGTTGCCTTGCGCGCTAGTGACCGACAACACAGAAACGAAGAGACAGCTAGTTGCTCTGCTGGAGTTAGTCGTATGCCAGTGGAGCTATGTGGCGACATATAATACATAATACATGGTTTTATTTAAAAAAAGGAGCTTTACACACAACCTTATCAGAGCTAATGATAATGACAGCTGTATTGTTATATATTTATGCAGTCTTGATTTGGGTGTGTACAGTGGTTTTACATTTAAAAGGGTTGTAAATTCAAGTAAATTTTAGCACGCCATAGTCAACTTTTATCAGGTAATTTCACAACAACAAAAATGTGGCTAGTAAAAATACTGTGTGGCTAGTAACTTTGGAAAACCACTAGCCACATTGGCTAGTGAGCAAAAAAGTTAATGTCAAGCCCTGCTCACAGCAGTGTAGCAGCAATAATCTACATGAAGAGCAATAATCAACAGCATCGCAGCAGATAAAGCAGATCTATTCCTCCAAGACCAAATACATTAACATTGTCATATCCATTACCATGCTAAAAATCTCCAGAGAGTTGTAATGATAGAAATAATAGTCATACTGAACTGACTCCAAACTTTTACGGCATAATTATATTTTTTTACTGGGTAACGAGACAAAAATGTTGACAATTCTAATGGTTATATGAATGTGCTTTATGCAATGCATGGTGCCATGGTGCCATGTCCTTCTATATGATAATGCGAATTTGTATTCATATTTTCCATTTGTGTCTAATCACTATTTTGTCTTTCTTTGCCTTCCCACTAAATCTTTCCTTCCATATGTCTGTCATCCTTTCTGTGTTGTTTCTCTCCTTCGCTTCCTGTCCTTTGCCTGTGACAGTTTGCCCTCCTGGTTTCTATGGGCACCGCTGCAGCCAGTCATGCCCTCAGTGTGTGCACAGCACAGGGCCATGCCACCACATCACGGGTCACTGTGAGTGCCTGGCCGGCTTCTTCGGCTCACTTTGCAACCAAGGCAAGTAGCTCTCATTGCTTTCCCTCAGTTTCTCTGCTTTCTCTCTCTATTTTCCTCTCTTCCTTACCCATGGACCCCCTCAGATCATTGGAGGCTAGTTCTGCTTGCAGAGAGGTACGAGAGAGAAGTATTGTCACTTCTCTGTCTGACTACCTTTACTATAATTACAGTATTGTTCAAATGAAAACACACTATAACAGAATCAATACACCAATGCATCCATTTCTCATGATAATGTGCCAGAAATATACAGTTTCTGCAAAACTGTTGACACATTATGCTTCCACACGATTTACAGTTCTGGTGGATTTTTTGCACATCTCTCAGGGGCCAATGTGGGTGTGTTTTCGGCCAGTTGACGGAACTGACACTTACAATAATTATGTCTTGAAAATATTTTTGTGTATTGAACAGTGTTTTAAACTTGTCACCAAGGTAACATGTAGTTGGCTGACATGGATTAACATACGGTTTTATTTAGATTGCGCAAATAACTTGTAGTCTTGAAAGCATCATTAAAAAATGTAATTAGAGCAATTTGTTTTGCAGCAAATAAAAGAAAATCTTTAATGATATATTTAAAAACGTATATAAAAATACATTGCTTAAAATAAAATCATTTATTATCATTTATCATTTATTTATTATTAGTGAGATTTTTTTTTCACATTTTAAAAAAGCATAATTGAAAACCATATAAGCAGGTAACACTTCTTGAGGCAATTTACACTAACTATAATGACATCACACCAAAGGTCTTTCCCATTAGTTGCTACTTCCTCTGCTGATGAACCACAGTGAACCAGAATCAATTATGTAGATAAAATAGTGCGGCACAATTGTGTACCTTTAAGGAAGTTGTCCTTAGTTTAAGTAGACACTGCCAAAAATGTATTGTTTACATGTATTTTGATTGGTATGTAAAGATGGTCTTGTGGGTCTTTCTAGGATTATATACATAACTGTTACCTGTCACCTAAAATGAGCTGTGCTCGACCCGCAGGGCACTTTATATGTGTGTGTGTGTGTGTGTGTGTGTGTGTGCGTGCGTGTGTGTGTGTGTGTGTGTGCGTGTGTGTGTGTGTGTGTGTGTGCGTGTGTGTGTGTGTGTGTGCGTGTGTGTGCGTGTGTGTGTGTGTGTGTGTGCATATGTGTGTGTGTGTGTGTGTGTGTGTGTGTGTGTGCATGTGCGTGTGCATATGTGTGTGCGTGCGCTGCCATTGGCAACATGCCCATCCGCAGAACTCCACGCTGACTCTGCGCCTCCGCCGTACTGAAAATAATTGGCATTATCACTGACACTCTGACAAATAACCTTCAGAGGAAATCTGAATATTGCTGAGCTCATTCTTCTGAGCGAGACACGAACACTGAAGAGTCAGGTCAATATCATCGGTTTCTGTTTTTGTTGAGCTCCTGTGGAAAACAAGAGACAGTGTAGAAACAATCATTTGTTAATTTCCACTAATATACTTCATGCTTCAAGATTTACGTCTAGGAGGTCTATAATACCTGGAGAGAGCTATCCATTAACATTCTTATTCATCACAATGGCAGTTACGCTGCTTTGGCATAAACCTAAAAAGTTTGAAATCCACCATCTTTGGCTAGTGGCAAAACATCTACTGTAATATATTGATTATCTGCAAAGTTGCTTGCAAAACAAATTTATTTCCTCAGAAAGCATGTCACCTTTTGATTGGCTGTCAATGGAAAAAGATGCAATGAAAATGTCATAGTTACAACTTTTTTAGCAGGGGTTGATCAGCCAAACCCTAAGCTCTTGATTTACTTTTCCAAGGGATCATTTCTCTACTTAAGTTTTCACTTTTATCAAAGTTAGTTAAATTAAGTTTCTCGCTGTCCTCGTACACTAAAATAGCACTGTAAATATTGACTCCATGTTGACTGTTATATAGACATAGTTACGGGTTTGTGAGTTAAGTTTCAGGTCAATGAGGCAGATTTCCAACTCAAACTAATAAACCACCCCACAGCACCCAACTGAGACATCCAGATGAAATATAGATAGACCATCTCATAATAATTAACCAGTCTTTTCATGAATTAAGGAAAGGCTGCATGAATATATAGAATTCACTTTCATTGCTTTCAGGGCTGTCTCGTGAATAAATATTTAATATGTTAAAGCAGAAGAAGGAGAAGGTTCGAGAAAAGGCTTGTTTTAATTTGTCCAGATCATAATTACTAGAAGAAAGGCAGGCCTCGGGGGGAATCGTGGCTAGCCCACATACCTACTTTTTCGTAGTTTGGTCTATGTCGGCATCCTCGTATGTCTTGAGCCCACGTTCACCCGTCTCAAAGCGAGCTAATGAACTTCGGCTAGTCACAGTTGGAATGAAACGGAGCCTGTGACATGAGGGGGCCACTAGCTAATAAGAGGAAGCTTTGAGTTAGTTGAAAGAGTTTCCACAAAATGAGAAGAGTGTGGAATTATAATTATTAAAAGTCAGTGGCTCAAAGATTTAGCTTCAGCTTTACCTCGATGGACAATTCATCTGATTGGAACATCTGATTCCATTATGTGGAAGCTGAAGACGTGTATGGGAGGTATCTCATTGTATGTACCTTCGTGAACTCACCGAAACAAGAAGGGAGAGGGGTACAAAACTTGATGGGCTTAACACTCAACTGAAATTTATAATGGAGGCAAGTGTCAGAGTGTGGTGAAATATTCATTTTATTAAAAATGTACACAAGCTCTATTTTTAATTTTGTAGTACATCAGTCGACCCTATTGACGGCGCCGAGAGAAGCTGGCAAAGACGGATAATTGGACAGTGTGACAGAAGCACATGTTTGAAGGGTGATCGAGCTTTGAAGTGCACGCAGACACACGACTTACAATCACTACTTCACTTGTCACTCTGGTTTATCATCAGTTACTACTCATGCAGCACTATTATAGCATGACATCTGTGATCTATGAAAAGTTTTAAATGGGGAATTGCAAGATGTTACAATAAAGTTTAAAGGTCAGAAAACTATAGTACACTAAACAATTAACCTAAATTCTTCTAAATTACTTTTATTCAAGTCAAAAATATTGCATAACCACTGGATCAACTGTTTAAAAGTTTGTGGTCTGTAAGATTTAGTTTTTAAATGAATTAATACTATACTATTCAGCAAGGATGCATTAAATTGATCAAGTGACACTAGATACATTTATAATGTTACAAAAGATTTCTAATTCAAAATAATGCTGTTATTTTTCTATTTCTATATAAGAATATATATAAGAATGTTATGTTTTTCATGTTTCCACATACATATTCAGCAGAACAGTTTTCAACAATATTTCTTGAGCTCCAAATCAGTTCATTAGAATTATTTCTGAAGGATCATGTGAATGAAGACAAAAAAAATCATCTTTGTCATCTCGTGAATAAAATAATTTGTTATAATATTTCCCAATATTACCATATTTTTAATCCAATACTTGTACTCGATGAACAAGAGAATTTTGTCTTTTTCGAAACATGGTTCTGCATTAGAGTTTAAGAAATAATCATTATTATTTTACATAATTTCAATAATTTTGCTTAGTGCCGCTGCTGACACACTTCTCCTTCACATCACTGAGAAAGCAAAAGCTATTTCGGAAGGATCTGTAATTTGAATGTAAATATTTGACTCGAAAACACATTACTGTGGACAAAGATCAGTGTAAGGATTAAAGACATTGTTAGAATCCTACAGATATTCTGTGATTACCTGAAAGAATGACTCGCAGGTTTAAGTTTTGTGCTTTGTGTCTTTGTTATGTGGTTTGTGTCCCATCAGTGTGTCCCAGTGGCAAATTCGGGAAAGCCTGTGCTGAGATCTGTCTGTGCACGAACAATGGAACCTGCAACCCCATTGACGGCTCCTGCCAGTGCTTCCCAGGTTGGACTGGAGACGACTGTTCACAGAGTATGAATCATTTTGTCTTTCTCTCTGTTTTTGTCTTCAGTTTCACCTTTATTTCTCCCACTCTTTGTGTTTAGTCCTACTACTCTTTCCCATTCACTTTCATTCATTTCTCTCTCATGGGCGTCTCATGTCATAGTGCCATGTAAATCATAACCACGTCCATTTTTCTTTGCCAAATACCCCACAAGCACCGCTGATGGAGACCAACAATTTCCTCAATAAATTACTTGATAGCACACTCTCAATAATTCACACAGCGCAAGAGAGCGGCAATATGAAATAGAGACGAGAGCAACAATGTCCCGGGGAATTTATGGCTTATTCGCTCTTCTCCCTCCCCTCTCGAGCTGTTAATCTAACGCTGTTTGCTGTAAGTGAAAGGGTGAGGATTGGCTGTGGAAAAAGTGAGGGATTTCAATTATTAATTCCAAACATTGACATTTTCAGCTTTTAATTGACTTAAAGGTTTAACTTTATACTGTGGTTACGGCCCTCATTTGAATGTGATTTCCTCTTTGTTTTGGCTGTACCACATTTGATTTGCAAAACATGCAAATTTTACATCAAATGCATCATTTTGTATACATGTTATGTCAATTAGGGGCCTGTAAATGTGCGTTTACACACGTGTTTTATATTAAAACACTATACACATGTGTATCTGACGGTGTCTCTGGCTCCGCAGTTTGTCCCATAGGCCAGTGGGGCCCTGACTGCTTGAACTCATGTAACTGTCACAACGGAGCCCAATGTAGTGCCTACGACGGAGAGTGCAGGTGCAGCCTGGGCTGGACCGGCCTCTACTGCACGCAGCGTGAGTCTCCCTCACACACAAATACACTCACATTCACGGTTACTACATGTACAATTAAACAAATCTCTATTATACACAAACACCCTCTCTCACACACGTAAAGTGACACAGTGACATCTGTTGGCAGTATTTCGGAAGTGCACCAGGGAGTTGTGAAATCTCATGATGTTATGATGCCACAGAGTGGTCTTTAGTAATAAAAGCACATTTTTTCATGTCAGTCATTTAACTCATTAAATGACCTTGCTCAAGGCTGAAATCAAAAACCATCAGCATCACGCCTGCTAAAAACAAAATCCATCTTTCATTCATTACGTCAATCATTTCTTGATCCCTCCTCTGCTGCCACTCTGTTTGAAACTTTTTTTTTATGATGGCAGTGATATAAACTCTTGAGGAGTGATGAAATCAGTTTGTGTTTTGCTGCAATGTTTGCTCCAGTAGGCTTGTTATCTTTAGTAGCCAGACTGTCTTTGCGTGCTTGTGTATTTATGTACTGTACTTGTGTTTGTCTACGAATTGCTATTAGGGTCCGATGCCGTTGTGAAAGGGGAAACGCTGCCGTGGTAATACAGCTAAATTAAGTACACGTTACTATAAATTCTGGTAATTTGCAGAATTCGAATGTTGCGGCTTCTCTTACACTCTGGGTTTCCTGTTTGCCGGCCCCATCAGCATACACCAACTGTGTGTTGTAGGTTAATGTGATGTAGCAGGATATCTCTTTCCTTCAGGCTGTCCCTCAGGGTTTTATGGGCGAGACTGTGCAGAGGTGTGCCGCTGTCAAAATGGAGCTGACTGTGATCATATCACTGGCCAGTGTGCCTGTCGGACTGGCTTTATTGGGACCAACTGTGAACAGAGTGAGTGTTGTAGTCTCTTTATGAATTGTGTGTTCTTGTGTTAGGGGGTTGTGAGAATGTCCGTTCGAAAGAGACCTTTAGCTGACTCCTGATGATGGTTGTATTTGATGATCTGTGTGTGTGTGCGTATGTTCCCCATCCACCATCTCAGGCAGTCCATCACAACATTTATCTGAGTGCTTGTTTTACACAGTTTAGCAGTGGTGTTTAGTTAATGGTCTTCGTCTGTGTTTTTGTACAGAGTGTCCTCCCGGGACATTTGGCTATGGCTGTCAGCAGCTGTGTGAATGTATGAACAACGCCACCTGTGACTATGTGACCGGAACGTGCTACTGCAGCCCGGGATACAAAGGAATCCGCTGTGACCAGGGTAACACTCTCTTTTTTGATGGAAAATTCCAAAATGTTATACTAAACGAAGGAACCGGATAAATTCTTTTGACTTGGGCCTCGAAGTAACCACACAGCAAGTCCTTGGCAACCACCCTGAACACACTAGCAACCACATAGCAACACATTAACAACCAATAAGTCTGCAAAGAACACCCTAGCAACACATTAACAACCACTTGGACTCTTAGCAACCGCACAGAACATCTTGGGAACTACAAATAAAAACACCAACTGTGTTAGGGAAAGTTTCTTTTAAAAGTAATGCATTACAATTGCGTTACTTTTTCTCACCTGGGCTGGGCTTGCTGTTTGTTTTTTTATTAACAAAAAAATAAAAAAGTTTTTTGGCAAATGTAAAGGCCCTTTCACACCTAAAGTGAAATGTAAAAGCATCATGCTGAAGGAAATGCAAATTCACGCCTGTACAGTAGAGGGAACAGCTCAAACAACGATAATTGTCGTATTTGTACGATAATTTTGACCTCTGTACGATTAATAATTTTTATTCATTTATGAATCTGTTTTTGTGTAAGTGAGATGAGTAAATGCATGCTTACATTTACTCTGAAACTACAATAACCATCGTGTTTACACAGCGCACACAAGGCCTCTGTATTTACTCCTGATTTCTCTCAATATGGGGACAGGAGAGCTGTGGGAAAGCAAAGTGTTACTTACTTGATAAATAACTCCCATTACTTGTAATGCGTTAATCCCAACACTGCACACCAACAACCACTTAAACCCTTGGCAACCACAAATATAAACAAGATTTTGATATATTATGAAGAAAATGTGAGTGGTGCACCGTGCACTTTTTGTGGTGTCTGCTATCGTACATGGAACAAGAGATTAGCATGCATAAGAGAATTCAATTGTACCTGTACTTTTGGGAATGAAGTACTCTGACCTGCTCAATTTGATTTCAACATAATCATATTCTGTGTCCCAGCGGCTCTAGTGATGGAGGAGCTGAACCCCTACACTAAGATCAGTCCCGCTCTGGGTTCAGAGCGCCAGTCCGCGGGTGCTGTCATGGGCATCATCTTCCTGCTCCTGATCATCATGGCTATGCTCAGCTTGTTTGTTTGGTTCAGGCAGAGACAGAGAGACAAAGGCCAGGACATGCCTAGCGTCTCATACACGCCAGCCCTGCGTGTCACCAACACTGACTACTCCCTCTCTGGTGAGAAACTCCTTTGAGACTAATCTTCAGAGATTGAATAAGCTGCAATGAACAACTTAAGAATGTTTTTACAAATATGACTTATAATAGTACATATGTAGTGGCATTTTTGTCTGCTCAGTAATTGACAGTAAAAGCAGCAGTTTCAGCATTGCATTATGGTTAACCTGGTGCTACCACACTTTTCATACTGTATGCTGATAACCTTGCTAATCATGTGAAAATACTGCATATCTATTGTCATTTTTTATGCCAGCTGCATAGATGCTAGTTTTATTGATTTGGCTATAACTCCACCAATTCTGTTAAGTATCATGAATTTTCTGTCCATTAAACTGCTCTTGTCTACTTTGTTATTGCAATAACGGGATGATCATTGTTTGTATACTTGTACAGTGTGATATGTAGGAGTTTTGAATACTGCTGTCTTGCTCTCTACCCTAGAAACATCTCAGAGCAGCAGCAGTGGCCAGTGCTTCTCCAATCCCAGCTACCACACTGTGGCGCAGTGCAACATCTCGTCCTCCATCACAAACAACCTGGACGGCACTCTCACTCTTAAGGTGAGTACATTATGGTCATGACTCTATGGAGGAGGAACTATTTTCAAAAACTGATTTTTTTTTCAAGCATCATATTATGGCAATAGTAGCTGCTCTTGAGCTTAGAATATTTCATAAAGAAATGTATGCTACAAGATGACTCAGAAACAAGGGCAAGTTCTACGACACTTTGTATCGAAGAGATTAATTTGAATCAAGACGAAATAATGATCCGAAGTTGGATATAAAGTTGTGCATCAGCTATAATGTCGGGTTTTGACAAGCTGTGTGACATACGCTACCATTTGAATGTTTGAGGTCAGTAAGATATTTTTTATTCAACAAGGATGCATTTAATTGATCGAAAGTGACAGTCAAGACATTTATAATGTTACAAAAGTTTTCTATTTCAAATAAATGCTGTTCTGGTTCATCAAAGAATTTTGACAAAAATTATCACAGTTTGTACATAAATCTCAAGCAGCACAACTGTTTTCAACATTGATAATAATAAGAAATGTGTCTTGTGCACCAAACCAGCATGTTAGAAAGATTTCTTAAAGATCATGTGACACCGAAAACTGGAGTAATGATGTTGAAAATTATATATGCTGAAAATTATAATTGTATAAAATTACATTTTAAAATATATTGAAACAGTTATTTTGAATTGTAATAATATTTCACTGTATTTTTAAATAAATGCAGTCTTGGTGAACATAAAAAAATATTACCAACCCCAATGTTTCAGACCGTAGTGTACATTAGACTGGGTTAATACCGGGAAAGTCAGACCAAATGATGTGTTAAAGTTCTTTTAACAATAAAATGGACTGAAATGTGTTGTTTTTCCTAAGACAGTAATGTTTTAGGTTATCTAATCATGCCAGTGAGATACATTTTATAGCTTATTTGTTCTTAATGAAACCAAAAAAGGTCAAAAATCATTGCATTGCAGAAATCTATCAGGACAATGGTCTTTCAGAGTGTCTGATGTTTTTTGTCTCTTTTTCCCTTTAGAAAGGAGACAGGAACAGTTCAGAATGGAGAGCGTACTGCAATCTCAATGACCTGGGTCAGTGTACTCACTTAATTTCTTATCTCACCCCCTATTCAAACCATCTGTTCCTGTCAGACAAAAGTACTCATGCAATTTGAAATGGATCAGATATATCATTATTTTCTCCGCTCAGCCTATTCTCCAAACAAATAAGACATTTGTTCTCCATTGGGGCACCAGAGAATTAAACTACTTACTCATTCCTGGGGAGTTGCATGAACACCAGACGGTGCTTCTGGCACTGGAGCAAGACCTCCGCCTGCTGTGTTTTTAAATAAGCCCTTACTTTAGGTGGCACATGCATGTGGTGGAAGGTCAGGCTTTGCCCATATTATCCAAGGTCACTCAGACTAGGGGGGAGAGAGTTCATTACCTCTCTGACATCCCATCCCAAGCCACCTCACCCCATTATGTCTAGCTGCAGGTCTGCTGATAAGGCTTCGGCACAGCACACAAGGCCTCAGAGACTCAGGTACGAGGTTGGGTATTTCCATCATATTCTTTTGCAAGCCCATAGAGGAAGTGAAATAGGGCCAGTGACCACAAGCTTAAATGGATTTCACCTTGTTATTGGAAATTTCCCTGATTTCTGATCACAGTGCTGAAGAGATTTAACTTGTAGATGAAAGTCTGTTTTATAAATGGGAAGTTATTTCAAAGCCTGAGCCAAAAGTTGTTACATTATGATGAAGATTACAAAGACATTGTCTTCTTGATAAATCGTTCACTGTAAGGCAAGGAATCTGTGTTAAAGTAAATGAGGACAGTTTTGCTTTCAAATCAAGGGAAGGTACAAACGGTCCTTTTCTTTAAGCAGACTTAACTTCATTACATTTGTATATAGAGGAAAACCCCATTTGAACAGTGAGAACGCACTGTTACTCAACTGCTGTCATGTCACAATGTCCAAATTAATATTGCAGTGTGGGTTCAGTGCACTGTTTGAGCATTTTCATTTACCGATCTGGACATCACCATAAATGGCATGTCTCTGGGTAGTCAGCTGAGAAACGTGATGAGTTGTGATGTGATTTGGTTAAAGGTTAGCTCATAATACTCATAAGAGTGACTAGGTTGGGTATTGTTTAAGCGCTTGCTTTTGCTTTTATATGTAGGTGGATGGAAAGACAGTCCTTTCTGTGTTGTCTTATGTAGTTGGACTTTGGTGTATTACCTGCCTGCCTTTCCATGTTTTCTGTTAATGACGTTTTGTTGGCTAATTGCAATAACAATCTTTATCATAAAGTCAAATAATTTAACCATACAATAATACTAGGTCTTCCCCTGGGTGCTTATAGCATATGGTTGAGTCCCATGCTGGTTGTAAAAAACTTCAGGAAATGTTCCGATTGTCCTAGAAAATGTACTAATATATACAAATATTTATATGTATAAACATTGTTTTATTTGAATAGGTATGTAGCATTCATTTAAAAAGAATGATATTTGATATAAAAGCAAAATTTAGATAGAATTTGTTACAGTATATATATACTGTATATATATATATATATGTGTGTGTGTGTGTGTGTGTGTGTGTGTGTGTGTGTATATATATATATATATATATATATATATATATATATATATAGCTATAGCCTATAGCTTTACCATTTACCATTGTCTATTTATACTGTTTTTGAGTCATGAATTACTGAGAATGTGTTTATGTGCCTCATTAGGTGTATCAAGAGGAGACACACTTACACTGAGGGACAGCAAAACCACCCGAATGGCCAAAGGTAATGACTATGTTGGACATTTGCTGGTGTAATATGTGGACATTATACACAAGATGTCCTTTTCAATTTTAGAGGGGGTCCCTTAAAAAGGACAACTGCATTCACTTTGTTTTTAAAAATGAAGAATGACTTTCAAAGATTAGTAAATTCAGTATTATAGTACTATAGTGATCACACTGGATGTGCATGTGGCTCATTGGCAAATGTATTACATTTTAAATGGTGTAAGAGATTTATATATAGTCTGTTGTGCCATCACTTCCTTCATTATACAAAGCACAACTTAATCACTTCCTCTATATTTCTGGATGATGAAGTAATACAGCCACATCTATCTTTTACTCTCTCTACACAAACTCATCTTCAGCTACATTAGATCTTAACTGCTGTAACAAGATTTTCCAGTGCAGTCTAACAGGATTTCACTGGAAAAAAATTCTCCCTGGGTTGCTGTTCCTAAACTGTACATCATGGAAAGTGCTTATTTTGCATCTTTGCCGAGAGATTTTCTTGAAAGCAACTTAATTTTCCTATAGCTCTTTGTATATGTAATAACATTTATTAAATTTTTCTCTCCAAGAGGATGATGTGGTGATTACATTGCAATAAAATATATTTTAATATCTTTTCTGTAATGTGTGTAGATTACATAAAGGCCTCCATGTGTAGCTCCAGCTCGTGCTCCCTAAATAGTGAGAACCCGTACGCCACCATCCGAGACCCGCCCAGCCTGGCCTGCAAGCATGCTGAAAGCAGCTACGTGGAGATGAAGTCTCCTGCACACAGAGATCTGACCTTCTGCTCCAGCACTAGCACAACCCTCACCACTGCCAGCAGGAACGTCTATGACGTGGGTGAGTCTGATCAAACCAAATGTCTACTTACTTCTTATATGAGCCCTGCTGTTTTATCATTTTTCTCTCTTAAAGTACGAAAGCTGCTAATACAGTGTTAGTACAATGTTGCCATATGGAAACTTAATTTGCCTTCATTTTCTCACTAGTGTAAGACACATTCATGGGCTGCTCATTTTTTTTGTTAAATCTTTATTAAATAGATGTTGCTCAACATAGTTTTACAGAAAATTAAGAAAATATGAATGTTGCCATATGTCATTTATAAATTTAAAAAAGATCAATTACAACTGTAGAACAAAATACTTATTCATAAAAGTTAGTCTGTTGTTCTGAGCTGTGAAGTTATACTTTGTCTTTCTTGATATAAGGTGTACTTCAATGTTCAGGTGTGTTTACATTTTTTCTTCAGTTATAACTAATACTGTGTGTGTATATATATATATATATATATATATATATATATATATATATATATATATATATATATATATATATATATATATATACAGTTTATTGGCAAAATTTACAGACTTTCAGCTGTTTGCAATGAACAAATCAAACAAAAGTAATTGAAATAGCTCAACACAATAAATGTTTCAAGTGGTTTCCCCAAATTTAACTGAAAATACAACTTTTAAAGACTTCTGCCGTTTAAATTATTCAACCCCCTGAATAGAATCCCTCACAACAGCACAAATCTGCAAAAAAAAAGGTGTTGTTTCAAGCGCACCTGATGCAAATAATCAAGGGCTTCATTAGTTGCACCAGGTGTGCTTAAGCTAGAACACACAAAATATCTGAACTGGCTAGGTTTGTTGAATGTCACGTTTGACTGCAAGTTAGAAATATGGTCAAAAGAATGGTCCAAAAAGTTAAGAGAATATATAAATCGCCCTTCACACACAAGGAACAGGATACAAAAAGATATTGAAGGCACTAAATGTTCCTTGGAAGCATAGTTTGCAAGTTCAAAGTTAAAGGAACAGTGGTTACACTACCTGGATAGGGCAGAAAAAGGAAGCTATCAGCAGCTGAAACCAGATTTCTGAGAAGGTAGGTTCAGAGAAACCCTCGGCATCAGGCACTGAGGTTTCAGCTTGCACAGTATGGCGCATACTAAACGCATGCCAGAACTCTAAGCTGACACCACTAATGACCCAAAAGCACAAGAAAAGTCGGCTCCAATTTGCTCAAAATCAAATAAATAAGCAACAGAAGTTTTGGGATTCTGTTCTGTGGAGCGATGAAACAAAACTTTTCAGCCCTATGGATCAGCGGTATGTCTGGAGGAAGAAGAATGAAGCATATGCTGAAAAGAACACTCTACCTACAGTTAAGCATGTGGTGCTCGGTGGTGCTCTGGGGCTGCTTTGTATCCTCTGGCACTGGAAACCTGCTGCGTGTAGAAGGCAAGATGGATTTATTGAAATCCTAGAGAGAAAACGTCCTGCCGTCAGTGAGGAAGCCGAAGCTTGGGCGTCACTGGCCTTTTCTCACAGCACTTGATATAATATAAATTTATCAATTTGATGGCGGATCCAGAAAGGTTCAAACAACAATCACCAGTGACAACTGGAGATTCACTTCGGAGTGGCTACAGAAAAAAAGAGACTGCATCCGGGCCCATGCGAAAACAAGGATAAATATCGGAAGGGCATTAAATGTAATCACCCAATGCTGATGTTAACATGAACAATTTGAGAACAAAGTATAATTTGCATGGTTTGACGTGATATAAGCGATTGTTATATTTAATCAGCACGATTTACTGCAATGCTTTTTTCCCCCTTAGTTGGTCAGAACAAAAGTGGATGTTACTTACTTGTTCAGATGACATTTCCCAGTGAAAATTCTTTTGTTGGTCATACTTCCAAAAAGTAGAATATGTGATTCCGAATGACAGGATCCACACCGGTGCGGTGACTGACAGCCGCACATTCTCCTCAAAACATTGGATTCATCCGCGCTGTGCCGTGCCGAGGCACAACCCACGTAAAGTTCATAATTCCGCTAATAACTGCAATGGCAGATTTTGAACAGAGATGGTAACAGAGGAAAAACTACGGACTGCAGCTTTAAAGAGGTTTTCGACTGTAGCACAAGGTTGCCATTTGGCAATATTTAATCCCAGTATCTTTCTCCAAATGATTCCAAAATATCTATTCAGTTAAATTCAATTCACATTTATTTGTATAGTGCTTTTCATAATACATATTGTTTCAAAACAGCTTTACAGAAAATGCATGTGTCAGTTCAGAGCAATTTGTTACCAGAGGTGACTGTGTCCAAGTAATCCATTTTAGAAATGTACATATTCACGCAGTTAGCTAACAATGTTAGATAAGATAAAACAGAAAAAAGCAAATGGAAAATAATTAGCATAGCTGCTGTTCATAACATTTCAAGCAAAGATAATCATGTGCATTTGATCTGATGTAGCTGGAGTACAATGTTATGAGATGCATTATGTGAAAGCTTGGCTAAAGAGATGTCTTTTATCTAGATTTAAACTGGAAGAGCAAGTCTGAGCCCCGAACATTCAGGAAGGCTATTCCAGAGTTTGGGAGACAAATGTGAAAACGCTCTCCCTCCTTTAGTAGACTTTAGATATACTAGGTACAATCAGAAGTCCAGAGTTTCGTGACCTTAAAGAGTGTGATGGATTGTAGGGCGATAGAAGATCGGTTAAATACACAGGAGCTAAACCGTTTAGGGCCTTATAGGTCAGTAGCAATACTTTGTAATCGATACAGAACTTAATAGGTAACCAGTGTAGAGGTGATAGAATTGGTGTTATATGATCATATTTTCTTGACTCTAGCAGCTGCATTTTGGACTAATTGTAGCTTGTTTATTGAGGATGCAGGACAATCATCAAGTAATGCAGCTAATGGGAAAAATATGAACTCTTAAGAATGTAATATTGTATCTTTATAATGTAATGTACACCATATAGAGAGCTAGGCCTATGTGTTAAGGATTCAGAGAGAGTTTCAGAAATTGAGCCGCTCACCTCTCGCCACCTTTCCTTCTCAGAACCGACAGTGAGTGTTCTTCAGGGACCCAACGGCCTGGCGACCGGATTCTCCCAGAGTCCTTACGACCTCCCGCGGAACAGCCACATTCCCAGCCACTACGACATCTTGCCCATGCGCCACAGCCCCACACACACCCCACCCCCTCCAGAGAGCCCCCCGAGCTCCCTGCTGTAGAGACCAGGCCTGCCCCAAAAACACGGGACGCAAGACTGGCAGCTCCCAGACCTCGTTTTTTTTACAATCTCAACCTCTCTCTATCTCTTCTTATCTCTCTTCCTCTCCAACACACATTCAAGTACAGATGCATGAGTAGATTATACTGGACATGACACAGGTGGAGACCGTATTCCTTTTTCCGTTGAGTAAAGGAGGATTGTGGGAAATGGACTGTATACCAGAACAAGAGCTCCAGATTTGGACACCAGCGATTATTCATCACCCCTCTCAGAGACGTTTTTTAACAAGCTGTGCATATAAAATCAGGAAATACAAGGGTAGAAAAGCATTCTTTGCTTATTGGTCTATGAAAAGACATTTGGAGGGAATAAAGAAGCGTTTGAGAGGTTTTCATGGAAACATACTCACTTTGTTGATTCTTAAAGACAAGAGTTCAGCACACGGGAACAGATAATCAATGCGACTCAATGATCCAGAACTTTTAATTTGGAGTTGGCAGCCGGGGTGACCGTGAGGGGGCAGACCTCTTTTTCACCCCGGAGCGTTTAGTCTGGACCTTAGAGACAAAAGCATGGTTTAAAATAGGAAATATTAAGAGTTCTTATTGTGTAAAGACGGTTACCGTTGTGAGGGAGTACCAGGACTTTATAATACTGTACATTCGTGTACCACTCAGAAATATTTATACAAGTTTATGAGGAGAGGCTGGGGTCAACATGAGCTCTGTGATATTGTACTACACTGCTCATTTGTGTAACAACCTGGTGCTTTCTATTGTACATAGACGTTTATGTCTGTTGCTATCAAGTGTGTATGTCTTATGAATTGGAATTAAGTTGTGTAAGTGACGCTTTTCAAAGCTATCACGTTTAGTTTTTCTTCTTTGTATGTTTACATTTTTAAAACATCTGTTAACAGGCCTTGAAAGGTTTTTATTTTGTGGTTATGTATTTATGATGTTTATTTATACCTTGTTTGTGCAAGTGATGTTTTTCTTTATAGTGTAAAAGTTAAACATATTTAAAAGGGTAAAAAAGTAGCATGAACAAATGATACCCATAGTGACCAATTATTTTCATGTGCTTGTGCTATTTGTGCACAGTATTAATATATAAAGTCGACATTATATGTTAGCTCTTATGTCAAAATAGACTCCATGATAGGACGAGACCTCATACTTGTTCTAAAAACAGTATAAATAGATTTGGAGACGTGTCCCTTTCCTTGTGTTTCAGTTTGTTTGATGATTATAGCTTTGCCGCTTTGATTTGAGTTTTGTTCTGAAGTGGCTGCGTAACATCATAATAGCAATAACATAGTGACAATCATTCATAAATAAAAGGGGAAAAAAACATTTCATCAATCCTATCAACTCTACAGCTCAGCAGTGTTTCCTCATGCACTTTTATGAATTGTTCAAGATCGCTCAGTTTCTTTAATGTTCTTACTGTTTAATTGCTGGTTTACATGAAAAAGTCCTCATTTTTATAAGCTGTCCGAAAGTTGATTAATCACGTTGTTCGGCAGTCACATTTTTTGTGTAATAACCACTAAACTGTATAATTGACTTTCTCAAGGTAAAGTTAATCTTTAAAAACATTAATAGTTTAATGTATTTTTTAGCAAATCTCTAAATTAACAGTTTTTTTATATTGTACATTATAATGTTGTGATGCTAGATTCATTTAGTGTTTTATTTTTCATTTATTTAGACATAACAGTGTAGGATTTTGATATCGTTCATAGGGCTGCACGATATTGAAGAAAAATGCGATATATGCAATAGGCCTATTCGATACGATGATGCTTAAAGTGTGTAAAATATATTTAAAATGATATAACCTACAGTTTCACATTATTTTTGTGACAAGAAATCATCCCTACAGCTTCTGAAAGTAAACAGCAGTGTTTTACTGTAGTATAAGAATTTAAAGGTATAGCGGAGGATTTTCCCGAATTTTAGAAAAGAACCGCCCTCTCGACTTTTTGAAAAAATGCACATGCGCAACACTCTACCTGCTCCCGAGAGGGAACGCCTATTAAACGTGTGCACGAGAGAGCATGCACGAGCTAATCATAGCTTACATTTACTTTTACTAGCAGTGATTTTAAATGGGTTTCTCTAAATAGCATGCCAAACTTTACCTGTCAAGTAGAAACTTCGCGAATGAGGCATCAGTGGGAAGCCCAACCTGTGTTTTGAGCTCACGCCATCGTGTGAATCGTGTGCACGTGCACGTACGACGACCTTACGTAAACATATCACCAGAATGATTGACACTTAGGAGGACCAATAGTCTTTATGATCCACCCGGAAAAAGAAAATCCTCCGCAACCCCAAGTGGACCTCTAGGTTGAAAAATCGTCAATGGGAGAAAATAATTATTTTCTGGTCCCGTTTGAATTGTGCCATGAATGTGAACATATGTTGTCTGTGAATTTTTTATATAATTTTTCATGTAACGAGTTTGACAGTATATGGTCTGATTCTTTGGCTAGCAGTTGTGGAAAAGACATAACGAGAAAGACTACATGTCGCCTATGTGACGTCACCCCATAAAGTTGACTTACCCGTGGTTTTCGCCAACCTCAACGATTTTGTCCTCTCCCTGAAAGAAGGCGGTGAAGTGCACCAAAGACACAACCATGTTTAGCGGGATCCGTGAGCTAGTCCGTGTGCTAGTGGTGTTGACGTTTCAAACGCGTCGAAAGCAGCGAAGAGTTGTAGTCCACAAAGTGCTCTCACACAAAGTCTAACCGTATCAAACTTCAACACGCTAAATTGTAGCATTCTTTACACGAAAAATTATATTAAAAATTCACAGACAACATATGTTCACATTCATGGCACAATTCAAACGGAACCAGAAAATAATTATTTTCTCCCATTCACTTGCATTGACGATTTTTCAACCTAGAGGTCCAGTGGGGTTAGCGGAAGGGGCGGGACTTACCAGCTCTATACCTTTAATAGTTAATAAAAGAAGTGTTATTTTAACATCAGTGTAAACCACGGGGTTTAGGGTTTCAGGAAAGCCTACTTTAGGTTTATTTAACAACAGAAACCGAATAATCAAATGTAAAAATAAAACACTGCTTAGTTTTCACTGTATGAGTTAAATATAAATACTGATTCTTATTAAAGATACAAAAGTTATTCAGCCAAGAGCAGTGAGTGATTTTCTCTTTGTCTTTTGTTCATGACCCCAGTTATTGCAAGCCATTTATACATTTGCGATATTTCGAAAATGTCGATATATTGTGCAGCCCTAATCGTTCATTTGCCATGAAAATAACAATTTGGTGCGTCTGCACTGAACATCATCTGTCACATATAACTGCTCCCTTTTAAATAAACCAACCACTTTTACTATCTTTAGAAATCAGGACGTGGTGGCCATGACTTACGGAACTGAAATATGTATTAAAAAAAAAGGACGGGGCATAATGAGGTAATAAAGCGTTTACATGAAACCTAGGCTTTTAAAGAAAGGTTATAAACAATATATAAGTAACAGAAAAGCTTTGAATTAACTACATATTTTATTTGCTCTTTTAAATTGGAATTACAGGTGACAGAGTAATAGTATAATCATAACAATACAAAATAAAATCACAGTACAGTGCAGACAAAAGAAACAAAAAGAAATAAGGTTCTCGAGGCAATACGTGAAAGATCCGACAGTCAGAAAAGTAATATCTGGGTAATCTTGCTAGGACACACCAGCTATGTGCAGTGCATGGGCAGGTCATAGTCGTGCCATCTGTGCCCTCACATCATTGGCACCGGCCCCTGTTAGCACCAGAGACCCCTGCCTCTAGAGAACAGTCATACTGAACAGTCATACTGAGTCAGGGTCCTAAAAGAACAGAAACGGACCCTGACGCTTGTATAATCACCAGGTCTTTTCCTCTCGATGGCGATAAGTACTGTATGTGCTGCTTATAAGATATAGGAGACTCACTAAAAACAGTAAAATGACCTGCATGCAGTAATGTCGGTTCAGTCTGATTCAGTAATTACATTGCAGCCTTTAAGGGCCTTCGATTCCACCTGGAATGTGTTCTGATACTGTTGGGAATGATCTTAGCAAGCTCTGTTGTTTTACCTAGCGCTAGGGTAATTAAACTCAAAGGGATCGATAACCAAAGACAAATAAACCACTGCTGAGGTCTACAGTATTCTTCCTCCCCGAGGTCACCTGTGGTGACCGTTATATAACATGCATTATTAGTTCAGTCTTTTCTGATATTTCATGTCACACTGAGTAAATTTTATTAAACAGCCATTAAGCGAAGACGAGCATCACAGCTTGTGGTAGTTTCCTCATCTGCTGGAATCAGGACAAAGACTTTTTGTAGGCTAAAACACATAATACATTCAGAAATTATCACACTGTGTCTCAACGCTTAAGAGTCCCATCACTTCGCCACGAAGATTAAAAGGCTAACAACTCGATTCAAGTGACTACCACAGAATAAATACAAGTTACAGGTCTTAAGATCATTAACTGTAGTGGCGGGAGATATTTTACATTCAGTGCAATAAAAAAGAAAGAGAAAGTATCCAGTCTATTCCCTAGAGCGCTCTCATGTGACGCGGCCGTCAGCTGGCCGCTATTCGCCGCTGCGTGTTTTTCCCGTTCCGACTTTAACGACAGTGCGTGACCTGCAAAAGTACAATGGGTTTGAGGTTGCGATGATAAGATAATGTTACGTTTAGGGGAAGTCTTCCCTCGTTTCATACTGAATAGGTTTGTGGTAGTGTTTCAAAGAGAGCTTGTGCCTGTTTGGTAGTACGGTCCCCTCATTAGGAAACAATCTTTTGACATCAATTCTTGTTTATTACAAATTGAACTTTTGCTATATGCGAAGACAACAACTGAAAGGGCTGGTAACACAAAAAGAAAGCGTCCGTGTTGGACTACATTACAGCGTGATTCTAGCGTGTGATGAAGGCCTCGCCGCACTGGCACGGACAGCTGAAGAGGTGTTGCGTTTTAAGCGCATGCATGAAAGCGTGCGTCCGTGTGACGTTCCGTTAAAAAAAGGCACTAAAACCACAATTCTACCTCGATGCAAATGAAGCACGTGATGGCGAAGAGAAAACAGCGCAGTTGCTATGTGCCTTAAGGCCTCTTCCATTGGCCTGATGGTGAAATCAAGAACGTGATGCGATGCCGCCCCATGCCGAACGCATGAAGGGAGTGTACATGCAATGAGAACCACACTTGGAAGATGGCTGAAAGGTGAGGACTGTGGTCTTTGGGCCCTAATCATCATCTAACATCTATCAGGTACATCATCTCTCTACAATCACAACATTAAATATAGCAAAACCTCCAATACTGCACGTTTCTCCCCTCCACCCCAGAGACAAGGGGGGCTGCTACTAAAAAGACATACATGAGCGAACCTCACACGTTTGTGAATGAAATTATATATTAAGACATTTCAGTGAAGATCGGCACAAATGATTATTAAAATTCTGCAATATAAAAGCCTACCATGGCAGGAAGGAGAGAGGAAAAAAAAAACAAGCTTAGTCCAGACTGCAGGTGGTGACCCTTTGAGATTCCAGCTTTGGAACCAGCCTCTGTGCTCAAGCCTAGTTGTGCAGCTGCATCTCAGACCCAAAGCAGTCTTGAAGGGGGGAGGGGAGGGGGTGTTGCAGGTGGGTGGTTGGGGTTTTGGGGGGGAGGGAGGGGGGGGGGTTATGGTACGGGTGCCGCTAGATGCTCTGGCAGCACTGCATCTTTGGTTTATTCTCAGTAGGTTGCACCTGGATGGACACTACATTGTTGCTAGGTGACATGTCATTGTCTCGGCGGTCGGACATCTGCTTTTGGGATACGATCCGATAGATTTCTAAGGAACAGAAAAAGATATTGATGCTAAGACAATGTACATACACAGTGACAACACGAATTGGTAATGAATACGGACTTTGTGTTGCCGTAAAAGCCTATAAACCCTACAGTTATAACTGGACACAATTACAGCATTGCAGCCGACTTCGACGCCTTTGAAACATTTATTATTTGTTCTTCCTCTGCAGATGCCAGGAGCCAAACAGAGGAGCAAAAGATGACGGAAACTCTCTATTGCGGTCACGTCAGGCTAGAGAAACCTTCCCGACCAAGTCAGGGCTTTTGATGAGTCATTCATAAGGACGTGGGCCTTCAGCCAATCATTTACAATCTTTCTTTTTTATCCTTTTTAAACAAACAAACAGTCATTTCCTCAAGCCTGATTAGTGTGTTTTTCGTCATTCGTGTATTCTGCTACCAGTACATAAATAAAAGTTTATCACCCTTAACCTCGCACGCTGATAAGTATCAGCTGCGTGTGCTGAAACGCTCTTTTGAAAAGCACACTCACCAGTCAGGATGGTCTGAAAAGCGGTCTCTACATTGGTGGAATCCAAAGCTGAGGTCTCTAGGAAGGACAGACCGTTTTTCTCTGCAAACATGGGGAACATACATTAACGTTCATGGTAACAGTAAGCAAGCTGAAAGAGTACACAAAGAAACCAAACAAAGGAATGAATGGCCTGGCTATACACACTCCCTGTAATGCATCAGGAGTTAAAGGTCCACTTTTAAGTGTTTATTGTAGATCTAACCTGCAAATGCACGTGCTTCGTCGGTGGGCACGGCCCGGAGGTGACGCAAGTCGCTTTTATTGCCCACGAGCATGATGACGATATTGCTGTCTGCGTGGTCTCGGAGCTCCTTAAGCCAACGCTCCACATTCTCATAGGTCAGGTGCTTGGCGATGTCATACACTAGGAGGGCCCCCACAGCTCCCCGGTAATACCTGCACATCAACACAGGGAACCAGTCAAAAGATAGTGGAAGATTGAAACATGAAATCAAAATGCATTGCTTGATTCTAATGTGAATGATTTAATCATCCAATTAAATTAAGTTTGTCTTCATAATAGTTCATCAGAATATAGAAAATTGCTTCCCGTCTGAAACAACTTTCATTTTTGACTGACATATTTGCTATAAATACTCAAACTCTTTAAAAGTCAGGTGGATTCATTCTTCAAACAATACAAATAAAAAATTTGCTATCATTTTATCTGTGGTGTGGACTTCCCTAGGATCATTCAAAGTTTATAGTTACTGACCGTCCTTGGTGTGAACGAGCTTTTAGACTTTATCAAACAAAACATACATGAAATAAGTAAAATGTCAGTTGGTATCTGTAATATGAGGAAGGAAAAACACTTACGCTGAAGTGATGGCTCGGTAGCGTTCCTGTCCAGCTGTGTCCCAAATCTGAGCCTTCACCGTCTTCCCATCCACCTGAATGCTCCGTGTAGCGAACTCCACTCCGATAGTGCTTTTGCTCTCAAGGTTGAATTCATTGCGAGTGAAACGAGACAGCAGGTTACTCTTCCCCACACCAGAGTCTCCAATCAGGACCACTTTAAAATAAAAAACATCATGGTTTTATATCTGATAAACACCATAACCTAGTTCAGCCAATCTTCAGTTGCGTTTGATGAACAAAAGCCTTATGGGTTTGGAAAAACATGAGGGTGAGTAAATGAAGACAATGTTATTGCATTAACTATCCATTTAAATAGGAGTGTGAGTGATAAATCAAAGACATATCTGTCTAAAATAAAATATAGGAACAAACCTCCTCGTATTTGTAAACTACCTACGCGCTTATGACACACAAGCTAATTTAAAAGTGAAGTGCATTTAAATAAGTTTAAAAAGACATGTCCATTTTTGGTAACATTCTTGTGTGACAATAAACTTGGTGTATAATGTAAGCTTACAAACTTTTTCTAGGCTAATTTGAAGATTTTTTCATTATTACATCGAACATGACTTTACTATATTAGAGAGAGGGGTTGTTGACGACCGCTACGCTTCACGTCATTTCTTGATGACAACATGAAGCAAAACCTCACAAACTTCGAGAACAATCCATTTCAATGATGACTGAATAGGGAACAACTTGTTTTATTGACTTATTCTAAAAAGGTAAATTTCACATTTTTACATGAAAAACAACAACAACGATAACATAATCGAAGAGAGGTCGCATCACCTGATACCTTGTATTTCCTTAAAAACACCGTAACAATAAGCTGACACAAATAATTTTTCAAGGACAGTTCACCCAAAATGTGTTCATATTGTTCCAAAACGACTATATTTTTGTCGGTGGAACACAAAAGGAGATGTTAGGCAGAATGACAGCCTCGTTCACCGTTCACTTTCATTGTAAGGATAAAGATATAATGAAAGCGAACGGTGGTTGAAGTTGCCCCAAATATCTCCTTTTGTCTTCCACCGAAGTCAATCAGTCATATTCAGGCTTGGAAAAACATCTGGGAATACAGGCCGTTTCCCATTTCCGCCTGCTCCGTTAAACCCCTCCAGCGACAGTATCAGCTAACTTCAGCTAGCCGCTTCAAGGTGTGGTCCGATCTTCGGTAAACTGTGCTTTATGTAGTCAACCAACCAACATCTGCATAGACCGAGTGCGCCGTAACTGAGCAATATAATACTAAAATGATACTATTCCAGCCGAGGAGCAGGAGTTTGTTTTGGGCTGTTTGAAGTGAGCTAGCCGGTTAGCTGGCCTTTATGTGTTTAATATAAAACCACACAATCTAACATTAACCACGATGATCAGCGCCGCTTTAACTTATACAGTCGACGCAAATGTTGTATATACTAACCTTTAAACAAGTAGTCATATTCGTCGTCTCGCGTCCCCATTTCGATTAAAACAAAAGCGCAAACAATGGAAGAATGTGAAGCAAAAGTGTAGCAGACCCGTCCCTGTCCTCTCCGCTACTGCACTGCAGTGTATTTGTGATTAGGCAGTAGCCATGCTAACAGGTTAGCAAGCTGAGCGTCTCCTGAAGTGTTCCGGGTTAGGGCCTTTACAAGCTGTCAAAATAAAAGCCGTATTACAATATTTATTTTATTTTATTTGGCAGGTTTTTTCATTTTTTTATGTTATAAATCAAAAAGATACCATTATAATTGAAGATGTACAGTGTATTATGTGTACATATATTGCATACCTTGTTTAATGTATATCTTAATAATCTATAACTATACAACAGCTAAATGTGAATCGTGCAATTGTGTTTAAAATGCTAATTATTGTTTAATATGTTTTAATATGAAATGTGCTTTTGCAGAAACCGTTTTTTTTTTTTTTTTGTAGAACAGAAAAACACAGTCGCATGTCCAGCATATCATTGTGTTCTTAGGAATTATTTTTAATTTAGACTTGTAAAAGTGGGTTGTTTAGGTCATACTTCCTGGTGATAGCGATAGAAACAAACAAGCAACGAGGAATGTTAACCAAGATTTCCACCACTAGATAGAGGGGTTCCATGGTGTAATGGTTAGCACTCTGGACTCTGAATCCAGCGATCCGAGTTCAAATCTCGGTGGAACCTACGATTTTACATTTTACGGATAATACATTTTAAAAACTGGATTTCTCGATAATAGTTAACAGGAGAATGAAAAGACCTGTTCAAAATCATGACTCTTCTAAAGGGGCAATAAGTAGCTCAAACACTGATAAATCGGTATAACGGATTTCCCTTCTTTTTTTCTTTCTTTTTTTTTTTACACACAAGATTACAAGATTTCAAAGATAAAAATTAAAGGTGTAAATAGTTTTTTCTTGTCTAAGTAAAAGCATTCTGCTAACCGTCTCACATTATTCATATAAAAAAATAAACATTACCTACGACCACTAGGGTGCAGTATTGTGCATATCTGCAGTCACACAGAAACACCAAAATGGTTGAAATGTATTAAACACGTGATTGCAAGGAGATGTACTGCTTTGCAGTAGGGATGGGAATTGGGAAAGTCCCCATGATTCACACTGACTCAAAATCAAATTTTGTATGATTGTACAGATATTTCATCTCATATTACCTGTATGTAGATATTTCATTCATATTGAGTGGGTAGTTTGAAAAGGACAAAACATTTTAAACACAGTCTGAACCTTTTGATGCCGCCAAATGTATTTAGGCCTACTCATTCTGTAATTATATCACATTCCATACCTGGTTACACAATCATAGCAACCAAACCTGTGACTCATAACAGACAGCCATATGCATTTCCTGGCAATGCTTTACCAGACATGTTTTTAATGCCAGTTTCAGTTCTATTTAGCTAGCCAGCCCTTTGCTTATAGCCAACTCTGTTGAATAGCCTACAGATGAATTTTTTCCAAAAAGTTTTTACACAAAAAGTATGACTGTCGTTATAATTATGAGAAGGTTTTGTACTTTTTAAATGACTATCCCAGCATGTTTAACAAATAAAGTTGTGTGATTTGAAGTATGGTTGCACCCTTTTTACTTAATTTTTCATATTACATCACCCTGACTCATCTTGCAGGACTTCATCTAGAAGCCCAGCTGAATCTCTAATGCTTTACAGTAAACTGTACAGGACTGTAATCAGAGCTGCATTTTTGATATATGTTTTGTAAGTCTGCCAGTAATGTTTCTGGTTGCTGACTCATCTTTGAAAAGAATCAATCTGCTGGACAATTGGGGGTTTCCTTTAGCCTACTGCAAAACTTTATGGTGTTTTCCTCTTAGAAATATCTTAGTTGTAAATAAATAAATAAATAAATAAATTGTATGCTATAAATATATTATATAGGCCTATTAGAAGAATACAAATGTTTTATGTAGAATTAACTTTTACAGTGTGAAAGTAGGCCTACTATTTTTGCAAGTGGATGGTTTACTCATTAAAGGAGCTGTATGTAAGAAATGTATTTCAATTAATCATAAAATGGCCCTGATATGTCACTAGACATTAAGAAATCATGTTCATTTCAAATACTTATATCACTGACATAAGCAGTCCGGCCAGGATATTGTCATTTTAAAAGTGAAGTTGCAGCCCTCAACTGATGTTGATGTTGTCATGTTGTGTTTTGGCCTGATGCCCCACCCTCCACCGATCTACCAATCACGAAGTCAGTTGTGTTTCGGCGTCCGGGTTGCCAGATCTGCTCTAGATACCACAGCTGCAGCTACAAACGTGTCAGCCTACGTTCCTGCTGGATCCTGCAGCCTATCTGGCAACCTCGAGTCAGGGGGAGGGGGAGGGGATACACCGCTCTACAGTAATTTGAAAGTGATTGCAGTACCAGTTTTGGCCACAATCTTACATACAGTTCCTTTAATAAAGTGACTAGATGTCTGAAATGGAAACTAGGGACATTTCTTAGTTCACTGGTCAAAATATAATTGATATCTCACTTGATCAATTAATTAAATATTGGAAAAATAAATTTTTAGTGTTTTTGTTTTTTTTAAAGCTATACGCTATATTTTGGCCCTCTAGCGGTTAAAAAAACATTGTTTTGGTTGTGCTTCGGCTCTGCGTGACTGTGTTGTTGAATTTATGAACCTTCACAATAGATAATGTTTTACAATGAACTCTGTTAGAGAGCTGCACATGCCAATTTATCTGTTCAATAAAATGTCTTAGCTACTCACCTGTTGATTATCATTTCCAGTCCCTCAGTTCTAGCCACCTCTGTAAAGCCAAGCCAATGCCGATTCTTGTTTTATTACGAGCTCTGTCACATTCTATTTTTGCCAGCATATTCTACTCTGTTCTGCGTCTTTTCCCGTTCGTTGTGACGGCCACACCTATATTCCACGTTTATACGCAATTTCCCGCGAAAACCATCCTGACAGGTCTAAAGTAGGCCTATAAACGCTTAGGCTGGTAAGACAAAAATAAAAGTTTTGAAAGAAGGATTAATGATGTATTGACTCATTATTTACATTTAGTTTATCTTGAACAAAAATGTCTGGTCAACCTTCTTTAGAATCCTCACAGTCTTAAAATGTTTACATTTTTAAAGAGTTTTTTAAAGTAGGCCTACTTTAAACTTTGCCTGATTTTCCATGCATTTAACCAAACAATGTCATCCACTTAGCCTACTTAAAATCACATTTCAAGTTTGGGTTTATTAGTTATTCCAATCAAACACAAGCACACACTGCAGTGAAACAATAACATTATTTGGCTCCTCAGGGAAATTATAGGCCTAGAGACACTGAGGTAGACACAAACAGAATACACATATGCAACACATAAACCAATTTTTATGCAACATGCATGGTAGAATTAAAAGTAATACAGTCATCTACATTTTTGCCAAAATTTTGCAATTGTACCCTTTACTGATTACAAAGATGGCGGGTTGGAGTACTAACACGAGTAGGCTGTGTATAAACCTAATAAATATAATTGCTACAAATGAAGAACCCTGGGAAGTCGTGTTGAAATGCACCGCATATTGAATGTCAATGGATCTCAAGCAATAATTTTGCATGGCAGACCCCTGTGGACATCATCAAACTCTGTGGTAGATGGAGACAATTAATTACTAAGTAATCTAATTACTGTAATTTAATTACTTTCTCCTTGAAAAGTAAAGTAAGTTTAATTGCAGTTACTTCTGGTGTATAGACTAAAGAACAAATCTATATAAAACAACAGTGGATTTAACATCAAAATGTAATATTTAATGACTGTTAAAATGTATGTTAAATGTAACCTCATTTACACACTTTGGTCAGTTTAAGAATAATTTATGCAATTGTATATTGTTTATTTGAAAGAATTAAAACATGTATCTCCTTGTTCTACTGGTCGAGGTTGACATGGCATTTAGAAAGTAATTAGTAATAAGTAATCCAATACTTTTTATAGAGAGTAATTACAGTAATCTAATTACACTGTTGAAGATGCAATTAGTAATTAATTAATTTTTTAAAGTGACTTTATCAGCACTGTTGGAGAACAGAGACATGTAGCCTTCAAGCCAATCAGTGTGTTCAGCTGCTTCCATGGCAAATGCATTAAGCTCAACATAGATTTGACTTCAGACAATACAACTGAAAACTACTCTGTAAAGGCTGTTACAGAAGAGCAAAAATGTTCCACTCCACAGCAGACTGACATTTACAGACTTGTTTTTTACCAAAATGACCACTCAGCTATATAACACTGAGAACATTTACTCTGTTACATTCCCAATGGGTTATGAAAATGTTCTGAATGTTTCCTGTATACATTCAAAACTACGTTTTTTAATGTTTTATTCCATTTATGTTCTCTGGAAAAAAAAAATCTTTAAAAAATATTAGATGAACATCCAACTAAAATGTTTGGAACGACTATGAATTATGTATACATAGTGTTTTTGTGCCAATTAATGTTTTGAGAATTTTTAAAGACCAGATAACTTTGAACGAACATTCTATTAACATTAGAACAACATTTGTTAATTACTATGAGAGAACCTTGCCAGAACATATAAAAGCCAAAGTTTTGAGAACATTTCCTGTTAGCTGCATATAAGTTGATGTCTGAAACTCTAGTCGTGCCATTTGGGTGGCCAGCATGTGCCTTTGGAAGCACATATAGGACTATAACACGAGGGGCTGGTGGATGTCCTAATCCTTCTGATGTTTATGGGTTTGCACAGCCAGCTGGGTGGCCAGTCGGCATCCACTTAAACTGCTTTATTAAATCATTTATCTGGGTCTAAGAAGTCTTTTGGCCTGGGTGTCTCCTTGATGAAGAAAGCTGAAGCACTTTGAAGACTGTCCTTCAGTAGTTCCTGCACCTTTTGACCTCTGAACTTTCTAAACAAACATTCTCCCACCCTCACACATGTTTTCTGAAGTAGACTTGCATATGTCCAAATAGTTTTTCCAAGTTCTCACCTCTTAAAAAAGTCTCCATCTTTTGTCAGTGGTTATTTGCCATATTGTTCACAGATCCGGCTATTTTGGGAGATCCGTTGCAGCAAGAGACTTTATGCTATTGTCAGTTAAGAAGACAGGTTTTTGAACAAGCTGAGAGGTTACAGACCACCTCAAAAGGCATGGAACATCTGAGTCAGTGGCACATTTTGTGTGCGGTCCCACCATTATAATCTCTGCAAACTCTCTGTCTTGTTAAGGCTGCATCGCCTTTTTCAAAGCCCTGTTAGACTATCAGTGTAGGACCAGGTTTTGCAAACAAACTTAGTGAGCCCCACAGGGCCTATATAATCTGTGCCTCCTGAACCATTCATAAGGTGATATGTCCTCTCGCAATAACTAATGGCAATTGTAATAGTACAAAATGGAATAAAATACATTGACTTGCCATATTATGGAAATGCAACAATAAGTGGTCAATCGATATGGGTTTTAATGGGTAAGACATAAAGAGCAGGATGGCTGATATAATTCTAATAGTGCCCAAACATCACTAAGAGTAAAAATGTATATAAATACAAATTTATTCTAATACATACAAATAGAATTTTTCACTACAAATAATATTTTACTTTCAAAAAATGTATTAAAAAATCAAGATATAGGCCTTAGCGTAATAAAATGTAATGATTGCAAAACAAGACTAATAAATATAGGCTACTGTATAAAAAGTGTTTAAGTATTTGTGAATTTGAGTAAATATTGTGTTTATAAAATAAAGTGTTTATTTAACTTTAAATTAATTTAGTATGCATCTTGTTTGTTATCATTACATTGATAAGGCTGTTAGTGGATTTTAGGAAATGAACTAGGCAGACTGACCACTTGTCAGGGTTATTGTAGCTAGTTAACTAAAACTAAAACCACATTTAAAAAAAAAACATTTGTCAGGCTACTTGAAATAAAATAAATGTTAACTAAAATAATATATAAATATATATAATTTTTCAGTTGCCATGGAAATATTTGTCTTTTTTTTTCTTTTTCTTTTTACTTGATGTAATAAAATAACTAAAACTAAACTAAACTGATATAATAATGAATAAAAACAATATCACATTGACTACCTAGCATAATAAAAATGACAAAATCATTAAAACTTAACCAAAATAACAAATGAAAACGGAAACCATAAACATAAAAACTAATTGAAACTATTAATAAAGAGTATAATAATAAGTTAGGCTATATCTCAGTGATACTAAAATACCACTGCCTCTGTTAATTGGCCAAATATGCTGATCTGTCTAGTCAGTCACTATCTATCACACTTAAAACTGTGTTATTTTATCACTGTATCTTTAAATCTCGCAATCAAGTCCAACACTTTTAAACACATTCTGTCGACAACATTCAGCACCACAGGCTTTATATGGACTACCTGTCGGGACGCCCCCCATTAAATCACCGACAGTCCCCGGAATGCTCAAATGACGTCACGGGTTTCTGGCAGTCACGTGCCCCGTTGGCAGGTTTTGATAAGCGCTTGCGCGAGTCTCGAGCTGAGCGCATCTCTGAAAGCGTATCTATAGAAGATGAGGCACAGCCCTCCCAGAGGGAATGTTTATACGTGATGGAGGAATAACTCATTTGTCTGATGAAAATGAATGGAAATACATTAGTCCCTTCTTCTGTTCTGTGATTATTAATCAAAATAACGGCGCGTGCTTCAATGAGCGTGTCTTCTGAATCGTCGTCCTACTGAAACCGTGAGTGTGCTATGCTCATATCTATTTAATGGTTACGGACATTTGTTTCTTTTAGAAATGTAAAGCGTCAATGGGTGATAAAAACGATACATTTGAGGAATTTTAAAACAATATATTTCATAAACACGTAAGACTGACCGGCGATGGAGTGGCAGCTGTCATCACACGTCGATAATTGTGCGCTTGTTTTGATTCTGATCGTGTATTTACACACCATGTGATGGTAGCCATCACTTAACACCATTTTTCGGTAAAGCTAGAAATGTGTCTATTATTATAATTCAGGATTTTATCGTCTGATTTAAATACCTTGGCCCTTATGATTTATGAGTTATTGTAAGACTGACCCAGCCCAGCTGTCTGGATGCAGTATCACCTTCATATTTATTTATTTCACCATCTTCTCACGTTTGTTCATTAGTATATCTTAACATGCAATGTTCTATTTTTACTTGCACCTAAAATTGATCTAAAATTCAAAAGAGGATCTGTTTTTCTGCAGGGACACAAAAGGCTTTGAAGGAAATGTGTGCTGTTCATATTTAGATGATATATATATATATATATGATATAATATAAAATTTTGTAATGATTGATTGTTAAATTAGTACATTTTGTCCTCCCAACTCTGAACATGTACAGTAAGTTAAATTCTTGGGTATAGCTAGGTATGCAACAAACTGCCATGCTCAAATACAGATTATCAGAGTTACAAAGAGATTAATGCATTTTGTCTGATGAGATCATGCAATGTTGAGCAAACCATGGCAAATTTGCAAAGATATTTCAGAGAGGTTGTTCAAAGCATCCATTATCTACTTTGGTGATTTAGCTTTGATCCTGGATTTAGAGTCGGTTGTGATTTATATCTGGATTCAGAGGGATTCATGAGCTTGTCCTAATGTTGATTTGCCTAATGTTGAAGTATAACAGTCTTTGCTAGACCAACTTTAGCAATGTGCTTTAATTTCAGTTGGGTGTTCCTTTAAAAATGCATCATGATATTACAGTAATTGAATGTTGAGACATTTTGACTAATAAAATTCTGGTTTGGTTTTATTTTCTCATCCATTTTCTCAAAGCCTGCATGGGCAGGAATTGTTTCGAAACTTCAGCTGTTTGACAGATTTTGTCCAGTTTGTCTCTTGACAACAAGTTAAATAAATACATTACTTTATAAAGGGTCTTAACACAAAAGTTATAGTGAATGGAGTTGGAGAAGAATTACTGCCTGTCCTATACCTCGGTAAAGTCTCCTTGACAAAACATTTCCACATTGAAATAGCTTGCCTGCCTCCTCCTATCCAAAGTATGCAGATGTCTGCTTGTTTCCCGGCATGGTGCAAAGGAATCAAATGTCCGCCCCGTGTTTTAAGCAGGACCAGATGCTCGGCCAAATGTGCTGCAATAGTTCCCCCTTCTTGTGTTTTCCTCCAGGCCTCCCTGCTGTCCCAGAGCTGTGCAGTATCTGGAGCCTGTTGGTCCATGGAGCCCTTACTCAGGGCCACAGCCCATAGCTCCAGCACAGCTGGATAAGATCATGCTCATTTTTATGGGCAGACTGTTAAATTGGCTTATCCTGTGGCTTCTACACGCCACAGGTTGGTAAAAGAAGGGCAAGGCTTATCGTGTCAACAGCCGTAAGCATGCAGCAGCTCTAGATAAAATTATTGGAAAATGGTGTTTTGTTATGCTGTGGGTGTTTTGTTTGGGACAAGACTTTTTCCCTGATATGATGAGTCATGTAAAGCTAGGCTACTCTCTGCGCTGAAGAGATTTTAAAGGAATAGTTCAGGCAAAAATGAAAATTCTGTCATCATTTACTCATTTACTATACCTGTATGAGCTTTTTTCCTCTGCTGAACACAACATAAGATATTTTAAAGAATGTTGGTAACCAGACAGTTGACGTTAACCATTGACTTCCATAGTAGGAAAACAAAATACGATGGAAGTCAACTGTCTGGTTAACATTCTTTTAAATATCTTCTTTTGTGTTCAGCAGAAGAAAGAAACACATACAGGTTTGGAACAACTTAAGGGTGAGTAAAAGATGACAACATTTTCATTTTTGGTTTAACGTTTCATTTAATGCCAAGCAAAGGTGTCAAATTCATTTTAGGTCAGGGTCCAGATTGGGCAAAACATCATATATATATCCAAGATCACATCATGGATCCACTCACAGCCTCTTGCAAATCTCAGCTTTATGTCCATTATGCGAGGCTGTTTTCCTATTCTGAGGCATCATTCTGTTGCGTCGTGCTGCTTTCTGTGCTGTGTGTACTGGTCTGAAACTTGTCTTTTAAACTGGAAAAGGGAACCATTGACCTCTTACTCCAATTCTTCAGAATGATGAGTATGAAGTTATGAAGGAGTTCCGTATTTGTATGGTTCAGACACGCAGTGTAATTTTCTTTCATGACTTCTCCATGAATTTCCTCTGCGTAGGACCCATTCTGATATTTCTGACGTAAGAGCCATTTCCAACGCACTTCCGGGCGTTTCTGAGTCTCTCTTTTTGACGTTACCATGGTGTTTCTCAATATGGGAGTGACTTCCTACGAGTTGTCTGAAAAGTGTTGAGTAAGTGCATGAGTGTTTATAATTGCATCACATAACGATGAAATGTGCCTTAGGGCTTGCCAGTGTGCAATGTGCCTGACTGTAATATTATAACTGTATAATTCTCTGCAATTTTATCTATATTTGCCTGGAATTGAGCTCTAACCTGTCAATTTAAGCTTGCTTTTCTTTTCCTCCCAGGCAGTTGTTATTTAACTGTTGATGTGTGATTGTGAGGTCCTCATTACTGCATCATTATCTCTCCCAAAAGAGTCTTTTTTTATTTTTTTTATTAGTTTTATGTAAGTATTTTCTTTCCCCCTTACATTTTAAGGCGAATGATAAATATTCACTGGCTTTTCTTCATGGTTGCCATGGTGAGGATTATAATTTCTCTCTTCTGATGGTGGAGAGGGCACAGCCAGCCTCTGCGGATGGCGTGGTTGTTGGACCGAGAGATTATGTCTAAATATAATCCTAAATCTCTCACGTAACATGTGACACATCTGCTACATTTTCTTCTCACTCATACTGAACATTATGTGGTATCTTTCTAGAACAATGTGGGTGTGATTAGATCTTGATGTATTTGATTGTTTATGTAAGCAGTTTGATGGGATTATGTTTGCTTTGTGTGACGTTGTTGAGCGGAATATGTGAAAACGGCTACAGTAGAGACATCTGGAACAAAGCGTGCATCTTTGTCATTGCTGGACAAGGGACAGAGAGAGTGTTGTAGTAGAGACCCCTCCTTCAAAGCCAAAAGGTTTATGAGGATGAGAAGGATTAGAGTTTTAAGGCCTGTATTTATTCTCAGCATCTAACAGGGATCATGAAATCTGCCAATGACTTGTCACCATTTCCAAAATGTTTGATTAGAAACAGCAACTTCCCGTTTTACGCCGTCAGCATCACCGGTTCCTCATTAGACAGAGTTCTTCACTTCAACACTTGGTCACGGCAAAAGAACTAGTCAGTAGGTCAGTTTCGATTCCTAAGCTCTTAAGCCGTGTCCCGTGACTCTGTTGGCCATTACTGTAAATCACAGAGAAGCCATTGGCTATAAAGCTGCAAGCCATCAAAGACCTTCAGACGGTGTCTGTCTACTATAATGATGACAATGGTATTTTTATGGTTGTATTGTAGTACTTGTTCAGGGAAAAATACTACTGCTGTTTACTAATTCCAAAGTAAGAATACTCTTTTGTAGGTAAAAATCACTTAACTTAAAAATAAAAACTTTGTAAAATATATGTAAACACAGGGAGCATCACACACCTAGATGGTTGAGTTCAAAAGCTTGGGGATAACTATTTATGTAGTCTATTTATCAGTGATTTGGTGGGACTGTATGGAGAACCAGCGGGTGCCCTGTTATTTTTGGTACGATGAAGGCATGTGAGCATCAGTCATGTGTGAGCGAGTATATGTGCCAACTTGAGTGTTGCAAAAGCCCCAGGCCTCTTCTGGAAGAGAGGGGAATCTCTAATTAAGATATCAGTGGTTTTAGTGTTAGTGACGACAAACTTCACATTGAAGCAATCTTAAGGAATTCCCTTTACTGTTTGAGCTCTTTTCCTTTTTTAAGTTCTTTTTTTCCCCTTCCTGTGCATTTATTCTGCGGGTACTAACTCTGACTCATGATTCAAAAGCATAATAAGGCATATTCTTTTATCCCCAGCAGGAACGGGTAATTGCTTCCGTATGTCTAGTTTATATTTCTCGCAAAGCTTGTTACATGAGGTTGTGCTTTGCATCTGTGGATGTGTAATACTAGTCATATCCTTTTCTAAGCACATAGGGGACTAAATGTAAAAATGGTATTTCCTATGAGTGTTTTATAACTTGCACCGTGCTGTGCTGATTTGTTTTTTTAAACCCCTCCCGGTTTGAAAAAGGAAGTTTTCATTTGTAAGGATATTTGAATCTGAGCACCTGGCATTATTAAGCAACAGTATTATAGGCTGCAGCGTGCCATGATTCCCTCACCCTATTCACGTCGCTGTGTTGTTTTTCCAGCACATAGTCCTCATTCTATGGGGATGAAAATGGAGGAGAAAAGCCTTCGTGTAGCAGACTACTTTGTTGTGGCGGGACTCACCGACTCCTCTAAGCCCCTCGATGAAGATGTCCACCCTGAAGATGGTGGTCACCGGAGCTCAGCACAGCTCAAGGCACCCATCACTGATTTGGCGGTGGTGATTCGCTCCCTAGGTGAAGAGGTACCTCGAGGGTTTACCTGCGTTGAATGCACCCCCTCTGGACTCTCTGCCGAACTGACTGGAGGAAGTCTCATGGGGCCGCAGATCTTCCTCTGCTACAGGAGAGGCAGAGACAAACCGCCACTCACAGACCTGGGGTAAGGCTTCAGACTTCAGACATGTTTCTACCAAAACCTACTTAAGGTCATTCACACCAAGATTGATAACTGTAAAGATAACTATAATGAAAACTATATTAATGCCCACACCAAAGCACAATAACATTCTGTGAATTATAAGTGCTCTGCAGTTATATCGTCTGTCGCTTTAAATGCTCAAGCTCTTTAAATTCAGGTGGATTCTGATTGGCTGTTAATGTTTTTACTGTTTTAAACTGTAGTTAACCAGCTTTCGTTCACTTATTTGCAACAAAAAGATGGTAAACAACGATGTTTCCTAAACCCAATTATTTTCAATACTAGAAAGTATCATGAAAAAGCTCATCTAAATATTTTATTTTATATAGTTTGCTTTTTAGAACTTCATGTTGTTATCTTAGCAACATGCTATTGCTAACACTCAATTCTATTGGAATCGACTGTAAGTGAGTCGTGTCTCTTATGCGACTTATACTATTAACTGAGTTGCTGCCTATGTAGGGAGTTTGAAATCACTCATTTATGAGGTACTGTTTATGATGCTGTCTTTTAAGGTAGCTACAAAAATAGGCGGTAGTAGCTCAGTTGGTTTTGGAAACTGTTGTGCTTTCACGTTCAATATCACTAGGCATTCACTATCCTCATGTCCTTTCTTTCATTATTCTTAGCGTCCTTTACGAGTGGAAGGAGAAATTGAAGCCGGACTGTCAAATAATACAGACCACTCCCTCTGGCCGTCCCGCCAATATCAGTAGCTCCTCTTCTCAAAGGATCTACATCACATATCGGCGTGCCTCTGAAAATCACTCCCACTCCACGCTGGCTGTCACAGATATCTGTGTCATTATTCCTGGCAAGGGAGAGACACCACCACATGCTTTCTGCAAGGTGGACAAGAACCTCAACAGCAGTATGGTGAGGGCTCAGTGCACCGACACCACTGAAAAGGTGGTGGAAACCATTAGATGGTGGAAACAATCACCATATATATATATATATATATATATATATATATATATATATATATATATATATATATATATATAGCCCATGAAGCCCATTTCTACCTCATAAGAAAAAAAAATCATGCTCTAGTAAATCATAATTATATAAAAATAGTTGAAATTATGGCATACTTTGAGATAAAAAAAAAATTATGACTTTAAAAGTAAAAAGTAAGCCATAATTTTGACTTTTTAATCTTTTAATTTCGATTTAGTATGTTAAATTTCGATGTAGGATGTCATAATTTCAACATAATTTTGACTTTTTAATCTCATAATTTTGATTTAAGTCATTTCTACTTTTCATCTCTTAATTAATACTTAGTATGTTAGAATTTCAATTTAGTAATTCACAAACTTGAACAAATCTTGAACAAATTATTGAAATTACATAATGTACGCAATGTTGTGAAGCCTAAATTCACTTATAAAACAATTAATTTCAATTCAATTCAATTCAGTCATTTCAACAATTCATTTCAATCATTTAAAACAATTAAGTTTAGTTTTTAGTTTTGTATTTTTAAGTTTGACACTATAATTTCAATATTACGCATAACATTGCCATAACGTAACTATTATTATTGGCTTGACAGTATTGGTCAGAATTTGAAAGAAATTTTGTTGGGTAGTTAGCCAGAAATTATGAGAAATAACATCAGACCACAAGAAGCAGCCGTTTATATATACCTGTATAAAATTTGAAATGAACTTAATTTCTATTTTTCCTGCTTCTACAGTGGGGGTCCTCTGTGTACATGTGCTACAAAAAATCTTTGGCCAAAACCAACACACTTGCATTCACAGCAGGTACTGTATCTCAGTCTTGAGTTGTTTTTCAGTTTTGTGTTTTGTTGTGCATTTTGCAATGAGCAGCAGGAGGGACAGAATGTGTTTGTAGTGAAAACCATCAGAACAGAGGGATACGATTGCGGATGAGTGAAACCTGATACTCCCAAGTAGCAAGAACGACATGATGTCATTATTAGGCTTAGTACTCACAGTATACAGATCTAGGCTTTAACTGCTGCCTGTGTTTAGCTCGTCATATGGAAGTCTGGGTCAAGTAATTAATTACAAGGCAAACGATTCAGTGATTTGTAATAATTGTTGTCTTTACCAGAGCTCTACAACCTAATTGAGGGTTTGTATGTTATGTGCAGGTCTTTTGTCCAGATACCCAGAGGAGGACTATGATTCCTTTCCTTTGCCTGAATCCGTGCCCCTATTTTGCCTACCGATGGGAGTGTCCATTGAGTGCTGGCCCTCTCACACCAAATATTCTCTTCCTGTCTTTTCAACATTCGTTCTCACAGGCGCCTCTGGAGAAAAGGTACAGGCACAAAAATCCACGCATGAGCACGCACAAATACACACAAACATTCAGATTTTCTGCAGGTTATCTTCTCACTGCAGCACCTTCATTCTTTAGGAAAATCAGACACAGTAGAAGGTGAATTGTCTTGTCTGGTTTAGCAATGTGCAAAGAATTTAAAGCAGCTAGAAACTGGTGCAGGTGGAATATCAAGAGCGCCTGTGAATAATGGGCCTCAGAAAAGAATTGAAAATAAGATGAACATGTGTAATTGGCCTGTTTAATAATGCATTGCTAAAGTGCTGTTTGGGTCAGCTCAATTATGTCAAACACATCAGTACACTCGGCTCACTCTCCTCACTGCCGAATAAGTCTCAAGGCTATTTGTGCTGCAGTATTGTATAATTTATTCATTTAGGTGAGCGGCTTCAAAGAAACACTGCTAAGCTGAGATATCTCTGAACTGAAAGACTGCAAAAATAAATCTTCTGTATCACTTTTTCACTGGGTAGATCTGAGCAAAGCAGATATTGATGGTGATTCCTTTCAAGTAGGCTAAAATAGAATGTGGTCTTTAGAATCGAGACAGCTTTTTTTGGTTCTATGAAATGTAAACCAACCCAATTCCTAGAAGGTGTTCATGTCTCATGAAGGTGTATGTCTCGTGCTCTCAGGTTTATGGTGCCGCCATACAGTTCTATGAGCCCTACCCAGAAGAGCGTTTGACTGAGAAGCAGCGATCTCAGCTGGGCCTGCAGGCTAACGGCCTCAGGCCCGATGGATCCATGACAGTCCACACCAACAAAAGCATCTGCCTTCTCTCTCACTGGCCCTTTTTTGATGCTTTCCGTAACTTCCTGACCTTCCTCTACAGATACTCCATCTCAGGTCCACACACTCTGCCCATTGAGAAGTGAGTTCTGAGGATAATTTAGGAGGTTGCTGGGCTAGAGCTGAAATTTAAATATCCTAAAAACAATTTGCGGCCACTGTATAGTAATTTGTTTTATGTCTTCTGATTTTTCTCTCAGGCATATTTCCCATTTCATGCACAAGGTTCCTTTTCCTTCCTCTCAAAGGCCACGTATCCTGGTGCAGGTGAGTTTTGTGCACATCGTGTCTTTGTTTGAACACTGTCCTTCTTGAATGTGTCATTCTGTGGTCAAATAGCTGCCAACACTGGCCCTCGTTTCACTTTTTTGTGTGCTTGTTTTTCACAGCTGTCTCCACATGATAGCCTGATGCTGAGCCAGCCTGTTTCCTCTCCTCTCCCTCTGAGGTAAGTCAGACACAAGATACACTGAACATGTCTGATGAATGATGAGCAAAGCATGAAGTGTGGAAATGATACTTCAGCAGGACCTGGTTAAGTGTTGGTAACTTTATAGCATGTTTAATGTGAGTGGAGACTCCTAATGCAATATTTTGCAATTGCCTGTATCAGGTAATTTCCTAATCTCATTGCAGATGATCAAATTACACATTGCAGAAACATTCTACTCATTTAAACAGATTACCTGATACTTCCAAAAAATGATCTTTTATAATTTCAAATGATTCATGTAGATTAAAAAGTGTTTATCTAAATCACTTTGGCAGGATCTAAATTTGGTCTATCAGGTCAAGTTCTAAATCAGTTTGTAAGGATATTGCATTATTCCATGGTTTGTTGAAACAATATAACATTTTGGTTTGGTTTACATTTATGCATTTAGCAAATGCTTTTATCCAAAGCAACTTACAAAAGAGAAACCAAGCGAATTAGTCAAAGATCCAACAATATTCATAATATACAATTCCAGAAATAGATTAGGAAGCAGCTGAAGTGTTGTTTTGTGTGTGTTTACATGCCTGTTTTCTTTGCCCACAGTGGCGGAAGGCTCTCTACACTGCTGTTGAACCTCGGCCCGAAGAATGCAGTGACTCTGCTTGTGTTAGCTGTGACTGAACACAAGATCCTGGTGCACTCCTTACGTCCGGCCGTTCTTACCAGCGTCACCGAGGCCCTGGTATCGGTGAGTGGAAGACTATTGATTTTCACTCATGCCTTTACCAATCCTGCATGGTTTTGTCTTGTCATAACTTGTTTTACCTGTCCGACAGATGATTTTTCCCTTCCACTGGCCATGCCCATACATTCCTCTCTGCCCGCTGGCCCTGGCAGATGTGCTCAGTGCTCCATGTCCTTTCATCGTAGGGGTGGATTCGCGGTACTTTGACCTCTATGAGCCACCGACGGACATAAGCTGTGTGGATCTGGACACCAACACTATAACTCAGTGAGTGACCTTTTGACCGCGACATAGTTCTGAATTCCCGTGAGAGCCTCTCCTAACCTCTGACCTTTGACTTTCTTTTACCACATAAATTCCCCAAATAAATATTATAATAATGATCTTTATCATTATGCAGATGGTTAAAAGATCATGATAGAGATATATGAGCAGTGAGGAATGTAGTAAAGATAGGACCTTACCATGTGTTGAACACATGTTCCTATGTTGTTTGTCTGTCAGTATGCAGCTAAAAGTTTGCAAACGTTGTAAAAGCTACATTAAAACATTCAGCAGCCCACAGTTCTGTTTTTTAAATGCTTGGACTTCTTTTTCCCTTTGCTTTTTACCCTCTTAAATGATAAACACGTGTGGCCTATTTCAGAAAAGAAGAGCGCAGATCCCTGACCTGGAAGATCCTGCCAAGAAAAGCCTGTAAACATCTGATCAACACCCTCAGTAATCTCCACCAGCAACTGGATGAGGGTTAGTGAGGGCGGGTCACTGTGGTGTCAACAGAGAAATGAGTTCACTTAATCTGTACCTTTCAAGGCAATATTAGTTCACTTGACTGCACAGCAAATGCCATTCTAAGTGGCCTTCTACTGTCCTTTTTGGGCTCTGACAGTATCATTTATATTACCTAACAATGTTTTACGAATGCTTGACAGAGTGAGAGCAAAATGCAGTCATCCTTGAGATGTGATGAGATTTAGAGATGGGGGCAGTTGGCTTTTTTCAAGTGCTGGGATATTATCTAGTAGCTGAGAGCTGATTGATGCTTTAGTCTTTGAACCAATCTTTGAACCCAATTATTTAGTGTATTTTTGGTTTTCCAAAATTTCCTGTACAATCTTGTAGAACTAGGAAAAACACTGAGATTATTTAGAGAGAAACTGTGATAAAAATGATGTATCTTTCTGTGCTAAGTGACAGTGATCCTATATGTTTTATGGAGAACATTATGTGTCCATTGATATGAATGTTTAATAAGACCGAGGCTATGATCTTTTTGCTGACCTTTTTGAAGTGATGTGAGAGGAGCTTGTATAGTATGCCCATATCTCAGATAGATCCTGCTTTATCTTCATTATTGAGATATGCTATGTATAAAAGACATTGTAAATTAAATGTATATCAGTACATTTCTCTTTGTGTTTTAAAGTTGACTTGTATAAACAATCGTTCAAAAGTTTGGGGTCGATAAGATAAAGTTTAAAGTATTTTATGCTCAACAAGGCTGAGTTTATTTGATCAAAAATACAGTTAAATTGTGAAATTTTGTTACAACTTAAAACAAAAAATATTTTTTTTCTATTTCATATATTTAAAAAAAATTTAAATTCAGCAATTTCAGCATCATTACTCCAGTCTGTCACACATAAATTATTCTAATGTACTGATTTGGTGCTTAATCAACAAATTATCAATGTTGAAAACTGTGCTGCTTAATATTTTTGTGTAAACTGTGATACATTTTTTCAGGATTTTTTAATGAATAGAAAGTTCAAAAGAACAGCATTTATTTGAAATAGAAATAGTTTGTAATATTATAAATGTCTTTGCTGTCACTTTTGATCAATTTAATGCAATAAAAGTATTATTTCTATATCTTTGAATGGTAGTGTGACTTAAGCATAAATTTTCCACAGGATATCAGCTGTGCCGTGAGGAAGGACAGATGGAGGCCTTCATGACCGAGCGGGAACCTGGCAGTGGTGGGAAGAGTCTGGAAACCTTGGAGCTGGAGATCCAGGAGGCTTTTCTGCGCTTCATGGCTGCCATCTTGAAGGGCTACCGCTCGTACCTGTTGCCCATCACACAAGCTCCGTCTGAGAAAGCAACTGACGCCAGTTCACTCTTTGATTTGCAAGGTGAGCAGCCAATATGGACATAATGCTTGAAGCTTTCTCCTGTCACATTGTATCAGGACAGTTGTTTTTGTTGATAGTTTTTTGTGAACGTCAAGGACAGCTGTTATAGAGTTGCGTCATTGGTGTCGAAACGGAAAAACAATGCATTTCAAATCCTCAATGTTTTGTTTTGACCACATGCAGCGAGTACACTGTGGTACATAAGTGGAATGCTGAAGCTCAGCAGCTGCTCAGAATACTCGAATCTGGCCCTGTGCCTGTAGAGTCTGGCTTAAATCAGGCTTGAAATTATTGTGGCGATTTTGATAAAGCCCCATTGGAAATTAGACATGCCTGACAGGTCCAACAAACTACAGTGATTAATAGAATGTCTGAGAACACATCTGCAGCCTCTTATGTAATCAATGAGCTAGAGTCTGTTGCATCTTTCACTCTGTCTACAGGCTTTCTCAATGACGACATTCTAGCGACTAACACGTAATTCGTGACACGCCTTCCTAAATTTGATTGATTAAATGTTTAATCACAATTGACAACTGTGGCAGTGAATTATAGGGATCAAATAATGAATGCGGTCTCCTTTTCTCATTGTAATGGCACATTTTAGACTTGTTGCTTGATGTCCTTGACTTTGAATATGGCTTTTTTTTCAGGCTTTTTGAAGAGTCGTGATCGATCACATCAAAAGTTTTACTCCCTTATGACCAAGACTCAGATGTTCATTCGTTTCATCGAAGAGTGCTCTTTTGTCAGCGATAAGGATGCAAGCCTTGCTTTCTTTGATGACTGCGTTGACAAGGTATGAATCCTTGGGTCTACATACCCACTAAGAAATGCCTTTATCCAGATTAGAGGCCCCACTAGATTCAACATAAACTGCACTTCAAAAAAAAATTTTGTTTCAGTTTAAAAAAGTAAGTAATTGTGCTGCCTTATATTTAAGTTTAGTCAACTCAAATATCAGAGTTTTCACTTAGTACAACTTTCAAGTTGACTAAACTTAAAATTTTAAGGCAGTGCAAACACTTACTTTTTTTTTAACCGTGTTTCTGCTTTTACAAGGCTCACAAAAAGTTGCCATTTTAAACTACACTCCATGCTCAGCAAAGAGCATGTGAAAATGCAAGGAGTTCAAGGGAGTGCATTCAGCTTGATTAGTGAGAACACTAAGGGGAAATGTTGTCATTATTACTTGTGTTGTTATGATCCCTTGGGCTTACTATGTCAGGTTATTAATTTTCTGTGAGTATTGTTCTCTTGTTCGTTCTTTTCTCCTTTCTGGCTTTTCATCCTGTCCAATTATTTTTAAATTTCTCACTACTTTCTTTTCTCTTTTCTCTTTAAACTGTTTACTTGCTTGCTTGGAAAGTTGTTCGGCACAGAGAAAGGAGGAAAGGTGAGTTGCTGAATTTAACGTATTTTTAATATGTGTATAGCTGAAAATAGTCACCAGAATAATTTACCTTGATTACAAAAAAGGTCTTTCACATTCCTGCTGCTTGGAACAGTCTTGAGAAATATTTTGTATTAAATTTTATTACATTTTGTACATTAATTAATACAATTTTGTCATTTTTAATTTTTATTATTAATATTTAAAAGCATGTTAAAAGAAAAAAAATGTTCACCCTAGTTTTTTGACCTTAGTTGACAGACGTGACCTGTTTTGTTATGTGGTCTCACCACTGGTGTGGTGATATGATGAATTTGGTTCAATTGGTTTTGAAGATTATTCATTATTTAAAAACATTGCTGTTTAGATCAGAGTCTCTGCAGAACCACTGAGATCCTGCATGCATAATAAATTTTTCTGTGCCATACACCATTTTGCATCTCCTTATGTTCGCAACTGTTGTCCCCTTTCTCGGTATGATTCAGACTGCGCGTGGATCTGAAGTTACATCTTCAATGAACCGCCTCAAGTTGCCTCATTTTTAAAGTGCTGACAAATATCTTCTCGGATGACTGTTTTGTACCTTTGTAGTACATTTATATCTTTCTCGACAAGAGCCCACAAGTTATTCTTGTTTATAGGCACAAGAGTCATCTCTCACCTGTCCTCTTTACAAGGCTTTGGTGTGCTTGTAGAGATGAATGTGCCTTACACTTTCCATTATGCTGCCATCAGTGAAAGTCACACTTATCCTGCTCTGGCCTGTCCTTCCCTTTCGAAAGAACCTTGGAGGACAGTTCTTTAGCACTGTGGTGGTAATGAAAATGACAGCTTGAGTTGATTTAAACTGGCGTGGGTTTGTGGGTTATGTTCACAGAGGACATTTTAAAGGAACTAGGGCAGAAAAGGACAAACCATGAACCGCTGTAGCCTGAAAGCAACTTGGTTATAGTGTGACACTTCAGTGATCCATAACCATTTTTTTACTCTGTTTCTGAAGTGAAAGTTTTGGTGATGTTTTTCCTTTAAGACTTAATCTGCACTATGATTGGCTGACAGCCATGATGCATGTGTGGAAGTGTTTTTAAAACTCAGGAGGCCAATAAGGGCATTGAATTGTTTAAATGTATTCTGCAGCACAGTTTATAATTACACGGCTCTCTGGAATACTTGATTTTAATTGAACAATCATAGTGTTCTGCTGTGGATTTTTATTATTATCAAAGCTATTTTTAAACTGTATATTTCACTGTTGTCCCTGGCACCCAATCACCTACACTGCAAGATGCATGCCGATGCACTCTGTGATCTCTTTCCTCTCACACAATAAAATAACTTTAATCAACTTCCATTTTTGATTATACTTGGTAAGCCACAAGGAGGATCCGATCTTTGTCCTAAAGATTGTTTATATTGTTTACATATCGCAGTCATTAACAGAATTTTTTATTTTTTTTCACAAATATGTATTCCAACTTATAAATATTTATTTACTTGATATGAAAATGACACATCAGGCTCTTAATAAAACGGTTAAAATAGCATTTACATATACCTCCTGACTCTGAGGTAGACAGTTTTGCATACTTTTTTAAAAGACCTGTTTGAACTTACTACTTTGTTAAAAATGGGGCGAAAAAACTAGGGTTTCAGACTTTATTTTGTACCGTGTTCACGGAAAGTGGCTTTGGGCATCCTCGTGCGTTACATAGCACTTTAATTGCAGCCACAGTCATCGATGCCGTTTGATTGATCTAAAACCTTCTCAGGGAAACTAATTTGGCAAACCCAGGAAGAGCTCGATTCTCTCCTGTTGCTCTTATTGTCTGTCTAATAATATTGTAACATATGATCCAAAACCCTTTTGCTGACTCTGAGGATGCTTTACAGAGGCTTAAACTGATTTTCCCTCTATCAATAGATATAAAGTCATGTTTTATTTGATAGCGTTCCTCATTTCCAATGTAGTACAGTGGCATGGGTTTTATGATGCATTTATAGTCCATTAACAGGTCTTGTAGACAGACTTTGTCTGAAGGCTAAATGCACTGTGGCTCCTCCAAGCCCTGGCTAGCCTATAAATTGCACTGGAACGGTTTCATGCGCCTCAAGCAAAACAACATATTAAGCATTAAGTCCAGGTCAGTGCACTTCTAGTGCATCTGTGGCAGATGGGGAGGATTGGATGGAGTCTAGGAGGATCAAAGCTTCTTGGTGCAGATGTGAGATCAGTCGGACACAGCAACGTGGGAGATTATCAGGCTCATTTACACTAAAACTTGTGCTCCGTCTGATCTGAGGTCAGATGATCTGCGCTTAAAGTCTCTTGGCTAACTGCAGCATGTCCAGACAGTGGAAAATCCCTTGGCATGGTTGTATGGCGGAATGTGTGTCTTGTTCCAGATTCAGTTCTCAATTCTGACCAAAAATATAGCTCTGGATTGACATGTGATGAGCCAGTTTAAAAAATATAGTAAAATGGAGTTGCCATAAATATTCTCTCCAGTTCCTCTTTCTACTTCTTATTTTCCACCTTTTATTCAGTGACCACTATTAACAAACATGTAGCCTCTCAACTAAAGCATGATCTTTTCTCCATCATGGGTCATCATTGCTTATACTGTGTGTTTTTGTGGAAACGGAAAACAGTCCATGTCTAATGAAGTGTGTTTTTACTCTAGGTGGACAGCGATAAGCCAGAGGACACAAGGCTTATTGAACTTGACAAATCCCACCGCAGCGAGCACACGGTCTACATCACCCCCCCAGAGCTGCCGGCACTTCCAGAAGGAGAGGAGCCACCTATGGTTCATAGGTACAACAGACGCTTCTCTGGCTCACAAACTCCCATCCACACTGTTATACTGTGCTTATAAACAGTTCACCACACCACACATGGCATTGCAGCAATAGCGTAATCCCCTTCAAAACCTCTCCCAGGATACACCTCTCTAAAGATCCTTTCTACAGAAACTCTCACTAAAGCAATAATACACACTCCTCCGAGAGAATGTGATTATGTTATATTAAGTGGATCTGTTATTTCGGGATTTGGTATTATTTTGTTACAATGGGTTGTGTTGACATTGAAGATTAAGATTGTCCCATATATTGAATATTAGCCTATTTTTAGTTATTTTTAATTTTTGCAATTTGTGCTGCATAGTGTACTGTTGTGCTTTTGATAAATAAATAAACTAAACATATCAATCAATAACAATCAAGTTGAAGTGAGGGAGAACTGTGTTCATACTGTTGATCTCTTACAGCTACAGTGGGTTCCCTGTACTGAACACCCAACTCTGTGAGCTTCAGGATGGTCCCAGAGTCCCCAAAGCAACATCAGCCGTGAGACACATCAGTCCCATCAGCCCAGCTGCCATTTTTAGGCGCTCCCAACAGGTTGGTATTTCAAACACTAATCTCATCCAGATCACACCCCATGATCCCACTTGTCAAGTCTTTCCCCCTCCTCCCTAATGCCCGTTCTCTCTGTGATCCTCCCTCTGTAGGAGATCAAATCAGCGCAGAGGATGGCTAAGACGTACTCCTCCATCCCGCAGATGTGGTCCAAGTGTCTTCTCAGGCATTGTCACGGTCTGTGGTTCATCTGCTTGCCCGCGTATGTCAGTGCCTGTCACTCTAAGGTTCGTGTGCTGCATACTGCCTACGACGTGCTGAGAAATATGCAGGACAAAAAGTTGCAGCCCCCTGATGAGGTAGAGTCGCCTAACAGTCTCCATTGATTGGTTTTGTTCAGTTGTCAGTACAGTTAGTACTGAACTTAGACAGCGGAAATTTCCGCCTGTGTTGTGGTTTTGTAAGTAATGGTTTGTTTCTGCTCCAATGGAGGTGTGTTACCGGGTCCTGATGCAGCTGTGTGGGCAGTATGGACAGCCTGTTCTGGCTGTCCGGGTTCTTTTTGAGATGAAGAAAGCCGGAGTGCAGCCTAATGCCATAACCTATGGATACTACAACAGGGTGAGCGCAGTATTCTTTTGTGCTACATGGAGACTAATTGCAATCATAAACATATATACATAAAAGATCTATTCAAGGCATAATTACTTTTGGTTTTGTGTTACGCCACATGATACAAGATGTCGGAATTTTGATGCCATTTCCTGTTCAAATACATGCAGTCACCCCAAAAACTTTTTTTAATTTATGTATTTTAATTAGATCAATATCAAAATGACATGTTTATCCTTCTAAGTAAACCAGTTTTTAATGTACTTTGGGTAGTACTTTCCTTTTTTCTGGTGTTTTTCTGGTTTTTGAGGTTGAAGAAATGTTAACAACATGTCCAAGTTGCATGTGCTTAATTTGACAAGCCTTTACCAAGTGATTAATTTTCGCCAAAATATCAGTGTTTGAGAGGAAAAACAACAAAAAGACAACAACAACACATAATTATTTTTACCTAATTTTAAAATTTGATGAACATTTATTTTGTTATCCAACTTTTGCACAATTATATGGTTAGTTGCAATTTATTTATTTGGCACTTTTTCTAGTAGCCACAACTAGAACAGACAGAATCAGGACAGATCTGCAACCCATTTTTGGGTCCTAACCACTGCCCTGGCATCATTTTTGTGCAAACGCCACTTGGTTTGATATTTTGTTATCTAATGCAACAACAACATTTGTACATTTTAAATGTCAGAATGTACTTTGTACATTTTAAATGTCAGAAATCTGCAAAACCACTATATAGGTGTGTTATATGCTGTTGCTTGAGGGCCTCGAGCTTGCAGCAGATCTGGCATGTTACTCTGTTTCTCATGCCTGTTATCATTCATTACACAAAAGTGTAGATTAGCAACAATTTCCCTGTGGGCTTTACAAGTTGTCCCAAAATACTAAGAGGACACACTCTCAGAGACATAAGTCTGGGGAGCTGAGTGTTGTTCCAATTCTATCAAAGTAATTACAGCTAGTCCTTGAGAGACAGCACAATCTACTTATGATAATAAGAGGCGTTGCACTGTAGAATTATTTAGTTAATCTGCGTGTCTTACTGTGGTGTTCTTCTCTCCCCAGGCTGTTCTGGAGAGCACATGGCCTTCCTCGACCAGAGGGGGATACTTCCTGTGGGGAAAGTTGAGAAATGTGGTTCGGGGTGTGGTGCTGTTCAAACAAGTATGGAGGAGGCAGACCACCCACCAGAAAGACACCCATCTCTCTGGTAAAACCCCCAACTCCATTTCACACATTTCACAGAAGTGGGCACAGTCTTTAAATAGCCTGCAAAATCAAAGTCAGATCCAATCCAGAAAAATGACACATGATTATGCTGCCTTCTAAGATTGACAAATTGTTTTAAAAAAACCAATAAAAAAAAACATTGATGGTCTCATAATGTACTGTAAACGCTCCAGAATCCATCCAAGATGGAGGATGAATATCTAAAATATCTATTATAAAAATCTAAATGTCTAAATGAAATTAATTGAGACAGATTTTACCCAATTTACTCAATTATGACTATTTTTTATATATGTATATGTAATATAATATGACTATTTTACCCAATGTGTGTTTGCTTAGGAACATGCTATCGGAAAACTCTTTTGAAATCAATTGTCTGAGTCTCAACGCGCTTCATGTGAGAAGAAAATATGATTAGAATTTGCCTTTGAAGATCCCTTCCAAATTGGCTGATTTTGAGGTTCCATTTTGATTAGGAAGTTCACAATGCAGACACCAAGGCAGCTCACTAGATTTCGTAACATAATTCATTATTGGGCAAAGGCCATAGAGTTTGGGCCAGGTCGTTATTTGCTACATTCATTACTTCTGCTAAGTTATAATCATTCTGACTATTTCCACACCAGGACATTTCTGTTAAAAATAGTTATATCATCAGACTTGTTTCTTTGAGACGCAAGCCTAGCCAAAGGGAGCATGGACTCAATATCATTTTGCACTGTCAAAAAAACTTTCCATCATTTTACACAGAGGCAGGATTACTTGAGTTTTGTGCCTGAGGGAAGTACCATCTCGCAGCTATCTCACCCCTCCTCACTCGGGTCTGATACAGCCTGCCTGCTGAACCAGAGAGGCTTTAATGGGTCCAATTAAGATGAGAGTCGATAGCCGCCTCCTCAGCCACCACAGTTCACAGTATGCACTTGATGTGATCTCCTTTCTCAAAGCAGCATATTTGAGAAGTGCACAAGAGGGCTTTAGTAATTAAAACAAGCTGCCTCAACACACCACCCCCAACCAACTGCAGCCTTGTCGTGCAGATCGAATTAATCTCGCACACAAAGGACTAAAATCCTGATTGGCTGATTGCATGCTGTTGGAGCCATTTACTTTTTTTAATGCATTTGTCCAGTCCTTTATATTAAAGGGGTCATAAGATGCCCATTTTCCATAAGTTGGTATGATTCTTTAAGAATCGGGACACACCAAGCCAACGGTCGGCCGTCCGGCAGTTTTTGTGTGTCGGCCGACTCAATTTTCTCAGTGTGAAATTGGTCATCTGCATTTTTCGGCCGATCCGAGAGAGAGAACTCTGATAGTCAGTGCACGAGAATAATAGCAAAACAGTGAGCAAAGAAGTCAAAACGGTTCAGATAGAAGGCTGTCCTAATGTTACGTCATCTTACATGAGTGTTCCTTGGTGAATATTTCAATATTAACATGAGCGTAGTGGAATTAAGAAAGTGTTTAGCAGGATTGATATTCAAAACGGTAAGCGATATGATGTAAATATGACATCATATTACTCAGAAAATCCAAACGGCTTGATTATTGAGAGTGTTTAGGATTTTGGAGGATTTAAAAAAAAAAAAGGAGTGAATGGATTTTTTTTCATTGTATGGTGGTTGTGTCCACACACTGACACATTTACATGCAAACACCATATAAAAGTTAATTTTGCATCCGATGACCCCTTTAAACTAAGTAATACAAACTATCATTCAAAAATTTGGGGTCAGTAAGATTTTTTTTTAAATAAGACTTAAACTTTGATACAATAAACAAGTAATAAAAACTCAGTGAGTGTTTTAGCGCAATTTTCTGACGTCGTGGGATCACAACACTAAGAGATAGTAAATCTTTTCCTGGATTTTTTTTGTGCGTTCCCGAGATTAGTCCTTCCTTAACATAATGCCGAAAACCCGAAGTCTCTAGGTGGTCTGGTTGAGGAGTAGATAGAAGTGCAAGATTGGTGCGCACAGACAGAACAGAAATCATGAGTTAACAATCGCAATTTTGTCCGGTGGAAAATTGCGCTAAAAATATGTACCTTTTGAACTTTCTATTAATCAAAGTGTACTGCAAAAAATTATTACGTTTTCCCAAAAAAATTAAGCAGCATGACTGTTTTCAACATCGATAATATAATAATATAATATAAAAGTAAATGCTTTTGAACACCAAATCTGCATATTATAATGATCATAATGGTCATGTGACACTGAAAACTGCAAGTAATGGCTGCTGAAAATTCATCTTTGCCCTCACACAGGAATAAATTAAATTATTAAGTTATTTTAAATTTCAATTATATTTCATAATATTGCTGGATTATTGATTATGAAATGTATGTTATGGTTTTTAATATGTGTATATAACTTTACGACTGTTAAGGTGAACAAAAATCAAAATATTTTCCTTTTGTAAAATAAATTCCTTTATTTTATCTTTTGGTGGGATTATTATTACTTGATATTTTGTGTGCTTTGAAAGCCCTCAACATCTTCTTACCATGTGGGTGGATGATTTTTTTATTTGGATCAGAAAAGTCACTTTGATTGTGTACTTTGATTGCTCTTTTCGCTCTGCATATGATGCAATCTCTGGGCAGAAAACTGTTGTGTTTTGAAACATGTTACTTGTTAGTTCTCCAGCTAACTGTCTTTTATACTTCTCTTTGAGCAGATGCCAGTGATCTCGACAGTGTCAGCCATGGCAGTCTGGACAGCTCTAACGATTCTGCGGAGCGAGCTTCCATTGATACAGACTTCACTAAAATGGATTCCAGTGATGACAGATCCAGCACAGGTACCCGGGCTGCTTTCAGTCTGTCTGTGTTCTCCTTCCATCATCAGTCCTCCACTGCGCTCTCGGCACAACAGGACGTGCCTCTCTCTCTTTCAAACTCATCAGAAGTCTCAAGGAGAGTCATTATTTTTCACTGTGGGAGTGAAAAGACATCTCTCCCTCGTTGTTGTTTTTTTCTCGCTTTCAGTCTTTTCTCTTTTTTCAAGCACACATTAGTATAACACATTTGGTTCAGTGAACAAAAAGCATAACACCCATTCACATGCCCCCTCAGATGATCCAACTGAACTTTGAATGCAACTTCCAAAACAAAAACAAAAAAATGTGATAAAATGAATGATTTCATTAGGAAATACACTTCTGTTCAAAAGTTTGGGGTCAGTAAGATTTTGCTCACCAATGCTGCAATGATCAAAAATACAGTAAAAACATTAATATTATGAAATATGATTACAATTTAAAATAAATGTATTCTATTTTAATATATTTAAAATTGTAATTTATTTCTGTGATGGCAAAGCTACATTTTCAGCTGTCATTACTCCAGTCATTACTTTAGTGTCACATGATCCTTCAGAAATCATTCTAATATGCTGATTTGGTGGACAAGAAACATTTATTATTATCAATGAAAACTGTTGTGCTGCTTAATGTTGTTGTGGAAACCATTATACATTTTTCAGGATTCTTTGATTGGAAATTCAAAAAAGAACACTATTTATTTAAAATAGAAATCTCTTATAACATAATAAATGTCTTTACTGTTACTTTTGATCAATTTAATGGATCCTTGCTGAATATTTTTTTTTTTTTAAGCTGACTGTCCCAAACTTTTGAACATTAATGTGCGACATTTTCACAGTATCATTAAACTGAGATGGGTCTACCCATCATCTACTAACCCTCATGTCACTCAAAACCTTCCTGTGGAACACAAAAAGTGATATTTTAAAGAATTTTCAACCATTTTTGTCTGTAGAATGAAAGTTAATATAGTTCAAAACAACATCAGACCCCATTAACTTTCATTATATGAACAAAAATATACAGTATACAGAGACATTTTTCTAAATATCTTCCTTTGTGTTCAACAAAGTCATGAAATGAAAAGAAATAAGCAGGATTACTGTAGGTGCCTGACGCCCATATCTGAGAATATGGTAAAAGACAGAGAAGAAAGCCCCTCTGTATGTTCGAACAGCTTTTTGAAGTATTCCAAAGCTATAGGCGGTGATGCCCATGGAGGAGATCTGAGAGGTTGAACAGAAGAGACTCGCAGTTAGCGAGCAATCGCAGACAACAGTGTAGCAGGAGTCTGACTGAGCAGTCGAGAAAGGGAAAAAAGGAATGACTAATGGTGTTATTTTAGCTCACCTCTGGAGGCAGTACTATGATGTGAACTTTATGCCCCTTCTGCTTTCTCAGTGTAGCTCAGAAGCAGTCACCCTGTGAGTGTCTTTCAGTGTTTCTGCCCGATTACAGAAAATGTGAGAGTAAATTAGTGCTCCTTTTTGATGTTATGCTATCAGGTCATGATGTTCTGTTCTAAAATAACTTTGTTTGAAGCCTTTCTCATAAGAGTCTCTATCCAGTCGCATCAAATCATCCAAAATCTGTAAAGTAAAACTAAAATATCCAATACAGATTTGTCAACCATCAAAAAGATTTCATCATATTAGTCCTGCAAAAAATCTCACCAACATGAAACATTTATGAGGATGATTTTTTTTGTGCAGGCTATTATGTTTTGCTAGTGTTTTGTTCTGAATTGCACTGAATTGTCCGTTCCAAAAGAGTGGCTGATAGAAGGAAAACACTGCTTAATGCTAAAATTAAGACCCAGATTATGCTAAATGTGTTTTGTCCATCAGTGTCAAATTTAGATCCTGAAGAAAAATCAGTTGAGAACCAGCGGTCTTAGTGTTTGTTTCTGTGTATTGTTTTGATTCCAGGTGGTCAGTCTGATCAGGGCTATGACTCTCTGTCTAAAGAGGAGGTGAGGTTAGGAGGAGGTGAGGAGCAGAACTCATCTCCAGACATGAAAGAGAAGAAGGACAGAAACTCTTGCTCAAGTGAGTAATGGAGAATTCTTGTGTCCCACAAAAATACAAAGGGTATGTGTGACACTGAGGACTGGAGTAATAGCAGCTAAAAAAAATCGGCTTTGCCATCACAGGATTAAATTACATTTTAAAACGCATTAAAATAGAAAGCAGTTATTTTAATTAGCAATGATATTTCACAATGTTACTGTTTTATCTGTATTTTCGATTAAATAAATGCAGCCTTGGTGAGCATAAAAGATTTCTTTCAAAAAACAAAAAACTTACCAACCCCAAACTTTAGCATTTAAGTTAACAATTTATGAACACGCATGAATTAACAATGAACGTTAGTTAAATTAGATTAATATACTGTTATAAATATTGTTAATGGTCATTTCAATACAACTAATGTAAAACTATTCAATTTATTTGTTTTTAAAGTGGAATTGCATGGCCTCACCCTGAAGTTGGTTCATATTACCAACCAAACTAAAACACACATTCTTTCCATGAGTGTTGTCGTGAGAAAACAGTTGCGAGTTAATTATGTAAAATGCAGTTTATCATTGTGCAAAAAAACAGAAAGCGCAAGCTTTTGTGTCAGGTTGTTATGTTGTAATGCTAAATATAATGGTAGAATTGTGTGTATTTACGACTCGCCGGGACCCGATGTGAGATCCACCAATCAGAGAAGTTCCTGAATCTCGATCTGATTTTGATTGGATAAAATTAATGGAGAATGTTTCATGTTTTGGGATCTGCGCCTATGCTGTGCATCATTCAGTAAGAAGGCAGTTAATTTGAGTTGCGCCTCTTTGCTTCCACCTAGTGGTAATGTGTGGCACTGCAAGTTATTAATCTACTTGTTTATTTGCTTCTTTTTAACAAGTGGCTGTTTTTTTCCTCTCATTTCAATGTTCAGTGTCTCAGACTGTACTCTCAAAGATAGAAGATTCATCCCTTCTGGTTAGAACCCATCCATCTGCAACCAATGGGGAAACCAGTCATTTCCTTTCTGAAGCCCTCCCAAAGACAAAAAGGCCAAACTCCCTGGATATTTTCGGAGAAAAGCCCGTAAGGCCCAGCACACTGGATCTAACCCCGAATAAGATGGTAGAAGGACTCTGTACTGAATCTGTTGAAGCACTGATAGAAACGGAGGCAGTGGGGGGCGTTGTGAGCCCACCTAAAGTTGCCGTGGAGAGGACTGCCAGCTGCATGGTTGCCATGGAAAAGAGAGTTGCCATGGAGAGGGAGCACATCGGCGTGGAGAGGAGCGTGAGCTGCAGCGGTGCTCTTGGTCGAGTGGTTAAGAGGACGGGTATTGAAGCAGGGTTTGATCCTCTGTCCCTCATGGTGGCTGAGACTCACGTCCACAGTGATAATGCAGACACCCCCACCGCCAGCCGACACCTGGCTGAAGAGATTCATCACTACATGAACAACATGAGTAGCCCGTTAAGCCAGCGGTCTCTCAGTGTTGACCTAAAGGGGCACCAGACCCCGTCCCCACACAGCTCTCCCTGCTCCTCCCATCTCCAACCTCAGCCAAGAACACGACTCTTCTCCTCGCCTTCCCTTCCTCAGGGACGAGTGCGCAGGGTCAGGGAGCAGCGGCCCACCTCCCTGGCCTCCCCTACCTCACCTACTCCCTCCTCTTCCTCTTTCTCCATGGACTCTCTGCTCACACCGACCCTGGACGTGTTCAAGAGCAGCTTCCTCTCTGCTGGGAAGGGCGTCGCTGAGAAAGCCAGCCGACTGTATTCACGGCTTTCCTCCCAGACGTCCATTGCACAGGTATTCATGACATTCATCTCCATTTATGAAGTTCTGAAGATTTCTATTTTGAATAAATGCTGAAAATATATATGTTTTTAAATGATAATATTAAGCAGCAGTTATAATACTAAGGAAAAAAAATGTTGACCACCAAATCATCATATTCGAATGATTTCTGAAGGATCATGTGACACTAAAGACAAGTAATGATGCTGAAAATTCATCTTTGCATCACAGGAATAAATACAATTTTAAACTATATTAAACTAGAAAATAGTTATTAACTAGTAATAATAATTTTGTTGTTTTTTGTTGTTGTTTTTTTGTAGTAATAAGGTTTTTTTTACTCTATTTACTCATTACTCATTTTTCTCACCCTCACCAGGATTTAAACTCTGACCGGGTCAGTGTGTCTTCACTGGGGTCAGGTGACCCTGATTGCTCCTCTCTGATCGAGAGTGATTCCTGTGTCGACCCCGAGGGGCTCTCTTCCCCCCAGCGGGATGCCGCCCAGCCCGTCACGCGGCCCAAAAGAAGCCCTTACAGGAACGGCCACTGCCTAGAAAGCCCATCCGCAGCACCTCGACTCTTCCGCCAGTCCTCCCTCACTGGTGAGTGTTTAAAGACTGGTCGGAGATTATGACATTAATCACGGTTATTTTATCCTATCCTAAAAAAACACACTTAATATTTATCTCACACAATATAAATGGGATGTATGGGCTCTGTAATCAGCAAAACGAGTCAACAGAGCGACCAACAATTTTGTGTAGTTAATCAGGATCTCTTTCTACCTCTGAATTTTTTTGTTTGGGTTTTCCAACATTGGGTTTTCTAGACTGTGAATTGAGGACATGGATGAAGTAAGCAAAATGGTGGATCTTAGCAAAATGGCTGGAATTACTTACAGCACATTTAATATTGATAAGTAGCTAATGTTCATTTGAAATGCCTCCCCTCTATTCGGGCAGATCTTTTAGGTTTCCCCTGAATAAAATATACTAAGTATAGACGCTGTGCTAAAAATTACCCATCAGGCTCTCTCATGATGAGTAATACTCGGTATATTTCGGTCCTTTGTCAGGGTTACAGTGTTGTACAATTTAAGAAGCAAAGCAAGTGAAGGAGATATGTTTAAATGCATGTAAAGGAGGGGTCATTCTAAATGTGAATAATTCAATTGTAAAGATGAGCTTATTTGTAGTTTTCTGGGCCATTATGCATGATGCTTTGGGTAGGTGATTAAGCATGTTTTTGAAATGGAGTGCTGTGTGTTGTTCATTGTTTCTGCTCCAGCAGCTGCAGAAGTAGGCCAGTAGACAGGGGTGTGAGTGTGTCTGGCTCTGCAGTAATGGGGTCTGAGAGGAGCTCTTTAATCAGGCTGACGGGGGTTGTGCTGGAGTGCTCCCCAATCACTCGCATCCGCATACACACTCTTATCCAAGACTTCTGTAGAGCCTTCAGCACCATCAGAATTAGCATTCATAATCCCTGCAGGCAATCACCTTGAAATGAGACTTGTTTTTGGTGAAGATTGTTCTCTGATGAAAAACATCAGCTCTTCAAAGCGCCTTTTGCCGCAGAGAGTGACTTTTATTTGTCTTTCGTCCTTTAGGTCCATCGCTGACAATAACGAAAGCTCTGCAGACCTCAGACGTGTGTTCTGATTCCAGCTTCACTCAGTCCACGCAGAATTACGCCATTGAAGTGAGTTTGACTTACTTTGAATGACACATATGTTTAAGTATTCCTGTAGCATTGAGGCTAACTTTGATTGGCTTTCTAGGTACGTATGTCCAGTTGTTCACGCTGTAACACCTGTGAGAGTTTGGTGTATGATGAAGAGATCATGGCTGGTTGGACAGCTGACGACTCCAACCTCAATAGCACGTGCCCCTTTTGCGGCTCTCCGTTTCTGCCCCTGCTCAATGTGGAAATCAGAAACCTGGGTGACCAGCAAAGGTAATTTGGTCTCCAACCAAATCAGTAGACATTTCTGTAGAGATATTCACAATTTCAAACAGTTTTCTTTGCTTTCTACTCAGATCCCCCTCTCAAGACACACATACTTGCCAGACAGACACCGAAGATGAACTTCCACAAGTTTATGATGTCACTGGCAATCTATCCAGCAATGGCAAAAAAGACCCTGTAAGAATACAAGTCTACAATTTCAGTGTTTTGGAAACATATTTTGTAACCATCACTTTTTTATGGTATTAATAGTGATATATAATACAATGTACCACGTTTTCCAGAATATAAGTCTTGATTCATCTGAAACGTGCTGCAACTTATATTCTAGAGCAACTTATATAATGTAATTAACATCAAGCAGGCAAAACTGCCCATTTGTTTTGGATCCATGTACAAATGAACGCAACGTGCACAGACCCAAAACATGAACAAAGCGCACACATTTTATTTAGTGCAGAATAAGAGCAGTACATGAGTATAAGGTTATTTCCCACACACTGGTAGTTTCCATTTCGCTTTTTAAAAAAATGTAAAAAAGGCTTGGTGCTTATAATAATGGCTTACAGCGGGGATCATGTTCGAACAGTCTGACAAGCAACAGTCGTAAAGGACTATTATAAATCGCCCAGTGTCCACCCGGGTTTATTTTCCAGGAAAATATGATATTATGTAATATTATATAATTACATGTTTGTGACTCAAAAGTTGGTTCAGTTCATTAGGCTGGTAGTTATTTTAGTCTTTCTGTGCTGTAGGAGCCAGTCACCGTGCCCTACCTGAGTCCTCTGGTGCTTTGGAAAGAACTGGAGAGCTTGCTGGAAAACGAGGGAGATCAGGCCATCTCATCTGCAGCCATTGTGGATCACCACCCCATTGTGTTCTGGAATCTGGTGTGGTGTTTCCGTAGGCTGGACCTGCCCAGCAGTCTGCCCGGACTCTATCTGAGCTCCAAACACTACAGCAAAGATGCTCAGGTGGGTCTCAAGAATTCTTACATGATCTTCCATTTCCCATTTGTTTTTTTAATGAATGAATAGTTGTAAATGCTAGAAACTGTTGGTGATGCCACAGTATTTCTCCATAACAGCTTGAATCAATGTTATGTACATGTTTTCTTGCAGTCTCTGCAAAGTTTTGCATCAGAAGACAGTAAAAATGTCTTGGTCCAGATCCTGTGGGACAACCCCAGACTGCATCAGGACCCCATTCAGTCCTGCTACTTGCTCTGGAAAGCATATTGTAAGAATACAAACTCATTTGCACAGTGAAAAGTGAGCTTTCTGACTAAATGTGCACAAAAGTGGTTCTTGGACAAATATTTGCAACGAATAATCCTGTTTATGCTACGGACATGAGTTATGTTGTTGACCCCAAACAATGAGGCTTTTTTTTTTTTGAGCAGAGGTGTGACATTATTTTTCTACGGGTACATTTGTATCGATCCCTGTTCACACTGATCCGCGAAAGGACTAAAAATGCTGTATTATGCTGCTAGGCCAGTTGTTGGCGATGTCACTTTGTAAAGAAAAACTACTCGCCTATTGACTGAACACATAATACACACGTCCTCACAAATTGGTGTTTTTGTAGTTTACGCGGAGACGATAACGGAATCGTTTTCAAAAGCGTTTCAAAAAGTTGCCATTTTCAGGCCCCCAAAATGTACTCATGTAAATGGATGAGGCTCATATTCATTTTTATTGTAATTTATTTGACCTTTATTTGAATTACTGAAAATTATTTTTAATAGTTTTAGTTAACAACAACAGCACTTCCTTAGGCCAGTAAGCACCCAGCAACTGCATAGAAACTTTAGGAAAAGCATTAAAGGGATAGTTCACTTTGAAATTAAATTTTGGTATGTTTTAGCTTACCTCAAGGGCATCCAAGATGTAGGTGTCTTTTTTTCCGCAGTAGTTTCAATTTTGATATTTTTAGGTCAAACCGTTCTTGTCTGTCAGTCATATAATGCAGGTCTATGGTCACTGTCTCAAAGAGCATGCACAGAGTCCAAATTAAAACAATTCCCCATTGACCAAATTAGACAATTACCCATCATAAGTACACATTGATGGCCTAAGACACGAAACGACCGGTTTGTGTGAGAAAACGAACAGTATTTTACCTCTTATACACAGCCACGTCCAAGTGCGCAGACTGGTGCATAGATATATACACTAGATGTCGCCTTGGCTACGGCAGTTCATTGGAACGAATGTCTTTAAGGCGACATCTAGTGTATATATCTATGCACCAGTCTGTGCACACGTCACACAGCAGGAAGCGCCCGCGCCCTCAGATGACTTGGACGTGGCTGTGTTACAAGAGGTAAAAACAATATAAATACTGTTCGTTTTCTCACACAAACCGCTCGTTTCATGTCTTAGGCCATCAATGTGTACTTATGATGGGGAATTGTTTAATTTGGACGATGGGGAATTGTTTTAATTTGGACTCTGTGCATGCTCTTTGAGGGGGTGACCATAGACCTGCATTATATGACTGACAGACAAGAACGGTTTGACCTAAAAATATCAAAATTGAAACTACTGCGGGAAAAAAGACACATACATCTTGGATGCCCTTGAGGTAAGCTAAAACATACCAAAATTTAATTTCAAAGTGAACTATCCCTTTAAATGTACTAAACCCTCCTCAAAACACTTTAGCAGCTGTAGCAGTAGTTTTGCATGAACATCATGTTCATGTGTTCATGTTTTTTAATAGGTGCAAATCCTGCGGTATCTGCCGCCCTGTGGGAGGAGGAGCAGGCTGTGAGCTTAGAGCTGCTGCAGGGGGTCGTGAAGAGCATCCAGAGGAACGATGTCTATCAGCCCATGAGTCAGATACTGCAGATACTGGGCACCAGACTGGGCTTCGAAAGACAACGGTAGGAGAATAAATGTGTTTGAGCAAAGAAAGACAATTTTGACAAGCTAGTTTTAATGACTAATTTCTCTTTATTTTTTCATATGCAGGAGCTTATATAGAGACATCCTGTTCCTGTCTTTAGTGGCTTTGGGCAAGAGTAGCATAAGTATCGGTGAGTTGACTGTGTTGGTCATGTATTATACTACTGTTTTTTAAGTGACATGTGAAGGCCAAGTATGGTAACCCATCCAAGTTAGCTCACACACATTAGGAGCAGTGAACACACACACACACACACACACACACACACACACACACACACACACACACACACACACACACACACACTGCAAACCGTGAAACACAAGACTGATAATAATAAATGTGTCTTGTCCACCAAATCAGAATATTAGAATGATTTCTGAAGGATCATGTGACACTAAATACTGGAGTAATGAAGCAGTTATTTGAAATGGTAATAATAATTCACACAATATTACAGTTTTTACTGTTTTTTTATCAAATAAATGCAGCATTGGTAAGCATAAGACACTTCTTTTTTTGAAAACCCTAAAAAATAAATATTGCTGACCTCAAATTTTTTTAACGATAAAGTACATCAATGAATTCGCTCAAAGTGAGCACTAGCATCATTACTAACATCTTCATTTATTCTCACAGATGCATTTGACCGTGAATACAAAATGGCATATGACCGTTTGACACCCAGCCAGGTCAAAATGACCCACAATTGTGACCGGCCACCCAGCGCTGGAGTCATGGAGTGCAGGAGAACCTTTGGGCTGCCCAATCTGTGATTCGCCTCGCCTTCCTCACATCCATCACACAGGAAGGCATCCTAGATGTCCAAGGCCCATCCAAAGAAGCAACACTTTCATTCATGCGATCCTGAACATTCATCATTACCAAAGCTACCTCTGGCTCCCATGAGGACTCCTTAGAAACCGTTCCTGTCTGTCTACGTGACTGTTCTCCTTCATACACTTCCTGTGAATATGTGATCTATGATAATTTTCATTACCTTATATTCCCCCTTCACTTTTGCTCTTGACCCTCGACCCCCTTTGAAAGCTTTGGGTCATATTCGAATCGTCTAGCACCGCTCAGGTAAAATTGAGTTCATTATAGATTAGGAGCAATATCATTGTGCTCAAGTCATTCCATCGCTCCATTCGTTCACGTCGAGTGAATCATGGAGTGGATTCGGGACCAGTAGCTGTAGAACAATCAAACTGATCACGTTTAGGACGCGTAGAAGCACAATGAGCGACCCCCAACAAACACACACAGTCCTCTTTTGGCCGTCTAGCGCCACTTGTATATTTCACAAACAAAGAGACTTTTGTGTACATAGTCTATTATTATTTTGAATATTTGTATTATACAGTTATATTTTAAGACTGGAATTTGTTAACTGACGTGTCTCCATTTGTAAAGACTGTTCGTAGTGTATAGGTTCCTCTTTTGAGCGTGTGCTGTTTGTCGTCCTGGTCCTGGAGACCGGTCGTATGGTGACCGTCAGTGACACTGTTGTCTTGAGGTACAGAACTGGACCAAATACAAACTCATGACTCACAGTTTACATGGTGAGAAATATGTTTGATGCCTTACCTTGGGGCAAAGAACAGTACGGAGACAAATTTCCAACAGGGTATAAAGAGTTCTATGGCTAGTATAAAAGAAAAAAATGGACTGTTAATATAAATATGAAGTCGGCATTTTACACACATTTACATAATCCAAAGTGTTTGCCATGAAGGTACATACTGTAATTTTTTGTTTGTTTGTTTTAAACATTTGTTTCTTATATTGTGCAAGGATGCATAAACATGGGTCCCCGTTGTCAAGATCCATAAACAAAGTACCTGAAGCATACAAGCACTTATTTTTACTCAGTTAACTCTTTTCAAATTAAAAATGTGGTAACTGGAACTATTATATTTTAATACTGTTCATTTTTTATCATAATGTTAATTGAAGATGCACTTTGAGTTGTGTGGTTGGTAAGAAGATTTCTTAAGTTGAAATGCTCCTAACAAGCGCAGTGGATTATGGAAAAAATAATTATACGTGTAATTATACACAATGACATATTGATGTTAATGCCCCAAGTGAACAAACAAACAAACAAACAGATAATACTGCCCTAATAACTTTGTTTATTGACCTAATGCTGTGTAAAACTACAACAATTTACAATTTACACTGCTGCTAATATTTGAGCAGTTTTTCTATCACCTGCTTTTTACATCCATATGGCATGGTAGTGAAACAAACTGACAAGCTACAGTAATTTAAAGCAGTTAATGTGTAAGGTGATATGTTTTTTTTTAACAAATAAGTTTATGTTAGGGCAGTGTGCTTTACATATCACTCCTTTTGTTACTTCTATTTATATTTGTATATATCATTTTGTCAGATCTGAGCCAGGTCTATCAAATTGTTTAGAACTGTAAATAAACACACTTAAATCGACTCCAGTATGTTTCTGCTGCTGCCACTGGTTTGTTCAATGAAAGAGAGGGACGGAGAGTCGCATTTGAAACCCCATTTAATTTTGTACTGACCCAACAAGTGAATATTTACAATGAGCAACTCCCAAGAAAGAAATCCACACAATGTGCGACATTCAAAAAGAACAATCATTGCCTCTATTCAGTACTGTTCAAACAGCAGTGAGACATTTGTATGGAAATTCACAACCGTTTATATCAGTCATACTGATTACATTAGAATTTGTAAAGAAGTCTTGTTATATGCTTGATATTCTACTTTTATGATGGAAAAAATCATATTTTACATACAGCACAACATCTGCATTTAAAATGCTCGCTAATGACAATTTTCCATGTTACAAAAATAATTCCATTGCAAAATGATTAGATTAAATTACATCATTTACAATAAGCTCACAATTTCTCCCAATGCGGTGAATTCTGCAGACACTTTCAAAAGAACTCACCCATAGCTAGCTGAAAACGCACATCAAATAATACAATCACAATATAAAATTCTCAGATTTCATCAAAAATATCTTCATTTGTGTTCCTAAGATGAACTTACGGATTTGGAACGACGTGAGGGTGAGTGATTAATGACAGAATTGATATTTTTGGGTGAAATCATAAAACTTGCACACAAACATGTCCCTGCTCTTCATATTCAATCATTGATGAACATCTTTGTTTTTAATTAGAAAAAAAAAATGAAATAAACGGGCGGATTAGAACTCAGAACCTCTGGCACCCTTTCATGGTTAGTTCACCCAAAAATGAGAATTCTTTCATTAATTAATTGCACACGCTCATGTCGTTCCAAACCCGTAAGACTACCGTTCATCTTCAGGACAAAATTGAAGATCTTTTTGATGAAATCTGAGAGCTTTCTGTCTCTCCACTGACAGCTACGCAAATGAAACTTTGATGAGATTTTCTGAAGAGACACGATCGCGTTATATGATGAACAGATTGAATTTAGGCTTTTATTCATATAAACATTCATCAATTCACACATCCGTTCTTATAAACGGAAGCTCAAGTATGTTCGCTTGACGTGTGAGAACCAGTGAGGTTCATTCTCATGTGTGACGCAGTAGTCTCATGTAGTTGCGTAGCTGTCTATGGGGAGACAGAAATCGCTCAGATTTAATCAAAAAGATCTTCATTTGTGTTCCAAAGATAAACTAAACTCTTGCGGGTTTGGAACGACATGAGGATGAGTAATTAATGACAGAATTTTAATTTTTGGGTGAACTATCCCTTTAACAAAAATTCTACCACAAGTCATTCATACAGATCTATGTATTTATTCACTAATGCAAATACGCTCGACTAACAACATATTGTATAGTAGATGTAAGGATGAAAATATAAACATGAGTTCTATGTCAATAAACTCACTCCCAGTTTCACAGATAAGGCTTAAGCCTAGTCCCAGACTAAAATGCATGTTGCTGTTTTAACTGAAAGCAACTTGCACTGATGTAATATAAGAAAAAATGTGATTTTTCCATAGACTATTTAGTTGGCTACTCTGTGGCCCTGTCTCGATTGGAACACTTCTGTGGCCTTTGATTACGCAATCATAATCATGGTGTGTTTGTCAAGTCCACAGGGCAGTAGGGTGTCTTATTTGTCATTTTACAGTTCAAAAGGGTGCTCAAGTGTGCCTCTGTATGTGGCCTTCATGTGCCCTTTTGCAAAGCCCAGACTGGTGGGCCCACATGCAGTCTACAAGCCAACAATCCATATGGCATTACATCACTAAAGTGTGGACGCCACAGATGGTGACCATTTGGGACAGGACCTGTGACTTCTGACATCACTGCATGAATTTTAACACAAGCTAAAAGTGTTAACAGTTATTGCATCCCTTTACAAAAGATCTTGTGTGATACAGAATAAGTCAACACAGTGTGTCCAGGGATGCTTTAAATGTGATATATACTATATGCAAAGTTATAGTTCCGAACGTTTCAAATGACAGGATTGTATCCTCGTGGACGCGAGTGAACATAAAGGTGTGTGAGAACCGCAGGTGTGCTCAGATGGACACGGGACATATAATGATTCGATCCTCTAGCATGACACTGAGCACCAGGAAAACAAAGTACAGGACGAACATGGTGAATCCCAACACTTTATTCATCCTCCACTTACAGGCAGCGATGGAGATAATGACGAAGAGGAGCATGAGGAAGAGCAGCACAATGGCACAGAATAGCCCATTACTACTCACAGTCACTGGGGCAAAGGAATTGTAGAGCGAGTACATCAGCCAGGGCACCGGCAGCCTGTAACAGTGAGAGGTGATATATATTTAAGCAATAAAACACAAGAATGATTTATTCGGTATGTATTCGATTGCAACATTGCGAATGCAACAGTTTAAAAACAGGTTAATTTACATTTTAGACACAATATTGTCTATTGTGCTGGGCCATTTCAGTTCCAAACAAAGTCATTGCAGAAACAATTGCACGTCTCAGCCATTTGTTGATGAATTAATGAATCAGAGTTAATGATTCAACAACTCACCCATAAAGACAGTTACATGTTTTGTTCCTAAATAAATTGGTTCCTGTTGAACAAATCACTTGAGTGAATGATTCAAAGACTCACTTAGTAAAACACAGGGCCTGTCCCAATGCCACACTTGTGGTCTTTGCACTTCCTTCAAAATTAGCTGAATGAAGGTTGCAAAATGAAGGCTGCCTTCCAAGGATCCTTAAAACGGAGACAGCTTTTGACGACAATTGATGACGAGCCTTCCACTGGAGAAGCGCCCTACCTCTTTGCCATTTTTCCGACCTGGGGCAGTCTTGCGCACTTATGCGCACTTACTTCCATGCATTTTAAAGTGGCCAAGACCGCAAAAGTGTGGGTATTAGGGCTGCTTTACTTTTAGACATACACTCGCAAACTTCCCTAAGCACTTCCCCCCGGGGTAATCCCGAGGGAAGTTTATTTGGACAAACCCTCGACCCCTCGATTTTGACAGAGGGAGTGAGTCTACTCAACATTTCAGGCAGATCCATAGACCACAATGCACCATGATTGTGACGCCACAGCAGATCGTGCTAAATTTGAAATATTATTTATTTAACAGCCCGTACAGGCCTATTGAATGGTGCATAAAACAAATTCATAAGGGGAAAAAACTGTAAATAATAAACCATTTCCATGGCAGATTCCAAGTGATCATGGGCTTAGGGTGTTTCATTTAAACACATTTCAAGGGTTCCGTCAGTAATGGGCTCTTGTGCAAAACATATGCAATGGCGTACATCCGAGTGAACAACTAGACTAAACTAAACTATCAAACACCTGATTCACTGAATATTGAATGTTTCAGTCATCTTACCCCATGGTGATGTCAAATATGTTGCTGCCTACAGAGCTCGAGACAGCCATGTCTCCCAAGCCTTTTCGAGCCACAATCACACTGGTGATTAGATCAGGAATTGATGTTCCTGCAGCCAGAATGGTAAGACCCATGATCTCCTCAGATATGCCAATTGTCTCACCCACCTAGGAGAGAAAATCTTGATAAATGCTAACTTTTTTTATGTTATATTTGCTAATTCAGTGGCATTTAAGTGTAGCTTAAGTGTCCAAATACATTTTAGCAACAAATATTGGTTTCTACACTGACCTGATGCGCCCACCACACCATAAGATAGGAAAATATAGCAATCCATACTATTGAGCCAAGGAAGGTAATGACAAAGAACCTCTTGGATGCCTGTGAAGCACAATATACATGTCAGTTCTATCACATGTGAACAAGTGGAACAAATATACAAGAAAAACATGGGATGTTTTATTTTGATTCTCACAGGGTTTCTGACATCTGGAACTGTCAGCCACAGTGGAAAGACAATGGGCAGCAGAAACAAATATGTGGCCTGTTTGCGTCTGGTGTCTGGCCACTCTAAGGACAGAGGTTCTTCTCCTTCTTCCTCAGCCTCATCTTCATTTTCATCATCATCATCATCATCGTCATCATCACTGTCTTCATCGCTCTCTTCATCACTGTCATCTTCATCATCATCCTCTGAATCACCTGAACCTTCTGGCTTCTCTGAGCCTCCTCCTGCTGCAGCGTCTCCTTCCTTAACACAGAGCGAGAAAGAGACAGGCAAAACACATAATACCCACACAGAAAATAAAGAATTAGGAGAACAAAGTAACTGTTCACCCAAAAATGACCCACTTTCTTCTGTGGAACACAGACGGCTCGCTCTTTTCCATGCAATTATAATAAATAGGGACCACCAGAGCTCTCAAGCTTCAAACAGTATGCAAAAGCACAATAAAAGTAGCTATTTAATCTAATTCAAAGATAATCTTTACCTCCAGTGAGCTGCTAACCCAAAAACTGCTATGAATGAGTCTGAGAGTTGAACTTAAGACGAGAACCAGATTGGTCCGAATTGTGAATGAATCATTTAGACCAGTTTTGGGAACTGAATGAACTGATTCATCAAAAAATAATGATTAGGTCATGAAGTAGCCATTTATATTTCTCTTCTAAACACATCATGGAGAATAACACCATTACACTGATGGTGCTTTTCTGTCCTTTTTTTTAAACCTGAAAGCTCCAGTTCTCCTTTATTGTAATGGCATTCGAATACATTCTTCAAAGCTTTTCCTTTTGTGTTCCACGGAGGAAAGGAAGTCATGATACGAGGGTGAGTAAATGACGAAGGCTTTTCATTTCTGGTTGAATTATACTTTAAATATGACCACATACTATATTTGACATATCGTCCCTGTCAGCTTTACAACAAGGTAAGGAATTGATAAGCTCATTAAAAGCACACAAGTTTCTCAGAGCTTCTGTTTCTTCTTCCAAACTTTTTTTGAGATGCAATTCGCCCACCTTTTGTGCCTCAGGCTTTTGACTGGCGTTTTCTTCCTTGGCTACTGGAGCCGCGTCTTCCTTGGGCTGCTCCGCTTGACGGTCACCTTATTTAAACCAGGATAGTAAAATATATCAATCAAGTTTGCATTTACTTCTTAAAGGCAGCAATAAAACAAGCTCCTCTCAGGTGTGGAGTGAAGATTTCCTCAATAGTAGTGAGTAATGTTGCTATTTCATTTGGCGGCAATTTCAAACACCACTGTTGCTTCACAAGATAATCTGCAGTGATTCCAAGCCACTCATGCTTAATTCATGAGATGGAGCTTGGTCATTATGTCAGCTAATGTGTAAAGCAGCTCTCAAGTAGAAACAAAAGGTGGAAATATGGAATGCGGGATGCTGTGTGGACGGCAAAACGGGCCAAACTCTTGGCAGCGTGCCCTCTCTTTGTACCTTTCATCCAGCACACAGCTGGTACGTTACTGCTTGTGGAAATGCAACATTAATAACCATTTTGAATATGCAACAGAGCTCATCTGTGAGGTAGGACAATGCACCGTCCTGTCTACAAAGCTCTGTGCAATCATAATAGAACAGACTAAGATTATAAAATCTCACCTTCACCAGATTTTTCCTTCTTTTTGTTCTCTACTTTCCCCCGGGCCATGTCGTTCAAAATCTGAGCCTTGTCTTTAAATTTCACTGCAAACCAGGAAAGGAAGAATATAGCTTGAATGTAGACTTTGACTGACACTGTCAGGGTCAACAATGGCAGCACCACAAATGACAAAAGCCCTGATTTCACAAACACAATACAAAACGTCATTTTTCTCACGTCATCTCACTGGCTACAACACAAAAGCAATCACATCACAAGAATAACATCACAAACACTAAGCCCCTTACCTTTACATCCCAATGAGCTTCTAGCCTTTGCATCTCCATTAAACACTGACTCTAATGAGTAAAAGTAGATTCATATGCAATAAACAAATGCATCTTCAAATGCCCTTCAAAACTACTCATGTCTGCACTGACTTGGATACCAGCAAGCGGCATTGTTAAATGTTAAAAGTTCATAATTGGATTTATTTAAAGAAAAATTTGGACAGGTCAAAGTATAAATGCATAAGTGTGAATTCAAGTGTGAAAAATATGAAGAAATGTTTGGGTCATCAAGCCTAATTTCTTGAATTATGACATTATTTTTTGGAACAAATTATTTCATAAAACATAGTCTTTACATATATATATATATATATATATATATATATATATAGTATGCTTATATTATTTGATATATTTATATTTAGAGATATTGTTGATTGTTATTGCCAGGTTTATGTTCCGTTTTATGGGCTCTTATTTTGACATTCTGTTGTTTCCTTTTGTTTTCTTTTTCTCTGCTGTTTATTTTCAGTTCCCCTGGTTACTCATTACTCCCTAGTTTGTTTTTATGATTTCTTATGATTTGCACCTGTGTCTCATTTAGTTCTCAGTCTATTTATGCTCCGTTTGGTTTTGTCCTTTGTCAGTTATCGTCTTTGTTTTATGTGTGAATTATGTGGTTGCTCCCGTGTTCTCCTGTGGACTCTGTGTCGATTAAAGAACTGAGGGGGCATTACTTTACACGACACCATTTTCAACAAAAAAAAAATAAAAAATGTATGCGTTTTGTCCGTTCATTTACACAACAACAGTGTTTTTGGGGCCTGAAAATGAAAGTGAAAGATTTTGAAAACGACTGCATTATCATCATTTGTGAAAACGGTGACGTCATGCGCATGTGTATTATGTGTTCAGTCTGTTGGTGCGTAGTGTTTCTTTGCAAAATGACATCGCCAACTACTGGCATAAAAAAATAGCATAAAAGCATAAAACAGCGTTTTCAGTCGTTTCAACGATTTGTGTGAACGGGGATCGTTTTGAGAACGTTGATGTCTGTACGCGAAAAATGCGAAGGAAAAACTTTTCAGTTTTTAGTACATCGTTCTCGTGTAAACACACTGATTATCTAAAGTTTCTGCGTCACGCGTCTTGGATTACTACACATATTGTTACAGTTATTTGCTGTATACTCTATGCTATTTTGAAAGTATGCAACTTATGCATTTTGAGATTTGAGATTTTTTCTTTACGTTGTCATGAAAATGAAAAACAAAGCAAAAAAAAAAAACGATCTAATTCTCACCAATAGGCTTTATTTCTTAAAGAAATAAAAGTTATTTTTGGGGTGAAATGTGACCCAGACATTCCTTTGTGAGATTTAAAGCTACACTGTGTAGGATTTTCTCCCATCTAGCGGTGAAATTGTTTATGACTACCAACTGAATATTACTTTCTAGCCCCTCCCCTTCCGAGGGCGTTTTATCTCCTACGGTGGCCGTCTTATTTCAAATCTGCTGGCAGTCGCGAGTAATCTCCCCCTAGCATTCGTCACAGTGCCACTGAGTGTAAAAACGCGAAAAGTGAACCTTGAATTTCCAGGTATGTCCCTCTTTGGCTAATGTATTTTCAAGATGGAGGCGCAACATGGCTGCCGCCATTCAAGCGACTCGCTCGTATGTATTCTAAATGGCAGATTCTACGCTTACGAGAATACTTGATTAGTTGGTAGAAGTAATTACACATTAATGAGCACATATAATTTTGAAAGAACAAAGTGTTTTTTGCTAAGAATCAACTTAAAAAATGACACAATGTAGCTTTAAATGAATGACATGCAGAGAATATAGAATATATTAAAGCAGTGCAGTTACGGTGCTTTTAAACTTGATGTTAAGAGCGTGTCAGTTATTTATCAACCCAAATGTAGATAATGAACCTTTAAATGTATCTCATTGACTACAGCAGGGACCCTATCAGAATAACAGGATTGAGCTGCTGGAGGCTGTTTCTCATCCAGCCTTTATGAGCTCAATCAAAAGCAGCTTAATGATGGAGCCGCACAGTACTGGGAGGTTTTTGTGAGGACCCTGAGAGCGCAGGTGTTCCGCAGCCTCCTGAGGACAGGCTGAAGGTCAAGGGGACCAACCCCAGCCATCAAACCACTGACCCACCGGGACCTCAGCACCAGGGCTTCTGCTTTACACGTATGCATTTTTTTGTGAAGCTAAAATTCTGCAGACAATACCATCTTGTTAGAGAACCCATGTGCAATGCGAAAATAATATAGTCTATGTTTAAATGGTGACACACACATTGATGTGACTTGACAAAAGGTGGGCCCATCCCTTGTCTCACTACTATGAATCACTCTCCACTCCATAGACTGAGAAAGAGCTATTTATCTTCTTAGTATCAATCTGGATTTAGTGCTGTCATCATATGGAACACGCTTTGCTAATCCATTTGTACTAGGAGAAGGACAAAGGGACTCTACCGCTACACTTCTGAACTTCTTACAGCACATGCCTGAGTGAATATAGGCTTATATCATATGATTGGTATTTTGAGCTATGTACAATTTGTGTTTCGATATACAAAACAGTCTATAAAAAGGTGTAACCATAACAAACAAAAAATCCATCTATTAATTCCTCCAGTAAACCAGTAGTGCTCAAATCAACCACTTTGTATACATGGCATAATTTGAGTCTTCAAGTAATAAGAGCAATATATTCTTATCATATACCTTTCCTGATCTTTTAATGTTAGCATTTACTCAAAAAAACTTGTTGAAAAAACATTTCTAAAGGGCATAGTTCACTCAAAAATCTAAATTCTGTCATCATCTTACAGAAACACAGAAGATAAAAAATATTTTGAGAAATGTGTTTCTTTGTCCATACAATTTGAAGTCAATGGTTTGGTTCCCAATGTTCTGCTAAATATCTTCTGTCAAAGTCAGTCATACAGGTTTGGAACAACATGAGGGTGAGTAAATAATGACAGAATTTTCATTTATGGGTGGACTGTTGCTTTAAAACTCCAGAATTGCAATTTGTAATGCTTCCGTGCAGTGTTTGCTTAATGAGTTATCATTATGAGGGCTCAGACACTGAAGGGCTCTTACCCTCTCCAAGAGGATCCAGTGTGTGAATCATCAGTTGGAAGATGGTGTTCCTCATGGTGCTGTTGTGCAGAGAGGCAGAACTGCCCCCGCGCTGCAAAGTGGGCTTCGGCTACAGGAGAAATATGAACATGTCGAGAGAATTTAAATCTGAACCTGCAAATTCTGTTTGCCAAGAGGACTTCAGATAGAATAAAAATCATATAAATATGGTATTTAAGTAACAGTATGTTATTAAGTATATTACTTCATTTAATAATCCCATATTCATTTGACAGGACATGTCAAATTTATCCAAATCTTTTCAAGACTATCATGTGTGTATCTGTTGTGTTTTATTTTTAAAGTTGATGTGTGTCATTTTTTTGGATGTTAAAATGCTTCCTCATATCTTAGCTTGACAACTATATATATAAAAAAAAACATTTAAAGGGCTGATTTCCCCGAAAAGTTCAAATATGTTGGCTATTAAAACACTGATATTTTTACTGGCGAGTTTGGGTCAGTACTCCACTGTTTGGAAACACCCTTTGCCTTTTACAAAGGATTTTGAATCTAGACCTTTTGACATATTTACATATGTTATTTATACATTAACGTGTATTTGCAAAATTTTGATTACCTTTAATCGATTCGAGTCTTCTGGTTCAGACGGCTTGTTCTCTTCACCCGAAGTCCCGTTGTCCTGTGTGCAAAAACAGTTTGAAACATTACAAAGGATGCAAGGCACTGATTTGACCTTTGACTTTTCATTTCTAATTCTACTGTTGATAAAGTTTTCATTCACGTGCCCTCAAAGACTAAAAGAAGACCAATCACTGTATTTTTATTTTTTATATTTTTATATTTATATATTTAACAAAGAGGATGTAGCATACACGTTTATTAATATTAATAATAATATTTTCAGTTTTCATTTTAATTTTAGTTTGTTTTAGTAATTTTGTTATGTCTTTTGCCATTTTTGAGTGCTTCAAACTGAACTTATGTTATTTCAGTTAATTGCCAAGGCAACATTTCTAATTTTACCTTTTTTGTTATGTTTTCTTAAGTTTTTCATCTAATATTTAAATTGTATTTTATGTCAGCTTTATTTATTGGAAATTTTATTTTTAATAGTTTACAATAACATTCTGTATTTTATCGTTACTGCTGTAATTGTTACTTATCTGTGATAAATTCAATCCAGTGGGTTTAGTTTGACAGAGAACTAGGTCCTCTGGGTCTAGTAAGCCGTCTTACACTATATAAGCTTCAATCACACTTATCAGATTTAAACGCTCTATATGTTACACAGTTTGTACATCACAGCAGACCCATAGGATTAAGTGAACGTCTTTGGATCAGAGAGCCACAGTGTTATCTAACAGATATTAGAAAGTATTGATCATATAATAATATCCCTCCACTTATTAATATGTTTTTTACAGCACGAGACACTTTTACAATAACCCATAGACTGTTTGTTACTGCAGCTTAAAGTCTCCTTCTCAGGTGAGTGTGATCACAGAGATGTTATGACAGATTATCAAGTGTTGATCTCTCTAAACCTCCCTCTCACCACAGCTTCTAAGCTGAGGGAGGTTCAGGATAAAGAAAGGAACTTGTGAAAATGACCACACCATTTTTTTATTTGATGTGATAGTGTCACTAAATCAGATGGGGCTGTCACTGTGAGCCAAATGCACCTGCTCCAAATACCTCGCCTGCTACAAGACAACTCATTAACAATGTCTGGCCCCAGCAGACACAAGAGATCCTTTTCATTTCTGTTTATCAAAGGAAAACGCAAACCCATGCGTATCTGTTCAATGAATAAACATAAGTGACTCACATTCACCTGAGTGGGATGCTATTATATCTCTGCTATCACGTCCATGAGCAGATATTATAGTGGTTCCTCATCACTAGAAGATATACCACGGCAGAATTCATCAACACTGTCCAAAACAGAAATAAATGTTTCTGTGATAAATATGATTAAAATGCTATGCAAATTGCTAACATGCAATGCATGTTTTTGAAGCAAAAATGGTAGAGCGTGGTGCTATTTATGCACAAGGTTTTGGGTTTGAATCCCAGTACTGATAAAATGTGTATTAAATACACACTTTGGATAAAAGTGTCTCCTAAATTAATAAATGTAAATAATATGACCAGCAATGCTGCATTTTTCATCAGGAGATTTTTTTTTTAATTGCAATTAACGGTAGCACTTTATTTTACAGTTGTGCATGTGCATATGTCTTATTATAGCAATTACAATAACTGGGTTATAACTAGGGACTAAACCTGAACCTACTCCTAAACCTAACCTTAACCCATATAGTTACCTTATTTTACAGTACTTTCTTGGGTAAGTACACTGAAATTACAAGTACTGTAAAATAAAGAGTTACCTAATTTACAAATACAATGACCTCTTCTATTATGAGCATGTTTGTCATTTCTGAATAACAATTAATTTTGATTAGTTATACAAATGTCCTGATATCATAATGCAGGAAAAGGCTATATTAAAAGAATTAAATTATTGAAAAGAAAATCTAGTAGTAGTTTGACTTAATCTTTATTATTATTATTCCAGTAATATATATATATATATATATTAAAGGGATACTCCACTTTTTTTGGAAATAGGCTCATTTTACAACTCCCCCAGAGTTAAACAGTTGAGATTTACCGTTTTTGAATCCATTCAGCTGATCTCCGGTTCTGGCGGTACCACTTTTAGCATAGCTTAGCATAGATCATTGAATCGGACAAGACCATTAGCATCTCTCTCAAAAAAATGACCAAAGAGTTTAGATATTTTTCCTATTTAAGACTTGACTCTTCTGTAGTTACATCGTGCACTAAGACCGACGGAAAATGTAATGTTGCGATTTTCTAGGCTGATATGGCTAGGAACTATTCTCTCATTCCTGCGTAATAATCAAGAAACTTTACTGCCGTACCATGAGTGCAGCAGGCGTAATGATATGACGCAGCGCCTGAAAATAGGCTAACTTCCGTCAACATAACCAACGTGACAACCTGCTTGCACACATAGACATCATATATATGATGTCTATGCTTGCACAGGGAGCGTTGGAAGTTACCGAGCTAGGGACTATTTTCATATCATTACGCCTGCTGCACTCATGGTACGGCAGTAAAGTTTCTTGATTATTACGCAGGAATGAGAGAATAGTTCCTAGCCATATCAGCCTAGAAAATCACAACTTTACATTTTCCGTCGTTCTTAGTGCACGATGTAACTACAGAAGAGTCAAGTTTTAAATAGAAAAAATATCGAAACTCTTTGGTCATTTTTTTTTAAAGAAATGCTAATGGTCTTGTCCACTTCAATGATCTATGCTAAGCTATGCTAAAAGTGGTACCGCCAGAACCGGTGATTGACTGAATGGATTCAAAAACGGTAAAACTCAACTGTTTAACTCTGGGGGAGTTGTAAAATGAGCCTATTTCCAAAAAAGTGGAGTATTCCTTTAATGGGCGGGAGATTATTACAATAGTAGCCACCGTAGCCACCCGCCCTACGTACAGAGAAATGTGGCTGAGAAGTTGGCCAGGGGGCCCAGAAACCCCAAGGGTACCCCTGGAGACCAGCATGGGTAGCAGGAGCTCTAGTGGACCAGCTACACCACCTCAGTTTTGCTTGAGAACAGCATGACTATGCTAGTCCACCAGCTAGACCAGCACTATACCAGCTCTAACCAGCCTGGACCAACATGAAATTCATGCTAGTTTACGCTTGATTTTTCAGCAGGGTTCTGTGCCATTGACCCAAATAACACACCCAAAGACTAATTCTCATTCTATATATTATTGGCAAAAGTAATGAAGCGTACCTTCTCAGGTTCTTCCACCGCGATGACTTTGACAATGTTCTTGTGTTTCATGAGCTGATATTTAAAGGCGCGCTCTATCTGAACATTGTACTTCATGAAAGTAACATAGAGAGCATAACCGCTCACCAGCATCATACTCTCCCACCACATAATGGTGTTGTCCAAGAAGAAGATGATGAGCATGATGAGATCGATGATGTAGAACGACACGTCCCGAAAGAGAGGCCACCAGGTGAGGTGAAGCATCTCCCGGGAAAACAGCGCACACATTCCGATCACAAATAGGATGTTAAAGACAGCCGAGCCAACAATGGTTCCAATGCCCACGTTGCTATGAGAAATGAAGACACCGATCAAGGAAGTGAAAAGTTCGGGAGCAGAGCCTCCGGCGGCCATGAAGGTCGCCCCGGCCACATCATCTGAGATCGCCAGTTTGTCTGTGATAACCCCCAACGTAGGGACGAAAAACTCATCGCAGACAATGGCCAAAGAAACAAACATGTAAATCATTCCAAAGATGTGGAGCGAGACCCAGCCTCTGCGTCGATCCTCAATGGAGAAGATGTCCTGCGGGTACTCGCCCTTCACGTGTGGTGCTTCTCCAGGTTTGGATTCTGTAGTGTTGGGCACCGGAGTGGTCGTATCGGTTTCTGGAGTAGGAACTGGGGTGGGTTTTGGAAGGTTTGGATCCACATAAATGCAGTGGACAATTGTCCTGTTTGTGGTTGTTGTAGGCTTCTCTGTTGTAGATGTTGTTTGGATGGGTCTATTTGTTGCTCTCTCTGACGGCTGGGCCACATCTGTGTGGTCGGTGTTCTTTGGCTCAACATTGGTCAAATTAGTCACAACCTCAGGCATCTCCAACAGTCCTGCATCCAGAGCAAGTCCAGAGCCATCCTCAGGGTCTCCTGCTCTCTGGGGCTCGGGCCAGGGGTCCGGAAGTCTGGCTCTGATAGTGAGTTGATATAAAGAACAAAGGAAAACCCCAGACAGAAGAAATATAATCCGGCTGAGCTGAAGTCTCTTTCTTCGAGTCAGGAACATTTTCTAGTATGTTTCCTTAAGGGCACTGAGTTGTTTTTTAGAGCAATGACACCCAGAACATCCAGAATTTCGCCCCAAAAGATGCAGGGGTATGCAGGGGTATATCTCTCTCAGACTGTTTCATCTCATTTTCTCTGTGGTGCAGGTTTCCTCTCACAGACCTTACAGTAGATAAAAGGAGGAATACTGAGTGCAACAGTTGTACAGACAACACTGAATGTAGGATCAGCAGATTACTGTGGCTATTACAGTTTCTTCTAATACATCTCATCTAACCAACACATTGCATTGGATTAAATCAATAATATCTTAACAATTCTAGCTTTTGCGTTGTCAAAGGCACTCATGTGAATTGCTTAAAATGTAAATCAAATTTCTGAAGATTGACAAAAACGCCACTGAAAGTAGTAAATTGCCCTTACATCAGTTATTTAACCTTTTATACATTTCATTCATTCATACATTATCTATCTATCTATCTATCTATCTATCTATCTATCTATCTATCTATCTATCTATCTATCTATCTATCTATCTATCTATTTCACATAAATGAGTGGAGCACTGCATGGTTTAAGTGGTTAGAAAAAACGCCATAAAAATGCAAACAAGTGCCCCTGTAAATCTATTCCAAGGGATAAATATGGCCCCTTAAAAATAATAATAATAATAATAACTTGACACTGCGTCTAAGTTAATTAATTTTTAAGAAAAGCATTTCTTTAAAATGTCTGTCTAAACAAAAGTAGCATGGAAAATATCCGTATTGTAGTTTCTGTCCACCGTTAATAAGAATTGCACTGTCATTGCAAGAAGCAGCATAAAAACAATAAACGTTTGTAAAAACAGTAGCATGAACACTGAAATGTAGACAGTTTGGTGGCACCAGGGCTATTTTTATATCAACATTGGGCTATAAAAATCCTAATATGGATAAATTAACCATACTAACAATTTTGAATGAAAACTTCCTCTACTGTAAAAAATAATAATAGTTGAGAACACGCTAAAGAAACCTACCGGTGTAAAAGCGACGCTCGCGCGGTGAGTTGCGGTGAGCGCTGCGGTCTCACAGCTGGACTGCAGGGAAAGGCACGGATGCTGTGGAGCTGCTATAGGTCAAGCAGGACGCACCGCAGGACAGCTCTTCAGCGTGGATCAGCACAATACCTAATACCTGGAGTCTGTTAAGAGGATTAGATGTAGGCTAGCCTACTCTCTCCACACACTCTCATTACGTCTTGAACCATTTTATCCCAATTGTTTAACTGATATAGGCTACGTCTCATTCATAAAGAGTGGATGCACGTGGAAATTGGTTAATTAAAAATACAAAATAAAGTCTAAACCAGCTTTTGGAGAATATTGTATTATTACATAATTATGATTATAGATTATGGATTACAGATTAGTAATAAATTAGCCCACTGTTAGATTTTAAATCGATTTTTAACCGTTTTTTGTCCACGGCATGATCCTAGATTTGTAGGTTTCTGTATAGGCTATCTCCTGCATTTTTATTTAGTTTTTACCTATATTTTAAGAGAGATTTTATTTTAGGATACAACTTTTAAAAATCCCTTTCGCAATACGCGCGCGTTCTTGACTAGGAACGAGTTGGCGTGTTTCTTTTGTTTCCAAACGGCCCGCTTATCTCGGCGCACACTTGGTTAGGAAGAAGGGTTTTCAACGATGGGTAAAATTTTACCATTTTATTGAAATATGCTAAACTGGGTATTGGTACGAGCTGTATTCGGAAATATGAAGGACATATTATATTTAAGACTTTTAGGATAATTTGATGTTTTTCTTTTTATATTTAAATCAGAAGGTTTGGTTGGACACTGACATAGTAACACTCAACAGCTTTATTTACGTTACTTTGATTGCTCTGTTACATGGGGAAATTATTGTAAAAAAGTATCTTAGTTGGTCTCCCAGCCTGGTAAGTCTACTCTTTTTGCTAGTTTTAGAGGGGTTTTGGATACTGTAAGCTGGTCAGATTGGGGGACTAGCTAGACCAGTTTAAATCAGCAAAGACGTGCAAAACAACAAAGAGTGTAACCATTACAAAATCAGAAAATTATTTTATGTGTGTGTGTGTGTGTGTGTGTGTGTGTGTGTGTGTGTGTGTGTGTGTGTGTGTGTGTGTGTGTGTGTGTGTGGGTATTGGTACGAGCTGTATTCGGAAATATGAAGGACATATTATATTTAAGACTTTTAGGATAATTTGATGTTTTTCTTTTTATATTTAAATCAGAAGGTTTGGTTGGACACTGACATAGTAACACTCAACAGCTTTATTTACGTTACTTTGATTGCTCTGTTACATGGGGAAATTATTGTAAAAAAGTATGTGTGTGTGTGTGTGTGTGTGTGTGTGTGTGTGTGTGTGTGTGTGTGTGTGTGTGTGTGTTTTAAGGTACACTGCAGCAGAAGCTTCTGTTGTCACACTAACATATGCTCCTGTTTTTACACAGACATCTCAAGCATGCATTCATAAGTGTTTATCAAAGTGTAAAGAGAAGAGTTTGCAAACATGCCTACTGTGGTTCTTATGGACTCGTCGCTGTCCATGACACGACCGGTGTCAGTGGAGGGCAGTGAAGAGTTTCAGAGAAAGAACCTGGCAGTTCATGGACTGACCATGCTGTTTGAACACATGGCCACAAACTACAGAATGGAGTTCACTTCGCTTATCGCCTTCTCCTCGCTCTGGGAGCTTATGGTGCCATTCACCAGAGACTACAATACTCTGCAGGTAAAAACAGGTGTCATGCTGCCTGCATTAAATATAATGTAAATGCAATGTCTTAAACGTAATTCATCATCAGAGCCTTTATGATCTGATAATTGTTGGGGGTCTTATTGTTATCTCTCTTTCACTGTTGTGCAGGAAGCTTTGAACAACCTTGAAGACTATGATAAAACCTGCCTGGAAGCTGCATTACAAGGTGTTAGTAATGTTGTACAGCAGGAGTGGGGAACCGCTTGCCCATGCCAGGTTAAAAAAATCCAATTATTAAAAATACTATATATTATGGCATATGCAATATGTTAATCAGGCATATTCACTTACATATACACTACTTGTTAAAAGTTTGCAATAACAAAGATTTTTAAATGTTTTCGAAAGTCTCTAATGCACACCAAGGCTGCAATTTTTTAGATTAAAAACAAACAGTAATATTAATCAATATATTAATTATAAATGTAAAAGAACTGTGTGTATTCTTATATATTTTAAAATATAATTTATTCCTGTGATGGGAAAGCTGAATTTTCAGCATCATTACTCCAGTCTTCAGTGTCTCATGGTCCTTCAGAAATCATTCTAATATACTGATTTTCTGCTTAAGAAACATTTCTAATTATTATCAATGTTAAAAACTGTTTTTGCTGCTTAATAATTTTGTGAAAAAGCAAGAATAAAAAGCAATATAAAGATGCTGTTCTTTTAAACATTCTATTCATAAAAACATCTTAATTATTACAAACTTTTGACTACTAGTGTACATATAGGAATAACAACCAGGACCAGAATAAATACAGTATGAAATACACATGTAAAATATTTTATGGACTGTACACAATACAATGAATGTAGTATATACAAAAATGTAATTTGAAAATATAAAGTCGATCATGTTATGCGTCATCACTATGACTGGGTTGGTAGAGTATCATGGTAGTGGTGTTCATAAGCGCTTTAGCAGGGGGTCTGAACATTAAACATTATTACATTTTTGAATGTACAGTAGAGTAATTATACCATTGAATTTTTCTAAAGACATTTTTTATATATATAATGCTAAATGTACTAAATAATTGCTTTGACTGGATTTTCGTTGTTGATCAGTGTTTATGTTGTTTTTATGGCGGCCTGTAGGTGGTGCTGGTCACTGATGGTGCACTGGGCATTGGTCGTGGATCTTTGCGTCACTCCCTGCAAACAGTGAAACAACGTGTGGAGGACAAGAAATTCCCACTTCCTTTCCCATTCCCTTCCAAATTCTATGTCATGTGCATTGCCAATGCAGAGGAGGTACTTCAGTCTTTTTGCACTGTGTCCTTACCTGTGTCCTTATTTTAATGTCATTCAGATACAAGATTGGTGCCAGTATGATGTAAATTTGCAGGCCAAAACGCTGAAACGAGTTAGCATTTGAGCGCTTCAGGTTCCAACGTCCCGAAGTCAATGGGTCTTTGGTTAAATGGCGGAAATAAGGCCCGTGGTGAACACAAGCTCAAGACACTTTCACGTTTTATTCTACGAAATAACATACATCAGTATTACCCCATTCGGGATTTTTTTTTAAGCTGTTACATGTCTTAAATGCGATTGCTAACAAGTGGCTAAATGGGACTACAGAGGCAGTTGGGGAGATAAAACGTCACCACGTTGAAGAGATAAGATCAGTCAGCTTTTACATTCTTGTTATGCTTATTATATTATAATTGTGTTCTTATAAACTATTCTAACTCAGACTTTCTGTGAAAATGTTTGTTGGAAAAAACTGAAAGAGTTGTCTGAAGCTTTGTGATGGTGACGTTGAAGTCGCGCGACCGTGGTGTAGTTTGTTTATAGCCTAGCTTTAGCTTTTTACTCCTGGCAATTGCATTTAGGCTTCAAAAATCATAAAAGTTGATGGACAAAACATGTAACTATCATAAATATTTTTTGATCACAGAGATTGTTTTTTGCTATAATCCAAAAGCCTATGGAAAAATCCTATTGGGTTTTTGTCGAGGAAACCAGGGCGATGCTAACTGCTGGTTGGCCCACAAAGTGACATCATACCTGCACCACTGTATTATACTTTTTATTAAAGGTAGGGTAGGCAATTTTGGAGAGGCTAGCAATAGCAAGCTAGCTTTGAATTCCTAAGATCCCACCCCGTCTCTTCAGAGCCGCACCTCCAAAACACAGGAATGCACACAGCCAGAGCAGAGTCTTCAAAGCGTCACGAGAGACGGTGTTAAATTACTTTGCGTCTAAGCACATAACATTACAATAATAATGAACGTAAACAACTTAAAGAGCACTCACTTTTACCACCTGACTGCTGCAAATTCATCTCAGCATTCATTGTGTTAGTCATAGAAACGCATAATTCAGAGTCTGAGGACATGAACATCAAAGGATGCCATCTCTTCATCTCAGGAGGAATTGGTTCGGGAGGAATTGTAAAAGGTGGCTGCTGTTTGTTTGCGGCGCTCTGTGACTGTCTACTATGAAAGCTTGTTTCCGCCACACAATAAAACATTGTAAAAGATAATTGCGACTTTTTATCTCACAATTGCGAGTTTACATCTCGCAATTCTGACTTTATTTCTCAGAATTGTGACATAAAGTGTCTAGAAAAACATTGCATATTCTACCTTTAATATTTTGAATTAGTTTTTATTTTTACCATTTCTATTTTAATTGTAGTTTTTTAGTTTAGTTTAATTTAGTCATTTTACACAGGGCTCGACATTAACGCTATAAAGTCAGAATTGCGAGATATAAAGTCAGAATTGCGTGAAATAAAGTCGCAATTGCATGAAATAAAGTCGCAATTGCGTGTTATAAAGTCAGAATTGCGACTTTATATCACGCAATTCTGACTTTATAACACATAATTGCGAGTTTATATCTCGCAATTCTGACATCTTTTCTCAGAATTGTGAGATATAAACTCACAATTGTGAGATATAAAGTCAAATTCTAAGGAAAAAAAGATTATATTATATTATATTATATATTATATTATTCTTTGTTTCAGACTCGAGGGTCCATATAAAAAAGGAAAAAGAAAAATACATACAAACATAAAATTTTGACAAACAACAGGCAAAATTTAAAAAACATACAAGCTTTCATTCCAATGCTTCCAGAAACTGGAAAAATACCTTGTATCACTTAGGCTAATATAATATCATTTAAGACCATTATGATACTATTTTTTGAATCACTCAACCGACATATGAAATTATACATACACTTCCTTAAGACAGCATGCAAAGTAGGTACATTATTAGAGACAAACATTTGGCTCGCACTTGTCCACCTTGGGAGTTTAATCAAAATTCTTAGCGCATCATTAAATGCCACCTGGAGCTTTTTCATTTTAGCTTTAGCATACCTAAAATATAATAGTTTATATCTCACAATTCTGACTTTATATCATGCAATTCTAACTTTATATCTTCCAATTGCGTATTATAAAGTCAGAATTGCGAGATATAAACATGCAATTCTGAGAAAAAAAGTCAGAATTTCAAGTATATTTCTCACAATTGTGAGTTTATATCTCATATAAGACTCAGTGGTGGTAAGTGGCTGCATGGCGTTACATTATATGATGCGCTTTTATTCTTGCGAATGCTTTTAAACCATTCAAGCCATAGTATAGGCTACTTATTTTATAAAACTTTAAAAGCGGAAAGCACATCACTCATTCCTGGGAATACATTTGACATCTGACCTTGACGGAAATAAATATCCTACGCCAAAAGTAGACTACCAGAGAAAAAGTCTCAGCTGTTTGGTTTTTCAATCCATACCCGTTTCGCCCCGTGGCTCAAAAGGGACACAACAAAAATAGGGACACCCGAGAAAGCCAAAATAGAATGCAATATTTATTAACAAAATAGAACTATACAGAAAAAAAACTACATACAACGTTAACAGTGAACAAATTCATTATCCGTGCACGCTTTCGCAATCGTTGTTTTGTAAATCATTCTTTCGCAATAGTTGTTTATAATATTCAGTTCCTGTGAAAAATTGTGACATACTGTTCCAATAGGTGAAGTTACACAACAATATGCTGATTGATTACATAACCATATTTGGATGTAATATTCAGTTCCAGTGAAAATCTATTCCAGTTAATGGGAGTATACACAGGTGATGTGTAATATTCAGTACCAGTAAACTCCACCCGCTGGGACAGTTTCTTACAGTAACGTTAACTGAATATTACACAACAACACCTGTTACCTGTTAAAACTGTACTCACAGATTTGTGGCCTATACCTTATTTTAGAAATCTGTTTTTCTGTATATTGATTTGTTGTGTATTGTTAAGATGAATACAACTGTCTTAACTGAATTTTTCTATGATTTGGCAATGGGGTGTGTAATGTATAGATGACATGAAACCGCATGTGGTTGAACTGATATTAATTGTAAGTTGCGATCGATAGTGGATAATAAAAGTATTACTGACGACGGTAACAAGGTTGCGCTGTTGAGGCTCGCGCAGCCTCTCGAGGAGAAATCCAAACAAATGTAAACTCAGTTTAAACTCAGTTAACAACATACTGCCAGTGCCAAAATTCAAAATGTGTTTTAATATTTTTAACATATGATACAGTTTAGCAACCTCACACGACGAGTGCTTTCCTGAATACCATCACGACTGAAAATGTGACATTGCTTTCATACAACAGTTCAATAAACAGTTCAAATTAACGTTAAGTCACTTACATTTTAGACACAATATTGACTGTTTTGTTCTGTTTCAGCCGCGAAAATAGTTCCAAACAAAGATCACAGCAGAACCGTATCGCATCTCACAGCAACACTTAAAGTAACAACATGTAACTTTTCAACCTTCATAATATATTTCCAAGACCCTTGTGATAGTACATCGACTTACAATAGGTTGAATGAGACGTCTGCCAGAGCCTGACGGGGTCTGTATCGCTTTTACTGGCACTATGTAACTTCGGGGTGCGGGTAGTAACCAGCGCTCAAAAAGAACTACAAAATTCGACTGCTTTACGGCATACGTCACTTTGCCCACCACTTCCTCAAATGTGGCCAACCAGCGCGTTTGTTTTCGTACGTCTGTTTTCGTCATGGCTGAAGCAGCAGCGAAACGTAAGAAGTCCAAGGTTTTGTCGGAGTAGAGTCGGAAGAGGAAAAGGGAGAGTGATAAACTGAAAGTCAGGACGAGGATCAATATTGGTCGAGCGTTTGCTCGCTGGCGTTAGCTTATGGAGGAGGAGAGTTACCAGACCGATGCTGACTTGGCCGTCATGCTGTTGAACTAGTAAGTAACTGTAAATTGCTTGCATACTATCTTTAGTTTTTCTAATCTGTTGTCTGCCTGGCTACGTTACGGAAACTATCTGGTCCTCTATTTATCTTCATGAATCAGCTAGTAGATGAGCGAATTATCAATCTGGTAGCTAGTAAACACTAACATGGTAGTTTTAGATGGTTAGGATGCTATCGCTATCATTCTCGTTCAGATTTGAGCATTGCAATCGACATGCAAATCGCAAATGTTTGAGTTAAAATGTTTAGTCTACTAAACATGTATAAATTATGAAAGGGGGAAGATTAATAATATTATCATTGCCCATATGAAAAAAACCTGCATGCTTCATATACAGTAACCGTAAATCATTTTACGACAGCGGTAATGGACAATTCCGCTTCCAACCTGTAGGGCGACCGCAGAGGAAAAGTTCCATGTTGTTGCTTTAACCGTGTTTCATTACTGAATGATTCAGCGATTTGAACGAATTGGATTCAATGTCCCATTCATAAACATGTCTCATTCTTGAATGAATCAGTTGTTTGAATGAATGACTCAATGACTCGCTCATTAAGACGGTCGCCTGCCGCCTCCTACTGGCGGTTTACTTTCATGTTTAAAAGTATCATTCTTTCCAACGTTTCATATTTGTATATTCAAAAATATTTAAAACAATCTCATAACATTATTTAAAGCAGTTGTAAATTTCAGTGTAAATGATTTAATTTTATCATCCCTACCTAGGGTAACAACAGCCCTATATTATCTTATTAGGCTATTCTAATTTAATTTATTGATCAAATTTAAACATTTTAAACGAAAGCTGAAGCATACATTTAATAAGATTAGGGGAGGAAATGCTCTTTAAAGGTGCAGATATGACAATATGCAGATTTAAATATATCAGAGCTGATTGAACACAGATGAGAATATTTTTTCGGAATAAATTATATTTACAGCACACACACACACACACGCACGCACAAAAATTCTGGACAAGCAACTTTTTTACTTGACATTTTTTTGAATGACAGATTTACTTGTACAAAGGACAAGTACATGAAAAGGCTTAATGTCGAGACCTGCATTATATTAAAAAAAGATAGCAATGAAAAAATATTTTCCTTTTATGTGATTGAATCTACGTTGTTGTTTTGATGTCCTCTGAAGCTCCAAGCTACGGATGGTATGGATAACTTAGAGCAGCTGATTAATTTGAATGACGGAGAGGGTCAGATATACACTATGGAGGGACCCCTTTGTCTCAAAAGTGTCCAGTCTATGTTTGGGTGAGTGATGTTGTTACTTTGTGTAAATACTACTAAATATGTTCTTGTATTTTTAAGTGCACATTGTTGTTTTGGCAACATTTTGTGATGAACAGCATCACTGTGTTTTTGTGTTGTCAGAAAGCTGATCGACCAGGCGTACTCTCCCTTCCATGCGGTGCTGCGCTGTGGGAACCTGACCTCTGATGTGCAGGTCTTTCCCAGGCCAGAGCCGGTGATCATAGATGAGGAAGTGGATCCCCTGCCCAAAACAGTGCAAACAGGTGCGAGCACAGAATCTAATGAAATGTTCATGTTCTAAAATGTTACCTCCTGTTGTAATGTAAACTTTTATAACTATTCAAGTTTTGTGTTTTTAAATGCCGTTTCCTCATGACTTATTACAAAAGCATTTCATGCAAGCAGGTTTACTGTATGTAATATTACGTTTAAAGTATTTATGTAAATAAATAAATGTTATTTTTATTTGTTGCTAATCATGCTAGATTCTTGATAGGTAATTGGAGGAAAGTGCACATAATGGTTGTGTTATATATATATATAGACTTGGAGATTGTGGGTTTTATTGAGATTGGAGACATCTCCAGCCCTCCGGTTTTATCCAGGCACTTGGTCCTGCCCATTGCTGTGAACAAAGGTCAGTACAATTAAAATTCTAAATAATTAACATGATTAATGGAATTCCATCATTTCAGAAGTTTCAGTAACTGAATGTTCTTCAGCATTTAGACTTTTTATTACCAATAAATTTGACTTCTAGTTGTTTGTGATTTTATTTTAATTACTACTTTTTTTCTCTCAAATAGCAGTTTTTACCCAATACTTATAAATTAATTATAAAAATGTCCATGACTTTTTAAGATTTGATTAATTTCCATGACTTTTCCAATCACACTTTTAAAAATGTCCTTGTATATCTAGGATTCCCAAAACCGTGAGAATCTTGGTTCATAAATAAAAATGACAGTTGTTGAGGGATCAAATAAAACGAGAAAAAGCTTACATCTTAATATTAAGTGGTTTTAACTTATTTTAAAGCTGGCCATCTTAATTTCCCCTTGATATATTCTTCTGATTGACAGAGGGGGATGAGATGGGCACGGGGACCTCTGATGAGACAGAAGAAGAGACCTCCACAAATCAGATGGCTGGCAAAAGCCCAAACTTCTGCGTTCTTCTACATGGCAGCCTAAAGGTGGAGGGAATGGTGGCGCTTGTACAACTAGCGTAAGGAGCAATATAAAAATATCCCTCTGTTTGCATTAACATTCCAAATTTTGCAAATTTTAAACTTAGATTTTAGGGAATTGAGGGGTTTATTTTCATTACCAACGTTACTCGGAAATAAAAGTTTCCCGTCTATAATTGCGTGTTCCTCTATCAGGCCAGACTGGTTCGGAATGCTTTATTCCCAGGCGGACAGTAAGAAGAAGTCCAATCTAATGATGTCACTCTTTGAGTTCGGCTCAGAGCCCCTGCCCTGGTTGGGCAGAATATCACAGCTTGGACCTGCCTCAGGTAGCATATTTTCACTCTGTATTTTTTTGTAACAGCCACACTTAAAAGGCCTGTTAAAATGAAATAAAAATGAACTGCACTGTGTGCAAGTAGTTAATAATTAAAACACTGAAACAAAGGACAGTAATCTAGACGGTTCACGAGTTCAGTTAGGAAACCTGTAGGTAAATACACAAGGGTCAGGGATAACGGTAGTACCACACATTTGCATGATTAAATATTTTATTTTCCTCTCATGCTTTGCTTCCTTCTGAGACTAGAGGTGTTCTCGCCTACATGCACATGATAAAAACATTTGCTCATTGTTTTGCATAAGGTTTTGCTTACTGGCCAACGGAATAAATAACTATTCACTATGATTACATGTTTGCGTGACCTACAGATGCAGCTGAAAATCCCTATGGTGAAGATGACAGTAAAAGTCCTTTTCCCATACAGCCGAAACACAAGAGAAGCTATGCTCAGAATGTTACAGTCTGGATTAAAGCCAGTGGACTGCAGGTATACATCTGAACACTACACCACAAATTATATATATTTGCCACTGTTTAAATGTCATTAGAACTAAACTTTTTAATAATCACATTTACAGACAGATGTACAGAAAATTCTCCGTAATGCAAGGAAATTGCCAGAAAAAACGCAAACATTCTATAAGGTGGGTGTGTGTATGCGATTTTTATGATTCCATTTTTTATAAATAAATTACAATATAAGGATATCATGGGCTGATATATGATCCTTTTAATTAGTTCAAATACTTTTTGTGTGACATTTGTATTTTAATCACGGCAGGAATTGAACCGTCTTCGGAAGGCCGCTCTCGCCTTTGGTTTCTGGGAGCTTCTGAAGAATATGGCTGAACTTCTGGAGAGGGAGTGCACTCTTCTGCCTGACTCTGCCCACCCTGATGCCGCCTTCCAGCTGTCACACGCTGCTCAGCAGCTTAAACTGGCCAGTAGCAGAGACTCCAAATACTCAGGCTTCGAACACAACATCACCCCCATGCTCACGGATTTCTCAGGGGGAGGAGGAGCTGAGCGAATATAGAGGATGGAAGAACAATACTCAATGGACAACTGCCAGAGCAATTATAGAGGAATGTGGCTTTATCCAAAAACTCTGCTCAATGTGTAATGTTTTTCCACAGAAAATGGGTTACAGCAGCAGGATCACACAAATGTGGCATTTTAATGTTTTAGTAGTGCCACAAAGGTTGTGTTTGCTGTTTTGGTGATAGATATAAAATGAGAGGAAACCTTGGACTTTGTGACAAATTATGACGTTAAGCACTCAATTCAAGGAAAGAAAAACATTCATTCGTTTTACAGGCAAATGCATTGAGAGGTTTTGGAATCTATTTTCAGACCAGTAAATGTTTGTGTATATAATGTTTTTTTCTAACACTGACTAATAGAAAACTGTGTAGTTTATGCTTAATGATAGTCATCTGAAAACTGATGTTTTGTTTCACTGAAATTTAATTAAACGGTTTCAGTTGCATTTACACATTCATGTCCAGATCCTACATCCAACTGAATTGGCTCTTCCCATGTAACTTGAATGTTTTATGAGGTTTTCCCTGAGGTTCATGGTCTGTCTTGTTGTTAGCAGTGCTTTGTGCCAACAGAAATGACTATTACAACACATCTCAGGGATTGATTGACATGAAGATAAAATGTTGCTGCGTTTCAGTCAAGTAAGATAATCTATAACATCAAACACACAAAACCACCAAACTGCAAACATACATGAAATGTATAAATACCTTCATGGTCCTGGTTAGAATTCTTTTGGTAAGAATCTCTAGTGTTTTATAATCATTTACTAAGTCGTGGTCACCTTTAGAATTTCAGTATGTAGAAATTAAATGCACTTGAGATGGTTTTGCCTCAATAATGACTTCTCAGTGACAAGAGGGCAAATATAAAGAGAGAAAAGGGAGGGAAATCAATGAAAAGAGAGTTAGGAGGAATGAAGCATGTGGTCCCCTTCCCCTCAGTTGGCTTTCCTCTTTTTTGTGCGAAACCGTCTCCTCCTCTGCTTGAAGAGGTGGCGGAAGTTGATGAAGAGGCCTGAAATTACAAACAATTTAATGAAATGTTATAAAAATGTAATTCCAATTTATGCGCAGCTCTAAAATATTTAATTAGCTCTATACTATTAGTTAAAATATCTATGAAATGATTTAACAATCATAGCAACTGGGCAAGTTGCATTGGTCAAACATTGTGAGAACCCTAGTTTCATTTGTAGCATGTTATTTGTGGACCTTACCCAGGAACATGAGCACCAGGTAGAGCTGCAGGATGTAGGAAAAGCTGAGCGAGAAGCCGATGGCTTTAGGCAAAGGAATACTGAGGAGTTTGGTTTCGTCAAAGATTGGGATGGATTGGACCACCGCCACAGCTGATCACAACATGAGAGCATGAGAAAAGCTGTCAGTTCTCACTGTCTCATGAGTTTTACTTATGATAGTCTACAGATACACTTACCTTCAGCTAGCACTCCAAGAGGGTACAGCGGTATCCAAATGGTGTATCTCAACCAAGTCAACAACTTCCATTCGGTATCAATGCAGGTCAACATGTAGAAAGGATACCTATGGTTCATTATTACAAAAGCAGGATTAGATATCCGTTTTTATCCAACAAAAGTCGGTTGGAGGACCAAGCTGTAGGGCTCAATATACACTACTGTTTGTATTTGGTAAGATTATTTTAACCTTTTTGAAAGAAGTCTCAAAGTCTGCGTTCATCAAAAACACAATATTGTGAAATAGCACTACAATTTACTTTTTCTATTTAAATTTTTTTTTAAATGCAATTTATTCCAATGATGTCAAAGCTGAATTTTCAGCATGATTACGCCAGTCTTCAGTGTAACATGATCCTTCAGAAATCATTCTAATAAGATGATTTGCTACTTAGGAAACATTTCTGATTATCAATGTTGAAAACAATTAATATTTCAGTGGAAAACATTTGTTTTTTTTGTTTTTTAAGGATTCTTTGATGAATGTAAGGTTCAAAAGAGCAGCATTTATTTGAAATATAAATATTTTGTAACATTATAAGTGTCTTTCCAGGCTTAATTTAACGATTCCTTGCTAAATAAAATTATTTCTTAAAAACCCCAAACTTTTGAACTGTAGTATATATTATTATTATTTTATTAAATATTTTAACATTCAAAACTTATGCAGATATGTATTCTCATCTATATGTTGTCATGTGAACTACTTACATTGCTTTTAAACCTAGTTTTGAGGTAATGAGTGTGACATTTCACTACTGACACACAATGCGTGTCTCATAGTGATATGTTGTGTGAAAATGTTTTATCGCAAAAGAGGAAGAAGTGTAGAAAAACTGCGATTGTACAGAAACCACACACAAAACATCACTGCTGAAAGAGCAAAGACCATGAAAGCTTTACCTAAAACCATTAGCCTCAAATACCAACGTCTTTCTAATATAGTTTGTATTCTGTAATTATGATTTAGGTTCTAATTTTCAGTATATTTAGCAAAGAGAAGATGCATTTACTTTAACAAACTAAGGACTGCATATAGGACTGCAACTGCAAAAATGAAAACTAAGGACTGCATATAGGAAGTTGATTAATTAGTGATATCTGGCTCATAAAACACAAAAGAGGATATCCTGCAGATAAAGAAATTGACACCAACTCCAACATTTCCTCACCACTAGCAGAAACTGCTCTTATAAGATTGCACATGTATAATAATATTCACATAATTACCTGAATATCTCAATCGTACTCCACAGATAGAAGACAAAGAAGACCACTGGTTTGTTTTGCATATCCTCTAAGCTACCAAATATGACAAAAAGGATGAAGTTTCTCCCCATCACCTTTAACAAGAAAAATGTAAATAATTCTAACTGTCATGAAAGTTAACATTCAAAGCAAATACTACTAAAGCATCAGCAAATACCTGAATGAAAGCAGGCATGACTCCAGTCTTAACCAACCCCACAGCAGGATTGATAACTTCCATTATTGCCAGCATCTGACAGAAGTACATCACGTCGGCAATGGTGTGAAATGTGTCGTAGAAAGAATCTGTTGGGTCGACAAAAAACTGTAAGGACCATACTGAACAATGAGTTTTCACACTTCAGAGTGTCACTTCATGTGCAATAAAATGCTCTTTCTATATATAAATAGTTTATACAAACCAAACATTTGCATAACAGACCTGCAGGCCTTCTCAGAAAAATTCAAACGAAGTGCATTTCCTGACAGTGACAAACAAATGCATGTTAAAAAAGTGTCTAACCTTGCCCAAGTATGAACAGACGTACAGTCATGTTGACAAAGATCCAGGAATAGCCGAGGAACTGGACCAAGTTGTACATAAAGAGAAACCCCTTTTTCAAGCCAAGATAAGCTGCATAAAAAGGAGTAATGAATGCACAGTTGTTATTTGGTAAGCTGACCCAATGTGTTTATTTTACACTCTTAGAATTAAAAATATACTCACGGTCCTTACGAACCCTTGACTCGATGCTGACTTTGTTTATTTTCTCTTCCTGTGAACAGAAAACACATCAGGACTGTGAAGCTCCTCAAGTATAACTTAAATAGCAAACCTCTTTACCTTCTCTCTGAGCTCCATTTCTGCGTCTGACTCATCCAGCCAGCGGTCAAAATCGGGTGCTAAAAACAGAGGCTTCCTCTCCTGCTTAGTGAGGCGATTCCACCAGACGTGCTCCTGCTTCTTTACCGTGATATTCACCTGCCGCTGGGTGGATCTGTGCTTCACCTGTGGACACAAACATCTTCACGTGGTTCCAACATGGAAAATGCACTGCACTTCATTGTGCAACCAAACGCTTTACAAATTTTGTTGCAATTTCTGATGGACGTCACCTCAGGCTTAACCGGTTTTAGGAATTCCAGGCTGAATTCGTATTCATTTTCTCCTTTCGCTCCATGCCCTTGACCTCAAAAAGAGCAGAATAAATAAAAGTCACACAACTGAAGAGAAAGAAGAGCGTCCAACTGATGGTTAGTTGTGAGATGTACCTCGGAAGTGAAGGATGTTCTCTTCTACACCAATATTGAGATTCTGTGATAAGAAAAAAAAAAGAAGTGTGAAGTTTCAAGCTCCTCCTCCCACTGCCTGTTATATCAATACAATGCCTTCAAATGCACCATGCATCTGACAGATATTATAATATGTAGTTCTAAAAATAATGCATCAGTAATGAATGGTTCACGTACTATAAGTCACCGTTTCAGGCTTCCTGAATTAAGATATTTATTTTAATTCACCTCTGAACAACTGTTTTTTTTTTTTCTTCATTTAATGATAAAAGTGTGATTTCTAGACCTTGAAAAATGTATAAAATCGTATAACTCCATGGGCATTTTTATGAATAAGAATTTTTCTAATTATGCCAAGTTTTATAAATGTTAGGTTATTTAAAAATTCGTATCCAGTAAATACCAAACAACTGGAAACATGGTGCCTTTGAAAAACATTATGGACAATTGGTGGCATTGGAGTAAAAAAGGTTGAGAACCACTGATTTATGGGACTTGAGTTAAAGGAATAGTTCACTTAATTTTTATTTATTTTTTTTACTATGGAAGTCAATGGTGTCCATCAACTATCTGGTTACAAATATCTTATTTTATGTTCCACAGAAGAAATAAACTCATAAAGGTTTGGAACAACATGAGGGTGAGTAAATGATGACAGAACTTTCATTTTTAAGTGAACTATTCCTTTAATTGTATGGCCAATTAAAAAGTGTGTCTGATGTTATTAGGTTTTGGCATATGTTATACTTTTATTTTGCATTTCTGAGACATACAAAGGGAAAACAATGTAATAATAGCTTTCTAACATGTACAATACACAAATTTATTTGCATTTAGGGACGTCATAGCAACCGTATTACTACACCACAGCAATACCACCTTTGTTCCAGAGCTCTCGGTTGCAACATGCTTTTCTCTCTTATTACCTTTAATGAGAGGACAGGTCAAACATGCTTTATCCTGTCCTGAGAAAGCAATGAGGGGGAAGGGGACAGTTCCTCTTTCTGTGTCTGAAACTGGATTGTAAATAAAACATGCCCTGCCATTGTAACTGAGCCAGATGGCTAGTGGTCCAGTAGGATCAAGTCCTGATCTCCCTTTCCGTAATCTTCATCTTTATTCTGATCTAGGCTTGATGCAAGTCCAGTCATCAGACCTACAGAAGCTGTTGTTATTCAAAGGAATATCAACCTAAAACGGTTCTGTAACCTAGAACCTGGATGTGCATACATATTAAATGCAATAAAAACGAAAAGAAAGAAGAAGATAAAAATGCATTGCCTATTATGATATAATTGCCCCATAAAAGCAAGTTTTTCTTACCTGTGCATCACTGATCTCCACTCGCAGGTATATCTCCCCATGCCGCTGTGCCCAGTACACGTGAGGTGTGAGAGCCTGCATTGCAAATATTCACATTAAAATGTGCTTTACTCAGATTTAACAATGAATGACAGCCTATGTAAATCTTGAAACAAGCAGCCGGAATAGGTTTCCACCGATTCTGTCATTTGTCCAGAATATTCTTCGAATGCGCGTGCGCGCAAGTGAACGCAACACTCGCCGCCCACTTTTCAATTTTCCGGAAGTATCTAATTTATTTCCTCTAAAACTCCTCTTCTATCCCTTGAACCATACCACCCAGCCATGAGACGAATATCATTTCAAACATTGGTTTAGAGAAACTAAGCATTTGAAAATAAGAGAAAAAGAAACAAGGCACTTGGCACTTCATGAGCCAATGAACTACGCTGCCCGTGAAGCACTGGTAATGACGTAATCGAATAAAATAACGACAATATACAAAATGTGCAATATTAGCTAAAAATAAATGAAGAAAATGTGCGATGTGCATGCATTTATAGACTATTATTATAAATATGAAATACAATATATGATGTAATTGAGCTGCCCTCATGGATTATGGGTAGTATAATTCGTCACGATTTTGTTCAACAAAGTTGAAATCATATTTAATTTCCATAGATAAAGGCTTAAATCCTCTTATATGTAGGAATATTATCTGTTTGCCAGCTTCATAGAGCATTTTACTGTGTACACTTCCAGCCAGCGACGGCGCTGTGACGTCGTGTTTGCTCCACTGTTTACGGAAGTAACGTTAGACAAAAACCTACAGTTAACGTGCACGGACTCCAAACACTGCTCATTAAATGTGCAATTTAAGTGTTCAGTTAAATTCCTCATCCCGTGCTACAGTTTAAAGATGGGTTATACAAATATCGGGAAATGCTTTAGAAAGGGGGAGCTAATCAAATAGAACACGTTTATATAGTTAACACGAAGATTGCTATTTTTATAATGCAGCAGGATTGTGAATCTAATCTTAAACTAGACTTGCAAACAAATAGTACAAGATTTAATGTTCTGGTCGGGTTGACTGGCAGTGTAGCTGCACTCAAGGCGCCTTTGTTGGTAACACAACTACTTGAGATTCCAGGGGTAAGTGTATTTATATTCCGACAGTTCAAACTGTATGCAACTATGCATGCTTGAAGCTGACAGAGCCACATGTCCTCCAATGTTATTTTTATTTCACACATTTGTCCACTAGAGAGTGCTGTTTTTTTAAACATTCTAAGTTATTTAAAAATGGCTACGTCATGATTTATTGAATAAGTAATGAACTCAAAATTTGTAAGATAGAAATCATATTGATTTTCTTTTATCACAACTAATGTTTAATTTTTTGTTGTTGTTGTTGCTTTTGGTTTGAGTGGATGTTTCCATTTTAGTCCTTCAAAATAAATAAAATGGAGGATATTAAAAGCACAGTGTTTTATGGTGTCAATTTATTTATTTGGCTTACAAATAAATTGACCATATTTGTTTAATATATTTGACTTACAAATAAATGAATGAGTAAATAAATAAATACAATTTGATCAAATAAAAAAAGTTTTTAGCCCTGTTTTGTGAATTGTTTATGATTTTAAGTGTCAGTAAAATATGAGTTGAGGGATGGGATAAATTATATCAGAGTTTTTTAAAGGAGAACTCCGGTCAATTTTAACATTGAGCTCATTTTTTTTGTAAATTTGGAGTGCTGTCAATACAGAGAACAACGACAAAAATCGGTGTTGCCTACACCGTGTTATCCTCTTTTTAAAATTTGCACCCTGTTGACTTCAATGGGGCAAGTTTTAAACCAGCTTTTAGCCTCTTAACATCCTTGATGTGTCATTACAAGTGCACAGCTAATGTGAGTGATTCCTTCAGAGTGATCACGGGTGAATCTGACTGCAGTAGATGTGAAAGATATAAATAAAAATGATGTTATTTCAGCCAGCGCACATACCTGTATTTACATCCTGTTTTCGATCGAAGTCCATAGTAATCGATTGTCGAGTTCACACGCATAGGTTTAGTTACCTATGATCACGCGCGTGAACTCGACAATCGATTACTATGGACTTCGACCGAAAACAGGATGTAAATACAGGTATGTGCGCTGGCTGAAATAACATCATTTTTATTAATATCTTTCACATCTACTGCAGTCAGATTCACCCGTGATCACTCTGAAGGAATCACTCACATTAGCTGTGCACTTGTAATGACACATCAAGGATGTTAAGAGGCTAAAAGCAGGTTTAAAACTTGCCCCATTGAAGTCAACAGGGTGCAAATTTTAAAAAGAGGATAACAGGGTGTAGGCAACACCGATTTTTGTCGTTGTTCTCTGTACTGACAGCACTCCAAATTTACAAAAAAATTAGCTCAATGTTAAAATTGACCGGAGTTCTCCTTTAAGGGTGAACCGATCATTTTTTTCCTTTTTTTTTGTTCTCTAGGTTGATGTACGTGTGGTCACCACTGACCATGCAACTCATTTTTACGATATCAGTGAAGTGTCTGTTTGTGTGTACAGAGATAAGGATGAGTGGGAGGTGAGTACAGCCTTTGAAGAGGAAGAGATGCATTTTCGGTAATCAAAAAACAATATTATTTTGTTTCCTGCTGTGAAGTTACATCAATACACTAACTGACCTGATATGAGAGTTTAGTAGAAGATGTGAAAGGCTTTCCTTATATTTCTATGCTAGATGTGGACAAAGCGCTCTGACCCTGTGCTACATATCGAACTTAGACGTTGGGCAGATCTTTTAGTGATTGCTCCACTGGATGCCAACACACTTGGCAAAATTGCCAGTGGAATATGTGACAACCTTTTGGTAGGTAATGTATTTATGACATTTTGAATGGATTTTCTTTAGATGCATTATTATATAAGTATGCTTACCCATACAGACATGTGTGGTGCGGGCCTGGGACAGCAGCCGTCCTCTGCTCTTCTGTCCTGCTATGAACACAGCCATGTGGAAGCACCCTATCACTGCACAGCAAGTGGCCACACTTAAAGGCTTTGGCTACGTTGAGATACCATGCATTTCCAAAAAACTTGTCTGTGGAGATGAAGGTATCTTCCAAGAATGTGTTTTTACGAGGCAATTGCACTGATAAGGGAAAATTAAAAAAATTCATGCATTATTCATTAACTGAAGATCAAACAGGTGTCAGGCTTTTATTAGCATTCTTCTGAGGATTTAATGAATTAATGTTTCTTGTGTTTTGGCCCGTCTTACACTCCAGCCTCTGTGTCTTCACAGGTAAAGGTGCCATGGCAGAGGTTTCAACTATTGTTGAAACTATCAAACAGTACATCCAGAAACATCCTGAATGACTTCAGACTTAACAAACCAGGGCCAGCAGGCGGGAGACACAAGGTTATCCACACATCGTTATTATTATTATTCGTGCTATATCCTCTATTACATTTAACCTGGATTTTGCCATAAAAAGCTGACATAGCACTGAGAAACAAACAAACATATTATTTTTCTGTTATTTATCGTTCTTTGTAATGGTTCTATTCATTACATCCATTGAATTTTGCTCGAAATTGTATAATAGATGATCAGAAACTGACACTTTACACTGTAAAAAATAAAAATAAACTGTTCTCTGTTTAAGCTTTCTCTCAATAAATTTCCTAAGTAACACGACTTCGTTTAGTCAATCTAAATTTGTTCATTCACTAAAGGCAAAATTCCTCATTCAGCCAATAAATTCTTCAAGACAATTTCTTGTTCAGCAAATTTTTCATTAATTTGATAGCTTTACATATAGACTTTTAGGATACTTATTATATTAAATAATCCATGCTATCTTTGTGTGTGAAGGAGCAATTGTCCTACAAAGTAAACCTATTCAGGACCTCAACACTGGACACACAAACCTCAGGAATGGTGACAATCAACAAATGTAAAAAGATGAGCTCTTAACATCACGACTAGTTACTAACAATAATGACAAAACGCCAACTAAAGTTTCAATAAAGACGGCAAACGGCAAAACAGTAATCCTATTACAGTAAATGTATAATTTATTCATGCTGCAATGCATGTTGGGAACTCATGAAGCCTTAACATTTCAAAAGTATTGTTCAATTCAATTGTTTGTAATTCTTTATTGTTTGACTAAATGGGACAGAATTTGGGGGAATTCTGCTGGTCTATCGTGGGTTTTTATTGTTTCAAATTTGTAACTCAAAAGATTCTCTAACCTTGAAAATGTGTAGTTTTTATATATATATATATATATATATATATATATATATATATAATTTAATAATATCAGTGTATTGTCATTTAATGATATCAGAGTAATGACCACAAAAGCCATGTAACACTTATGATCAATAGGGAGATAAAAAGGCTATTTAGAAGGGAACAAAATATTCATATTTGGTGTAGTTTACTTTATAAAAAACTGCTTTAAATGTTTAAAGTGTATGTGGTCTAGTTTTGGGATACATGTTCTCTCACTTAACTCACACCTGTAAGCGTGGGTCGAGTGAGGGGCCTCTAACCGCAACAGTAGCAAGCGGTCATGAAAATAGCCTCAGGTTGTACTTGAAGATGCTGATCTACTTAACACCTCCAAATATATATTTTTTTTTCAGATGCATATCCTGTTTGCAGGTTGCCGTTAGAAATGGGTTCTGTTCTTTTATTCATATGTGGTTAACCACCTATGTTCTCATTTGGCCAAGATGCACCAAAAGCACAAGCATATATACTATATGATTACCTTAGATTTGGTCTAAATAATAATAAAAACGTTTTTTTAAGGCTTTGTCAAATTATTGAGTGCAGTTTATGGGTGATTTTTCAATTAGGGAAACATTTCTGTCCCCTAGGAAGATTTTAAGGAATTTAAAATAATTTTAGGTTTAAAGGATATTATAATAGCAATACTGTTTGATTCTCTTTTTAATTATTTTCTCCTAATTTTTAAGTGTTGAATTTCCTAGAATAATAATTCGAGAATTATCCTGACCAGATTTTTAATGAATAAGTTGTATATGTTTTTTAAAACAATCACTGTCCCCAATATTGCGGTCATTAACATCAGGCCAAGCATTTTACAGTTTTCAGAGGGAAAATATATATACTATATATATATATATAGTTCAGTGAGAGAACATGTACATATACTATATATATAATACAGGGTGGGCCATTTATATGGATACACCGTAATGACATGGGAATGGTTGGTGATATTAAAGTCCTGTTTGTGGCACATTAGTATATGTGAGGGGGCAAACTCCTCAAGATGGGTGGTGACCATGGTGGCCATTTAGAAGTCGGCCATCTTGGATACAACTTTTGTTTTTTCAATAGGAAGAGGGCCATGTGACACATCAAACTTATTGGTAATGTCACAAGAAAAACAATGGTGTGCTTAGTTTCAACGTAACTTTATTCGTTCATGAGTTATTTACAAGTTTCTGACCACTTACAAAATGTGTTCAATGTGCTGCCCATTGTGTTGGATTGTCAATGCAACCCTGTTCTCCCACTCTTCAAACACTGATAGCAACACCGCAGGAGAAATGCCAGCACAGGCATCCAGTATCTGTAATTTCAGGTGCTGCACATCTCGTATCTTCACACCATAGACAATTGCCTTCAGATGACCCCAAAGATAAAAGTCTAAGGGGGTCAGATCGGGAGACCTTGGGGGCCATTCAGTGTGTGAAGAGTGGGAGAACAGGGTTGCATTGACAATCCAACACAATGGGCAGCACACTGAACACATTTTATAAGTGGTCAGAAACTTGTAAATAACTCATGAACGAATAAAGTTACGTTGAAACCAAGCACACCATTGTTTTTCTTGTGACATTACCAATAAGTTTGATGTGTCACATGGCCCTCTTCCTATTGAAAAAACAAAAGTTGTATCCAAGATGGCCGACTTCTAAATGGCCACCATGCTCACCACCCATCTTAAAGGGACAATAAGTAGGAATTTCTCCCATCTAGTGGTGAAATTGTATTTTGCATTCAAACGAATAATGCTCTCCAGCGCCTCACTTTTTCAAATGCGCGTTGCATCTACGGTAGCCCTTATGTACCAAAAAGCTATGACAGGTCAGGATGTCTTATAATAGCACTTCGAGTTTTCCTTCGGGTGAACAGGTTTGTTATTTAAAACAAAACTGAAACTTGAATCAACGAAAAAAGAATGCTACAGTATGAATTACTGACTGTGAAAAACATTACCAAGGGTAGTTAGTTGTAATGCTGCCTTTATTCGTTATATTTTTGAAGTATGTGCATTGTTAGATATCATTATCATCATCTTAGCCTTCTCTAACGTTACTTTACTTAATAGCTGCTATTTAATCAAAGAGCCTGTTTAACTTACTATGAATAGAATAGATAAATAGATATAACTATAAATGTTCTACTGTCTATATAATAAAGTTCACAACAAAGCAATGAAAAAGAAGCTTGTAATAAAGACCGTAACATTGACTTACCTGTCGAGAAGAAAGCAGGAAACTTCAGCATCTCTTTTGAAAGCTTTCTCCTGCATTAGCTATCCCGACATTAACCCTTGTTTTTGTAATCTCCGGTGTCACGTTTACGGTCTATTTTGGACTTTTTCGACGACGAGGACTCCTTATCCTGTGACTCATATGTATGTATGAATGAACGGGTGTATAAATAACCGTGCAGTGCAGGATTTTAAACTTGCCGCGGCAGTGACAAGCGCCTCTCACTGCTCTGCTCCTCCGCTTCTGCTGGCTTCAGTCACGTGACGCTGGCTCTGAACGAAACGCGTTGTGGAAACGCGTTGGCCTAGTACTTTTTGTCCCTCTCTGCTATTATAGTTTTTCAAGATGGCGAAACTACATGAAAGCCTCCGTGGACCTACCCGTCCCATGTATATAAAGATAATAAATTCTTTGTTTACAAGGATTAGTCTGATCATTGGCATAGGTATTTGTACACCATTGAGGGCATATTTATGATTAAAAATATTGATTTTAGATAATAAAATACCTAAAAAGCTACATATTGTCCCTTTAAGGAGTTTGCCCCCTCACATATACTAATGTGCCACAAACAGTCTCTAATCAGTGACAGTCTTCTAGTCTCTAATCAGTGACACTAATTTCTATCATAACCAAAAATTTATATCAGAATTTAAAAGTTTTCAATCTTTCTCATAATACAAGAGACTGCTGTGATAATTGAGGCCTAATACCAAAGATGAAAGGGAAAAAAACAATAGATTCATTAGATAAATCATAAGTGGTATATTGTTGGTGAACTTTTAAGTGACTGGGTGAAAGGAGGGGAGTAGGGAGAGGTTGGCTCATAGATAAGCAAGGAGAAAAGTCTAGGCAAGGCAGTGTCCTATGCTCTTTCTTTGAGATCTTCTCTTCAGATTAGTGAGATTTATTGTTTTATTGCAGTGTTTGATCTCATGTTCTGTCTTAGCAGGAAAACCAGTCTTACATATAATACTTACAATACAGGTTGGCTGTGGCATTCTAATGTTGCTAGAAAATAAGAAAATATAAATACAAGAAATACAAGAAAATATCCTCCACACCATTATACCACCAGCAGCAGCCTGAACCGTTGATATGATACTAAATTCTGACCCTACCATCTGAATGTTGCAGCAGAATTCGAGACTCGTCAGGCCAGGCAACATTTCCCCAATCTTTTACTGTCCAGTTTTGGTGAGTGGGTGTGATTTGTAGCCTCAGTTTCCTGTTCTTATCTGACAGGATTGGCACCCGGTGTGATCTTCTTCTGCTGCTGTAGCCCATCTGCTTCAAGGTTTGGTGTGTTGTACGTTCAGAAATGCTCTTCTGCAGACCTCGGTTGTTACAAGTGATTATTTGAGTTAATGTTGCCTTTCTATCAGCTCAAACCAGTCTGGCCATTCTCCTCTGACCTCTGGCATCAACAAGGCATTTTCACTCACAGAACTGCCGTTCACTGGATATTTTATTTTCAGCCCAATCTCTGTAAACCCTAGAGATGGTTGTGTGTGAAAAACCCAGTAGACCAGCAGTTTCAGAAATACTCAGACCAGCAAGTCTGCCACCAACAACCATGCCACGTTCAAAGTCACTCTAAAATCACTCTTCTTCCCCATTCTGATGCTCAGCTTTAACTTCAACAGATCATCATGACCACGTCCACATGCCTAAATGTATTGAGTTGCTGCCATGTGATTGGCTGATTAGATATTTGCGTTAACAAGCAGTACATTGTATAGTGCCAATGCAATATTTTAATATTTTGTTACATTTTCCATTTTTAATATTACATTAATCATTTTATGCTTAAAATGTGCTGTTCTGTTTAAATTGTGCAGAAAAATTGCAGTTTAATGACTTCCATTGTGACACGTTACCCCTTTACATGTCCCATTTGGGCATGTTGTAATTTTTCAATAAGTTTTTTTGTAAAATATAGAAATGAACATTGTTGCATGATGGTTAATTGCATTATATCAAAGGATCAATAATTTTCGTGTTAGTTCAGTCAACGATGCATACACTGGCACATTACATTTTAACATTTAATCAAAACACTTGTTCATCCTTATTTGCTTTGCAAAGCAGCTGAGGTGTTGTCATCAGATGTAGTCAGTGCTGCTTTACACACAGTCCCCGGTCTGATGCGGTGTCCTCCTGTCATTGGCTGCCAAGCCAGACTTTAAAAACAGGCAGGAGGTTGAAACCTTTGCTTTGTCAAGCGGGTACTGGAAAGCGATGAAATCAACTGAGCATAATGTGGAGGAGGCTCCAATCTCTTGACAGGCTACATAAGTGTTCAATATTCTTAGTCACATGTGGGTTGTACAGTAGATGGCACGGGTCTGTGTTATTCAAGGTCAGTTCACTTCACAAAAGCTTTTTGTGAAGGGGTAACAGGAAACAACATGGGAAATGTATTGCGAAACATCAAGAACCAATCTATTGCACAATTCTGGTGCAATTATGTTCATGTCTCCTTTTACTCTTTTGAGGACAACCAAAAATAATCAACATTTATTGTGGTTTTTCTCCATTTGTGAACCTTATGTTTCATCATCAGAGATCTAATGTATGATTTTTAAAATGCACACGCAAACCTTGCAGACTTCTCAGGGCTCAGGTGTACCCCAGCAGATTGCTTGATGTTGGAGGTGTCACTAAGGTTGAGTAAACACTCGTCACATTTCCTGCTTGTAGTCCTTTGGGGATGTTGACGGGCCCTTGGTGCTGCTTCCCCAGGTAGCTGAAATGTAATACAGACATAGCTGATGTAACTCCACAGCTGAGTGAACTCATAGCTCCTGACTAGTGCAGGAGCTGGCACGGTTTCATCACTTATATAAACACATCACGTTCAAAGTAAACGCATTCAAATAGCACAAATGTGATGCTGCTGCTGCTGCTAAAAAGAAAATGAACACAACAGGAAATATTTGAGAATAAACCCTAACGCAACATGTTCACTGATAAATATACTAGTTCATAATACACGTCAATGCTACTGTGTTAAAAATGTAGGAGGGGAGGGGAGGGAATCAGTGGAAATTGCAATACTTTCAAAGAAATTTTATTGTGCAACAAAGCACAGATCAAGATCAAACGTTTCAATCAGCCTTCTTCAGTGAATCATCATTATTAGTTCATGCCTTTACTAATGTTAATAAATTAACCCTTATTGTAAAGTGTTACCAATATATTATTTTTTATATCATATATTAAGCATTGATTTTATTTGAGCTTCTACAGTCACAACAGTTGTTAAGATGGTCCTGATAAACATAGCAATCATTGACTTTTCACTATCGCCTAACTATCATACTTTCTGTTGTTTTCTTCCTTATCCAGAGATGCTATTTGCTGATTTCCAAGATATTTCAATTTCCTTACTGTAACTGGTAGAATGCTTGCAGGAGAGCACACCATCTCAGAGAAAGTCTCACCTTTATATGTGTTATTTCAGTTAAATAAAAATAGGAGTATGGTGTCAAATGTGACAACTAAGGGTCACATGTAGAAGATCGCGCTTTTGTGCATACTTTTAAAAAACCTCATCTCTCCCCACCCCCTCTCTGCTGGAACTGGTTTAATCTGTCACAACCGTCATGTTAACTTTGGCTTCCTTTTTCTTTTATCTAGCCTTGTTATTTCATGACCTTTGTTCTCCCTCTCAATATTGTCCTCTTCTTGGGTTTGTAATGTTTTGATAAAATGGCAAATGCCTATGGTTTCTGTAATAGTGAACTCAAGAAGCTTCACATTATGCAAAAAAAGAGCTTTTTAAAATTCTTTAGGACAATGTGAAAGAGCAAAATGCAAGAGTATATGTGTGAGACAACTGATTTGATTTCATCTTCCCTTATAGGGTTTTAAATAAAGAACACCTGGTGACATGAAAACTGGAAGTGCAAGGTGTTGTAGGAAATCCTGTAGAGACCTGAAAGATCACGCCCTGGGGAACATTCGGTCTTACGGAGAACATCAACTTGTATGTAGTTGCAATCTCAACGTGCAAACAGTTAGACACAGTTGACAGATGTACTGTGTTTAGCAACAACACTGTAAAATGAAAGCAATCAGGTAAAAATGTGTATAAAAAAACATTGACAATAAAGCTCAAAATTCTGTTCATTGGCTGTTAACAGCCATGAGTCATTCCACATGCCAATTATTTTGCAACTAAAATAAACACATTATATTCTGTTAATAAATGACCTAAATCTGGCTTCCTAAACCATGACCAACCATTAACAAGGGTTCAATAAATAACAGACATCTCTGCTATCTGTGTTGTGTCAAACCTGAAATGCAGAGATTCTGATGAACAACACTATACTACAACAGTTATTAATCTCAGTTAGTGTTAATCTCAATCTTTACTTATACATTTTTAAGATCAAAAGCTGTATCTATTCACATTAGTAAATGCACTGTGAACTAACATGAACATGAACATTTTTATACAAAAATGTGTATATATATATATATATATTGAAGGGGTGGATTCTTGAATACTGACTCAAAAGGATTTAGGTAGTTATAGAATTCCATGCTTCTCACTGGAACGTGCTCTCTCCTTGTTTTTGAGAGAAGCATGTAACACATGTTAAAGATATATTTACTCTTCTAGCTGACCATGGTAGACTAGGTCACTGGGGTCACTCAGGCCCCAATTATCCTTACAATACCCTTCAAAATTTTTAATTCACTTATTATTGCAGAAGTGTCTTCTAAAGTGCTCTGTAGTAAAATTGTCATGATAAGACTGATGTGCCTTATTTATGTGCGCGCGGTAATGAACTAAAGCTACCTTTTCCTTCCAAGCAATGTTGTTTACTTTTGCTTATCTGGGTCAAAATACTTAATAAGACATCCTTCTGATTACAGAGAGCAATTTTCGTACGGGTATTAATAATTAGAGGACGCGCTGCAGAAGTTTTTGACCATACTTGTTTGCCCTCAACCATTTATTATACAGGATGATACAATATATTTGATACTATCTGCGATAGCACGCATTGAGATCAAAGCTCTTGACCGTTGCGAGGATAAGGAGGTAATGGTACATATTGAGTGAACGCTTGGAATTTCCCCTCCATGTTAATACTAACAATCACTGAAAATGTTACGTTTTATACGCTATCAAATTTTTCAAATTTTAATAGATTTAAAATAAATAGCTGGAATCTTTATGAAAGGAGGTGCGTGTCGAGTATTTTCAGAAGATCTCTTGCAGATCTACAGTAGATGGATTAGAAGTCCACAAACATGTGCAACTCATGTTATAATTATCCAGAAATCCTTTGCACCCACAAGAAACAGTATCCATACAGTGAAGGTATCCATACATTGCCATTTATTGTCTGGATAAGAACAGTTAAAACATTCAGTGTCTTATATTGTGTTCTGTAGAAAAAAGAAAGAATGGAATGACAAGTAAATGATGACAGAAGTTTCATTTTTGGGTGATCCGTCCCTTTAAGAGATGATACTTATTGGATTATGAGGTATTCAATTGAAAACCATGAAATCAAAATGTATTCAATCAATTCATATTTTTTATGGAATATTGCACTTTTTATTGTAAATGATTTACCTATACACATCATTATTTAAAAAAAAAAAAATAATGTGGTGTTTACCAGTGCGAGGACGGGCCAACCTGTCACTCACATGAGATCACAGCAATAGCAAACAACAACAATCCTATGATCCAATCAATTCCCGATGGACGATAAAAATATAAATAAAAAGACTATCGTGACTTCCATTTCATGCCGACTTTAAGCATATATTTAAGTAAAGAAACTTTGATTTTGTAATACTGCTGTAGGCTACAGCAGTATTGCGAAAGAGTATTGCAAAATCAATATTACAATGTGAGCGCTGTGAGATTTACATCCAGTGCAGTTTCAAAATGTTCTGAATTCTTCTAGCATTAGCAGAGTATAATGTCTTCTTTTAAAAGCACGGTGGAACCATGCATGCAGAGGAAGATTAGGGCTATATGGTCAACAACTGGTACGGCTCTTTTTTTTCATTAAACATTATTTTATTGAATGCACCTGGGCACACACACACACTACCCTTTAGTAGACGCACTTCTTTAATCAGAATGACTATTACATTTCATTCTCCAATCAGTCTGACTGTAGAATAACATAACCTTCCCTTTTTTATTCCCTCTAGCTGCAACTTCCCGATAAGCAAGAACCGTTGAGCGTAAACACTGAAATGGAATGATCATTCCCACCGGCAATGTTTGGACTACCTATCAGCTCTGTTATGCGTCCTAACAGGGGGTGATGGTAGCTTTGTGAAAGAGCACATGAGCAGTAAGTCTCAACAACTTCTCTAATTTATGGTGTCTGACACGTCGGTTTGAAGAACATTCTTTAAGGCAACGTTGTGTCATTCCTGGTCATGGGAGAATCATGACGGCTGATTTCCTGTTTAATTTTCTTATATCATGTTTAGTTCTATCTTTTTAGGTCAACGTGATATGTTGTCCTGAAATTGTGTAAGGGTAAGCATGACGACTGGAAACATCTGCGTCTCAGGATAGATAAAAAGGGAAGTATTTCTGTAGACAGACAGAAATGTGGAAAGATGCCAGTGCTGCTCAGAGGGGTTAAAAATGTGTTTTTAGATCACTTAGGTGTGAGACGAAAGACAAAGACTTGTTAGTAAAAGAGTGCGTCATTTCCTTTGTTCTGCCACTAGTATATTAGCAAGAGTTTATTGAGCAAACACAAATCCAGCAGAGCGGATAAATGTAAGGTAAATAATGTCATGAGGTTAGTCACCATTCCATACTAGAGTAAATAAACTTCATGTATAACACATCTACAGTTGGACTAATGAGGCATAGTGAACTTTATAACCTTAAGTTTTACACACATCTTCATACTAATTATGAGTTTATAATTATAATTTCCCGCACTAAGTGTATTACGCACTGCATTTGTCACACAAACTATATTACATATTGTGTCATAGTACTTTCTAACCACTAAGTTCTCAGCTTCTCTGTCTGTTGTAGAAATGTGATGGTCAGTTTTATGTTCATCCCAAGTACTGACTGGTACTTTGACATTTTACATGAATGACATAATAGCATGAAGAAACTTGACAAAGAAGCCCAGTCTGTCTAAGCAGGCTACATTTCCATTTTCATCCCTTGTAAGAAAAGCTATTCAGTTAGCCGAGCCGAGCAACAAAACCAGGGTTTTGCTGTTGTGAGTTCATCATGCCATCTTAAACTGACAGTTGGTGAAATTTCCACGCAGAGGTGTGTGATAGGCATGTCAAACATCACAAACCACATGTAGGCCTACAGGATATGTGTGTTCTAGCTCATGGCTGTTAAGGCACTGTTTGATAGTAACATCCTTTTTTAAATTAGTTTTCTATTTCCTATTAAAACTAATGTTGATTTACACTGTTTTAATGAGATTTTTAGTGACTTTTAAGGGCAATAAATCTGCAGCGTCACTTATACATCACAATATTTCCCAGTGTAGCAAGAAAATAGGTCTATGGCATCCATAAATCTAAAACAACATTAATAAGTTTAATAATTAATAAGTTTTTTTTTTTGTTTTTTTTTGCTTTTTAAACCTAAAGAGACAAGTTTGGAGATTTTGAATAATGTAAAATAAAAATAAAAACATTGAATGAAGAAGAAATAACATTCCACATTTTTTTCTAGGTCAGATTTGTGACTAATCATGTGAACCTTTGTACAGGCGGTCAGATGTTGAAGCACAAAATGCTCTGTGGATCATTCTCAAATCATGCTGGAGAACATCATCATCAGGTTTGTCACAAAGTTATGGAGTTCATTTAGCTTTAGTGCTGATGTCATTAAAACTAAGGGTGGCCATACAGGCATTCTGAAATCATTGCTCATGTTTTGCTGTTAAACTTTGCACTCAATGCTGATCATTTAAGCTGTAAAGAAAAAAGTTGATTTAAATAAGAATATAATGCAAAATAGAAGCCTTTTTTTCGCAGACGTTTGGACTGTACCCTAACTATCTATTTATGTTGTCTAAAATTCTGCAAGACAAAATCTAATTTGTTTAACATTTTTATTACTATTATGCTTGACCTGTGCTTGTGCTAAATATAGAAATGGTCAGAAACGGGTTAAGAAGACGTTGTTGTTTTAAGCTGAAATGTACGTTACCATCTAGCCTACCACTCAAGCATGATTTAACTGCTGCCGCCTGTGCGTTTAAGCCCCGCCCTCCTTTTTTACTGTCGCCGTTCGATTGGCTATACGTGCTACCACCGACATACTTCGACTGCTAGTGCTAAATAACCTTTCGGAAAATAAGCAGCGACGTTAAAGCAGCATGCTTCTTCTCTCTGCTCTCCTGAACAATACTTCATCCGCTCCCAAATCGTTTGGGTTATACTTTTGGGTGTTTCAGTTGTCATGGATTGGTTGCGGACGGATAGGAATTTCAGTGCACGAGGTGAGTGTTGCTGTATAAACAAAAGTTGGTTTAGGGGTTGTTACAACGTGAACTTGTTGGCGAAGATTGACGAGGTTTTACGAACATTATCAATACACAGATGAATGTTGACAACTGTGTTTGGCACGGGTGAAAAGTTTGGCATTGGACTTTGAGACCGCTTTTCAGCTTATATGATAAACACTATTAGAATTATCCGAAGTAAAAAACAGTGTAACGTTAGTATATTAAAACACAGTTTACATAGTTTATTTAAATGTACGATGAATCCTTCACATACCGAAGGCTCCTGAAGTTTTGTCGCTTTCGTTTCCCCACAGCTTACAGAAGTGTCTAATACAAATATTTAGATCAGGTAAATGCTGACGAAAGTTTCCAAAAACACCCATAACATGTCCCAAATGGTGTCTTCTCTAAACGCGGATTTGCATGAATGCATTTGCATGTTCACCTCGCGCACATAATAGAGTCTTGTCTTCAATTTGTCAGGGTGCAATAAGGTTACACAGTATAATTTTAATGTATACTTTATATTAACATTTGGTAACTGTTTAGAAGTTTCAGTTCTTCACACACTTCTTCCTGTGTTACTTTGGAATCAAACAGGCACATTAGGCTTATTTTGGACATTATGGGCGCGTCCAAATGCGGCACGCGCCTATGATGCTCATAAAAGCTGACTTCGAAGGCAACTCACTAGGTTTTGACACACAGCCACAGTATGCTGAAAGATGTTGGGGGTTGTTTCATCACTTTGAAACCTCTGGGTGGCCTCACCTGGGGACTGACTGTCTCTCCACCACTGATAAACCACTTAAATCCCCCTTCACTGCCAGTGTCAAGCCTTGTGTTACCCTCCTGTGAGCATCATTATGCTCTCTTTGCTCATTAGGGAACATCACTGAGGGGAATGAGTGCATCTTTCCTCTGTGAACACTGTTCGAATGGTAGCTATTGCGTTTTATAAATATTAAGTTTTAAAAGGATTATAAATGTTTCATTTTAAACTTTCACATTATAAAAATATAAAGAAATGTAAAGAAAATCGAAATGTATAAAGGTATGTATACGAATATTAAATATGTATGAGTATGACATGTCAAAATGCATAATTCAATTCTTTTTCTAATTTGTTTAATTTACTAGATACAAAAACATAATATTGATTGTAAAAGCACAGTAAGAGCAATTAGAATGATTGTGTATACATGCATGTATGTATCCTTAATTGTTATATTTTCTATATTAACTGAACTCAAAATGCATGTGACAGAACATTTGTGCGTATTCACACATGATTAACTTTGATAAACGCCTATTTGCCAAACTGCAATACGCTCTTGCACGCAAAGGAAGGAAGGTGCACCCACTGTTGTGAAGCAGAAAAGTGCCTGTTTTTTTTTTGTTGTGGTTACTGCTCAAACATTTCTTCCTAATGTTTGGAGGAACCTGTCACGTGACATTTATCAAAATAAAAATGAAGAACTGTACAGCTAAGCGACTGTTTTAACAGAAAGGAAGGTATTTAAGTAGATAAATAAACCACAGAGGTGAAGCTGGGTGACTTTTTAAAAAAAATATCTCACTCTTGTCAGGGTACTTATTCCAATGATTGTACAACATTGATAATGATAATTTAACATATAAACTCAAAATATGTTTTTTTTTTTTTTTTTTTTTTTTTTTTTTGTATAGATATGATTTAGCTGGGTCAAGTCAGAGCCTGGGAATCCAAGATGAGCAGTAAGCAGGGACGGAGCTGCATCAACCCTCTAGTTCAAAGTAATATGGAAGGTGCAGTGGGCACCGTAGTCCCTGTGGGGCACCCTAAAGCTGACCGCCTACAACACTATTCCCATGATAAAGCTCTACCAATCAGCAGGGCTTACTTCCCTTACTCTCTCAGTGGACAAGACACTCTTGACTTTCCTTCTCCATGGGGCCCTTCAAAAACCTGTGTGAGAAATGGGCCAAGCCCGAGGATTCATTCATCGGCCACGGAGGGGTCAATTACAATTCCATCTGTTTACAGGCCTGATAAAGTGTCTTTCCCAGTGGATGTTGGTGGTGGCCGGTGTGCTCTACCGCAAGAATTGGCAGCGAAGCAAAGATTGGCCTATTATGCCAGCAGTCCCAGACAGCACAGTCCCAGAGCAGCAGGGGTCATCTCACCAGTGGCAGTTCCCAAGGGTCACATTGGAGGGTCAGATGCAGAAAGCTGTGTGGGGCTGGCTATTCCAAAACCAGTATACGGTCATAGCCCCTGCTGCACTGAGCGTGGATGCACTACAGGGCATAGCTACAGCATTGAACATGGGCCTCATAGGATGTCCCCTCACATATATGATGGCGAATGGGCTGCTCATTTCAGCCGTCTTGCTTACCTGCATAAAAAGGGCACGGAGGCATTGACGCAACAGAGGGTTTTGCAGTTAGAGCACGGTGTGGAGGCTATAAAGGACGGAAAGACAGAGGGCTACCATGGTATCGGATCAAACGGGCCCAGGAGATCTCTTCCTTTAATGGAACCAAGCTATACTTACAACACTGCGCGTCCATTTGTTGGTGCTACACCAGAGTACTGCCAGCGTGCCCCAATTCGTCCACAGATGCACACGGGTCTTCCCTATGCTTATGACCCAAGGACTATGGCACACCGTGGAGTCCCTTCAAAAGTATATCCAAACCATCCTCAGATATCTAAATACACACATATGCCTCCGTGTCCCAATGTCTATTATCCTCAGAGTCACCCTGAGGCTTACCGAACAGATCCCAATGCTATTACAGACGAGCATGGTCAACATCATCATATGGATCAGTTCCATTCCCCTCAAGCTGACTTGATGTCACCGTCCTGCTCTGTTGCCCCCCCACACCATCCATTGATCTCGAAATATCCTACTTATCCTTATGGGGTGCATTTAAATAGTAACCAAGCAGCCATGCATGAGCAGCCACATCCCCCTTTCCCAATGCATCAATCAGAGCGACCACTTGATTTTTCTATACGAAGAGTGCAGACACCTGACTCCCCTCGAGAGCTTTATAGACAGTCTGGAACTTCTGGGGCTTTCCATCCTACTCCAGCCCACTACAGACGTCTCGGTAACACCACTACCCTTGAACACTCAGAGAAGTCTGAAACTGGTTTTCCTGTTGGTGGCTCCAAAGAATTTCCTATGAAGTCCTCTGAAGAGGTATTTAAGAACAGGCATCATGTTTCAGATTCACCTGATAAAGATGTGTTAGCTAAAAGGCCCAGAGAGCAACTTCAAACAGACATGGCCGGTAAAAAGCAAAAGATTGACTTAACCTATGAGTTGTCAGATGATGAGCCTCAGTCACCGTCCTCCCCACCAATGCCAGTTATTAATAAAGTTTTTAGCTTGGCTCCTTATAAAGTCTATTTTGAAGCTACAGGCATGTTGACTTCCCTAGGAGATTCAAAAAGTCCAAAGCCACAGCTTGAGGCGACCCGGCTTAAACAAGAGCCGGAAATTGAAAACTGTGATCTAGAACCAAATTCAGGTGAAAGGGACGTCAGGTTGAAACAAGAAGCCCAAATGTCACCAGCTAACAGTGACGATCCAGTTGAAATGCCAGATACTGTAAAGATCAAAAAAGAAAAATTGGATCCAGATGACGTAGCTTATCAGTCGGAAATGAAAGTGAGCATCGCTGAGGAGATGAATCATGAGGCTCATGATCCTGTGGTCAAAGAAGAGCAAAGGGAGTCAGACACAAGTATGTCTGGCTCTCTTTCTTGTCATGTTGTAGTAAAAAATGACTTTGAAGAAGAAAGCAACCCACCCTTAGTAGAAAAGTATGAATCTTCATCCACATGCAAGAATGCTGTGAAAGATGACATGGAGTCTATTTCATTTCCTACATTGCCCTCAACACCTCCAGTGCCGCCTCCGTTGAATAGATTCTCTCTCACTAAAATCCCACCTCATTGCCTTAAATTGTCAAATTTTAAGATAGTCATCCCTGCGGTCCTAAAAGCTCCACCAACACAACCTGTTGAGGTTCCTCAGTCTCCAGTGGAGGACAAGCCAATTATGAGCAGCAGCAAACATGCCCGTCATCAGTTTATGGAGCTTCACCAGTCCCTCTGTAGACTCATATACTGCTGTGTTACTCGAACCCCGTGTCAGGAGCTCAGGGACTGGTTATGCAAACTGGACCTTCGTGAGTCAGGAAAAGCTCAGAAAGTGTCTTGTCTCTTGGGGTTGAAAATGAGGCAATTATGGCTGAAAGGTGAGGAAATGGAGGTGTCTCTTCAAAAGGTGGTCTGTCAGCTTCAAAGCTACGTCGAAAACCGCGACTGTCCCTTTCCTCATGTCATGAGGGCTGGTGCGGTGTTCATTCCCATGTTGGTGGTCAAAGAGGTGCTGTTTCCTCAGGTTCAAGGCACATTCATAGACCAGGTCCTGCAAGAGCACCGAGTGGAGCTCAGGCCCACCACCCTCTCAGAGGAGAGGCAGCTGACTCAACTCCACAGAAAGGCTTTCTCTTCAAAACTCCGGAGACTTATGTCCCTTAAACATCTGCCAGATATATACCCTGATGTCCTCAACCTTCTCTACTATGACAACGTCTCCAAGTTCATTGGTGAGTGCTGGATGGTTGACCACTATAAATAACATAAGACGTAGGAATGCACAAAATGTTGGTACTGTGTCAGTTAACAGCCGTTATTAAAGTTTTTTTGTTGTTTATCATATCAGTTGATATTGGATATTTAATTGTACATGCTCATTTTCTCTATTTTTGCATTTAGATTATCTTTGTAGTCAAGTAAACGCTCACCTAAATTTAATAAATGTAAATTTTAAATATGTAATTTTATCAAATATCAAAATTAATATAAATGTTTCATACTTTGCATTATACTGTTGTGCTATTTATTTGAGCTTTTTAGCTTTTAATTTATATATATATATATATATATATATATAATGTAAATACACTGCCTTGCAAAAGTATTCATACCCCTTCTTTTTTTCAACATTTTCTTATGTTGCTGCCTTGTGCCTTTAACTACTTTAAATTACTCCTTTTTTCACATCAATCTACACTCCATACACCGTAATGACAAAGCAAAAAACAGATTTAATTTGGAAAGGTACACACCTCTCAATAAAAGGTTTAACAGCTGAAAATGCATATCAGAGCAAACACCAAGCCATGAGGTCAATAGAACTGCATGTGGAGCTCAGAGACAGGTTTGTGTTGAGACCGATCTGGGGAAGACTACAAAAAGAAGCATGAAGCCTCCATAATCCTTATTGGAAGAAGTTTGGAACAACCAGGGCTGTGTTTCTCAAAGGCATGAGCTAAGTTGATCATAGAGACCACTTGTAGCAATGGCTCTATGTTCCACTTAGGCTTACGATTAGGGGTGCACCGAAATGAAAATTCTAGACCGACACCAAAATTGGACAGAAAATATATTAAAATAATATTAAATATCAATATATTATTCTTCATTCAGTTCTATGCAACAGAATCAGATTTAACAGATTTATTTTTTGACCATTTATCAAAATAAAATATAGTCCTAGAAAACTATTATTATCAGAGCAGATAGCGGGGAGCGGATCAGTGAACAAGAGGGTAACGTCATTACCAGCCTTGCCCAGCAGTACGGCATTACCACACCATGTTACAGCAAAGTGCTGCTATTGCAAACAGAAACAAGTCTACTACAGAGAAATTTCATGTCATCATGTTATTTGAGCGGACGTTGTTTTTCCGATGAGCATGAGCGGTACATGAGTGGAGTGTTCACTTGGGCCGTGAGCAGCTTGAGCAGAGCAAACTGGGTGCTGGTACAAACTTACAGTCTTTTCGCTTGGCGGCATGTATTTTCAGCTCATATTTTTGGCCTTTTTTCTGTTTCGTCCAAAAAACGAAAATACCATTTTCGGAAGATAATTTTCCACTGCAACAATGTTGGTGCATCCATACTTAAAGTCCGCGTGAACCGGAAGTTGCAAACGACTTTTTTCCAGTGTTGTGACGCATTTCCCAGTGAAACGGAATATTGAACAGAGGGCAGGGTTTTACTCTAGCGCTCCTCCTCTCAATCTCTGCTCATAACAGACTAACGGTTTGAGGGGAGTGGTTAAGCGTTGCCCAAACCAATTCCTCAAACCTACGTCATCAGAGAAGGTCCTCCAATGCAGAGGGGAGGGGCATTTTCAGATTTTGATTAAAGATTATGAAGCCAAACATTTTTTTTGTGTGGATTGACTTGCATGGATGAATTGTTCACCACAAAACGATCAATTTAGGCAAACAAAGTAAATATGGTCAATTTTGATTTCATGAGGACTTTAAGATACTTTTGGGAAACACAACCCAGGACTCTTCCAAGAGCTGGCCTTTTTGCCACACTGAGCAATCGATGGTGAAGGGCCTTGGTTAGAGTGGTGACCAAGAAGCTGGTCACTCTAGTTGAGCTCCATGATCTCATATGGATATGAGAGAAACTTACAGAAGGACAGACATCACTGCAACACTCCACTTATCTGGGCTTTGAGCCCCCAGACTCAAGCCTCTCCTCAGTGAAGACTAGGGGTGTAACGATATTCAAACCGAACCGAAAAACCGCGATACAACAGCCACGGTTCGAACCGCGATACTCTCATGTCGAACCGAACGCGCCCCGCCCCCCGCTGCCCAACTCTCACTTCACTTTGTCACAAAACTATTTTTTCTTCCTTGACATTTGATTAAATAGTAATTAATGAGTACACTTTTAACAACTAATAAGAGCTGTAGTTTTAATAAATATTATTATAATATTATTTACTAAATAAAGTGCATGTCACGTGATTTGGGTGATCGATCACGCTCGGGAGTTTACATACGCACTTCAGGATGGCAACTCCGCGCCACGGCATATTGTGATTGAAGACCCTGCGGTCACAACCACTGACTGATATTGATACAGCAGCAACAGCAGCAGTGCTGATCACGAATCTTGAGAATGATCACCGACACCTGTCATCATCCAATATGATGACATATCACAGCTTTTTTTAATCATTGTTTGATTTGCGAACATAATCCTTTGCCGTCTGACCGCTTCCGCTTCAGGCCTGACTCGTCTCGCGCTAACGGGAATTTCCTTTCACTGTCCACGTTTTGATTTCGGCAAATCACTTTTGGCGAATGCAAACAACGTGATTATTGTTCATGAGTCCAACATCCAGCCACGCAAGAAAACATGTAATCTACCTGAGGGAATAATATGCTCACAAAACATTTCTGATTATTATTTGTTTAAAACGGTTTTGTTCCCCCCCCTCCCACCCCCCCAGGATTCTTTGATGAATGTAAAGATCATAAGATATTTATTTGAAATAGAAAGCTTGTGTAACACTATAAATGTATTGTCACTTTTGATTAATGTAATGCATCCTTGCTGAATAAAAGTAGGCAATTACTTTCTTTAATTACTTTCCCCAAAAAATAATCTTAACCTCAAACTTTTGAACTGTAGGCCTATGTATAATGTTAAAAAAGCTTTCCATTTCAGATAAATGCGGTTATTTTGAATGGTGGTTTGTTTGTAATGTGACATATTTTTTTGTATGACATTAAAATTATTTTTAGAATTAAATTGTACATAAATAGGTTAAGCAATACAAATGTGTTTGTCTGATAACCTTTTAAACATAGCCTATACTTAACTACAGTTTGCAGACACTGAAATTATGTACATTGTGCGATACAGTAAATATTTTGAGTGTCCCTCATTTTCCTATAAAGAACCACAATTGTCCCGCATTTTACTTTTCTGAAGTTGGCAACCCTACTCAGGTGTGCAGTTTATTTCTGACTAGTCAGTGGAGACATTTAGGCTATTTCATTTTAGTTAACTCAGGTGTGCTAACTGCTCTAAAGAAAACATGAAGCCAATGTATAAAATTAATAAAGTTAAGTTAAATTATTGTTGTTGTTGTTTTTATTAAGTTAAAAGTTAATCTAGTGTTATTATTGCTGGTGGTGCCCTGCCATGAACCCTGCCCCCACAGCAAACAGAACCGAACCGAACCGAACCGTGGCTCCAAAACCGTGATATGAACCGAACCGTGGCATTGGTGTATCGTTACACCCCTAGTGAAGACACATGAAACCCCCCTTTTAATTTATAAAAAAGCACCTAAAGGACTCTATCAGTCTGTGAGAAACAAGATTCTCTGGTTTGATGAACCTCAGTTCCAAGCATCATGTATGGAGGAAACCAGGCACTGCTCATCATCTTCAGCCACAGGGACTGGGAGACTCATTAGGGTAGAAGGAAAGCTCAACGCAGCAAAATATAGAGTTAGCCTTAATGAAAACCTAGTCTGATGTATCCAGAACCTCAGAAAGGGCAGAAGGTTCACCTTCCCACAGGATTATGACCCTAAGCACACAGCTAAGACAATGCAAGAGTGGCTTGAGGCTGTAAAGGTGCCTCAACCAAGTACTGAGTTAAAGGGTACAAATATGTGCTTATGTACTTATTTCAGTTTTTCTTTTTTAATAAATTTGCACAGGTATTACAAATCTGTTATTTGATTTGTCATTATGGTGTATGGAGAGTAGATTGGTGTAAAAAAAAAAGAAAAAGTAATTTAATGTATTTTAACATAAGGCAGCAACATAAAATGTGGGGGTGGGGGGAATGGAGTACAAATACTTTTGCAGGTCGATATTAAAATTCAGTTATATTTTGTTTAAATAAATTAAATAAAAAAATAAATGTTTTATTTATATAATTTATTTAGAAAAAAATAGTACAGAATTTTAATATCAACCTTGAAACATTATGTAGAATTGGTCAGAATTTTAATATTGGTGTAAATCTAATAAAACTGTTTTTGCCATTCTTAATAAAATTATATTAATTAAATCATTGTTCATTTTTGGATCTTGCACTATGGTAATGACGGTACTGTTATCTTCATTGCCTGGAACATTATTCGGTTAAAGGATATGTTTTATGGTTCCTTTTTTTTAGTTTAGCAACAGGTCTCTTAAAATAAAAAGCTGTCATGAGGAGTGAAAACATTGGAAAGATAACTGTGAATACTGAAACTTTGTTATAATTTTAGTAATAATAAATTTCAGTTCCACGTTTAAAAGAGTTATCAAATTGTTTTGTCTCTTGATTGTTAGTTTATTGTATTAAACATTCTGACTGAATTCTTACTCTTTAGATAGGAGGTTTAACATTGCATAATCCCTGATATTAAAGTTTAGTCCTAGATCAAGTCTTTAAACTGCAAGATTATTAGAAATTTTATATTTTTTAAATATAAAACCTATTTGATTTTGGAAGGTCTGTCATTTGAATTATTTTGATCATTTACATTTACTTTAATTACTTTAATTACATACCTGTGGTGACATCACTTTTATTGTTCATGCTTTATGATTTATTTTTAATCATACTTTTGTCATACTTTTTTGATTTGATACACATTTTTTTTTGCAGATTCCACTGCTACAGATGGTGTCCAAAAAATGCCCAGGTACCTTCTTATTACTTTGTCCCCCAAAACTCTCTCTCCAAATCACAAACAGATCTCGTTGACAGTTGTAGAGCACGCTTTGTAAATCTTTGAGCTGCTCATGTTTCTTCCTGGTGCAGTTTTGTTGCAGGTGTTTTCTGATCAGATATAGTCTGGAACGGAACAGTGATATGCTTTAGGATGTCTTTCAGTTTCAGATGCATGCACTTTAGGGAAGGAAGTTAGAATTCTTTTGGAGGAATGCTAAGGCGGGTGGGGGATGGAAGTGGTTGCCTTACGCACTAGCTAACATTTCTCACCTGCAGTGCAATTACAGACCACCAGGGGTTGACCGCTGTCTGTTATTAGTTACAGAGTTCAGATGGGTTTTTTTCTTTTCTTTTGTACATTTCAGTGCAAATTCAACTACATTAATCTGGAAAGATTTCCAAAAGTTTTTCATCTACACTGAAACGTCGGAAAATTCACCTTACAGTGCATGCGTAAACCCTCATAAAAGCTCACTGAGATGATGCAGACAGAACAAGACAACTTAAGATCAACTTATCACGCAGTTCTTCTGGCAGGATCATTTTATTGAGCAAAATATCTCACCATTCACTGTTGCGTTCCAGGTCGCACTCACTCACCATTATATGTTTGGTCTAAAACACAACTAGCACATAACGGGCACAATACCAAACATATTATCTGTGGGTTCAATATGTGTCACATGACTAAACTTTCGGCATTGTTTTTAAATACCTCCGTTTTCACTGTCCACACTGCAATGCAACAATGGCGTTTTCAAATGTATCCACTTTGGAGAGTTTTCAAAAAGCTTCGTGTTAGTTGCTAAAAACGCCGTCTCAGTGTGGATGGAAGGTCAAAACCGAGGGAAAATGATGTTTTCAAACGAAAACATATTTGTGTGGACAAGGCCTCAAATTCAGAAAAACAGACTTAGTTAAAGCTGCAATCTTTCGGACAAATTAAGCATTCCACATTGTGGATGTTTTATAATGTTGCCACTTCATTTCCAATATGGGGTCTGGGGAGACCCTGAACATCCTGACTGGAACACTACAACCAGATATCATTCCAATTTATTTATTTAGTTGTTTGTAGAGCTAGCAAGTGTCGACAAAGTCAAGTCTTATGCCATTTAGATGAAGAGAACTTTTTTTTTTTTTATTCCAGAAAAGTTGTTTTTGGGGTTTCCCCAGACCCCAACAGTGCATAAGGGTTAAGAGATCATCCCTATTTTTTCTTTTTTTGTTTCCATCTTTTTCTGCAGTGTTCTAACAATTTCAGAATTTCAGAAACCATTTAATTGCTCTTTCACCTATTCTGTTTCATTAGATGGCTTATTGTTCTTATTGACATAGTTGGGTAATATAGCTTCTATTAATAGTAACCTGTTCGATTACATTTCATTTATGCTCCTGTTGTGTTGCTTTAAGAATGCAGGTGGAGAATGCATGACTAAAAGATAATCAGGTATCAGGTGTGTTCATATATAGGTGTGATACATAACGTCTTAAATTCTGGCACAAAGCAACAAAGATCTCAAAGTTCAGTCTGACTCATTTACACGGTCACTAACAACATTTCAGACAGAATGCAAGAGTGTGTCCTGTGTAATTGCCCTTTAACCAATTTATTTCATCTACTCACACTCATGTCATTCCAAAACTGTATGATTTTTTTGGTCTTCTGGAACACAAAAGATATACTCCTGGCTGTTGAGTTCCAAAAAACGGACCATAAAGGTCCATAAGTGGTCTGAAGCCATAGGATATTCAATATTCGCTGAAATTCTTCTAATGCTTGCATACATTCAAAAAGGCTCTGTCAAGTTGTTTGGATTTAATTTATATATATATATATATATATATATATATATATATAATATATATATATATATAATATACCGAATTTCTATTAAGAAAGAAGAAAACTATTCAAAGAATTTCTGTTGTGTCCTACTGAAGAAGGAAAGACATACCATTTGGAATGACGTGGCTAATTAGATGATGGCAATTGGGGTGAACAGTCCCTTAGTTCAACATGAGTCTGTATAAACCCATTCTAAGTCTGGTTGTTCACATATTATTAATATAATAATTATTATTATTATTATTATTTAATTGCAATCTAGCTTTAATAGTGGTCATTTAACAAATGCTGAAACTAAATCCCAGTTTGTTTTCTTTCTACAGGAGCAGAAACCAGCTTAACCTTCAAGAGAGAGAGCACGGACAGCTCAGATAAATCGTCCGGCCGTGTGAATGGCACTGAAGGATTCTACCTGGAGTCCTCCAGACCACTCACTCCGAAAACCACACGTGTGGACAAATATTGCCTGAACACCGAGAAAAAGAAAGGGAGAGTAAAGATTTCCTCCAAGAGGACATTTTTAGATGAGACCAGTTCATCACAAGAGGATGAGTTTACTGAGGAACCGGTGAGGTGGAGCGTCGTCAATTCCATAGAGAGAGATGAATGGGAAGTGTCTCTTGTGACTCGCAATGACAGGGGACCACATGTGGAGGTAAACATTGAAGATGAAACCCAGGAAGAGCCTGAGAGCTCCTCCTGGGCGCGACCTTTGACCTCCGATGACCTCACTTCTGATAGCTCCGAAGAGACTGAAAGCACGTCGTCCATGTCCTTTCAGATCCGCAGATCCGGCTCAGCAGGGTCTGCTCAAGCCTTGTCCAAAGGGCCCTCCAGCATGGTCCTCAAGCTGAGGAAGGTCTTCTACAATGAGGGTCACAGGGGCAGAGTCCCCCACTACCAGAAGGTCACAGATTCTTCCGAAACTCCAGGGTTCAGACACACAGACAGTGGCCATTACAGGAAAAAGAAACGCAAATCATCCCAGCACAAAAGACGCCAGGCGGACAGGGAGTTTTCTTTCAGTTCGTACTCTCAAAACCATCCCTACCTCTCAAAAAAACATGCTTCCAAGCACCAGCGCAGATGGGTCCTGCGCTCCGCTGTGCAGTCTGCCCACCAGGCCATGGACAACAGATATCCTGAACTGGTGGGGAAGAGGATATGGCATTTGTATGAGGAAAACGACAAAACAGAAGTGTGGTACAGGGGAGTAGTGCTGCGCGTCCATGAGCCACATCCCAACCCACTGAAAACTGTGTTTGAGGTCAAATACGATAGTGAGCCCGAGTGGCAGTACTATCTTGAGCTGCTGTTAGACTATAAGAAAGGATGGTTGAAAGTTGAGAACTAAGACTTCTTGACGGTATTATTGTTTTTATTTTGCACCTGAGAACTGAATTAATTCTAAACTGTGAATATAAGTCGAATTGATGACCAATGAGGCAGTCAAAAGATTATTGACTGCAAGTTTTGAATTAATTTTTGCAACAAAACCTGACACGTTTTAAGTTACAGTGTTTTCAGTTTCAACTCATCTTTGTTTCTGGTGTCAACAATGTTTCAGTTCTTGCTGTAAAGTTGTTGGCAAACATTCCCAGCAGCTGGCGTTTTGATTGACTGTGTTTAAGCATTCCATGTGATCGGGATGAAAGGAAATGCTGTAAAGCAAGATGTTTAACTGTTTACAGAATAATTATTTTTTTATATTGGCTGTTGTCATGTACCTGATTTTTAACCCTTTTTAAAATTCACTTTTTTTTATAAACATCCTTAAATTGACATTTGAGATTTCATTGTGACGTTTTTTTAGTGAATATTCTCATGTTTTTTTTATTGAAATGTTTATGGAAACATTCCTACCATAAGAGTTAATAAAGATAATTGTAACTTTGTACACTAACATACAAATGATTGGGATCGGTACGATTTTTTTGTTTCTCACCAATGCTGCACTTATTTAATATAAAAATACAGTAAAAACTGTAATATTGTGAAAACTGTTAATGAATTTATTCCTGTGATGCAAAGATGAATGTTCAGCAGTCTTCAGTGTCACATGATCCTTCAGAAATCATTCTAATATGCTGATTTGCTGCACAAGCATTTCTTGCTATAAAAACGGTTGTGCTTTTTAAAAAAAAATTGTGGAAGCCATAATATCCGGATTTTCCGGATGTTTGATGGTTCGGAAGAACAGTATTTGAAATAAAAAATATTGTGTAACATTATAATCTGTCACTTTTTAAGCGTCCTTGCTGAATAAAAAAAGTATCCATTTCTTGAAAAAATAACTGACCCCAAACTTTTGAACATTGTGACTATCTCACAGTTAGATTTTTTTTTTAACTTAGGTTCCTTAAATATGAATTTATGCCGCGTTCCAGGCAACCTGTAACCCGTGTTTTTCCAACCTTGTACCCGTGAAAGTGCACTGGAACGGCAGTAAACCCGTAACTTCCCACCCGTGAACTCGTACTAGATCGATGTAGGCCTACTCCCAGTTACGAGTTGGGAAAACACGGGTTACAGGTTGCCTGGAACGCGGCATTAGAAATCAACATTTCTCCTGCGACAAAACTCTTCAGAGAAATTGCATAGTGACATTTTTCTACATCCCATTTGTCTTGTAGGCTTTCGTTTTAAAAATGATTTTCACAGTACATTCGACACGTCTGGTGGTAAATGTTGCTAGCTTAAAGTGTTTCTCACGTGACACAAATTTGAAGAGAAGGTAGAACATATTAATAATTTAATCTACATTAAATGAGCAATATCCACCCATTTCCGAAGGCCATGCTTTACTACCGTTACAATTCTTCAGTTTAGTCACATCAGTTAACATTGGTCTCCCTCTTGTGGACATTTTCATTGTGAATATTGAAGGCAAAACTACTCTCCCTCTCATGTCTGTCATCTATGTGGAGTCACGAAATCTATGAGCTTTATGTGTGGACTGCATAATTTTTATATAAAGCATAACATGCTTGTGTTAATGACAAAGCCAACCAAAACCCAAGATACGCCAAACTAGCGCTAGCTTGAAATAAACAAAAGCACACAAACTAAAGCAATGTTTGCAACATTTTGCACTTTAATATTTGTTTTCTTCAAAAACAAACAACTAATTTCTTACACATTTGTACACTATGTATACAAGAAATCCCAAAAAAAAAAAAATTAATCGCATAAAGAAAGGATACATGTAGAAAAGTATTAAAAGTTTTTGGATGTCTCAACAAAATGAGAGTAGCTGCTTTTTGTTACCTTGAATGTTAATTTTGGATGCTCAAGAACTACCAGACATGATCAAATAGGCGTAGCTGAGAAGCAAACAGGCCGGAAGGAGACAGTTACACACACACACACACACACACACACACACTGCATACAGGGCCAGTATAACCATTCCATGGTTTAGCAGAACACACCGTGCATTCCTTTGTAATGGAAACTACAGGGACCTGCAAAATAAGTAGCCAAACTTGGAAGATTTTCCCATTTATTATTCTGCAATATGCTTGCATGAAATGTCTAATTCTCATTTAATAGTCAATTGATATATGTTTATACCTGGAAGACCATCTCGGCACTCAAAACTTGAAAACAAACTGCAATCGTTCCCAGCACACAAAGCAAAAAATTATTAATAGGCAAACACAAGAGAATGATATTACTTTAAATGAAGAATGCATTTTAGGACATTTATTTTCATGGCGCACATTTGAAACGTAAAAAAAAAAAGAAAGAAAGAAAGAAAAGCCAATATATGAATCACACTTCCAGCAGAAAGAAAGGGAGGAAAAAAAAAGGGAAAAAAAATCACCAGTTTGAGACTGACACTTTGGTGTTGTCTGAATAAGCCAACTTGATCTACAATGACACCGTCCCACCTGTGTCTATCCCGGAACCCCACCCCAGAACCCCTGAAGAGAGGGTCTCAGTGCTTCAATGATAGCCACAGTGTCCACACACACAATGCATGAACAAAGTGTACACAAATGCAACATCACAGTACAAAGGTTACATCACATTCCCTGCAAACTATATCATGACTCAAACGGGCCCTTTGGAAATCCATCCCGGGTGCAAACGTGTGATTATTTTACACTAAATTAATTTAAAGCAGTGTGGAGATAACAGTGGCTTCTGACTACTAGTTCTGCGGTGTGCAAAAAAAAAAAAAAAACGGATCATGTGGGAAATGCCTAACCCTGTTTGTCAATGGCTCAGTCAGAACACTTGACAACAGATGTCAAGAAAGCAGCTCAACGAGGCCCATCGGTTCAATTTAACCTACGTGAATGATGGGCGGACAGAGAAAAGAACCTCGAGCCGGGGTCAGGAACCAAGAATTAACTTCAGAGAGACAAAAAGAAAAAATATAAAAGGTTATATGAGTGAATGTCACTCAGTTTGGCTCTCAGAAATTATTCATATAACTCTTAAAATCATACGATCCTAAATCTACCTAGGAGAAGAATAACAGCGAAGAAGGCAGAGCAGAGGAAACCACTGTTCTGTTCGAAAAATCTGAACTCTTGGAAAAAGCAGCGAACATTAAACTACCCCCATTTCCTCCCACAAAACTTGTAGTCGGCAGAAGCGCACCACCTTGGCATGATCTGCTGGATTTGGCAGAATATAGCCCTGCTCCGTCCCTGAGGAGCGAAGGGGAGGAGCGGAGGGAGACACACGGGCTCCCCATTTACGTCAAGCATTTGTCAAGTCCAAACCTCTTCAGAGGGGCGATCCAAGATAGGAAAGACACTCAATCTACACAGCAAATATACATTTTTTTTTGTTTTTATATTTGTAAAGATAAATATCTTTTAAAAATGATGCAAACACATGCCACTCTTACTCTTTAACTTCCATGCATATGCATTATTTACAAATTGAAAAATACCGATTTTTGTCTTTTGTTTTGTTTTTTTTTGGTGTTTTTTTGCGTCCTATTCCACTAACGTCTGTGTGCCAAACATGTCGTCTCCTTACAATCAACCAATCAACATTCAGCAAACCCTAACACGGATCTCGCCGGACATGGTCAGAATTAAAGCCATTTTGAAAACAAAGTCCATTTTCAACACGCAAAAAGATTATATAAAATAAAGTCAAACGGAACACGTCCACGAACATAATAAGAAGGAAAAAGACTTCCGAGGGCAAGAGCGTTTTGTTGGACTTCTCAGGTCTTGCGCTTCACGCTGCTAACAATACTGTCGAACATGTAATATTTGTATTTTTAATATTCTCTAACTTTTTCAATTAAATATAATTTACTCTTATGCTTTTCATGGAACAAAAAAATCTGGAAAAAATTCTGCAACGCAGGGCGGTTTGCCAGGGAGGAGGCAGCAGAGCTCTTGTCGTTGCGTCGGCGCTCTAGTGGGTGGAGTTTCTCTCAGAGAGTCTGTGGTGTGGTGTGGAGGTGTTGCCTCAATCCTCGATGTACTCCCACAGGTCCTTGTCGTAGCCTTCGTGAACGTGTTGCAGAAGCACTCTCCGTCTGCTCTCACAGTATCTGCACACAGGAGCAGCAAAACGTGGATTGTTATAAAGGAAGAGAGCGCGGTCAAGCACGGCAAAACAACAAGGCCAGAGAACCAAAAAGTTGCCTTAGATCAGTGGTTTGCAAACTGGGGTCTAGGGAGCTAGACGGTCTGCGGAAAATTTGAGTGAATGTTTTGTTGTTGTTTTCTAAATGCATTTTTAGGGATGGCAAAGTTTGCATTTAAAAATAAATGTAACATTTAAAACTAAAAATATGGAGAGCGGAGCATTCGAGTCATGCATAGAAAACAAAACTGATAGTAACTCCAGTGGAGAACAGTGTCTGGATCTAAAACCCTTGTATATCTGTCACTGCGAGTAAGAGAAACCACACATGAAAACCTGCAAAACACGGTAGACGCATTTGTGCAGCTCTCTTGCACTGTATGACGTGATATATATATATATATATATATATATATATATATATATATATATATATATATATATATATATATATATATATATATATATATATATATATATATATTAGATGGGTTTATTATAAGTGAAACATTTGAGTTTGCACTATATAGTGTTAGCCGCTCAATTTGCTTACTCTCATGACGCGTAGCAACACAGCTAAAAGTATTCTTTATATGTTGGACCTTTTCTTGAAAGTAGCCTACATTAAAGGTATAGCGGAGGATCTTTCCGAATTTTAGATAAGACCCGCCCTCTCCACATTTTGAAAAGTTTGATTGATTCACCAGAATGATTGACAATTAGGAGGACCAATAGTATAGGTGATCCACCCGGAAGTAAAAAATCCTCCGCTATACCTTTAACCTGTTGACACATGGCTTCACAAGCACCCGTAAGAGCTGTGGACGTGATGTTTGAGTTGAGAGAGGCACAACACGCAAAATGGCCGTTTGCAAAGTATGCAGTATTTTTGTAATTCCGCTAAGTGTCACTAATGTCGCAGAAACAACACATTTCACCTTTTAAACGGTACGGTGCATCGGCTTGGGACACACAAAATACGTATTTAATGCTGGAAGTAGTTTTTAATTTAGAATGTAATAAAAGCGTAATATAATAAATATTAGTTGCCAATTATAAATAAAATAAGTGAAATTTAATTATAATAAATAGAGGTATAATAAATAAAAATACAATTATTCTTTAAAATCAAGTTGAAATAATGCCAAATAAAGTCATTTTACTAGTTCCGCTTCCGCATGTTTTCAACCCGCCCATAGGGGGTGTGATTTCATGATAAAACGGCGTCTTTTCATTTTCGAGTCAACTAGTAGCCTAGTTGTATCATTTCTTCGGATACGGCCCTCTGTAACCGGTAGACGTGGCTTTGGAGTGGCCTCGTAGGGCAGCGAAACAAGTGCATTCTGGGAGTTGTTGTCTTTCATCCACATGAGCCAAAAATACATTTTCTGGCTTTTCTCAGTCTAGAAGGCACCAACTTCTAAAATAATTTCACATTTCTACTACATAAATGACCCAATTTAAATACACATTCATCTTTCCAGCGGTGAAATATCCCTTTAACAAACGCATAGACTATTGATTAACAACCACGGATAATGACAGTAGGTCAACTTACAGTAGGTTTGTCTTTGAAGCTACACTGTGTAGGATTTACTCCCATCTAGCGGTGAAATTGTTTATGACTACCAACTGAATATTACTTTCTAGCCCCTCCCATTCCGAGGGCGTTTTAACTCCTACGGTGGCCGTATTATTTCAAATCTGCCAGCAAACGTGAGCAAATCTCCCTCTCGCATTCGTCTCGGTGGCACTGCGTGTAAAAACGCAAAAGGCAAAGCTTGTATGTCTCTCTTTGTCTAATGTATTTTCAAGATGGGTGCGCAACATGGCTACCGCCATTCGAGCGACTTGCTCGTATGTATTCTAAATGGCAGATTATACACTTACGAGAATACTTAATTAGTTGGTTGAAGTGATTACACATTAATGAGAACGTATAATTTTGAAATAACTTAAAATATTACACAGTGTAACTTTAATGGTTTATTCGTTTTCGTAAAAAATAAAATAAATGTTTTTATATATATATATATATATATATATATATATATATATAATATACATAATTTTGGTTTTGTGTATGTAACTGTCTGTCATTTATTTATTTGCCAAACGACTGTAATTTTCTTCAAATCTACCAGTTACAGAGGGCTTCAGATAAGCGGATCCACAACCGCTTTGATGCCTACGCTCTGTTGTTATGTATCGTCATCATTGTCCTGCGTTCTCATTGGTTTGCTGGCATATGGGGGATTTCATGATCAGGGAAAGCCGTCCACGAATCACTCGCCCAAGACAAAAAATGTGCTGCCAGATCTCGTTCAACGAAATTCACATTGTATTTGATCCAAAACTAAATAGACTAAATATATATATATTCGTTTGGCAAATAAATAAATGACAGACAGTTACATACACAAAACCAAAATTGTATCATGTAAGCTTTATGATACACCTCAAACAAGGGAATTTATATTCATTTACAGTATTAGTATTAATTAGCGAGTCCACGAATGGCTTGGTATGCAGAGCATTCGCAGCTTATATTGACTGCACGCCCCTGAAATATATACATGTAAATATATGTATATATATATATATATATATATCTTTTTTTTTTTCGGAAAATGCTGTACATTTGGCATTGCCTTATATGTGAATATTTTTGCTGTAAAAACTGCAGGCAAACATTTTTGTTTTTTATGTTACATTAGACTTCTTGTGAATGGGTGTTAAATCCATGCTTGTCATAAGCCCTATTCGGACGGGACTAGTTTCACAGGGGGACGTTAGAGAAATATCTGTTTCACAGACGTACTTTGAGATTTTAATCCTGTCCGAATCTGCCATGTCTGTCTTTTTCTCACACGACCTCTGTAAAAATTCCAGAGCAAATTACCTACTGTTTTTCGTCAAACTCGGCGGTCCTCAGAGAAATCTAATCCCGTCCGAATGCGAATGTCTGTGATTACCGGACATTTTTTTTCCAAAACGCTTTTTCTTATGTGTTTTGGTCAACGTGAACTGCCATACAATCTCTCGCTATCGCGCCGGTATTCAAGTTTCTGCTTTTTGCGCACCGATAATGGATGTAAATGTGTTTGGTAGCCTACACTGCGAAGAAAAAATAAAATAAAAAATGAAATCAACAAGATGAGCCAAATCATGTAAACTGTTAAGACTGGCTACTGTAATATCAGTTAAGGTAAGGTAAGGTAAGATTACTTTCATTTCTTCACTTAATTACATAACGTGTAAATTATATAAGTTAAAACTTTTTATTCCGGTGGGTTTATTATAAGAACCCAGTTCTATAAAATCATGATGATAAATCTATGTTTAGTTTTTTTTTATACTACAATTTTTATAAAAGGTTTACAAAACACTAAATACGTTAGGACGTTTTACTTTATATTTCAAAGTGCTTAATTTTAAAAGTACTTAATTTCAAATGACCATACGCAATCCACGCATTCTGAACACGTGATCTTCTGCAATGCCCACATGTAAAACAGACACTCCTACCTCGGTAATAAACACGGAGATGTTAGTCCCGTCCGAATCCGTACATGAAATCACAGACGTAGGTTGATAAGAATTGTAACTCAAACGTCGTTTGGAAAACTAGTCCCGTCCGAATAGGGCTATAGTCAGACAAATGTTAGTGTTAAACCAAATTTCTATTTGTACACTTACCTATATTTATCTTGTACTTTCTGCTTAATGTCCTGCAGAGAATCTTGGGAGATGTCTCGTTCCAGATATCCAGACAGAACCTCTGTGGCATTCTCCAGATCCGCCTGGTTATTCTGGGTGCAAACACACAAACCATCAAACATCTAAAATGACAGATTTTCCATTTTTTTGACAACACAATTCAATAAATCACATTACAAATGACCATCTCCGGTTTACCTCGAAGATGATAGACTGGTTGTTCTTCTTGAGGTAGAATGCAAAGACGTAGGTGAACATGAGCGTGGAGCGGCACTGGCACAGCACGTCCACGGCCTTCTTCAGAAACTGCACCTCGATCCAAGACATGTTGTGCTGCTGCATCTCCTCCATCTTCTGTTTGACCTGGGCGTACAGCTTGTGCTCGAAGCGCAGGCTCTGCATGTGGTTCATGTAGCGGTTGCAGTAGAACAGGTACCTCTGCAGGGCTGCTCTGGAACGCTGCACGACACAGATCAAACACCGGATTAGAACAACGTTTAAGATTAAGAACAAAATTTGAATATTCAAACACCAGCACAAAAGGACTGACATTATTTACCTCTTGAGCATCCCGCGCTGCCTTGGCATCATCCTCGTTGTAGCGATTACAGTTATACCTATGGGTAAAAAAAAAAAAAACACACATTCCAAGAATTAGTTCTATTAGCCAATAATGTTTTGCACATCAATAAAGAAATGTAAATTTCAACAAAATCTGTTTACTAACACATCACGAAACATTAAACTCTGTGATTTTCAGTGGTTGTCAGCTGAATGAGTCACTTTTCCTAAGTGATGTTTGCAAGTGATTTGTAAACGGATGACTGCATGGAATAAGGAGGAGGGGAAAGCTCGTCTTTGAGGTCTCAGGTTTAAGATGGACCTACTGATCCCAGACGTGCATATGAAAACGTTGCCTTGGGAAAAGGTAGAATAGTAGATTGAAAGTTGTACTTTTTAGTGTTGATTTTTTGTTTAAATCTTGAGACAAGAATTTCAGAACATTAAAAAGCAAACATAATGAAAGACCTTTGCAGTGGATCACCAAGAGTGAGCAACATTTTTTTGGAATCCGGTTACTTTCACCAGTGCATAGTGAAACATGGAAAACACGGAGTGGAGCGTTTACAAAACACTTTGAATTAAAGTCACTCCACTCTTCTCATATGCTCTCATTGGGGCATTGCATTTACAAGCTAAGAAGATAAATGGGCAAAGTACTGAAGTCCAGTGAAGATGAATGAGAAACGACTGCAATATACAATGCACAAACTTTTGTCCTTGAAGCCCCCTTCTTGCATTTAAGAAAACCTATGGAAAAAGTGGAAGGAGAAGAGCACACGTATGCAGACTGAAGAGCAACTACTGTTATTGCCGATTGGTTAGGAGTTATTTTATAAAGAGGCTTGAGTTACACACACCTTGTAGATGCTGAGCTTCGCCATACCTTAATTCACATGATTAAAATGTGATCGGCAAGTTGAGATACTGCGTATCGAATCAATAAAAGTGATTTTTGGCTGTTTGCGATCAATAGCTGATTGTTTGGAGCATTCAAAGAAACATAAGGGTTATGCATCCATATTTGACCACAAAGCATATAAGTTTCAGGTTGGGAAAAACTGCAATCCTTGTGGATAAATACTAACAGCCCAGAAGGTATGAATATTGTGATGTCTTTACAACCTTAAATCATCACAATAAATTCTATATTTCTAAAAATATATATATATATATATATATCTGAACCTACCATGCAGAGCCATGTGGTTCCCAGGGCCCCAGGCAAACCCAGCAGAATTCTGCTTTGCAGTTCTGGTTTCGGCACACCATGTGGTTGCAGCCACCATCTTTCTCTATGGTGACGTGGCATTTCGGACATTCCTGCAACACAACAGCAAGATGGCTGTTATTCATCTGGGTCATCATATGCCACAGAGAAAAATTCACCACACAAAGTGAGTCTAACCACTGACCTTTGTATTTGCTGCGATCCAGTTTGATGTCTCACTGTCATCGTCACATTTTTTAATCCATTTCCTTAACCACTGGGATCGAGAGGTAAAATAACATCAGAGAACAAACAAGAATCAAAAAAGTGAGGTATTCATGACACAGAATATTACATAAAAACATGTACAAGAGCAGGGAATTGCGGCAGTGCTTATGAAGGGTTAAATGTTCTCTCTCAATGGAAGATGATTGTAATCCCCATATGAGAAGCACAAGGGACTAGAAGATTCCTTTGTTTTTGCCAAGACTACCCCCACAATAACAAGACAAGTCTCTGAAGAGCCTCTTAATGCTGAGAGGAGGAGAGGTGGCAGTCTGCTAGCTTTCTTTGTTCAGATAGAAAAACTTGCCATACCAAATCAACACTTACTTCATTCAGTGCTGTCCTTTCAGAATGGAAAAATGTATTTTCATTACTTTCAGTCTATTAAAGGTAGGGTAGGCAATGTTTTTCATAAACAGTTGTTATACTGGTTGGAACACTCTTGACATCCTGATAGCAATCAATAATAGAAGTGGTCTAAATAATAAGAAATGTGCATATAACTTCTGTGGAAATCTCAAGACCAAAACATTTTCGTCCAATCATTGCAATGTTCAAACATTTTCGCAATCAATTCAGCGCGAATGCAATAATAGGATGCCTGTCAACCCATGTATTTGCATACCTCTGCGCACCCTGCTCGCGCAAACATCACACGCCATCAGTGTGTTCCATGAGGCTATGCAGAGTTGTAGACAGAGCGCCGCAAACAAACAGCAGCCACCTTTTACAGTTCCTGCAGAACTAAAACAATGAGCTTACGTGTTCACGCTATAACTACCCAAATTAAGAGCTGGCAACCTGTGATGTTCTACTCTGTGCGGTTCACATCCACAGATTCATATTTGTGCATTTCTATGGCAACACTATCAACGCGAAATAAATCTGCAGCAGTCAGGTGGGTACAAGCCACGTTACGTTCATTGTTATTGTAATGTGTATTGTGGCATGAGGTAATTTAACGGCGTCTCTCGTGACGCTTCGGATACACTGCTCTGGCTGTGCGCGTTCATGTGTTTTGGAGGAGGCTTGGCTTTGGAGACACTATGAAAGGAGGGGGTGGGATCTTATGATTTCAGAGCTAGCTTGCTATTGCTAGCCTCTCTGAAATTACCAACCCTACCTTTAATGGCAATGGAACTGTGCATTCTACTAATAAAAAAAATATCTACTCATTTTGCCTCAGAATTTAGACACAGTGGGTGTTTTGCACATACATGTTTTACACATCAATGTAAACAATCAATAAATCAGTGTATTTATAGAAAATTAGGATCCAGGTTTTTCTGCCAGAAATAACAGTAACTGCTAAACTGTGAAAAACACAGAAGCCATTGTTGACAATAAAAAAGCTTCAAAAAACGTACATGACACAAATCCATGACTCGATATATTTACATATAAACACTGATAGCATTGTTGTGCAATTCTAGTTGATCTTAAAGGGATAGTTCACAGAGGAAAGAAATTCATACAGGTTTGGAACAGTGTGAGGGTGAGGAAATGATGACAGAATTTTCATTTTTGGGTGAACTTAACCCTTTAAGGATTTTAAAAAATACAATGAGACCTCAACATACCTTACACTTCACTGGATCGTGCCAATTTTCTCCACAGTTGAAGCTGCAAATGAATTGAGAGCACATAAGCATTCTCTGATCTAGCACAAAATTCTCTTTTAAAAGTGTGAGTGTATACATGTATGCACATTTTCTAATGGCTCTAATGACTCTTTGCTTTGTAAAAATTAACAGGTAGCTTTGATGGCTAGATAAGATTACCAGTGCCATCCTGAGTTCTAGTGTCACTGGCTTGATCAGGTCTGCCCTGAGCTGTTGGAAGCCCTAAACCTGACCTGAGGCCACGTACTAAAAGTATTTGATCTCATTATCAGTTCAGTGTCTTACCAAAACTGCCGACCACATTTGCACCGTACAGGTTTGGCATCTGGGTACTGTACTTTGACAACGTGATGACAGTCAGGTGCTGGACACCATTTTAACAGTCGGTTACACTGCAGATAAAGAGACCAGAATAAGCCAGATTTACAAATCACAAGTGAAGCAACTTAATGCTTCCATATATGATGATTCGTGTTATCCAGCATTATTTGAGAAAAGTCTTGTTTCAATAAAAGCAAAGAAACCTGACCTTTAGTACAAATTGTTCACATGCTCAATGTCACAGATTTGCTTACATTTGATGACCAAGAAATCTTAAAATAATCTTAAACATTTCTTCACTGTATTTCACAACTTTATTTTAAATTAGCCAAAATTTCAAAGCTTTTATTTAGGTTTTTAAAAAAATCCCAGATTACACAATATAATAGAATGGAATGAAATCCCACCTCTACAAAACTATTGGTTATTAAATGCTGGTACTTCAACTTCACTTTCGAATCTGTAATCAGTCGCCTGTTGGAAGAATTGAGACATTTAGATCAGACAAAAACAGACATGCATGCTTCTACATATTATATTTATTATCCACCAGAGGCCACAAAGAGCATATAAAAAGGATCAGACCCTGTACCTGCGTCTTAAAAGCAGCAGGGAGATCATATGTAGGTTAAGACAACTGTGCGGATCCAAAATAATTTAACTGAATCGACAGGAGGTGCTGTGTTGTGACTCACACTTCCAGCAAGACAGGGTAACAGAGTGTCCTACTTCTGAATAAACTATCAGCTCATCTAGGGTAGCCATAATATACTTCAGAACACACCATTAAGAAGAATTAATCTTATGAGGCTTTTATATATCATGAGCAATGGTGACATGAGACAAAGGGAGAGGAGACCGAATACTCTTAGAAAAATACATTGGAGGAATTTTAAAGGCATGATTTTTTATGTGATTCTCAAAACAATTCTAATACTGAGATTAAGATATTACCTTTACTGAAACAACTGCTACATGTTTGGAGGATGTTAACACGATGGCCACAGAGAGAGGGGTAAAAAAAAAAATTATTTCTCAAACACTTACATGACTGTGTTGTCATCCACCAGAATATCACAGCTATGAGCAGGACAAGAAATGGTCTAGAATGGAAACAAACAAGCTTGTGTTACAATAGGTCAGAGAAACAGAAAAAATGTCAGTTGACACAGAAAAAAAAAATCTGCTATGGCCAGTGTGAATAGCTTGACAGCTAAAAACACAACCGCTGCAGTATTTACATCAGCCTGTCAGAGTGATAGGCTGCTTTCTCGTGTGTATTTGTGTAAGAGCGAGTGCTCTCAGAAGAGAGACAGCATCTAATAGTAATGCATCAACTGTCAAGTGCACTTCTTGGTCAAAATGCTATAAATATAGTCTGTTACATTTACATGAGACAAACAGTCAGTGTCAAAACATTTGGTTTGTGCATTAGACCTTGCAGTGTAAATGCAGCGACTGCCAGTTATGTCTATAATATTAAGCAAGCAATATCTACATATGAAATGTGTGTGTGTGTGTGTGTGTGTGTGTGTGTGTGTGTGTGTGTGTGTGTGTGTGTGTGTGGGTGGGTGGGGGGGGGGGGAATCACTGCTCTTCATTTTACTTTACTTAAAGCAATGTTTACTTATTTGAGAAGTACTTGATGGCTACACTACTACACTACTTTTCATTTTATTCAGCAAGGATTCATAAAATTGATTAAAACTGACAGTAAAGACATTTATAACATTACAAAAAATATTCAAGCAAATGCTGTTCTTTTTAAGTATCTATTCTTCAAATAACCCTGCAAAAATGTATTGTGGTTTTCATAAAAATATTAAGCAGCACAACTGTTTTCAACATTGATATTATTAAGAAATGTTTCACGAGCAGCAAATCAGAATATTAGAATGATTTCTGAAGGATCATGTGGCACTGAAAACTGGAGTAATGACAGCTGAAAATTCAGATTCAGATCAAATTCAAAATATTAAAATATAAAACAGTTACTTAAAATAGTATTTCACAATATTACTGTTTTAACTGTATTTTTGATTAAATATCCACATGTATTTATGCATCCACAATGAGACTTCTTTCAAAAACTTTTTAAAAATCCTACCGACCCGAGACTTTTGAACTGTAGTGTATGTTATTCATATTAGTTTTGCTGTGGCATTAAGAGCCATGAAAATCCACTGGTATTGGTATCAACTACTGACATTTTGGTATAACAACAACCCAATCTAAAGGCTATGTGTACTGAGAGCTGGAATATATACCTGTCCCATTCCTTCCTCTATGATTTTGGTGGTTAAGTAATCGCCCCAGCACTGCATGCAGAACTTGTGCCCACATTCCAGACCAGTGAAGTACTGCAAAAGAACAGCCAACACCAAATCCACATTTAAAATCAGAAGTTACAAATTAATAACAAGTTCTGAGAACAGTGTAAATACATATAAATACAATTTCATTAGGGCTGGGTTAAATATATACATTTCTCGATTTTAATCGATTCTCATTTTGATGAATATTGATTCTTAAATCCCAAGGATCAATCTTTCAGTCAATGCTGTTTTCGGTTGATGAATGAACAAAACATTGTAGCATGTCTCCCATCCAAAATATCACAATAAGCTTAGTTACTTTTGATATGAAACAAAGTCTCTGCTTTCAAATTCTGTCAATTTTATTCAAATAAATTACGTTTTTGCGCTCTTTAATGTGGCGCGACAGATTGCTGTAGATGCATCAGTTTAAGCAGCACGTGAACTGATCATCTCTTCTTTACTACTAGTTAAAGCACAAAATAAACATGAATGAACATCAGAAGGTATGTTGAAAGATATAGAACGACTTACTGAAACGTATCATGTCTGATGTAATCAATCAATCAAGTGTTTTAACAGCGTAAAGACATCAATAAAACAGCTGGTACACAATATTTCAGGTAACGTTATATTTACCTCAGAATTGCCAATAATCAGTGACCATAAACTCGTTGGTTCGCTAGAAAAATAAACTCAACTATCTCAAAATGTATTAAAATAAATATTTTGATAGATATATGAACTATATTGAATATCATTGTATTTTTACTTAACCTATTTATTTGAATAAATCTGTCATGTTTTTTACTGGCCACCATTTAAATGTTTTAAAAAACAAATAGAAACATAATTATCATAAAAATATTTTTATAACATTATTATTATTATAAAAACTTCCTATTGTAATTTAAATGCAAATAACCTATACAAACTTTAACCTTTAATATTATATTAATGAACCAACTGGGGTTCTCTGTATAGTTTACAACATTAGTTGAGAGATACATTTTCTCCTCTTGTAATTTGTACCCAAAACGTACCCCAATTATTGAATCGAAATTGGAACTGGATCGAAACGCGAGCTTGTGAATCGAAATCAAACTGAAACGTGAAATTTTTGTCAATACCCAGCCCTAAATTTCATGACATGAAATAGCCTAAGAACTGAATAGCTTTCTTTTCTTTTGGATCTTGCAGACTGAATAAGGAACTATAATATACAGAAATACAAATGTCAAATAGCCTACTGCAAAACATTAAACCTAAAAAAGCAATGAAAAAATATCTAGCAAACAGCTATCCAGTGTTGTGTGCCCATGAAATACAATGAGCCTTGTTCTCTTCAACAGATCGATAAAACCAACAACCCTGTGTTTTTTGGCTCAGATAGCGATCTTATGAAGCAGTTCTGAACAGGTGACAAGAGTCAGCCATAGTGATTATCTACTGCTCCTACAAAGTATCCCTTTGTCATGCGTTTACCATGTGTAGGAGTGGGCGATAAGACCAAATTCTTATTTCATGATATGAGAAATTGTATTTCATGATAACGATACATATCACAATATAGTAATTTTTCTTAATTTTGTCTCATTTCTGTTATTACAAATTTGAAAAAGAAGCAAATTACAAACAACAGGTCAAATACAATAACAAAAATATGATTTAGCCTAAACAAATTACATTTTCAGGTACATTAGGTTTATTTAACATGTGGCAAACTAGATTTAAAAAATAATTGTACAAAGAAAGTTCAAAGTTCACATTTCAGAAACTGTCAAGGATAATATACACAAAAAGCCATTGATTGTGGTCCTCTTAGTTAGTACTAGTTAGAATTAGTACAGAAATTTAATCAAATGTAAAAATGTAATATTGCATAGTAGGCACTGTTTTAATTACATCTAAATGTATTCTTATTAAAGCTGGAAAAAAAGGTTATTTAGTCAAGAGCAGTAAGTTATTTTCTCTTTTGTTTGATTCACATTAATGTCACAGAGCAGCAGGTAGGTATATGCTACAACTCAACATCGAGTAAGGCCCAAATTCACGATCGCCTTCTGAGAGAGGCAGCTTTCTGTGCGCACACTTTGGCAGGGTGCCAGTCAGCACGAGCAGGATATATTACACTTATAAGTCTTTTTAACATCAAGCACGTCCCACTCTTTATATTCTCATTCGTGCCTTTCATCACTCTGAAGTGTCAATAATAGTGCTATATATTTACATACAACGATATACACGTTATAGCAAAATCTATAGATAGACATTTTATACCGTGGTAACCAGGGTTTGAAATTAACAACCACCAACCTGCCAAATGCAGGTAAAAATCAATTGTGGCGGGTAACGCAGTCAAATCACTAGTTATTATGTTTACTCACTTTGCTGGGGAAGTGTACGCCAAATCTGCACAGATTTAGCGCAAATACTCAACTCATGAATCATCATGATATATTAAATACAGCGTATTGCGCAGAACCTGCGCATTATCTGGCTTACTTGAGCATGCACGTCACTACGCAACAAATAACGCAGCGCTTATTCATTTGCAATGAAGCAATGGCGAAGATTAAAAAGCATTTGTTTACAGAAAGGACAGTTATTTTCCAACATTCTACAATTTTTATGTTAATTATGTTTATGTTTTTAAGATGTGACATAGTTAATCTGGTTCATTTCTTCTTTTTTTGGCTAGTAGAAGTTCTGAATAGCAGGTAACTTAAAAATGTAGAAGCTACATTGGCCGGTGAGTGAAAAAGTTAATTTCAAACTCTGGTGGTAATGATATATATCGTCATACCGCCCAGCTCTAGTCTCAGGCCCCCTGGTAGTAAATGCCTGGTTCTCTCTCTTGGGACAGCAGACAACGCAGGCAAAAACAAATCAGCTTAATATTTGTGGTAGGACTGACGCAAGCAGAGTATTGCTTACAACAACATCACAAGTACTTTAACAACACTGTGCAGACGGCACTAATGGTATTTAGGGAACATCTCTTGGGAACAGAGTGGTGGTCAGCTTTATGAAGCAACACATAAACACTGAAATCTGAATTAGACATTGGGTTAAATGAATCATCCTAATAAACTGATATACTGCATACACCCGCAATCAGATTAAGCTCAGTTAAGCAGAACTCTCAACGTCAAACTGATGATAGTTACATTTGCCAAAGATGAAGTTAGCTGTATCATGTGACCACCAACTGACCCTTTACTTCGAGCTGACAAGCAGTGAGAAAGGAACTTTCACCGGTTGCTATTCCAGTTAAATAGTTCAGTCGCAATTCAAAGCAATAAATAGAACAGTGTCCAAATCCCTGATGCTTAATCCAGAGTTTTATTTCAGACAGTCACATGACAAAGCTGATCAAAACAATTCATGCATGCCACAATTAATCTATCCTTTCACTGACATACACACAACGTTTCTCAAGGTTCCCTGCAAATCCGAAGACCCGCCTGTTCCTCTCCTCAGCTGCTTTGTATACAATTTGAGTAATCCAGTGAAGAGATTACTGACGAAAAGAGCTCATTAGAAATCCTCCCTGACGGCTGAGACACTGCAGTGTGCAGCACAGGGTGGCAAACAAGAAAACACAAGATATATCCAAATAATACTGCATACCACCTTAACATACCCCACAATGCAACAGCATCCAATCCATGTGGTACACAATCTGTTCACACTGCTAAGCGATTCAACAGATCCACTGAAATAAACAACCACAGATGGAATCTTCATACGTCGCATTTTATCAAATGATTTTGAGAGGAAATCTATGGAATTCTGTAAAATGGATTTAAATATAGCAAATACACAACTGTGCAAAAGTTTGGGGTCCAATGTTTTTTTAATTAAAGTAATTAATGCTTTTATTTAGCAAAGACACATTAAATTGATCAAAAGTGGCAGTAAAGAGACTAATACAAAAAAAATTATATTTCAAATAAATACTTTCTATTCATCAATTCCAAACAATTTTCAACTAATAGTAATGAGAAAATAATATCCGTTAAAATTATATAAAAAAGACGTATATCATTTTATTATATTAATTATCATTGAATTATCAATAAGAAATGTTTCTTAAGCACCAAATTAGCATAATAGAATGTGACACTGAAGACTGGAGGAATGATGCTGAAAATTTAGCTTTGCCATTAAATTAATAAATTACATTTTAAAATATATTAAAACAGAAAACTATTATTTTAAATTGTACTTTTTTTTTCTAATGTATTTTTGATCAAATAAATGCAGCCTTGGTGAGTATAAGAGACTTCTTTCAAACATTAAAATAAAAAATAATCTTTCCAAAACCAAACTTTTGAACAGTAGTGTATATTAAATGGCGCTGAGAGTACCACACTTTATTTTATTGACTATAATTATTAATCAAATTAGCCAAACTGTCTAACAAAGGACATTCCAGGGATAGAGGATGTGCAGAACTGTGTGAACGATGGCAGTTGTATTTCCAATGAGTCTGCTAATAAAATATCAGCACAGCAGCCGTGGAAATAGATTAATCAGAGGCAACGAAAGCGACTGCGCTGAGGGCACTGACCGAGTTAGGATAGTTGAGATAGCAGATCTGACATGGCATGTCCTGTGCCGACGATCTTGTGTTCATGAGGCGCGTCCGAGACTTCTTGCTGGGGTTTATAACATGACACTCTGAGAACAGCTTGTCCAGGTTACCATCAAAGTACCTGCAAAGAGATAAACGTTACATTATTCTCAAACTTTGCTGGTTCAGTATTGAATAGAGACAGGTGTTAGCTGACTAATAATCTGGTGGGAGGGAATAGACCACAGAGAACAATTACCTTTCCATCAGCTTTTCTTTGTCCCAGTTGAAATGACTAAGTAATATTCTAGTGATCGTAGCAGGATTCTGTAACAAGAGACAAAGGCATAAATAATTTTATATACATCAAGTGTGTGTCTGTGTGTACTAGACAGATAGTTTACATAAAGTAGTTTTACTTTCAGATCAGTTATACTTTTGACTACCATACTGACACAGAAGACAAAAATATTAATAAACTAGCCTACACATTGAGTTAATGGTCACAAACACCTAATTTTCTGCTTAAATCATTGCTAAATTAATAATTTCTCAGGAAAACAACTGATATTGATTATTGCCATTATTATTACTTGACAAAATACTAATTAAAGCCCAAATAACTGCTAGTTATTTGTCTAATATATATATATATGTAAATATTTCACTACTAATGTCAATCACAGTGCTGATTGCCTACACAATGCTACAACAAATACTAACCCCTTGTAGGGGGGGAATGACACGTCCACTATATGCACTGGATTTAATCCAGTACGTCATCACGATACAGTCTGTGAGGACATCTTGGGGTTTGTGGCATGAAGGACAATGCTTCAAAGAGCAGCAGTGACATGTTTTTTTATTATTAAGACAATAGAGTGCATTCTTGCTTGTCAGGGAGACAAAGCATGAACCACAATACTGCAAAAAGTTTATCAAAGTGCATATTGGCAGGCAGTGCAGAGGGATACGAGGAGACATAACCAGCATAACCTTCTGAATTTCACAATCACCCCAATTTGACATTCCTGAACTAAACCAGGGTCTCCATTGGGTTCAGTTGAAAATGTCAGGCATGTTGAGAAAGCTTGCACTGCACTGGGACAAAGACAGATTAAACTCCAACACAGAAATGGGTGTGCTCACTGTAATAGATATATATTATAAAGTGAGGCACAGCATCACTCAGCTCACTTCAACTTATCACAATAACAGCATGCACACATAAAAAGGCGTTTGCTGACTGCATAGAAGGTGCCAATCTAACAAATAAAATCTGTGAATTAACCAGCATACACTAAACTAAACAATCAAACTGCTGTTAGCAGAGTGAAATGTCGAGCTTCACGAGACTCTAAACAGCCTGTGGCTATGACTCCGCAGCAGAAAGCAAACATTAATCATGACTCAAATTCACTTTGATGAGCTATTTTTAAGATGTTTAATCAAACATAACCAGCCATGATGAAGCATCGGTTCCGCCATGTTGTTGTCGGGAGCAACTAACGTTATAAGACTAGGTAACTCACACATGCTAACGCGCCCTAACCCATATCCCAGCTAAACAGATGATGAAGAGGACACTTTCTTCATCGGACTATCAACAACCAGCCCTGAAGACATATGAAACATATGAAGACATCGCAATATAGCTCTTTTAATGCACTTAAACTGGGGCTGTTTGCTCGTGGTTAGCTTACTAAGCTAGTGACCAGGAACAAGGGGACTCAAATAAAATGGAGAGATTATTTACAATATCATTATTTTACTTTATGTGACTTGGTTTATGATAAGTTCTGACGCAAACGTTTTGGCCAATGAAATGTACTTTTGTTTAAATTAAGCACATTGAAGGGAGACATGTCAGCTTGATTTTATATGCAGGTGAACTAGAAGCTAGTTAAGCATCTTATGTCATTACTGGATGAGCTAAGGACAGGGTTGACGCAAACATGCTCCTTCATAACCATATATGTATCCTATTGACGTTTCAACACTGTCTTTTCATTCACTTTGGTTTAAAGGACAACTGGTGGCTTTTTCACGTCTCGTGTGTTGCCAACGGCGGGGCAAAGTTTCCCAGAACGATGTCAAAATGTTCTCTTTTGTTATAACGGGTAATTCCAGGGCGATCTGAGCCCAGGGGGTGTCCTGAAAACACTTACCTGGATGACCTCGTTGACCTCCCTTATACACTCCACCATATGCTGCAGGATCTGTTCGGCAGTGAGAACTTCAAAGCGGTAGTCTTCCTCATCCTGCCCGGGCCCGAGGCCGCTGCCCCCGGTCTCCCCGCAGTCGTCTCGCTCTCCGCCGGCCACCACGGGATCAACCAACTCCACCTCGCCGAGCTCCAGGGTGTCGTCCGCGGTCTCATCTTCGCCGCTGTCTTCGCTGCATTCCTCTTCCTCGTCGTCGAATTCGTAATTGTAACCCTCGTCTGAGTCCATGACTGGGTTGCGTTTAGTGTAGCGACACGCCAAGTGAGATAAGTTCGATGTGTATTATTTGGCAGACAGAGCAAAACCAAAACGAGAATACTTCTTTAGCTGCTAGCATTCCAGTTTTTCCAGCAGCAGAGAAAACAACAACAGAGGAGCGACGCGACGCTGCTGCTGGCCCAACAAAGAGACGCAGCGTCACGGGCCGACGCCGAGTGACGTCATGCGCGTGACACAAAACAAGGAAAGTTGTTCGGCAGCTGCGTTAAAATGTTGATTTGCGATCATAATAATGAATTTGAAACTACACCGAAATATAAAACACATTTTGAAGAACTAAAATAAGTGTTTTTGTCGATTTTACATTATTTACAGAAACAGTTCTTCATTTGTTTTACCTTTGTTTGAATATTGTTCCAGAAGAAATTGAAATATATATTCTATATACTTCACAATTGGTACGGATTAGTGTATCTAATGTGGTATTTTATTTTAAAGATGACATTTTGCATTGAAAATCAATATATAGTAGGCATACAACTAATAATTATATTCGGTAAACATCAGATACATACATTTTAGAAATGTGAATCTAATAATTGCATTGCAGGGTGGCTTTGCTTTTGTATAAAGTGTTGTTGTGGAATTGCATTGTCTTCTTTGTTTTACTTATTTTGTTGTACGTTTTTACATTTACATCTTCAATTAAAAAAAAATAAAATTAAAAAATAAAAGGATAGATATGGATATATTTTTGTTCAGTGTGTCGAAATAAGACAAAATGGCTATATTATTTTATGATGCCGGTTATATGACATGATAGCATCTAAATAAGCATGATTTCTTGTCCCTCCACAATAAGTAGGTCATTATTAAAATGATTTGACCTATTTTCTGAGTGCTGCCTCTTGGTATGATCTTATCAATTTCGTTCAACTTTAAACGCGTATCACCTGACTTACCAAAAGCACATTACTTAGAAAAGGCCAAACGCAACACCTAAAAGCCTGTGTAATGGTCCGGAAATAGCATACCTTATTTTTCTGGTGTTGGGTTGTCCTGTGACTCAAATAGGCGGAACTAAATGAAAGGAAAGTTGTTTCTACCGGAAACATCTCGAACAAGCACGCGTTCTCCCGTTGCCGTGGCAGCAGCGACTTCAGGAAGAACGTTAGGGCGATTTATGATGGATTCTCAAGAGACAGGTGATTAATTGTTTTAAAATATTCATAAACGTGCGAATTGAAAATATTCGACTGTATCTCCCGTTTGACTGTGCACTGGCGTCTTTAAAGCTTCAGTGCGTCAGCCACGCACCTGCTCCACAACCAGCTAGCTTATTGAAATCTGTCAGACTAGTTTCATGATTGCCTTCATATCTGTCGCGACTGTTCGCAGGATATTTAAAATTCTAGCTGTGGTTTTTGTAACGTTATTATCTCGACTTTCTTTGAAACCCTAAAGATCTGCTGAGTGGCATCGAGAACATAGTTGACATGCAGAATTTGGAAGAAGAGGACTTTGCTGTTTCAAAGTGAGTTATAAAGATGGTTTTCTGTGAAACTGCAAGTAGCTTTATCAAATTTACACATCCTTAATATTTTGTCTCTCCAGATCATCCGATGCTGATGCAGAATTTGACATGGTAATTGGGAACATCGAGGACATTATTATGGGTATCTATTATTTTATTAAATCATTTATGGCCATAACTTTAAATCATTAATATAATCTAGTAGAATTCATCTTTAACAAGGGTGATTCTTACATATCTGTCAAGAACATGTCCCAGTCAATTTATGTGAAAAATGTGCTTAATATAATTCATTTCTTTTCCCTTCTTTTTTATTACGGTTTTGGGTGAAATATGACCTAGTATCATGAAATTCCCCAAGTTGTAACCAACACATTTTCTCCACAGAGGATGAATTCCAATATCTTCAGCAGTCTTTCATGGAGAAATATTACCTTGAGTTTGACGAGTCTGAGGAGAATAAGCTCAGCTATACACCTATATTTAATGAATATGTACGTGATACTTTGAGTTTTCATATCACACATTTGTGACCCTTCTTGAAATGGAAATATTAAACCGTCATTTATGATTTTTTTGCGATTTCAGATTGAAATTCTAGAAAAGCATCTGGAACAGCAGTTGGTAGAGCGAATTCCTGGATTCAACATGGATTCCTTCACCCATTCACTTAAGTATGGCGAATTCACCAGCTGTTCTAAACCCGAGTATAATCCTCAGGCTTAACAGTGACTGTCAATACATGTATGTGTATAAATACAGTACCAGTCAAAAGTTTGGAAACGTTATTATTTTTAATGTTTTTGAAAGAAGTCTCTTATGCTCATCAAGCCTGCAGTAAAAAACAAACAAAAAAAAAACAACAGTAATATTATGAAATATTATTACAATTTAAAATAATGGTTCTCTTTTTTTAATATACTTTAAAATGTAATTTATTTTTGTGATGCAAAGCTGAATCTTCATCAGCAAGTACTCCAGTCTTTGGTGTCTTATGATCCTTCAGAAATCATTCTAATATGCTGATTTATGATCAATGTTGGAAACAGTTGTGCTGCTTAATATTTTTTTATAACCTGAGATACTTTTTTTCAGTATTATTTGATGAATAAAAAGTTGAAAAGAACTGTATTTATTTAGAATAGAAATCTTTTGTAACAATATACACTACCGTTCAAAAGTTTGGGAACAATAACTAATTTTTTTAAAGAAATTAGTACTTTAATTCAACAAGGATGTGTTAAATTGATAAAAGGTGATGGTAACGATTTATATTGTTAGAAATGTTTTTATTTTGAATAAATGCTGTTTTTATGAATAAATGCTGTTAACGTTTTACTCATCAATGAATCCTGAAAAAAGTATTCCAAAAAAAAATATTAAACAGCACAACTGTTTCCATCATTGATAATAACTGAGTATCAAATCAGCATATTAGAATGATTTCTGAAGGATCATAAGACACCAAAGACTGGAGTACTTGCTGATGAAAATTCAGCTTTGCATCACAAAAATAAATTACATTTTAAAATATATTAAAAAAACCATTATTTTAAAATTGTAATAATATTTCATAATATTACTTTTTTTTATTTATTTTTTTAACTGCAGGCTTGATGAGAATAAGAGACTTCTTTCAAAAACATTAAAAATAGTAATGTTTCCAAACTTTTGACTGGTACTGTATATATATATATATATATATATATATATATATATATATATATATATATATATATATATATATATATATATATAAACACCATACAGATAAGAGCAACCCAGTCTAAGTCAGGTGGGGGTTTCAGTCCTTTAGATGCCATGTGCCCCTAAATATGATCATGTAATGTGAGGGACCCCCATCCTATAATTTATAGGGCAGCTATATATTTTCAAGTATAAAGACCCAGTTTGTACTATAAAAAATTAGATTACAAATATATGTAAAATAATATTTAGTAATATTACTTTACATCATTACTTTTTCTTATTCACAATAGTACTGGACAGATAGATGTATTTTCTTTTATTCTTTTTTTAATACATTATTATGTATTTATTTTGTTTTATCTTTTTTTATATATCTTTTTGGTACACTGTTTTTGCGCCACCCTGGACCCCAAAAACTGGTCTAAAATGTCTTATTGTAATACACATAATTTAGCACTAGATGGAGGTGTTTACATTGAAAATGATCCCTTAATGGTGACTTTTACCTGTTGATTTGTAATCCTTCTCTTTTTTTTCTCCAATTAGACAGCACAAAGATGAAGTGTCAGGTGACATACTTGACATGCTGCTCACTTTCACTGACTTTATGGCCTTTAAAGAGATGTTCATTGATTACAGAGCAGTAAGTAAAAAATCTGTTCTTTTCTTAAAACTTCAAAATATAGGATTTATAATGTAAAATAATGTGTATTCAGATTCTTCTACAGTTAGGAGAAAAGCTGTTCTGCTTAGTTCACTTTGACCTATTTTTCTACTACCATGAACACAAAAGCTATAAATGTGCCAGTAGTCTGTGGCAGAAACTCATTTTCCCAATCTTCTTTTTATAGGAAAAGGAGGGTAGAGGATTGGACCTTAGTACTGGACTAGTAGTGAAGTCATTAAATTCTGCTTCAGCTTCACCTCTGACCTCCAGCATGGCCTCACAATCGAGCTGAACCATTGAAAATGGGGATTTCATGGAAATGAACTTAATCAGCAATTATTTCTCCCCTTTAAAAAGATGAATATCCATTGAAAATTCCTTTCCGACTCCTCCCAAAACAAACACTCATTGATATACTAAACTGACAGATGGCAATCTTTGTTTACTTTAGGTTAATGTTTAAACGTAAAATTCAGGTTAACCTTCAGCTCATTTAGTGAGACTCCTCTAACAGTATTCCCATGATCTGTCTAGATTAGTTCATCATATCTTGTTTTGGCCTACAGTGCATAAACACTATCTCCGTTTCTGACCAAGTTGATGTAGAAAGTTTTAATGAGCCTCAACATCTCAAAGCTGCCATTGCATACTTTCACGCAATAACCCCTCCATTTTATATATCATTAGATACCAAAATAATTCCTTTCACTTGACAATCAAAAAGGGCTTTTCATTAAAAAAGTATTATACAATGTGCCTGATATGACAACAGTTCTGAAAACCCTTATTAACATTCACAAGGCTTGAAGTTTCCCCAGGTGAAATATTACATTGTTAAAAAAAAAACGTTTATACAATTACCAGAAACAATGCAAATAATCTCATAGTTTTCCATGCTTTTTAATGTGATGTTGATTCCATGTTTTGGATTTCTCCCATATATTGTGAAAGTGAGTTTTTTAAAAATAATACGTTTTGTTGATGTATACAGTGCAAATGTCTGCTTTTTTGCTCCCTTCTTTACATAGAATGTGTTGTTCCTACTAGATGAATGTTGCGCAATTGTGTATATTTGTTTATTATTTGTATATATAGAAATATTTGAACCTGTGTATGGAAGAAATAAATACAATTTTTCTTTAATCATATTTTATCAAAACATTTTTATTCTCAAAACAATGAATCAATTACATTCTCAAGCATAACTGTACAATAATGAAAGAACCTCACCACTTAAATACATATTTGCTCAAGTCCGCTTGTGTATCTTACAAACCTAGTGCACTATCATTCAAAAGGTTGGGGTTGGTAAGATTTTTTTTTTTTAAGTTTTTGAAGGAGTCTCCAATGCTCAACTAAGGAAGCCTTTATTTGATCAAAAATACAATAAAAACAGTAATATTGTGAAAAAAGAAAATAATAATTTAAAACAACTGTTCTATTTGAATATTCTATTTTAATTTTAAAACGATGTATTCCTGTGATGGCAAAGCTTTTTTTTTTCAGGATTCTTTAATGAACAGAAAATTCAAAAGAACAGCATTTATTTGAAATAGAATTGTTTGTAACATTATAAATGTCGTCACTTTTAATCAGTACCTCCGTGTTGAATAAAAGTATTCATTATTTAAAAAAAAAAAAAAAATCGTACTGATTCCAAAGCACGTGAAGGGTGATGACTCTCAGTACACACAATGTCCATGTTACAAACCATCTAGCAATTATGCTGGGCACCGTTATTCAGAAGGGTTGTCGTTCCTGAAGAGGATTTTCAGCGATACCAAATCATCTGTGTATTATCCTCTTGGAAGTGTCCTCACATGGAGTATGACAGTGTTAATCAGAGGATGGTCTACACAGGCACTGTACTCCCCGCTGCGTTTTGCCCTTCACCCCTCCAGCCCAAATAGGCAAAGTAGCTGCTAGCTGCATATAACAGGGTCACCACTATGGCAAAGAACTGCAAGAAGAAATATATGAATAAAAATGATGAAGATCTTACAAATTTTACTCAAGTATAAGATGTATGCAGTTCACAAAAGAATATATATATGTTCCTCCATACAATGAAAGTTAATAGGGTCCAATGTTGTTTTGGACCCCAATGACCTTTATTGTATGAGCAAAAACAGTTCAAAATATAGTTTGTGTTTCACAGTAGAAAGAAAGACATACAGGTTGGAAACAACATCAGTATGAGTAAATATAGCATAATGTATCTGTTTTTATATATATATATATATATATATATATATATATATATATATATATATATATATATATATATATATATAAGCAGTCATTGAGCAGATATGTAGTTTTAAAGATGCTGTAATAATTTAGAAACTTAAGCTGTTAACCTTTACACATGGAGGACGTATAAATTGTGATTACACTCCTCCACTGTAGAGCAGTATGTGGTTGTCATGTGCTTGCTGCACATTTTAATCTGGACTCTGGCCCATGTGTCTTTTAAAGCCCAATAAAACACTCATACTACTCTACAGAACCGTGCTTTTGAACTCATCTGACAGTTTCACATTTTTACCATCCCCTAAAAGCCTTTTATTTGATCTATAATACTGTATTGTGTATTCCATTGAGTAATGAAACATGCTTTATACAGTTAAAGTGAAGGCCTTGCTTCAGATTAGATGCTTTGGCGTAGCAACTTATATTTGTAATCAATATTTTCTAAGAAGGCTCTATCTACAGTCAACTTCCATTCAAACATTTATTTATAAGATTTCTTAATGTTTTTGAAAGAAGTCTCTCAGGCTCACCAAGGCTGCATTTATTTGATCAAATTAATATTTGATCAGCAGCCATTACTCCAGTCTTCAGTCACATGATCCTTCAGAAATCATTCTAATATGCTGACTTGCTGCTCAAGAAACATTTCTTATTATTAGTGGTGAAAACAGCTGTGCCGTTTAATTTTTTTGTAAAAACCATGACAATTTTTTTTTTCATGATTCTTTGATTATTAATTTCTTTAAAAATATAAATTTTAAAAAATCATACTAACCCATACTTTTAAACGGTAGTAATTTGTTAGGTCTTGACATCTGCTGACATCTGAATCACCTGACCTGTTATCAGTGGGTGCTTTACAGATACACCTTACATTACTTTAGAAATGAGGTATGAAGTGTACATTCAGACACACCTCTTTAAGCTCATAGTGTGTGAACGTGTGGAGTGTGCATTCAAGAGATGTTTTCACTCACTGCAGAAGTTCCCAGATGACCATGGTAAAAATATGCAGGAACGGATGCAGCATTAGCCAAAAAGGCAGTTAGGTATAGAACAGCTGCGACTGAGTAAAACACCATGAGCTACAAGGAAGGAAGGGAGACAGGATTACAAACTTGATTTGATCAACAAAGTCTTGATTAAAATATGCTATCTCCTCCATGAGACGAGTGAGAGTCTCACCACCAAAGGCCAGGGTATTAAGGGTAGACTCTGATGAAAACTCAGCAATAGCACAACCAACAGGGCGATGCTCAAAAGCCACAGCGTCACGCTGACAATCATGACCCAGACATAAGCAGAAGCAGAGGAGTATGGAGTACTGGCGATCAGCGCCCAAACCAGTAATCCAACAACCTGAACAGAGGATGATCATATGTTAAACTTCAATGACAAATACGGTCACTTAAAGGTGTAGTCCACCCAAAAAAGGATTTAAAAACAAACAAAAAAAAAATGTTGGTACAACAAAGTCAGTGGAGTCTAAAAACAGCATTGGACCCTATTGACTTTGTATGGGCCAAAAATCTTCTCTTGAGTTTCACAGAAGAAAGAAAGCCATACATGTTTCAAAAAGGACATAAGGGTGACTAAATGATTGCAGAATTTTCATTTTGGGGGAAATTGATCCTTTGAGTCAAGAAAACCTTTAGTTATCATTTTTTAGGGTATTTTCACTAAGGATTTTATAAACGTAAGGGTGTTATAATTAATTTAGATGACATACTATATACACGCTCTGAAACACGTGAGCTTTAAAATGAAAGTGACGTGAGTGTGAATCATCCTGGTGATGGTCATTAGATATCTTATATTACATCATATTTAGAATTGGAAGTATTGATGTATGTCCTCAGGAATGTTTTCACAATCACAGTTATACATTTTTAAAAAAGAAATACAAGCACAGAAAATTCAAATACACAACATATTTATGAACAGATGGTGTCAATGACATTCATTTGTACAATGAATATCAAAAGTTCATGATGTATTATTCATCTGATAAAGGTCTCAGATTCCAGGCTGTGTCTGACACAAGATACCAACAAACATCAACTGTGACTTGCTCCACAAAATAAAGAGTCATAAGTTATGTATTTATATTGAGGGAAGCATTTTATTAGGGTTTACTGACCCAATAATCAATGATACGACAGATAAGATTATCATCTTCTTAAATACAGATATTCAGAAATGTTTATTGTACAACTTAATTAGTCATTTATGTTTGCTCATAGTCAGATAAATATTTTTCTGTATGCTTTGTCTTGATAGTTAGTTACATGTCCATACGTACAGCTGAACCTAGTTTTAATGTTTCTAAATAACACAGCGACATAGATCAGTGAAACACACCTAATACAAGTACCACAATGTAAACATTACATCTACCTCTACGCAAACTCTGTGTAAGCATGCAGGACTGTGTGTGGTAATAAATCGGACACCGGCACAATATCCTAGTTGAATGAAACATTATGACCATAATCCAAACAAAATGGGCCTGGTTAGTTTCTGTTTTATCAACCAACACCTACAACGTCTCAATGTTTCTCATACTGGAAATCCCGCATTATTTTTAAAGAATGAAGAAACAGCGTAGAAAAGTGGGTGTGAGTGTATGAAGGGAGAAAAGAAATAGTTTTCAAAAACAAAAACAGAGTAAAAAACACTTCAACATAATTATGATAAAGCATGGAAAATGTAATTGACAGTTTTTCCAACTTACAATCTCAGCCAAAAGTAGAATACCAGGAATGCTCTTAATGAAGTTCATGTCAACACTCGATAGGATTCCATAACTTCTTTGAGGTTCTTGAGAGCTGGTCTGAGTGCTGACCTTACCAGGAAAATCTGCCATTTCTTCTCAGTATAAAAGAGTTGATTATATGAAAATGTCACTTTAGAAAAAAAGGAAAGCCTGAACCTGAGTGGAGACACACCAGAACAGGTAATGCAGGTGTTGTCACTACCAAGCAACCTAGTTTTCTCTCTTTCACCCCCCCCCCCTCTCTCTCTCTCTCTCTCTCTCTCTCTCTCTCTCTCTCTCTCTCTCTCTCTCTCTCTCTCTCTCTCTCTCTCTCTCTCTCTCTCTCTCTCTCTATACACCTTTGCACACCTAAAATGTATTTAATATGATCATGCATGTTAGGCGGATAAATCTGTTTGAACAAAGTAATAAATAACTTCAGTAAGCATAATAAAAGTGAGAACCCTCTCCCTTCCTCTTGTAAAAAAGGAAACAGCAGAATAGCAAAAAATAGAAGTTACAATTAAGGGTTAAAAACCTTAAATGGTCAGAATCATTGACAGAAGAGGATATGTTGCATGTACACAAGCATTACAAGTAAAACAAATTAACACAATTTTACACACACACATACCGTGTGTGTACAACACAGTATATATATGGTCATGTTGGTGGACTTTGAATGTTAAAGCCAACCAACAGCAATTCACACAAAATGCAAAATGTTGTTCCTGTAGCTATTGAATCTTATCACTTTATCAAACAGAAACAAGCGAAAAAACAGTATCACGGTAGATAATGGCTACTTTTAACACTTATAACATTCGTCATTCAAATATGAAACTGTTTATTATGTAGAATACTCTTTCCTATATACAAAATGCATTGCACTCGCGTTATCTAAAAATATAAAAAAAATAATTCTTTAACATATCATCCACTAACCTGCAACGGTCATTTCTGTACTACGCTCGTTGACTCAGTTCATTTTTAGACACTTTGCTGCGGCAGACAGATGTAAAACTTTGCTGTTGTCATTTATTTTTGCTGGTATCTACTCTCTGTGAGGTATGAAACAGACTTTGGTCCCTGGAGAACCATCCAGTTAACCTTTTCACAAAAAAAAAAAAAGATTCTTGTCAGAAGTGGGATTCGAACCCACGCCTCCAGAGGAGACTGCGACCTGAACGCAGCGCCTTAGACCGCTCGGCCATCCTGACACTCTGAACTGTGGGTAATTTTTGGCCCTCTAGTGGTGGTGACTTTATTTTTCTCATTTTTATCTTGTTTCTTTAATGTAACTTAAAAACACATAATTTATATTATATCCAGCAATGTATATTATTTAGATTATATACGGGTACTATATTAAAGTGTTTTAGAGTTTTTTTTGTTGTCCAGTGACATCTAGGGTGGCCATTTCTATAACGCCAAAATTAAGGACATTTTGCAGGATTCAGTGAAGCCAGGAGAAACACTGAAAAATTATCCTCTAAGCAGTGACAGAAATACACTTTTCTATTTAGATATTTTTTACAGCCTATATTAGTTAGATAGTTTCCCCCTAAATTGATTTCAAGAGGTATTTTTTACGTGTATAAGGGCAGATTTTCTAACCTTATTAAATGTAGGCCTATGCTTTTTTCATGCTTTCTTATGCGATGAGAATAATAATACACTATAGGGCTGATAACAAATCACATAAATTTCAGTATCCACAATTTCCATCTTTGCAATGTATTAGTAAATGTTGAAATTAACAGTAGCCTATTGTTCTTTAACTCATTTAGTTAACTTGTGAAAACATGAAATCCTAAAAAGTGTCACCAATATATTTAAAACAATAATCTCAAAATGATTCTGCAATTGTAACTGCAGTGTAAATGCATCTAAATGCTACTTCAGATGTTGTGCCGTTTCTGCAGCGCAAAGATGGATTTTGTGGACTGAAATGTAGCCTATGTGATATGGTATCAGCCCTATAGTGTCTTAATATTTTTATTGCATGAAAGAGCATTTTTAGCACCTTAATTTTGGCATTATAGAAATGGCCACCCTAGATGTCACAGGACAACAACAAAAAACCTCTAACACACTATAATATAGTACCGGTATATAATCTAAATAATATACATTGATGGATATAATATAAATTGTATGTCTGTTTTTAAGTTACATTAAAGAAACAAGATAAAAATGAGAAATATAAAGTCACCACAACTAGAGGGCCAAAAATTACCCACAGTTCAGAGTGTCAGGATGGCCGAGCGGTCTAAGGCGCTGCGTTCAGGTCGCAGTCTCCTCTGGAGGCGTGGGTTCGAATCCCACTTCTGACAAGAATTTTTTTTTTTGGTGAAAAGGTTAACTGGATGGTTCTCTAGTCCAGTCATTTTATGAAAAAAGGTTGAACAAATTGCAACAGAAGCAAAATCAACTTTTGTATCCTCAATATGTCCTGAGTAAGGAAAAAAAGCCCCGAAGAATCCCATTAGGGGAAAGTTTCGAAAAAGACCCAAATATAGCCAAAGTTTAACCTTTAGATATCACCATGGAAATTACTGAGTTGATTACTTACATCAAGATAAACACAAATTGTATTACAATTTTTTTTAATTGTTTGTTAACAAGGACAAACGGTGCATAATCTAATTACGTATGTGCTAATTTGCATAAATAAAATACAAAACTGGTATACACATCCCAAACACCCAGATTGGGCTCAGGTGCAGGACATCAAAATAACATAAACAAAAAAAGAAAAGTGAAGTCCGCACACTGCATGCTACTCAAGATGAATTTATTAAAAGCACAACGTTTCGACCATCAGGTCTTCATCAGGTGCAAAGGCTGGTTTCTAAAGTGCTTATTCCTGCCTCTATGTATTCATGCTCATGGGTAGCCTAAATGGGTTCCATTCAGACCTTAATATTAAGTATTTTACTGTTATGTGTCAACAAGATTCAACAAGATATTTTCACCAGGCTATACCCAATGTTTAGATCTGTTGTGGTATTTATGCAAATTAGCACATACGTAATTGTTTGTCCATGTTAACAACTTAAAAAAAAAATTAAATGTAACTAATCAACTCAGTAATTTTCATGGTGATATCTAAAGGTTAAAATTTTTACCCTATTCACGTAAGAAAAAAAATGAATAGGCATATGAATGGGGTATATTTGGGTCTTTTTCTAAACTTTCCCCTAATGGGATTCTTCGGGGCTTTTTTTCCCTTACTCAGGACATATTGAGGATACAAAATTAGTTGAGTTTGCTTCTGTTGCAATTTATTCAAGGTTGACCCCCATTTTGGCTAAAAATGACTGGACTAAGGGACCAAAGTCTGTTTCATACCTCACAGAGAGTAGATACCAGCAAAAATAAACAACAGGAGCAAAGTTTTACATCTGTCTGCCGCAGAAAAGTGTCTAAAAATGAACTGAGTCAACGAGCGCAGTACAGAAATGACCGTTGCAGGTTAGTGGATGATATGTTAAAGAATTATTTTTTAACTGTTTGATCATGACTGGCGATGGAATCTTCCCTATTAGCTTAGCTCCTCCCTTCAGTAAACTCAGTCCGCCGTTTTTATCTCCTTGCCAGAGCATTTAACAGCAGCATTCAAGTAAGAAATGTATTCTTATTGAAGCTAACTATAGTTATTCAATCAAAAGCAGTGAGTGAATTACTGTTTTTCTTTTGTTTGATTCATATTAGCAGCATATACAGCAGTAGGTACTGTATATTACACAGCTGTCACTTTAATACACAGATCTAATATTTAGAATAATATTTAGAATATTTATCCATTTAGAATTGAAAACTTCAATTCAAATAGGAAAACTACAAAAAAATATTTATAGGACTAAAAGGAAATTCTGTCAGTGGCAAAATAGAGTCATGAGGTTTGCTGTAAGCATGTGGAACATTAAGGGGAGGTAAATAATATTTTTTAAACAAGGTTTTAGCAATCATTTTAACATATTTTTTTCTTATATCTCCATTTATATTTCTCACCGTCTCACCCACTTTTCAGATTGTTCCAATGCCTCTGCAGTAAAATGGTTTCCGTACACTAGAGGTTTGACAGATAACAGCAGACTATGCGAGTTGAACCTCTGATTCATTTAGCAGACGCTGTTATCCAAAGAGTTGCTAGTATGTTCCTCACTTGTATGACGATAACTCTTTGATGAATCATCAGTTAGAGCGTAATGTGAAATTCAACAAAAATCTGTGTTCATAATCTTTGTGCTTGCTTTGTGGAAGAGGTGGTGTGGGTCTTTTTCCTGAAAACTACCCTTTCCGGCATTCCTCATCTCAATGACACACACATGCACAAATAATGTTTTTTCTATGTGTAGGTGTGGTGTTGTTGCTTCCCATCATATAAGCAAGACAGAGACCCTTCTGTGTGCCTGTGTAATCAAAAGCACTGTAGTAATGTCACAGCATGGTGAGAATCCACTGCCGGAGAGGTCATTGTTCTTCCAGACAATACAGCAGACAGATGACTTTATTTTGGGAAAGAGAATTCTAATGATCTATGTGACTCCCAGTTGTTAAAAGTTTAATGCTGTCATAACATCAGTGAGGGAGCTTAATGGAATTTAATTAACTCCACAAATAGTAGGGAAATTTCTCACAAAATTATGTCAGAAGTTTTAGTTGCTTCCGCAATATGATTCTTTGACCCTTTATCTGACACGTCAGGCATTTCATGCCAGTGCATTACACTTTACACATTATAGATAATATATGTTAAACTGCTATATTGTGCGTGTAACTCAATGCATGTTTTACATTCATTTGTACAGAGAAAGTTTGTGGAGGAAAAGTTTTATTTAGTCTCAGAAAATATTTGATGACCCATCTGCCTTCATGCTGTTGAACTTTGAAATAAAACAAATGAACTAAAGTCAAATGCCTGATTTTAACTTTTTATGCCAGGAAAAAGTGTAGCCTTATTAAATCCAACATTTGAGGCCTTCACGTTACCCGGAACATGTGTGAATTCAGTTTTAAGTAACTGACTATGAGTCAGAAAAATAGAGGAGGAGTAGATCAATGGAATACTATGGACATGTTACCCAACCATCAGAACTTCTCTTTTGAACAAAGTCCCCTGTGTGTGACCCTGGCCCTTATGTAAAAGAGAGCGTTTCCAGTAATGACGTGATTCCAGAAATGACGCCGGTTGTAGTAAATTCCCTAGCCTTGATCCTTTTTCCACAGCGGCAGAGGTAGAGCTATACACACAGATCACTGTCTGTACACATAGCACTTCTGGCTGTTTGAGGATCTTGCATGTGTGTGTGATGTCAGAGGTCATAAAGGCCACGGGGAGGATGTGTGAGTCAGGGTGTGTCTTTTGCAGAAAGAAGGACAGTCAACTATTGAGACGGTGGGGTGTCAGGGGGCGTGGATGCTCTTTCGTTATAAAACGGATCCTAAAAAAGCAAACGTGTTACAGGGAAGACAGCTGACTTGGACTGGACTACGTAAATTTACGGAAAACGTCAAGAGCAGGATTTTACAGAGCCTCACTGATCACTTACAAGAAGTGTTAGACTTAATCCATCAATGGCCAGGCATAATGGTAAGAAAATCACTTTAATGTTCTGTCTCTTATTTTTTATTAAGCTCAGTCAGAATTAAGTATATTCATGATTCAGAGCAATAATAGTGTGCTATTACACCTGTTACACAAACTTGCATTATAAATATAATATGTTTTGTTTACTAATTAATTACTGTAAAGATTGTTTTTTATGGTATTGTGATGTTTATAAAAACAGAGTTTTAAGTGAATTAAAATATATAACATAAAGTAGTCTGGTGTTCAAGTGTTTTGCCAAAGAATGATACTTTTCCATTAGTGGAGGAAACTGCAGGTTTTAATTTATATTCCACTAATGTGGTCTTTCTACCCTGGTTCAAATGAAAAATATATTACACAATTTCAATAAATTATATTATTTCTCAATAGGGCTGTGCAATTAATTGAATTTCGATTTCGATTTTTGCTCCCAACGATCACCAAAATAGTATAATCGAGTAAAAACGATTATTTTGCCATGTTCTGTTTTGAAAGAACGCTCTAATTTGCGCACGCGCACATCCGCCCCTCCCGATGCCATTAACTCTCTCAGCTTGAATGTTTAAACTGATAAAACTTAAAAAGAAGTGAAAATTATAAACTTTAGTTACGATGCAATGCTTGTCCGATTGTACAAGCGACAATTCCGTCATGTCCCGACTCCTAAACGCGAATGTGTAGTTTCGACGCTTGCCTTGTCCAACCCATTTTGAGAGAGAGAGAGAGAGAGAGAGAGAGAGAGAGAGAACGCATCACCGCTGAACACCCACGCGGTATGTGAAATTGCGTCTTGGAGAAAGTTTTAAAAGTATTGATTTGATTTTATAATCTGTGTGGATTCATTTAGGCTACTCATACAATCTACAGGCTAAAGTGAATCAATGTTTGTTGGGAAATTTCCCGCATTATAAGTGGTAGACCTGTGGGGATTATTAATACTCATTGAAATATTATCTGTTATATTATTTATTTTAATAGTTCAGAAAGTACAATCAATGTTCAAATTTCGATTTTTTAAGAATTGTTGAAAGGTGTCTTTGGTAACACTTTACAATAAGGTTCATTAATTAGCATTAGTTAACTACCTTTGTTAAGATTAACTAATAATGAACAATAATTCTACAGCATTTACTAATCTTAGTTAATATTAATTTCACCATTTACTAATACGTTATTAAAATAAAAGGTTGTATGTGTTAACATTAGTTAATGCACTGTAAACTAACATGAACAAACAATGAACAGCTGTATTTTTATTAACTAACATTAAAAAAGATTAATAAATACTGTAACAAATGTATTTCTCATTGTTAGTTCATGTTAGTTAATACATTAACTAGTGTTAACTAATTAACATTATTGTAAAGTGTTACCGTGTCTTTTTAATAAATGCAACACGTTCCCAAAGTCATGTGAAATAATCGTGTTACATAATCGCGATTTCAATACTGACCAAAATAATCGTGATTATGATTTTTTCCATAATCGAGCAGCCCAATTTCTCAAACAGCAAAATAAGATGCTAAAGGTCCAAGTTAAATATTCCTGGTGGCAATACTTCAGTTGGCTGTGTTTCATGTTGGGCAGGTGGGTTAGAAATGCTCTGCATGTGGAAACGGACCACTGACTTGTTGGCAGACTGATATTTTATTTTGCCCAGTATCGGATCTCTTTGTGAGGTCTGAGGTTTATAGCCTCATCTTGGAAAGCGAAAAAGAAAGTTGCATGCTAGTAACATTAAAAATAAATGTAGCATCAAGTAGCAATAAGGAGAATACAAACTGATCAGGGCTGCATTTCCCAAAAGTTTTGTGAAAAAAAAGAAAAAAGAAAAAAAAAAAGTTTGTTTGTTCTTCAAGTTACACCCTTGCCACCACAAACTGAAACTACACACACATCATCAGCAGTTTATTATATTATCTTCCTTCCCCAAAAGGAATGTGTTATTTGGCGCGATCTCATATGCAGACTAAACATGTTGAGAATTAGAATTTTTGATAACGTCCCAAAGACCATTGTGTTCTTCAGTGGATGCAAGAACATTTGACTAATGACTTTTTGTGGAAGTTAACAATTTGCTTACATTTGACTAGTGCCTATGAGAGCCTTAGATCTTAAAAATGTGTTATTCATTTTATTTTGTCATAACTTTTCTGTCTCAGACTTTTAGACCCCAATATACATACAAAGATAATGTATGCAAATGTAATGCAAGTCAATACTGCGGTTCATAAGATGCTGATTAAAAAAAAAAAAAACTTCACCCAGAAGACAAAAGGAAATTAGGTCATGACTTCTTGTGAGTGAAATCTCCAGAGTGCATATCTCAAACTTGTCAGCAAGGCTGGAAAACAAAAGTTGCTATCACTAATCTATCCCATAATTAAAATAAATTTAGCCACCCAAAAATATTGCATGCACCATTCAGTAACAGAGGATTTTAGAGACTCACTGGGCACTGCAAACAAATGAATATTTAGAATATTGGATATAGTATATTGATTGATTTTTTTTGTGTGTCCAGCCGTACTGAGTGACTTGGATCTGCAGTGTTATGAGAATAACCATGCTCACCGCACAGAGGAGATGGACGTGGAGCGTCTGCTGGTTCGCAGAGGTCAGCCCTTCTCTGTCGTCCTGCAGTGTACTGAGCACATCCCACAGATCCCAGACCACCAGCTCAACCTCATACTACACCTGGGTGAGTAATCTGATGGAGAGAGAAACAGATTAAGCAGCGAGAAAAACAGATGGCTTGGATTTCGACTGACTAATCTTAGATTGATCTGTATTTTTGCCCCCGGTTTCACAGACAAGGCTTAAGCTAGTCCTAGACTAAAATGAATGTTTGAGCTGTTTTAACTAAAAGCAACTTGCACTGACATATCTTAAGATATGCACACCAGCAAGGTTTTTTTTTATGTTTATAAAAGCTACTTAAATGCCCTAATTGAACTAAGGCCTAATCCTGGCTTAATCTAAGCCTTGTCTGTGAAACCAGGCCTTGTAGTTTAAGACAAGTCACTAGGTTAGCTAAGTTTAGTAGTCTTTAAACCACAGGTCTTTATCAAGTAAAAAAAAAGTCAACCACAGGAAATTTGCATATTCATAGATCCACATACTAAATTAAGCAAGAGTGTAAAGTTACATTCAAGCAATTTTAAGGAATGAAGCTATTTCACAGGGGGAAAAAAAGTTTAAACATGTCGTTTCGATGATGAAAGATGAGTTTGAAGGGATAAAATGATTGACTACAGCCAGGGGGACTTTAATATAACGTTATTCAGGATGATTCTTCTGCTTAACAGGATGTCTTGACGTGGCAAAGAAAACTTTCAAATGTGGCACTGTATAGGTTAAAAATCTGCAAATAAAACTAACATTAATGACAAAGTTCCCCTGGATAACATCTGGCAAGTGACAGAACATAAGTTAATTATAATGACCTGAGACTTGTGCTATAACGTTAGTCGATGAAGATTTTGATTTATCGTTGATTTCGTGGTAACTTAACGTTACATAGGCCTACAGCTTTTCAGGACTGCTTAAAGTTACTGACACGAGCAATAGATGAGCGATAAAAAAATTAACTGATGAATCAGAAAATCAGCTTGACGTGTATCGTAAAAGCCCCAAAAGAGGCCGACACCAACTGAAATCTAAGTTAAAGTCCCCATGAAATCAAAATTGACACTATTTACTTTGTTAGCGCATATTACTAGTCTTGTGGTGAACAATTAATCCGTGCAAGAAAATATTTAAAAAAAAAATTTTTTACCATGGTAATCTTTAATCAATGCCCCTCCCCTCTGCATTGGAGGACCTTCTCTGATGACGTAGGTTTGAGGGGAGTGGTTAAGCGTTGCCCAAACCAATTCCTCAAACCTACCGTAGGTTTGAGGAATTGGTTTGGGCAACGCTTAACCACTCCCCTCAAACCGTTAGTCTGCTATGAGCGAGAGATGGAGAGGAGGAGCGCTAGAGTAAAACCCTGCCCTCTGTTCAATATTCCTTTTCACTGGGAAATACGTCATAACACTGGAGAAAAGTCGTTTGCAACTTCCGGTTCACGGGGACTTTAACTAACGTTAGCAGCTAAGTTAACAGTTACACTGTTTTCAGCGGTAGCATGGCCCACACATCATTCAAATTACATACGATGTCGATCAAACAGTATTTTAGACGTATATGACATGAGGAAAATTAAACTCTTGTCTAGTAGTACGTTATACCGTAAGATAACTAAGTTAACTTATGTGGTCACCGGTAAAACATGATCATGAAACCAATTCGCATGAACTTCGCCTCAACAAAATGCCTTTTAAACTTTATAAAGCAAAACTTTGCTCAATACTAACCATAACGTGTCGTCTTGAAACTTGTGACGATGAAAATCTTCTGTATTCTCTTGGCAATGTTTGTTACGGTACGCACGGCACGCTCGCTCTCTCCCGCGCATCCCCATTTTAATTCTCCATACCAACGGTTTTCATCAGGCGCATTTTGATTTTGCGCATGCGTATACCTTTTATTTTTTAGCCAACAGTTTTTTCACTTCGACTTGATAGATTGACTTAGAATAATTAAATATACGAGCTCGCGCTCAGAGCCATACGGAAGCCTTAAGAGGCCATGGATTGTTTTTTTTTCTATCTTGTTTTCTCGTGATCACGACTTAATTTTCTCGTGATCTCGAGATAACAAAAGTTGTTTTCTCGTGATCACGACTTAATTTTCTCATTATCTCGAGATAACAAAAGTTGTTTTCTCGTGATCACGACTTAATTTCTAATATGGTCTCGACATAAAACCGTTTTCTCACGCCGTAATGCGTATGTATCGCGATTCGCGAGAAAATCTCGCTCCTTCTGAATGTTGTGTATATCATGATGTAGCCTACGTGCGAGCTGGCTTCTTTGATTTTGAAATCTACTTCATAAAAAATCCCGCAGAAGAGATGGATTTTATAATTGCTTTGAGAGAGAGAGAGGTGTCCCAGAGGAGAACCTGGCCAGACTTAACTGAACCTCTCTGACCATTTCTCGGGTCAGCCGCAAAAAAACATTAATCTAAATCTTTCAAACATAATTCTGGTAGACATGCAGACGTCCAGGACCTGAAGTTGGCTGGCAATGAAACTGACTACACGTTCAGGGTAGCTATATTGTCTTCTATACGATAAAGTTACAGAACTGACAGCCTCCTCCTTAAGTGTCGGACACTAATGTGGAAGTCGCCAATCACTGACAGACATAGAACTATTTCATTTTGAGTGAGCCCGTTATCAAAGTAAAAGCGAATGCGATCATCCATGATGCTGCTTTATTCTGCGTTTGGTGCTTATACTGTTCTTGCCGACTACGCAGAAAAAAACAAGTCGTGATCACGAGAAAACAACTTTTGTTATCTCGAGATAACGAGAAAATTAAGTCGTGATCACGAGAAAACAACTTTTGTTATCTCGAGATCACGAGAAAATTAAGTCATTATCACGAGAAAACAACAGAGAAAAAAATATTATCCATGGCCTCTTAGGGCTTCCGTAGAGCCAGGACAATCTCATCTCATGGAATTATAATATTAAAACAGAAACTCTCAGTAGCAGTGTTCATTTTGACCCGTAGACGGACAATAATGCCCACAGTGCCAGAGAATATAATAAGTAACGTTAGCAGCTATGGATATAAAACAGGTATAACGTTAGTTTAGTTTAATTAAGGTTATAACGTATTTGTCATCTGCTTTCATCCACTATTAATACAAGCCTGTTGAAGCGGACCCCATCCGAATGATGGCAAAACTGATGAATTTAATGAAGTGTATTGTAACGTTACATCACACAAAAGATGAAGCGTCAGTTTTACTCCAGAAAATCACGGAAAGGGCTGGATAAACACAGTGGATAAGAAGTAACTTACGCATTAAAGTCGTTTCCATAAAACTCTCTCTCCCTTTCAACGTCATCAACATACACAGTGAAGTAACGTCACATACAACACTCGTTACAACTAACAGTAAACAAATATATACACACCTTTTCGGTGGGTGCCTAATAAACTGGTACACTATATACGTTAACGTTAAACGACTCGATAAGCTGTCATAAAGTGCGTGCTCTCACTTTCATTTCTGCCGTGATAAATAACGTTAGGTCTATCGCTCCGGAGACTGTGAGCCGGATCACGAACTGTTGGTACAGATCCATCGAGAGTAACAACGAGAGTAAATGAAGACTGCTATGTTCATTCTTACATAACAAAACACCTAAATCACGTAGGAGACATTCTTGTCTACAGATGCTCCGGCGTCGAAACAATGGCGGACAGTGTTGAGCTCACTCAGGGCGGGTCTACGCTAAAACTGCAGTGTCCGTCAACAGTCGTGGGCGGGGCTTGTGCAAAAGTACGTCACATTGCCCCGAATCTGAAAACGGCTTGTTCTGAGACACTGCTTATTAATTATGGGGATTAAAAAAATGGGTGGATTTTTATCATTATAGGGTGCCAGCACACTTATGTTCAAGTGTCATGTAAAAGTGAATTTTGCATAATAGGTTCCCTTTTAAGCTATATTAGTACAATGCATCTTTTTACATGGGGATACTTATTTGGAAGTCATGTATTGATCCAATATATGTAATTGTCAGTTTCCACAATTTTCCTAAATTAATTTGTTTTACAGTGATGCATTTCTGTGCATATGTTTGTGTGTTACAGGTAAAAATAATGAAGTGGTCTTGAAGGTTTCAGACTCAGAGCAGGATCATGGGAAATGGTGGTTCAGTCAGCGTAATGCTCAGGGTGAGGTGATGCTGACCCTCCACAGCCCTGCTGATGCTCCTGTGGGTCTGTACAGCATGACTGTGGTTTTGCTCTCAGCTGATGGGCAGATCCTGGAGCAAACCAAGCCTCAGACCTTCTACCTGCTTTTCAATCCGTGGTGCAAAGGTGAGTATTTAAAGGGATTGCTCACCTGAAAAATCTAAATTCACGACTTTGTTTCTTCCATAAAAACGTTTCATCTGATTTCTTTCATTTAAAGCGGAAGATGATATTTTAACGCTGTGTGTTGTGGACTTCCCTATTCTAATAGGATTAGAACAATTATTATAACTTATTTAGTTCTCATTTTAATAATCACCCTTGATCATGTGAACAGGCCTTAAAATTCACCAGTTCTTTAATGCCTTGTGGATTCTGATTAGCTGTCAAGGTTTTACTTACGATTATTAAAACTTTATAGTAGGCTATAGTTAATGTCCTTGCTATTAAGTTGAATCCTTTTTTCGCTTCGATTCTTTATAGCTACGCAAATCGGGATTAAAAATTGCATGTTATCAAATGTTTTTGCAAGCCAAGAATATTCAAATGATATTTAAAAACATATCACACCGAAAGAATGCTGTTATACCAAATTCAAAATAATTGTTACATATGTGATCATTATGGGCTTACACACAAAGCTCAATTATATTTCTTCCTGTAGATGACTCAGTGTACCTTCCCAGTGAGGAACTGCTGGTTGAGTACATTTTAAATGAAAACGGGATCTTGTACCAGGGCTCATGGGATGATATCACCACTGTGCACTGGAACTTTGGGCAGGTAACCTACAAATGCATTCACACGTGCTCACCAAAGATATAAAATCCAAATTTATACAGTCCCTATCTGTTTAGTCAGTCTTGTGGTCAGTGCCCTCTCTGAGAAAGTGCCATGGCCTGAGATGACTGACACACAGTCAGGATTTATGGGTGATGTTGCATGGTGGTGGAATTCAGATGAGGCAGAGTGTGAATTGTGACAGATCGGTGGCAGGAGAACCGCATGTCTGCTGTGTAATCACTCTGTAGATGTAAAACATTTTAGCAACAATATCTGTCTCACAAACAAGTGACTGTCCCCTTTCAGTCAGACCTTACACCCAGAAAAAAAACTCTATTCACAACATTAGGATGGGTTTTGTGCTAAGCTTTCTCTGTAAAATGCAAGTTAGGCACTACGGACAGCATTTACCACAATAATCTCAATCATATAAACAAAATATGTGCTGTTATGCACATACAGGCGGATACAGCTTCTGTGTTTCTTTTCTGTGGTAACCAACAGCATGTCACTGCTTAATTTAACTATTTAATTCGGAATATTCCTTTAAGAAAACCTCTGTACCCCTCAGTAGGCCTACTTTTTAACACTGATGCAAGTAAAACAAGATAATTATATCCTTGCATTTTCTTTTCAAACAGTTTGAGAAAGATGTGGTGGATATTTGCTTTGAAGTGCTGGACAATTCGCCTGCTGCCATGAAAAACTCAGAGATGGACATTGTCAACAGAGCAAGCCCTGTTTATGTTAGCAGGACTATTACTGCCATGGTAAGGCATGTATTAACATGGCCATGCGTTGTCTCCACCTCTTTTTATAATCACTATTTGCTCAGGCATAAATACGTTTTCACTTAATTAAACTACACTATAAAAAGTGGTTTACATGCATACATAATCGTGAATAGGTGAATGCTAATGATGACCGCGGGGTGGTATCTGGGCGCTGGGATGGAGAGTACAGTGATGGAGTGGCACCCACACGTTGGAATGGCAGTGTGCCCATCCTGAGGCGCTGGAGTGAGGGTGGAGGACAGAAAGTACGTTATGGGCAGTGCTGGGTGTTCACAGGAGTGGCATGCACAGGTGAGAAAAATAGAATCAGTGTCATTGTATCCTGCACCACTTTTCTCTCCTGCTGCTGAATCTTTAGCGGCATGACAAAAGAAATCATATTTTACCTGAGTTCCGGGTTTGCAGTGATGCAATGAAAAGACCACGCACTAGTGGAGGAAAATGTATAACGCGATCAGGGCAGCCTTATTCACAAATTAGAAGAACCGTGTCATTTGAATAAGGCTGCCCTGATCGCGTTGTACTTTTTCCTTCACTAGTGCGTGGTCTTTTAGTCAACTAAACGTGCATAACGTGATCAGGGCAGACCAATTCATGAGCAAATTCTTATAGTGAATCAAAACATACAGTACCAGTTGGATTGTTATGAGACAGTTCTTTTTAGTGAATCAAAACATACACGACCAGCAGTCCGATTCATGAACAAGTGACTCATATGAGTCCTTTTAATGAGTCAAAAACATGCAACCACTGTCTGATTCCTGAATGAATGAGGCGGTTCATTTAGTGAATAGTAAAATTCTTCTATGATAGCTGAACTGAGCTATCAGAGCGGTTTCTGAATCATTTGCTAAATCCAGAATAGCGTACTACTGTTATTATTTGTGTCTGTGTCTTACACGTGATCTGTAACTTCACCTTTCCTCAGTCCTCCGCTGTCTTGGCATTCCAACCAGATGCATCACGAATTACTCATCTGCTCATGACACTGATGCAAACATTTCTGTGGATTATGTCTTCGATGATCAACTTGAAAGTGTGTCTGGAGGAAGGAAGGACAGCATCTGGTAAGTTATGAGATCCACATAAAATGTATAGCTCTAAACCCTTTCTGTATGACAACAGTTGTTTCATTTCTGTCTGTTTTTATTTCTCCTAAGCAATTACAGGAGAAAGATCTGAGACAAAGTTGATACTTAAGGCATTAGTTATCATAAGTTTCATAAATTATGAAAGAATAACTCTGAGCAAAAACATTTTCCTCTGTAGTCCCTGATCTGTTAGCTTCATCCTTTTTTTTCAGGAATTACCACTGTTGGGTTGAGTCCTGGATGAAACGCGATGACCTCCCAGAAGGTTACGATGGATGGCAGGTGCTAGATCCAACGCCTCAAGAAAGGAGTGATGGTAATCTCTCTTATAAGTAAGCTTTTCTCCTTAAAGTATAAAAAACTGGAATATTAGTTTGACTACATCCTCTGCTTCTATGTTCTTATAGGAGTTTTCTGCTGTGGGCCTTGCCCAGTCCATGCAGTCAAGGAAGGAGAGGTGGGGTTGAAGTACGACACCCCATTTGTGTTTTCTGAGGTGAACGCAGATCTGATTGTCTGGATTGTTCATCCTGATGGGGAACGCTCTCAAGTGTCCCAAAACAGTAAAATTATTGGACGGAACATTAGCACTAAGAGTGTGTATGGAGACTTCAGAGAGGACATTACTGCTAATTACAAATATCCTGAAGGTAATGTCCAACAAGTCGAATCTATAATGAACTAAACAAATTTTTGATCTGTGACATCTCTTCTGAAATTAAATTCTGCATGAAACGGAAGTTGCCATAGTCATTTCTTCCCTATTGTGGCGTAACAAGAAAAAATGAAGTGCAGGACTTGATTTTGTCCATCGTTGGATCATTGTGGTTGGCTACTGCTGTGAAATCATATGAGTGACAGGTTGTCTCGCCCTCGCAACCGTAAAGACTTCATCAGAAATGTCATTGCATGTTGGAGGGGAAGTTATTTTGATTAAAGATTATGAGGGCACATTAATAAAATAAAAAAAAACAATGATGTGTATGGATAAATCATAATAAATATTGTAATATTCAATTTAAAAGAAACAATTGTCCATTTCGATTTCATGGTGACTTGAAGTTCATTGTCTAATATTCTATTGTACCGGAAACATTTATTTCTTTTTTTATTTATATTATAAATAGTATTAAATTGTTCATAAAATCTTGAAATGTCTCGATGATGCTGGCATAAAAAAGAAAGACATTTCACCCGCGAATAATTCACAATAAGACATATTGTTAAGAAAACCACTTTATTTATATTTGTCCATGCCAACTGATTCTGAAATTTTTGACATTTGATATTAATGCTTTGTCCCACCACAGGCTCAATGAAGGAGCGAGAGGTTTATAAAAAGGCAGGAAGACAAGTGGGCCAAAAGAAGGAAGTCCCAGGACAGCTTGAGCTTTTCATCAAGCACGCTCCAGCTATACACGGGACAGACTTTGATGTGTTCATAGAGGTGTATAATGCTGGCCGGGAGGACACAGATGCACAACTCACAGTCACGTCGAACGCAATAACCTACAATAGTATCCACCGCGGAGAGTGCCAGAGAAAGACATCCTCTCTTACATTACCAGCTCACAAAGGTAAGACTAGCAAAATTATGTTGCACATATGGCATCTGCCCTTGACAATCATTCCTCAAATATCTTTGCATTATTTTTAGCTCATAAAGAAGTATTGCGACTTCAGTATGACCATTATGGGGCGTGTGTATCTGAACATCACATGATAAGGGTCACAGCCCTCCTTCAACCCACTGATCAAGACAACATCATCCTGCAAGAAATCAACATCCCCTTGAAAATGCCAGCACTTCATATCAAGGTAATTAAAGGGATAGTTTACCCAAAAATAAGAAATTCTCTAATCATTTACACTGACTCATGCCATCCCCAATGTATAAGACTTTCTTTCTTCATCTTTAGACAAACACAAACAAAGATTTTTAGGAAACTAATCCATATCTGTGAGTCAGTATAATGCCAGTAAATAGGTACCGCTCAATTTACATTTGAAAAACCACACACTGCGATCATGATGGTAATCCATACGACCACAGTGGATAAATCCATGTCTTCTGAAACTATAAAGCTTAGCTTCCGGCCAACTGTCAAAGGCATGTTTACAAGTTCAGCTTGACATAAACGTGCATTGTGAAGTTTGCGCGAGAAGTAACCCGGAAGCACAGGGGAGAAAACACTTACATCACGTCTCACAACGTCCCTCTCATGAACATATGACAGTAGAGCAGAGCGATGATTTATAGATTTTTTTTTTTTCAATATTTTAAAATACTAAATACAAAATGTAGTATTTTTCTTACACACGCACCTATCATTTCGCTTCAGAAGACATTGATTCATCCACTGGGGTCGTAGGGTCATTGTGTGTGGTTTTTCAAGAGTCAACTGAGCAGCACCCGTCCAATGACATTATATGGACTCAGAGATGGATTATTTTCCTAAAAAAATTTATTTGTGCTTATCTGAAGAAAGAACATTATTTACATCAGGGATGGCATGAGGGTGAGTAAATGATGAGAGAGGCTTTACTGACCACTTTTACTAATAACCAACGTTTGTTCTACATTTCAGATTATTGGAAATGCGATTGTATCACGCAAATTGACAGCACACATCGCCTTCACCAATCCTTTGCCTGTCAGTCTTCAAGGAGGCGTATTTACCGTGGAGGGAGCAGGACTAACAGAGGCCAGAGAAATAAAAACACAGTATGTACTAGTTTTAGAAATTACATAAGTAAGAATTCTAGGATCCAGTATACATTTCCTAAAGTGCATCAGACATGATCCAAGATATCCAAGTTATGGTTGACTGTTAATATCTCTCTTTCTCTAGTGGTAAGATTGAACCTGGTCAAGGTGTGACAGTTAAATTCTCCTTCAAACCCACCCGTGCTGGCCTGAGGAAACTGCTTGTCGACTTTGACTCAGACAGACTGAGAGATGTCAAGGGAGAAGCCTCTATCATTGTTCGAAAAAAAATGCAAAATATGAATGCTGTCACAGAAATCTAGACAAGCACGTACAATTTAGAGAACCATAAATCATTTAGTGTGTTTGTAAATAATACCGTTAATGCACTATACTTGGTTTGCTTACAGCTTTTTTGCTTGTTACATTTTGTTTGCTATTTGTTTATATACAGTAAAGAACATTTACGTATCTTTATAAATGTTACATATATATGCAACATTTACTTTATAATTACTTTATTATCATAAATGATATATTTGCATGCTTTCATACAGACATTGAATATAAAAACACAAAAGCTATTTTTCTACATGTAAAATGCCTAGAAACAATTGTTTACTTTTTACTTTCTGGATAATGTTGTTGTTGTGTTTGAAATAAATGTTATGTAATAACAATAAAAAATACATGCATGTAAATATGACTGTCAGATATATATTTTATATTTCTCTTTCTCTTTATAAGTGTTTATCACTGTTTATCAATGTTATTTTAGGTTTGGCCTTATTATAATCAGATGTTTGGGAACAGATACTATTTAAAGTTTTATTTAAATATAATTTTTTTTGGCTTTTAGTATTTTTGGTTTGGCTATAGTATAACTTCCTTACTTGAGTGAAAGTACAGATACTACTGGTCAAATATTACTCCGTTACAAGTAAAAGTTGTAAAGACCGATTTTTACTTAAGTAAAAGTACAGAAATACTCGTTTTTTAAAAGTACTTAAGTATCAAAAGTAAAAAGTAAATTTCAATGCATTGTTTTATTATTGTTGCATTGTTGTATGTATACTTACAGTACCTTATGCCTCTTAATTTATGGTTGCCTGCCTACCTACCCACATATCAATATCCAATTTATTTCTAGCACAGTTCCAGTAGTGGGATTGAATGTGAGAAGTGCACTCAATAACATCCACAATGGTTTCGGACACCCAAATGGCAGTTCCCTCAAATAGTGCCCTATTTAAAGTTTTTTGGCTTTTAGTATGAATATGTTAGCCTTACTGTTATCTATAAGCTAGTGTGCTCCAAAACAATGACACATTTTGCATTTAGAAGACCAAATCAACATTTGAAAATGAAAATCAGGTTGATGTCAGAAACCAACGGGTTCTGACGTCAACCTGACTTTCATTTGCAAGCAAAATCCAACGTCGATGTTGGGTTCTGACGTCAAACCGATGTTGGATGTTGACGTCAAACCAAAGTTGGGTTCTGACGTCAAACATCAAACATTTGACGTCAGGTTCTGACATCAAACCGACGTCGGGTTCTGATGTTAACCCGACTTTATTTTCCAACCAAAATCCAATGTCTGTCCGACGTTGGATGTTAACGTCAATCTGACGTAGGGTTCTGACGTCAATCCGATTGACGTTACTACTTTAGGACATTGACAGAAATGTAGTGGAGTAAAAAGTACGATATTTGTCCTTCCGTGAAGTTAAAGTAAAAAGTTTCCAGAAAAAAATTATACTCAAGGCTACAGCAGGCCTAGGCTAGGCTACTTAGTAAATGTAGGCTACTCAGTAAATGTAGGCCTACTTTGTTAGCCTACTGTCCACCTCTGAACATTACCAGCGAGCAGGTGACATTTATTACAGGAACATTTCTGAGTAAACAGTATGTCATGTAAATGATCAACTCTATCATATGGCTTAAAACTCATATCTATTTACTAATCCTGCTGGTCACTTAAAAGAAGAATGAGGGGTTGTTAAAGTTCTTGATCGCCACCTGCTGTGAGGAAATGCTTACTGTCCCTCTCAAATACAAAATATATAGTGCTTTTTGATTTAACTTATTTATTTTCATCGTTTTAAACGTTTACCCTTGCAAAAAATGTACAAGATATTTCATCCTTTTATCTCATCATAGTTTGAATATACTACCGCTGCATCCATTTGAATGCTTGTATGATACCAATATAATAATATTAATAATAATAATAAGAAGAAGAAGAAGAAGAAGAAGAAGAAGAAGAAGAAGAAGAAGAAGAAGAAGAGGAAGAAGAAGAAGAAGAAGAAGAAGAGAAAGTTACAAATGACCACGCATAATGATCTATGTAAGCATATAACATATTAATGAATAAATAAAATTCTTATAAACTACAAGAAAACAAGCAGATTGTAAATCATGATTGTATGACAAAATAAAGATAATAAATAAGAACATAAATATCACTGCACTGTTACTTTATCATTGCATCATCCAGTTCCGTCCTTTGCACAGTTGTCATATCCAGTCCCGTCTTTGTCTTGATCGACAGCATCCTAAACCAATAGAAACTACGTACACTGAAACATCACTCTTCCTGAACCAATCATCTATGTTGTGGGCGGCACTTTGTCGTCTCTCCTTCTTTTGGTTTCAACCGGCGTGGGAAGTAGTGTGATTGGCTTCTGAAGCGGCTATAAGATTATTATTCGTAAGTTTCATTAGCTTTATATTTGTTTCATGACGTTATATGTAATTTGTGTTTACTATATATCTTTATGGTCCGTATTATGAGACTATGAATCCAGTTACATGGTGTTTTAGTGAATGACTGGATTGTCAGCTTAGCCTTGTCTCGTGCTTAGAGGAAGCATGCTATTGTAAAATAAATCTGAAAGACTACTATTCACCGCTTTATGTAAGTTACTTTGACATAATGACTGGGTTACTTGTCTAATACAGAATCCAGATAATGCAAATCATGATGTTGATGTGCACAAGTCAGCACTAACTTGCATCATACTGTAGTCTATAGGGGTTTGGCCTATGTCAGTGCACTGGTTAATGCAGTGCAGCAAAAAACGAATTAGTTTTATTTATATATGTGTAAAACTATCATGTAATTTGCATTATATAGTTCTGTATTTATGGAAATGGGGTTTTGTAGGTATTCGTATGTAGTAAATCGTGTTATACTTCCTCTAGGATCATAGAGCATCATTATCTATGGCTCTTCATCTCACATTTTTATGTGCCAAAGCTTTCTTCTACTGTCAGGTGAACCTCACTGTGTGCAGTTGACTTCTTTTGCTCACTAATGTTGCATCATGTTAAGTGCCCGTTTCTCATGTCCTTCACAAAGCATTGTCAGATAATAATAATATTATACATTTATATTATGTATTTATATTAAGATGCATTTTACACTGTTATCCAGGATTCAACAAAAAGAATGTACCACAGGGCCAGTCATTTCTTTTGAATTTGAAGGTTTTTTTGCTGCAGTCTTTGCCAGGTCTTTCCTTTAAAATAGATTTAATATCAGTAAGGTTTTTATTAGTATGTTAATAAAAGGCTATGAAATAAGTTCCTCTTCACTGGGTGTGTTGTCATTACATTTACATTTATTAATTTAGCAGATGCTTCTATTCAGACTGACTTCATGGAATATAATAAAAGGGATTTATGTATTTACAGTATATGAATCTATAGCTGTTATTGAGTTTTATTATTATTATTATTATAGATTACATTTAATTGTTTAGCAGAAGCTTTTATTCAAACTGGCTACAAATTGGAAAATATAACGATTAACTTTTGTTGATTTGTGTGGCTTTATTTTTGTAATGTCAAATTTTTATGGTTTAATTATGGTATTCAAGGAAATGTTGTAAATTGTGATAGTCTTGGAAGCATAATTTAGAGAAGGTTGAAAATGATAAATATCAGTATTTCCCAGTATATTATTATTATTTTGCAAAGAAAACTTCATATATTCTGAAACACATAAAAACATGATGGGTCGTGGGTCCAGTAAAACCATTGACTGGACAAGTGAAAATGTGTTCCTTATTGTTGAGCACGTATTGATTGTAAATCAAGTTCAGCTTTATTTTAAAATAATAACTATTTTCAAGTCCACGTCATTATAGCAAGGAAATGCTGGTCCTCAGCATGCAGATGTTGAAGCAGTTTAGTTCACTCTTTCACAATGGATGTGGTTTCTGGCATGCATGGCTGGAGTGGATATGTAGTTGTCATTTGGAAAAAGCAGTTTTTGTTTTGAATGAGTTGTAATGGGAGTGGTGCTGTAACTACTTCAGGGATGTCTATTGTTTGCTGCATACTGACTGCACCTGCTGAGGAGCTTAATATTCCTGTGAGGAAGATTCAAGTCTACTATCTCGACATTCGCATACAATTTTTGCATTTAGCCAGTAGTGGTAGTTGCACAGAACTTTCAGATTGGTGAAATAGCCATTACCCTCCTCTTATTCACTATGGTAAAATAAATTATTTGAATGAAAATGATTGTATTAATATATCCATAAATGACCCATACATCTAAAAGAAAAACATTAAGTAATTATAAAATATTATTTGCAACCGCAATAAAAGGAAAAATAGTAAAAATAGTAAAATCTCACTTTGCGTTCAAACCTATAGGTTGCGGGTTTGATTCTCAATACCGGAGGGAAATGACTGAGGTGTCCTTGAGCAAGGCACCCAACCCCCAATCGCTCCCCGGGCTGCCCATTGCTCTGGGTGTGTGTCCATGGTTTGCAGTGTGTGTTCACTACTCACTGCTACTAATGTGTGTGTGCTAACTTTGATGGGTTAAATGCAGAGGACAAATTCAGAGTATAGGTATACCATACTTGGCCTTCACAATTTTGTCTGTTTAGTGGGTTTTCAAGCTTTACTTCCTCACTAAACGGGTTCGTCTCTTGAATGTCCCGGTATGCAGATCATGTGATCCTGAGGTGTGCAGATGTCCATTACACATTCTTGATTGTTGATGGTTAATGGCATAACAAGCTGCAGCTGCATGTTTACTCCACCCGCTGTTTTTGTTAAACCGGTTTCTGACTCACTGTGTGTTTGTATATATCCCTAGTCCCCTGAGAAAAACACAACCAGCATGGACTCTTCGCTGACTGCTGCACAGATCCGTGAGAAGTTCATTGACTTCTTCCGTCGCTATGAGCACCAGTACGTCCACTCGTCAGCCACCATTCCGCTAGATGACCCCACTCTGCTCTTTGCCAATGCCGGGATGAACCAGGTTAGGAGATTTGAACCTAGTTACATAAATGGGTGTCTAATTTGTTATAGAAAATTAATTGTTATCTTCATCTTCTCAATAGTTCAAGCCCATCTTCCTGAACACCATCGACCCGTCCCACCCCATGGCCAGACTTCGCCGTGCTGCAAACACACAGAAGTGCATTCGTGCCGGTGGCAAGCACAATGATCTTGATGATGTGGGCAAAGACGTGTACCATCACACTTTCTTTGAGATGTTAGGCTCTTGGTCCTTTGGAGATTATTTCAAAGTAAGAGATAGAGAGAGAGGTGTTGTATATTGTAAAATCAAGGCGTATCTCTTCATAGTACCGATGCTCTTTTTTTTTTTTTATATGTGCTGTAAAAATGAATTTTGGTCTTTTCTCTTTGCATCCCTTCATTTCTTTTTTTGCTCATTCTATATCTAGCACCTGGCCTGCAAGATGGCACTGGAGCTGCTGACGCAGGAGTTTGGCATACCTATTGAACGCCTCTATGTGACTTACTTTGGTGGTCATGCTGATGCAGGCCTAGAACCTGACCTGGAGTGCAAGCAGATCTGGCTGGACTTGGGGTGAGTACAAAATATGTACAAGGTATATTGAGTTATTGATGTGTAATAGTAAGATATTTCTCATTGCCTCGACTCGGTTCCAGAATGGAGGAGAGCCGTATTCTGCCCGGCAGTATGAAAGATAATTTCTGGGAGATGGGGGACACTGGTCCATGTGGACCGTGCAGCGAGATCCACTTTGATCGCATTGGAGGCAGAGATGCCGCCCACTTGGTCAACATGGATGACCCGAATGTGCTTGAAATCTGGAACCTGGTGTTCATCCAGTTTAACAGGTAAACTACTGCTCCTTGTTAACTACGACTAACAATGGTAAACACTTCATTAAAAGTTCCCACATACTTAGAGATATTATTTTTAGAGACACTTCTTATGTAATGTATTGTTCATATGAATGAATAATATATTAGTATATATATTGACTGAAATTAGAGATGTTTTTTAATTGATGTCAGCCTATATTGGATATTTAATATTAAGTAGATTAATTAATATTTAAAACAATTATTTGAATGTTTGATCCGTTCAATGGATGGATGTTTTTTAAGCCATTTATTGGTTATCACTTAAAGTTATATATAAATAAAATGTATTTAAAATAGCCTATATATTAATTGAATTGCATGAAATTGAGCAAAAATGACAGTAATGATATTTATAATGTTACAAAACATTTCTCTTTAACTTTATTTTCATCAAAGAATCCTGAAAAAACACAGTTTCCACAAAAATATCAAACAGCAACTGATTTCAACATGGATAATAATAAATGTTTCTTGAGCTCCAAATCAGCATATTAAAATGATTTCTGAAGGATCATGTGACACTGAAGACTGGAGTAATGATGCTGAAAATTCAGCTTTGCTATCACAGGAATAAATTACATTTTAATATCTCTTATGCTTTTGATTAAATAAATTTAACTTTGGTGATCATAAGAGACTTTCAAAACTTTTTAAAAATCTTACCGACCCCAAACCTTTGAACGGTAGTATAATTTCATTATTGAATTTTAACATTGGATCCTTATTGAAACCTGTAATTCTTTACACAAAGATATTGTAAGTATTCACACATTGTTCTAAACGCATATGGCTTGGCCTCTCCATGCAGGGAGTCGGAGACCGTGCTAAAGCCTCTGCCCAAGAAGAGCATTGACACAGGGATGGGACTGGAGCGCTTGGTCTCTGTACTGCAAAACAAGATGTCCAACTACGACACTGACCTGTTCATCCCTTATTTTGAAGCCATTCAGAAGGTACAATCTTAAAAAAAACACATGAGACATGACCAAACTCTCTTTTGCATGCAATTAAAAAAATTGTCTTGGTTCTCAGGGCACAGGTGCCAGGGCATACACAGGAAAGGTTGGCTCAGAAGACACAGATGGTATCGACATGGCATACCGTGTCCTGGCTGATCACGCCCGAACCATTACTATTGCCTTGTCTGATGGCGGGAGACCTGACAACACAGGCAGAGGGTGAGGTGATGGTGAAATAGTTTGCCGTGTTCTTGATATATACCCAATGTATGTATATGTGACCCTGTTTTTGTGTTCGCAGCTATGTTCTGAGAAGAATTCTACGTCGTGCAGTGCGATACTCTCACGAGAAGCTGGGTGCACAGAGGGGTTTCTTTGCCTCCTTGGTAGATGTAGTAGTTGAGTCCCTGGTAAGGCCTCTACCTCTACAATTTTTTTCTCTCATAACTTTATGTGCATAAGGAACCTCCTGTCTGCTGCCAATGCACTATTGAAATGCACTTTCATTAAATACAGTTTCAGTTCTACCTCTGATGGCCATTTAACGGTTCATGGCTCTCTACAGGGTGATGCTTTCCCAGAGTTGCGGAAAGATCCTGATATGGTAAAGGACATCATCAATGAGGAAGAGGCACAGTTCCTCAAAACCCTTAGCAGGGGACGCCGTATCCTGGACCGCAAGATCCAGAGTCTTGGAGACAGCAAGACAATTCCAGGTAAAGCACATACTACCACATATATGTTATTTTAAGGCATCTTCAGACTTGTAAATCGTTTGATTATATATCAGTACAGTATAAGGTTGTCAAAAGTACTTCGGTACCAAGTGAGTACTGAAATTTAGAAAATTTGACGAGACTACCATTTCTGTAGTACCGAGTACCGGGTATATTCGGTACCCATTAATAGGCCGCTGCTTTCAGTCGCTTCCATGTTTATCTAAGCGCAGGGCTCCAGACTAACTTTTTGACTAGGATCACTGAAGCCAATGTATACCATGATATATACTAGTGTCAGTGAATTTTAAACTGCAAAAAGACTATTTAAATATTAATCCTGCATGTTCTGCTTGTCTCTGTGTGAATGAATGACGCAGATGCGCGGTTTCATTTACCACACACACACTGAAGCATGCGTGACACTCGCTGTGTTTTCAGTCTCTGCTGCCTCATGATTTGAGGACATGAATGCATGAACTTCATCTCCAGAGCCGCTCTGAGAGTCACTTCACGAGCATTTTACCGTTTCATTTGAGAAAAACTATCGTCATATCATCCACACACAGAAACTCAAGGTCTTCACAGCAACCCATCAAAATAAAAGTTCGGTTGAACTTGAAGAAATTGACAGAAATAATTATATTAGGCTACTGCATGTACAGCAATGTAATACTACTACTACTAATAATGTGCATTAAAGGTTACTTATTTTCCACTTGATCTTTTTATAAACAGTGTTTACTTTTAAACAGCATGTAACCTTCATTGTTTATGTATATTATTTACTTAAAGGGATACTCCACCGTCTTTTCATATTAAACTATGTTATTCCCTTAACTAAGACGAGTTGATACATACCTCTCTCGTCTCAGTGCGTGCACTCAATCGCTCTGGCGTGCGGCGAAACTTTGTTCACTCAGTTCATTCAATATGGGCCAAGCAGAGAAGCTACCAAACACCTCCACGTTTTCCCTATTTAAACACAGTTACTCGCGTAGTGTAACTCGACCTAGGACGGTGAAACAAAACAAAACGTTGCGCTTTTCTAAGCGTGTAAAATGGATAACTATATTGTATGGCGGAATACCATAGCAAGTGCTTATGAGCACTTCGACTTGGCGGAGTAATATCTTCACTCGTGAAAAATCCTCTCACCGGCCCCCGCTCCCTCTGGTGAAGATATTCCTCCGCCAAGACGAAGTGCTTACAAGCACTTGCTATGGTATTCCGCCATACAATATAGTTATCCATTTTACACGCTTAGAAAAAGCGCAACGTTTTGTTTTGTGTCACCGTCCTAGGTCGAGTTACACTACGCGAGTAACTGTGTTTAAATAGGGAAAACGTGGAGGTGTTTGGTAGCTTCTCTGCTTGGCCCATATTGAATGAACTGAGTGAACAAAGTTTCGCCGCGCGCCAGAGCGATTGAGTGCACGCACTGAGACGAGAGAGGTATGTATCAACTCGTCTTAGTTAAGGGAATAACATAGTTTAATATGAAAAGACGGTGGAGTATCCCTTTAAGATAACCATCATAAATAATAAACTTATTGAATTTAATTTAATATTTTTTTCAAATAGAAAAATAGTTCCAACAGATTTTGCTGTGGTATCAAAATTGGTACCAAGTATTGGTACCAGGTGCTGAGCCAAATGCCTTGAGATGAGGTGCAAACTTGTCACCTTTTGGTGAAAAACAGTTTTGAATCTTCATTTGAGTTTTTTTAAATTGGAGGGGAAGGAGTTTGGGTTACTTGTAATGCGCATTTATAAAACGCAACACTCGCCAACCATCTTCCCAAAATTGTTATGAGAATTATTTATAAATTTGTTGTCAACAGAAGAGAGGCTTTAAGGTTTCTCTGTGGTGTTTTTCTGCCAAAATAAAAGCTCTATGGTTTAACAAAATTTCAAGAAATTAAGACTAATTTTGTAGTATTGTATTGTGTATATAACTGTCATTGTTTTGTGTAGGTGACACAGCCTGGCTGCTGTACGATACGTATGGTTTTCCTCTGGACCTCACTGCCCTGATCGCTGAAGAAAGGGGAATGGGGGTAGACAGGCAGGCCTTTGAGGAGGAGAAGAAAGCTGCTCAGGTGGAAATCAGTTCATTCTTTTATGCAGTGCAATTTCCATTAAGCACAGAATAATTTCATAGTTATAAAACACAGAGGACTGAAAATCCATCTTTTATACTTTCAACTGTAATGTTTTGGTGCCAAAATTCACATGTAACATTTGACTGATTTCATTTTGACTGTTTTATTTATAATGACAGCAAAGCTAATTTAAATGTGAAAATAGACAAAAATGAGCATGCACAATTAAAAATTCCATATCAGCTGACATTTATACAATATTGACTGATAACAATAGGTGTTTTGTTATTGTAAATGGGTCTAAATAAAAACGTGTACACAGTTAAAGTCTCAAGGCAAAGGCTCTGGGGACGAGGACCACATCATGCTGGACATCTACGCCATTGAAGAGCTCAGAAACAAAGATGTTGCTGCCACTGACGACAGCCCTAAGTACAAGTACACTTCAGATGATAATGGCAACTATGGTACGAGTTACACCTTCGCTATTCCTGTTGGGTTTTACAGTTGATTATGCGTAGGTTTTCATGCGTGTGACATTGTGTGTCTCTCTCAGAGTTTGAACAGACAGTGGGCACAGTGTTGGCTCTCAGGAGGGAGCGTGCATTTGTTGATGAAGTGACCACAGGTCAAGAGTGCGGAGTGCTGCTCGACAAGACCTCTTTCTACGCCGAGCAGGGTGGGCAGAGCTTTGATGAAGGCTACATGCTCCGAGAAAACGACTCTGCTGAGGATGTAAGAAACAGAGTGGTTGTGGAAAGAAGCTGAGATGCTTAGTTTAGTTTTGCTGTCATGTCATGTTTTGTTTTATTGCTTCAGAGGATGGAGTTCACTGTGAAGAATACTCAGGTGCGTGGAGGATACGTGCTGCATATTGGTACAGTATACGGCACACTGAAGGTTGGAGACCGCCTAACTCTGCATGTGGATGAGGTATGTAACCAAGTAACTTCTAAAAATGTTTGGTTCAGACAAACGAGAGATGGATAGGATGTTATTATGTACATTTATAGGCAAAGATGGAACATAATGTGGATTGAGAGAGCACAGAATGCAACATGATTCCCCTCTCTCTTTTTCTCTCCTTCTTAGGCTCGTCGTAGGCCCATCATGAGTAACCATACCGCCACACACATCCTTAACTTTGCTTTGCGTTCAGTCTTGGGAGAGGCAGATCAGCGGGGCTCTTTGGTTGCTCCAGACAGACTGCGCTTTGACTTCACAGCTAAAGGTGCAATGAGCACAGATGAAGTGCACCGCACAGAAGAGATCGCCTCCAACATGATTCGCGACGCTAAGGTCAGGACCATTCAACAGGCTTTCAAAGACACTTTTCAGTGAAACGTTCATATTCATACCGCTTGAAACTTTCTTCACATGTATTCACAGTCCGAAAACAAAACGATAACCTATTGTAAGTTATCCTGTTGAAAGCAGAAATTTAGTTTTCTTGAGATCACGTTTGTATTCTTACATATTTTCTCTCACAATTTGAAATACTCTCTCTTTCTACAGCCGGTCTATGCTCTGGATGCTCCCCTTGCAGCAGCTAAAGCCATCCAAGGTCTGCGGGCAGTGTTTGATGAGACGTACCCTGATCCTGTTAGAGTGGTGTCTGTTGGCGTCTCAGTGGAGGAGCTGCTGGCCGATCCGAACAGCCCTGCGGGCTCACTTACCTCCATCGAGTTCTGCGGTGGAACGTATGAGCTTTAATATTAGAAACTTCAAATATTGCAGTAGTAGGCCTACTCAGTCCTCGCTTTCATTCATGTGCAGCACATGTAGATTTCTGTGGATATGAACAAAAATGATCAACTTTATATGTAATATTCTGAATTTGGTCCTGTCTATGCTTCATGACAATTACTAGTAATAAAAATGTTTATTAAAGTGTTGTTAAATAATATTTTCCTTAGCCCTAATGAATTAACTGTTTTTGGAGTATGGCTACTCGTAGTTTTCTTATTGATCATTTTTACCCATAGGCACCTGCAGAACTCTGGTCATGCTGCCCCATTTGTGATTGTATCAGAGGAGGCCATTGCTAAAGGAATCAGGAGGATTGTGGCAGTGACTGGAGCAGAGGCTCAGAAGGTTGGAGAAAGAGAAGGCCAACATGAATATGCGCAAACGCTTTTATTTTTGACTGATACTTTGTAGTATGTGATTTAGGGTGGGGAATCTAGAACCGGTTCTTGCTGTCTGATTTGAAGGTGCTTTGAAAGGAAGACCTGAAATAATACAAGGATTAAAAAATGTGTCAATTGCCTTTGCTGTTGTGTGGCTAGTGTAGTCTGATTCACAAATGTATCTTTTGAGCCATTTCTGTTAATTCAATGAATCAGTCATAAAGACATGTACTTAAGACTTGTGAGAGTTAAATCAATATAATTACTGACTGATAATTCATATAGAAATGTGTAAATACACATTCAGAACAGTGGTTTGTAAAAAAAAAAAAAAAAAAAAATACCCCAAAACATTTTTTCACTTTTTAATACTTTTTAGTACGGTATATTTTTAGGACCAATTATTGAATCATATAGGAAGCAGAATAAAGAAGTTCCTTATGATTCCCATTCCTAATAGTTCATGACGGGTGGATGTTTGTGTTTTCAGGCCCAGAGGAAAGCTGATGCCCTGAAGTTGGGTCTAGATGCCATGGCAGAGAAAGTGAAGGCTCAGACCTCCCCAAATAAAGACGTTCAGAAGGAGATTGCTGATATGACAGAGGTGAGTTCAACTCAAACATGTTCTGCTCTTGCTTGTATGGTATAAACCTTTTTTTTTAAGTGTACTGAATCTGTGTATGCATATATATTCAGTCCCTGGGCACTGCAGTGATCTCTCAGTGGCAGAAGGATGAGATGAGGGATTCCCTGAAGGGTCTTAAAAAGATCATGGATGACCTGGACCGTGCCAGCAAGGCTGATGTTCAGAAGAGGGTAAGAAAACATGTTTCAGATGTTTGATGGTTAGTCACAGAGATTATTGGAAAATTTAAGACCAGCTGTGAACACATGGTTTATTTTTAGGTCCTGGAAAAGACGAAGGAGATCATCGACAGCAAACCTAACCAACCTCTAATTGTGATGGAGATGGAGAGTGGAGCATCTGCAAAGGTAAATGGCTCACTGTCCTTTCAAAATTGGGATCTATAGTTGAAATGAATGCAGTTTTTAAATAGTCTTCAGTGAAAGTCTAAATGATTCCTCTGTGCTTCCACAGGCTTTGAATGAGTCTTTGAAGTTACTGAAGACAAATTCACCACAGACTGCTGCTATGCTTTTTGCTGTGGACAACGATGCAGGAAAAATCATCTGCCTGTGCCAAGTTCCTCAGGTAAACGGGGTCAGAGAGAAACTTATTCTGTGAGCTGGCGTAGGGGTCTCTTTAAATATTTATCAAGATCTACTTTAAAGCTCAGGATTTCTTTTTGTTTTGAAAGAAATTAATATATTTATTCAGCTAGGACGCAATAAATTGAACATAAGTTAAAGTAACTTCTACATACTTGCAAAAGTTTTCTATTTCCAATAAATGCTGTTCTTTTGAACTTTTGATTTTTGAAGAGTCCTGAAAGAGTTAGGCAGCACAACTGTTTTCAACTGATAACACTAATAATAATAAGATTTTTGAGCACCAAATCAGCATTGGAATGATTTCTGAAGGATCATGTGACACTGAAGACTGGAGTAATGATGCTGAAAATTAAGCTTTGCCATCACAAATATATTAAATATATTAAAATGGAAAACATTCATTTGAAATTGTAATAATATTTCAGAATATTACTGCTTTTAATGTTATTTGATCAATTGTTTGTTAGAATCAAATAAATACATCCTTGATGTGCATAAAGAGACTTTCAAAAACATGAAAAAAATCTTACCAAACCCAGACTTTTGAACGGTAGTGTATTTTCTTAATACACATTCCTAGTCGCATTGTGAATGATTCATCAGTGCGTACATTATGTTCAGTGAAATGTAACAGCTGGCTTTTTAGCTCACCTCAGAAGGAAAATGGGTTTCAAATGCCATTTTCTGTTCACTTTGACATTTAATGCTGGTTAAGTATTACGTTGACTTGCATGGTACTAGAGTAACACATTAACGTGTGTGTAAAGTATCAATTTAAAATCACCAATTTGCTCTTTGTGTGTTTCCAGGATGTTGCAAACCGGGGCCTGAAGGCCAACGAGTGGGTTCAGGAAGTGTGCCCTCTGCTGGATGGAAAAGGAGGCGGTAAAGACATGTCTGCCCAGGCCACGGGTAGAAACACGCACTGCATACAGGAGGCTCTGCAGCTGGCCAATGAGTTTGCCCAACTCAAACTGGGTGAAAATTAAGGACAAATGGATAAGAGTTGTGTAGGTAGAGTTTAATCTGAAAAGAGGTCCTTAGTTTGGTCTTAACCCTCCTTCCTGTCCTGTTCCAGCTATGCCTGCTGAATTTACAAACTGGACATTCCCGGCTGGTAAATGTAAAAACTGTACAGAAATGTGTAATTTGTCAATTATGGATAGGAAGGGAAATAATTAGCGCCCTCTCTCAGTTAACTAGGTCACTGCAGGACCACGTGCATATATCAACTGATCTATCAACCGTCCTGACTCTATGATGCAAAGCACATGGGGCTGTGCATGTTTTCTGATTGGATAATTACATTTAGATTGACAGTTTAATGTTGCTAGCTAAAATCATCCTCATGGCCATTGTTATCGTTCTAAACATACAAGGACGAAAATCATTGTCATTATTCTATTAGAAGGTGTCTTTTTATCTCATAGGATTTTCATTACATTAGTAGAATTGTTGGTCTGTCTCTTTAACAAGATGGATGTCGTAATATTTCAGACGAATTCATGCCAACACTGTTAACCTTTCACTAGGTCTTATAGCATCTGTTTTGGGGAAATGAGTCATTTATCACCAGTCACATGAAATGTTTCATTTGTGAACGGTAATAAAAAAAGCAATGATTTCAAATGCATAAATGACTTTTCATTGTCCTGTGGAGTGATGTTTATTTGAATGTGATTGTGATTAAAGCTACTGCTTATGATTATTTCAGCTCAATTACTTATTCCCCTTCGTCCTGAGTGAGACACAAGTCATCAACTATTGGCTTGATCGTTTGCGGCGTACTGCACCTTGCCCCATGTCAGACCCATCTCCTTAAGTTCTGCCATCGCTTTGCGTCTCCTTGATGTTTTAGGTCGCCCTTGTTTTCTTCTGCCAGGTGGTGTCTCATCTCATCTCAGGGCAGTCTGGGATTTGGGCCTGGTCCATTCTGAGAACATGCCCAAGCCATCGGATGCGAGAACGCTTGATCTCTTTGACCACTTGACTCTTTGTTCTCCTGTGCAGTTCATTGGTGATTTCATAGGCCAGAATATACAATATATGACAAAGCTGTTGTACAAACGTAGCTTTGTGATGGTGCTGTATTGCCTAGATTTCCAGACCGTAGTCTGGCGAATGCATCCATATCTTTTCCAAACCTTGCTTTTACGTTATCCTTGCTGATGAGGCTTCCTAGGTATGTAAAATTGTTGACATATTCCAGTGGTTCATTATTGACTTTGATTGGTGCATTAGGGATGGAATTAATGCACTTAACTTTAATCATGAAAGGACTGATATTCAGGCCCACCTGCATGGCGAAGCCATTCAGCCTGTCGTTCTTTTCTTTGAGATGTTTGATTTTTGTGGAGACTACAGCAAGGTCATCAGAAAAGTCAAGGTCTTCAAGCTGTGTGAAGGGGGTCTACTGGATGCCTGGTGTTTTCCACATGATCCAGTCAATGGTGACCAGGAAGAAGATACAGTTTGCCTCATATCAGACTTTACAGGGAACCATTCTGACGCTGCATTCGATCTTCCTGTAGAACAGCCTCATACAGCGTTTTTGGTGGAACTCCGTAGAATACCAATTTCCATAAAGTATCACTGCCGAATGATTTCTTAGTCTAAAAAATTGATATTCGGAGGGCTGTTCCACTTGATGCACTGCTCTGATGTTTCTCAGAGTAAAGAACTGGGCCCGTATCCCTAAAGAATTTTTGTGCAAAAAGTGGCTCCTAGCGACCAAATTCTAAGAAAATTCTCAGAGTCATGACGTTTTCTTAGAATTTCCCCTAAAAGTGACACGAAAATCCCAGTTAATATAAAAGCTATTCCTCAAGATTCCTAGTGCTTAAAAGGGCTCCTAAGGCGAGATCTGCTAAGAGCAGGGAAGAGGACTTTTAGTGGCTTAGGAGTTCCCCTAAGCAGCTGCACAAAATGGCCAACAGAGGAGGCAGGAGAGATGTCCAACAACTGGGCCAGCAACAAACCTTGCTCCTCAGTCCAGTTCGGCTTGCGATTCCTTTTTTTTTTTCTCCATTTTCTGTGTTTGTAGGATATTTGTTAACAAGCCTTCATAAATAGACCAGCCAGCAATCACAGACATTGATAAAAGCTGAGCCGTGTTACCCTCGTTAAGACCACACTGAGTTGTAACGTTGCAATTTCTACTTCATTAAGGACAGCCCCTTGAGATAGGCCATCTTGTTTTCAATGGGGTCCATATGGGAGTGAAAGTACAAAATATGCCAGCTAGGATATTAATATGAGCGAATAAGACACGAATCATTATTTGAACAGGGTGTAATGAGCTTAAGTTTTCACATATTTTAGATTCTAATGTTAGGCTATAACCCCTACAGCTTACTATTCATTTTCCAGATATTTTCTTGAATGTGAAATATTATTTACAATTACAGTCTGCATAAGATTAGAGTGTATAATTATGTTTATTGATTTGAGGGAACATCCTTTGCTCATTATCACCAAAAGTTCATTTTCATCAAACTTGTAGGATCAACCAATCACGTCTTTTGAAATGATGACTCATACCTAGCAACGGGGTCAACCACACCTCCTCACTAAGATAGGATTTTCCATCCATTCCTTGCTCAGAGTTCACTGAAAATGTTCTGGAATCACTTCTAAGCTAAAAATCCTGGCAAGGAATTTTTAGGTTAAGTTAGGAGCTCTCTGAGAGGATTCTCAGAATCTTTAGGGATACGGGCCCTGGTCTGTGCTACTCTTCCACTTCTGAATCTGGCTTGTTCTTGTTTGAGTTTAAAGCCTGTCATTTCTGTATAGAAGAACTCTACAGATGGCTTTTAATGGGACTGAGAGCAATTTGATGCCACTCCAACTCTGAAGAACGCCTTTCTTGGGGAGTTTCACAATAAGGCCTTTCTTCCAGTCATCTAAATTTAACTACATTTATCATTAATTCACCAAATTCATCCCTACTTTTCATTATACCACTCTTGCACAGCTGCTGCTCAACCATGCAAACTTATTTTGAAAACTAGCCGATCATTTTTGTTTTTCCAAACTCCTACATTTTAAACACAGAATATGCTTGTGTTGCAATTTCAATAGGTGCACCAGACTTTCAGACATATGCTCCAGTCAAGCTCAGACAAACTTTACGCAATGGTAAAAGAGTGAAAAGTTAGTCATTGCTTAGTGAGGGATTCAATGTGAAGTTTAACTGTCTTATAAAAGTTTGGTTATCAGGATTAAACATTATGATCAATAAGTGGTTTTACATTAAGTAATATGTTTTCAACTTTTTATAAGTTATACAAGATTAGTATTATATATTGAGATCAGTTTAATGTAATTACAGTAACTTTTTTTTTTTACAGTGTTGATCCCACACATCCCAGAATTCAACAAATCCATTATTCATTACTGATGTTTGTGCGATTTTTAAGCAATATTACAAAAGAATAACGAGATAGACCATGGTTTTGAGGGCATGAGGAAAACGTTTAACATTTTAACAGAATAAAATGAAACACCTGCATGGGACATTTTTACATGCAAGCTTTTCCATGTAGGAAGTTTCATAGCACACTGGGACATGGATGAAAAAGGATGAACTTGTAATGGTGAAAAAAAAAAATCACATATTCTGATAAAAGTACATTATTTCAATCAAATCAAGTTTAAAGCTGAGATTGTAATGAAAATGTACTGCATCAAAGAATCAAAAATGGTTTGCTTGTAAATAAATGTCCAAGCACACAAAAATAAACCATTTTTAAATGTGTTTATTTCTTACAGAAGCATAAAGATTAAAAACAGTCCATAATTACACAAAGACTGCGGTTGTGAAAGGAAAGAAAAAGCACTGAACAATAGACACTATATCAACACTAATGTAGTTAATGAAAGCAAACACAGTGGCACATGAGGATATGTACAGTCTGTTGAAGGGTTCCATCAAATGAAGAACTGGATTCAACATTATGTGGATAATAGAGTTTGTTCTACTCAAATGGACATATCTAAATACTGTAGCCTCATTTTTAACTTTTTTTGCTGCCATTTTAATTATTTCTTCAAATCGAAAGGGGAATCTACCATAAAGCCTTTAAAAAATGTCAAGAAAACAAAATGAAACTGCCTTCCTCACTCAACATCTATCCTGGAGGCACAATCATGTGTTTGATTGTGGAAAACGTAAGTCTCACAGGCTGTGTAATGTTCATTGACAACTTTGCATCCTTTAATTCTGTTAACAATTCAGCAAAAGATGATATGAAGTCCTAAAAACTCTCTCCACAAATACCAGTAATTTAGTGCTGAGAACATTGGCAAGAGCATAAAGAGAACAAGCCAATTTCAAATTGATCTCGTCATGCAATTTGGCCACAGACAGAACATTTCAAATGGAGAGAACAGAGAAATAATGTAGTCTTTCATTCATTGTTTGAGGTTTGCCTGAATATCATTCGGCAGGCTACGATGTGGCACAAAAACAAGAAGAGAAACATCCCTCATAGCCAACTAGTAGGATTACTGAATACTGTTAAGAGCAATACAAGAACTTCACGAGCCAGCATTTTTCTTAATCTAAATGTTCTGAACAATACATTTAAAAAAAATCAGGATAAGTAATTGGTTAAAAGTCTTTGGTGACCAACTGCACATCTCAATATTCTACCAATAAGATGGCAGCCCATCCTACATGTCCGTGATATTAGAATTTCACTGTAAAACGCCTTATATTAATCCCTCAGAATAGGTCAACTGCAGCACTGTGTAGCCTATTTAATATTCCCCGGTATATAACCGTCAAAAGACGATTACACTTTATTGGCAATGTATAAAAGCACTTGTGTGCCACAAGTCTAGATTCTCTAAAGGTTCAGGAGACTTTTCCGACGTGAAAGCGAATGCAGGTAGGTAGCTCTTAAAAAATGAAGAGGGGAGAAAGTTTTCAGGTGAGAGAACTTTTCCCACCCTGATCCCGAAGGCACGGCGCTCAGCTTAGTTTAAAGTAGAACAGACAAGAGGATGAGATGGTGGCGCATAGGAGAAGCCGTGAATCTTGTGTGGGTGGAGGACAGCTGGTGGGTAGACGATCCGTGTGCCCTATTTTAGAGCCCAGATTTGTGCGCGCGCGAATGTGTCAATAAATGCTCTGTAAGAAGACTAAAGGAACAATAACATGTGTTTATGCGTCTTATAATGAGGTTAACGGTGCTCTGGAGAGAGGATGTGTCCAGAAGCGAGGACAAGGCACCCAAGCATGTAACATATGTGCATTTGCTCACTGAAATAGCTGATATGTCTACATTTTGAAAAAGAACTACTGCACCTGAAAGTCAAAACTCGGACTAGGCCAAAACAGAAAGCTACGGACCCCCAAAGGGAAATGGCGATGAGAGAGGGGAAGTAAAATATCATATTTCAGTGCTTTTGCGTTCTCTCTGGAATGTTTTACGTTCCCCCGAAACCATGCATTCACTTGCAAAATCTCTCGCAAAACTTTTGCATTCGCTCGCAGAACCTCGCAAGGATTGTGCAAACGTGCGCATAATTTCTCTGGGAACGCAAACATTCTACAAGCTAACCCAAAGTTTCTTGGAGGAAAGCAAACATTTTCAAGCTAATGCAAAATGTATCGGGTCAACACACAAAATTTGCATTGAAATAATTATCCCCCCCCCCCATCACCATGTCCTTTAGGGCCTCCGTAGAAAACACTTGGCGTTCACATGAATCTTTCTTGTTATTCTTTGTCTTAAAAATGTATGTAATAAATTACACAAGAAAAACTATACAAATAAACAAATCACCTATTTTTGATGGTAAATGACTGAACAGCAGCAAAGGAGTGTCTACATGCTTTCAAGAAAACATTTATCAATGAGATCCATCAATTTTACCAAGATCTGTCAGCTAGTTTTAAACTGAATCGCAATACATCAGGCTTCATAAATGAAAGCTTATATTCAATTTCTCTCAATCTGATACTTTCTGCAGTTTCTTTCCATCATTTAACACTATTTCAGTAGGTTTGATTTAAGGGAGTATGTGCTGTAGCTCAACAACGAAGCGCTACTACTGTTCACAGTGCATCTCTAAAACAATCACCACAGCTGTATTAGCGTTGATTTCTAAATGTACTCCACGTATTTTGAATATATTGCTCATATGTGTTCATATTGGACTGCGCAGTGGTTTTGAGTATCTGTCCATCCTCCTCAGACCAGAGGAACGATCAGTACTCAAGATGTAATTAGCTAAAACAAAAAACGAACCAAAAAGCAAAGTTGTTCAGACTGATGCAAGCACACAGTGATAGCAAACTGTTAGCAGGATCATTTCAAACACGAACAACTAAACATAAAATATCTTATAAGACAGAGTAAAGCTTGGTTTATGCCCGGTGACGTGAGTAGTGAAACGACCCGCCATTATGTCCAAGCTTTTAGTTAAAGGGATAGTTCACCTAAAAAATTTAAATTCTGTAATTTACTCACCCTCACGTCATTCCAAATCTGCCCAACTTTTTCTTCTATAAAACACGTAAGAGGATGTTTTGATAAATGTCTCTGAGACATTTTTTTTCTTTCTTCAAATTCAATGGTGCAAAACAACTTTGGACCCCATTGACTTTCATTGACAACAGTTTTTTCTCAAAATATCTTCTTTTGTGTTTTGCAGAAGAAAGTATACCATGCAGGTTTGGAACAATATGAGGGAGAGTAAATGATGACAGAATTGTCTTTTTTTGAACTGTCCCTTCAATGAATCACAGAGAACTACCAGAGTACAATGATACACTATGGTGATTGTAGGTCTCACTCATCTATCTTGCCTCGGCGTGAGCACACATAAGAGATAGGCGGGAAAGAGTTCTCGTATCATCACTATTCAACAAAAGTCATAAATATGAGTTTATTCCATTCCCAGCACATATACCTAACATGCTGTTTAGTGGTGAGAAATTAGTGTTCCTTTCCAAGTCAAGTTCCTTGTCCCAGTTGAGGTAGGCTTGCAAGGAAAAGCACATTTACTAGCGTCTCCTCTCAAAACCACCACATTATGGGGGACACTGTCCAGACTCCTGACCACTCAGGACAGCACAGAATGGTAATAAGATCATGAAACTACTTCTTGATCACGTTTAACAGGCACACTAAGTGTGTCAAGTGGATAATGGGTGGTTTTGTTTATGGTAGTCCATCAGTTGGTCCATTTCTTTGCACCTGGTGTCCAGATTCACTTTCCAGGAAACACTGAGATCTTGCCAGCCTTGGCCAGCTTGTCGATGATCTGGGCCTCGTAGTCTGCATCATGGACACCTGTTTTACGAAACTCTCCAGAATAGCGGTTCTGCTCCCAATAGTGGTGCCAGTTTCCCCGACTGTCCGCCCCAAAACCAAATACATTCACCTAGAGTCAAGAGGCAGAAATTAATTCACAGTCACTGCTTGGAAATGTAAATAAACCTTAAAATTTTAGAAATTACAGATAAATTTCACATAAAAAATACCTGAAATGTCTTTCTCAAATACAAAATGAAACATACATATTTATATGATTTATAATATAATCTTATGTAGTTCACACTACTGTTCATACGATTTTTTCTTTTATTTAGCTTGGAAGCATGGAATTGATCATAAGTGACAGTAAAGACATTTCAGTTTCACCATTACAGAAATAAATTACTAATTAAAATAAATTAAAATAGAAAAATAGAAAAGTTTGAATAATATTTCACAATATTAGTGTATTTTTGTGAGCATCTTTCAAAAACTTTTCAATCGTAGTGTACACACACACATTCACACACACATACACACACCTGTTCAAATGCCCGTTGACAAAAATATCTAATCAGCCAATCACATGGCAGCAACTCACAGTATTTAGGCATGTAGACATGGTCAAGATGATCTGCTGAAGTTAAACCTAAGCATCAGGGCAACAGTAACTCAAATAACCACTCGTTACAACCGAGGTCTGCGCAAGAGCATCTCTGAACAGTGAACACGCAACACTTCAAACCTTGAAGCAGATGGGCTACAGCAGCAGAAGAAGATCACACCGGGTGCCAATCCTGTCAGATAAGACCAGGAAACTGAGGCTACAATTCACAAAGGCTCACCAAAATTGGACAATAGAAGATTGGAAAAATGTTGCCTGGCCTGATGAGTCTCGACTTCTGCTGCGACATTCAGATGGTAGGGTCAGAATTTGGCATAAACAACATGAAAGGATGGATCCATCCTGCCTTGTATCAACGGTTCAGGCTGCTGGTGGTGTAATGGTGGTGAAGGATATTTTCTTGCCTCACTTTGGGCCCCTTAGTACCAACTGAACATCATTTAAATGCCACAGTCTACCTGAGTATTGTTGCTGTCCATGTCCATCCCTTTATGACCCATCTTCTGATGGCTACTTCCAGCTGGATAATGTGTGTCACAAAGCTCAAATCATCTCAAACTGGTTTCTTGAACTTTGCAATGAGTTCACTGTACTCAAATGGCCTCCAGTCACCAGATCTCAATCCAATAGAGCAGCTTTGGGATGCGGTGGAACCGGAGATTCACGTCTCACAGAAAAATCTGCAGCCTGTGCGATGCTCATGTCAATATGGACTAAAATCACAGAGGAATGTTTCCAGAACCTTGTTGAATCAGTGCCATGAAGAATTAAGGTAGTTCTGAAGGCAAAAGGGGGGTCCAACCCGGTACTAGAAAGGTGTACCTAATAAAGTTACTGGTGAGTGTGTGTGTGTATCATGCCCCCCTAAGGTCTTACCTCATCACATACATGTAGAGCAAAGAACAGGACGAGCATGCCAGTGGAGGGATAGCGCCCATGATGATGTGTCCAGCGGTCATGGATGTATTTAAAGAAAGCTGGGTTGAAGATCTGAACCTACAGGTTTGATACATATGCAGATTTATAGCAGCACAGAGAAAACAGATAAAGACTCAATGTGAGATTGATAGTGTTCTATTGTTCAGGATCTAAAGAGTGTCTTAATTCAGAGAATATAAATCTTTGAGAGATGGGATGGGAGGATGGGAATATATTACCTTGTCTTTATCCACACGCAGAAACTGCTTCACTGGAGCGTAAGTACTAAGAGAGAGAAAGAGAGGGCGATTTGGAAAGATAAAGTTATAAGTCTTCCCACTGACATCTCTTCATCTTTTCATAAAAACCCGGGAGTTGAACTGCTGCTAACTTTCTAGTGTTTTTCAGTGAAGTAGAGAATATTGTTGATAAAGTGCTACGATGTGTGGCAGTGTGTGTGTGCTTTGAATGTTGAATTTATGGGTACAGAACACTGCAGTGTGTTCATAGACAGAATATAATCAATGTCTCATTGTCTAATTTTAATTAAATCCACATTGCGCTTGTAAACTGAACTGAAATACTAATCTATTGATGAGATGTCACACTCTTAAAAAAGAAAAGAGAAAAAAAAAACGGTTTAGGCATTGACAACCAAATTTTCATTAAATCCACAGTGTCTGAAAACTGAAAAACTCGTTTATCGAAGGGATGTCACATTCTTAAGACTTTTTTTTTTTACCATATTAAAATGACATAATATAAATAAAATGAAAAAGGAAAGAAAAAGAAGAAAATAAATAAAAGAAAGAAAAATATTGAATTAAAATGAACTAAAAAAAAAAAAAGAAACATTTTTGTGTCTGTGTTATTGTGCTCACAAGCGGATCTGGCCGGTGGAGAGAGCACTTGTGATCCACAACAAGTCGAGAGTCTTGAAGGGCACCAGCACAAAGCTCACGTTGGCCGCCAGGTTTTTGGCACTCTCTGGGTACATGAAGTGGTGTGTGGTACGGCTGCCGGCATCCTCTTCGTACCCTACAGTGGGGGCCAGGTTCATCCTGGAACACACAGATCCAATTGAATTAGACCGTGAAAACCCTCTCTCTTTTTCACGGATTCAAACAAGCCATATTACTTTGGCATTTCATTATTTTCCCCATGATAGAGTGAAATGAACAAACAGAAAGAGCATTCAGGTTGAAAAAAGCAGACAGCATGAAACCCTCGCCACTCATTGTAATTGCATAGAAAAGAGTAATCAGGACATTATTAAAAATTCTCCTTTTGTGTTCCACAGAAGAAGAGAAACATGACAGGGTCTCTGCAGAGTTGCTAAAATCAAATAAATGTAAGTCTTTTTAAGACCTGCATAAATAAAATGAGTAACCATGTATCTCAGCTTATTTGAATTAAACTGGCTGCAGCACATATTCAACTTCAAAAGAGGGAAAGAGCGAATTTAAGACGTTTTATTCGATACTGTACATAAGTACTGAAATTGGTTCATGTCATCTCAATACATATGAATTAGAAATCAATCAATATTTTACTGATTCCATTATGCATTTAAAAAGATTTTTGCAGATACTAGTCAAATGTATATACTATGGAAGCTTGTTTCCGCCACAACATAAAACATTTTAAAGGATAATTGCGACTTTTTATCTCACAATTGCGAGTTTACATCTCGCAATTCTGACTTTATTTCTCAGAATTGCGAGATATAAAGTCAGAATTGCGTGAAATAAAGTCGCAATTGCGTGTTATAAAGTCAAAATTGCGAGATATAAAGTCAGAATTGCGTGTTATAAAGTCAGAATCCTGACTTTTTTTCTCGCAATTGCGACTTTATATCACGCAATTCTGACTTTATAACACATAATTGCGAGTTTATATCTCGCAATTCTGACTTTTTTTCTCACAATTGTGAGATATAAAGTCCAATTCTAAGGGAAAAAAGATTTCATGCAATTCTGACTTTATATCTCCCAATTGCGACTTTATTTATCAGAATTGCGACTTTATATCTTGCAATTGCGACTTTATTTCACAGAATTGCGTCTTTATATCTTGCAATTGCTTTCCGAATAGGCGAGCTATTCCTTTAAGAGAGACAGACTGCAAGAGACTAGCAAGATGATGGAGAAAGGGTGGATCAGACGGGAACGCAGACGGGGTCGGTGTCTGTTCAGGAGACACGTCTATTGCGCCGATGGATTTCAGAGCTTTATATTTCACAGCTCATGTCCTCTCAACAAAATGCTCCGATTAGAAGAAAAAAATTCTCTATTTGTATCCTACATGTATTCACTCAAATTCAGAGAACTACCTTACATCACCAGGATTTTGTAAAATGTAGAATCTCAAGCTTGTATTCAGGCAGCAGGAAGCTTTAGATGTAATAGTCCTGGAGATTTTAATTCAAAACAACAAATGTACATGTCCGCCTGTTTCTCTCTTTATCTTCTTAAGACTCAAAGCTTGTCTCAAAGCCAGGCAGATGATTTACCAATCAAATCTCAAGTGCTTTTCTTCTTATATCATCAATCTTTAATAAACACAGGCCAACAAAAAACATGGCTTAAACTGGAAACCACAATACTCATTTAAAATGAAGATTTTTTTTTTTAATGAAACCACAAGGAAGGTTTATTATTCTACAGCTTGGTTGTGGCGTTTAGTATTATACATTTGGTGAATTTTTTTACATAGCATTGGTTTTCACACCTGCCCTCAAATAATAATTTTACATTAATATAAAATAAAGTCACAAATAATTATACAGAAAATCCACACCTGTACGTAATATAGAAGTATATACAGAAAATGTGTGATACATGCTACAAGGATGCTAACTGTACCGTTTAATTACCATTAAAAAACCTTTTCAGACAATGCAAACTTATATGAGCCAATAAACATTCGACTGGGGAAGAAAACTCATACCATCTCTTAAACCATCTCTTAAACAGTGTCGAAATGAGAGCAGACAGCAGTTAAACAAATAAAGAGACGAGGAGACAGCTGAAGAAATAGATGGATTCGGAGGAGGACGGGATTAATTTAAGACTTCACTGAAATAGCACCTCAATTTATACCTCCATCTCTTTCAGCCTCTCCGTCTCTCTGATCTCTACTAAACATACACTGTTCTGTCTCCTGAAGGCCATTATTTTACTCTTTTCTTTAAGCAGCAATATGCACAATCTGCCCTTTTCCATTTTCATTCGCCTGAAACCTGAAATTGCAAATGTCAATCCACCATATCTGGCTGTGATCAGTGTCCCAGAAAACAGGACTATTGTTGCATACTAAAACTAAGGTGAATACTCCTGATTCAAAAACATTGCTATAAGCTATAAAATAAATAAAACTATAAATATATTGATACAGATAAAGATATAGATGTGGCTTTCTTTCATCAAAGGTCTAGCTCGAGCAATGTTCTGCTGGTTCCTTATTCCTTAAAAGGTTATGTAATTGTTTTTAATGTTTAATGCCAGAGGCGAGCTAAACAGATGAGGACAGCGCTGTGACGTCGAAGTCATTAGTAAACATTGCAAGATGGCTATGGATGAACACCAGTTGTTTGAAATGGCTTTGGCCGCTAAAATGAACGAGTTAGACTTGGCTTTTTATCTAAAAGAGGAACAGAAGACGGCGCTCGAATCGTTCCTTTGCAAGAAGGGTGTTTTTGCTGTTTTGCCGACCGGATACGGCAAGAGTCTAATCTATCAGTTAGCTCCGCTGGTAGCTAAGCGTATGGGGCTTGTTGTGATTGGTCGTAGTGTTTTCCAATTGCGTGCAGTGAGATTTTCAAATGCATGCTTGGTGCCACCACTCGAGCTGGCCGATTTTCATTAGTCGATGCCAGACCATTAATCTTTCAGATTTAGGTCTGGATTTCCAGGCTATCCTAGGCTGAAATTCAACCTATGTTCTAAATTTGCAAAGGAACTATCGTATTGATCAACCAATAGAAGATGATGGGGGTGTTAAAGGGGTCATATAATGCCATTTTTGTACAAGCTAATATGATTCTTTAGGGTCTAAATGAAAAGTTTGTAATATACTTTAATTAAAAATTCTCATTAGTATTGTAAGAAAACACTTATTTTACCTGGTCAAAAACAGCTCTGTTTTCAGCACGCCATTTAAGTGCATGTGTCTTTAAATGATAATGAGCTTTGCTCACCCCGCCCCTCTGTTCTGTGTGTACATCGTTTGTAACACAATAACACAATAACCATAACGTGTTGCTCATTATAAACGTGGGATTATGAATTATATTGAGAACGTCGTACATAGAAAACATGCCGTAATGTACCCTGAGTGTAAACAGCCGCATTCATCGTGAAGCGTGCAGCAAACGATTTGCAAAGATTAATATAAATATATAAAGGTTATAAAATGTTACACTCACTCACTTCTTCTGGAGGTTCAGCAGGAACACGAATAGTTGGTACCGATCCTTTTTTCAGGAGCAGCTTCTTAGCAAATAACCAGCTTTTTACTGACCTTGTTTGTAAAGCAGTCTGGTGTGTGAAATGATTCGCGCACACATGAAAGCATTAACGTTGATCGTGGGGAATACTCCCTTCGAAAACAAACTCAGCCACTGCATCTTCAGCGGTTCGGATTTAGGAACATCAAAATGACTGCTGTGTTCCTTATTACACCCAAGAACAGAACACCACAATCGCTTAGACGCCATTCTGCTCATAGACAGTGCTCCAGCTATCAACAATGACAGCGCCGGTCCGCGCGGACTATGATTGTCAGCTCGCTCACGTGCGAGGGTGGGTCTGTGTTGAAACGCTGCTGTCATTCAACAATCGTGGGAGGGGCGTCGATTTTGTGACGTCACAAAATCGAACGGCTTGATTTGAGATGGGGGAAAACATATAAGAAGATTAAAAAAAAAACACTGGATGGATTTTTATCATTTTATGATGGTTGTGTACTGGCACTGCCAACACACATTTCAGTACAATCAACTTGTAAAAGTGCATGTACCATTATATGACCCCTTTAAGGAAACTTATTTTTGCTAGAAGTAGAGAAATTACATATTTCACCTATAATTATTAAACAAAACAAAAAACTAAACTGAAAGATAATAGTATTAAAAAAAAAAAACTTTTTAATATTTTGTTTCAAAACCCAATCATAATCTTGAATATGTACTTAGATTCCATTTCTAAAGACTGTTTTCTTTCCCTACTTCTTTTCCCAGAGGCATTTCAAGACTCACCTCATGATGAAGTCGTGGTCATCAATCACTGGACCGTAACCTGCCCCGCGGAGGTTTCCTGAATTCCCCACCACGGCACAGCGCAGACAGCGGGCAGGGTCCCACGAACCATACGGGGAACGGCCTGGAATGACCTGGAACAGCCTCTGTAGAACTTGCTGGATGTTGTGGGGTTTGAATTGAGGCTGCAACATCTGTACAGGGCCCAGAGGGAAGAGAAGGGAGGGAGGGAGGAAGAAAGAAAGAAACTGACATAAGGTTGGGCAGTTATCTTTTAACTTCAAACCATCTGCACACCTGCCTGTGCACACATGCATACTAAAATAAACATCCAGGCAGCCAATTAGCCACTGTGCCAATAAAGCCCTCTGCGGTGAGGAATGAATACATTTTAAAAAACACGTTCAAGACCAGACCTAAAATCTTTTCTTTTGTATTTTACTGCATCCCTTCATTCTCCGTTTTTTATCCTTTCCTTCTCCTCCTCACTGTCCCCAGTTTGTCAGGTCTCTATTGTAGCTAATAATTCTTGGCAGATGTTCTCTGGGTACACCCATCTACACCCATCTACATTATGGAAGCCATTGTGTTTTATATGAGACTCGGTCACCAATAGATTTTTTTTTTTTAACTGTATTTTTGATCAAATAAATCCATCCTTGGTGAGCTATAAAGACTTTTTTCAAAACCATTTTACAAAATCTTACCAACCCCCAAGATTTTGACCAGTAGTGTATATATTCATTTAAGATACAGTATATGTGCGTCTTTAAATGTATAGAAGATTTAGGCAAAAATCTGAATTTAAAATTTGAATTGGAATAAAAGGAAGAGGAATTTAATTAATTGCAATTCAAAAACTTTGACTAATTTCATTAGTCCAACAAAAGCTTCATGACTAAACAAATTACACAATTAATTTTGAGTAATTAAGCCCATTATACTCTGATTAGACATTTTCTGAAGTTCAGTAAATCCAAAAATTCCAATATTGCCAAACCAATTAAAGTCCCCCTGTAGTCAATAATTTTGCCTTAAAATAGCTTGAATGGCTTTAGTATATGCGGTTCTATGAATATGCAAATTAACCCCGCCTCCACTCACTCGCACCAGCTCAGAGATCCACTCGTTGAACGATCACGTTGACGTGATTGTGTAGTTTGTGACGTCAGAAACAAATACCAGCGATTTCAAACCGCGTTTTTGTCTTTGGTTCATTGCAGTTTAAAAGATAAAATACTCAGCAATGGTGCAGACTTATGAATTAGCACATTGTTTGTCTTAAAGCATACTAAAAAAAACACATACACATATAAACAATATTAAAAGCTTGATTTTCACCACAGGGGGACTTTAGCAGTTTTTATTTTATTTTATTATTATTGCCAGTAAGCAAACACCTAGAACAGCATTGTGTCAGCATTTTTTTGAAGTGCAAAATTCTGTAGTTAACATAAGTGCAGGCATTTTCCCAACCCTCATCCCCAAATCTTTCTGCTTCTTTTGCTTAATGCAGTCCTCCACCCTCCCTGCTTTTAATTTACTCAGCGCAAGTATTACAGACTAACATTTTTCAGCTGACACACTTTTCTCAGACATTTCTCATGTTCTCTTGGCTTCGTGTCGCTTAAACATGATGCATAAGCACAACTGCAGACCGCTAACATCTCTCACTAAAAGGAAAGAAGCACAATAAAATAGGTCTCTTTTAATTAAGGACAGTGGGAGTTTTGCAGACTGTTTTGCAGTCATTTCATTTTGTTTTTACCATTTAGTTAATGCATGAGGTCAAAAGCATTTCAAGAAATCGAACCACAACAAAGTCTAACCACGTCAAGGGAATGGATTCTTAATATAAAAGCTTCAACTGAGTAAGATCACTTACCACCCACCAGTAGTACACGTCTGAAGGCAGCTGGATGTTGTCCCGAATCCACACAGGCGAGATGTCCGGGTCGTAGTTCTCGTCGAACCAGTCAGAAACGCCTGGGTCGCCCACGCACCGAGAGCAGGCACATGTCTTTTGCTGAGCGCTCTCGGCTGGGATCATTCGGTGGGAACCAGCATAGCTGGGAACTAGCTTAACCCTGCGAGACTCTTCCCATCCCGGGGGTTCAAAGTAAGGCAGGCCGGCTCCTCCTCTCAGGGAGAAGGAGAAGAAGAGCGAGGTGAGGAACAGGAGGGCCAGGGATCCCAAGACCACGCAGACTCGCAGGGAGCATCGCATGCCCCCGCGTTCTCCTGCCGCCACAGCTCCAACGGGCGCCCAGGGCCTCAGCTCACCCGTCCTCGGAGTTCGTGCCCATGTGGCCCATCCCCAACCCAAGCCCAAGCGTCCCTCTCGCTGCGGAGGCACAGACGGCATGCGCCCGCCCCACTGCCATGAACCGGCCCCTGCCACCGTGCCCAACCTGGACTCAGTACTACTTGGCGTACTGAGCGACACAAGCTTTAAACCCAAAAGTGTGTGAATCTCACAAAACTGTTCGCCTGTGAACTACCACTGCTGATCCGCCGTCTGTCTGTCTTCTCTTTCAACGTCTCACCGCTGCCGTGGAGCCTTTTACCGCTCTTTATTTTCGATCTCTTCCCCCTATGGGATCTCCTCCAGCTCTCTCTTTCACGCTTCTGAACTGTCACGGTTCAAACAAACACCAGTCTTTCGCCTCTAAAAAAATCAGTCTGCTTGTAGGCGTGTGTGTGATCTGCTCTATTCTCCTTGCAGTGACAGTTGGAAGAATAGCCCTCTCTGCGGTTTTGACATCTCAGTGCCAGACAAGCTAGGCTGTCATCCGTGTCTGTTCCATTACAGTCCTCTATGAGTCCAAATTTGTCACTGTAATTTGGTTTGACCGCGTCCTTACGCTCTGTCTACCGAGCCACCGCGCTGAACTTCACAGCCAGAGGAGGAAAAGGGTGGAGTTTTCTCACAGACTTGTAATGAAGTTCTTTTGCTGACATCTTGAATAGCTTTATATTATACAACACTCCGTCTCATTCATTTCGTTGTAGTCGCGTATCCTGCTAAATATTTTAAGTGCAGAGACATGCCGCCGCATTTGTCTTGATCATTGGTCTTTATGATGTCTTCAATGAAACAGATTCAACTTTGAGCTTTCAATTTGCAACTGTCTGGAAAACAGCAGTGGGGTTTGAACATTCCAGTCTAACTGTGCACTTTAGGACATTCTACATAGTTTGATAAGTTGAGCACTTTGACTCTCTCCAGGTCAGTGGATGATAAAAATGAACCAAATAAAAAAATGGAGTAAAAGATGGCAACAAAGACGATTAAAATAATCTAATGGCTCAAGAACAAAAAAGGGATTTGAGAGCCAAGGAGTTGGATTATAGAAAAAGGCAGACAACAAAATGCCCTCAGATTTTCTTCTAACACTGCAGTTGTCTAGCAGCTAGAGGAGTACGTGATCAGGCGAGTGCCTGCAAACATGTGTTGCGTCGCAGGACTCGCCTGCCAATTTCACGATGACAGCTTTTAACGGAATTGGTGAGGTGGAGAACTCGGATTTCAACAAGGCAATGTGCCCTGACCTGCTGTTGTCCTGTAATCTCCAAATCTATAATCTCTGGGATGCTGCTGGCCCACCTGTGTGATCTCTCTTTCTCTTTGCCAGTTTGCTGCCGAGAAAACCCATCAGTCGTAGAGGGCGCAGTGCATCAGAATCATAGTGGAATCCAGATGCTGTTGTCTTCAGCTGCTCTTCTTGATTCAGGGCGACCTTCCAAACTACAGGGTAACAGACAGACGGAGAAGTGCAGAATTATGTAGTGCATACCAAGACAGGGATGCAATTCATAATGTTATTATTTTAAGATGTGTAGATTTTTTTTTTTAGTTGCACAAATTCTAAGACAATTTTTCATATTCAAACTTTCAGAAAACTGCCCAAAAATAGCAGATTATTGGCAAGCAAACACAGTTACATGCCAAAATGTGTTTTGCTCCAGAGACGTTTTTCTGCATTTATTACAAATTACAACAATATGACTGAAATGTACACAGAAAAATAAAGCAGTGTTTTGAAAAACATATAATGTATGTTATGGGTTTTCAACATACCACAAATGTTTCTACAAATGTTCAGGGGGTCTGAGACACACTGAAAGGATTTTGAAAAATGGAAAACTAATGAAAAAGTTATGGCAAAATTAATATGAACATTTTTGCACTATTCCTAAGGTCACCAACAATTTCTGTCGATATGAACTCCTTTGTATAAAAAAACAAACAAATGTAATTGAATCACAAGATTAGATCAATACTAAGAAATTCTGCCATTCTCAATTCATTTTAATTTTTCAATCCAACGGCAGTCAAATTGAACCCTGATAAAATAATTTGCAAATAAAAATAGTGTATCAAATTAGAAAACAATACAAAATAAATGAATTTTCACAAGTGGTCTCAGATTTTTGCTGTCACTATGAGAAAAAAAGAAAAGCATGGTAATATATGCATTACCTGTCATAATGCACCAAAAGTTGCAGCTCAGAAATCCTTATGGTTTCTGCCTTCAACTCAGATTTTATTTTTCCAATCCTTCTTTTCCCCCCTCTTGTTCACTGACTTTTCGTTTTCATCATATTCACTGATATCTGTCCCTCACAAATTTTGTGAAGACACCACAGTTGAAGTGTTTCTATCTTTGGGGCTCTCTTGTGACCACTGATTTATGTTGAATATTCTCTGTAGAGCATCCGCTGAGCTAAATTACCAGAGCTGAATAAATGGAGCACAGGCATGGCATGGGCATGGACTTCACTGCTCTCACAAAATAACACCAACCAATTTGTGCATGTTTTAACATTAATTTAAATGCATGTATGTAAGAACAGTTTCGACAATAAAAGCAATGCAGGATAATATATTTACACACATCAGTTTGATGCCAACAGTTCAATCGTGGATTTAGAAGAATATATTGAGATAGCATATCAAACAAACAGGTGGCTCGTGCTGTTTTCACTGTGGCTGCAGATTAAATCACGTGCTTGTGATTGCATGCGTGGGTGAGCCGCTAGAGATCACATAATGCTCTCCCTTTCTCTCCAATTAGAAAAATGAATTTCAGATTTCATTTTCTACGGCAGAGGTAAATGCCTACTTCTTTGATTGAGACGTTGTCAACCTTAAACGCGCTACTTCTTTTTAGACGCCTAGATTATGAAGAGAGAAACAGAACGAGGCTGCGGTGCATGCAGTCACTTGATGCTGCTACAGCTATTCAGGTTTAATCGTGCTTTTTTTCTTCTGCTGGTGCAACGGGAGCGCGATCAGGTCTGACGTTCTGAAAAGCATGAACTCGCCCAAGTTTCGACTTTTATGTGCACGGGCTCCCAAACTTTTTGTTCCATTTACCTTTTCGATTTCGAACTCCTTTAGTTTATGTAGCCAACAACGTAATCGTTTGTCGTCAGTAAGTGGATGAGTGTGTGCGATTAATATTCGACTTAAAATAATTCGCGCAGTAGGCCTTATGTTCTGAGGGATTAATATTCGACTTTTAAAAAATAATTCGGTCAGTAGCTAATGTTCAGAGGGGCAGTTGGTTGCGGTTCGAGTTACTTTTAGTTTTAAACTTAAATTAGGCTATAAACGATTTTTAGAGTAGCCTATATAAACAGCGAAAGAGGGTGCATGCACAGCCATTTAACGCTGCTATAGCAATTTTAATAATGTTTATTTCTGCTACACCCTTCATGTGGCTGCTGATTACTTGTCAGGTTATGCGACATCAGGTTTGACGTTCTGAAAGGCGCGAGGCGCCTAAACTTTTACTTTTATGTGGGATTACGCAAACTTTTTGTCACATTTATTTTTGATTTTTAAATTCGAACTCCTTTAGTCTATGTACAAATATTAAGCTAAAATTCAAATGTAGTCGTCAGTGAGTAGACAGTGTGCGGTTATTTAATGACATTCGACTTATTAAAGGGGTGGTTGATTATGATTTCACTTTTTTTTTAACTTTAGTTAGTGTGTAATGCTGCTGTTTGAGCATAAACAACATCTGCAAAGTTACAATGCTCAAAGTTCAAAGCAAAGGGAGATATTTGATTTTAAAGAAATTGACCACAACAAACAGCTGGTAGGGACTACACGACATTCCTCCAGGGTTATACGTCACCAACCCTAGAATTTACATAAACCCCGCCCCTTGAACACGATTTAAAGATTATCAAGACAGAATATACTAATCAATGACTATAAGATAACTACGCATAAGCTACATAAATTCATCAAATAACCATTCAGAAATGTCCTGTTGCATTCTACATGTTGTCACTTCTTCTTGAGTCTCTCCATCATTGTCTTAATCCAATTTGAACATAAAAGGCTAAAAGTGTTTGAAATTTTCAGTGCATGACTGTGTGAGTGCAAGCTGTTGAAGCTCCGCCCCCTGTGCCAGGAGCAGCAGCTCATTTGCATTTAAAGGAACAGATACAAAACGGTGCGTTTTTGCTCACCCTCAAAGTGACCATTTTAACATGCTATTTAAAAATATCTGTGGGGTATCTTGAGCTAAAACTTCACAGACACACTCTGGGGACATCAAAGACTTATTTTACATCTTGTGAAAAGGGCATTATACCACCCCTTTAAAAATAATTCTGCCAGTAATGTTCTGGGGCAGTGGTTTGGATCGTGTTAGTTTTCAAGTAAACAAATGACTATTTTTTTAAATATAGTTTGGATGTGTACATTTATCAGAACATGACAAATAATCAGTACTCATGGTTTGATGCCCAGTGAAAACTTTTAACAAACTGTAGGCTAACTTTTATTAAACTTTTGTGGTTACTGAAAATTTTATTGAAAAAGAATCGCTAAAATTGGCTAATAGTTTATTTATTATTTCACTTTTCTATATTCATTTCAATTTCTATACATGCCAATCACAGTTTTATGACCAGCAATTAAGTGTGATGCACTATCTAAGAAAAAAGTATGGAAATCAGTAGAATATAAAATTTCAAATGAAAGGCAAAATCCTCTTAAAGCAGAATTATGCTCCCTGTCTATTCAATTCATGCTTCATTTTCTCACCAAGCTTCGCATCCTCTACAGTCTACCCCCATCCAATATCTCAAAATGACAGTCTTCTCATTTATAAAGCCATCAGCACACATTGCTTGCTAGACTCACAACAAACAGGCAGTTGAGATATGGAACCATTATTTCCATATTCTCTTTTGGTCAGCACATCTGAACTGCTACAGATATTGCTTTCACAGTTGTGCTAAACATATTAACACTCATTCTTGACTCGACACATATACATATGACACATGCTTGTAATACGTTCTCAAAGATCAATTCAGGCAGAGAACACGAATATCAATTTTTCCATTTCTTCCTCCTTCAAACTCTGACACAGGTATTACACACAAAACATCCACTGACCTTAGCTTACCCTTTCTTTCCCTCTCTCTTTTGTTGTTCAGTCGCTTTTAGTGGGTCTTGACCAATGTGCCTGATCAGCAAGGGTGAGCCGAGCACTGTAGAGTGGGTGTCTGAGTTGCCTTGGCAACGAAACCTCACAGCTGGCTGCAATGGAAATGTAATTGAAAGAGAAGAGCAGACATTCACATACTGGGTGGGCTTGCATTCTCTCCGACTCACATGCTGGACAGGTTGTTCTCAAATATTCAACAGTCAATGCTCCAACTTTGCGCTATTATCAGATTGGATGGAAGCAGGGAGGAAAAACGATGCCTGTCCAGTGACTCTAGGGTTAACATACTGTCAAAACGTGCACTCTCTCTTGGCCGAGGATTAATCTAATCATAAAATAGTAATTTTCAACGGCTTGGCCCTAAGGCTTAATCTAATTTCATGTTTAATGGATTAAACCCTTTTAAAGATGGATACATTATTGCTTGTTAGACCTCTCTTGGGAAAAAAGCATGATTATCGTGCCTTTTTTTTTTTCCATTTAAAAATGTAGACGTATGATTTAGCTATTTTTATCAACATTTTCTTCCAAGGTGATCTGGTGTCAGTGGAATGTGTTTTCAGAAGCCTTTGTTCAATGATTCTGTTCAGTGCATTTAATTCTTGGGAATGTGGCCTAATAATAAATGGGGTATCATGCTATTAGTGCCATTGTACGTTATCAATCACAAAGACATTCTTCAGATAAATAATCCAAAACTGAGGTCATGATAGTAATTTACAGAGTTCATATACTTAACTTAATTCGCAGATGTGTTGTAAAATGAAACTTTTTTTATTTTTATTTTTTAACAAGGCTAGTCCTAGTTTGCATCACAGCCACACTAATCACAAAAAACTATAACCTTTCACATCAAGCCCTTAAACCAACTAAATGATGGAAAAACAAGTAAAAAATGCCTACATCTCTAATCAAATTCAAGTCTCAATTTCATTTTATGTAGCCTACAGCTTCAGTCATGTTTATTTCCCATTCTGCCTCTCAGAAAATACTGGCTCTCATTTTTATTTCTTTTTCAGTTTCGTCTTATTTTATACTCTCTCAAGGGAAAATTAATTTAGCCTTGTGCACTAAACATGAAAGTAGAACTAGATATAACCTTAGGTGCTATTTTGACTCATCTGAACAAGTTTCTGCCTGATTAACTTAATGTCACAATTATCTTGGGCAAAAAGCTTCAAGTTCTCATCTAAAAAACATCCTTCCGTACACCAAATTTATAATAATCTAACATAAACAAAACATTCCATGCCATCTCTTTTGACAGACATTAAATATCACTTGCAAACACTTTCTTTCTTTTAATTCTGCAGACTATATTTCATATCCATGCTAAATGCGGTATTGAGGAGGCACTGGATCAGTTATCAGCATACAGCTAAGCAATCCGTACTCGTGAATTGTGTTTGTTCCCGAGAGCAATGAGTTAACATGCCCTCTTGAGTCACATTCTCCTGGAGCTACTGTTGACCCTTCATCATGCCTTTCTACATCTATCCACAGGGGATGCCAACACCAGTCAGGTCCTCCAGCTCACAGAAGCTGGTCTATTATGATCAACCATGATAAGCCACAGACACACTGCAGAAAACAGTCCTCACGGATCTCAAAGGCCTGGGAAGAATAAAGTTTTCAATCTTACCATCTAAATCAGAGCATAAAACATCTCAAAGAAGCAGAAAACAGACCATAGAATTATTATCATATATAATAACATTGTTTTTGGACAATTGCAGTGTCCAGTCTACTCTCTTTTGCCTGCGCCTCCCTAAAACTTGTAATCTTTTGGAGTGTTAAAATCATGCAGTTATTGCAAGCAGTTACGAATTACGATATGTACATTTGCGATATATCATGCAGCCCTAAATAAAACCTTGTATTTTCAAATTATGCACTTTGAAATCATCTCTAAAAAAAGCAAACATATGGATACAATATGTGGTCAACCTGACCTACCCCCTCCTTACTGACCTTGTCTCCGTTGCTTTTTCACATCTTCTCACTATTCCCCTGTGGCATATTCATGAATTATCCATGCATCTGCGGCTGTACCTATCTACTGATCTATCTACAGTATCTCTTTCTATTTGGCAAGTACAGAAAAAGATGCTCTTTCAGCCCATGGCCCTTTCTATGTCATCCCTCTCCATTCTCTCACTCATTCTTTCAATTGTTTTTAATCCCTTTCTCTGCATGACAAAGTGTTTCTTCTCCTGTGTTCAGAAATGTCTCTCTCTCCCTCACTCATCCAGTACAGATCCTCTCAGGCCACCTAGACTGGCGCCAGATGCCAAGGCCTGTCGCAGAGCCCATCGATTTTGAGGAAAACCAGGGGCAACGCTGGCTCCGGAGCACCACAGAAAAAGCCATCATAGCTGGCACAGTTAACCCTTATCTGACCACCTCACTGAATATTCATAAAAGTCATAAAAAAAGTGCTGCAATGAGCGATTATAAGATTGTGTGCCAATTATACTTTCCCTTAATCTGTCAATTAGATGTCATCAACTCAACTCAACGCAGCCTGGCTATTTGCTTTCCAGACTGATATACATGGCGAGCTCCAAAATTAAAATAAATCCCAGATCTATTTTGTTAATGCGTCATTTGGATTAATTTACAATTAGTAAATGAGGTATGCTACAGTTGTGTGTGCTTGTCACACTGCAATAATCTAATCAATCTAATGTTTTTAAATAGAGAAAGGTAAGAATGTCATGTTACCTTCCTGTCTAGGCTGAACTCAGAGGACATCTTTATACAATCTTGTTTCTGCCACGAAAAAAAAGGCTTTTATCTTACGATTCTTTTTTCTTGCAATTGCGAGTTTATATCTCACAATTCAGACTTTATAACTTGCAATTCTGAGTTTGTCTCACAAGTCTGAGAAAAAAAGTCACAAATGGGAGTTATAATTTCGAATTGTGAATTATAAAATGGGAACTGCAAGAGATAAACTTGGAATTGTGAGAAATAAAGTCAGAATTGTGAAATATAAGCGCAAATGTGAGAGTCAAAACTGCTAGATAAAAAGTCGCAATTATCTATTTATACTGTGGCAGAAAAAAGCGTCCGTATCTTTGGGACTGTTGCTGTGTGTAAAAACCATTACATTTTCAGTGATCTGACATGATGAGCATCTGAAAGAAAACTATTCCATCTGTTTGGGTTTGGGAGCAGGTCTCCAGGGAAAGAGAAACCCAAAGAACTCATGCATGTACGAACACACACAGATATACAGACAACTCTTGTCTTCAGCAGCAGGTGCCCTTATTTGTTATTTTCTGTACAATCCACGTGGTCTCCAAATCAAGAAGCAAACATAACTGTAAATGTTGAGTTGAGCTATTTAAAGGGCTAGTTCACCCAAAAATGAAAATTCTGTCAGTAATTACCTTCATGTTGTTCCAACCCCATGTTTCGTTCAACAATTTGGAACACAAATTAAGATATTTTTGATGAAATCTGAGAGCTGGCTCACTCCTTCATAGGCCGCTAGGTAATTGTGAGCCTACGTTCTGAAGTACAACCTAGAAGCGCTGCGCTGTTACACTACGTGAACTCACTCAGAGGCCCAGAAGAAAATGAATAGTTGAAGTCGTTTTTCTTTTTGCGCACAAAAAGTATTCTCGTCGCTTGATAAACTTAAGGTTGGGCCACTGTAGTCACTTGGACTATTATAACGATGTCTTTACTAACTTTTCTGGGCTGGCAAGTTTCAATAACAAAGAAGCCTATGGAGGAGTGAGACAGCTCTCAGATTTCATCAAATATAACTTAATTTGTGTTCCGAAGATGAACGAAAGTCTTACGGGGTTGGAACAACATGAGGGTGAGTAATCATTTTTGGGTGAACTAACCCTTTAAGTTGATTTAGCTGGAATTCAGGTGTTGTCACAGCTCTTTGAATTAACCAATTTGAGCCCATGATAGAAAAAGGTTTCCTATAGAGTAACCTATTTAAAAGCTCTCATATGTGACTCGTTGACAGCGTTCTCGCTCTGTACACAGTGTTAACCTAGTTAAGGCTAAGTCAGCAGGACTTTTGCTGGCTCCTAATATTCCCCAGGTACTATGTTAGCCTAGTTACAGAAGATGATGAACATCTGTCATATGGAACAGTTGCTCAAACAAGACAAGTTTCCAGTTTATCACAACACATGTCCTTTTTTTTATCCATGCACTATTGTACACCACACTGTAAAAAATGATGTCAGTAAGTCATGACAATATATGTTTTTACATTATTTTAACCCATCAAATTAAGTAAAGCAATTTTTAACTTTTTTAATAAGTTATACAAAATTCAATTGATTTTTAAGCCATTTTAATGTAATTTAAGTTGAAATGACTTGTACATCTAAGTTGATTGAACTTAAAAATTTAAGGCAGCACGTTTCTGAAAACGATACCGTTATCATCTGTGTAAACTACAAAAAACGTGAATTTGTGAAAACGGCGACATCATGTGCATGTGTATTACGTGTACAGTCTATAGGCGTGTCGTCTTTCTTTAAAAAGTGACTTCGCCAACTACTGGTCTGGCAGCATAACACGTTTCTTTATCGTTTTCACAGAACGAGGATATTTTGTCAACATTGTCATCTGCAAACGAAATTTTTTAACTTTTACATTTTTTGTACATCATTGTTGTGTGAACATACACTCAATGAAACAATCTTTAATAAACTAAACGATCACTCAGGAAAACAACAGGAGAAATAACAAGTCTTACCACACTTAAACTGACTGGCTGGCAGACAGGCAAACCGAAACACAATGACAATAAAACAGAACTACAGAACATAACCATTACACACATCAGGTGATTAAAATATTAAATGCTATGATTTATTCATTATGGTTTCAGCACCGAGTCACTGTGCATACCGTCACAGAAGATTTAATAAGAAATTGATGATCCTCCATTAAGCTTTGGGAAACATTACACTGGATGTCTACAACTCGTCATGCTAAACTCAGCCGGGCCATTTGCTTTCTGGACTGCATATGCATGGTGAGCTGCAAAACAGATTTATTTCTGAGTGCATGTGTCCATGACACTGTAAAAAACAACAAAAATATTGGTAACATTTTATCATAAGGTTTCATTTGATAACAATAGTTAACCAAATTAGTTAACATGAAATAACAACGACCAATACTTCTACAACATTTATTAATGTCAACATTTACTAATACATGTTTGAGGTCAAAAGTTGTTTATTAACTAACATTAACAAAGGTTAATAAATGCTGTAAGAATATAGTTCATGTTAATGAACTAATGCACAAACTGTTAACAAATGAGACCTTATCATACAGTGTTACCAAATAAATGTTCTTAGCTGATTATTATTTTGAAGATTATCAGAGTACGATTCCATTTGAGTTTTTCTACTTCAAAATGTAATTATTTGCAAAATTAACTAGCAATTTCTTGAGTGAAAATTATTTTTAAATAAATCCTATACACCATTTTTCAGTATGCAAAGCATGATATTTCTTCAAATAAAACCTGGCTAAAAGAGAGCCGTATCACCACAGTCGTGCAATTAACCCAAACAGCAACTGTCCTCAAATTCTGTCACTGAAAAGGGACCAATTAGCAAAGGGAAAATTGAATGTCATGATAGAATCAGATATTAATTAAAAGTGTTGCAGCAAAGCCTGTGTTTAGATATTGAGATATTGTGTGATATAGAAGTTAAAGCACCATAAAATGGGCTTAATGGCCACTCATCTGAAACATCATGATCTGCCAAAATTCTTATCGTTTCTTATGTCTACATATAATTCAAATACTAGTAAAAAACTAACCGTAATCAGTTAAGACCAATACTTGAGTATAACTTGGTAATTTAGGTTATATGTTATATGCAACTTGGTATGGTCAGAACAGATTTTTTACATAACAATAAACAAATTTAAAAAGCATTACATTTCTTCAAAATCTCCCTCTCTCTCTCTCTCTCTCTCTCTCTCTATATATATATATATATTAAAACAGCGATGTTAAGCAAATCTAGTTTAAAAAGCACTAATAACTACCAATTTATCTGCGATAATTGCAAAATTGCACAGTTCTTTGGGGATAAGGGCATGGAAAAATGCTGGTCAGCTAAAATCTATGAAAATCTTTATTATTTTAGGATTATAATCTTTATATTTATTATTAATGCACAAGTGATGTTGAAACTCTGATACAGTCATGTATCGGATGCCTAAAGTGATTGTACTTGTCTAAAAAATGGAATGAAATCTTGCACTTTTACCATAAGTTTCCCTGAAAAAAGAAAATGGATGTTAATAGATCTTTAATAAATGTTTGTTGTCTTTCTGGACAACGTACTGCTTATTTGATTTCACTTTATTGAGTTTACATTCACATTTATGGAGTTCAGTTGTGTCTACTTTGAGCAAACTGCATAAGCACGAGACAAAGACTTGATTAGGTCACCCTGTCACATCAACCCCAAGAAAATCCTTTACTACCCTTCTTTCTTTCCTGTATCTAAGCAACGCTGGCAGATCGGTAAGGGTGGGTTTAGAGTGGAATGAGACCCTCACATAAATGAGATGGGTTCGGACACAAAGGGGCAAGCCACGGGTCCCTCTTGAGTGCCTCTATGCATGATGCGGGCCATGGACCACTACCTACTCAATCTGGGACTATCTGCTTTAAAAATAAAAAAGGAGGGATGAGACATTAATGGACTGAAAACCACATAAGCATTGACCACAACAGGTTATCTCACACAATGTACACAAATCAAAAATGGTATGATGCTCATGCTTTCCTTACCTTGCAATGCCTCTTAAGATGCATAACCTTTCATCATGATGTATTCTTAAAACTGAGGCAGTTTTTGAATATAAAGACACCCACTTCTCCTCCTCTCTAGAACGTAAATTTCTGCTGACTGTTGTAGATGTTGCACTAAATGAAGAGCATTCAGCTTCCATCTGATTGTTCACATGAATTCTTTGTCGGTAGTTGTTGCAGCGTCCACATAATATGCTGATGCAGATGTGCACAAAATGTCCTGCTGTGCGTTATTTCAGCGTCTCTAAGCCCTTGGATAATGTGCAACAATGTAATTCTCACAACGTTGCGTGCAGTCCGTGTGTTGCCCCCCCCCCCCTCAACAAGACACCCTTACACCACATTCTCCAATCGCCTTTTACAGTCTACTGGGATATGTAGTTCTTTAAATGATTTATCACAAAACTGCGAACCTTTACTTTGCTCGTGCAGTACTCAAGTGACTTACCCAAAACATTATTTCTTGTGTATTTATCTACACAACACCTGAAAAGTGTTTTAAGTTGGTGGCAGGTGTTGCGTGCGAGTCCTGCGCCTTTTTGTACTACATTTCCCACAATGCATTTGGAACAGATGGAATTTGGAACCGCTAAGTGCTGTGATTGAGGATGCTCAGAGAATATACATTCAGTATGTCCACAACGTATACATTATATATTCTCTCTCTATATATAAATATATAGTCCTACATACATATTCTATATTTCTCGTATATTCATTTCTGTTGTTAAATGTAGGCACTGTCCTGAAAAAAACAAAAAAAACTTTTTTGCATAGGCTAACCAACAGACACATAGGCAACATTACTTTTTATGATGTTGAGATGCTGTAAAGTGCGTAGCATTCAGGCTGTTATTTTTCCTCGTGTATAGTTTTAATACGTGGCATTCTATATGGAATTAATTCTCAATGTGCATTCCAGACAAGTCCCAGTTGATGCACTGCTGCCGCCTTGTGGAAATGATTCATGCCTTCTTTGCACTACACTGAGACTGCACAAATAAAAAGTGTAAACTTAACACACTTGTTTTAAACGAATTTTATTTGGTCATTATGACAGACAAAATGAGGTAAAAATATGACCAGGTCTACAAACCGCTGCCTCTGTAAGACGGGGTTTGTGTCAGGAGTCGTTTGCTTGAGCAGCAACCTCAGGTACATTGTGAATTAACTATGGTAATGGCTTCGTGAATTTGGTGAGAGTGGTACCAATATATTGCACAAGTTCTAACAATACACTGAAAAAATATATTGTTGGTTGGTTTAACTTAAATGTTAGGAACCTGGTTAGCTTAAAAGTTTGAGTTATTACAATGAAAGAGATTGGTTTAATCAACAGAAAATCAAAATATGATGTTATCGGAACCACAGTAATTATATATGTTCATCTGACATAAGAAAAAAAAGTTGTAATAACAAATAATGAATATATATATACAGGGTGCGATTTGCCGGGGGGGATGCGTGGGATTTCCCCCTTTCTGGTCAATGTATCCCTGCCTCTGCTTAATTATTTTTATCCCCAGTGGGGATAAATTTATCCCCCCCTCAAAGTGATCAGTGCTACTACACTAGTGGCGAGGCGGATCACAAAACGTATCACGGATCCGTGGTTTGATTAAAGTCCATTTTATTTTAAAATGCGCTACTTTGACTGGCTCCGCGCAGCCTCTATCACCACTCTGAAGACTTGCTCAATTTCCCGCCCACGGCGCTATATGATTGGTTACACCTCACGAGTAATAGCCTATCAACACTTGCGAGACGGCTGCAGGTCTTTTTTTACGCCGTATATTCAGCATATTACTGAAGCGGGAATAAAAATCACAATCTGATTATCTGTTTCTATGATGACAAGCAGGGTTAGTGTCCCAGTCACACCACTGAGAATGGCCGAAGTTACACATACGGTGTTTTAATCAATTGAGACTAAACGCAAAGGTTTTTTGATTACTCACTCACTCTTGAGTTTCTGGCGCGAGTGATTTCAATGTAAAGACGCGTTTACGCGCGTCTAGAGGTCCTGCGGCGCGGTAGACGCGAAGCCCGAATGAGGCGAATTGACTTTGTCGGCCCTGCCCGACACGTTAACTGTAATCATGAGCCCGAGCCCGATTTATACCCGTCCAGAGAGAGAAGTTTTACACACATTTTTTTTTAATACGTGGGACCAGGTGGCGCCAGGGAAGTTGAGATGAAGCAAAGATGAAGTTGACGATCGCCATCTCCGTAGTGAATGCACATATATGGAGAAATGCATGAATTACATCAGAGTGTTGCCTATTTCTTTTCGTTTTAAATTGTTTCGTTTAAAGACATTCCAAGCTTTCTTTAGATATATTTCTTACTATTCTCTGTGTGAGGCATACACTGAGTTTCGGTTAATTTATGATGAGATGCGCAGTGCAAGTGACCGGGGCGCGCGGGCGCCTCCATGATTAGCCTATAGCCTATGTCTGCTATATTTGCTTCTTAAATACATGCAATTCGTTGATGAAAAATGTATTAAAATTAAGATACAATTTATACAAAACGAAATTCACTTTAAAGAAAGGCTTTCTACAAAACAAAACATAATGAAGTGGTCAAAATCATGTCTGACCCACTCCAAGTCTCCCGATATACTGCACATCCTATCTTCGTGCTGTTCACTTTTCATAATCAACATAGATGAAAAAAAAACAAAAAACATTATAATATTTTAACAAATATGCAACTAAATTTATTTAGTTATTTATTTATTAAATTTATTATTTAATGGCTAGGCTACAACACATAGTAGGCCTACAGAATCTCTGTACAAATTTCTGCACATTCATTTACTGCTTCTGAATTTTACACACAAGTTGAAAGGCATTTGTTTGTGCATAGTAAAACATATCTGCAACATTTATCAAGTTCACGGATAATTGTGCGTGCATTTATTAATTATTATCTTAATTAATAATGCAACAAGGACAAATCATGGTAACTGTCTTGTTTGTTTATTCAGAATGAAATGGATCGCAAATGGATCCGAATGAAGAAATGTAAAAAAAAAAAAAAAAAAAACGTGGACAATGATGAACACAGAAAATAAACATGAATGAACTTTGGATGGCCTAGGAGGAGTAGGCCTAGTAGGCTACAACTCTAATTCAACAAGGTTTTAGAATATAGAATATTTTTTAAACAAAATAAATATTTTTAAAGTTTATTATCCCGGGCCCGGTGTGATACGTGCGAGTGGAGGAGACGCTGAACATGACATGTGACGTGTTGCATTTTGTAACACAAGTGCTGGATCAAGGGCCCGGCCCAGGTCGGGTCAAGTTCAGCTCGGGCAGAGAATCTAAGCTCTGATTTATCTGATCCTGTCCATTAGCTTTGATCCATGTACGGCTTTTCAGAATGTCACCAAGTAGCCTAAATATTTATGTAGCCTAATTTTTCAGCGCGAAAACTCTAGCTAGCTAGCTGGGAACAATGAAAAGGGTCCAGAGCAGCAAATGCAGTGAATGAAGTTCATGTTCTCATGGTTTATTTTTATGAATAAAAATGTTTCAAAACATCCCCCCCTCTGTTTTTTTCACAAATCGCACCCTGTATATATATATATATATATATATATATATATATATATATATATATATATATATATATATATATATATCACAGTGTAGGCTACTTTATTGGCATGTTTGTTTTACATATAATATTGCCAATGCATAAATAAAACACAATGCATTGACAGAAGAAAAAAATAGGTGCCAGTGATAGTGATAATGCATAAAGCCTAAAAAAAATAGAATTAAAAATGATAAAAAAAAAAATATATATATATATATATATATATATATATATATATATATATATATATATATATATATATATATATATATATATAATAATAAACATTAAACTAGGCTACATCATTCGCCCTTATTACGCCTAAATAAATGGTTAAAAAGGGTAGGCTATATTATTCAAACGCATGACACAAGGGTACCGGTAGTTCTCTTGCAATTTCTAACCATAAATAAATTTGGTCATCGTTTAATACTGTAATGGAAAAAAGTATGAAACATTTTACGGTATGTGGTTATTTTCTGGGATTTCCACAACCACAGTGCAAACCATTCTCTCACGCACACGCACAAAGAGGGGGTCGGTCTGAGGGTATGCTGCCTAAACTTGCTATCGGAAACTTCCCACTTCTGAAGTCGTGATTATGACCTCATCGCATTCAAATCTTGACTTAAAGTTCATGTCTAATCTTTAAACGTGGAGACTTTACAATTCCGATAGCAAATTAAGGCAGCATTAAAACTTCGGGGACCTTCTTTTCGGAAGAAACTGGTTCCGGTTTAGAAGATAATATTGTATTTAAACAGTTTTTATTTTTATTTTATTTTTACTATCAACCCCGGTGGTTTACAATGGCTGCCAGTTTTTACCAAAATATCGTGGTTAGATCATTATGGGAGCTCCTTAGAACAGTTTAAAAAAGCTTTCAGAATTGTTTGGTCACTTTGTTTGTTTTTTAGACATGGTCAATACCGGTGACAGCAGTAACTGTTACTTAGGCTAAAAATATGGTTACCATAGTAAATGTATGATATTTCAAAATCCGTGAACGCAAGCTTACAGTTGCTACAGTCCGTTTCTGTCTGTGATCCTAGACTCGATGTAAATGGGTTGTTTATAAAATATATATATAAAAAAACATTAAATAAAAACAAATAACATAATATAACATAACTAAGAAATATATAAAACAGAAATACACATGAAATGTTTTTTTAAACATTTCTAACAAATCTCTTTTTGAGGTCGATCTTTCCTCTCAGGCATGTTTTCGGACAACACTTCTATGCGCCACAGAACTAGAAGGCCCTCTGTCGTTTCAGCGCCGTTTGAAATAACGAGCGACCAGGCCAATGAAAAATATAAGTTTCTCATCTGATTGAAATCTACAACATCCTGGTTGCTATTTCGGTAAATATGTTTCATGCAATTCCCAAATAACCCATATTGCTTAATCGTACTAAAATCTGTGTTCGTAAATTATAGTTATAACCTTTATTTTCACAAAGTTTGATAGCCGACTGGCTAATGCTGAATGGACTGCCTAACGCTTGCAATTTCAAGTGCCGTTAGTAGTAAATTATTAAAGTACAACTACAGGAACACTTATTTAGCTAATTGTTGTAACTCGACGAACGATCTAAAGTGAAATCCTGAAACGTGCTTTCACAACGCAGTTTTCAGTTTGTTTTACATAAATATGTTTTGACTTGGTCCTACTAATATAATAAATCTTTACCCTAAATTTAGTTTGAATTCCGTCATGTATAATTTCCGCACATTAGCACAAGCAAAAAACCACAACTGGAACGTATTTGTAGTTATGCAGTGCTTTGAGCGTGACGTTTCTGTGCGTTTAGATGGGGGAAACCCTTTTATTGCTTTGTATTGTAACCAGTCGTTTTGCTGTCCTCACCTTTAATTTCTTTGTTTACTTTGGTACTTATACAATCTCTTTGGGATTTGCTTGTAGGTGCTGGTTTAGCTCTTTGTCCTGAGCCTCAGGTCCAGTGACAGCAGCCATGTTTCTGTACAACCTGACCCTGCAGCGGGCAACTGGCATCTCCCATGCCATCCATGGCAACTTCTCAGGTACATCACTGAACAACAACACTGAGTCATGGGTAATTGCTTAAAGCGCCCCTGTAGTCAATAATTTTGTCCCTTATAAGTCATTTGATCAACAAAATGACATAGTTAAACTTTTTTTCCTTTTCCTTCATGCCTTAAAGGGTAACTAAACCCTAAACCAACTTTTTTTAGTTAATGATCTGTAAGAATGGGGCTTTATTAGTGCTGTTCATTGATTCGAGTAACTTTTTTGACATTTGGGTATAAAGTGTTTTAATTTTACAATATATGTTGTAAAAACGTCTGGGTGCTGCCCTCTTAAGGTTAAAGTGGCTACTGCAGTTGAATTTTCCTATTGGATGTTGTGGTGGCAAATGACGTAAGCAGGTTCCAGCTCACCACGCCCTTGGTACGAGCTAGCCTAGATTTATCTGTATTGTACAGTGGGCAGGAGGGTACTAGGTGTAGTGTTGCTGGTTGCAACAGGACTGCTGGACTGCATAGCTTTCCAGCAGACTTGGAAATTAGGCGCCAGTGTTTGCATGCACTTGGCCTGGAAGACCGTGAGTGTGAAACCTGCATTTTACGCGGGATTGCTTCTCCAACGCAATAGAGGTGGAAATGGGCTTCTCCACACAGCTCGCGCTGAAAAGCGGCGTGCAGTGCAAAACGCTGCTACTCCTGCATGAACTCCACCACCGCAGCGGCGTCTTGATGTGAGTCAGGGCTTGACATTAACTTTTTGAGGCACTTGTCCTTCGGACAAGTAAATTTATGTTTTACTTGTCCATGCACAAAAGTCACTTGTCCGGGTAAAGATTTATAATTTTATCATTTATCTATTTTTTTTGTGTTTTGCTAATGCAGAATTCGAACAAACCATTGAAAGCATCCAAAACACTATCAATATTAATAAAATTCAGTTGAAACAGTAGAAAGGAACGACGTGTCCCAAGAACAGAGTTCCCCTTCAACAAGAAATAAGGATCTCCAGACTCCAGACTCCATAATACAAATTAATAGTTTGCACGCTGGTGTGCAGTGTATCACCAGAGGAAGTGGTGACTCTTGTAGGTATCCTCAGTATTTGCAAGCTAGCTAGACAAGCTAGCTAGACTTACTGTATACTATATCTAAAATAATTTTGTAGACATAGAGATGCACCGATTACAATTTTCTAGGCCGATTCCGAGTTTGACCTGCCGATTCCGATTTATTTTTTTTCTAACCACTTTACAGCACACACAAATTTTCGATCTTTTCTTTAACCCTTTGACGCATAAGTTTAAAATATTTTAACTGACACCCCCAGAGTGAGGTTTTTCAAGGCGAACGTTCCCTTTAATGTTTCCATGGCGACGCGTCACGCGGTGGATACACCGCAGCCACAATAATAATGTATGACAGATGTGTCGCTTTTATTTCGCTTTTCCTTTTTTATTCAAAATATTCACAAACTTGCTTACCATGTCACACACAGCCTATCTGATATTCCGATTCTCAAATACGTGTAAGTGAGTGTGTTTGGTCGTTTAAAAACCTTTATAAATAATCTTGATCTATAAATGAGATGGGCGCCACAATGTTGTCCTGTCAGTCGGATTTACAGCACGTGAATTCATCAGTTTCTCCCGAAATAAATGCAAGAATGTGGCCTGTGAACTGAGAAGAATAGAGTAAACTTTATAGTTACTTCCACTGTTTGTCTGATATGAATAACACATGTCGGCAAATTATATAGATTGTTACTGCTGCTTGTATATACAGACATCAGTGTGTATTTTACAAACTCCAAATGTATTGTTTTACTCGTGCTTATGGGTATTTAAATATCTGAAACCTAAAATAAACATTGTGAGGTTGAAAACGCTTATTTGTGATATATGACAGCGCTGAACGCGTCCGACTCTGGCTCAGCGCCAGGCAACGCGCGAAAGCACAGTTTGAATCTGGCAGTTATGCGACGTCTCAAATAGGTAAAATTAAATCTGTAAAATTATAGACATAATGAGTGGCACATAACGTGAAGTAACATGGCATTTTATTTTGTTTGAAATTTAACTTGTCCAGTGGGACAACTAATTTTCTCTTCCACTTGTCCTACAAAAAAATCCACTTGTCCCGGACAAGCGGACAAGCCTTAATGTCGAGCCCTGTGAGTGATCATATATATTTTAATCACGATTTATGGTTAGGCTAAAGTTAATCCTCTGGGGTCGACAAACGCGTTGGCGCATTTTTGCTGGATTTTTTCACATAGCGGCAAAATATGAAAATGCCTATAGAGAGCGCGCTATTGACATCAACCCGATAAAACTCATCAGATGCATGTACTTTACGTCGTCTTGCGACCCTGTGAGCAAACTCTCCATTTTAGAGAGTCTGACAGCAGGTCACGGTTCGTCCCCTCCATCTCCGCTGGGGTCTGCTCACTTTTCGAGACACCCCTCGCTGCAGCCTGTAGCACGATGACGTAGTTGGATCATGATCCAATACGTACTGGACGCGCATGCGCGGTGGTGCGTTTTGGTCTGTAGCCTACAAATAATAATAATAAAATAAAAATGAATTTAAGTTAAATATTAATGATCACTTGAGTGACAACTGCGTGATCTGACTGATGTGATCAGTTTGTATATTAAACTTAAATTCAGGTTTTTTTATTTTTATTTTTTATGTAGGCATGGCATGATGTATGTATAAAACTCTGTTGCTATAGAAACAAAGACGCTAAAATGCAATCATGCAATGAGCCCTATTGTGAAATTGATATTTTTATATTTGCTATTAGTATTATTATCCATGCTGTAAAATCCTTATGATTTTATTCAACTATGTGTGGGTCTAATGAAAAATACGGGACAAATCCTGTCCATTATTGATTTGATACGGGACACATCATCTTACTTGTACGCGACGATTTCGTATTTTAAGGGACCTTACAGAGCACTGTGGAAAAATATAGCCATTAAAGAAGGAACTCTTACCAGGCAAAATATCATTAAGCACTTTTTTCTGACAAGATTTAGTTTCTTGATGCTATTATGTTTTGCGTTTGCGAATGTGTAGCCTACTGGTATTTTAAGTTGTTTACAGACCGTAGGCTATTGTAGGCCTACCTCTTAAAATTACAAAGACAATTACTTGACTCATTTTTGCTTTCACTCAACAGAAAATATGACCTGAATAAAATAAAATGGCTTTATTTTAAAATGTTCTGTATACACGCATTAAATTTAAAATGTTGTAAAATTAACTATTTTGCATGTATGTAGAGAGAAACTAGGAAAGCATCACATTTATCTAAATAATTACTTATTCATCAATAATTTGGCTACTTATTACTATTTATCAGTAGGCTACTACTAAACAGGTTAGAACATCATCTCACTTAAGACCAGCGCATGCGAATTATGTTCATGAACGTGACAAATGAACAAAAGACTCTTAGTAATTATTTATGTTCCCTGTAAATTATTTTTGACTGCATTATAATGATTTCTTAATTCAGAATATTATCAAGATTGCGTAGGTGGATGTGTTCGGGGAATTTGCCAGTTAAAAGTAGGCTATAACATTTAAAGCCCCTTAAATGAACGAAATGACTCAAAAAAGATTCATTCATTTTGATGAACGAGATCGAACAAGAGAGTCAGCAAAATGATCCGAACCATCCCCATTCAGTACGTATTGGATCATGATCCAACTACGTCATCGTGCTTCAGGCTGCAGCGAGGACTTCTTGCACTTTTCTAGCATTTTTCAAATATTGCCAGTGGGTGGAGTCAGGCTCTGACCAGGGGTTTAGTTACCCTTTAAAATAGTTTGAATATAACTCTACACCCTTGCCTCATTTAGTATAAGCGGTTCTATGAATACGCAAAGCTACCCCGCCCCCAGCAAATACATTATGATTATATACTCAGGGTATATTTAACTCCTAGGAAGCTTCATTAGATGGTTATTGACGATCCTATGAGTACTTTCTGTATCTCCAAAGTGATTGGCAGTTATTTTCACATGTTTTGGGAGTGTACCTCACTGGCCGACTTTTGGAAGATGGTTGCCTTTACCCTCTCTAGGTTGTTTAAGATTAGATTGCCCTGTTCCCCTGTTACACTCATTTTAAATGATTTGTCAAGGCTGGGTTTGACACTGGATAAGAGAAGAGCATTGCTGGCTGGACTTGCGGATGCAAAAAAAAACTAGTTGCCACACGTTGGAAACCTCCACATTCACTCTCTTTTTAAGCTTGGGTTTTAACATATTTGGATATTGTCTACTCCGAGTTGTTGATAGCTGGAGTCCACGGAGCAAAGGAAGTCAGCAATAGAGGCTTGGCATTCACTTTTAACTACCCTTCGTGGGCTTCAGGTGTAACGTAACTGAGATTTGGAGATCTGGGCCCGTATCCCTAAAGATTCTGAGAATCCTCTCAGAGAGCTCCTAACTTAACCTAAAAATTCCTTGCCAGGAGTTTTAGCTTAGAAGTGATTCCAGAACATTTTCAGTGAACTCTGAGCAAGGAATGGATGGAAAATCCTATCTTAGTGAGGAGGTGTGGTTGACCCCGTTGCTAGGTATGAGTCATCATTTCAAAAGACGTGATTGGTTGATCCTACAACAGGGTTTTTCCTGGCTCAAAATGAGGCGGAGGTGGTAAAATCCTAATAATGTATTTTAATAATAAGGTAATTAAATGTTATTTTTCATAGATCATCATATAGCCTAATGCAGGGGTTTTCAAACTTTTTTTGTGTGTGGACCACTATTTGTAATCAAGAATTTTCGCGGACCACCTCATAATACACATAATAAAATATGTCTACACAGAGTCCTACCTGAATTAATCTGCACCTCTAAATAGGCTTACTAGCTCTAAAACTATCATTGGTCATCACATCAGTACAACAGACTTGTTAAAAGAAAGTTTACTGCACACAACGGCTGCCACATATTTAATTTATTTATTTACTCAAGCGCCCGAGGGCATAATCAGGTTCATTTGAACAACAGGCTTATTTCCATAGCAATGGAGTATGAAATCTATACAGTAATAAGAACACTGGAATATAGTCAACATTTCAAAACCTTTGGTGATTTTAGGGGATTATTAATCTTCAGAATTTTACAACTCCTCAAAAAGTACCTAGGCTTGAGTTTGTCCACTAAACAGCACATCCGCAAAACATTTCAGAAACGCGAGATCAAGAAACTAACTGGAAATTAAAATAATAACAGGCCTTATTCATTCCATTTATAAACATTTCGTTTCATATAAACTGCCTATGCCTAACTGTGCGTTCACACCGGACGCGAGCGCGTCAAATTCAAAAAGGGATCATATGTCAAAATCGCGCCTGCCGCGTCTAGTGATACGCTTGACCACTTTGTATCAATTCCCGCGTCAAAACAAAAGTTTGAAGCGAAATTTCGTCCGGTGTGAACGCACCATTAAAGGATATGCGTGTGATGTGATAATGAGATAATATTTGCCTCTGCCCTTTTCCAGTGTTGCCAGATTGGAACGGTGATTTCCAGCCCAAAAGCTCACCAAAACCCGCCCACTACAAGAAAAAACCGCCCAAAATTTTACTGCCAAAATAATATGATATAATTTCATTACCATGTCATTCAAGGTTGATAAGCACAATTTGTATCTCCTTAAAACAAATAACAATGATAAAAAAAAAAAAAAAAAAAAAAAAAAAAAACAGGAAAACAGATCAAAACGGCAATAATTAAGGAGAATTAGCCAATATGACTAAAATGTCCAGATGGACACTGTCAAAACGGCAATCAAGAAATGAACCGATGACTTTAACCCTAGGAAAGTACACAATGCAGAACATAACGCAGAATTTAGCAGTCAAAACTGATTCATCGTTGATTCAAACCTTTTTCAGCAGGTGTCAGGGGCGAGTATAGTGCAGTCTGGACGGTGTAAAGTTGACGATGTCTGGTACAGTTAGGCTAGTGTGCACATGACCATGGACATAACTGTGCTCTCCTCTCAGAGTTATAGTCACCATCGATATCTCCCACCACGTGTACATTTTTAGAGTTGCTCACTATCTCACTCTTTACTGTGTACATACAACTTAGTAGAGGCATTAGCCATCACTTGAATATACAGCTACAACTTATCGCGCTCAATCGCATCTGCCTGCTGATCGCTGATTGGCTAAAAGTGCGTGCTCGTCGGTGATGTCAACACCAATGCCAGCTGACTCTGCATGGGCGTGTGTGTACAGTAATGTCATGATGACTGATTTTATGGACTACATGCACACTTTATTTTAGTTTTTTAACCAATTAGACTTTAAAATGTAGATGTTTGAAAACCGCCGAACTGATCCCAAACCAGCCCAAATTTTGTCCACCCGCCCAAACCCTTTTTTACCCGCACAATCAAATTCAAAACCGCCCAATTGGGCGGGAACCCGCCCAATCTGGCAACACTGCCCTTTTCTCTTCAGAGAACCTGTTGCTATCCACCGAACCAATGTTGTGGTTCTAACGGCACAAACTTGAATGTCACGGCCGAACACCACTAGGCTTTTTTAGTAATCACACAATAACTTGACAATTTAATTAAAATGTTACATCAATATAGGCCTACATATTCTTTTTACTTTTTTGTATGTGAATTTCCTGGTAAAATGAAGGTAAAAAAAATATTATTTTATATTTCATTTTGCCTTTCCACGGACCACCTGCAGTACCCTCACGGACCACTAGTGGTCCGCGGACCACAGTTTGGGAATCGCTGGCCTAATGTGTTTTCGGCATTATTTTTGTGGGTGGAGATTGGTACCTCTAGGGGGGTCCGGGGGCATGCCCCCCCGGAAGAAATTTTTGTACATTTTAAAGATAAATTCATTAATCTGGTGCACTTTGAGTCACCCAAATCCACTGTTAAAAATAAAAAAATCCACCCGCAAACCACCCATATTCTTTGATTTAGATATCTGCATCTGATCACATTACAATTATTCAAATTCTCAGTGTTAAGCATGATAATATGGTAACATATCACACTGAAGTTGGCTAATTAAAAATTAACAATTTAAGAATTAAGTTCTTCTTTTGGCAAAATTACATTTCCTTAATAGCCTTAACAGCGGCTTTACTCCATTCAAACGTAAATTGTCAATGTTTCATTACATCGCTGTTTGAAAACAGAATAATTTTTGTACCTTTATAAGGTTTTATTTTATTAAATGTTTGCTCCATCTTTCATTTCAAATTCTTAAATTTGATCAATATATTCAATTAAAATAAGACATTAGGCTGTTTCCAATCAAATTAAATAATTTACATTGAAAAATTATAACTGTATTAAATTAGATTATTTAAAATATTTTTGAATATACAAATAAGGAATGTTGAAAAGATTATACTTTATGAAACTAAACCGCCAGTAGGAGGCGGCAGGCGACCGTCTTAATGAGCGAGTCATTGAGTCATTCATTCAAACGATTCGTTCAAAAGGCTGATTCATTCCGAATGAGGCAGTTTATGAATAGGTAATTGAATCTTTGACTCAATCGATTCGTTCAAAACGCTGAATCATTCAGTAATGAAACACGGCTGAGTGTTGCTGTGAGATACGTTACGGTTCTGCTGTGATCTTTGTTTGGAACTATTTTCGCTGCAGAAACAGAACAAAAACAGTCATTGCGTCTCAAATGTAAGTGACTTAATTTTAACTATTTGTTTATTGAACTGTTATGAAATCAGTCTCGGTTTCAATCTTGATGGCATTCAGGAAAACATCACTCTGATCGTGTGTAGCCTAGGCTATATATTGTTTCTTAACTATAATATGTAATAAATAACAGCACGAGCCTCAACAGCGCAACATTGTTACCGTCAGTACATTAGGTAGGCCTATATTATCAGCTATAGGCTCTCAATCGCCACTTAGGCCTACATAAAATTAAATAAAACAGAATCATCCTCACGTTTTCGGTGATTCGGAATATTTTTATATTATTTATTTTTTTAATCAGGGCATTTGTCCGGATGGGCTACAATTCTCTCTCACTTTTCCCTTCAAAAAAGAAAGAAAGAAAAACACACGTGTCCCGGACAAAGTATATGGTCCCAGACAAGCGTTATTGTCGAGTTCTCCTAATATGTTTTCCTTGATTGGTTTTCCATGAAGAGAATTACGTTGTTGAAAACGAAAGTAAAGTGACGCACGTTCATTGCGTTTTACCGAGTTCCGTGTCTTTATTAAACTCAACACAAAATTATTTATCTGTCATCCACCCTCGATTAATTGGAATGGAATGTTTTTATTACTTATCCGCGCACTGCGCGCAGCAGCAGCACTATACGGGTTGAGAATGGACACATGCGGTAACCGCAACAGAACCGTCACGGTGGAAAAACTGTATCTGACCATGACTGTCTGTCCGAGTTTTGACGAGAGCCGGAGGCGGCACGAAATTTGACGGAGGCGGCCGCCTCATAATTCTCTATGCAGGAAAAACCCTGCTACAAGTTTGATGAAAATGAACTTTTGGTGATAATGAGCAAAGGATGTACCCTCAAATCAATAAACATAATTATACACTCTAATCTTATGCAGACTGTAATTGTAAATAATATTTCACATTCAAGAAAATATCTGGAAAATGAATAGTAAGCTGTAGGGGTTATAGCCTAACATTAGAATCTAAAATATGTGAAAACTTAAGCTCATTACACCCTGTTCAAATACTGATTCGTGTCTTATTTGCTCATATTAATATCCTAGCTGGCATATTTTGTACTTTCACTCCCATATGGACCCCATTGAAAACAAGATGGCCTATCTCAAGGGGCTGTCCTTAATGAAGTAGAAATTGCAACGTTACAACTCAGTGTGGTCTTAACGAGGGTAACACGGCTCAGCTTTTATCAATGTATGTGATCGCAGGAATCACCACAAACATGATTCCTGCACGATCCAATCTGTAGCGTCTCAATAATTCCCTGTCATCCAGTGTTTGCAGGACATCTCTCCTGCCTCCTCTGTTGGCCATTTTGTGCAGCTGCTTAGGGGAACTCCTAAGCCACTAAAAGTCCTCTTCCCTGCTCTTTGCAGATCTCGGCTTAGGAGCCCTTTTAAGCGCTAGGAATCTTGAGAAATAGCTTTTATATTAACTGGGATTTTCGTGTCACTTTTAGGGGAAATTCTAAGAAAACGTCATGACTCTGAGAATTTTCTTAGAATTTGGCCGCTAGGAGCCACTTTTTGCACAAAAATTCTTTAGGGATACGGGCCCTGGATCCAGGGGGTGGGTGGGTTATACCTGGGGTTTTAATTGTGTAATTTTTTTTTATCTTAGTTGTTAATCATACGTGTCTGTATATGTGCATATGTATAGGTATGAATGTGAATATATATATTTTAAGCTCTATTTTTGTGCCGTGTATTTATCTGTATGTATTGTCTCTTTAAAATAAAATAAAAATTTGATCGCAAAAAAGCGATCACATGTTGACGTGATTGGTTACAAGGTAGTTTGTGACAAACACCAGCAATTTCAAACCGCATGTTTGAGACTCTTTGGTTCACTGCAGTTTTAAAGAGAAAATACTCAGTAATGGTGCTGACTTGTGAATTTGCAAATGGTTTGTCTAAAAGCATATTAAAAACACCACATAGACATATAAACAACATTAAAAGCTTGATTTTCGTCACAGGGAGACTTTAAAAGCAGTGTGCTTATATTTTGTTGGAGAAATTATTGTATCAAATTTGAGATTGATGTAGTGTTTTCTTCTCTATTATTATGTATATCTGAGTAAAATGACTGTGTAGGGCAAAAAATGTAGGGCGGGGCTTCATTTTGTTCATCGGAAATTGTTTTGGACTGTTGCGGAGATCTCATGTGAGTGACAGGTTGTGCCGCCCTTGCGCCATTAAACGTGTATTAGAGATGTCATTGCAAGTTGGAGGGGAAGTTGTTTTGATTAAAGATTATGAGGGCACATGAACTTTTAAATAATGATTATGTGATTTGTAGAAATCCTTTTATAATAAATACTGCAAATCCCATTAAAAAACAAGAATTGTCAATTTTGGTTTCATGGTGACTTTAAGCCTGACGTTTAAATCCTAAGTGGTGTTTCGCTTTCACTAGGAACTAAGCAGCAGGAGATTGTTGTTTCCCGTGGGAAAATCCTGGAACTGCTGCGCCCTGATGCCAACACAGGGAAAGTCCACACGCTGCTTACTATGGAGGTGTTTGGTGTCATCCGATCCCTCATGGCCTTCAGGCTAACGGGTGGAACTAAAGGTGAGCAACTTGGTTCTAATTGTTGTTTTGCATAGTTATATGTAGAAATTTTTATTGACATGGATCTCATTATGTAATTTTAGACTATGTTGTGGTGGGGAGTGACTCTGGCCGTATTGTGATCCTGGAGTACCATCCCTCCAAGAACATGTTTGAAAAGATACACCAGGAGACGTTTGGCAAGAGTGGCTGCAGACGGATCGTGCCAGGGCAGTTCCTCGCTGTGGACCCAAAAGGCAGAGCTGTTATGATAGGTATATCTGTTGTATCAGTTTGAGATGCAGTAGGAAAGCCGATAATCAAAATATGCATTGAAAAGCAAATGCAATAAAGCAGCATTTTAATATGTAACCCATTTTATAGTTTTAACTATCCTCTTTTTTTTCTCCCAGGTGCCACAGAAAAGCAGAAGTTGGTATACATCCTGAACAGAGATGCAGCCGCCCGCCTTACCATCTCCTCCCCTCTAGAGGCCCATAAGGCTAATACACTTGTCTACCATGTGGTTGGTGTGGACGTGGGCTTTGAGAACCCCATGTTTGCCTGTCTGGAGATGGACTATGAGGTCAGAGTCCTTCTTGAAAAATCATCTAGTGCAAGGTATCTCAACTCTGGCCCTCAAGATCCACTTTCCTGCAGTTTTCTCTTCAACCTTGACTGAATCACCTGCCTGTATCTATCTAGTAATTTTAAAGACATTGATTAGCTTGTTCAGGTGTGTTTGTTTAGGGTTGGAGCTAAAAATCTGCATGAAAGTGGACCTTGAGGGCCAGAGTTGAGAACCCATTCTCGTGCAGAGGTTCTCGAGCAGAGGGTTGGATCTTGAGCGAACTGCCCATGGGGGCTGCAGGATGACTTAAAAGTAGTTAAAATAATAAATTAATATATTGAAATGATCTGAACTTAATCTAAATTAAAATGTTTATACAGATCAAATCAAGGTGATTAACTTCTAGAAGCACAACATTAATTTTGGTTAATCTAATATATCAGTATTCACAGTTTCTGTTAAACTTTTTTAAAAGCAGTCATAATCACTGCAGAAATATCTTATAATAGTCAATATGAGGGTCCTTCAAATATTGTGTTGGACAACAGGTCAAAAAGGTTGAGATGTATTTGCATGTAGCCAATGTTAATGCTACTTAAGTTGATCTTAATTTTTCATGGTTTTTCAAATATTAGTGATGTTTGTCTCTAACCCATAGTGGTAAATTGTTTTGCAGGAGGCAGATAATGATCCCACCGGAGAAGCTGCGGCTAACACACAGCAAACTCTGACCTTTTATGAGTTGGACTTGGGCCTCAACCATGTCGTGCGCAAGTACAGCGAGGCACTGGAAGAACATGGCAACTTCCTCATCACAGGTTCGGACCTTTCAGAATGTCAAGATAGATTTACTTGTTGGATAAGAATTCACAAAATGTGTTGCAATGCCTTTAACAGAACACTTATTTAACACTTGTTTCAAATGTGTTGCAATACCTTTATCTAACACTTGTTTCACCTGATTTTAAGTTGTTTGACTACATCAGGTGTTGTTTGACACCTGATTCACTATTGCATAATTGTTTTTGAAATAAACTACTTTTAGAAAAGATGTATGAAATTGATCAAAATTAACAGTTTATAATTTTACAAAAGATTTCTACTTCAAATAAATGCTATTCTTTTGAACTTTCTATTCATCAAAGAATCCTGGAAAACACATTTCCACAAAAATATTTGTTTTCAACCTTATCTGATAATACTAAAATATTTTGAGCACCAAATCAGCTTTTTTTTAGAATGATTTCTGAAAGATGGAAATTATTTGAAATTGTAATATTTCTTAAGATTAGTGTTTTTACTGTATTTTTGATCAGTTTGAGGCTTCTTTCACAAAATATTTTTAAAAAATTGTATAGACCCCAAGCTCTTGAACGATATTGTAGATTAAAATAGTTATGTTCTCCAGTGTGTCAGAAATGATGAATATCTTCATGTCTCTTCTCTGACTGTTTGGTGAAGAGATTGTTATGATATCTGATCTTCATGGACTCATGGGAAGTTTTGCTTTCAGAGGAGAAAAATCTAGCCTTGTTTCTGTGTTAATCTGACTATTTCCCCTGTCTGCTGTAGTTCCTGGAGGTTCAGATGGTCCCAGCGGTGTGCTCATTTGCTCTGAGAATTATATCACCTACAAAAACTTTGGTGACCAGCCAGACATCCGTTGCCCAATCCCACGCAGGAGGGTGAGTTTGTATTGTCTGCCCCTTTGCATCCCTCCGTTTGGGCACAATACACTAAACATCAACTTGAGGTGTCTAAATCGCAGCTTGACAGCTATTAGTATCGAAATGATGAGCTTTTCATGTCTCTTCTCTGACTGTTGAACTGGAGACTCATAAAGACCTCTGATCATAATATTCGTTTTGGACCTCATGGTTGTATAGTTCACAGTCATTGTGTTTGCAGAATAGATTAAACACATATGTGAGATGTGACCACAGCGCCTTTCTCTTTCTCTGCATCTTTTAGAATGACCTGGATGATCCTGAGAGAGGCATGATCTTTGTCTGCTCTGCCACCCACAAGACCAAATCCATGTTTTTCTTTCTAGCCCAGACAGAACAGGGTGACATCTTTAAGGTTACACTGGAAACTGACGAAGAGATGGTGAGCACACAAAGCTAATGACCCTGACTGACATCTGTTTCTTTACTTCATGGACATAGAGGTTTTTCAAGCAAGTGAAAATGTAATTGCTCTCAAATACTTGTGTTCCGTTCAAAACGGAAAGTCAGAATTTCTAACTTCCTACTTTGAAAAGTGCAATAAAATGCCACTTAAAGGTGGACTTGGAAACTTTCAACCCAGGCTTTGAAGAAATTTGAGTATTTGACATCACCTGAACACACAGTTGATGCTAAACATTTACTTTAAGCAAATATTATTCAGTGAACAGTCAGTGTTCCTACATTATACAATCATAAAACCCTTTAAACCAATGTTTGTGTTGCAGAGAACGTTGTGTAAACCACAGTAAAAAAAAAAAAAAACTCTGCATAAAATTGCACACCTGCAATACAAATCTTATATCTGACTGAATGAAACTCGCAAGTAATTGGAGTAAAGTGAATTCTGTAATCTAACATTGAGTTTCCACTGAACTTGAGAGAGATCTGGTCTGAGAATACACACACGAGAGGTTGAAATGCTGGAAAGTGATATGCTATGTATTTGGATTACATAGTCTGTTCATATTTTAGGTGACAGAGATCAGGATGAAGTATTTTGATACCATTCCAGTGGCCACAGCCATGTGTGTTTTGAAGACTGGCTTCTTGTTTGTTTCTTCAGAGTTTGGAAACCAGTAAGTCACTTTTACATCTTGCACATTTTATCACTAACCTAACAATAACTAGGATTGCACGATTAAACAATCAAAATCAAACCGAAGTTGCGATTATGAAATCACAAAGGCTGCCATTTTTAAATAAATATATGCACAGCGTGATCAGTAAATGTTACTCTATCTCTGAAAGTACTGCGAGATGGAGTCGCTTATATCATTTGAAAAAGCAACGTGTCAAACAGCGTGAGTGATTCAGTCTCTCTCTCTCAGCTTGAGTAAAATGGTCACACTTCTGGTTTTGGCGAGTATCCTGGTAAACGCAGTCAGTTATGTCTTAAACATAAGCTGTTGATGTGTAACAATGTAATAGCTTTTAGCTTTTAAAGTGAGAGCAGCAGTGTCTGTCATTAATGTTGATAAAGGAGTCAAGTTTAATAGCCTATGCATTTAATTAATACCGGACTAAAAACTGTTATTTTATATTTGATTACTTTATTCAGTTTCTGTAGTATTTCTGAATACTAGTGTTAGACCTACCCAAAAACCTTCTCTTTTATTTCATTTTTCTCTTTATTCTATTGTATTTATTTGTGCTACTTTTTTTACTTAATTCAAAGATTGAAATCAAGCTTCCTTGTGTTGTGTAAACTATTGAGCAAAAAATACTCCATTGTAAAAACAAATACAATGAGTGAGCCAACATTTAGGTGAGATGAATGTGATTAAAAAAATATTATGGACCCCAAGCTTTTGAACGTTATTGTAGATTAAAATAGTTATGTTCTCCAGTGTGTCAGAAATGATGAATATCTTCATGTCTCTTCTCTGACTGTTTGGTGATGAGATTGTTTTGATATCTGATCTGTGCACTAGATCTTAAAGTGACAGCAACCATGTCTGTCATTAATGTTGATAAAACAACAAAGCCAGCGTGTTTTGGAGAGAAACATTTTTCATAATGTTTTTTTCTTTTCTTTTCTTTTTTTTTCACTTTTCAATTCTTTTACTTCAATGAAAGGTTAGATATTTGCAAATTATTTTGAATAAAATATCAAAAAGATAAGCAGATTATTTTTTTTACAAACTTTTTTTGATCATATTTACCAGGGGTGCCATTAATTCTGACCACAACTGTATATGCGTGTATATATTTAATTTTCTTTCTTTTTTTCCTCCCAAATCGTGCAGCCCTAATAATTACTGAATACTTCTGATTTGGTGATATTTTCACCAAGTTTCAGTGCAAAACTAGCTTATAGACGCTGGTAACAAAAGGGTGGAATGTGTGGGAGCAGTAGTTTTTAGTAACCTGAAACCATGTGATTTAAATATAGCCATACTTCATTTTCTGTTTAATCTGAAGCTTTTCAATAATCTGCGCTGTTGGACAGATTGTGTTTTTTGGAAGTCTGAATCTAAAACTTTTATTTTTTTTGTTAGCTACCTGTATCAGATTGCCCACTTGGGTGATGATGACGAGGAACCTGAGTTTTCTTCTGCTATGCCTCTGGAGGAAGGAGACACATTCTTTTTCCAACCACGTCCCCTTAAGAACCTTGTGCTTGTGGACGAGCAAGAAAATCTTTCCCCCATCATGTCCTGCCAGGTGTGTGAAAGTGATCAATTTGAACTCTGATGTTCATCATACTCAAACCAGGAATTACTGATGGGAAGTGGGATTTTAAGTTGGCATGAGAACAGATGTTTGGGAATGAATGAGTTCTTGCATGACTGTGCAGTATTGAACTGTTTATTTTCTAGTTTCCAAATTGCAAAGTGTTTAGTCAGGCATCAGTATGGGTAATTGAGCATGTCAATGCTTCAGAATTCCCCCCCTTTTTACATCAGCTCTTGTCATGTAATGATGGAAACTGATGCCTCTGTAGGAAGTGTTGAACCCACAGACTTTATTTAATTTTTTTATTAATTAACTTCTTGTTCTGCAGATTGCTGATTTGGCTAATGAAGATACCCCACAGCTGTATGTGGCATGTGGCAGAGGACCCCGATCTACACTGAGAGTTCTGAGACATGGACTGGAGGTTTGTGATGCTAGGAGTCACAGTTCTCTGGCAGCGTTCACAGCATAGTTTTAAAATGGAAATTTGACACCCGATGCATCAGAAAACCTACGCAATGAATGCGGTTTTAACACATTACATTCTAGGGTTTTCCAGAGACTATTAATGTTTCAATGTGTTAAAATGCGTGTGGTTTTTTTTTTTTTTTTTTTTTTTCAGGTGTCAGAGATGGCTGTTTCTGAACTGCCTGGTAACCCCAATGCTGTGTGGACAGTCAGGAGACACGTAGAAGGTAAAAGATGAGCTCATGTAGAGTAGAGGTCGACTAATAGTGGATTTTACAGATACCGATATTTAGGTTTGACAGTATGTGCTGATAACAGATTAATCAACCTTGACCATTCATGTTCTTTCATAGTACATTAACTAAGGTTAACAAATAAAAATTAACTCAATTTAAAATGTATTAGTAAATGTTGAAATTAACAAACTAACAATGAACAATACTACAACATTGATTAACCTTAGTTAATGATAAAAATTTGATCTTATTGTAAAGTGTTAGCATTTCATATAAATCCAAAGAGTCTGCTATGCTTAAAGATGGCCATCTTTAATATCTGCAAATGCCAGAGCATTAAAATTGCATAAATGTATATTACACGTATAGTCTCTCACTCTTCTATATTAGAATACTTGATGATTACTTGATAAAAATAATATGTATTGCAGTGATAAAAAATAATAGAATCGAATGAGTTTCTGATTTGTTTCTGTCGGCTGCATGAACATATCAATGTTGAGAAAGCAATCACGTCACTAGCTTTAAATATGCAACTTCGCTGACTAATGAATACATAAAAGTGACTAGGTAGATATAAACAAATGCAAAAAGATGGTAACAATTGCGACATTAAACATTTGGCTCACGTGTGCGTGTGTTTTTGTCACATTGTTTTAACCGCTTGACGTACTAATGTTAGAGTCCTCACAGCCTGGTCTGCAAACATACTTCTGTTCCTTCTCTGCTAATGCAGCATTTAGTCAACAAATAAATTACTTTATAATGATATGGCAACATGGACTGTAGTACTGTTTCACTGTCGGTGTTTTAAATGCGCATATGAAGCGTCAGCGCTCTCCGTGCAGCTTGTGATCTCTGCTGTGTGCAGCCTTGCGATCTCTGCTGTGTGCAGCCTTGCATGTTACAATAAACAGTAGGGCTGGGTAAAAAATATTGATTTCTCGATTTTAATCGATTTTCATTTTTACGAAACGATATCGATTCTTAAATCCCAAGAATCCATTAGTCATTCTGTTTTCAGTTGATGAATGAATGGAACATTGTTGCGCGCATCCCATCCAATAAATCACAATAATCTTTGTGCTTTGTTATTATTGATATGAAACAAAGTCTCAGATTTCAAATTACGTCCATTTTCTTACGAAATTCAAAAACATAATTACCGTTTTGGCGCTGTGGCGTGAGATCGCTCTGGCGCAGCTCAGATCAAGAGAAGCAGCTGCGCGGAGCGCACATGACCTTCTCTTCCGCCTTTATAATACCAGTTACAGCACGAAATAAACATAAATGAGCATCTGAAAGTGTGTTAAAAGAGAGTACAACTTATCGAAGTCCGTATCATGTCACATGGAATCGCTCAATCAGTGTTTCAATCATGGAAAGACGTTAGTAAACAATTTCATGTAACGTCACATTTACCTCAGAAAAAACATATCCAGTGACCATAAACTCGTTAGTCAGCTAGAAAACTTAACTCTAGAGAGGAGCATTTTGTTAAATATATGCACCATATTACATATTCATTATAATTTTTTAATGTTCTTCAATATTTAATGCATGTTTGAATAAATCTGGAAAGTTTTTTTTTATGACAGCCACCATTTAAATGTTTATATAATTTCGTATAACTTTATTATAAAAATAAATAAGTGTATTTTAAGTGTTTGTATACAAATCAGTTAATTTTTACCTTCAATATTATAGTAGGCTAATGAAGCCAATAGGCTACTGACTCCTATAGTTTACAATAATAGTTAAGAGATTTGTTTTCCTTGAGAAAATTTGCAATGTATTGTACCTGATATCCAAAATAATCAATATTGAATCGAATCGAAATCGAATCGAATTGCAAGCTTGTGAATCGAAATCGAATCGAATTGTGAAATTTGTGTCAATACTCAGCCCTAATAAACAACAGGGGGTGCCAGTGACAGTTTGTTATTTTTCCTTTAGAGGCTGCTCTCGCTCTGTAATGCCAGCTGTCCTTTCTCAGCGCTCTCGTACTGTGTAATGACAGCGCACCATTCTCAGCCGCTCCTGCAACGGACGCAACCCGGAAAAACTATCTGTATGGATTTTTGCCGATAACGATAGTTCCACCAATCAACTATCGGTACCGATATATCAGCAAAACCGATGAATCGTTCAACCTCTAATGTAGAGTGTGTGTTTGCTCATGGACTATGCAAACTTGTTTGAAATGATTTTCTGCAAATGTTTCTCTGGAAAATAAAGGTGGTGATTTAGACACGTCACTCTTGAAGTCACTTGTAGGAATGCACTAAAATCCTTGAACATTTTCACTGTCTACAACAAGAAATGTAATTGTGGCATATTGGCTTCTCAGAGTCCTGCAGGACCACATAATGATTTCTGGATGGTAGACGTATTTTTGAGAAAATGAAAGCTCAGACGGGCGAATCTAGAATGTTGTCATAAGGGGAAAGGTTACCTCCCCTTTCTCTTCTTTGCCAGCAAAGAGAATTTGGCCCGCCCATGAGAAAATGAGCTGTGCGAGTGCGATATTGGTTTTTCCTCGAGAGACATCATGGCTTGCAATCGAGCGAAGCATGGCAGTTGCTCAGTATTTGGATGTACAAATTAATGAAGTGTTTTTTTTAGTTCCTTCATCCGAGCCTCTGAAGAACCAGTGTGTTATGTGAATTTCTGATGTGTAATTGTTCAAATTCAGACAGATAATCTTTCTCTCAAAGTCATTCAATACTGTTTATGCAATATGCATCAGTAAATCAAGCCAGTGACTAAACAATTGTTTCTCTTAGTAGGATGAAAATAATCTTATTTAAACTGTGATTAAAATATATACAGAAAGCGATCAAAGAACAATCCCTTTCCAATCGCCCAAGCTGTCAGTCACACAGCGCGAGTTTATTTGGACACTTGCCAAAACTCGTTATGAAATCAATAACGCTGTTACATTGCGCAACGAAGCTCTTACTGTACTTACCTCATGTTTGCATTGGTGAAATCATTAGTGAGAGTGCAGAAACTGCGTTGCAATGATAAGATCTTCATTCACGCGATCGACAGACTCATCTGCTGAATGCTCATCACTGCAACCTTTTATGTGTTGGGAATAGATCTGAATACTTAAAAAAAACTTCTCACAATTTGTTAATCCCGATAGCTGTAATAGTAAAAACGTATAGTAGCTGTAATAGTAAAAGTTTTCGAGAGAGTTCCACATGTAATGCTAGATATTTCATATACAAGCATGTCAGCCAATCACAGCAGTGGGCGTTTACACTGAAGTCTCACAGCAGACACGCCCCTTCAAACAGAGCGTTCAAATCAGAGGCTAAAATCAGGCTAGGAAATCTGCCTTTTATTTCTAAATTATAACAGCTTTTGATCTAAAAAACATACTAACATAATAAGGGCACCCTAGGAAACATTCTAAAATAAAATAATCCATGCAATGGGACCTTTAAGTTTCGCTGAGGGAGACAGGTTTAAGAACAGAAAACGCAGTGCTGTTAGAAACTTAGAACACTGTCTTTGTGTCTCTGAAACGTCTGTCAGTGCTGCGTTTTCGCACTCGAGCATAAATTGCTGGCAGCGCCCCTGCATGTGGATATTGTTTTTCTCAACATAAACGTGAAACAATATAAACACGATAGTCGTATGCTGACTCGAGTGTATGTGCACGTTCTGTTCGATATCTGCTTGAGCTTAAATGCTTTTGTTCTTTATATTTTTGTTTTCGCACATAGGCCTACTGTTTAATGTTTTCAACGAAAGAAAACTTAAACTTATATTGTAAGCTTGTTGTGTATATTGCCTAATCGTAAGCTTGTTCAGAAATGACAAAGACGTAAAAAACCTGAAACTTAAAAAATAACGTCTTTTTCGTTAAACGTAATTTAAATAAACGAATATTTGATTTTGTGAGCCCGAATATTCGAATGCAATATTTTTGACAAATGCCCATCCCTAATGCATAGACGATTACATTCTAGGTTCTCCCTTTAAGCATAAAGTCAATGAAAAGTTCTTACAAGTCAGAGCATGCTGCAAAATGAAGCCAGATTGTACTGAATCAACATACAAGGACATTTGCTTGGCATGCACAGTGCAAGTTGGGCCTTCAGGAACTGTCACTTGTCTGCCAGATATTTCTCTGAAATCATGTGATTTGCTATTAGATTTCTTTGGCTTGTGCATGCAGTCTGAGCTCTGCAAGCTTTATACTGTGGTCTGTGTACTTGAGTGTTTGAGGGAATCAGTTTCATTTTGACTCAATGCACTATTTTCTTACCCCTCAAGACTGTAATGTTTTCATTCTCAATAAGCCCTTATGCGTGTTGTTCATTTACCATTAAAAAAAGAGATGGTTCAAATAAAAATGAAAATTGTCATTTGCTCACACTTGAATGAATGACTTATGGGTTTGGAGTGACATGTTTTTTTTGTCATGTTGTAGTATTGGTTTGCATTTATGGTTGCAAATTAGCCCATATGTGGCAAAGTTTCCAACCAAAGAATTGTGTGAACATTGTGGGTTTCCTGTTCACAGATGAGTTTGATGCCTACATCATTGTGTCTTTCGTTAACGCCACCCTGGTGCTTTCTATTGGAGAGACTGTGGAAGAAGTGACAGACTCTGGCTTCTTGGGTACAACACCCACCCTGTCCTGCTCGTTACTTGGGGAAGATGCACTTGTGCAAGTGAGCGACATCTCCCTGACCTACATGAATGAACAATAATACCACTGAACCTTTTCTGTTTACTTGTTAAATTACACTCTGATATCTGTGTTTTTGCCGAACAAGTAGATATAAAACCATTATGCTTATAAAATGTTCAGTTATTTTCTCGTTTGAATGGGTTTTGTTTCATTTGCTGGGTAAAGGTCTATCCCGATGGGATCCGTCACATCCGTGCGGATAAGAGAGTGAATGAATGGAAGACTCCAGGGAAGAAGACAATCGTCCGATGTGCTGTCAATCAGAGGCAGGTGGTCATTGCATTGACTGGAGGAGAACTGGTCTACTTTGAGATGGACCCGGTATGTTGGTGGTCATTTTTTTGTCATGTGTTATCACCTGAATTTTCATCTTTTGTTTGATTGTCTTTCCATTATGGTTTCTCTCTTTACAGTCTGGGCAGCTTAATGAATACACCGAAAGGAAGGAGATGTCTGCAGATGTGGTGTGCATGAGTTTGGCAAATGTGCCACCTGGTGAACAGCGTTCTCGTTTCCTGGCTGTTGGATTGGTGGACAATACCGTTCGTATCATCTCCTTGGATCCATCTGTAAGCTACTATTTGCTCACCCATTGTCAGCTGATTTGGGCTTCAAACAAGGATTCCAGTCACTGTTCCCAGTGAGCACTGGCTGTACAAATCCTGTAATGTGTGTAATCTCTTTGTTTCACAGGACTGTCTGCAGCCATTGAGTATGCAGGCTCTTCCTGCCCAGCCAGAGTCTCTTTGTATTGTGGAGATGGGTGGAGTGGAAAAACAAGATGAACTAGGAGAAAAAGGCACCATTGGCTTCCTATACCTCAACATTGGCCTGCAGGTAAGGAACTCTCTTGCTTGCTCTGGGTTGGTAACATAAAGTTTTCAGGTCTATTCCCAGCTAGTGGCAAACAGGAAATTGATCACTTTTCCGTGCATTTGTGTATTTGAGCAAGGCATGCACCCTTTTGCTTCCCTATCTGTTTTTCTCAACAACAAACAAAATCCTCCTTATGATGCCAAATATAGTATGCAGTGCATAAACATACAGTAAATGCACATTCAGTAAATGCACATATTAGACTGATATATATTTATAAACCTTTTTTTTTTTTTTGCCAAACTGGTTTTTGAACTGTAAAGTTGTTTAAATCAGTTTTTACAGTAATTTTATAGTTTGGAATGTTACAGTAGAGATTGGCATTTCAAAAGAATGCAGCAACCTAAACGTAGTCCTATTCTAATACCAGAATTTTTCTGTAATGATTTCAGCTGCTGATTCCAAGAAATATTTAGAAAAGTTTCCCTTTCCCATTTTTTTTTCCTTCTCTCTGGCAGCATATGCAAAACTTCTCCAATCATTTAGTATGCTTAAACCCAGCCCCTTTCTTACAATTGACTGCAAGCTCTTATTCAGATCTGCTTGCATCCAATCAACAACTGATGGATAATGTAGCAGTACTACTTTTTCTATAGTCAGTCAGATGTGAATTGTAATATGAAAAAGATTTGTTACTTCGGTTTCATCTTGACTTTAATGGAAGGCACACTTGTGAGCACCCCTCGACAACCTAAAAATGCAAATGGGGCACTCTGTTCTTGTGCCTTTTCTTTGCTCACCATAAACATCACAAGATACTTCAAGTGTGCCATTTGGAACAACGCCTTTGAAAGGAAGCCAAAAGAACTGCAATGTGACTCCCTTTCCTGTTACTTGATCACATGACTTTCCTGGACAATCATTTTCTTCCTACGGTAATAACCTTTTTGTTTTAGAACGGAGTGTTACTGCGTACTGTTTTGGATCCAGTGACCGGGGACCTGTCTGATACTCGAACTCGGTATCTCGGCTCTCGTCCCGTCAAGCTTTTCAGAGTCCGGATGCAGGGCCAAGAAGCTGTGAGTCACATCTGCGTTTTATGTCTGTTGCAGTGTTGCACAGCTTTCCAATTTACTGACCATCATGTGACACTTTAACTGCGCAGGTTCTGGCCATGTCCAGTCGTTCCTGGCTGAGTTACTCATACCAGTCTCGTTTCCACCTGACCCCCCTGTCATATGAAACCTTAGAGTATGCATCAGGCTTCGCTTCTGAACAGTGTCCTGAGGGTATTGTTGCCATTTCCACCAACACACTGAGGTAAACACACATACTCCTACTGTGTATACAGTACATAAGAACTTTTTGAAACTTCACAAATTTTTGAGAACATTGTCAAGCATATTGTGGTTGGTTTCATTGATGTCAGTTCCAGTAGTTTTAATCCTTTAATGTGTGATATTTATAATTTACCAATTGATCTGACACTCAGATATAGCTTTAAAAGTAAATGTATGGAAATTAAGCAAATGCTGGTTCTATATTTTCTGTGAAATCAGTGAAAGTCAGTGAAACTGTTTGTATAGGAGGTCTGTACTAGTTGCCCATTTTATAGAGAGACCTCCTCTTTTATATCTACATGGTTTGTGATTTATCACTGACGCCTAGGTCAGCTGGCATTTTATCAGCACATGCCTGATTCTGCCAAATTTCAGCCAGGAAATGGGAGGTTTTGGCTTGCTGAATTTAAGCTTTAACTGATGTCTAAATGTGTGTTGTTTTTTAACTCTTCTTTAAAATTGATTGCATGGCTGTCTTACATTCTCATCCCTCGCTGTCTCCCTCCCTCAGAATTTTAGCTCTTGAGAAACTGGGTGCCGTCTTCAACCAGGTGGCATTCCCACTGCAGTATACACCTCGCAAGTTTGTCATCCACCCAGAAACAAACAACCTGATCCTGATTGAGACAGACCACAATGCCTACACTGAAGCCACCAAAGCCCAGCGCAAGCAGCAGATGGCTGAGGTCAGTGAACCTGGCCTTTACATGGCAACGTTTAAGGGATCGTTCACCCAAAAATCAAAATGATCATTTACTCGCCCTCAAGTTGTTTCAAACCTGTATAAATTTCTTTCTTCTGCTGAAAACAAAAATATATATTTTTAAGAATATGGGTAACCAAACAGTTGATGTGCCCCATTCACTTCTATGGTATGGGTAAAAATACTATTCAGGGATCAGATTTTTTGTATCATATGGATTTCCGCCCTGAAAAGTATGACCCACATGAATTGCGTAAATGCGAGAAAATTATGCAACGGTTTAAATGTAATTCTGTAAGATTATATATAATTTTTGTGCTGCGTGTTTCAGAGTACTGTTACAGCACTGTGTTTTCAGTTTCAATTCACAGTAACAGTACTGTTACAGTACTGTGTTTTCAGTTCACAGTGTTTTCAGTTTCAGTGTTTTCAGTTCACAGTAATACTCCGGACATCAAAACACACACATACTCCGCTTGCAGTGTGTAAGCGCTGCGTATTTTTTTCCGTACCCATGTTAACAGTTTAGAGCTTTCACACTGCACGAGGATGCGGTCCGGCGATCCGTTCCAGGTGCGGTATGTATACAGCAGTGCAGCGATCGTTTCCGAATCTATTTTTACTGTGCTGCAAACGCTGAATTAAAGTGACAGCGCATGTTTCATGGTCAAAATGAATACAGGTTGACCTGAAAATGTAGTAAATTCACCATAAATGCGTTTAATTAAATAAAATGTAGTAATCTCACCATCAATGTATTAATTAAATAGTATTTTTTTTTTCAGTCATCTTTTTACTTTAAGACCCCGGGGTAAAGCAAAGAAAACTACAATTGACCTCAACAAGGCAACATAATGAACAACACTCGTCTCATTCGTGGAGGTGGAAAAACAAGTTATTTGTGACATGCAAGATTTATTGTGTTAAAATTTAAATGCAAAAGAAAAGGCATGAGAGTCGGCTGTTTTTGTAAAATTTTAGTTTTAATTTAAAATGTTGCGATTTTAATATAAGTACATGGTTAAATATTTGACCACTTGCTTGTGCAACTTAATATAAGTGGAAGTAATGCATGGAATAATAGGCCTACGCTGTTTAAATAGTTCCGCATACGCACTGCACTGAAGTAAGTGTGAAACGGGCGTAACAGTACTGTGTTTTTGAGTCGCTTATAATTTGCATTTTGGAACGCAACATTTGTCATGAAGATCGTTTATAAATCTATTGTCAACAAAGGGAAGTGATAAGGTTTCAAAAAACCTTTGAAAACTAAGAAATTACCATAAATGTTAAGTATTGTTCTGTAACATAAGATAAAAATATAATAATAATGATAACTAACATTATTAATAACAATTCTATTAATACTTTTTTATTATAACGTATTATATTTTAACATGATTATATATTAGATTTATTTTTAATTTTACAGGACAATAGTATGTATTGCATTATATCTTTTGTTAACTCATACAGGTTAGGAATAACTTGAGGGTGAGTAAATGATGACAGAATTTTCTTTTTGGGTGAACTTTCCCTTTAAGAAACAATGCTTTTGTCTTCATCTCCTCTAAAAATGTTTTCCTTATCTCCATCTAGCTTTCCTTCTTTCTCTTCTGTCTGACTCGTACACTAATTTTCCCGGTCTAATCATTGTCTGAGACAGAATTTCATTGCTCTCTTGTCGGAAGTTGTCAGTCATGTCCATTTTGCGGCTACCTCATCATGGCGTAAGTTTGCAAGGGTAATTCCACGTTGACAATGTAAAAGTGACAAATACTGTAAAATGTGCAAGCCGTGGTTACTGTGGTGGTCTCTCAAAGATAAATCATTGATGCAGTCCTGCCGGTGTTTGAGTCTATCTCGTAAGAATAAACAGTCTGCAACTGTGGTGTAAAATGACTGCTTCTGAATGTATTGCTTAACATGAAGTTCTCTTGTTTATCTGCAAATTGTCTCAAAAAGATTCTTATATACACTTTGTGGACAGCCCTTTATAATTAAGGGGTTTGGTTTGGCCCTTTAAATCCAGTGAAGATGAATCTTAATGCTAGTACATAGAATGAAATTCTAGAAAATGTTGTGCTTCCAACATTGTGGTAACAGTTCATGGAGGGCAGTAGTCTATTTCAGCATGACAATGGCCCTGTGTACAAAATGATTTAGTGGTTCTGGTGTGGTGGAACTTAACTGGCCTTCACAAGCCCAGACCCGAACCCCACATAACTCCTTTGAGCTGAATTCAAACTTGGTGACCTACACCAGAGCCTGAGCTCACTGATGTTCGTGTCTGAATTGTAGCAAATGCCCACAGCCATTTCCCAACTCAGTGATACTCCTGTTAGTGGCTAATTAATTCATGTCAATTGTTTAAAAATTAGGTGCTAAACAAGCACTTGATGGTTTACACTTATTTTTAGCCATATATTGCATCGTATAAATAATTTTTTTCTGCTCTACAGGAAATGGTGGAGGCAGCAGGGGAAGATGAAAGAGAGCTGGCTGCAGAAATGGCAGCAGCTTTCTTGAATGAAAACCTGCCAGAAGCCATCTTTGGGGCGCCTAAAGCAGGTTCTGGGCAATGGGCTTCTCTAGTGCGCATGATCAACCCCATTCAGGGCAATACACTGGACCTGGTGCAGCTGGAGCAGAACGAGGCAGCTTTCAGGTGAGGAAGCTGAATTATGGATTAAAGGGGACATATCGGACAAACGGTATAACGTGTACTTGCAAAATTCCCTTGCCATTAAGCTGGTCTCTTCCATGTCCCACCTATTTCTCTGATCTTAGTTCCTCTTTACATGTGTCTCTTGCAGTGTGGCCGTATGTCGCTTTTCCGGTGGAGGCGATGACTGGTATGTGTTAGTGGGCGTTGCCAGAGATATGATACTAAATCCGCGCTCCGTTGGTGGAGGATATATTTATACCTATCGGCTAGCTGGAGGTGGGGACAAGCTGGAGTTTTTGCACAAGGTGAGTGGAAAAGGAAATGACTTGGCATGAAACTACTGATTGGTCTCATGTGTTAGCTGGGGGCTCAGGAATGTGGAATTCCCCCGCAAATCATTAAAAGAAATCCATTTAAGCTTAGCAAATCACAAAATTTTACTTTATGGTGTAGGTGTTTAGTCCACGACCCAAAAATGCCATGTTTTGAATGTTTATGGTCCAGTTAAATCTTTAATGATGCTTTGATCAAGCTGCGTATCAAAACCATATGTTAAAAGGTACATTTCTGATCAACTTCCTCTAAAACAAGATTTGAACTAAGACATGGGTTCTGATTGACAGACACCCGTGGAGGACGTGCCCCTGGCTATTGCTCCCTTTCAGGGACGAGTGTTGGTTGGAGTAGGCAAACTCTTGCGCATCTATGACTTGGGAAAGAAGAAACTTCTCCGCAAGTGTGAAAACAAGGTGAGGAGTCACAGAATCACTTTTGTTTTCTGAGGAAGTGATTTTTATTTTTATTTTTTTCTCCCCTAAAGCATTGAATAATATGATAGTCATGTAAATGACGCACTACTCTTGTACTTGCTGTTGATGCATAACCACATGAAAAACATTAAAACAGAAGTTTAGACCACAAAGTTTGACAGTTGTTATAGTGTAGAGTACTTCACTGCAATGTTCAAGTTAAACCAGCTTGCTTTCAAGTTTTTCTCTCGCACAGGCATACAGTCTGAGAAAACCAAATACAACTAAGTGGAGAATACAATCTTTATTTGAATCTAGGGCTGTCACGATTCCTCAATTAAGTTACAGTACTCCATTTAAAAAAAGAATCCTTGATTGCAATTTATCTGTGTCGAATAACCGGCAAAATACTGGAAGTGGTGCATTCCACGGACAGGAATCCATGAACCACATTATTAGACCGTGTTCTAAGGCTGCACAATGTATTTCTAACCATTTAAAATCCATACTACAGCATAGTGCTATTGTGAATTCACAAAGGCTGCGATTCAATTAAATAGATGTATACCCTGCAGGTTTCTCAGAGCGGCTCAATTCACACTAAATGCTGCTCCACATGAACTGTTATCATTTACTTGTGTGGAGCACGTCTCAAACTCTGCATATGCTGCGAGTTTGGGTTGCTTATAACGTTCATCTGGGAACGCAATGTTGGCCATTTGATCAGATTTGTAAGGTAAATAATTTATAAACCTACATCAATATGTTTCTAAATAAGTGAACTTGTTAATTTCTAAATAAAAGTTTTAAGCCTTGCTCTGAGTTTGCATGTTTTGATGTCCACCTATTCTTGTTCAAGAAATGACACTGGCTGTAGCATTTCTATCGTAAATTAGATTCGATATCAATAAACAAGGATTTGATCTGTTAAGCGTAACAATACCAGGCGGTTGGCACCCTCTGCAGGCATTTATTTGGGGTGTAACGATACATTGTTATATTGAGAGAACACGACATAAAATTGCAATATTTATCTTTGATGTAAACAATGATTCGCATTATAGAGTTAGTTTTATCCAAGGCTCAGTTTTACTATATAAGATGTATAATTCACCCAAAGATGTAAATTCGTCATTGTTTACCCACCTACATGTCGTTTTAAACCTATACAGGGTTTCCGCGGAGTCATAAAGTCATAAAACGTCTTAAATTTAATAATAAGAATTTAAGGCCATAAAAAGTCATAAAAATGTCCGGATTTTCCATACAAGGTCATAAATTTCATTTAGCCACGTCTTAAATTGATATGCTCGTTCATTCGTTGGTTCTACCATTGCCTTTTCCCCCTGAAAATGCGCTGGCAGCATAATGTTAAATGCGCCAAAAGCGGAACGCTCATTTGAAACGCGCGCCACACGGACCATTTACCCGCTCGGCTCCAAGTCCAAACGGCAGCGCAGCGCGAGCTCAGTAGAACTGGCGCGTTTACTCCGATCGGTCTCGGTCACAAGATCCAGTGAGAAGTGCCTGAATTCAGTGAACACACTGTCTCAGTGATTTAAACCAGTTTAAAGGCAGATGAAGCAGCGCTGACAAACAGGAGAAACACTGTGCGCAACGATACAGTTAGAAGGCTTTTCAGTCTACAATCTCCCATCATTTATCATGGATTTACTGTAACATTAGCCTAGTTATATTAACTGCACCATGTGGGATATACATATTGAATTTTATTATATTATTAGTGCTGATAATGTATTAAAGGACTAATGGAAAATGGAATATTTACAGTATTTAATAATGTATTTAGGCTACTGTTTTGCATACATTTCCTGAAGATGCGTGCCATCAAAGTTAGGCAACACGAACCTGTTTCAAGACTTGACCCCTATTAGCACATGCAGAAACTAAGTAATTATTTTTCCAATAAAGATATTTATTTTGTTAAGGACAAATGACAAATGTCCTACCTCAGATTTGTGAAATGTTCACCTGTTTTAGCAAGTGTTTGTCATTATATTTTCTGACAATAAAGAGAAAAGTTAGTTTAAAACCACAATTAACGCTCTGGTTTCTACAACTTTCACTTAGAAGCAACAGTCTGCCTTTAAACTTGAAAGAAATAAAGATTTGACATTTATCGTGATAATTATCGATATTGACTAATATAAAACAATTATTGTGATAATTGCCTTTGGCCATATTGCCCAGCCCTAACTGAAATCTCCCGGTCTATCACAATTGGAAAGTGTACAATTAACGAGCCATGGCTCAAAGATGGTGTGTTTAGTAGTTGGCTCAAGCCCGTTGCAAATAATCAGTATCAAGCGTATTGTACACTGGGTAAGAAGGCGTTGGAGCTGTCTTTAGGCATTTAAATAATACATCTTGTTACTTTCAATGAAAGTCAATAAAAAAAAAAAAACTTTTGAAAGGAATTTTAATGAATTTTTCGTAATTCGTGTAGGTCATAAATTTCAATCATAATGGTCATAAAAAGGTCTTAAAAAGTCTTAAATTTGACTGACCAATCCCAGCAGAAACCCTGCTATAAGATTTCCATTTGACTTCTAAACACAAAAGATATTTATGAAACCTTAGAGATTTCTGTCCCTCCATTTAAAGTCCATTCCTCAAACTTAAAAGATCGAAAAAAAGTCAGAAAGGTATCGTAAAAATATTCGAGAGGTCAAATCCAAGTCTTCTGAATAGACCCAATATTTTGGCTTAAAATATCACGATAGTACCATATTGTGAGTTCAGTGAGCAATTTGTATTGAATCATGACATGAATGTATTGTTACATCCCCTATTTATTATAATACATAATGTACATAAGTTGATTGTTTATATTATGTATTTGACCAGTGTTGTTCTATAAAACCATATGATATCTTGCTTTTGATACTTTATTTTAACCAAATATTATTGCCTCATTGTTAGTATTAATGTATTTTAAGTCGTTTTAAATACTATTGTTTGCTTTGGATATTTTTTTGTGACCTATTTCTTAATCATCAAAATAATCGACTGATTACTCTATTACCAAAGTAATTGTAAGTGACAACCCTATTAGAAACATATTTGTATGTCTTTGACAATGTTTTTTTTTTTTAGTGGTACAACCTACTTAACTCCTTTTCTTAATCTTGCAGCATGTTCCTAACTTGGTGACGGGCATCCACACTATTGGGCAGCGTGTGATTGTGTCTGATGTTCAGGAGAGTCTATTCTGGGTGCGCTACAGACGCAACGAGAACCAGCTCATCATCTTTGCTGACGATACATATCCTCGCTGGGTCACAACCGCCTGCCTGCTCGATTATGACACCATGGCTGCCGCGGATAAGTTTGGAAATATCTGTGTTGTGAGTATTGTCACCTGTTTGCTTTTGAGAACTTTTGAGATCAGTATCACAGATTTATCAGATACTGTTTGCCAAGTCGATGTAAACAAGATGAGCTTTTTAACATCTAATATATTGACGTGTTGTGCATTTTCTCCCTCCGTTACAACTGCTAATAAAATTACATGTAAATTAAGGAAAAAAGATGAATTGAGGTGTCATCATCTGTATATATTTGCAACAGAACTAAACTGCATACTAATTCCATACAAAAACAATTCAGGTTCGCCTGCCCCCCAATACCAGCGATGATGTTGATGAGGACCCCACAGGGAACAAGGCATTGTGGGACAGAGGCTTGCTTAATGGAGCATCACAAAAGGTAGAAGTTTCTGCTACCCTCATACCTCCCGTCCCACTGATCCCGGAAATTGCTCGCAAGACCTTTGGCACTGAGCTGTCCTAACTGCTTGTTTCTCATTGTTTTTGTCTGTCTGGTTGGATTTGTGGTTGCGGTTCTCCTTGCGCGCACACATAGACCTGCACCCCAAAACATTTGGCTGGAGTCCATGCCCTGCTCTTGCTCTGAAACCTCAGCAGCAAATTTTGTCCTCTCGCCAGATATCATTATGTGCAGATTAGTAGCATGGAAATGTTTAGTTGGACACAAGGGAAAGTCCCTATTTGCACACCAATGACTTGCGTCTAGCTTTGACGGACATACCTAAAGCATGTGTAATTAGGACTGAGTTGGACTGGGTGGGTTGGTGTAAACATAATTGTGGAATTTGACTAGGGATGCACAATATATCATGACCATATCAGTTATCAGCCGATAGTAGTATTTATTTATTTTTTCTGTGATTTTAATTGTAATTTGCTGGAAATCTAGTGCTAATTAGAATGGATACTGATTATTGATAATGGTTGATGGATAAAGGGATAGGACTCTTAAAAGGTTAAATCTTAAAGAACACTTTCTGTTTATCAGCATATCTTAAAGTTCTGTTTTGGTGTTATGATAGGAAAGCTGTCTGCGTTTATAATCTGAGTCAAGTTCATTACTTTGAAAAGTTTACACACCAGATTTACAACAAGTAACCAGTAACGGTGATTCATACATAATACTCTGTTTATTTAATTCTGTCTCAGACCACACACACTCTTGTCTAATACTCCAACATCTTTGTCATAGCTGTCTTGTTCTTTGATTAGCAGTGGTTATCCATTTGTCCATCTGTGTGTGTGTGTGTATATATATATATATATATATATATATATATATATATATATATATATATATATATATATATATATATATATATATATATATATATATACACACACACACAGACGTCAACATATGAAAACTCATGTATAACTTTGATGAAAGGTTTCGATCCACTTCAAATGTTGACTACTGTGTGTATGTATGTGTATGGCATACATATATGTGTAACTTTATGTGTACTTTCCAAACAGTAGAGCGTTGGCGCTTGCACTGCCAAGGTCATGGGTTCGATTCCCAGGGAAAGCAAGAACTGATAAGAATGTTAATGTGTACCTTGAAATGCAATGTAAGTCGCTTTGGATAAAAGCGTCGGCCAAATGTATAAATGTAAATATATCCGCCCATTAGGTCTTAATATAATAAACCTGCTGCAATTAATGTTAATTAAACAATGAAAGATGAGAGGGAATCACCCACTGCTCTTGACTGAATAACTTGTAGATTTAATAATCAATTTATTTAGAATTGCGTGCCAGAATCCATTGTCACTTAAGCATATTTTGATGAACTGTGATAGATTGAACTCTTTATTTTTCAGTTAACTCTTATGAAAAGATTTTAAATCAGATCTAGTTTTAGAATTTTTATCTAAGATGTGAATTGCTTGCCTGTGACACCAAATATGCTTCTGAAGACCCAATTTAATCCATACTTGTCATTTTTCTTCCCTGTTGATCACAGGCTGAGGTGATTATTAACTATCACATAGGAGAGACTTTGCTGTCCCTCCAGAAAACCACCCTCATCCCTGGAGGATCAGAGTCCCTGGTGTACACCACGCTATCGGGAGGCATTGGCATCCTGGTGCCGTTCACTTCTCATGAGGTACAGTTCCTTAAAGTGTTAACTACTAATTGCGTGAGGAGTGCTAATGTGCAATGGTCTTTCATAATTGCATGAGGACCGCTAATGTGCAATGGTCTTTCATAAGTGTAAAACCACTGAAGCAGAAGAGGTGAAGGCCTCTGATCAGGACACTTGCATTCAGGCCATCAAAGTAGACTTTGACTTGTATGGTGCAACTATAGTTATAAAACTCATTAAATAAATGATTGAATATAGGTTGGCCATATTATAATTTTAGAATTGAATGAGGTTTTTATTTGTGAAAATTAACTGCATGTCTCATCTGTCTTTAGGATCATGACTTCTTCCAGCACTTGGAGATGCACATGCGCTCTGAGTTTCCCCCTCTGTGTGGTCGTGATCACCTCAGCTTCCGCTCATATTATTTCCCAGTGAAGGTAAGGACCAACACGCAGTTAATACATTACACAGCTTTAGTATTAACCAGGGATGGCTCAATACCCCTTTTTATATCCGATACAGATACCGATACTGCGACTTTTAGATTTCTTCCGGGAACGTGCACGTCACAAAATTCCTTATTTCAATAAATCTGAAATCCAACTATTTTATCAAATGTAAAAAATAAAATAAAAAACTCAAATAAAGCCACTGAATGCCTTTTAAAAGACCCGGAATATAGTGCATAAAAGTTTTTGTGTGCATATAATAATAATAATAATAATAATATTATTATTTTTTATTTTATTTTTCTCCTTTGAGCTTAATAGTAACAACCTACTGACAGTATGAGGTTTGGATTAGTCCTGTCGGACCAATATTTTTGGACCAATATCGGATCGGTGAAGCCCTAGTATTAACCAGATTTTTAGTTAGTTCTTAACTATCCACTTATACTTATATGCTGTATCTTAAAAGAGATGGTAACCAATATACCATTATTTTGCAAAGACTCAGACTATTTAAGTCCCTTATTGGTCATTTTTCTCATTGACTTTGCTTTTATGCTTCTAGAATGTGATCGATGGAGACCTGTGTGAGCAATTTAACTCCATGGACCCCCATAAGCAGAAGAGTGTCTCTGAGGAGTTGGACCGCACCCCTCCGGAGGTGTCGAAGAAACTGGAAGACATCAGAACACGCTATGCCTTCTAGTGTCTTTACATCTGGCAGGAGCACCATGAGAAAATCAATTGTTTTTCTGGGCTTCCCATGGCTGTGGTCTCAACTTTCCTACCACAAGTATAGTAACATTTTGGTGTCAGCTGAAGGAAGTTCCCCCTTTAACTGGAGCCAGCTGGAAGCCATCACAGTCCCAGTGGTCAATGACCTTGTCCTGCATGAAATGACTGTTGGTACTGTGCTCAGTACAAAGCATCTCAGTTTTTAGATCTTACTTGAGTGGCTGCATAGAAAAAATATTTTTTGAAGAATGTTTTCGTGCATAAGACTACATCAATGTGGCTTTTATATGTATAGACTTGAAAAATGTCTATTACTAATTTTGTAGCTACCTTTTGTAGCTAAATCCACGTTTAATTGTGTGAATCAGTCTGCATAAAACATTCACATCTTGAGTATTTAAATTGTGTATCTTTTGAAGGTAAAAAATCTGGTCCTACTCTTGTAAAAACAGTGAAATTGTAAAATAGCTTTAGTTTTTGTCTCTGTGGAAGCAGCAAATCTGTTGTGGGTTTTAACAGGTTTTTTTTTGTGTTTTTTTTTATGGAAGAGCCATAATCATCCAAACCAGCAAAAAGAAATAGTGCTGTTTGTCATGAAGTGTGAAAGAATTTGTAAATAAACTCTTTTTTTTTTTTACTTTCTCATGTGTTTCCGTGTCACAAGACTTGTCGTTAACTGAGCCCACAAGCAAAGCAGGTTTTCACTGTTTTCCTAAGCGTTTTTTTTTTTTTTTTTTTTTTTTTTTTTTCTTCTCATTTAGTAAAGCTTATACATCTGTTCTCATGACAGTGAGTCATTTTGTGTTTGCCTTTGTCTTAGTCACTTAGTGAGTCAGGCTTCATTTTATTAAATTCACCAAATAATATATTATTATTAAGCAGTCATTTAAATCTTATGGATACATTTTTCATAGATTACTCTGATTGCACTTGACCTGACACCATACTTAAATTTGTTGGTTTAAAAAAATGTTATGGCATATTACTGACCAATACAATACAATACAAATATTGACTGACCAACACTGGCAGTGTGTGATGTATGTCACACCATTCTCTTGAGAACACAAGTTGACTACTGCTATAAATGAAATTTACAGCTGATTTTAACTACAACCAAATATGTTGATTGTTCTTTTTAAAGTCCAGAATGATGAAAGGCTGCACTGTCATAGGGCTATATTTGTTATTGGAGTTGAAGTTCATTAATGTAGATCGCTATTTTTGGCAAAAGGTATTCCATTCTATGAATCAATCTTGTGTAATTTTCTTATTTTAATTGTTTTGGTCAGTGGAGCCTGGCAAAAGTGATGACAGACTGTGATGTGTATTAGTTTCAGAGTGAGTCACATCCGGATCACACTAAAGCCCACAATGTTAAAGGAAAAGTTTCTACCACTCTCTACCTACAGTCCAGTTATCACTTTAATTGCCCCCTTAATCAAGAAAAATTCATAAATAGTTTTTTCTTGAGATTTACAAAAATGCAAAGTCATGCTGTGGAATGAAGGTACAGAATTGAGCAATACGAGGAAAGCCACAATGTTTTCAAGTGTGTCTAACACTTGAGTTTTAAACTGAGGTTGTTCTAGTCCAGTGTGCTAAGTCTTTTTTTTTTTTTTTATGGTCTCTCAGATTAAATTTTTTACTATTGCGGTCACAATAGTCCACATTAGGACTGTGCCATCAGATGGCTCTGATTGTTACCATGATTATTATAATTTATAATCTAAATCCTGGTTCCTGCAAGTCACCAAATTCAGGCTGTATGGTTGGACAACTCTCAAAGTGTTGTGAATGCACCCCAAGATTGTGGGGGACTAGGAATATTCTCTTGGGGGTCTCTGATGATGGGGCCCGCCACCCATAAAAACAGTCCCGGGCTCTGTGACGGCACTACTAACGGATAAAAAAGCAAGTCATTAAAGTAGGTTGCAATAGTTTTATTTCACTAATCTTCCTTTGGGGGGTTTCCATATTGATGTGATGTAATCCGGGTTGACAGATGGTGTTTTGACTACTTTTTTTTTAAGGTTTGGGTGGGAGACTCGGAATGTCCCTCTCCTTGGGTCTTGAGTGGATTTGGCCTTTGTTAGGACAGCAAAGACGGCTCTATCGACAAGGGATTGTGCCCCTAAAGAAAGATTATAGGTACTACAAAACAAGGGGGCCATTGTGGCAATTGACAAAGCCATCATACGACAAAGCAAGTGTTTAGTGCACGTTGGTTGCCCATATGCCCATTGTCCATTGTCTTGCGAGATGAGGCTCTTCAGAGTCCAAAAAAGATGTTTGGCCTAGTCATGAAATTCCTAAAAGTGTAAAGCCTGTGCCAAGCCTGTCAGCACAAACCCACAGTAAATGTAGGGAATAAATTAGTAATGTGCGTGGGTGAATTACATGGAGATTGGGCAAACAAGACACTCTTGAACTGATGCTTGATTGCTTGTTTCTTGACTCATAAAGGTCATTTTTACTCTTATATTTAATAAACTGCAGAGGTTGAGTGCAGTATGCACTTTCAGGTGGGTCAACTTTAAGTTTTTGTTGTTTATTGCCAGTAAATTTTTGAGCACAGAATTGTCTTGTCCAGTTAACATTAACAATATGAAATTATTTTTTGTAAACAAAATAAGATAATATACCATTTTGTTATGTTTAAATATATAATAACTTAATTAAAAATGGCAGACGATTGAGCAGTTGCTTATATGGTTGCCTCCTCGGGACGATATCTGATCGCGAGCGAACAAATTTAGCGTGCTCTGACTAACTTGTAAACTTTTGTGGTTACTGAAACGTATTTACTTATATGGAAGGAAAAAAAATACTTTTAAGACCCCCAACATTTTACACTTTAATTAGGGGGGTCATATTTCCCCATAGTTTGAATGTTCGAACAAAGGCCTCTGTAAGGTCTCTGATATTTTGTTTTGCTCACGAAGGTGAAATTTTTGCTCACATCCAGCCACTGATGAGTTAATAGTTTATGTAGATTCAAAAGTGAAACTAGCCTCATCGACTGTCGCTCTTTACTCAGCGTGTTCTTCTCGTGCTTCTTTCGCGCGGAGAAGTCTGTAGGCGGGTGACATAGCGACCCAACATAAAGACGTGACATAAAGAAAAGGGAGTTTCCGACTCATTTGGGTGGACGTTGTATTAAAAAAGGAGCGAATTTACTACTTCGTCCAGTATTCTGCACGCCTGGAAGTGTCAGCGGTCATATCTAGAGGGTTAAGCAAACAATTGCTGTTTATTGAAAGTACACTGCAGGTGGCTTCCTCGTGAGACAGCCTAGGTCATCGAATCGAAAGGTTTGTGGCTTATTTGTATTCCTTGTGCTGTTGAATTGTGTTGCGTGCTAATGCGTTTTATATGGGAATGAAGCGCAACAAGGCGTTTCATAGGATGGAAGCCAAGACCCAACGCGTTCCAATGACAGATCGCTTCTGATATAGATGCGCACTTGAATGTATTAATCAGGAGTCTCACATTTCAGAATTCTATTAGAACTAAACATTCATTTATTTCTGTGCATGTCCATACTAAGGTAATCCTGGGTGATATTAGGCACAGGAAAACGTTATGCTGTTGTATAAACAAATTTTGGAGCAATGAGGAGACTAACATTGTACAAACAAAATAAAGAAAAAAACTGCATGACCCACATCTTGCAATTAAAAATTAATGTGAATTGAGTTAAACATTTATTTAAAAAAATGGCATCTCAAGTATTTCCAAAAGTTTATTCTAAAGGCATAACCAGAATATTGGTTCTATTTGGCAAATGATGTGCATGCACAAATGGTAATAGCAATAGAATAGCTTAAATAACACTATAGCTGTCTTTGAAAAAAACATAATGAAATATCAGTGTTTCTGCAATGACTTTTTCTCAAAAGGTTTGTCAAAATCTACTTTAGAAGGAGAATCAAATAGATCTTCCAGAGAAAATGGATTGCGAAATAGAAAGTTATGTTAAAATAATAATTAAAACATTATGTCAGATAAAAGCTGTAGTTACATAAAGGATATGATTTGTTTGATTTGGCTTGTGTTGTTTTACTGTTTCTGCTTTACAGATCCATATTTTTATTACAAGTAATGATCATTTTGTAATTTATTTTGATAATATTATAAGTTTATAAATAATATTTAGTATTATAAGTATTATAAATTTGGATATTATTATAAGTAAAGACATTGATTAAAAAACTACATTTTGCTCCACATGTTCATCACATGGATATTAGTCAGAAACCTGCTGTCATTTCGAGATGTTTTTAAATTCCCATTAGGACTAAAAGGAATTTTAATTTTTCCTTTCGGAAAAAAAGCAAAAAGAGACAACATCTGGATTTGTTTTACACAGCTGCACAGGCTGTGTAGGAGAAAAACAGTGGAACATTGTGATAGAGCTCCAGTCCTTCAGATGAGCAGTGAACCCCTTTCCTGCTTCACTTTGATTTTTTTCTGGCCATTAAAACTTTTCTGGCCATTAAAATCAGATGTGCCGAATCAGTCTTTTTCGATATTTAAGTATTTTATCATCCAGAAGGAGAGTAAATGAATTCAGATGCTTGATCCCTGGTTATTTTTGTCCAACATAAAGTCATGTAATGGCATTCAATCTAGTTTGATATTTGTTCTGACTGCATTCTGCCTTTCTTTTTTTAATAGACCAAGCGTGCATAAGAATTTTCTGGAATCCAGACTCATATTAAAGTGCAAGCAGAGAATAAGCAGAACCATGATCCAGTTTGAATGCCGGCTCCTCAGGGGGCTCCTGGGTAAGTAAAGTCCAGTGATTATGTGATTTAATTCGTACAATGCTAGGTATTGTGCCAATAGGACCTTTGAGGATCTTCATTTGTGTGGGAAATTTGGATGTGACAGTACTAGACATAAATATTTCAGAAGTGGCACTGCAAAAATGCTTAAAGTGATTCATTACTTCCTCCGCTAAATGGAGAGAGACTCTTGTGCATTTACACAAAAAAGGACAAACACCACTGAGACGTCCGAATGAGAAGAATATCTCTGGCTGATTATGTGAGCTATCTCAGGCAAGTTTTCGGTGTGGTTTTAACATCTGCGTATTTTGTCACTTGTTTCTTCTGAAATGAGTGTCAAGCTAAACATATGAGAAGAGCCACTGCATATGCTGCTGCCACTGAAGGACTAAGACGTGACTGTTAATTTCACCACATCCTGTGTTCAGGAGCGAAAAAAAGAGAGAGATCGGAGATAGACAGATGCATAAGGTAAAAGAGAGGACAAGGAGGGGGATACCAGGCCAAAAAAAGCCAGAATAACTTTGATGGGAGGTGGGGGTTGAGTGGTCGGGCACCAGTAAATAGCCCAGGTTCTGTGGCATAACAAATTCCTCTGGCCCTCGGAAGTCTGTTTCATGGCTCGGAGACTTTGCTGACTGCCAGTCTCTGGGTAACTGCCCTATAGCGCAGCTCAACCACAGAGGCCAGCCGCACTGTGATCCACAGCGAAGTGACAGATGAATGCCGGTGCCCTGTCTTTCTGCCCAGGGCTAGCCAGTCACAATCACTTATCTTTAACAAAAAAAAAAGCTCCAAAATAGATACAGAATCAGCCTCTCAGTTCATCTGCTTGAAAAAGCTCCCATCATCTCATGCATATTATGCTTTTGTGGAATGCAAAAGCTCGTCTGTTGTGGCAATATGGCTTGTTTTTTTTTTGCAGCAGCAGCACCTTTTTCTTTGTAAGTCGGGCTGTGGTTTGAGGTTTGTGACTTGTCACAGAATCGATCTTTTGACGATTTATTTATGCAACTTTATGCGTCATTGCCTTCAAAGAGACATCACACCAAAAGTCAGCAAAACATAAAGTAAAAAGTGATGTAGTTAATAGTCATGATCAATAAATTGAAATATATACTATGTTTTGAATAAATGTATCATGAAGATTTGTATTGATCCTAGACATAAAGGTACAGGCCTTTTAATTACAGATAAACTCATATGCATTTTTGTTCTAAATGAAGCTGAATGTGTTTTAAAGATGTGTTGTGTTATGCTATGCATGATGTAAAGTTTAAGTACAAAACAGCGATCATTTCATGATGATAGGCAATGACATTATTTTAAAAGCCATTATTTTTCTTCTTCTCTCCCTCTAGGTTTTATTTGTCTATTACCAATGTGCACGAGTGCAGCACCAGATATCTGCGGTCCTCTGAAAACAGTACGGGACAACCTAAACTCAACCCTACGGAGACGCTATATGGTAAATAGATGCACAATACTTCAAGCATGTGCCCGGTTTCACAGACAGGGCTTAGATTAAGCCAGGGTTAGGCCTTAGTTCAATTAGGGGATTTATGTAGCTTTTATAAACGTGCCTTAGAAAAACTCATTGCTGGTGTGCGTCTTGAGACAAAACAATGGCACTGACATATTTTAAGATAAATCAGTGCAAGTTGCTTTCAGCATGCATTTTAGTCTGGGACTAGCTTAAGCCTTGTCTGTGAAACCAGGGGATAGTGTTATATTCTGAACAATTATGGAAAGATATTGATATTGAGAACAGACAACTTGCATAAAGTGATGGTTGTATGAACGTCTAGCATGAGGAAGGATGAATGGCATGCCAATAAAACGTTTTACATTTATTTATTTTTTACAGAAAATGAACTTTCCTATTAACTACACTATTCAAGTGCATTATGAGGAGGTGTTTAGACTACGCAACATCAGCAGACTGGTAAGTCTTTATCCCACTGACACTGTCCTCAACTAAATCTCTGACTCACTTTCCATCATGGCTTAAAGCCACATTCTCCACAACTTCCTACACCAATTAGCTCATGTTTCCTGTTTGCCGGCTTTCACCCGAGATTTAACACTCGTGAGTCGTGGCTTACAAAAAGATTGGTCAGATTGGAGTCACAGTTTTAGGGTTTCTAAGGGCTTTAAAGGCCTATGACTCATTTAGCAAATAAACAAGGGTGAATCTCACTGCAACAATTTATAACACTGTAAATTACTGTATTATAGTATTATATAAAAACAATTTTTTTAAACACAAGGCATATACTACCACTATGCATATATTACAACATAAATAAGATATACATTTTTAACATTACAATAATGATTCAATTAAAATTAAGAATGAATAAAAATTAAATTAAGAATGAAACCCTTATGTCAAAATTCAATTTAATTAAGAAAGATTATAGAAAATGATTAAAACCACGGCCACCTATGGTTGAAGAATGGATACATATATTAAACAATATATAAATGTGATGGAAATCATTTTTCTTTAAATTTTATTTGAGTGAATGGACTGAATATACATTAAACACAAACAATCAGACTTTTGTTAAATGTTAAGCGGTCTGCAAGGTAATTTTCTTAAGAATTATAAGTTATTATAAGTTATATGGTTAGATTGTATATAGTTTCTGTTATAAAAAGGGGGAAATAAACATTTGGAGAATAAAATTATTTTGTTTCCAGAACTGATAGCTATACGGTGTCTGGTAATAATTCTGTAACTATATTAATAATAATATTCCTGTTTTATTGTAGAAATAACAAAACAGTTACATTTGTAAAATTATTTATAAATTGTGAATTTGGTGTGTAACTCCTGTGACATTAAAACTAAATATTTGTTTCAATATTACAAGACTCTGACACTAAAAGAATACATGACTGTAAATCACAACCATTCTAATATAATTGAACATTTTCCCCATTAAAGTGTTTCTTCTCCTCCTTTCTTCATCTCTCACTCTCTCTGTTCTCTAGAATTCGAGTAATGAAGATGTGCAGATGAGAGATCTACAGGAGTTGTGGATTTTTGTTAGTCAGCAGGGTATACAGAGGGTTTTAAGGGTGCTGCCAGAGAGACACCCTACACGGCGTAAATACCTCTCCAATCTGGAGAACCTCTTCAAAAAGTTTGAGCCGCTTTTTCACGAGTGCAATCCCAGAGATTCAAAGGTTAGAACAATGATGTCGTTTCTGCTTTCTCAACAGCATTACGTTATAAATCATTCTGGCTGCCACTGCCACTGCTCACAGTATCTCAAAGCTAACTTCTTTTTCTGCTTCATGAATACAGTTTTAATGGAAAATAAAAACCCCATATAGGCTTATTGTTTTCTTGATTTGGTAAAACTTAACTCAGTTTGACCTCTTCTGTGTTACTGATGTTATTTATGCAAGCAATTTTTCTATTTAAATTCATCGTGTCAAAATGTATGTGTCTTTGTACCTGTTTCAAAAAAGAGAGAGCTTCCAGAGAGCATAGAAAACATCTGGGAACGATTGACGGACTCATATTACCAGGGATGGAAGTCTGTTAAACCCAAGTCAATACTGGATAACAGTTATCGGACCATGCTTTGCCTATTCAAAGAGTGCTTCTCTAAAGAGGATGACAATTATGATTGTAAGTGAATGGAACTTATTTTTCGTTTTTACATTTGTAGGACTGTAGAATATTGATCTGCTGAACATTGATTTGTTAAAAGACCAAACAAACGCAGACTACTTTTTTTTAAAATTTGGAATTTTTGGGGGGAATGATGGTACTGACTTACTCATTGGTGTTTTGAGGGTTTGAGGCAAGACTGTTGAGGTCCATCTAATGATTGCTACCACTTGGAAAAGTTTGGGGAATTTTGGAGTCCAACCGCAAGAAGGGTTCTTCCACCAGTCCACTAAATTTTTGTTGATAACCTTACGCAACCCCAAAATGTATGCACACAGTAGCAAAAAGAAACTTTTGCTGCTTGTTGATGCATGTCTGTGGTCAAAAATCAGCCTTTGTGAATGAGAAAAACTTCTAGGGGATTGAATCAACATCTTTATCCCCTCCATGATGAATGAGACGGTGGCATGATTCAGGCTTTGAGGTTGTCTGAAGGATGTAGAGTACCTTAAGAAGCCCACATGTTTTTACTAGCCTGAACATGCCCGGTCTTATGCTTTCTACCAATTCTTTGGGAAAATGACAAGTATGACCATGTACATTGTCTTTGTTATTGTAACAATTTCATTCAGACAGTGTAATGAGCAACTCTAAATAACAAAATGTGATCACTTATCTGTGCTCATCTCTTTGTTCATTTCTAGATTGTGAAGTCCTTAATAGGAGTAAAGAGAAGAAAACAACATAGCAGCAGATCTAAGCGGATCTGTTCCTGTCTTCGTGTTGCTGGTGTTCGTGTAAAAGGGTGTGTCCTGGTTTATGTAGTGACACGCAGTGTGCTTGTGTGCCTCTTGTCCTAGTGAAGTCACTGACTGCCTCCACAGGTGTTACTCATATGGAATAAACTGCAACAGCCATCACACACCACTTGGAAGACACTCTACTGACCCTGCAGCTATTGCTCTCCATCATTCGGAACATTCATACCTCCGTCCACCCGCCCGCAAACTTGCATATTGATGTAGTATTTTGCTAAAAAGGTTCATGTATGCACTGTGCGTGTGCTCTATGGAGAAGCTTTGACTCTTCGCTGTAGCATTTTCTATTGGTACTTCCAAAATAGTCTTTGCCACTGTGACTTATATTTCTGAGGAAATTCAATATTTTGTCCTTGGTGAATGCCAAAGCAGCATATTATCAAGCCACGTCGTAAATGTTCTTGGTAAGATTTAGGTAAGATGTATAAGTTACATGGAGCTTTTTTTGTACACATATCATTTGCATGCAAATGTTGTGCTGACTGCTGGCTTAGTCGGCACTGTTGCTTTTACCCGTTGGCTCTTTACTTTGTGCTTTGCTGCTGGTTTAATGTTGAAAGTTTGCACCAAAGTACTCCAATAAAAAGCTTTTTAAGGTGACCGAGAGGGTTTGATATCAGGTGTGCATATGTTTTATACACAGATTTTAATCTAGGTTATTTATTTGGACTCCTGCCACAGAATGTTCTGGTAACTGTTGTAACATGGCTTGGAAATAAATCTCCCATTATCACCCCCATGTGTTAACATGTATCATTTGATTTAAGCTTTTTGCTTACTTTACAAACACACTCACCTTTCACACACATACAATACCTGACGGTTTTACAATATCAGATATAAATATCACAAGACACATTTTTATATGAAGATGATGACATCGGCTAAATTAGGTTACACTTTATTGTTACAGTGTAATTATATATTTAAGTACTGATTATATACTGAATATTAATTAACAACGTACTTACTGTAGGATTAGAGTTTGGTTGCGTGTAATCATGGATAATTTGAAGTGCATGTAATATATGCAACAAGGACAGTAAAATAAAGTGTTACCCTAAATTATAGCTAATTATAAACACTGTAGACTAACCCTAAAAGAAAATGTTTACCCTTTTGCATTTTTAAAATTATAATACACTAGAAATATTGTCTTAGCAACTAACGGAAATAAAATAAGTTGAACTAATCAGGAATAAAATAAAGCTAAAAAGAAATATTTTAGATATAGCACACAACAAAATTGCTAAAACAAACTCAAATTAAAATGAAAACTGAAAATATAAAAATAAAAGCTAATGAAAATATTAATGAATACTATAATCATCTAAAAATAATATTAAAATTGCTCTAGTTCTGAGCTCTGTGAAGCGCTGGACCTTTAATGTCCTCTTTGGCAGTGGTTCTCAACCTTTTTGCTTTTGTCTGTTTCCTCTAAAAAGTAGATCAAAAACTAGTCAATAGAATAGAATAGAATAGAATAGAATAGAATAGAATAGAATAGAATAGAATAGAATAGAATAACATACAGAATAAAATTTGTGATTTCAAAATTTTCCAAAATTATGTTCTTTAATAAAAAATAAATAAAAAAAAACAGTTGTTGAGGAGACAAATTAAATTAAGAAATATGTTTACATATTGTACATTTTTATTTGAGCCTTTTGGGCATTTAGCTTCGATTATTTTAGAATATTTTCAGTCATTTTCAGTCATTTTAGCAGCCACCTTGGAAGTTTGCTGAGGCCCCCTAAAGGACCCGTTGGTCATTGGGTCATCTATAAAGATTCTACCTCTGCCGCGTGAATTTTAGCCCTGCTTCAAATGTTCCAAAAATATATTTTTTTCTGATTCTGACTCGTCCCGAAAGTAAACACACTACGAAGAGAGAGTACACAGTGTACATCTGGCCGCGTTCCGCGGAGTTTCACAAAAGTAGGCGTTTCCGTTTGCACTCCAAAGATTGTTCTAGTTTACCTGCCGTAGTTCCAACTTCCTGTTTTCATTTGTCCCAGTCTGTCATACGATGAAGGCGTTCCTTACACCCATAGTTCACTGCGAATACAAGTTTTAAACTTTAAACGTCTATCTAGCCTTTGCACAATGTCATCCAACAGTGGTATTCAAATCCCCAGCCGGCTGCCTCTGCTGTGTACTCATGATGGAGTGCTGTTACCCGGCTCGACCATGAGAATCAGCGTCGACACGGCGAGAAACATGCAGTTAGTGAAGAGCAGACTGCTGAAGGGGACCTCGCTGAAAAGCACCATCATAGGGATTATTCCTAACACTAGAGACCCCGAGCACGACAGCGATGAGCTCCCGTCCTTGCACAGGTGTGTGTGCGCGGTCAAGACGGTCAAACCCGCTGCAGGTCCAGTGTGATGCAACTGTCATTGAGTTTCGAAACTATAGTCATTTATTATGCTTTTATAATACAATAAGTTACTTTTATTGTATTATAAACTTTATTTTATAATGTGTAACTTTGATATTTACCCGAAATCTTTGTGGTTACCATAGAAATGTTTGTACTGGTGATGATGACTGACATTGAGACACTATTTTGTATTCACTGAACTTTACCTTTGGGTGTTTTTTGTTGAATAATGTTCAAACATTAACCTACATGCCTGTGCATTATGGTTTTTTTTTACATGCTGTAGTAACAGTGTTTGTTTTCTAGAAAAATCGTTTGAGCAGCAGATGGACTTTAACCTTGCAAGCCTCTGTTCTGTCAGCGATCAATGGCTCTCCAGACAGGGTTTAATGTAAAACATGGACATATAAGAAAGGAACACAAGCCTGGAACTCATGTAAATGTAATAAAATGATGAAAGTAAAAAAACAACAACAACAATATATAAATATATATAGTGCTGTGCAAAAGGCCACATCCAGCTTTATAGTTTTAGCAATGTTTTAATGACATGTCTTTATTAAGATACAAACAGAAAACACAGGAAATATGTACACCAAAAGTAAAAAAAAAAATCATTATTTAGTGTGACCTCCTGGACTTCTTCCAGTTTCTTAAAAAAAGAAACTCTCAGAAACTTCTTATCTGATTTTGAAACTTTTCTTGTTCTTCCAGTCCTTTTCCATTTAGGTTTAAGAGAAATACTTGCCACTTTAGCCTATAGAAGCCATTTTTTCTGTTTTTTAATACTGCAAACAAATAACCTGTATTTTCTGGTCATATTCCAATAAAGAGACTGTGAAATAATTATATATGGTCATTATACCATTGCTAAAACATCTAACGGTGGCCTGAGACTTTTACACAGTACTATATATATATGTATTCCTAGATAGCTGTACTTTATTACGTACACCTTCTAGTACCGGGTTGGACCCCCTTTTCCCTTCAGAACTGCCTTACATCTTCATGGCACAGATTCAACAAGGTTCTGGAAACATTCCTCAGAGATTTTAGTCCATATTGACATGAGCATCACGCAGTTGCTGCAGATTTTTCTGCTGCACATCCATGATTCAAACCTCTCGTTCCACCACATCCCAAAGCTGCTCTATTGGATTGAGATCTGGTGCCTGTGGAGGCCATTTGAGTATAGTGGACTCATTGTCATGTTGAAGAAACCAGTTTGAAACCTACAATATCACAAATTAGATTTGACAGAAAGCAAAACTCAGGCCTCAATGCTTAGTTTATCTGTTTAGATTAGTTTAATCTGTCTTCAAAACTTCTGTTTTTTAATATGTGCTTCTGTCTTCTGTCTCAGTATTGGCACAGCAGGACTGGCAGTACAGGTCGTAGGCAGCAACTGGCCAAAACCACACTACACACTGCTCATTACGGGCTTGTGTCGCTTTCGTGTGACCCAGCTGCTGAGAGAGAGACCTTTCCCCATGGCAGAGGTGGAACAGCTTGACAAACTGGAGCAGTACACCGAGGGAGATCCGGCTGATGGAGAGCTGGGAGAGCTGGCACAGAGGTTCTATCAGGCCGCTGTACAGGTCAGCAGTGTTCTAACAGTCTATTAAAATAACTTTTTCCACAAGTCACAGATATTATTCACTTGATACACCTGTGTATAATATAAGATTAAGTATGATTTTGTAAAAGTTTTTGAAAGAAGTCTCTGCTCACCAAGGCTGCATTTATTTGACCAAAAATAAACAGTAATATTGTGAAATATTATTACAGATCAAAGTAACTGTTTAATGTTTTAAAAAATGTAATTTATTCCTGTGACGTTAAAGCTGAATTTTCAGCATCATTACCCCAGTCTTCAGTGTCACATGATCCCTCAGAAGTCATTCTAATATGGTGCTCAAGAAACTTTTCTTGTTACAACCAGTCAAAAACCTTTGATAATTTTTTTTGTAAAAACTATACTTAAAAAAAAAAATTAAAATAGAAATCTTTTGTAACATAAATGTCTTTACTGTCACTTTTGATCAATTTAATATGGAAGCTTGTTTCCACCATGGAATAAAAAATAAAAAAGGAAACTGACTTTTATCTCACAATTCAGACTTTTTTCTCGTAGTTGCAAGTTTACGTCTCTCAATTCGTACTTTTTTTTTTCTTAGAATTGTGTGATATAAAGTCGCAATTGTGTGTTATAAAGTCAGAATTGTGAGATATAAACTCGCAATTCTGAGAAAAAGTCCATTTTATTTCCTCAGAATTGGACTTTATAACATGCAATTGCGAGTTTATATCTCACAGTTCTGAGAAAAGAAGTCAGAATTGCGATATAAATTCACACTTGTGAGTTCATATCTTGCAATTCTGAATCTCTCACAGTGGTGAGAAAAAAAGTCAGAATTTTTAGATAAAAAGTTGCAATTATCTTTAAAAAAAAAATTTTTTTCTGTGGCGGAAACAAGCTTCCATAATTAAATGCATCTATTCTGAATAAATGTATTAATTTCCTTTAAAAAAAAAATCTTACTGACACCAAATTTTTGAATGGTAATATATATATATATATATATATATATATATATATATATATATATATATATATATATATATATATATATATATATATATATATATATATATATATATATATATATATATATGCATGCATGCATAAATACATACAGTGCCCTCCACAATTAATGGCACCCCTGGTAAATATGATCAAAACTGGCTGTAAAAAATAAATCTGCATCGTTTATCCTTTTGATCTTTTATTCAAAAAATGTGCAAAATTCTAACCTTTCATTGAAGTAAAAGAATTGAAAGTGGGGGGAAATCACATTATGAAATAAATGTTTTTCTCCAAAACACGTTGGCCACAATTATTGGCACCCCTAGAATTTTTTACGAGTAAAATATCTCTGAAGTATATTCCCATTAATATTTACCTTTTTTAGCACACCAGGGTGACTAGGAACATGAAACTGTTCAGCTATGACTTCGTGTTTCACAGGAGTTTAAATATGAGGAAACACAAAGGCCAAATCCCCTTAATCATCCATCACAATGAGTAAAACCACAGAATATAGTTCTGATGCGCAGCAAAAGTTTGTTGACCATCACAAAATAGAAAGTGGCTGTAAGACAATAGCTAAAGAATTGAAAATCCCCATTTTGACCATTAGGGCAATAATTAAGAAGTTCCAATCAACTAAAGATGTTACGAATCTGCCAGGAAGAGGACGTGTGTCTATACTGTCTTAATGCACGGTGAGGATGAAAGTTTGAGTGGCCAAAGACTCTTCAAGGATCACAGATGGAGAATTGCAGAGATTAGTTGAGTCTTAGGGGTCAGAAAGCCAAAAAAAAAAAAAAAAAAAAACCTACATCCCCACATGTTGTTTGGGAGGGTTTCAAGAAAAATCCTCCTTGCTCCTCCAGAAACAAACTCCAGCAAATTTAATTGTCAGACATGACTGGAACTTCAAACGGCACAGGGTTCTGTGGTCAGATGAGACTAAAAAAATAGCTTTTTGGCAGCAAACACACTAGATGGGTTTGGTGCAGAAAAAAGTAAACCCCATGTGTACAATTTAATATACCATTGGATCTTTAATGTTGTGGGCATATTTTTCTGCTGGAGGTCCTGGACTTCTTGTTCAGATACATGGCATCGTGGATTCTATCAAATATCAATAGATAAAAAATCAAAACCTGACGCCTTCTGCTAGAAATCTTATAATGGGCCGTGGTTGGATCTTCCATCAGGACAACGATCCAAAACAAACATCAAAATCAACACAAAAATTTGTTGCGGAGCACAAAATGAAGCTTCTGCCATGACCGTCTCAGTCCCCTGACCTGATGAGTGGGCTGAACTGAAGAGAAGAAGCACAAACATGGATCTGGGAATCTGAAGGATCTGGAGAGATTCTGTATGGAGGAATGGTCTCTGATCTCTTGTCAGGTGTTCTCCAAACTCATCAGGCATTATAGGAGGAGACTCAGAGCTGGTATCTTGTCAAAAGGAGATTGCAAAAAGTATTTAATAAAAGGGTGCCAATAATTGTGGCCAACGTGTTTTGGAGAAAAACATTTATTTCATAATGTGATTTCCCCCCACTTTCAATTCTTTTACTTCAATGAAAGGTTAGAATTTTGCACATTTTTTTAACGAAAGATCAAAAGGATAAACAATGCAGATTTATTTTTTACAGCCAGTTTTGATCATATTTACCAGGGGTGCCATTAATTGTGGAGGGCACTGTACATACATACATACATACATACATACATGCATACATACATGCATACATATATATACATATTAATAGTAGTATATGCATTTATTTAATTAATTAAATAAATAATCTTATTTATTTACCTACTTTTACCAAATACCTCTTTGATGAATGATAACTAACATTAGAATTTGATCATTTTTTTTGATAAATTCAAATAACGGTAATTGATGGCAGTCAAAGTTTTTAAAAAATATGAAAGTTGAAGATATGTTTAAAAAAATCAAAGATCCTTTTTTCATGACTGAAGAAAAGATGAATGGAATTGTATTTTTCTCATTTGGCACCAATCATCTATACATTGAGTCATCATTTAAACTGAATGAATATAATGGCTTCATTCTTTGCCAAATGATACAGAATGATTCATTGCATGTAAGCTTTTCATTCAGTGTATTGACCGTGTTCTCTGGCCTCTCTTTGTCCAGCTGGTTGGGATGTTGGACATGTCTGTGCCTGTGGTGGCTAAACTCCGGCGTCTGTTGGACAGTCTGCCTAGAGAAACCTTACCAGATGTCCTGGCCTCCATGATCCGCACTTCCAACAAAGAGAAACTGCAGGTGCGACAGACAGAGTCAGTACGACTTACAGAGTCCTAGTGTGATCATGCACCATGTTTAAACCTTTCTAAAAATGTTTTCTGAATGTGCTGTTGTCAGGTGCTGGATGCAGTAGACTTGGAGGAACGGTTTAAGAAGGCCCTTCCTCTGCTCACCAGACAAATTGAGGGGCTCAAGTTACTGCAAAAGACACGCAAACTCAGACCTGATGATGACAAAAGAGTAGGCCAACATTTTTTTCTCTTTTTGCACAGTCACCTTCCTCCACAACTTCCTGCTCTATCACAGAGTTCTTCTCCTTTCTCCTAGGTGCTGGCCATCCGTAAAGGTGGTGTGTTCCCAGGTCGTCAGTTCTCGCTGGATGAGGAGGTGGAAGATGAAGATGGTGATGACAATGTTTTGCTGGAGAAGAAGGTGAAGGCAGCAGCTATGCCAGAAGCAGCTCTGCGCGTGTGTCTCAAGGAGCTCAGGCGGTATGTACTGGTAATTTCAAACAAAACCACATTTCACAGCTGCCTACGCACAAGACAGCAAGGGACTTTTTGCAGTTGTTTTTAGACCGATTAAAATTAAGTCATTATCTTTAGTTTAATCATTATTTTAATGAATAGCACATTCATGACTCCCCCCTCCTGAGCTGCATCCTGTCTGGATTTCTTCCTCATCGTCCCAACATCTTAAGAGAAATATATATATATATATATATATATAGAGAGAGAGAGAGAGAGAATATATATATATATAGAATATATAAATATATAAATATATATATATATATATATATATATATATATATATATATATATATATATAGAATATAGAATATATAAATATATATATATATATATATATATATATATATATATATATATATATATATATATATATATATATATATATATATATATATATATATATATATATATATATATATCATTTTTTTTTGTTTTTTGTTTTTTTTTGCCACAGATTAAAAAAGATGCCACAGTCCATGCCGGAGTATGCCCTCACCCGGAACTATCTTGAGATGATGGTAGAGCTGCCCTGGAGCAAGAGCACAACAGGTAAGAAAACTTTCTAAAATAAAATGAAATAAAATGTATTTGTATTTTTGTAGACATGCATTTTTGTTTTTGGAGTGAAGTTTCCAAACACTGTTAAACACTAATGATTAATTATTACAACTATCATAAACTAACTATTATAAGCTATTATTACATGGCTTGGTTGAATTCTAATGTAGAATGCGGTCTGTTATTTCTTGATAACAGACCGCTGCTAAGTATAACACACCGTTGCCATGAAAAACAGAGCGTTGCTATGGACACAGGATTCTAACCGTAGAGACAGAACGGACTATTTTCTTTTGCGGAAGCAATACAATCGTTTTTTAAATCAATAAACTCCTTTTTAAATCAATATTTTGTGTCAAATTATTGATTTATTTGGTAGGTAGCCATGTAATAAGCGGGATAATGTAGAGCGAGGCGGTTGTTATAGCGAATACAACCCCGACAGGTTGATCAGGACCCCGACGCAAAGCGGATACATTATCTCTTACTTATTAACTATTATTGCAACTAAACCTCAATTATTATAGTAGTATATTTTATATAATACAAAATAGAATTTAAGTATGTATTATTATATTATTAAATTAAGTCAAAGTATAGCATTATTTATTGTAGTGCAAGAAGAGTGGCATATGTGCAAAAATAAGAAGTTGTATGCAACTCATCCGGAAATTAAGACCAGGACTTTTCTCAATTTTAAAACTAGACTTGATCAGGTGGTCTACACAAGATGTCGTATAGGTCACACCCAAGTTTGACCCATGCTTTTTTACTTAAAGGTGAAGACCCAACATTATGTATGTTTTGTAGAATTCCTTTAACTGTCAAACATATTTTATTAGATTGTCCTGGACTTAACACAAGTAGAATGCTTTTTATGAAGTTATTTCAGTTAAGGACATTTTTAATGAGATTATTATACCTGAAAAGGTTTTTGATTTTTTATCATATTATGTTAACTTAAAAAAAAAAAAAAATTGTATAATATGACTGGCTGGTTATCTTTGTTCTGTTTTTATTGTATTTATATGAAATTTGTGTTTTTGTAATTGAATTTTTGCCATGAAGATAGCTCTGATTGCTGACATGGCATTAAATAAAAAAGATGATGATGATATTTATTGTAGTATTTCTGTATGTTAATTACCCCATCCATGCATAAATGTTAAAAATAAAATTTAGTAACTATTTGTTTGACAATTTTTAATTGTAGATATATTGTATATTTCTAAATGACCTATGCTAATGTTTTACCAGTGTTTTATACACTACAGTTCAAAAGTTTGGGGTCGGTTAGTTTTTAAATGTTTTTGAAAGAAATCTCTCATGCTCATAAAGGCTGCATTTATTTGATCAAAAATATAGTAAAACAGTCATTTTATTACAATTAAGAAAAAACATGTTCTATTTAGATTTTTTTAAATGTAATTTAAAAACTCCAGTCATTTCTCCAGTCTTCAGTGTTACATGATCTTTCAGAAATCATTCTAATATGCTGATTTTGGTGCTTAAGAAACATTTATTATTATTATCAATGTTGAAAAAAGTTGGGCTGCTTAATATTTTTTAAAAGATGATGCATTTTTTCCAGGATGCTTTGATCAATAGAACATTCAAAAGAACAGCAGTTATTTGAAATAGAAATATTTTATAACATTATGAATGTTACAACTCTTCATTTTTATTTAATGTATTGTCATTTGTGAATAAAAGTATATTCATAAAAAAAAACTGACCCCAATTTTTGAACTGTAGCGTATATATATATATATATACACACTAAATGTATAATAAACTTTTTGAAAATTAATTTAAAGAAATGTAATAGTTTAATTACATTTTCGGTAAAAAAAAAAAAAAAAGTCAAATTTAATCCAAAAGCTGTTGTCTTGAGATTTCCTCCAAAATATTTTTAATTGTTGATAACACCTTTGTAACTTTTAATTAAGCTCTCATGTAAAATCAATCAGAGAGTATGCTTACACTGCTTAGCCATCAGCAGAGGGAGACTTTTACCACGTTTTGTGAATGAATTGCTCTGTCTACTGTAGTGATGCAGAGGCATTTGAGCTGTTTATGCGTGTTATTCTTGTCATGTTCTTCATGGCCACATGAGGGACTCTGAGAACTCCAGTACAGTACATGATCTTGCCAAGCATAGCTAGAGTTTTGGACCATATGTTGAGAAGCATTAAACACCTTTCTATTCATTCATTTTCTGTGTTTTGTTTTCTATTATTATCTCATGTGCATGATTGCAGCTATTTCTTTTTGTTTTAACAATTTTACTGGCACACTTAAAGACATGTAAAAAAGTGTATGCATTACCTACTATCCTAAGCTTATAGCTTGCCTTGAAATATGATCTCTGACTATCTACGAAGGGCTCAAAGAAACATGCGCATGTGATTGAATGTTCTCATACACACACCTCTGAATTTCCCTTGCTCGATATGTCTCATGTACATGAAGTGCATTTCACAGTCTTTTAGACACAGTCTTTGAGCTCAGCACTCAAGGGTGGGTCAGCATTAGAAGAAAACTGATTTAGTGGTTTAGATCAGCGTCTGAAAGCTGGGAATAGAGAGGTTTGCCCTTACAGGAATGTTCTTCTGTAAATGCAGAATTAGACGATTCATGATTTGTGAGAACCATAAAGAAAATTCTGTGCCCAGTTTAAGTTTACTTTATGAGACAGCTGCACATACGTCTGTATCTTATTACTACATGAGGTAGTGGAGATGCATATGTCTTTGATAAAATACTCACATTCCTTTCCCAATTTTTACATCATGCGTGCAATCAAGGGCTACAATAACTGTTTAGGGTCTGCAAGATGGTTTTGAAAAAATGTCTTTTATGTTGACCAAGGCTGCATTTATTTGATCAAAAATACAGTTATATTGTAAAATATTATTACAATTTAAAATAACTTTTCTATTTTAATATAATTTATTCTTTTGATGGCAAAGCTGAATTTTGAGTTTTCAGTGTCACGTAATCCTTCAGAAATCATTCTAATTTCCTGATTAGGTACTCAAGAAACATTTCATGTTATCATAAATGCTGGAAACAGTTGTGCTGCTTAAAGGGTTAGTTCACCCAAAAATGAAAATTCTGACAGTAATTACTCACCCTCATGTTGTTCCAACCCCGTTAGACTTTTGTTCATCTTCGGAACACAAATTAAGATATTTTTGATTAAATCTGAGAGCTGGATCACTCCTCCATAGGCTTCTATGTTATTTAAACTTGCCGGCCCAGAAAAGTTAGTAAAGACAATGTTTAAAATAGTCCAAATGACTACAGTGGCTCAACCATTAGTTTATCAAGCGACGAGAATACTTTTATACTTGAATACTTTTTGTACGTCACACGCATCACACACATGACCAGTGTCGGCCAATAGTGAGCCTATGTGCTGTTACACTACGAGAACTCACGTCAGAGGCCCACACAGAAGAAAATGAATAGTTGAATAAAGTCGTTATTTTTTTTTATTTTTTTTGCCCACAAGAAGTATTCTCGTCGCTTGATAAACTTATGGTTGAGCCATTATAGTCACTTGGACTATTTTAAACATTGTCTTTACTAACTTTTCTGGGCCAGCAAGTTTCAATAACATAGAAGCCTATGGAGGAGTGAGCCAGCTCTCAGATTTAATCAAAAATATCTTAATTTGTGTTCCAAAGATGAACGAAAGTCTTACGGGGTTGGAACAACATGAGGGTGAGTAATTACTGACTGACAGAATTTTCATTTTTAATGAAAACTAACCAATGAACTAACCCTTTAATATTTTCGTTGAAACCGTGATACATTTGTTTTTGATAAAAAGTCCAAAAGAAAAGCATTATTAACATTATAATTGTCTTTAGTGTCACTTTTGATTAATGCAATGCATCCTTTCTGAATAAAAGTATTAATTTCTTAAAAAAAAAAATCGTATTATACTCATTATTTTAATTCTATAACATTGTTATCTACTTAGATTGCCTGGACATCCGTGCAGCGCGGGTGCTCTTGGATAATGATCACTATGCCATGGAGAAGCTGAAGAGGAGGGTGCTGGAGTATCTGGCTGTGCGGCAGCTCAAGAGTACCCTTAAGGGACCCATACTGTGTTTTGTAGGACCCCCGGGTGTGGGAAAGACCAGCGTTGGGCGTTCCATCGCTCGCACACTGGGTCGAGAGTTCCACCGCATCGCCTTGGGGGGAGTCTGTGATCAGTCTGACATCCGTGGCCACAGGTAAGAGGTCATCACAATGGTAGGACTCAAAGTCTGATCTTCAAACAAGCATGGTACATGATACATATAGTCTCAGTGTCAGACTGCTTTGAGGACGATACTGTAGCAGATCAAGTCCTTTTGTCTGCTGTTCTCGGCCAGAATAAGCTGTGTGGACCAGACTTCATGCTGGTAGTCAAAAGTCTGACTGCACGAAAAATACACACTCCAGTGCAAAAGTAAAAAAAAAAAATGTTTTTGAAAAGAATTATGTTAAGCTCAACAAGGCTGCATTTATTTGATAAAAATGTGTAATATTGCAAACAAATTATTACATTTTTAAAACAATTGTAATCCTGTAATGGCAAAGCTGAATTTTCAGCATCATTACTAGTCTTGTGTCACATGATCCTTCAGAAATCATTCTAATATGCTGATTTGGTGCTCATAAAATAGTTGTTGCTTAATATTTTTGTGTAAACGGTGATACATTTTTACAGGATTCTTTGATGAATGGATGTTCAGAAGAACAGTATTTATTTGACAGACTTTTTGTTTTATAACAATGTAAAGGTCTTCACTGTCACTTTGTCACAATTTAATGCATCCTTGCTAAATAAAAGTATTAATTTCTTACAAAAAACAAACAAACATTATGACCTTAAACTTGTATACTATATAAACAAAAAAAAGGCTATATTTCCACTGCATTGCCAAAACCCTGTGACCCAACCCTCATGTTACTGTGATTAACCCGGGTGTTACGTTACTAATCCAAGATCCTTCAGATGTTTAAACCTCAAGCCAGTCAAGCTTTGTTTTGCAATCAAATGGTGAGTCATAACCAACATGTGAAGCATGCAGTGATATAGATGTGTCAGATTGAGGTGTCAGGCGATGATGAACCCACCAAAGAGACGTGATGTAGTGACCCTTCAGTGACGAGAGAAACTTTAAACCTTGACCTGCATTGTGATTTCTTTTGATGTTCCCTTTGATCTCGTCACTATAGAAACTAGAAGGTGATAACATCATGACACCTGGCAGGACAGGACGAGCTTCTTTGTTTTCTGATTGGTCAATGTCAAACTTCACACTCTCCTACGGAAAATGTGTCCTCTTACAAGACCTTTCCCCATAAACTCTGCATTTGTCTCTTCACAACACATTTCTTTAAAAGAGTCTGCATTAGTTTACTACAGTAGAGTGTTTAAAGTTTAATGACAGTCTTACACCCACTAATGACTGTAATTAAGGCACAACTCCATCCTGTCTGTCTTCGTATCCTGCCTATTTGGTAGTTCAGTAGGACGAAATGCTACAGTTTACTGTTTTCGACCCCATCAGATGCACTCAAGCGCCATCCAGCAACATTGTCAAGACGTCATTTTTGATCAGCTACGCAGCCCACCAATTATGTTCCAGGAGCAGGAACACCTACTGACAACCAATAGCACAGCAACCTGAATAGAACTGCATCAAAACGGTTGCAAGATTGTGATCTTTTTTTTGTTTTTTTGCACACCTACAGATCTTTTTTACTTCCCTTATCATGTTCCACTCTGTCTTTTACCTCTCCCTCTCACTACTTTATTTCTCACTCAAACTTTATCTCCATGTGTTTCCGTCCTCAGACGCACATACGTAGGTAGCATGCCTGGCCGCATTATAAATGGACTGAAGACTGTTGGGGTAAACAATCCTGTCTTTTTATTGGACGAGGTGGACAAACTTGGGAAGAGCCTGCAGGGAGATCCTGCTGCCGCCCTGCTGGAGGTGAGAGAAACTACATGTAGGTTACAGTACTGCTACTTGGCTTGACCACAGTCTCACACTACAAGAAAATCTTAATAAAAAAATGTTTTTTGCCTGGATGAAAGGTTGGATGGATGGAGGGAAGGATGAAAGGAAGGAAGCATGGAAGGCTGAATGTATAGATGTAAAAAAAAAAGTTTTAAAAGACACTCAAGGCCAATATTGGCCTTATATAAGTGGATGGATAGATGTTCTGTGATATGATTTCAAATTGAAAACTGGAGATGGAATAGTGTAAAACTATCGATAGATTTTTCTGACAGGGCAGGTCGCTCTGTTCCAGAATGGTATTACCCAGACTCACTGCATGACATTATATGCCAGGATACTGAAAGAAAAAGTTTTTTAAAAATGTGTTCATGTGTGGTCTACAAGATCATTTTGCATGCAAGGTTAGTGCTTATCATAGCTAGATATAGTCCATATCATAGGTTGTAGTTTGTTGTACTTTCTGTATACAAGATCACATCACCATTTGCATACACTTGATTGCACATGAGCCAGTTTGTTTCCACTGAGATAAATATCCAAATATTGTCCATGGATGCTCTGAACATCTGTGCATGTGATCTTATCTCTTGGCATGACATACTTTTACAATAATTCAGAGGAAGAGAAATGTATCTTACAATTTCACCAGAGATCAGCAGTCTGCATCGTGTAATCAGAAGATCGCCACTCAAAAAGCATCCAGGGAGTGACGTTGATCTCCTACTGTAAAGCACGTGAGCCCTTTCATTGAGCTTCAGATAGGATCTGGAGATAGGAAAGTTCATCACAGGGCGGACGTGACCTGACAACAAGCTCTGCAGAAAGCTATGTGATTTAGTTTGTCACAGGCTGAGAGTATACACACTTTACTTAGGTCAGCATTTCAAAATAAATACTTTAAAGGTGATTGTTAATAGCTATAACGATCTTGTTTTAAACTCTTAACCCTGAGTATTAAAATTCGGCACATAACTCATCTCATGTGTCATACCTCATGGTGCATCTCGGAGAGGTGTTATTACTTGACTAAAGGCCCGTTCACACAAAGGCTCATTCATCAGCTGGATAAAAATCGCTCTAAAAGTGATTCCAATGATATCGTTCGACTGTGCCATTATAGTAATAGTTGAGGTGTGGACTCTGCTTTTCTTTTCTTATTTTTAAAACTATATCTTTATGGTTGTGGTTATAGTTATCGTCCTTGGTGTGAATGGGTCTTGAACAATCAGACTTACGATTTCCTTTTTTTTTTTTTTCGGTTTTGTCAAATACCATTGTGGTTGTGTAATTTAATTAAATGTGTGTAGATTTAAGGTGCTGTCACATTAGTGCAATTTTGTGGGCAAAAAGATCTATTGTCTGTTATCAATACTTTAGTGATGTATGAAGCACAGCTCACACAGAAGGTACTTTCAAACCAGGCAGCGTTCTGTTGGTTAACGTGATGAATCCTCGTGGCCAACTTGAACCCGCTGCGAAATCTACTTTGGAAAAACTTTCGCCCTCAAACTAAATCCCTGATTGCGCTGATTCCTGTTGAAATGCTTGTGAGTTAGCAGTTTGAAACAGACTCAGTCAGTGAATCAATCAAACCAGTTATTGACTCCTTCACTGAACAGGGATTCATTTCTCCACCAAAGCATTTTTTGGCTGGCTGAAAATTCCAGGCACTCTTTTGAAATATTTTTCATAATATTGTGATAGCCTGGAGATATCATATGGTATAGACATGGATACTCAAAAGACCAGCAGTATAAACTTTTCCTTCATTGTTTGTTCAGTCGTTGTACAATGAGAATGTGATGGTTGGCGGTATGATATTTTTCCCGTCCCTCCTTCTCTGTAATTGGACTGTAATCTTATAGACAAATGGTGCGTTCTATTTGTCCTTGGAAGTTGGAAATTCCTAGTTTTCAGTAGGAACTTTTAACTGGAATGCCCTCTCAAGTCAATCAATCCTTGCGACTGGAAAACTAGGGGGAACCGCAACAACCCGGACTCAAATATGGCTACTCAGTGCATCAACCATAGTGAAATGTTTGTCTATGTCTCAATAAACTCAATGATGCACACAGTACTATCCAAACTCTAATTGTGGACATGATACTTTGGCATTATCTGTGCAAAATGGCGCTTTTTATGTATTTGTATTCCGAAAGAACAAGCATAGCAAAGGTTTGTCTGGATGCGTCTATCTTAGTTTTCTGCCCTGTGTCCTGGAACGCAGTGAACTTGGGTGTGACATTCCCAGCTCCGACATCCCTCTTCCAAGGTAAATGGAACGCAGAAAAAGTAAAAAGTAAAAAAAAAAATTCATGAAACTCTCGGAACGCAATATTTAGCGTGGAATAGACACTCTGCTGGCTCCCATAGCAAACTTTTGAAAAAAGCCGGCTTGTGAAGAAATGCTTTGGTGAACACTCGCCCTTACCATGATAAAGTATACTTCAGATGCATGAGGCATCAGTCAGTTTACTGACTAAATGTTGATTTGACAACATGTAATTAAAGATTAGTAATGGTGTTGTAAAAAACATTAAAATATGCTTTTAATTAATTGGTTAATGTTTAGCATTTTAATAACAGAGTGGAAGGGAAACTTTGTTTGGAACTGTATGATGATATGTGAATCCCTAATAAAATAATTAATAAAGACCGTGTTTGTTTTTTGTCGATGTACCATCCAGTGCTGATTCTAACAGAAGTGGTTTGAGGAGGCTGTTGCTATGGTTACCTCCTCAGGCTAGAGCAGTCAAAATCATGAGAATCATGATTGAATTATCAACAGTTCATCATGAGATCTATTTGATGCGCACGCTTTAACTTGTAAATCTAACGTTTGTGTTAACACCTAAATTTGTGCAAATGAACTGTGGTCATTTTCAGGTTCTGGACCCGGAGCAGAACCACAGCTTCACCGACCATTACCTCAACGTGCCATTTGACCTCTCGCAGGTCCTCTTCATTGCCACCGCAAACACCACGGCCACCATCCCCCCTGCCTTGCTGGACAGAATGGAGGTCCTCCAGGTGCCAGGTCAGAGTTCAATATCGGACAAAAAAACACAGCAGGACGTGGGGTTGACGATGTGACATTTTTAGTGATTAATTCCTGACTATTTTAACATGAACTCAATTAAGTCTATCCTACAACTGAGCAGATGGTTTTGCAGTTGAACACTTGATTAGTTAATTGTAATTTGTGTTCTGAATATCAGCATGTGTGTCTCATTAGGGTACATCCAGGAGGAGAAGGTAGAAATCGCCCATCGGCACCTGATCCCTCATCAGCTGGAGCAGCACGGGCTGACCCCGCAACAGCTCCAGATCCCACAGGACACCACACAGGAGATCATCAGCAAGTATGCACACACTCACACGTTTTGTGTTCTAAAGAGGTTCAGCCTGATAACGGCACTTTTAACTCACGTGGAGGACAGAAGGACAAGATTAAATTGTTCAGACGGGAGCAGTCTTTGTCAGTTAAGAACTAATCACACACACTAACTAACAAATTAATCCCTCTCTCCATCCATACACTTGTATTCTGGTATTTGGAAGTTAACATGCCATATGCTTTGACTCTGAATGGTGAATATATTGGTGATATGATCAACAGAATGAGTTTTATGTTAGATGCGATTAATCATGATTAATCGATTTGACAGCACTTAAAGCAAATGAAAATATAAACAAATAACAAAAATAGATAGCAAACTGAAAAAAAGAGCTGAATTTTTTTTGCATAGCATTTCGAGTGGAAATAAATTGAGTAAATTTGAATGCATGTGCAATGTATTTGAATGTGTACATTAAGGCTAGAAGGGAGCATAACATTTCAGAGAATGTAGCGCCTCACTGCTAAGAGAGATTATAAGGTGAAACAGGAACAGTGGGGCAGTTTAGGTCACAGCCAGGTCTCCTCTTGTAAACTAGATCCTCTACTGTCTCACTCTCTCCTTCAAAACCATATCTTAAGACAGGCTGCCAAACTTCTCTTCTAAAAGTCTGTAGTCCACCAGGGATCGTCAATTAGAGATATTTGCACAGCAAACTAATTAATTACCTCAGAGGTTGCTAATTTGGGGATGATTATCTGCTAAAAAGCTATCAATACATGGCCCCGGCCCAGCAGTGCCAGCAGTAAATGACAGAAAGATTTGTGTGTGAATGTGTTTGTAGGTACACACGGGAGGCAGGCGTGCGCTCTTTGGAGAGGAAGATCGGGGCCATCTGTCGAGCGGTGGCTGTGAAGGTCGCTGAAGGTCATAGGGTCTCTAGAGCAGAGTCCCCCACGGAGCAGCTTGCAGGTAAAAGTGGGATTTTTTTCATCTCACGCATCATTGTAGTTTATGGCTGGAATTACAACAGCTCCCCCAGGCTCTGCTTCAGTCGTAGACTCTGGATTGATGGTAGTAGCCTTTGGGCAAAGATAAAACTGGAACCACAGTGTGTTCTTGTCTTTGATGCATCCCGATGGATATCTCCACCAAAAGTAAAATCTGATTGGATTAAAATACTGCACCACAATAGCTACACATTACATGGTAAGTATGTTCTGATTGGCTAGGATGACACTTTGTGCAGTATTTTCCTTTCTTTGAGAACAGGAAAATGTACATGTTGCTGGAAACTAGGCTTGCTGTTAGCAAGTTAGCACTGTGATAGTCGGTGTTACACAGTGTTCATCCCCACACCGATTACATCACTTGCACAGCCCCCAACTGTTTTTTTGATTTTTTTATAGTAATAAAAATAATTTGGTTCAGTTAGACAACAGACACTACGATTACTTAAAAACTGAACACGTCTGCTCAAAGCAGTGCACAGATCAGCACCAGGAGTAAGATTTCATTGATCACATGATGAGAGTGATGCGAGCTGACTGACGAGATGATGGTGGAAGATTGGTTTCAAAGTGAAATGTATAAGCACCTATTTGATAGTCGGCATTACCGATGGGAAAATATCATCATCATCACATCCCTACTGGAAACATGTTGCATTACCTAACTATAAAACACTTAATATGAAACGCTATTCAAAAACATTCAGAGTCAAAGAATCTGGCAAGATTTAGCCTTTTTGATCTCGCTTGGCCATTTAACGGTTGTAGTAGTTCCCCTTGTGTCGGCTCCACCCTGCTATTTAGATATATTATTGGCATCTGTATTGTACTTAAAAATCCATATAATGATGGACCACTAGTCTCGCAGCTGGTAAGACACTTTGTAAGGATGTATTTAATTCAAGAAGTGTATCGTGCTTCGCTCCCCAACAGCAGCAACTCAGGAATGGTTTAGCATTCTGCCACATACAGACGGCTGACTTCAGCACAATCCATAACACATACTTACCCTTGCTGTGCCACACAGACAGAATCAAGTACACACTACCTCTAGATGTGTGTTCAGACTAAAGAGCACGAGTAGGAAACCCATGCTGGGAAAATATCTAACGTACAGTCAGTAAAACTAGTCTCGCACATTATGAGAACCTCAGCACACACATGCACATATTGGTCATCAATCTCTCTAAGCACGGGCCCCCAGAGGGGTGGAGGAGGGTAAAGCATGCTAACAGACGGCCTTAGAACCCCCCTTCACCGTCCCGCTGCAGCTGCTCCTCTGTAACAGAAGTAATAGCCCAGCCAGTTAACGCTCTGTTTAGATTCTGATTTACCCCAACTCTGTTTCTCAATCCTCTCCTGCACGGCCCATGTGTGAGATGAGATTTAGAGAGACGAGGGTCAGGGGTTCTTTTTTGCTTTGCTTTATTTTGTATTCAGTTTCTCAGACTCTGTCTGCTGCTCGCTGTAGCAGGTGTTATTCCTAGTCTTTACATCATGACAGCTGTCGCATGTGCTTCCTGCTGTTATATCCACTCTCTCAGAACATTTCGGCCCTCTTATGGTTTGCATTAACCTCCTAAGTTACAGGGAAATGAAAGAATCAGTTCGTCAGGTAGCAGAAAGTCTTTTTAAAAGTGTACTTTTTATTTGTGACACACTATTCAAAAAGTAGAATTTGGCTGGTCATGTGACCAACATGCACGTCCTCATGAAGCATCCTGCTCCATATAATTTATATGAAAATGCAGCATAATTTTTTAAACATTTTTGTAAAAGCGCTATTCATTGTCTAATGTGTAAGTTAAATTAAAAATATTAAAATAAATACTTGTAATTAAAAGTACCGTACTTATTTCACCGTTTAAATAAAATAAAAATGAATTAAATGAACAATAATAATAAGTATAGATAATAAATATAATCATTTGTGCTTTTTACTGATCAATCATGCACAATAAAATCTTAAAAGACAATTTAATTATATCTTTCCTCAGAATGGCATATGCTCTTTCCTTCTTTGTTCTTCAGAACATGATTCTCCTTCTTTGCATGTCATTAACAGTCTAGTCACATGACTTGTGGGCAGCAAGGGGCATGTACATAAATGTATGTCTTGCCAAGGGCTAATACACAACACTCGCTTTCAGAAAAATAGACACATAAACATACTCTGTAAGTAAATACACCCTACAGCTGCTTTCCTTATTATGTTTTTTTTGTCTTTTATCTCTGCTTAAATGGAGTTTACTTTTAGTTCATGAAATGTCAAACCTCTTTTACATTGACACCAGTTTTAAAGAAAAACCTAGAATTCCACCAAAGTTTTCACCAGTTTCCCACCTTTTCTCTCTGTCTATATCTTTTAGATCAGAATACAAAGAACAAGGTGGAGGATTCTGGGATAGCGGCACCTCCAGAGATGCCAATCGTTATTGACCACATTGCGCTTAAGGATATTCTTGGACCGCCACTCTTTGAAATGGAGGTTAGTATTAAATAAATGCCAGAAAGCTTCTTAGTTGTGTCCCAACTATACACTCTATATACTTAACTGTGTAGTGTATACAGTTATTTTGTCAGTCTTAAAGTGCACTTTTTCCTTTTGGGATTTTCAGTGTGAACACTATTTATACTACAAACTGGCACAGAATAGTGCATTAGTACGCAAATTGGGATGCACCTCTTTTTGTGTGTCTGAAGGAATTTTTTTTATTATTCTTCATTTGTCCACCAAGCTGTCGGACTGTTCGCGCCTCGGCCCTGTGTGTGCTGTAGTGTTTCTCAGAGAAGTGCTCTCTCCTCTTAGTAATGGAGGCTGCATTCCTGCCATGCCTATGGGGACGGGACAGGGGAAGACCAGAGGCGGTCAGAGAGCAGCCTGTTTCAGTTCTACTGAACTATCACACACATCTTCTCCTTCAAACCCTTGTGTTAGCATTCCGCTTTCTGCAGTTAGTTTACCAAGGATACAAACAGGCAAAAGTTCACTTTTTTGAAAGGGACATGTATAAAATCAGGCTGTCTGTCTGTGGACTTCTTTTTTTAATGGGGCAAATTCTTAATCTAAATATAGCTGGAAATAAAAATCAGAAGGGCTTGCTGTTCTTTTCTGCATTTAAAGATATGGTCATAAGTTTACATCAGCTATATAGAATTTGTAAGATGTGTAACACTTAAATAAAATGTTCATTAAGCGCAGCTCTGAAGAAGCTGCATAACATTTCTAACAAATATAACTTGTTTAAATGTTTATTAGATATGTAAATGTATAATATATTATACTTTAAATATATACACTCACCTAAAGGATTATTAGGAACACCTGTTCAATTTCTCATTAATGCAATTATCTAATCAACCAATCACATGGCAGTTGCTTCAATGCATTTAGGGGTGTGGTCCTGGTCAAGACAATCTCCTGAACTCCAAACTGAATGTCAGAATGGGAAAGAAAGGTGATTTAAGCAATTTTGAGCGTGGCATGGTTGTTGGTGCCAGACGGGCCGGTCTGAGTATTTCACAATCTGCTCAGTTACTGGGATTTTCACGCACAACCATTTCTAGGGTTTACAAAGAATGGTGTGAAAAGGGAAAAACATCCAGTATGCGGCAGTCCTGTGGGCGAAAATGCCTTGTTGATGCTAGAGGTCAGAGGAGAATGGGCGGACTGATTCAAGCTGATAGAAGAGCAACTTTGACTGAAATAACCACTCGTTACAACCGAGGTATGCAGCAAAGCATTTGTGAAGCCACAACACGCACAACCTTGAGGCGGATGGGCTACAACAGCAGAAGACCCCACCGGGTACCACTCATCTCCACTACAAATAGGAAAAAGAGGCTACAATTTGCACGAGCTCACCAAAATTGGACAGTTGAAGACTGGAAAAATGTTGCCTGGTCTGATGAGTCTCGGTTTCTGTTGAGACATTCAGATGGTAGAGTCAGAATTTGGCGTAAACAGAATGAGAACATGGATCCATCATGCCTTGTTACCACTGTGCAGGCTGGTGGTGGTGGTGTAATGGTGTGGGGGATGTTTTCTTGGCACACTTTAGGCCCCTTAGTGCCAATTGGGCATCGTTTAAATGCCACGGCCTACCTGAGCATTGTTTCTGACCATGTCCATCCCTTTATGACCACCATGTCTAAAGAATCCTTTCAGCACCTTGTTGAATCAATGCCACGTAGAATTAAGGCAGTTCTGAAGGCGAAATGGGGTCAAACACAGTATTAGTATGGTGTTCCTAATAATCCTTTAGGTGAGTGTATATATATATATATGTATATATATATATAGATATATATATATACAAATATCATATAAATTATATGATCTTAATTTATATATTATAAATTATATATATATATATATATATATTATATATATATATATATATATATATATATATATATATATATATATATATATATATCATAATATTTAACAATATTACTGTTGTTGTATTTTCAATCAAATAAATGTAGCCTTGGTGAACAGAAGAGACTTAAAACATTAAAAATCTTACCGATCAAAAAGTCTTGACTGGTATAAGCATTTGAAGTATGTAATCAGAGCTGTATGTGTTTGTAGGTCTCAGAGCGACTGACCCTACCAGGTGTGGCAATCGGGCTGGCCTGGACTCCTATGGGTGGAGAGATCATGTTTGTGGAGGCCAGTCGTATGGAAGGAGAAGGTCAGTTGACCCTGACGGGACAGCTGGGGGATGTCATGAAGGAATCTGCCCATCTAGCTATCAGCTGGCTCCGCAGCAATGCCAAGACTTACTTCCTCTCCAGTGGTAAGCAATAGACATTGACTATCCATACACATGTACCGTTCAAAAGTTTAGGTTGCATTTATTTGGTAAAAAAAAGTACAGTAAAAACAGTATTTCATATTGTGATTGTGACTGTTTTCTATTTGAATATATTTACAATGCAATTTATTCCTGTGATGGTAAAGCTGAATTTTCAGCATCATGATGATCCTTCAGAAATCATTCTATTATGCTGATTTGCTGCTCAAGAAACATTTCTTATCAATGTTGAAAACAGTTGTGCTGCTTATTTTTGTGAAAACTGTAAAAAACAATGTCAGGACTTTTTAAAGGAATATAAATAGCATTTATTTAAAATAACAGTCTTTTATAACATTGCACTACTGCCACTTTTAATCAATTTAATCCATCCTTGCTAAATAAAATTATTAATTTCTTTCAAAATAAGAGATTACTGACCTCAAACATTTGTATGGTACTGTACTTACAGCAGTCATTTATAGACATAAGTTGTGCTTGACTCAGCTTTTAGTTCAACCACATTTTATGTTCATAGTTGACTGAGCGAGACTGATTTATCACAATGTTTGTGTCTGAATGATGATGTTGTAGGCAGCGCTGATCCTCTGGAGAGTACCGATATCCACTTGCACTTCCCGGCAGGGGCCGTCACTAAGGACGGACCCTCCGCTGGTGTTACCATAGTAACGTGCCTGGCCTCTCTGTTGAGTGGGCGTCTGGTGCGCTCTGATGTGGCCATGACCGGAGAGATCACTCTGAGAGGACTGGTTCTGCCGGTGAGGAACCTTAAACCATTCATCATCAGAGATGTTTAATGTCTGAGCTGACATGATATATCTCGTCTCTCTACAGGTAGGAGGTATAAAGGATAAAGTCTTGGCCGCTCACCGGGCCAATCTAAAACGCGTTATCATCCCCAAGCGCAACGAGAAAGATTTAGAGGAGATCCCAGCCCATGTGCGAGCTGATCTGGATTTCGTTTTCGCCAGCACTCTGGATGAAGTCCTGAATGCGGCCTTTGATGGCGGCTTTCCCTCAGCTGTCAGTCATCCACAAGTTGTTAGTAAACTCTGAGACTGTAGTTGCTAGATATGAAGACTTTTTTTCCTCATAGAGGAAGTTGAACACTCAGCACTTAGTTTGTCATCTTTGTGCACTTATCAGCTTTAAGTGCTTGTGCTCTAATTCACTGATTTAATAACCTCTAATTTAACAATAGAGGACTGAGTATAATTTTGTTCCTGTAGAACTGACGACAAAAGTTGATCTGACAACTTTGTGCTGCCTATACTGTAGATAATTACACTAATCCAGCCTTATTTTTTTTTTAAAGTTGTGATTTAACCAACATATTTAGTGATCCTCATAAAATGAATTAGACTAATGAATATCAAAGTTCTTAAATATGAAGGCTGGAATATTTGAACTTTGTATGGTGAGTACAATTTAAAGGAATAAATTTGGTCTTTGAAATTTGGGTTAGCATCAAATAATTGTGTCTGTACAGGAAATGTTTCTAGAATGGGTTGCACCTTCAGACCATCATTCTTCCTTTGTGTATGAATTTACAGTCGCTATTACAGTGATGATCATTTAATAGCATAATGGTAAAATAGTCTGACCATTTATATTTAGTTAGATCAGCATTTTAAACGCATCAGTGGCTGTATTCACAAAACATTTAGGAGAGTTCTCCTAAATAGTAGTGAGAGAAGTTCTTAGGTAAGAGTTTAGTTTCCTCTAAAAAACCTATTCACAAAGCTTCTGAGACCAACTTTTGCTAAGAAACAGAGAGAAATCTCTGGAGAAAGGGTGGCGCTGACCTCATTGCTATGGATGATGTCAACACGCTTACTAACTATGCCCACAGTGATTGGCTGATAGGGGAGGGGTCTCTGTCAGTGATTTAATCACAGAAATATTGCAGAATGAGGTATTATGTTGCCATATTCAAATATAGATTTTAAAATGTAGGCAAAGTATCACTAATTAAACAAATATATGTTCAGCTAATTGTCAGCCTCTTACATCTCAAAAGATTGCGGAATAAGCAACAAATGTTTTATAGAAAATGTTCTGGGGGAGCGTGTTCAAATGGTCTATCTCTATCCAATCAGCTCGAAAGGGGGCATGCACTCTATATATGTACAATATATGGGGGAGTACTCAATTCCGAGCTTTGAGCCCTCAATCCCCTCTGACAGCATGCCAAATACGCTTATTTTACTCTTTTACTCTATCATTTGTAAGTGTAAACTTGTGAAACTGCCACATGTAATCAGAAATTTTTTATTTTTGGCTTTTTTATGAAGAAAAGGCTCAGCACCCAAGGCTATCACCTATTGCCTCAACGGCGTACAGCGTCTTTACCGGATTGCCGGCAACACTTATTTTAGAATTGCTTGTGATTTGGTCAATGATTTAGAAGTCCTCTTGACTACCCCTAACTTTTAGCACTGAAATGCAGAGTCCTAAAATTAGGACTGACACGCCCATTATTTTTTAAGAGTTGAATCAAGTTAAGAGCTACTTTTAGCCTTAAGATGTTTTGTGAATACGGCCCAGATTAATATGATTTCATAGTTTTCCATCATTTCATTTAAAAAAAATCACCAGTGTACTATTTGTCTGTTCTACCAGGACAGCTGAAATGCTGTAGAAGTGATTCGTTCTTGACAACTAAACCATGTATTGCTGTATTTGTAGTTGTCATGCACATGATAATTTGCTGTGCTATACTGCAAACAATGCTGACATTTTACCTGCGTTTGGGAGTTATAAACCGTTAATGCATTCTTGTTCTCAATGACTGTAATACCTGCATGACAGCTCTGACCTGAAAACAGAAGGCATGTTTGGAAATGTCAAAAGATGTAGACCAACCACTTTCACAGAAGTCGGTCGGTTCAACATAAAGGGTATAGATTTGTGAGAAGCCCTATTTCCCACACACTTTGTTCTTGAAACATAGCCTGTTTTTAAGCTAAAGTGTGTAGACACAGCTATAGGCTATTTCTAGGTTGATCTCCCCAAAAAGAATAAATGCTGCATCCTGACTAGCAACATTGCCTCAACCAATGGCATTAGTTTGGGGTTGGACTATGTTTGTCCAACCAATGGAAGACAGAAATGAGAATCATTTTGCAACTCCAAATGATGATATTAGTTGAGGCAATGTTCCTGACTAGCAACATTGCCTCAACCAATGGCATTAGTTTGGGGTTGGACTATGTTTGTCCAACCAATGGAAGACAGAAATGAGAATCATTTTGCAACTCCAAATGATGATATTAGCGACACAGAAATTACACATTTCAGCATTTAACGTTGAGGGAAAATCCTCCCAGGATGTTCATGGCATTACCAAAACATCTAAAGCAAGAGCACAATACATGTCATTAATTCTGATCTTAGCAGTACCATAAGAGGAAATATAGAGTACAGCAATAACTGCCCACTTTGTCTTGGTTCTGTATGTTCATTTTCTCCATTAAGATTTCAAAGTACTCCTAAAAGTAATGAACCACCTAGAGCAGATTAAACAACTTTGAAATTAAGAAAAAAAAGAAAAAAATTCAAACAAACACAAACCTAAAGGTGCAGTAAACAATTTCTGAGAAACGCTAGATCAGACCAAGCACCACAACACACTTGTAGCCAATCAACAGTAGGGGGCGTGTCCACTCATGCGTTTTCTGTTCTTCCATGTCATTAGTTCGTCAACTTCGCACTATTTTTTGCAAAGCATTACTTTGCTTCACTTCTGCTTTGATAGAGACATCGACTCTTGAATTGCGTGTTCATGCATTTTGGGGGCGGAGCAATGAAGGTAGGGGTGTGTTTGGGTTGATTTAAAATGTCAGCAGTTTCACAGAAATCGCTTACTGCACCTTTAATTTCTATTGAGAAAATTAACTTTGCAGCTCATGAAGCATTGCATGACAATAAAAAAAAACTAAAAAAAAAAACATTTTGCTATTAAACTATTTTTGAAAAAAAGAAAAAGAAAATATTTACACTAAAACACAGCACTTACAGTTGAAAGGTTTCTAAGGTTTGTTAAAAAGCTAGTTCCCCATTATCAGTCAAGCAAACATGGACAATGCAAAGTAATGATGAAAAAACATCTAGCTGGTAGCGCGTCGTTTGCGTCACCCATTCTCACCCATTAGGAGAAGGGGGAAACAAATAAAGCCATCATCACCAACAGCTGTAGCTTAGAATGAGGAGTGAGAAAATGGGTATGAAAAAGATAGATTTATTTACTGGCAAAATAGAACAAAACAAACAATAAAACAAATAAAATTAGAGATCAGGACTAGCAACAGTACAATGTATCCACAGAGATGTTTGGCTTTGCTTCACCCTATCCTTGCAAAAAAAAAACAAAAAAAAAAAACAGAAATACAGACATACAAAGAACAACAGCAACAAAAATATTGACTTACAAAAAGAGAAAAAGAAGACACTGAGATCTTCTGAAGAACAACACTATCTACAAACACTGAAGATTAGCCACAAGGTTACAACAGCCTTTTCATTCCATTTCCTTATAAGTCATTACAAAATGATAATTATGACAATATCATTATAATAACTGTAATAATTGCCCCTGTTCCTAGCCTGATATTCAGTGCAGTGCTTAATCCACTGTTTGTAATGGAGGGCTCCCATCTCAGGAAACAAAACTTATGATCTCATGCGTACTGCACAACTTCAATCTAACCGTTAAAGAGTTTTTGATATTATAACAAAAGAAGTGTGGCATTGATAAAAAAAAAATAAAAAAAAAAAAAGTTGACTATTTTTACAACCTGGCTTGATGTGCGTGTGCCAAGTTATGAAACTATCCCTTCAAAAACAAACAGGAGAAACACTGCAATGATAGGCAGAAACAAACAAGACCTCTAAAATGAAATCTGGACTTGTTATAACTAATCCAGTGGTCATGCACCAATTATCAGAACCTTTCTGTATCATACTCAAGGTAGGGAAAATTAGAGGGGGGAAAAGGTGTGGTGGTGGTGGTGGGGGGGGGGACATAAAACAAAACCTAATATTTGAACATGAACGTTAGTGTTTTATCTAAACTGAAATGTGAAACGTCTTGGGAAAATTGATCAATATTCCCAACCGCCATCCAGCTCTGCGTGCTGTTCCTCAAACCCTTGTTCCAAATGCCACGTCTGCAAAGGTCCATTCCACATATGTGGCTTTCCTATGCCTTTGAGGGCAATGAATGTTGCTCTCAAAAATGTAGAATACATTAATTATTTAATTTATATAATATTGTAGCATAAAACTGAGAACCCAGGAGTAAAGTCAGGTTGGATGAGCGAAGCTCCAACCAATTACAGTTTTTTGATGACTACTTGGAACGTACAACAGCAAAAAGTTCCCTAGGTTAGCTACTCCCCCGTCCCCCAAGCACAACTCAAGGTATCCTGCGGTGTTTTGAAATGTCTGGTTTAATGTTTGTAAGTGTGTGTGTGTGTGTGTGTTCAAGTATGCACGGCTGTTAGTCCTCAGCACATGGATATGGTGACATTGATGCCCAGGTTGCCATTCTCTGCAAACAGCTGAGCAATGGAGGTGTCAAACACCAGGCAGTCACTGTTCATGATGGCGGTGGCAATGCCCTCATGGATGGAACGTGGCGTCGCCTCCCAGGTGAGCCGCCGCCGGTGGCCGTTCAACTCCAACCGGTAGGCGAAGTTTTCCGCTTGTTTCCGTGTGCCGATCAGCTGCACGATGGCAAAGAACTGCTGGTGGCCATCATATTTCTCCTGCTTCTCCAGCACGAGCATAAAATGGAAGCCGAAGCATGACTGCATCATGACCCAGTCCACTGCCCCAGGCAAGTTGATGTCTGTGGCCAGAAAGACAATATCCTCACCTTGTAGCGTGGTTATGGACTTGTGCTGGTGCAGCAAGTGAGGCATGACGGCATCGAGAGATCCCTGCCACTTGCAGGAGGCGCCAGGACAAGGGCAAGAGTATGGCCGGAATTCACAAAGCTCCTCGTGTTCAGCCTTGTCTGTATGTGGTAGGGTAACTTCGCAGCCTGATGAGGCGTACTTGCAGGGGAAAAGCACTGAGTTGGCCACTTTCTCCATGGCCAAATTGCGGATTGACCCAAGTGGGCCTCTGCAGGTGGGGCAGCAGGTGAGTTTGGGCCGGCAGTTGCTACAAACCAAATGGCCGCTCTGGCACTGCAGGATGGGCGGCAGCACATAGTCAAAACAGACAGGACACTCAAATAGACTGGCGAGGTCACTGTTGGATGCGGTGGTGCCCGACAAGGTTGGGACGCGCTGAGAAGGGGGACACTTAGAGGTTCCTGTGGGCAGCGCTGTGGCAGTCTGACGACTCATTTCTAAAGAAAAGGAGATAAAGAAGAGAGTTAGCTTGGCTAACAGACGACCGTAAAGAAATGGAGGTGCACACATTTACAAGGAACATCCACAACCAGCTAAGCAACTGCATTATGCATGACAGCAGAGATCAGCTGGCATCTAATGCACTGATCTGAGCACTTCTGCTTCTGGAAAATGAAGTAGACATTTTAGAATGTAGCCTCAGGGTAAAAATGTACACGTTTCTGCTGATTTAACCAGTATGAACTCCAAAGAGCGATGAAAAAGTCTCAACAGTGCTGTGAGCCAGGCAATGCCTGTTCTCCCTCAGTGGCTCAGAGATATAGCAGTCTAGTGCCACCGATAAGTCAGACAAGGGCCTCTAGGGAAAACTCGGGGCAGCTATTTCTGGCATGAGTAAAATGCACAGATCTTCACGCCTCGCCCTTTTTTCTTTTTCTTTTTTAACCCAGACATGGAGAATGGACTCAGAAGACCAGAGCGCATGTCTGCTGCAAGAGTGTTCCTATGGCAACAAGCTGCTGTGAGAAGTGTGAATGTGTATGGGACAACCTGTGTAGAGAAGTATAGGACTTCTTGCCTTATTCATGACAAAAGGAATGGAGTGACCCAACTGTAACACCCTACCGCTATATATATCCTACTTCTACACGTCAGTTAATAGGAAGCACAAGAGCAACTGTAAATCAGCACCAGGGAGCAAATGAAAAAGAATGATTGCAGATTTAACACAGACATCAATTAAGTGAGGAATAAAGAGACTACAGAACAAAGGAGCAGTGTGGCAGGACCAGAGAATAGTAAATCGTCTCACGTGGAGGAATAAGGACAGTGCCAGAAAGGAGGGTGGGGGTGTGGATAGACGGCGAGCTGTGCGTGTATGTAGGTGGCTTAGAATCTGCTAGTAAACACATCTGCTCTGATAAAGCCAAGTATTTTCAGCCCCCTCAATGAGCAGCTCTCAGAGTATAACAACTGAGGCCAAAATTAGTCCAAGCACAACAGCTAACACCATGCCCTCAATGTCTTTCTAGGCTTGTAGTCAAAGACTAAGGGATTAGAAATGCCAACAAACATATATTTCCAAGTGTATCATTACAAATCATATGGATTCCTAACATGATACACATGTTCCTGGATCAACATCCATTGGTCATGGAACATCATCCAATCAGAAATCTCAGATTTTAGATGAAGGGTTAAACTTATGTTCTTGCATCATTTATTGTTGTTTTAGGACCCGTTTTACAATATCATTTGACAGATGTTTGTATCCAAAGCAACAGTGTATTCAAGATATACATTTTCAAGTTCATGAGAATCTAACCCAAAATCTTGGTGTTAATAGTCTAGCACAAAACTGCACTGTTTGAACAACAGGAACAGTCTTACTTGGACAAGTCACAAGTCATGTTGTGCATGTCTGAATGAACCTATGATTCTTGCTTGAGTGCAGGAGGTGTGTGGTCGAATCCCAGACGAGCCCCCAATAACGGTACACATTTTAAAGAAACAATTTACAGGTGACCTGTTAACTTGTTTCAGGTGTGTCCAATCCTGGTCCTGGAGGACCACTCTAAACCAGCTAGTCAAGGTCTTCAGGATTAGTAGAAACTCCACGCAGGTGTATTGGGGCAGGTTGAAGCTAAACTCTGCAGGATGTTGGCCCTCCAGAAGCACGACTGGACAGACTTGGCTTTTGTTGAGATGCGTGTCCATATCCAGAGCAGATGTCCGATACAATGAGAGAAGCAAAGACAGCCTGTCTGCTTGAAGTTAAGCCAAAGAGACAGTAAGCCAACCTCCCACCACGAAACAGTCGGAGCAGCTGATGGCTGTCGTACACTACTGTTACAACAGCGCTGCTCCATTAAGCTGAGGTTTTAACAACAGCTGAAGTGATGCATGAGTCTCACTAGGAGAAAAAAAAGTGAAAATTAATTGAAAGGGAATAGTTTGAGAGATAGAGCTTGACTTTTGAGAAAGGATTATTTATGGACATTGACTTTTGTAAGTTGTGGTTGGCAGGCAAAATATCCCGCTTCTGCCAAAACTAAATATATTGGGGGCGGAAGCATTCCAACGCAGCATGTTTAAACATCATGTTCCTCATCTCATGAATAGTCTCATCTTAAATAACCTTCAAAGTAATGAGCAAGAGTAAGTGTTAATTAATCAATCATTAAATCAATGCAATGTTAAAAAGGCTTTATGTCCAGTATGCATTAGCCTACTATTTAGGCAAGCTATAATGTAAATGTGATGGTTTGCAATTGGTTTCTCTTTTTAGTCCACTGTGCCAAGAGTAGATTCCCTACGCATTTTCAGTGAGTCTAGAAAGCACTGTAAAAAATTATATGGCACATAAATATAGTAGACTCACTATAGGTTAAAAAAAAAAAAGTCGCCTTCACTAAGGATTTGTAAAGAAAGCAAAGCGTGGTAAGAGCCCTTGTGGCATTGCTGAATTTTCTATTTGTGAAGTTCTTCGTCTAGGAATCAAAAGGACTGTGGTGTCTCTTTTCTCCAGCAGTGCTGAGCTGCTATGTCAGTGGAAAGTTTGCAGTCCATCACATATAACAGGAAATCCTGTAACCCTAGAGGAAGTGGTTAGAGCAGACTCGTTGTCAGGTCTTCTAATGGAGTTAGGAAGAACAAAAGGCAATGCAACTGGCCTACGCTGCACAAGCTGGAGTTTAAAAATGGCGCAATGTCCCAGACTGTTATTTTGTGTCTCAGATTAATACATCAGATTAATGGAGCCTCAGCAAAAAACATCAACATTAATGCTGAGGGTAACATCAGCATTAGTGCTGTGCTGAGTCCAAGCAAGGCAGTTGGACAAGTCCAAGGACCAAAATACACTAAGCAAAAAGCTCAAAAGGGCAACTCAAAGTTTATAGCTAGCTACTTAAAACACATCTGGTTTAATGGCACAGACAATTGAAAGCATTACCGCCTAAAAAACTGTATTATGTACAATGTCACTACTTGCTTGGAATGCTTTGGCCAAGAACTTGCATTTGCCAAGAATTTGCATTTGCATACCCGATACTAAGACCTACTGAGTAAACAAAGCTTTTGATCACAAGGACCACCATCTATCTGTGAAGCTGTAAACGCATATTATATAGGCTAAGTGTGCATCTCACCTTTCAAAGTTTTGCATAAAGTGAGAATTCTAATTAAAGAGAGCTCTAGCCTAAAATAATATCTTAAATTTAAATAAAGGTTATTACAATTTTGTAACTTCATTACTTCATACTTCAGTAAAATAAACTTTTGAAACAATTAGGACAATATATGGAAAAAAAAGATTCATATGTAGGAAAAAAAAAACTTTTATTCAAAGTTTTGCATCTTAAGATTTCTATTTAAATGTAACTATGAAATTGGTCATGATAACATGATTATTTGTAAGCTAAGATATTGCCAGATGTTAACATCAAAGAAAGTCATTTTCAATGGCACTTGCGTAACTAACCTCTGCTACAAACATCTACATTAATTAAACACTTGAATACAGTTTCTTACTATGAATGCAACACTTTGTAAAGCGAGAGGCATAATAATATGCATTTTCAGCTGCATAAATTGATGGTAGTGCTAATTAACAGTGTACTTTAGTACATAAAAAGGTTAGCAAATTTTAGCAAGTTTTATTCAACTCTGTCTTGCAGTTTTATCAGGTACAGTAATGATGTGGTCTGATGCCAGACTCCATGGAGATGTTTGTGGTCAAAAGCTTTGTTCACTCGGTAGGAGTTACCATTGGATTAAGGCTTGCTGCAGTCTTTGTAATGTGGTTAGTGGTCTGCAACATTCTGTAATGGGAATTAGTTTTATTCCTGAGATCTGAAGTCAGTTCTCAAAATGGATAATAAAAGCTTTGTGTGCTATTTAAATTTAGGATTCAAGTTTGACTAGCTCTTTCACTTTCTCTATGAGGCTTATATGTGCCTAAACGCATAGGAAACAAGCTTGTACAGTACACTTGTAGTCAGTCAGTCAGTCAGGGAAAAAATAGGGTCCATCGGAGAAGTGTGGAATTCTTAGGTGCGCCGAATAAACACCACAGAGACAGTGTAAGAGTAAAACTATATGCAAAATAAGATATACTGGTGTTTTGCCAGATGAGAAGTTTATTCTATGTATCATCTTTTTACTACTTTAATTCATTTTACTCTAATTAATTTTATAACTATCATTTATCTCTTAATTCCTTTTATAACCGTTTTAATTTCCCTTTTATTTTGTGCTTATTTTCAATGCAAAGCACTTTGAATTACCACATTGTGATATTTTAATAAGCATTTTGAATGTTTTAATTTTCCTTGCTTTTATTTTGTGATTATTTTTATTCCTTTCTATGTAAAGCACTTTGAATTGCCATAGTTTGTGAAATGTCCTATATAAATAAACTAGCCTTGCCTTGCCATGTATGATTGCAGAAAGGGTTTGTGGGATATATTCTGGGATACGTTCCAATAAAATGAACTGCTTTTGGTCTAGTTTCATTTGTAAACAGCGTTCTGGAACAGTTCTCTGGAAGAAGCCCTTCTAGATTTGATGGAAGGCACAGACAAGAGGTTCATGATGTATTCAGGGCTCTGGTGGATGAAAAGATTAAGGCCAAGGAGATGGTAGCGTGATGTGGCCCACAAGGGATCGTTTTGGTAGAGATGGGTCACTCTGCAATGTCTAATGGTTCTGCCTGTGGTAACAGGCTCAGAGGGAATGGGAGTTTGATGGTACAGATCTGATGAGGACTGTGAGTGAATACAGGCACAAACCCTTATCATTTATCTTTCCTCTGCCACTTCTCCATTCGCTCCACTAAGAAGCCTTCCACATCCCCATGAACTCAAGCTGATGTAAACATCAGCTGAACATGAATTGAAGCATCACAGCCAAAAAATACCCAACCCTGTTGCAAGTTTCAACGAACCTAAATTTCCAAAAGCCTGCACATTGGCAGAGGATTCTGCTTGGCTTACCCAAACAGTGTGAGTGAGTTCTGTTTACTGTTATTGTATTTTCAGAACATGCACAGTGAGAACATAAAACTGAATACTTGCCTTCGTCCATATGATTCCCAAGTACGTCTTTCTTTTTTCCTTGAAATGTGTGGACCTCTGGAAAGAGAGAGAGAGGTTTTGTTAGATTTGTAAAAATGCATAGATAGATCTAGACTTTTTTCATTGTCTGTTTTCATGCTGTTAAAGTGTCATTAAGTTCCAACGCCAACTAAACTATTTAAGTGTTCCAAATCCTTCTTAGCAACAAAGCATCCTTCTTAGACCAGAATGACTTTCTAAACACCAACACCTTTGTTTTTTCTATAGCAACAACTGTACAATACAGTATAATAACAGAAGAGTCAATGAAGCCAGGAACAATACAATTACAAAACAAGTAAAACAGATATTTCTTCATACCGTGATGTTGAGAGAAACAGACACACCCGTCTAACCGACCTCCTTTTAATGCCCCTATGAATACAACTAGGACTGGGCGGTATACCGAGTTTGTACGCTATATCAGTATATTTTTATAAACTATACAGAATGAGGCAATACAATTTATATCGCAATTCAATTTATATCAATATATGTTAGTGTGGAGCACATCTGAAAACTAGCGGAGGACAGAGAGTGAGTCCAAATTGTCCTAAACATGAGATATGCTTTATATCATTCAAAATAACTCGTAAGATACAGTTAATGCATGTAGTTCAACGCATGCCCCGTCAGATGCTCTGACAGATATTTGTACTGTTTATTGCATTTAAGATGTCGCGTTTTTCCTCGGTGCATATCTTACATTTCCATGTATTCTACATCTGTAAATGATGAGGTCATGCAAATATTTCCATTTTGCTGTCAGGAGTGGACGAGCATTCTGCAAGCAAGTCTCCGCTAAACTTCATTTTGCAAAAATATTTGTTGTAGAAAATATGTAGAATTTTAAACCTACAAATAAGTGTATTTTTATTATAGCAGTAACTGTAAATGACTATTGTAATGGAGTAATCAAATGTAGGCTAATTAAACAATTACCCTGTGCTTTTGTTTTGATCTATTTTCATTTTTGATGTAGTAATTCTAACGTCTGCTTTAAAAAACTTTTTTTGTTTTAACCCTTTTTTGCACATATAGCATTAGCCTACATGGCAACTTACATTTTAACCATATATTTGTTTTCATAGCCTTCAACATTAACATTGTAAGACAACATTGGGCAGTATGTGAAACAAATTATTTTTTTAAATAAATACAGAAAAAAAAAAAAGTGCTTTTTTTTTTTTATCCAAATAGAAAAAGTCAAAAATACTGCCCAGCCCTACATACAACGTTATCCGTTTTTATCTTTTGTAATGTGAGGCCTGTTAAAGCAGATACTCACGGTGGGCAGGACTAATGCGGAGCACAATACCGGTTGGGCTTCACATTGATTTCTCCACATTAGGCCACACTTCAATATTTCATCAGAAACCATTCAGAATGGAAGGACGATCAATACGCATTAAAGTATCTGGTGAAATTATTCAGCAGATTAGGAGGTGTCGAAGTCCAAATCTGGCAGATGGTCAATTGCATGGATCAGCATGACCAAAAGCCAACAGGGACTTAAAAGCTGAAAACTCAATTTTGTTTTGATATCAACATTTGTAATTGACTTAGCTGCTAGTATGAGAACATCATGACAAGTTTATGAAGCCTTTCACAAGTCATATAGTGACCGTTCTGAATCTCAGGACCAATTCTATGTCATAGAACTAATGCAGTCATTTAGCCACCAGCGAAAACCTTTGGAATGAAAAAATAAAATAAAAATGTGAGATGAGGTAAAGAAATATAAATGTATTGTGGGTAGTTGACAAATGGACATGCCTATTTTTTTGAGAAATGTAGGTGATTCTAGTGAGCGAAAGTGTAGACCTAGCCTATGCTTTCAGATGTTGTAACTAGTTTCTAGTTTTAATCAACATTTAATTTCAATGGAAATTGATAAAATAAAATAATTTTATTTGAAGAAATAAATAAAAAAAATGGAAAAAATATATTTCTCTATAAATTACATTTAGAAAAGTGTCATCATTGAGATCCCATAAAGTCTTTTGAGTCTTTTTTCAATCTTATTTTCAAAAAATAAATACATTATTAATTTTATGAAATTCTAGTTATTCAGTTACTGGAGAGGCTGTCCTTGCGTCTCAAAATTGCATAATAAAATTGAAAATTTGAGATTGGTAATAAAATGCGATATATCCTTTAGCATTATTTACGTATTCATATTTTTAAAATATTTTAATACTTAGGTAGTCGACATGATTTAATGTCTTGATACAAGCCACAGAAACACATGATCCTCCTGTCTGTGAGTCATAGTTCCCTGAGCAGGCAGACGAGTCACAGCATGCCCTCACTGTACAGTCCCCCTTTAGTGTTCAACACTCCACACCAATTCCAAACACATGCATGTATAATCCTAGTATGCACAACTACACTACTAATAGAGTGAACAGAAAAGCACAGCCGAGTACAAGACGCTTGAACAATGCACACAATATGTCTGATGACAGTTCCATTGAAGTTACCCTTGCATGCCATAGACTCAAACTATGACAACAAACACACACATAGACAAAGAAAACAAAAATCAAGGATGGGAGGGTTCTCAGCATTTTAGAACAGAGAAAAGAGTGTTGTCTCTCAAAACAGGCAACGTTTCCTTCGTCTACAGTAGAAAGCATAGGAATGTATTAAGCCCAAAGAAAACAAGGTTTGTCAAAATGTCTGTTTTTTAGTACTACATACAATAGTGTTAGTGGTTAGGAGTTAGTGGTGGTAGTAAACAATGAGAGCATATTTCTGTTACCTTTAGGTTTACTAGAAGTTCGGGCCGCAATGCAAGAGAAGAGCTTGAGCACCCCCTTCCATGAGTACACAGGCTGTAGTCTAACCGTAGCAGACATGGGGAGCAGACTGACTCTTCATCATGCTCTTTACATAAAAACAAAAGTTCCTCCTTTCCTGTTTCACTCGTTTTCCTACAGTCTTATTCTAATGACACCGCAAGATAGAAACACAGCTCCAACAGGTCGCCTAGGGCCACTGTAAGGTATCCCCACCACCAACCCCTCCAAAGGAGGAAGGGATGAGTCCCGAACACCAACAAACTCGTGCAATTTGCGCAATTCCAGCAGCCGTTCCTTAAAGTGGAGAGCAGGAGATTTCCTTTTTAAAAGAATATACGGAGTACAAATAAAGTACGGGAAGTAGGGGAGAAAAAAGGATTTGCTGTAATCTAGGAATGTTACACAAGTAGATCCAGTTTCCAGCGTCAGGAAGGAGACTTAAGCTGCAATCCCAGGGAAGAGGGAAAAAACTAAAAACAGGGTTAAGGAGTCGAGTCGATAGGGTTTTCCTCCCTTTAAAAGCACATTCCAGGACTCGTTTGAGAAAGACCACTCCCATGACTTTCAGAATACCCCGTCGGTTCGGCAAGTGAAGACGGGGAAGGAAGAAACATGCTGTTGCACAGAAGAGCGAACTCTCAGAACGACCGCAGAAAGAAGGAGAGTCCCGCCTGCACCGTCACCACTGTTGCCTGTGGGTTGAGGAGTCAAATGCCAGTCTGAAGACAGCATGCTCTCTCTCTCTCTCTCTCTCTCTCTGAGGACGAGGAGTGGGACCGGTTCATGAGCCCAGCCGTATCAGATTACACAGCTCCTCCTCCAGCCGCTGCCTTTATTCATGTCGACCAGACAAAGAGTCTTTACAGCATGGCACCTCTACGACAGCCGGCAACTTAAACAAAACACTCCACAATTACACACGCTGCTCATAAACGGCACCGACAAAACCACAAAAGCATAGAAATGCAGATTTATGGGCCCTTTAATGTCTTTGAACATAGAGAGGGAGAACGTGGCACATTACAACAAATCCAATATCGCAAGTCTTAACTGCTTTAAAGAAGCTCATAGTGTACAGCCACATCATTCACCACTAAGTATCGTCTATCACCACTACCCAAAATACCCCAGCACATGCACGCATGCTTAGAATGGGGCTGATTAAAACAATCTGACCTTTCTGCTCTTGAAATTGACAGTAAGGCCCAGACGGTGGCCCCATATCAGCGTTTCAGTGTGACACTACAAGGCTCTGACCATCTCGTGTGACCTTTGGTCCCTCACCTTCGTCAAAACATGCCCTGTAGATTTAACTAGCAATAACATGACAACCAAAACATTCAATTCCACAATGCTGTGCTCATGAGACCTCTTATTAAAATCCTTGCCATTATAGCCACAACAAATGGTGTTCATCTTCACAGTAACATCTGTTAATCATAGAGCTGTTAAATACAAGGATGGACTTACAAAAGAAATGAAAGCCTTTAAAATTATCAAAGACCATTTGCCTTTTGTTCCAGTGTTGCTACATTATCATTTGAAAGGGCAGATGTGACGGGTCACGCATGTAAAAAGGGTTTTGCCTAGTCCTGCCTCACGTACAGTGTGGCTGAAACACCTGCAGGCATGTGGTAAAGGTGCTTTTTCTAATTTCTCACCAATTTGTCTACACGGATACAAGGAAAAACATCTTGCCATGTCTCAGGCAAGAAAAAAACAAAACACAAATGAAGTCTTACATGATTTCATAGGAAAAATCTGTTAAACATCTTTTCACAACAAAAATGTCTCCTTGCATGTTGTTTATAACAAGGTTCCCACACCTTGGTTACCTTTACCCAGTAGATTTGTGCGCTTGAACGTCATGACAACGTACAACACAAAGTACCTCACATGGGAAACTAGAACCTAGCAAGCTAGAATTCATAGGACACGAAATGTTGGCGAAATAACACACTAGCAGACTGGAGTGAATAATATGGAATTTTTTCCAGAAAACTTCTTGCACAAAATAAATTCAAGCACTTTCAAGGACCTGTATGTATGTTTATTTTCAAAAACTTTCAGATTCACAAACTTTCAAGGATTTCAAGGACTCGTGGGAACCCTGCTATAAATGCATCAACTGTTAGTCACTATTAAATCAAGAATTAACATAAGTCATTTATTAAATTGAATAAACTTATAAAATGGGTTTTTTTTTTCTTCATTACAATATCACAAAGTATTTATTTTAATTCAGAAATGGAAAACATCACAAAAATTTGGGCATCTTCTGAATTTAATGACACGTTTTAAACTGTAAGAAGTCAGTGAATACGATCTGCTTTTAATGTATTTTTGAGTAAAATAATAGATCCAGGGTGACAAAGTACAATAATTAAAAAAAAAAAAAAAAATTGAATGCAAACTGTAAAACAAGACGATTACAGTTCATCTCTGGAAACAAACACACCATGTGCTCCACATTGCCCCCCACAGGCCCAGACCATATGCTGACAGCAAGATGTTTTGTTAATGGTACAAATCTGCAATCAATGCAGAAAAAGCACAAGTTTGTAAACATAAGGGCTGAGGGCAAGGCAGAGATTCTACCCAGAATTACCATCTAAATGAAGACTCAGACATGATATTTCCATGCAGGTCATTGTGCTCCGGGTAGAGTAAACACCAGAGCTCCTCTCCACTACAGCTGGAATGCAAAACAAGTTTCCAGTGGAAAATAATATAGGATAAAAAAAAAACAACACACACATTACTATGAAACCCACAATCATCAGTACAGTTGTTTTGCATGAGAAATGGCTTTTGCCCTTACTAAGTCTGCCTAATCGAATGGTCTTTACACACAAGAACATTGTAAAGTGCATGTACTGACAGCAGGTCATCCACAGCCTTATTTCAGTAGGGTTGGGTATCGCTTGGGTTTCTTACGATACCGGTGCCAAATCGATACTTTTTAAACAGTACCGGTGCCTCAAATGATTGAGGTGGATTACATTAAAGAACGGCTTTTTTATTTAGAAAATTCTTCAAATTGAACAATATATTAAAAGTTTAAAGTATACTTAAATATGTAAATATAAATAAATACAAAACACAACAAATTTACATACTCAAAGTAAAACCTAAGCCACCTAAACCAACTACAATAATTTAACACTAAATAACAGTTCCAGTACTACTAACAGGCATTAGTAGAGGAATGCAAGCAACCGCGATATTTGCGTTTTTTTCCCATAAGGCTATGCCCTTCTTGTTTTACACGTTGTGCATGTGTATTAAATATAAATAAGTTAATAATGATAACAAGCTGTATTTATCATGGTGATTTGTTCAGACAGACGAACAGACAGTGGATGAGAAAGAGATTGACTTAGTGTGTCTTTCCTTCAGGTGGGAGTTTGCCATGTCAAAGCAAAGTAAAAATCAGCTGAAGTGATGGTGTCAGCTGGTCAATGCTTTAAATCAATGCCATAATGTACAAAAACAAAATACTGACAACTAGGGCTGCACGATTATGACAAAAATCATAACTGCCGATTCTTCCCTTGAAATTGTAATTGCGAATTTAATTATTAATAATTTAATTATTAATTACGATTATCACAATTTACATTGAATATATATATATATATATATATGCATATTATTATACATGTTTACTTAAAAATTGTGGACACACACAGTGTCCCCTTCTACTTACCATACACATAAATTGTAAGAATATGACTAATAGTAAAGACTACTAAGAAATAAACACAAGGCCTATGCTAAAGCTATTAAAGGGGTCATATAATGGTACATGCACTTTTACAAGTTGATTGCACTGAAATGTCTGTTGGCAGTGCCTGTACACAACCATCCTATCATGATAAAAATCCATCCAGTGGTTTTGTTTTAATCTCCTTATATGTTTGACCATCTCTGAAATCAAGCCGTTCGATATTGTGACGTCATAAGATCGTACGCCCCTCCCGCTATTGTGATTGACAGCCGTGCTTCAACACAAGACCCGCCCTGAGCAAGCTGTGACAGCTGTCGTCATAGTAGTCCGCCATTGTTGATATGCTGGAGTAGAATGGCGTCTAAGCGATTGTGGTGTTCTGTTCTTAGATGTAATAAGGAACACAGCAGTCATTTGGATGTTCCTAAATCCGAGCCGTTGAAGAAGCAGTGGCTGAGTTTTGTTTTTGAAGAGATATGCCCAAAGGATTGACGTGGGGATTCCCTCACGGGGATTCCCCACAATCGTCTGTGCTTTCATGTTTGCGCGAATCATTTCACACCAGACAGCTTCACAAACGAGAAAAAACGGATCGTTACCAACGTGTTCCTGCTGAACCTCCAGAAGATGTGAGTGTAATGTTTTATTAACCTTTATATTAGTATTTATATTAATCTTTGCGAAATTTGCAAACCTTGCTGCAGGCTTCACGATGAATGCGTCTAAGGTTTACTCTCAGGGTACATTACGGCATGTTTTCTATGTACGACGTTCTCAATATAATTCATAATCCCACGTTTATAACGAATAACACGTGGTTATTGTGTTAGATACGGTCAGAGAATGTCTAATACGGTGTACCCACAGAACAGAGGGGCGGGGTGAGCAAAGCTCATTATCATTTAAAGACACATGCACTGAAACAGCGTGCTGAAAACAGAGCTGTTTTTGACCAGGTAAAATTAGTGTTTTCTTACAATACTAATGAGAATTTTTAATTAAAGTATATTACAAACTTTTAATTTAGACCCTAAAGAATCATATTAGCTTGTACAAAAATTGCATTATATGACCCCTTTAAATAGCAGTCCCAAACTAGCTCTTCTTAATACAATGTTGGTATGAGCCACCACAGTCATTTAAAAATATAAAAAATAACACAAAGTGAAAATAAAGTGGCATTTTGGGGTTAATATTGAAATGACAGTTACCATGGTGAATACACAATATTAACAAGAACTGTTAATGAAACATGGAAACTGCTCCTGGTGAATAGAATGAAAATCATCCCTGCATGCAAATCCTTCTCAGCTAACACACGACGTACCAATAACGTGATTTATTGGTATTTTACTTTTATTCCGTGACTTACTAATTTACAACGTAACAACGTTGCAGGCTCGTAGTTTCCTTTGCACTTTATACACAGCACGCGTCGCCGCATTTGCGCGTGCAATTGAAGAGTGGGGTACGAGCACAGTATAACGACTGACATGACAGGAACGTCCGTTTTTCTGAGGTGAAAGACTTTTTATTTCAGCGTACACATACGTCACTGCCTGGTAGTTCCTATTGTGCTGGGTTTTCTGAAGTATAGTTGTGATTCGCCTCTCATATAACATGTTCAAAATGCACGCAAAGTAGATTTATTTTTTTATTTTTTTTGTAATCACGGCTTTGAACGATTACGTAATCATGGCATCCATAATCGTAATCGCGATTAGAAATTCGCTTAATTGTGCAGCCCTACTGACAACACACGCTTTATTTCTCAACTTTTTATGTTAACTTAATGCATAAACAACTGTTTACGAGGTCGCAAAGACAACATTTTTGACACATAACTGAATATTTAACCGTTCAAGCCCAATAAGGCGACTTAAAGAACTTCAGTACTCTGAGTACTGAGTTCAGTACTCACGCATTGTATGAGCAGCAGCTTCATGTGCGCGCATTTCAGGTGTCTCAAAAACCGTCTCTAAGACAGCACACACATATACTGTTAGGAGTTCTTTTTTTTACCACTTATTGCACTTGAATGGTTTAAAATCACTTGTTTTTAAATCACAAGGCTTGAAAACGCATTCAAATGATAAGTCAATATTCATGACTGCACAGAACGGCAACATTACGCGAGTGTAACCACGACAGTGACGATGGTCCAAAAACCTCAACCGTTTGATCGTGTCTACCGCTATATCGCCTGACCCTATGTTCATCTCCAAATGGGCCACTCACTTCAAAAGTGAAACAGAAGCTACACCTGAATACAAACAGGGGGAAATGAAGCATAACATGCACACACTTCATTTGTGATTCTATCCCATCCATTATCTCTTGCTCATCTCTACGATACCTTCTCAATGGACAAAGTCCATTAGAGCTCTATCCTGTAACTCTATATACAGCAAAAGCTCTGGGCAGGGGCTGCTAATGTAACTAGCAGCTATAACCATGTATATTACCACATGCAAGCTGTGGGCACTCTGGGCAAACAATGAGGTATTTTGTGTATTTGTGTTGTCAACTAAGCTTGCTTAAAGGCTTGTTACTGGTAATGAGGGACAATCAAAGACTTTATATACAGAAAGACGGTGCACTCGTATTACTATAAATGGGAGAAAGTGCAAAATGGCGGAATAAATCCCGCCTTCTAAACAAAATAGGCAATTGCCGATTGGTACGCTTAGGACTGCGCGTTAGCCTGGTCCAGCCTGAAAAATGCAGTTTTATGTCATGAATCGAGCATTTAGAAACAAAATTTACAAGACAGTTGTTGTTGGATTTCATTGGTGATTTCAAATGAAATTTAATCGTAAGTTTTAGTGAACAGTTAAGGAGAATCTGATGTTTCCCCACGCACTTGCGTTCAGATTGTTCACTTGTGTGCAGATACTTTTCATACACGAAAAGCGGGTTCACATACAAGTGGTTGCTGTGATAAGGAACAATACCTTAATGTGCTGCTGACTTATGTGGATTAACTTTTATTTGAGGAAATATGTTTATAATAGGCTATTATGTTTGAACTTTGGTCCTGCGCTGCCTATTGATTAAATTTGATATATCTGAAATATGTCTATAATGCTTAAATTAATGCTTTCAGTGAATGTTTAATATACAACGATAATGCAAGGCAAGCACATCACAAGTATAAGACCTCTTTTAGCAGCATTCAGTATGGGATTTGACTTCATAGATTAAGTCAATTTCAAATGGATCGCATATACAGACCGTCTCCGGGTGGTGGGTTAGACGAGTTGGTTGCTGACTTTCTGTTTAAACATTAATTAGTCATTACGCAAATATCTAGTTCTGACAATAAAGAGCCAAAACCACAAAAAAAAAAAACAGTCTGGTTTCTACAACTTTCACTAAGGAGCATAAAAGTGCTTTTAAATTGGAAAAATAAAGATTTGCCATTTATCGTGATAATTATCAATATGGACTGAAATTTAAAATTTTATCGGTTTTTTGGCCATATCGCCCAGCCATAGTTAAAATGAATGGAGAATATCTCGTGTTTTTCTGTGGGTGTTCGGCCATTTCCATGCTTAAGCCTCCGAACACCACTTTGAAGTATCGAGGGGTATAAGAAGTATAAGAAGTGGAAGAGCGATGCAATGGGATAGAGAGTGTGAAATGGTCGATCCCTGCTCTATACTCCCATTTCAGCTATTCTAAAGAGGGTCAGATTACCTCACCATTACCCTGGCCTGAAGCTGTGGAGTCTAACTCTAAAAGACAATGTCATTTCTTGGTCACATTTCTGTGACCAAGTGATAGTGCAGCTGCCCCATAAACACGGTTTGAAAACACAAGAGCCACAACAAAATAACTCCAGTCATTGAATAACACTCAATACCCAACAATGCAATTTAACAGAAACAAATGTCTTGCAAGTCAACACATCATATTTTAAACGTAGGCATTAGAAATAGCCCAAATAAACAAAAACATGACCATTTAGACAGAAAACCAACTTTCATTGCCTTCTGAAGATCTCACTAAAGTGCACAAATCTCTACAGAAATAATCAATAACTTTGTGATGAACACTCCATAACATGATCTCTAGTTCACTGCTGAGGTGTGTAAAGAGAAGGATTGCATTTCCAAGCATCTGGACTCACAGAGACAAATCGAATGCGTCCCAAATTCAAGGCAGAAGGGTTTATACATTATTAAGCTTATGCCTTCTGCGTTTCTCAAAAGCATTGTGAGCTAAGTTCATATCTATTATTAACCCTGGACAATCAATCCTTCATCAATCCAATAGAGATGTCAATCAGCAAATGAGATCACAGAAAGATGCACTTTAAATAAGTAGCCTGAAGGTTCTCTTAAAATATATTCAATGCTGCAAAATATCAAGTCTGTGGCAACACTCCAGTGTTTATAACAACCTTACCTTTCTAAAGATAGTAGAATAAGGTTAGTTACCGAAGGGATTTGACCCTCTCCTATCTAGCTATTTCTTCAACCAACTGCAGCTTAACCTCAATTACTGTAATCGATAGGGGAGGTGCTTAAATGGCTCTTTAAGGATAAAGAACAACGAAAACAGTACAGCTCAATTCAGTTGCTAACAAAACATCTCTCTGGCAAATCGCAGTCGCTTTGTAAACAAGACGGTGTGACGATCCAGATGCCAAGTTCAAGGCGTCTGTGAGCGCGGAAGCTTAAAATAAATCCCGTGTGTAGCATTCGTGGACATTAAGCTTCTTTAGGTCTCAAAGCAAACACATGCACACGCACATCTGATGATTTTACTGTAACATCTTGGGTTTGAGAGAGTCATGTCGAGACTCAACACCAAGTGTCGGTTGACGGCTAGCTTTATGCACGTTTTCTTTAGGGCTGATTTCTTAATCATCATTACAGGTTATATTGACCATAACGGTGATAAAATGGTTCCTACATCACATACTAGCCCAGCTAGCCCTGTCTCTGTGTACATGTGTATTTAATGCCAGGATTATTTTGCAGAGAATGATACAGTATCTGTCAGCCAAGCTATCTCTCTTACGCTTAGAGATAGTCTAGTATGATTCAACGTCAATTAATGAGGCCTCAAGCTTACAACTAAATATTAAACACAAATAGCATATCTGCATGCATGCATCCGATTATTACCGTTGGAAAGAATTCCGTTGGTTAGATTACATTTAATTTCATCGCATTAATAGTGTCTCACTTTGCACAAGCATAGAGAGCTAGCAAAGCCGGGCTAATAATGGTTACATGGACCAAATCTCAGCGTTTAAGAGAATCAATAAAACATTTTAAAACAAACTGGCTACGAATCACACCGGGAATCTTAACGTGTTAACAGAAAAATAGGTCAAATGAATGGGGTATTGATGAGGAATGCAGTAAAAGGTTTGATAGCATGGTCGGCTAGCCGCTTTTTAAGCTAGCTAACGTTAGCTCGCTAAAATCAACAACAGAGCCATTATCCTCGAATGAGGGATTTAAACACTGCACTTACCGCTGGAAAAATACCCTTCAGCTGCCAAACGGAACAATTAAAAAATAATAATCCACTACACGTCGGTCCTCGTCCGTTAATCGTTTGAATGTTTGTGTTTCCACATTCGCTAAAAAGAGACGCTGCTGTCGCCCGGCAGTCTCGGTGTCGCGCACTGACTGAAGCTGTTTAAATATATTTTTCACGGGAGCGGCGCTACAAGTCACGCGCTTCAGCCACATGAACGCGGGGAGGAGAACAACGTTGGGTCAACAACTTACAGCCCATTGACTGTACAACAGACTAGTGATGGGATGTCCGTCTCATTACATTTCTACGAATCGGTTCTTTCGAACAGTTCATATCAAAGAACCAATTCAGAAAACCGTTTCAACAGCAACACGTGGCCCCTGACATCCCATGTTTAGTGTAAAATGTTCGAATAAAAACACATGCATTCATACCGTATATTTTTTATTATGTAGGCTATTGATGTATATTAGTGTGCGTTATATTAGTGTTCTGTGTTGTTGCGACCTGATTCAACAAGGTAACGTCACATTTGCAAAATGCTAAATTTAATGTGCATCTTTCGGATGAAAAGCCTGGATGTTTTGATACAATACTATTTATTAAAACCAACCCTGTCTCGTAGGCCTATGTTAACATAAAAAACGATCACCAATAAAGTTATAAACATATCTCCAGCACGTTGTATAATGTAGGCTAAACTTTCTGTAAAGTGAACCCCATCAGTCGGTAAGCTAGCCTACTATTCGGATTGGTTCGAAAGATACGATTCTCTGTTCCGTTGCGAGCGGGTCGTAGGCAGGGTTTTATAATCACCGATGTCCCAAATTCGAGCTGTCTCGATCCCTCCGAAAGCTGAGCTTTGACTGATATAGTCTTTTCATTTCTGTGTCAGTAAAGAAAGTAAACATAACTGGTCCACTGATATTTGTTTTATGAATCATTTTCTTAGAAAAGTGAATTTACTGAAGGCTATTCCACGAAAGCTACTAAGTTTAAGCTAAGTCCATTCACAATATGAACACGTTCATTATTAATCTCTATGCATACTATGATGCAAACGCCTTTGTTAATGTTTCTTAATTGCTTCCTCACATTGATACTATAGGCTACATTACATTAATCACTTAGCCAACATTAGGTCTATTTTCAATTCAAAATGTCGAAATTAGACACATGACACATTCACTCTTGTTTGTATGTCTAATAGGCTTGTAAAAGGCTAATAATTCTTGCCACGTCACATTCAGGTATGAATGACATCATAATTTAAATGACAGCATATTTTCAGTTCAAAATGGCGAAATTAGCCTACATCTAAAAAGATCTTAGTGCAGTTCTTGAACGAATCTTTCATGTCAGTTCTGAAACTTGTTTATTTAAAAAGACCCTATTATTCAAAGGATGCTGAAACTGTAGCCTATATGATTTCTATGTATAGCCTTCATAATTGTAACACGCTCCCTTGAGCACTTGTGTTAGGGTGTGTCATGGTCTGTGACGTCACGTGCTGTAATTAAGCAAATAGCCTAGTTCCTTTTCCCATGCCTGTCTATTTTTTACTGTCTGTCCTCTTAAAGGTCCTTCAATTATTTATTGATGGAGGACTCCTGAGAGTTCCCCGTCTAGAATGAACAGAGATATACCTTTACCTGTCATTGGGTGCAAGTCAATACTTCAAATATCGTATTACTGATTATCACAATAATATGTTCTTCTACATGTCACTTCTCATGAACAGACAGTGGTTTAGAGCAATTAACAGCTGCTGTTTATCTCAAGAGACATGTGCCCAGTCTGCCCACCTTTTATACTCCACTGCACACTAAAGAAATGATATTACTGTAAAGCAAATTTCTTTTACTGGCTTTTTTGTAATATATATATTGGGTAAATTCAGCTATAAATTGGAGCGCTACAGTAACATAAATGTTAAAAACTAGCACAATTTATCTGAATTCACCCCATATTATTAATATAATATAATCATATTTATTTAAAATAAACATATTTATTCAATATCCAATGTATAATAATGCAATTTTAACTTGCATGCAGTTTGTTCCATATTTTTGTTCCATAGATGGTAGGAAAACAGCAATATTTATTCATGCTCTGTCAGACATAGCAGAAACACATTAGCAGTCATCAGTGATACAACCACTGTATTTACCTGAATTGTGTAAAACAGGTGTAGGTGAGAGTATAATGTACTGGGAATGGAAAAAAAACACGCCTGTCTGTCAGTAGAGCCAAACTTTATTACAAACGTGCCATCATTGTCTATGAATGTAGACTAGACACACCTATGGAAATGTCTCGCTAAATATAAACCCACACCTGTAGTTGTATATTAATAATGACTAATTATGAGTCATTTTAGATACATCTCAAGCATATTTTAACATGCTTAGATTAGCTGCAACCTGTAATGCACCCTAAAATGGGACAGTAGCACTCTCACTCTAAATTAGCCCTGTGCTCTTTTAAGTTTCCAAAATCGCCAACTCAGCCACTGAGAGGAAATGACATCATTGTTTACAGCTCTGCAGCAGATGGAGGAATAGGAGTGTCCCCTCCCTCAGCCACGGGAGCAACCCGTGTGCCACTCTGATGATTCAAAACAGTGTGTAGTCACAGTCTATCTTTCTATCTCCCTTAGTGCAGCCCAGTATGTTCAAATCCCAGAGTACTCCTGCTCTCATGGAACTGCCTTGTCAGCAAACTCCTGAATGAAGCCACTCCTTATTCACATTGTATAGAAATCATTGCATTTATTGTTGTGTGACATACTGTACTCCCAAATATGATGATATTCAGGCAAGTATCCCTCTTTCTAAAATATAAAAGCAGATATTTTCATGTATAAAGATCCATTACATCTTATTGTCATATAAACTTGAATCCCCAGTTTCAAAGACAAGGCTTAAGCTTGTCCCAGACTAAAATGCATGTTTGACCTGTTTTAACTGACATATCTTAAAATATGTCAGTGCCATTGTTTTGTCTCAATATGCACACGTCAAAAAGATTTTTTTTTCTACATTTACAAAAGCTACTTAAATGTTTTAATTGAACTAAGGCCTAATCCTGACTTAATCTAAACCTTGTCTGTGAAACCAGTCCTTCATCTCTTAATCCAAAATATGAATATATCAATTTGATGGAAATTTACTTAAAGCAGACTTTTTAGTCATGTTGTTTTAAATGTGTTACAGTTAGAAAAAAAAAAAACTTAAAACACACAAATTTGCACATTTAAAGCCAGACAATAGAATAAAATAATCATAAATAATCTCAAGCAAAATCGTAAAAAATGAATTAATAAAAACTAAAAAACATTATTCGTTATACTTAAACAGTTTCTGTTCGCAAATTTTGGATACAGTCCATGACCACAAACTATCTAAACTATGCTGTTTTTTTTCTGGAACTAATATTATCCACATTCCTCAACTCGCTTCAGCCTTCCTACTTATGATAATCTGTGTTAACAATGTCTCTATTCAATGAAGTCTATCAGAACCAAATGTTTCCATGCATACTTGTGCTACTGATCTCTTCTGATCAGTCAATCTGGCTTCCTTTATTTGCAATAAAGATCTGGCATCTTTGGCATGTTTATGGTTAAAGATTAAAGGGCTATATGACATCCTGACTAGTAATCCCGGCAGATGCTGCTCCCATCATTGCTGGTTTATCTTAAACCAGTGGGTTCAGGACAGTGGGGGAGGGCTGGTAGGGATTACTTTGACAAGTTATGCAAGCATGCTCTCCAACTAAATAGAGAGAAAGAGAGGGATGGAGATTAATGGAGACGGTGGAAATTTTTGTAGGTTTAGGGAAACAAGCAATACTGGGCAGGAGAAATTCTGTGTTCCTGAGAATGCTGAGCTTTTCTGGAATGTTGATGGTATTTAAACCACCGGCCCATGACTGGACAAAGAAGTTTTTTTTTTCCTCGCCGTTCAGCAGAAAAGGGGACAGAGTGGGAACAGATGGTATAAAAAGAACGGTTTAGGTCTGGAAAATGCTGTTGAGGCTTCCCCAATCGATTCCCCATTTTCTTCAAAACACATTTTCACTCATGACTAAACAGTGGCTAATTTTTGTATGCTTAAAACTGATGACAAAATAATGCTGAAATTAAGAACCTTCCAAAAAGATGCAATAGACAGAAAGAGCAAGTGAACAATGGGAACATATTACCAGTTAAAAACACTCACTAATCTTAAACATTGAGAGCTCATGCCATATGCAGACCCTCCTAAACATTTCCCATTATGCTTTCTTTCAAAGAGAAAAATTATTTCCCAAACATTGTAATAGTCTGCAATATACCACTTAAATTCACTTAAAAAGTGAAGGATTTGCATATTGTGCAGGATTTGCATATTGAGGTAGGTTTCAGTTTGCTCATCGTGTGAAACCTTAAAGAACTAGAGACGCATGTAGGTTCACAAAGGAAGGACAGGGACACCCCCATTGTAACGCTGACAAAAACTAGTTACCTGACTTGCTGCTGTCATTGTTTTGAAAGTAACCGTGTTTGTACTTCTAATGAAATTAGAATTGAGGATGGGGGGATTATTTTGTGTATTCAATGATGTTGGTTCAAGATAATATACTGATATTACTCGTATACAGGCAAAGTAATCCGATAGCGTCACGTCACTGCTCATAATACGCTTCACAACGACTGACTACTGCTTTTGTATGAGCTCAATCTTTAAAGCTGTGATGTCGCCCCCTACCGTCATAGACGATATGCAGAAACACCTCTATACCGAATACATTCTCAAAGTAAACAGTGCAATCCAAAAGAGTTCCAAATGCCCATTTGAAATGCAAAAAAATTGATAATTATGAAAAAAGGACAGAATATAGAGATGCTGATAAACACATATGTGGCCTTTATTAACTGCCTTCCAGAAAAAGCGAAAGGTTTTCAGCAGCCATACTGTGAGATACCCACAGTACCTGCCGAGTCTGTGACGCTTCCGTGGTTTTAAACGCCTATGCATATTCATTCCCAAAATTGAATACCAATTCACAAAATGCAACGCTAAACATATTTCAGTGATGTCATAACAACGCGTAAACAATAACGGTGAAAATACTAAACTATGATTTAACTTTTGTGGCAATGATACGCTCAAAAAGAAAACGATGATTTTTAACTGTGCATTGCATTTTGTCCATGCCCTCAGTAACACATTACATAATGAGGTTGGTAAGAGCTGGTAATCCCACAGCGCCCTCTGATGTTCGTAACTGGGACAAAGATTTACTTCGATGATGGCTCTGGTTGACAGTGACTTGCACAACAGGCATAGGAAGAGGTGTGTCAGGTGACGGAGTAATCTGGAAACTTTTTTTTTTTTAGCCATTTAACTGTTTCAGTCTCCTGGGTCACACAGGGGGTCTCCGAGGATTCCTAGAAACAACACACCATTTTGTCACCATCATCAAAGTTAACAGAAACTAAAATTAGTGAACAGGAAATGAGCAATTCTATCCTGTAAGCAGATGATAGGGCACTTCAGTAGGGCACTTTGAGTGACTGGAAACTAGTACTCATTTGGCTCAATAATGTCAATATTTACAGAACAGAAGTTAAAGAAAGCACAATCATATCAAAAACAGCAAATCAACATTTGTCCTTGAGCAGTAATTTGAGCAAAGCCAGTTCAAAACAACTGTGTAGCTGGAACACCTTTTAGATTAGAGATTTCTGAACAGATAATTACAGGAAAGGAAGATTATTCATCGTGAATATTTACATCAAATTTATGGCATTCGGACTATACACTCTTATATTTAAAGCTTGCGTTTAAACAATTTATAACTTAGGTTTATTGTGCTTGCAGTCATATCTTCATCTAAATTAGTTGACAGAACAGAGTCCCTTGAACAAACCTTGAAAAAAAAAGCTTGTAGCAGCGCAATTCCATCATGGTACTCCTTAAAAATAATTAAGTGAAAACTGTAAATTTGTGTTAAAGTGTGCGTCAGCCCAACAAGAGGCCAGACAGCGCATTCAGGTCCCTCATGTATGGGTTGTCACTGAGGATGCGGTCAATGCGCTGCTTTTGGTCAGGAAAGATGTCGTACAGCTTCCTTTTGAGCTCTGTGGTTTCTGAGGGCGACCGCTGCGGGGGTGGAGAAGGGGACGGTCGAGGAAGGTGCCAGTCTGGAGGGCCGGAGTGTGGCCAGTGGGAAGGGGAAGAGGGATGTGCTGTGGTCTGTGCTGCAGGGCCGTAAACTGACGGGGTTGCCCGAAGGTCTGTCCTCAGGGGGGGCATTATGGGACTACCTCTGTGAGAGGACAGAACAGTTATGAGGAGTTACAGACAAGACAGCAAATGTGTGATAACCACTGAAGTGTTTTTAAACTCACCGACTGTTTTTAAGTAGAAACTCGTCTAGGTGAGGTCCATGCTTTCCGAGTGGGTCATCTGGGATCATAAAGTGATCTTCAACAAAGGTGAACTGCAAGAGTCTGAAAAATCCATAAAAAGAGCTGTAAATCTAAGCAAACAGGAACTGAGCACACTAAAGGTGCATCCATGTACACTACCGTTGAAAAGTTTAGGCTTTGGGAAATTAAAAAAAAAAAAAAAAATGTTTTTGAATGCTAAGAATGCATAAGTATCTTGTGCTCACCAAGGATGCATTCATCAAAAATACAGTAAAAACATCAAGTTTATTGTAAAATGGTATTACAATTTAAGAAAACTGTTTTCTATCTTTCTTTCTAACTGACTCCAGTCTTCAGTCAGTGTCACATGATCCTCCAGAAATCATCATTTCTTATTATAAACAATGTTGAAAACAGATTTTTATGGAGACTGATTTTTTTTTTTTTTTTTGGATTCTTTCATGCAACATTTCTGAATAAAAATATTATTTCTTTATAAAAGAAAAAATATTACTGACTCCAAAATTTTGAACGGTTAAGTATGTAACTAACATTAGGAATTGAGTGAAGCACTGATGGTCATCTAGACATCTTGCTGTAAAGATGTTGTTCTTACCTCTCCTGAATAATCCTCCTCCACGCATCTGACTGGCTCACAAAGTCCCTCAGGTTGTCATTGGTGACGATGACCCCTGCTGTCTTCTCAGCCAGATGAAGCAGGAACCTGTGAAGACAGTCATAGATCAAGCAGGGCTCAGAGAAAGAACCCGGGGCCTATATCAACTGTGTACAAAGTATGGGTATGCACAAAGGTTTTGATTTTCCAATCCTACCCACTTGCTCCTGAAATAACCATAAATGGAGCATACAACACCTGTTTTATTATTCATGACCTCAACTTCATATTTTTCCATACTGATATTGGCATCTAGAAACACTGATTGCATTTAACAGTGCTAAAAAATAGGCAAATAGATGATATGCACAGCACATATTTGTGGCATAATAAATGTAGTGCATTTATTTTTACATTTCTGATGTGTGCATAAGACACAGTTTATCATTTTTTTTATGTCTGTGATTTCCTGAAACATCATTGAAAATCTATATGCAAATGTATCGAATTCACAAGCTAAATAGGCCTACTATTTTGTCTGATAAGGAGTCTAGATGACTCCTTTAACAGTTTACCTGTCATCATGGGAGGAAATTCTCTGTCCACACACTTCTCTAGACGGGGTAAAAGAAAGGAGTCGCAGGTTCTCCAGCTGGATCAGAAAGTGTTGTTCTGTAATAATAAGGACAAGGCATCCTATTTTTAACTGGAGATAAAATCATATGTATGTATGCAAATAAATATAACAGATGTTTTGCTGGTCTAATGACAGGAGAAGGCTGAGCTCCTACCAGTGATGTTGGGGTCTTTCTTCTGTCTCCACTGAGGAACAAAGACAGTGATTTCTCTGTGTCCTCTGCGCCAAAAAGCCTCTACAGCGATGGCAATCCCACGGCAAGAAAAGATCCGATGGAGTCCATGCCTGGTGAGAGCAAATAGGGAGGTCAACGGTCATGATCAGTTTGGAATATCATATTTTAGCAGTATGCAGTATGTTGTGCAATGTGTGAACATTTTCTATGTTCATAGTGTATTTGGATGAAAATGTAGCCCACAGTGCAACACTTTCCACTTTACTCTTCACTTATGGGTGTGCAGCCATAAATATCAACCACAACTTGTTTTTTAATCTCATTCTAGACTCATATTTGACAGAATTGTAATTAAAATTCTACATTACTAAGATGATAAATGGATGACAGTTGCTAAATTAAACACGCAATATAGTGAGGTCACTTGAAAATAATGTAGGCTAACTGATGTTTGAAACATTTATCATTGCATTCTGCAAACTGAATTTTTAAATAGTATGCAGTATATACAATATATTCCCAAATGCAGCAAGAAGTCTACGTTCACATTCAAACATGCTAAATTCACCTAAAGGCTGATTAAATAACCAAAGACCAAAGTTCCCTCTTGAATATCAATTTGCTTGATCAGGAAACAGCTCTGCATTCAATTTCACAATGCATCTACCACTGATAGAGAGATAAGTACACATGTAAATGCATTTGAGAACAGTGGTCAACCATTTACTTCCTTTTATCTCGGCAAGTCTCGATTAGATGCAACTGACGCAAAAGGGTGCAAAAATAGACGCACATCTCCATCTATTCAGAACGCTCAGAGAGAATGACACACGTATACAGATGTGCAGCCCGTGTAACACATACACACCCATCCACACACAGACACACATATGAACCACAAGAGGGGTCACGGGGAAGTTCCCTCTACGAGAGAAAGTTATTTTAAACAGGAAGTGTTACTAAATCAACGATCGTTGACGTAAAGAGTCAGATAACTTTCCCAGTCTGGAAATGTAAATTGCTAAATATGCAAAAATACCTTTCATTTCTCCCTTGTATTTCTGACAAAAACACCAAATAAAAAACCCATGTGGTTCACCTCTAACTCATCCATATGAAGATCTTATCCAGTGACTGTAGACTCTTACCTGTCCTTTCATTTTAAGATAATCAGGTCAGAGTAAAGATGGTCCTTCGTCTGAAATCATTCTAGATTGTGTCAGTACAGACTGACACCGTGTCTACACTGGCATAGACCACGGAATGTACCAAAAGAAGGGGTATGTTCAAACCCAATAACCTGTTATAAACAGATTTCCTCAAATAAAAGTTAGTTCACATAAGTCAGCAAGTTAAGGTTTTGCTGTCCGTTACCACGGCAACCAATTGGGTGTCCGGGTTTGAACACGCTTCTCGTGTATGAAAAGTATCTGAAGACATGATGGGACGCAAAAATCGCAGAAAAAAGTTTGACATGCACTGATAATGTTGATATAGCAACTTTTCAAGTGTCAAATAAGTTTCATTCATAATTTTTCTCCTTTAATCCGATTTAAAATTTCATTCAGTATTGTCCCTCATAACCGGTAGTATAACAAGCCTATAGTAGTTTGACTAGTTTGACATGACAGAAGAAAACGGAAAAGTTTTGTAGGCTTTCAAAACACTCCCTCACCTTGCTCATCTTCAAGTGGACATTTCTCTGAACCCGGCACGTGTGAAATCCAACGCATGCAAAATCTGAGGTTAAATTAAATTAGTTTGTTTTCCGGTCCAGATATAGCTACACTTTTCAAAATGATATGTTAATTTTAAAATGTAACATTAACATGACTAATTTAAACATAGCCTTTGTAAAAATATAAAGCAAAACATTAAATGTGCAAAAGAAAAAAAGTAAATAACCAGTATTTCCAAGTCAGCTAGCAGTATCGTTTAATCGGCTAGTCGAATAGTCTCGCACATCCCTAGTCTAGATAGGTGTGAGGAACATTTCCTTCCAAAACAACCATACCACCTGAGAAAACAGAGATATGAGAAATGAAACTACAACAAAATCCTAGATTCGTGCCAAACCACATCCACACATTATTACTGCAGGATCAGGAGCTGTATATACGTTGCACCAGTTTCAACACATGACCTTTGACCTCTCCTTCACAATGACAGCTTATCTTCAACTGCAAGATATTGAGAGATCCTTCCTGACCTGCTGTGGCGGCGGTTCTTGGTAACTGCGTATTTGGGCTGCTATGGCAACAAGATTTCACTTGAGGATTCACATCTCAAATATCATGCAAGCATACAAATCAGCCATGAGAAACCGTGTGAGCTGTTGTCTTCAAGACTGGCTGAACATGTGATAGTGTGACTGTTCTGTGCTCTGCATGGATAATATGAGGTAATTAGTTACACATACACCTTTTGTTTCTTGCTATTATTTGAGTGGGAACATTTCTTAAAAACTCAAGAATACTCCTTGTTTCAGATCTTTCTAGTATATGCCCACATCTTTTGTTGAAGTAAAGGTCTTACGTTATAAAAACTCCCGCCTAACACCTTATCCCACGATTTCTATCACCAGTAGGGTCTAAAAAGATATTTTTCCTCTCTTCACCCCTGTATAACACCTCAGTTTCCACACTAGTATTTCTAAGAAGCGCAGTCACCTCCGGTAAGCCACTTAAAGGGCAAAAATAAGGGGGTGACAATGGGAGAGACCCACTGAGAGGTTGCCTTTTAGGTGGGAAGGAGGAAGAGGGTGTGGGTGAGAACGACAGAAAGAAAAGAAGGGGGTTGCACCTGGTTTTAGGTTTTCAAACACAAACATTTACAGACTACAGTTCAAAAACACTCACAGACCTTACTGGAAGTGACTTTAACCTTTATGGGTACTCAACATTTTCACACTCCCTCAAATTGTCTCCAAAAAAAGCATCAATCACATCTGTCCTTTACAATGGTTTCATAAAGTAAGCATTAATTAAATGCTGAACTTGAAATACTGAATGCATCATTTAGTTTTAGTAAGTTTGGGTCACCTAAAAATCTGTCATTTACTCACTCTCATGATGTTCTTTCTCCCAAGGAACACAACAGGAGACATTTTAAAGAATGTTCACACTGTTCCTTTCCAAACAATAAAAGCAGCAGAGACCAGGATCTGTCAAGGACAAAAAGCACCATAAAAGTAGCCCATACAATGCTATATTCCGAGTCTTCAAGCCATACAAGAGCACTGTACAAAGTTGTTTATAATGACTCAAATTTCAGTCTTTCCCTCACATAAAACGTGTATGCTTTCAGAAGACATGGAATATAGCACATAAATTGCTTAGGGTATATTTATGGTGCTTTTTGGAGGTATAACTAGCTATACATTGACAAAGGCTACTTGTGCTGCCTGAAATGTTCATAATAAATGTGCTTAAGAGAGTGAGCAGTAATATATTTTTTGCATTAAGCAACTAGCTGTCAACCCTAACTCCTGAGATGGATTTTTCAATAGCTGTAACCTACAAAGTTGGGTGGCTGATGCCCAATGTAATGTCAATAGTTTTTCCTTCAAAAATTACCAAAAGAACTGCAAATAAATGGTTTACTAACCATTGACAAAGCTGCCATTACAATTGGAACTGACAAAGTGTGAAGGACCATTTTTATATTTTGCACAACAAAATAAACTACTAAACACAAACAACGTACATAATCTAATAATCAAAACTCATCATGAGCACAAAACAAAGTTAAGTTTTTTTGTCTAACCTTGCCATCTCTAAATAATTTGATCAATTATAACATTATTTATTATAAAATGCTCTTAATATGCTGATAAATAACGCAAAAAAAAAAAACATGTAAAGGCGCCACGCGTTAACTTGTCACAAACCTGTTTTAGTTAAACAGTCGGAGTCAACTGTATGACAGTTACAAATAACTGTATTTGCAGCATTCTTTTTTCTACAAGTAGGCTAGTATATAAATAAAAGTATCTATTTTGCTGCTCAAAGTGTTTCTGCTACTGTTGCTAAAATAACTGTGTCATTGCAGCTCTTAATGTGGAGATGAGAGATGCAACATGCTAAGATAGGAAAGGGATTGAATGAAGCACATTTGGCTCTAGATAAAAATATTAGAGAATGCAGTGCCAAAAGATCATTACTGTAAACAACCCTGAGCGCTTGTGGTGTGAACCACTCCGTTGTTTTGACGCGCTGCTCACTTTAAAACGACAAAATGGCACAATTATGTCGCCGCTGACCTACATGAAAGAATGAGAATTGTAAGTATCCCCAAAAATGATACAAATTGATGGAGACTTACGCCATTGCCACATTGCTGCCATCAATGATGATGTGTCGCAGATCAGGGCAGCCCGGTTCGTTCTGTAGCACTAGTCGGTAGGGGGTTCTCAGTGACTGCTGAAAACGAGACATGCCGGTGAGGGGTGCTGGTTTAGAGGTGCCATGTGCCTCAGTGTGAGGTATAGGTGCCCTTCCAGGAAGCGTCTGGTAAGAGCAACCTGGTCGTGTGTCGGTGGTCCGAAGAGGAGGGCCTTGAGAGGAGCTGCGGAGATTGGTCATATTCTCCATTCGCATAGGAACCATTGTTTGAGAGCTACCGCGGGGTAGGTAATCAAACCGGGGCTCTGACTTCAAATCAAGTGCAGCCATTCTGGGCTTCCTCTCCATCTCTTTGAAGTCGTTATCATCGTCGTCAATGATGATCACTTCACATATGTCGTTCTGTACGCCATTGTTTCTTTTAAGAGTGGCTGAGGCCAGTGGCATGCAGCTTGTCTGGTTCTTCTGGCCTATGCCATTAGTACTAGGAGGTCTAATGTTTTCTTTGCACTTGATCTCTGCAAGATCTCGCATCTGCACCCGTTCCTTCTCTTTGAGCCTGTTGGAGGTGAATGTAGACGAGGCGTTTACGCAGGGTGATGGGTCGGGTTTGCAAGAGGTGCTCTGGGCTCCTTGCGTGCTCTGGGTCTTCTGGGTCTCCCCCACAATTCGTTCCAGCAGTAAAAACGTATCCTCCGTCTGCCCCGTCTCCCGTACCACCCGCTCTACCACGTCCTGTTGGTAGCCCATGGTTCGGAAGAAGTTAACAAGACAGCGTAAGTTAGTCTCAGGACTCACAGCCTCATTTTCATTTGTCACTTCACTAGCAGCCAGTGTCCCCTTCGCAGGCGTAACAGCTGGAAGCTGCCGTTCTTCCCTCTGCTGCCGTTCTTCCCTCTGCTCTTCTTCTCTCCTCTCCAGCGAATACTGCCTTTTAGTGTCCCTCTGCTCGCTTTCAGAGGACCGCCGCTTGTTGCAACGACCGTTGAAACCGGGCATAATGTCAGGAGTGGTCACAGGACCTGAGGTTTTGTCCTCAAAAGTGGTGTCCAGGATACGGTTGGAGAGGTCAGTTACGGGTGTGCTGGTCTGAGAGCGGTCCTGCTCGTGGTCTATGATAACTATAGGTTGTGTGGGGCTTTGGGCCAAGCCCAAAAGTTCCTCTTTGAGGGCACTGGGCAGCAACAGCAACTCCATTGCATATTTATCAGCCCGGTCCTCCACGAAAGTCTTAAAAGTGCGCTTAACCAAGGGCTCCCTGTCAGCTGGCAAGCTTCGCTTCTCCTGAAAGAGGGCAACAAACTGTTGAACACGACTTTGAGCCATGACGACGGCCTCCGCGCACCCGCTTAACCTCAGGCGACCCGGCTCCAGAACTTGTACCTCAGCACTCGTGTCTCTAAGCAGCCGGTCCAAAAAGAGTCCACGAGCACCAGCGAAAATGCAGTGCATGTCCACTGGGTAGCATTCTTCTTTTTGAAGTTCTGGGTCACACAGGCCTTTCACATACTCCTGAAAAACAATCACAGCAGAACAGGATTACAACACATAAATTGCAAAAGACAGAAAACTTCACTTCTACAAGCCAAAGGGTGACATAACAACACAAGCATAATGCTCTACAATGAAAGGGATAATTCACCCAAAAATTATGCCATTAATTACTCACCCTCATGTCGTTCCAAACCCGTAAGACCTTTGTTCATCTTCGGAACACAAATGAAGATATTTTTGATGAAATCTGAGAGCTTTCTGACCCTTCAGTAATAACGACTTTATTCAACAACTTTCCTGTCATTCTCCAACGCCTTTTATGTTTTAGACAATGTTAAATAAATTTGTTATTCTTGTTTTGTCGCTTCATAAACTTAAGGTTGAACAACTGCACATGGACGATTTTAACAAAGTCTTTACTACCTTTCTGAGCCTTGAAAGTGGTCGTTGCGTTGACGTTTATGGAGGGGATCAGAAAGCTCTCGGATTTCATCAAAAACATCTTCATTTGAGTTCCAAAGATGAACGAAGGTCTTACGGGTTTGGAACGACATGACGGAGAGAGTAATTAATGACAGAATTTTCATTTTGGGGTGAACTAACCCTTTAATACTCTCACAAACAAAACAAGCCAAACTGGTTTCTTTACTTTAAACTAGCATGCATATATGATTTGTCTTGAAGGACTAAATGACCAAGAGCTACATAATCATTCTAGGGAGATTCCACATGCTCATTATCATATTATCGATGAAAGTACATATCCAAGTATGCAAGTATGACACTACACCCAAATGTAGACTGTTACTGGCTAAAACACAGAGCTACTCTGTGTTATGCATTTCATAATGTGCCAACACTGAACGCTTAGAGCCAAATCTCAAAGGCTGCGATTTATATAAATATATGCATGCTGTGTTTCAGAGTGAAGCATGACATCGCTCATAATAACAGTGTCTCAGATCTCAGTAAATGCTGCTTCACGTGGTCTCCATCTCTCAAGTGCTGTCATACTGCATACAAAGTGCATTTGAAAACACAATACCTGCCAATTATTTCACCATGTTTTTAATGAGATAAGCTTATAAACCTGTTGCATGCCAACACATGTGACGCTTTAACCCTGTGGTTTTCCACCGATAAAAGCTCAGAAAATTAGAAATTAAGACACAAATATGTATTGTAATTTTACAGTTGTATATTATTTTTCATAAAATACTGTTTTTATTTTACAGTGAAATAGTCATATATTGATTTTTTTTTTCTTATTACTTTATAATCATATTGATATAATCACAAAATTATTGGCCAAATTGTGTAGCCCTACAAACAAGCACAGAAAACCTGGAGCTCTTTAAAAAAAAATCATATTTCAAATCATAAATGCAATTTTTATCAGAAAAAAAAAGCAATTCAATTTTTCCCCAAATCGTGCAGCCTTGAAAGTAATATATTCTAAAATGCACTAAAGTGGTTAAAAAGAATGAGTGTAACTGGGTGTTTCTTAACTTCATAGTTCATAGTCATCATATTTACATGATTGAGTGGCTTTGAGGAAGCTATCTTGCCTATGTGGCAAATAACTACCAGTTGAAGATCAGAAGTTGAAAAAAACAACAACAACAACAACACAGGAACCCCTTGGGGTGGACCATTCTGCCACATCTCTGGTGAACTTTTTGTTTCTTTGATCTGAGCGAGCAAGTTACGGTAAAAGAAATACTCATATACAGTACCAGTAATGACACTAGGTTAAAAGCCACTACACAGTAGTAACTAAAACCGAAAGTGAAATACACTGGGGGCCTCCCATCTTGTCCTGACTAAGCAAACAGATCTCTGTCAAAGACCCATGAGAAAATTCATGACACAGTTTGGATGAGAAGCAGATACCAGGTTATTGTAATTCAAACGGGAAGAGATTTTTTTTTTTTTTTTTTTAAATCGATGACGAGATTGTGGAGACAATATCTTTTTGCATGTGAATGTGATTTTAGTTTTGTGGTTGGAGTTATTATATACCTGTGAAAAAGTATTACAAATAAATCAAAATGTTTAGGCAAAGAGGAAGTCCACACGGTGGCGAAACACATCCAATGAGTGGTTTCCGTTTCGTGGCTTAACAATAAGGATATTCCAGGTTTACTGGCAATGGTGGTTATATTTCCTTATTAGATCGGACTAGAATTGCAAACAATGGCATGTCAGAACTAGGTGATGACACCACTTGTGTTCAGTGAAAAACCACATCTTTTGTTGCTGTCTTGGAAACTCATTTTTTCGACACCACATTAACGGGAAACATCTGTGTGAAAATGTACAGGGTTGGATAATCTATAAATGTGTGTGAAAGCTTATTAATGTGTTTCTGTCTGCTGAGACACTATGAAATACACTGATCCAATGCATTGGCTATGTTGGATCTGTGCGGTTTGGCAAGAGTTATTCCCAAATTATATAATAAACTTCAACTGTGATGAGTTATTCAAGCAAGATCACCTACAAGTGTGCTGTTGTACTGAGTATCAGCACAGCTGGCCCGGGATTTTGCCAGTGTGATTCACAGGTATGAATCACAGCCTTGCTCATGTTCAATCAATTCTACATCATGACTGAGAAAGTGATTTTACTTTTCTACACCAGATCTTTAGTGAAGTAAATAATATCGATTAACTTAAGTGACTGGCCAACTAGTCACTGTTTATCATCTCCGCAAAAGATAATGGATCCAGTAAAGCCAAAGCATCAAGCTTTGCGTCTCACCAAGCAATGTAAAGACTAAAAGGATCAGTCTATGACTAAATAGACTGAAGACTAAACATCAGTCCTCTTTGAACTGTTGTGTAACTTTATTTAAATGCCAAGTTGTCTGAAAATGAATATTATTTTAGTAGGTTAAATAAAAGTCTGATCAAATCATTTTTAAGGGGTCACACAAGAGATACTATCGGACACATGGGAAAGTATGTCAAATAAAGACAAACATGTTGTCAGACGCAGCTGAGTTCAGTCTGACCTCAGCTTCCTCCAGATATTACGTTGCAACTTTGGCTCAAAAAAAAATAAAAAAATAAAAATAAAGACAAGTAGCAACATTGTTTACTATAAACTTCTTCTATTCATTTACCTTCGCTTTAAACACATCTTCCTTTTTCCCCTTCAGCTGGAGCCAGATCTGTCTGGAAGCCTTACTTCCGTGGGCTCCAGTGTGATCCAAGAGCCCAATAATCGTGAACGTCACTTGGAAAACCTGTTCGACCTTCGGTTTGCTGCATCTGAGCTCCGTCTGCTTGTCCTCATGCACCGTGAACTCGTCTACGGTGAGCGGCTCTGCCTGCGTTCTGCTGGTGGTCGGGGACTGCCTGCCTCTCGGCGGCTCCGTCGTACAGGTTACCTCGGTGATTCGCTTCATCCCGAGGAGGGGCCGCGTTGTTGACATCTTATTTTTTAGCTATATCAAACTATGTTGACCACGGCGACTTCACTTTCAAAACCACTACTAGTAAAATGAATCGTTTACCCCTTTCATGTTAGCTTCCCGCCCGCTGTCTCTTGACGTTTGTCAACAGCGCTGTAGTATCTGTGTTTTGACGTTACTCTCGGTTAGCCTGCTAGCCTAACAGCTCAAGCAAGCCGTCGCAACCGGAAAACCCCGCGCACGTCATCAGCAGACGACGACGTTGCTGATATGTCATTGCACTGATTGCAGATAAGAGTCTGTTGCTAGTAGTAACCATAGTTTACGCCAAAATACATACAACATTATATAATCACCCTTACATGGAAGCCCCGAAAAAAACATGCGTTGACAAATCCTAATTATTACATAAAAACATATTTTTTGATACTAAATCACGATTATGACTTTTTTTAATCAATATGACATATGACAAAATGTCAATTGAGACATAAAATGACATTTTATCTCATAATAAATTTGACCTTGTCTCTCATAATTATGATTTCTTTCCTCATAGTTATGATTTATGACATAAAACGTCTTATTCATGGTATAGAAAGTCAAAATTATGAGATACTAAATCAGAATTATGAGATTAAAAAGTCATCAATATGATATAAAAAGTCATCAATATGATATAAAAAGTCAAAATTATGAGATAAAATGTCAAAATTCTGAGATAAAAAAGTCATTATTTTGACTTTTTTGTCATAATTATATATTTTGTCATTATTTCGAATTTTTATTATTATAATTTACCAAAGAATGATTTTTTTTTTCTGGAAATGGGATTCCATACACTCATGTTTTTCTAAACTTGAACACAAAAGAAGATGTTTTTTATTGTCCATATAATCAATATGGGGGGTTATATTCATCAGTGGTTGTACATGAAGCAGGGACACGTTTGTGTGCATTCGTGTGTGTGCATTTGTGTGCACACGTTGTCTCCGCAACGGATTGAAGACTGTGCGCGGGCCACAAGAGAACACTGTATCCGCGATCGATCACTTGATTTACACTTGATTTGATCACTTGATTTTGATAGTTAACTGGAGATGTTTTAGTTATTTGTATTGACATCCGTCCCGCGAGATGTTTTAAAAAGTGGTGGGGACGATATCGACCCTGGCAAAAAGTGGTGGGGACGTGTCCCACCCGCAAATTACGGCTATGCTGCTTTTACATAAGTGACAGCACTCTCATTCACAGAACTGTCTAGCATAAAACTTGAACACCTGAGTTTCAGGATACAATTAAAACTTGTGCATCAAAAGAAGTACTTTTTCCTTTCAAGCTCTCAGGGACCGAGAGTGTGTGGGCACTGCATCTGTGCAGAGGAGGGAGGGGCTGAAGAGGAACTAGAACAAAAGTAGACTGTTGTAAAAGAGTGCAAGGCCATGAGGCAGTTTGCTACACAAGCAGAGGCAGCTATACAGCTCATTCACAACAGTCTGTTATCCACCGAGGGCCATGAGAGCACTCGCTCTAGACACGAGAGAGAACAAATATTCATACAGCACAAAAGAGTGCTCGCATTCAGACACACATGCAGTTATGTGAGTTCGCGTGAGTACACCCACACACCATACTCCTCCTTATCCTGTCTTTCACTTTTCTTTCCATCTTTTCAATAATCACATATGATGTATATCTATAAAGTTATATTTCCACTGTACAATATTTTTTTATCAGCAAAGTAAAATTCTCTATAATTCTTAAAAGCAAAACTAAATGAAACCTGCCAACATCACATCCATTTTTGGAAAGGAACATCAGTATTAAAGGAATATTGAATACAAATTAAGCTTAATCAACAGCATTTGTGGCATAATGTTCATTACCATGTGTATACCATGCATATATATATATATATATATATATGTGTGTGTGTGTGTGTGTGTGTGTGTGTGTGTGTGTGTGTGTGTGTGTGTGTGTGTGTGTGTGTGTGTAATGGTAAGAAGGACATGGTCAAGACCATCTACTGAAGTTCAAGCTGAGCATCAGAATGGGGAAGAAAAGTGATTTAACTGACTTTGAACGTGGCATGGCTGTTAATGCCAGACTGGCTGGTCTGAGTACTTCAGAAACTGCTGATCTACTGGGATTTTCACACAAAACCATCTCTAGGGTTTACAGAGAATGGGCTGAAAAAGAGAAAACATGCAGTGAATGGCAGTTCTGTGGGTGAAAATGCCTTGTTGATGCCAGAGGTCAGAGGAGAATGGCTTGAGCTGATAGAGAAGCAACAGTAACTCACTTGTTATAAACCGAGGTCTGCAGAAGAGCATCTCTGAACGCACAACACGAACCTCGAAGCAGATGGGCTACAGCAGCAGAAGAAGATCACACCGGGTGCCAATCCTGTCAGATAAGAACAGGAAACAGAGGCTACAATTCACACAGGCTCACTAATATTGGACAGTAGAAGACTGAAAAAACACAGCTTCTGCTGCTGCGACATTCAGATGGTAGGGTCAGAATTTGACATAAACAACATGAAAGCATGGATCCATCCTGCCTTGTATCAACGGTTCAGGCTGCTGGTGGTGTAATGGTAAGAAGGATATTTTCTTGGCTCACTTTGGGCCCCTTATTACCAATTGAGCATCATTTAAACGCCACAGTCTACCTGAGTATTGTTGCTGTCCATGTCCATCCCTTTATGACCGCAGTGTACAATCTTGGTGGATACTTCAAGCAGGATAACACTCCATGTCACAAACCTCAAATCATCTCAAACTGGTTTCTATCTATCTATCTATCTATCTATCTATCTATCTATCTATCTATCTATCTATCTATCTATCTATCTATCTATCCATCCATCCATCCATCCATCCATCCATCCATCCATCCATCCATCCATCCATCCATCCATCCATCCATCCATCCATCTATCTATCTATCTATCTATCTATCTATCTATCTATCTATCTATCTATCTATCTATCTATCTATCTATCTATCTATCTATCTATCTATCTATCTATCTATCTATCTATCTATCTATCCTCTTTTAAAGGCTCAAATGTGCACCTCAGAACTTATTTTTTTTGTCTGGCAAGCTATCATTTGTCATGAGTGTTTGTTTTATAACCACTAGATGGTGCTCTCTCTCTCTCTGTCTCTCCACCTGAATTGGTCCACGTCTGGCTTGATTCCCTTCCAGCTGCAGTGTGACTATTGAGCTAGACGCAATTTACAGATCGATATGTTTCATTATTTGGAGTCCAGACGTACAGATCAGGGGAATACAGTTTTTATTAAAGTTCACAGAGAAGAGATGTAGTGTTAAACAGTACAGGAAAGGAAAGTGTGTCCATCCGATGGAAGATGGGAGAGACTGTAATATCTGCAACCATGCAGTCTGTCCTTCACATACACATAAACAGCTGAAATGTTGGCAAATTTACTACTCAAGAAGAAGAAAGCGGCATGGATCAGTTTGTGTGCAAATATTACTTAATGCTGCTTTTATGTTTTTGACATTCTGCCAGTCAGTTGGTTCCTGAAGACAGGAACACACTCATGCTCCACTCACACCCCCTCTATGCACATTATGAATCACATCTGTGCGTACACAATAACAAAACAGGACTAATCCATTTGCCAAATCTTCTTTCCAAAATTCTCCTCATTTACATACAGAAAGCAAAACAGTAATTTATAATGAAGAAAAGCAAAAGATTTGTTCAGCAAGATTAGAAATGGACTATTGTAAGCTATAGGCGTTACCTGTTATAGAGCATTCATTAAGGCCACAGCGCTGGCTGGCTCTCACGCTGAAGGCAGCTGGTGTCCTCTCAGCTGCCTGGCCCGGTCTGTCTTGACCCTGAACACATGGTCCACTTTAGCTCTGATTGGCTGGGCTCAGGCCACAGCTGTGCACAGCACAGGTCGACGGCTGAATCAGCTGTTAATCACGGGAATCAAGCTCAGGCAAATCTCTGCCTTAACCTGTTAACTGTCAGTGTAATGGTAGCACTATTGCCTTTTTTCCCTATATGACGTATTTTAGAAATCATCATAAATTAGGTATCATTCATCCCGTGAAAACCGTTTTGCAACTGGACATTGCGTTACTACTGAAACTGTATTTTAAAGGGGACCTGTAATGCAAAACTCACTATGACATGGTGTTTGAACATCAATGTGTCGGCAGTGTGTGTACACAACCATCATATAATGATATAAATCCACCAACTCCTTTTTTTATCCCCATAAATAATAAGCAGTGACTTAGAATGAGCCGTTTGCTGTTTCTATGCAGTGTGATGTCACACTGCACAGGCCCCGCCCACAACTGCTGATGGACTCCGCCCTATTAGCATAGATCCACCCTGAGTGAGCTGAACACAGTCCGCTATGTTTATCTCCTCGCCAGAGCATTTAACAGCAGCATTCAAGTAAGAAATGTATTCTTATTAAAGCTACCAAAATAATTCTATCAAAGAGCAGTGAATAATTTTCTGTTTTTCTTTTGTTGTTTGATTCTAGGGATGCACTGATATGAAAATTTTGTTCGATACCGATAACCGATAATTCTTTGTATTTGAAAACCGATAACTGATACATTGGCCGATAAATCTAAATCTAAATGTTTATATAATTTTTGAGAGCTTGATTACAAAAACATCAATTCAGTTTTTGATAATTTTCACAAACATTTCATGGCCCCCAGAATATTTTGTTTTATGAATATCTGAACATGAAATATATCAAAAGAAAGAACAGACCCTCTGCTTTTAAACAAAAACCCTTATTTTAGGTTTCATAAAAACAACATTTTGAGCAACAAAAAAAAAAAAGAAAAAAAAAAGATCTGGACTTCATCCAGATCCGATTTAGAACGATGATCAAAATGTGTAGATCGAGTTTATCAACACCCCTAATGTTTGCACAGTCCTTCTCGGGTTGAGATTTCATTTGGGAACGTTAGGCGGATTTGATTATTTATATGCTGTTTAATGTTGAAATATACATAAAATAGGCTGTGATCACATTATTTTACATACATATGATATCGCATTTTCTGCTTCTTCTTCGCCTGTGTTTTGATCAGGATCCCAATGTGATTCATATTAACAGCATACGTAGGTACTGTATATTATGCTTCTTTCACTTTAATACACAGATCTAATATATACATTTGATTTCTTTACTTGCTGTTTACGTTCACAGACATAACCAACTATGTGATCTTTGTGTGTTTTTGACATAACCTTCTGTGTATTTGACAGATTAAGTGCAAAAAGACGTGAAAGAGAACTATTCAGAACTTTCCAGTTTCCTGTGGGCGTGCTTCGGATGTGTTCACGGGGGGAGGCGCAAGGCGAAGTTTGGCTCTTAAGGCGTCGTTGCTTCAGCAGGAGCGCCAGCAGGTGTGGCCCGGGAGGTCTGCGAGCATGAAGCTCTTCAAATACAAGATATTTTTGGACATTTTTATGAGGAGGAATATCCTCCAGTGTGTCTTTCACCCCTAGCTCACCCAGGATGGTGCATGTTCACCGGTATGCACCTGGCACCGAGGGACTGGGTGTCCAAACCAGACCCTATTTACTGGAAGTCTCGCCCGCACAAAATGCACTTTCTCTGGGCTGGGTCAGGCGGTTTCCCCACCTGGTCTGACCACCACGGTTCTCTGGTCCGTGTTCCTTGTCCAAGCGGAGCATTGTCCCACCTCCTCAAAGGCCGAAAGGTCCGTTTTAGGACCGACTTTGCTCCAGACGGAACTCCAGCGGTGGCAGACAAATCCGAATCTGGCCCAGGATGGGCCACCCTCCTTGGGCTGGCCATGCAGGGGAGGTCTGACTGCATTGAGCTTCCAAATGTATCACAATATTTTGGACATAGTTTTTTTTTTTTTAGGAGGAATTCCCTCCATTGTGCCATTCACCCTTAGCACGCCAAGGGCGTTGCACCTTCACTTGGATGCGCAACGGTGGGTCATCAAAAAAATGTGCTTAATTGACCAATCCCCATGATTCTGTTACTAGTTCTGGAATGTGTGGTTGTCAAGCTAGCTGTCAGGATTCTAACTGTTACAACATGTGTTGTTATGGAAGTTTCAGAGTGGAAAAAGTAAGTGGATCAGTTTACCCCCAGCTGGTTCACTTTACCCCCTTGATTTCTCTGGTCTGTCTCAGTTTACCCCTAAGCTGGGGTAAAGTGAGACACAAGACCACTTTTTAAAAAACAATCATATTTTCACTGCCCTTCGTCCTGAATACATTCTAATAATTTCCATTGCTAGGAAACATCCTGAATTAATAGTAAATGTGTAAATTTGACTGATATATCATTTTAGCTCACTTAGAGGGGAACAAATGTAAAAAATGTCTCACTTTACCCCACTCTCCCCTAGGCTGTGTGTAGCGCGCGTACCCTTCGGCATACCCTGACGTGCACCTCTCCAAAAATGTAACAACGCGTCAACTCTACGCGGACGCAAGCGCTGTGATTGGTCTGCTAGGACCGCTCCCTCGGGTTTCACACGCTCTCTCTGCGCGCGTCAACGCGGACAACGACGCAGAAGTATAAATGAAAACCAACGCGTTGCCTACAGCGTAGAGGCTCCGGCGTAGGTCCGACGCAGAAGTATAAATCAGCCTAAAGGCTCTGCCCTCTTCTGAAAAGTGGAGAAGCAGCTCATTTGTTAAAGATACATGCACAAAAAAAGCATGTTTTTTTTCTTTCCACTCAAAAAATGGGCATTTACACCAGTTTCAACATTTGTTTACTAATTGCTCCCTTAAATATTTTTCAGATTTAATCTCAGAGTTCAAGATTCCAAGATTCCCTTTTGATAATCCGTTGGACATTACCCATATACAAAATCTTTTTGGTACGGAGCTGGACAGGACACTTGATCCTATATCTGTAAAAAGAATTGGTATAATATCATATATATCAATAAAATGCATCTTGCTTAACTGGAACCAGCAAAGGCCTCCAACATTTCATCATCATTTCATAATTTCATCAACTTTTGATGCATTTTGATACATCATGAATGCACCTACTACTTAAGAGGGAAGGCTGATGTCTTCCAGAGAATATGGGTGCTTCTCATAGACCTCTAAAACTTTGGCCACAGGTGGACATGCATTAAAAACTGTACGACCATGTTTTTGACCAGTTGGAACTGGATTATTTTTAGTAAACAATGTCATGTTTAAGATTTTACAAAATTAACTACATTATTTTATAATTAAACCTTTTTTGTAACAAAATGCAAATTGTTGGAAAGGTCTGAGACTCAAGGTTCTTTGGCAACTTGGCCAGAAGCAGTGTTGCCAAGTCCGCAGTTTTCCCACTGATCCAATCCCCCGACGGAGAGAATCGCAGAGGGCTATTTCTTACTGGCCATTTGGGCTAGTTTTGCTGCACAGACCTGGCAGCCTTGGATAGAAGTGATATTGTGACAGAATGCATAAAAAAAATTTCAATGTAGGCTATTTTTAGTATAGGCCCCAAAGAAAATCTCATAGCACAGGACCCTTAATGTCATTTGAGATATCAACTTCTAATTTAATAAAACATTTGCTTTACAGTACATTTTTTTCTACACTTTCAATAATCTTCTGTCTACTTTAAAAATAGTCCAACCATAGGTCTGTCTTCCAAAGCATTAATTTATTAAAGCTATAGTTTCACATCTATGCTGAGGTGACAGTTAATAACAGCTCCTCCAAGAATAAAGGTGAGTATCAAAAATGAGAGCACATCAAAATGAGCAGATTTCAATTAGCAGTTTTTACTCTTTTCACTCAGAAACTTTTATTCTGATCTTTCACTTTCCTTCTCAGTAACTTGTCCCATTGTGAGTGAGAAAAGGAGGGGGTGGATGGTGACTTCACAGTCTCTCATATAGGAATACATGGCAAAGTCACCTGCTGCTTTTGGTTGAATATAAAAGGAAAGCTGGTGGGGAAGTGATGCCATGTCCAACAGGAGCTGTGTGAATCCTTGAAGCATTTTAAGATCTCGACAACATGAAACAGCAGAAGATAGATTCGATTATTTTAGGAGGTGGCCAAACACACACCCGCACACACTCATTCTATGGCAGAAAAATCTAATTTGCTTCTCCGACATGCTGTGGTGTACAGAAAACTGGCGTACAAGGATTAGAGCAACAGATACGCGAGTGACCGGAGAAGTGTGTTGTCCCTGTAGGTGTGTGACTGTGACAGCCCAGATGTGTGACGGGTGTGATGGACAGCCCACTAAACCCAGCTCAACGTACCCGTCCGGTGGAGAGGGAAATAAATATAACACCACATAAAAGGCAGATCATGAATAATAAAACAGCCATAAATTCCATAATCTGGCCAAATGATTTATGAATTTACAGTGCGAGATGGCCCCGGCCAAACTGTAAATATTCATGCGACAAGCGCTAAGCTCTATTTAATTGTGATTAATGGTAATGCATGGAAGGATGCCTCATAACTGCCAGCCTTTATTACAGGCAGCTGGCTGAATGCAAATGTTATTTCGAGTAAGATTAGGGAGACAAATAGGGCCTTTCGGGCAGTCCACGGAACAGGACTCATAAGATTCCAGAGAAAATGTACTAGGTTGGTTCCCCCAGCAGGATGCCTGTTGATAAAAAGTAAATTGTCACACTACGCCTGGTAAACACTTATTGGAGAGAAAATATATGTACCAATTGCAGTGGAGGTCACATTATATTTGCAATTCATATCGCACTCATGGTTCAGCTTCAACTACTTTTGCTTCTGTTGGTCTTGCTTCAAACCCAGATTTTACAATGGACATCAAGTGGCGACCCAACACGATGCAAAATTACATTCATTAGGCCCAATAGGCCCGCCAATATGGAAATTTATTAACACAACACGCTGAGTAGGAATACTAACCGTTTTGTAAATGTATTAACAACAGTAGACATCTGACACCAGCCTGAACAATCTCTATAGGCCAAATATTGTATTAGGTTTATGTATTACCAAGTGACGGATGAATTTGAGCTAAAATACTATCATCAGTAACAAAAGACTTTGAAAATGTTGTGTTACTCCTTTTAAAAGTTAAGACTATTTATTTAGCTTTCCTAAACAACTATGCATGTTTATATGGTTAGATGCATTTTTTTAGCAACCCACTTTTTGAGAGCTTAAGAGAAATATTTAATTTTAGATTTGTAATATTTTAGAAATTTCCCATCTTTTGTAAAAAAAAACCCAAAAAACTGAAATTAGATCAAGCTTTGTGAGATAATGCTTATTGAACTCTAGGTTGAAGATGCATGTTTTTTATTGCCTTTGATGTTGAGATGTAAAAAGATTTTATGCATATGGCCTATGTTGTATAATGTATGCTATTTTCTTATTCAACCATATTTTAATTATTATTCTGCAATTTTGTATTTATTGCATTTTCTTGGTTGTACAGCACATTTGTTATTTTCAAATGTGCTTTATAAATAATTTTGAACTTGATTGTGCCTTAAAGGCACAATATGTAACTTTTTTGCTTTAAAAATAGCAAAAATCACTATATCTATGTTATATATATTTTTTTAGTTGTGTACTTTATCTGACTGTTTATCTGTACATTATCCTGACTGTTTCCAACAACTTTCAAACCAGGAGAAATTTGTAATTTAATTCGAGAAACATCCCGTTTCTTTATTTCCGTTTTGTCGCCGTCAATGGCGTCATATCCGCGTTGTCCCTGGTTTCCGCTCGTGCTGTCATGGCAACCAGAGCTATGAACCAAAGCCGTCTGATCCAAAGCGACTGACGCGGACAACTTTGTAGTTCGCAATGTCTATTTGCACGCTGTTGTTTCGTTCAAACATTATGGACCATGGCAAGCAGACTTTGGATAAAAAAAAGAACTAAAACGAGAATCAATATCAGCGCGGTGTTTTCGAGATGCCTAGAGCTCCCATAGACAGTATATAAACGAAAGCTCCACGTCCGAGACTTCGACTGCTCCTACATGTACTTTACTAAACAGGTGAGCACATTTACATAAAACTAATCAATGTTTTATAGTTCAACAATGATAAAATGTCAGAATATGATCTGTATGTTATTCTAATGTTGATCTAGTTTACTGCTAGTCTCATACAGACAGACTAACACATACATTTCAACACATTCAAATGCAGTTTAGTGTGATAGTGTAGGCTAATGTTAGACCAGTGAAACAGCGCTGCGTTACCTCACAAGTTTAATTTGTCTATTAAACTGACCTGTGAGTAGTAATTCTGCGTGTAATTTGGTAGAATGAAATGTCCATATTCCTTTTATATCCGCGGGACTCGCGTCGTGTTTGGAGCTGATAGCTGTCTCTTAGCAATCCCGAACTGCTTCATATCACATTCATGATAAAAGCATCGATGTATTCAGTCATCCATAAACATTATTAGATCGGTCGGCTTGACGTTGACGACAAGATCCATAATTCTTAGCAAATGTTGCGTCATCAATCTACGCCTTTGTTATTGTAAATAGGTTAGCGACCCCTAGTGGCGAAAAATGCCATACTGTACGTTTAATGTAAAAAGACTTATGGATTGTGAGAAAGAATGCTTGATTTTCGACAAGCTGAAACTCAATACTGTCATTGGTAACTGGTAATCTCCCCAATCGTATTTCTAACTCCTTTCTTCATACTTTTGGTTGTCATTATGAGATCTTCAGAACACTGAAAACTAAGCTGAAAACTTTTCTCATCACAGAAAGTGACACTGCTACACTGAAGCTGGGGGTAAACATTCTTACACCTCGGTTTTACCTAATGAGATGTGGTTCTACATTAGCCTTGAACACAGCACATTTACACTGTTCTAACATGGGACTAAAGCAAATATAGCAACATACCTCATCCAAAAACATTTGAGGATGAAATAAAATATTACAAAGGAAAAACTGCAAATCCACCATCCACAACATGACTATCTTGATCCAATCAATATTGACGGAGCAGCAAGCAGCCTGAGGTGGGTGTAAGAGTGACGTGGGAAGGTTAGGCTTTGGGACGGTATCCTCACTCTTGAGGGAGTCAGACGTCCACCGATGGCGGCCCATGCTCAGGGAGTAAAGGCTCTGCAGGGGCTGAATCAGCAGACATGCCTGTTCTCCTCAGACACAGATTTAGACCTGGCAGCTGGGCTGGAAGGTAATTGGTAGCGTTGCTGGGAATGGCACAGCGCTCGCATGTGAGGGAGGGGAGGGGAGGACGGTGTGTGCCTGCTCGCCACTCACGCCAATTGCAGTGGTTAGAGGAAGCTGGCCACGGACGGCAGGGGAGGCGACGATGGAGCGCACTTGTCAATGAGCGTGCAGGGGAGTCGCCGGAATGAGAAGTAAAAGTCCTCATGTTACCCATTTCAACACGCCACCCAACCCTCCCCTTTTTATTTTTCACTCCATCCCTCTTCTCTAAACTCCCACTCACTCATTGTATTTCACATTTATCCATTTGTTTTCGCCATCTGATATGTTAACACTATCCTGTAGCTTTGCATATTGTAGATGCCTTTTTTTAAAACTGACAATGTGCCAGTGACACCCCTCTGTGAACTGCAGGTGGACGGAATAAATGAAAATGAATAACCAAGAGGAAATAAAGCATGTTCATTTATGGATATCATACCACTTCACATGACAGGCTTTGTGTTAAGCACTTAAAGAGCGATTGCTTACTGTTAAAAACAGTGTTGGGGATGAACTGCTGTAAACGCAGCGATTACAGATCTAGCGGTTATCAAAACAGTAGGTTTTAGTGTCACATGTTACTTTTTCTCTGAGAGTATAATCAAGCATGTTCATCTTTCTATAGCATTGTCAAGTCCGATAGATTCTGTCATCATTTACTCTCATTATTTACACCCTCACATTGTTCCAAACATGTATACAGTTCTTTCTTTTGCGGAATACAAGATATTTTGAAGAATTTGGTTTCAATTATATATATATATATATATATATATATATATATATATATATATATATATATATATATATATATATATATATATATATATATATATATAGCAAAAATCTAACCTTTCATTGAAGTAAAATAATTAAAAGTGGGGGGGAAATCATATTATCAAATAAATGTTTTTCTCCAAAACACATTGGCCACAATTATTGGCACCCCTATAATTTTTTACGAGTACTATATCTCTGAATTATATTCCCATTATTATTATTTTTTTTTAGGACTAGGAACATGAAATTGTCCAGCTATGACTTCTTGTTTCACAGGAATATAAATATGAGGAAATACAAATCGTCCATCACAATGAGTAATACCAATAAATGTAGTTCTGATGTGCAGCAAAAGATTGTTGCGCTTCACAAAATAGAAAGTGGCTGTAAAAAACAGCTAAAGATTTTAAAGTTCCCATTTCCACCATCAGGGCAACAATTAAGAAGTTCCAATCAACTAAAGATGTCACAAATCTGCCTAGGACGTGTGTCTATATTGTCTTAATGCACTGTGACGAGGAAAGTTGAGTGGCCAAAGACTCTCAGAAGGTCATAAGCTATGTTTCCATCAACTTGTCAATCGAATTATCTGAAGTTCGATAAAAAAAATCATGCGAATAAAGCTGCTGAAAGTGTGTTTCCATCAAACGGCTTTAAAGCGAATAAAAACCTGTGCGTAATGACGTCACATGCTGTTTTGCGATCAAATTGGTATATCGAATTGATTTGAGACATTTTAAGGTGTTTCCATTCATTTTCGCTCTGAATCGCACAACATTCAAGCAATCATTTGCGAACAAAGTTTTGCTAGAAAAAATGGATCGCGCCATCTACCAACAAATGATCAATAGGCCTATTGCACAAGTTGTAATGGTGCACTGCAGAGTCCTGCACGGGTCCATTTTTTGAGACCGCCCCCGCCCGTACCCGCAAAGTTCAGCAGATCTGACCCGTGCCCGCGATAAATCGCACACAAGCTAAAATCATTCAGTTTAAAGTGCTTTATTTTCATCTGCACTTTCATTTAAAGTGCTTTATTTTTATCAACATCTGATGAATGGGCTAATGAGCGCTAAAGTGCGCTTTGTTTTGGGCCATTCAAGTTGCCCTAGGCTACCTCCAGTTCACGCGCGGGCGCCTCTCCGTGTCCTGATTATATTGCCTGAGATTTAGCTCTTATTTCTTAAATCCAAGAAAATGGTTGATTAAACATTGATTAAAATTAAGATACAATTAATACGAAACGAAATTCACTTTAAAGAAAGTCTTTCTACAAAAACAAACTTAATAAAGTGGTCAAAACCATGTCTGCCCATTTGCCTCCCGATATTCGGGATCATCTTATCTTATTCTTGCTTTTTTCACTTTTCATATAATCAACATAATAAAAAAAAAAAACTAAAAACTAAATCGTTTTTTAATGACAGGGCAACAATACAGGCTTATTACCCTGCCCTACAATCATTGAATATTATTTTGCTTGATTGACGGGTTTTTATTAAAAAAATAGAGCGTAGTCTATGTTTGTAGGCCTATAATAGGCTATGGGCAATTTATATATACAATACTTAGGCCTACTAAAATATAATTAATATTATTTTATTGCATTTGTATTAGTTGTTTGAAGAGTAAAAAAAATAAAAATAAAAAAATCGGTCGATCTTAACGCAAGTTTACAACCGGCCATTCGGTCGGACTAAAAGGGGGAAAAAAAATTATTGGGTCGGTCCTAAATTGACAGGATCGGTCGGGTAACGGCAAAGAATATTTAAGGATGCCCAAAACATAATATTTGCGAGTGTGTAATGGCAATTTAGACAAACAAATATTGCACATAGCCTAATTTTCATCTGCTATCCGCCCGCAAGGAGTTCATTATCCGCCCGCATCCCCGCCTGTGAATTTTAGGAATCATGTCACAATCCATCCGTTTTAGCCACTTTTATGCAGGTACCCAACCCATTGCAGGACTCTAGGTGCTTATGTGACAGATGATAGCGACATTATTTGACTGTTATGGCATTTATTAGATTTTTGCTATAATAGCCGTTTTATTTTTCTGTTAAATTCAATTCAAAAAGTATCTCGTGTCCTCGTTTGTCCACGTTGTTGACACCGGCCATGTGTGCAAGACAGTATATAATGGGTGCAAACTGGGCGGAAATTAAGTAAAACTTTTTCTTTTGTGGTGGGTTGTAACTTGTACCCATAAAATGACCTAAAACTTAATCGCAATGCATTATTTATTCGGCAAATAACGTTTCCATCAGCGTTTATCGCATAAACCGTATATCGATCAAGATAAAATCCGATCAGACCGACCGTATTTCATTTTAGTCGATATTCAAGAAATTCAATCGAATTTTACTGTTTCCATAAGGTATTTTTCATTCGATATCACATAATTCGGATAAAAACGTGGTGATGGAAACATAGCTATTGATAGTCTTGGGGTCAGAAAGCCCCAAAAAATAAAATACACAAAAATTCAGATAACCCTTACATGACATGTTGTTTGGGAGGGTATCAAGAAAAATCCTTGTTGCTCATCCAAAAACAAACTCCGGCATATTCAAATGTCAAACACGGCTGGAACTTCAAAAGGGACCGGATTCTATGGTCAGATGAAACTAAAAAAAAGAGAGAGCTTTTTGGCAGCAAACCACCAGATAGGTTTGGTGCAAACAGGGATAAGAAGTACCCCATACCCACGGTTAAATATACTGCTGGATCTTTAAGTTTCTGGGCCTTTATTTGCTGGAGGTCCTGGACATCTTGTGAAGATACATGGTATTATGGATTCTAGCAAATACCAACAGATAAAAAATCAAAACCTGACGGCCTCTGCTAGAAATCTTATAATGGGCCGTGGTTGGATCTTCCATCAGGACAACGATCCAAAACAAACATCAGAATCAACACAAAAATGTGTCACTGAGCACAAAATGAAGCTTCTGTCATGGCCATCCCAGTCTCCTGACCTGAACTCTATAGAAAATGAGTGCTGAACTGCACCAACATGGAGCTGAGAATCTGAAGAGATTCTGTATGGAGGAATGGTCTCTGATCTCTTGTCAGGTGTTCTCCAAACTCATCAGGCATTATAGGCGAAAACTCAAAAGGCTAGCAATAGCAAGCTAGCTTTGAAATCCAAAGATCCACGTCCCTTCTTAGCCACGCCTACTCCAAAACACATGAACGTGCAGAGTCTGCCAAGCGTCACGAGAAACAGCTTCAGTGAAGTGAGTTTCAACTAGTATAACAAAAAATGTTTATGAAAAACATTGCCTACCCCTCCTTTAAGTGTCATACTCCACAAGCTGATAAGAGCAGTAGAGTGGTAGGGAAATGTGCATGTGTATTTGTGTCATGAAGACCGTTCCAGACCACTCGACCTGACCGACCCACTCATCTCAGACCCCTTTCCCAAAACAGACCCTCTTGTCCGTTTTTCCTTCTCTTGCTATTTCCTCCTCTTCTCAGGGTCCAGCTCAGCATGGGAGAGCAGCCAGTGGAGCCAATTAGCAGAAGCACTACAGTGGAATTTTACTCAAGGGTTGATGGGCTCATTAAGCATTAAGAATTCATGACATTTAACTCCTCAACATGGCGGGCAGAAAGCGTGGAGGGCTTTGATTGGACGGACAAAGTCTGTTTTTTTCCCCAGCAATCAACAAAAATAGACCTCTTTCTCAGCTTTGAGAGCTCAGGGATAAACAGGGGTGCACAGATTATTCTTACCTGGGTGAACAATGTGTGTGTGTGAGAGAGAGATATTTATGGCACACAGGTGTGCAATTCTGTACTGATGGAAATTAATAATCTATGAAAACAAATATTGCACATCCACGCGTAGTTAACTTAACTGACTGATTATTGACCGACTATTAACAGTTAATGGAAGCTTGCAATAATATGAGGCTATAGAGGCTATATGGTGCCCTGGGGAATTCAACATGGAGAAATAGGTTTAGCATTTTATGAGATGGTAAGGTACTTTTGATTACATGTGGTGAAAGAGCTGCCACCCAAAGTTTATAAAAGGCACCTAAACATACAGTGAGGTTCAAACATTTAAAGGGAACATATCATGCTAAAATTCGAGCAATCCGCCATTATTATTTCTCGCTGCAATTTTGTAGTCCAAGCTAAAGTATGCAGAAGTTACGAGAGGGTAAGTTAAAATGTTTGGTTGTTGGATGGTCAGGGTATATTCTGGCAAACCGTTTGCCAATCACGTCTGGCAATCGGCAAAGCAAACTGTGGCACACGCCATTTACCAACAAGCGATGGGTAATTCGCAAAGGACAATGATATTTTCTGTTTCCCCAGCACGATACCATAGAACGGCATAAAGTAAGAGGTTTGAGAAGTAAGAGGCGGGGCACCAGTTAAAAAATTTCAAAGTTAAAGCTGTATGACTCTGCTGCTTTAAAAGACTTAAAGTTCACGCAAACTGGTAGCCTATTAATAGACCAGGTTTAGTCAAATATTGATTGTTTATAGCTGAATTAGTTATAAATTAGGCTGAATTAGGCTATATACAATTATACACAACCGATTTTATTGGTTTACAGCCTACAGCAATCCTACGCATGTAGGCTACACGTCTGGTACGAGTTTATGAATGATCTATGACGCTGTTTGGCCGTACTACAGAAATATTAAGTGATAACGATTTCAGTAACAATCAATTGGATAATGTTTTGATTAACTTACGAATCAAGTTTAGGGTGACCAGACGTCCCGAAAAATTCGGGACAGTCCCGAAATCTAAGCTGTTGTCCCGAATCCCGAATCCGGCCCTAATTGTCCCAAAAATTATACTAAAGCAAATTCTTATATTGTCTGATAAAACATTAAAAACTGTCCGTGGATGTTGAGTCGTCCTGCAGCCAGCCCCTGCCGGCTGCTTATTGGCTGCAGCATCTTTTTCTTTTTCTTTTTTTGAAGTTCAACAAAGATACCGTAGGCGCGAATTAAAATGCATTGATAAGCGAGCGCGAGTTGCCGCAGCCGCAAGTACAGTGAATGTGCAGGCAGCCAGTAAAGGAGTGATTGATTGGTCGCGGCACTGTGTGCAAAAAAAAAACTTCGGCCTAATGTCTGATGTTGGGTTACACAAAGCAAATCATCTACACAATTATTTAGTTTTCTTAGGCTATTTAATGACCGACAATTTCGTCATAATAATAATTTTGGCATAAGGCTTATTAGCGTTAGACTTATAGCCTGAAATGTCTGATTTACAACTGTTACAACAGTCTTTTTTTTTTTTTTTTTTGGTCACAATGACATTTGAGTTCATGATTTTAATATTGTTTTTTGTGGCAGACTAAATATTAATGACAGACTGTTGATCTTTGAATAAAAATATGTTTGGTTCAGGTTTGAAAATTCATTTTATTATAGGCTATGTAGTCTAATATCATAGTAGGATGATATTACCACCCCCAAATAGAACACAAGCCCTGCATGGAAATTGGGTTTTGTGCGTACAATGGGAATAAAAACCGCGCAGTGCTAAAATGTGAAAATAAATAAATAAATATATATATATATTTTTTTTACTAAAACAGATATTATGTCGATCTTTAGCAAATATTATTATGTAGCCTATAGGCTAAACGTGCTCAAGAGCGTATTTAAGCAATAGGCCTACATGTTATCACTTCTCTGCTGGGTATTGTATTATTTTATTATATTATAGGCTAATTGCACAGATTTACAGCTGTGTTTTTTATGGTTATGCAGCTAGCTATATGTGAGTGTTAATATTTGAAACCATTTTTATATACATTACACGCAGATTAAAACATGAACACACAATGCGGGGGTAGATAAATAAATAATTGGATTTTTTATGTCACAGTCGTAGGGCCTATGTGTCAGGTTTTAAAATCATCGGTGCCGTCACCAAGCGTTTGTTTGCAGCCGGTGTGAAAGCACAATGGGCACGCACGCGCAGCAAACGCTCTTCCGACGCGCCACTCAGGCGTGCTGTATGAAACCGGCCTTAAAATAATTGTAATGTGGCGATCGGGTGCGGATATCTATAAATCAGAGAAAATTATGTTGCGGGTGGGTGGCGGTGCATTATTAATTAGAAGCAGCCGATTCGGGTGACGTTTAATATGTTCCGCGCATCTATTAAACGATTAAGCTTTAGATGATTTTTTTTCCACAGAAAATGAATGACACAAAACCATTTAGCCTAAAACTTACCATACATACATGAAATAATAGCCTAGAATGCGTTATGCAATGATTTAATAAATTATGTTGGTTGGAAGTCTTATTTCTCTGATGATTGGCTACACTGAATTTCTGAAAATTTCTATAGTTCATAAAACGTCTTAAGTGTGGCTAGGCTACCCTGTACCATCTGGAAGCTTTACAGAATGGCCACCAGTTTGAGAACCACTATTAGGCTAAAATCTGTGTTAACGGACTTTACAATTATATTACAAAATGGAGGTGTGAACTTAGATATTAAATTCGATATTTTATTAAGATATTACATAAGAATGGGGTTGCTCATGCCAATATCTTATATCGTTGCATTCTTTATTGGATTATAGGGGAGAGCGGGGCACAAAGTAACGATTTTTGACTTTCTCAGTTTGTGTAAATCTACTTATGGTATTTTTTTCCCCCATATTAATTTACCACATGTCTAGTACAATTATGTGTTTTTGTTTTATTAATACAGTATATACTTTTTTCTTGATGTACCCCGAAAGAATGGAAGTGAAATGTGACAACATGCCCCATAGGTGGGGTACATTGTAACATGTGTGGGGCACATTGTAACATGACCATATGACAGCTTAAAATGTTATCTGATCTAATAAAAAAAATATACAAAACAAACTAAAATATTTTATAAATAAAATACAATTAAAAAACGTTTTCATATAAAATAATGGCATTTTTTAATAATTAAATATAAACTCATTTTTGAGTTTTGACTACGAACACATGAAAACACAGCTATACATAGTTCAAAACAAATAATTAGTAATTTCTGAACATTGACTCTCAGTCAGTATTCACCCTTTTCTCAGTTTTCTCAATAAAATTAATAAAAGTATAGAATATAATAGCATATTTCTAGGGGCACATTGTAACGCAGTGTTACAACATGCCCTCGCCTGCACAACTGGGATTTAAACCCGGCTAGTGTCTTCTGCTAGTTAGCGAAGCATTAAAGAACTATCTCAACTGTTAAATAACATTTTAGAGATTAAAATAATATCAGATTTGTCTTATTTTAAATAAACACAAAAAAATAGAGATGAAAAATTAATTTAAGTAAGAAATTTACTTTTGCTATGGTTTAATAAATGTCTATGGATATCTTTCAAAAAAAAAAAAAAAAATACACAAAGTTTCGTCATTCAAGCATGTGCGGAAGTATTTAAAACAAGCGTGTTACAACTAGCCCCGCGTTAGGTTGTGCCCCGCGCTCCCCTAGGCTATATTCTATCTATGTTCCAAATATAATTGCGTTCTACTAATTCAGCTATAAACAATCAATATTTGACTAAACCTTGTCTATTAATACCTGTTTGCGTGAACTTTAACTTTGAAATTTTTTAACTGGTGCCCCGCCTCTTACTTCTAAAACCGCTTACTTTATGCCGTTCTATGGTATCGTGCTGGGGAAACAGAAAATAACATTGTGCTTTGCGAATTACCCATCGCTTGTTGGTAAATGGCGTGTGCCACAGTTTGCTTTGCCGATTGCTAGACGTGATTGGCAAACGGTTTGCCAGAATATACCCTGACCTTGGATGTAGTAACCCACACGCTTCATTACACCATCTAATGTAGATGAACTGCAGTGACGTGCGGTCTGGGTAGGCAAACTAGGCACTGCCTACCCTGCCAAAATTCAAAAATAAAATGGTTTATTAAATAATAAACTTGTATTTGTATTTTTACTGTTTATTCTTGTGATTTATATATGCAATATGTGTGTTATTCCAATTATTTAGACGTTATGATGACAAATGTAGCAGTTACGGTTAATCAAATAAAAAACAAATCGTAGAATAAGCAGTGCTTTTACTGTCCATTCATTGCAGACGGCAAGCGAAAAACCCATGTTGCGCATGCGCACTTCGATCCTGTATTCTTTAACATGTACGTCAAAAAGCACAACTCTGCTGTGCCTTTGGACGTAAATATGGTATGCCCGTAACATCTCCGTAACATATCAGACATGGACCAATTAAAATCAAGATATTACTGGACATTTGCGCAGCTAACGTCATTAACGTTACACACCACAGATAGCCTACATGCCTAATCCCCGCGGCAAATTCAAAGCCAAAATGACAGCACCGGAGTTAAAAGGCTGTCATCAGAGAGTTAAATGTTTTAAATTGAGAGCCAGAGACTGTGCAAACTGAAGGCCCGTAAAGATGAGTTTTACAAAGCTGCGATCGACGTCTTCATGAGGAAATGGCGGCGGATGAATTTGATGTAGGCTACAAATAATCTACCGATTGGTGAGTCAAAAACTATTTTGGCCTTAATATTGAATTGATAAATATGGTTGAATTAATGCAAGCCATTTGACTTCATATTCAATTGAGCGGTGTGTGATTTTACTTTCACTTTTGGCCGCTGTGCAACAATAAGGATTAAGAATGGTTGCATTCTAATGCTGGAGTGGAGTGGACATAAACTACTGTTACTCGCGGTGTGTGCCTGTGCCGCGCTTGTGTATGTGCGACGTGCGTGTATGTGTATGTGTGTGTGTGTGTGTGTGTGTGTGTGTGTGTGTGAGAGAGAGAGAGAGAGAGAGAGACTGAGAGAATACACGCGATATACATCCTGATTTGTACATTTCTTGATATGCCGCGCTTGTGCGTAATGTTTACTGTTATTATTAGCCTTTAAACAATAAATCAGGTAATCTTTCATAACTCAGTGCCTAGCCTCTTTAAGACATCACCGCACGTCACTGATGAACTGCCGCGCTTGTGACAGGGCGCATGTTTAACTGAAGTCCGCGTGAACCGGAAGTTGCAAACGACTTTTCTCCAGTGTTGTGACGTATTTCCCAGTGAAACGGAATAATGAACAGAGGGCAGGGTTTTATTCTAGTGCTCTTCCTCTCCATCTCTGCTCATAACAGACTAACGGCTTGAGGGGAGTGGTTAAGCGTTTCCCAAACCAAGCCGTCAAACATACGTCATCAGGGAAGGTCCTCCAAAGCAGAGGGGAGGGGCATTTTCAGATTTTGATTAAAGATTACGAAGCCAAAAAATTTTTTTGTGTGGATTAACTTGCATGGATGAATTTTTCACCACAAAACGATCAAACTAGGCAAACAAAGTAAATATGGTCAATTTTGATTTCATGTGGACTTTAACTGAAAGAACGAGCAGAGAGACCAGGTCGCGCGCGCGCGCACTCTCTCTCTTCGGAGCCAGTCGAAAGTGTAAACAAGACTTCACCGTCTCCAAACTAGGCGCTGTCTTGCTCTCTCTCCCTCGCACATATTAATCAAAATAAATCGACACGGTGGTAAAAGGTCGGAAGACCAAAGTTTCATGTGTAAATACAGTAACACACCATTGCGATACATCCATATGAAGACGTTTTTCTGCAGGTTCGTCGTCTTCATTTTCATCTCGCTCCGGCTCCGACTCTGGCTCGAACATGTAAGGCTGGATGGACAAGTCTTCCGTTGTTGACATTTTGTTAATAACGTGTGAATAAAAAGTTTCTCTGCTATCAAACTACAAAAATGGCCGAACGGGGTGAAGTTGAACCGAGTGTCACCTCTGCAACCGGGAGAGGGGGCGGGGTATGAAGTGTCTCAATTGCATTTAAAGAGACCGCACCAAAACGAGTTGCTCTCAGACGCACATCAGAAAAGGGGTAGAAAAGGGGCCTGTGGAGCTATAATAATGAGGAATTCTGACCCAAGCATTGCAGTTCCGCTTTATATAGACCACAAATGTATGATTTATATGTAAAAAGGAACGATTGAAAAGCATGATGTGTCCTTTAATTTTGTATACAAAATTCTATATTTCGTATACCTTTTATGTTATGTGTTGTAAATAGTTCAAAATTCCATTTTTTTTTCTTTAGAAAAAAGTCCTATTGGCAACTATAGCAATATTTTTATTTGATTTATTTATTGTCTAGTTAAACATAATAACACTGCTTCCTGGTTATACGTGGTTCTGATAAAAAAACACAAACAATAATGCCTCTACATAACTTATTGTAAGTCATCAGCACTGTTTGTTTGTGGGTAAAATTATTATATTCAGCATTTATGCATACGTGTGTTGGTTTTGAGGAGGTGGCAGACTGTGTGGGGGGTAGAGCAATAATCTGACAGAGATTAACCACTTCATTTATCTGTTCCATCAGCTCCTACATTAATTATGTTACCCACAACCAGCCAGGGAGTTTTGGGGAAGGCAGCATTGCTATTATATTATGCATATTCTCATGCCCTCAAGAGATTGATATATTAAGGATATCCTAAAGTTTCCAAAGTAGCTGTATTAATGTGTGTGTGTGTGTGTGAGTGCTCTAACGCCACAATTTAAGTAATAACACATACCAAGGCTTTCTTCGGAAATCAATTAGAAAGATTCAGATGAGAGAAATATGATTGAGCCGCTTGCACCTGCATCGGGTGGAGGAGGCTGTGGGATGGAGGGATGGCAAATTATCCAGTCTTTTCCAGAGAAGTTTTTCAATGTGCTTGTAGAGAAACAGGTTCTCTGTGCAATGAATCTCCCTTTATGCTTCCCTCAGACATCTAGTATGATATGTACAGCTTTAAAATATTAAACGTATATTATTGAAACAGATGTCAGCAAACAGGATCAAACTCTCTCAAAAGTGTCCCGACTGTTCTCTTTGTTATCCCTCAGAGCAGATCTTTTCATCTCATTTAATTTCTCTTCCATGTCTTTCTTTTGATCCACCCCCCGACTCTATATCTCTCATACCTCTTTTTCCATTATCCTCATTCAATCCCTGTTACCATGTTTGTTTTAAAGATTTTCCTCGCTGCAGCTCAAATGGTTCGGATTTACTTTGCCGCTGCTGTCATTCCACCTGATTCACTCCATCCAAAACTCTCACAAAAGGTGTAAAGATCCTGGTGCTGTTGAGAATGAAATAATAACAGCAATGCCTGAAAATCTTTTTCCAGGTGAGAAAACACACAAGGAAATATTCAATAATAATTTTCCACATGAAGAAAACACATTACACCGGGTATATTCAATATCTGAAGAGTGACGTTTTCACCAGTGAACAGCATGTGTAAGTAAAAATTATTTCCTTTTTAAATATTTCTTTTCATTTGTGATTAATATAACACAGTTTGCGTTAATATAACAGTTCAATAAAGAAGAGTCGGCCCCCCCAAAAAAGTTCCATTCAAAGCCAGAATTAACCGCTGAGCATCTCCGAGCATTTTGAACAAATCAGCTTAGTGAATGATTTAAAGACTTGCTTCTACAGACTTGGTTTGTTCATTAATGAATGTTTTAAACTAATCGGTTAAATTTAAAGATGCACTATGTAACTTTTGGCCCTCTAGTGGTTAAAAAACAAAACTGCATGCATTTTGTGGAAGAAAATAGTTTTGGTTGTGCTTCGGCTCTGCGTGACTGTGCGGATGAGTATGGTTCTTATACTGCTCACAAAACATTCACTACTAGACTTAAAGGTAGGGCAGGCAATTTAATGGAAATACATATGCCGACAGACAGGTAGGACATCGTATATCATTGGATGAAAATGTTTTGGTCCTGAGACTTCCACAGAAGATATATGTACTTGTTTTAATATTTAGACCACTTCTATTATTGTTTGCTATCAGAATGTGAGGAATTTCAACCAGTATAATAAAAAGTGTTTATAAAAAAAACTGCCAACCCTAACTTTAAGTGATATACAAAGTTTATTAATGGAAAAGATTTCAAGTTGACTGGCACAAGACGTAACTAGCGATCCCCATTAAAGGTGCTCTAAGCGATGTTGGGAGCAAAACTGCTCCTTTTTAGTCTGGCTATCACCAGACCAAGCTTAATCTTTTAAGACTGAACATTAGCCTGGGGAGTCTGCTCTGTATTTTCTACTGCACAAGAGGCGTGATCAACGGGCATAGATCAAATGACTCTGTACGCAATTAGATAGTCCTTCAACCAATCAGACCAACGATCCAGGTGACGTATTTTGCAGCGAAAAACTTCAGGCAGGAAACGTGTCAACAAACGTGTTGGTTTGGAGCATTGATCAGCAGTTTGCAGAAGCAGCAAAAAAAAAAAAAAACATGAAAGTGAGTGGTATTTACACCCACTCGAGCGATTTGTTTGCTAAACTAAATAAGCCATTGACCATTGGCGAGAGGTTAAAAGGAATTGTATTGGATTAAACCTGCCAATAGTGTGCCAGGTGGATAAGCCAGTTTGTGATTGGTCCCCGCAAATTTGTAATGGAAGCAGGATAGTAGAATGTACAGCTTTTCCAGCAGGGTGAAATCAAATCGCCGGCAGATTGGGCTGGATTTACCCAGTCTAGCTCCTTTTCACTCCTTTACTATTTGTTCATCGGAACGTCATCTTTTCGGTCGTGTGTCGGCCATATCAAAATTCAAGAGAATATAATTCTAACATTAGTTGTTGTCGTTGTCTAGGACATCTCTCCTCTAGCTAACTTCCCTCTTCATGCTTCTCTCTCCTCCACTCCACACACTCCCCTTCATGTGCACGCGCACTAACCCCCCAACCCCCACTCCCAAATCATTCTTGTCGGTTATTGGCTGGAACACTGTTTGTTATGTTTCGTGGTGCAGGTTGGCCCAGTTTGTTTTTGTTGCTGTTTGTGGAGCCTGGGCTGTCTACAGTGACCGCGTGTTTTTACAGTGTGTTCAGGGGACAGGCAGCTAGCGGATAGTGAGGAGATGTGTATGTGACAAAAAATGTTTCAGCCTAAAAAACGCGTGACATCGCTTAGAGCACCTTTAAGACACGACACTTCCTTAAAAAAAATATATAAAAAAAACAGTACAGGGGCCCGTTCTTCGTACGTCGCTAACTCACTTAGCTGGATTTGATTGTTGGCGATTTGGCATGATCTTGGATTGTTTGGTTCTTCAACGCTCATCCTGGACTTGCTGTCATAGCAACATGTGCGCAAACTTAAACCTGCTCGGGAGCAGGCTTATTTCATGTTAACAGGATTAGATCCCGGCTTCATAAGCGGAGCTGATACGGGAAGTCCAGCGCAGCGCGATAGTGCACTTTATGAGATATATATTTTTTTTCTCGTAATACGTGAGATTGTCGTTTTTTTGTCGCTTTTAGGTTTAAAAAACAGTTTTAGTTTTTTTTTGTGGCATTTCCAAGCCACTTAAGACCCAATATTGTAAAGAATTTTTGTTTTTTTTGTTTTTTTTTGTTTAGGCTATCATCATTTTTTATGAAGATCATACAATCATGACCATGCCGATTACAGATATGTCACTCAGGCTTCACTAACGTGATTGGTACCATAGACTATATAGGCTAGACCATAGACTGCTATCAAGACCTCAATGAAGGGAATTATGTGAACAGAAAGGGGGTTCACAATGTAAATGTGCAGCCCAGTTATTGTGATTCTTAATATTCCAGATTAGTAATATTATATCAAATAAAAAAAAGGCAGTTGACTAAAATCTTCCATATCACAAATGTGAAAGCAAAACGGCCAGGATCTGTGCATGACTTAAGCATTTTCAGAGATTCACATTTATGCACATTATTTGAAAAGTGGAAAGGAAAGTTCCACAATTAAATATCAAGCTCACTGTATTACATTATGCTGATCCTAACAGAACTGCATTTTTTCATAGGTGATTATGACATGTTCCTGCCTGCAGACAGGTGTTTTATGACCCCATTCCCTGACCCAAACCAGTTACAATGCAGCTCTAGCCAGGACAAGGGCACACAATGAAATGAACTTTGGCTAACTAAAGGGAAGATTTCAGTGTCTGAAAAGTCTGAGGGTTGCACACCTGACAGGGCCTGTGACATTGTTGCATGTGCCATATTACACAACATTGCCGCCCCCCCCCCCCCCCCCCAAAAAAAACTTTTCATTAAATGTTTAATAAAAGACAAATATGCTTAGTTCCTTGAGTTTTATTTCAATTGTTCTTTGTAAAGAAAAGCCAGTGGTCAAGTGCCTGCAACAAGAGATATTAGACACATGCCTCATGCAACAAATAAAAAGGAAAAGTTGGCTATCCACTGCCCACCTGTAGGCCTATGTCTCCTCTGTCTGTGCAGACTCTTCTGTAGGCCTTTCTGTAGATGTGGAGTCCTGCAACTTCTATTGCAGCCATAAAGCATACACGTATAAATTAAGTAAAGTTATTTATGCACTTGCAGGTAGGCTAGTTCCTCCATATGACAGTTATCTGAGAGGGTTTATTCACTGTCCAGTGCAATGGAAACAAATGGACATTACAAAGTCTTATACTTTCTTTCCTTTGGAAAGTTAGAAAATGTCCACTTACTGCACATATTTCAGCCACCACTTTCTTGGGAACAGATACAAGTGTTGGTGGATTGTGTAAAAGTGCACAAAAGAGGAAAACACAATGTCATTACAATGAACTACACTGGGGGAAAATGTGATCAATAACTCATGGCAAAATATTTTACATTAACATAAGTTTATCAGTTTTCACTTTCACAAGTCAAAGCAATTCATCATTACTCAAGATTTAACAGCTGAAATGACTATACAGCCTTAATTTAATGCAGCAAAAAATTATTTTACAGTGTAGGCTACTAAGATCTTTTCTATTTTTTTCTCACCCTTTTTCTTGGTTGCTTTTATAAACAGAACACCATTTATTTAACAGTGGCTTTTATAAAAAGAGACGACAATATAACTAAATATTACCATTCTGTATAATATTTTTGTACTTCACTTTTATTTGTTCCCATGTTGTGGTGACTGACATTACAATGAACAAAGTAATTAAAATACAAAAATATTGGCTAATAAGTGATAAAAACATCTAGCATGGCCACTTCTAAAGGATTTAAATTGTCTGCTACTTTTTGCCAGCCCTCACTCCTGGCTTTTGCAGACTTTGAGGTGTTCCCTGGCGTTTTAATTAAACATTAAAATTCCGAAAAACTTCGACTATATTAGTTCTTGCTCTGCTGAGTAAAACTGAGCGTGCTCTTTGGCCACGCTGAGCAGCCAATAGCAGCGTTGCTGATCAATGTTTCTACCATCGATACATATCCCCTTTGAACCAGCGCATGAACGCGCATTTATCTCAGATAACTCAATCCAGCGATACTTATCATATCCGGCAAGTGTGTTCGAAGAACCGAGTTAGCCAGATCATGATTCGCACGATGATATCATCTTGGATGTGTCATTTGATCTCGGATGTAATAAGCAACGTACGAAGAACGGGCCCCAGCTCTACAACAACCATAATGAAATGACTCTTTACAATATATAACACTTTCAAATGTACTCTAGAGAGACATATATGGCTTATGTTTTATGTGGCTTATGGCATTTATCTGTTCAATAAAATAAAACGGCATCTCCATGTTGCTTTTACAACATCTCAAATCCCTCATTTCTCTGGATCTCCGAAAAGCCAAGCCAATGTTGATACTTTTTTTATTATGAGTTACGTTCTATTTTTTGCCAGCAGACTCTTCTCTATTCAGCTTCTTATTTTAAAGAGTGATTCTCTGGAGGTTTGAGATTTAGCGTGCTCCATGTCAACCTTTCTCACCCGTTTTGACAACTAACCTATGCCACTCCCACACCATAAACACTTCAAAGTAGCCAATGCAACTTTTCTCTACTTACAGGTATGACGAGACGCCAGCAATTTCCCACGAAACCCATCTCGCTAGGTCTAAAATATAAACAGTCTTACCATAGTGGTAAGACAAAAACACTCTTTGGAAGAAGGATCAATGATGTATTGACTCTTTGTTTAAATTTTGTTAACTTTGAACAAAAAAAAGTTACATAGTGTACCTTTAAGATGAAATTATTTGCTGATACACTTTTAGAAGAAAAGGTTCTATGTAGAACCTTAAAGGGTTCTGTCACGCACGTCACATATACAGAACCTTTTAGGGGTTCCCAAAATGTGATCATTGTATAGACTTACAGTAGTTTTAATTTGCTTGATTTTGATTCATTATTTTGGGTACATTTTATGACTTGTACACACACTTTATCACAAGAAACATTTGAAATAAAGTAGGAAATCATTGAAAACATTTCTCTTTATATAGAACCTTTCTGGCATATAGAGTTAATTCAAGACAATAACCCCCGAGTTCTACAAAGAACCAATTTAAACCTTGTGTGAGATCCCCACCTACAGTCACTGAAAATGCACACATAATGTATATACAGTAGGACTATAGTAATTAAGTAACCAATGCATATATAAACTTACATTTTATGGAAAATTAAATTCAGTTTAACAGTGGAAATACTTTCATACTAAATCTCACCATGCAAAAGCAACAGGACCTCGGGGCAGTGTTTATTTCAGAATAGATGGCAAGCAATTAAAGGGATGTTCACCTAAGTGTCTCTGTGACAAGAATAGGTACTTGCTACAGACAAACCAAAGACAAATCAATACTGCTGGGAAGACGAAAACAGCATGAGCCAAAGCAGTAGAAAAACAACAACCTTATAGCACAGCACTTTGCGTAATTTTGTGAGCGCTTGCATGAACTGAATGAACAGAGAAGATAACATGTGAATGTTATGTGAACTGTGAATGTGTGTTCTGGACAGTTGCAGGCTGGTTAAGCAGTTCCTCTGTTGCTCAGGATTGTAATTGAGCTGTCAGGAGTAGAGGAATAAAGTGAGTTCTGATAAGATCTGAAGGAAGACTTTTGTGTGTGTGCTTTGTCATAATGCAGTATCAGTGACTTAGTGAGTGATGTATTTAGTTGTGAAATCAGAGACCTCCCTGTTAAAAAAATCTAAATTGGTTGCAGAGATGCGGGTGTAAACAGGGTCTGAAGGACATGTACAAATCAGCTATCTGCATGTTATACTTACAGAAACACACACACACACACACACACACACACACACACACACACACACACGCCAACCATTTTGTAACATCAAAAGCATAAAGACGGTTTAATTGAGAGTTAAATTGGGGGGAGAGGCCGGAGGGGAAAAGGCTGTTTTAAACTGAAGGAGCTGTCTGCTCTAGTCTGACCTGTACATGGAGGGGAGTGTATTAATACTTGGCTTGTTAATGCATCTGTGCAGAGCGAGAAAGTGACCTTTTCTCACAGGAACTAAAAGACTCTAATTAGCTGCTGAAAGGTAAATCAAATCAACAGATGCTGTACACATGGAAGGAAAAATATGAAACCGTGCACAGAATACACATACAATATTCTCAGCATATTCACAACCGTACTCCATTGCCATTTTGAACTTACAATAGAATATAATAACAGTTTACAACTAGCAGCTACATGTTACAATGTAATTATTTGTCAAAAGGCATTAAAGTCGGCATGAAACACAAGTTGCGATGTTTTTGTCTTCCCTATTGTGACATATACGAGTGAAATGGCTTCTCGAAAAAAGAAAAAATGTAGGGTTGATTTTGTCCTTCAGCAATTGACTGGATCATTGTATCGCTGTGGTTTTCTATTGGTCGATCTCCTGTGAGTGACAGGTTGTCTCACCCACACACCGGTAAACGCATCATCAGAGAACAGATGCCATTATTTTAATTAAAGATTACAACGGCACAATCATTTTTTTAAAATAATGATGTGGACAGATAAATCATTTATAATAAATGCTGCAATATTCCACAATAATAATAAAAAAAAAAAGAATGGCCAATTTTGATGGTGACAAATAAATAAAAATATACAATCTATTTGACTTTACTGCAAAAATATTGATCTTTTAATTCAGCCATTGAACCAATCTATTGCACAAAAGTTTCTTTATGGAAACATTTTCTTTAGATTATTAAATTGGCTCTTTTAAGTGCTGTTCACATAAATGGTTTTTCTATGGCATCGCTACAAATAATACCTTTTGAGACCTTTTTTTTTTTTTCTCATGAAATGAACAGTTGAAAGGGTGAATGATTACTGAAGTATATATATATATATATATATATATATATATATATATATATATATATATATATATATATATATATATAAAAGATTAAAAAGTTCAGTCTCATGAGGCAACAGTTCATTTGAACCAAGAGTGACTCACTCAATCTGTGCCATCCGCCTGTTCCCATAATGACTCGCTCCTTCACAGTGCAGTGCCGCAGAATAGCGAGAGATTGGAGGGAGTTTATAGCTGCAGACTCCCAGAAGTACGGACAGGAGAGCCTGGAGAGCAGAGAGGAGCTCTGTCAGAAACTGGGAAAGTGCCATGCAGATATAAATTAGCCTATGTTGTTGAAGGAGTCCCCAGCTGGCTCCCTTGCATGCAGAGAATAATTACACCGATTTCCTCTTCCTCTCCCAGCCACTGCCACACATCAGAGTCACCAAGTTGGAAATAAAACCTAGTTATCCTTCTCTCACAGCTGTGCACCTTAGCCTGTTGATTTATTATTATCGCACACACAAACACAAGTTACTAATTGTCCGTCGCTCTCGTGAAGTAACGGTTCAGACGAGGCTAAGCTACAGGTGAGGAGAGCTAAAACAAAACTGCTATCTCTGAAAATGATTTGAAGTTTAGACTGTTTCAAATTGCCACCGTCTCGTCGTGCCCACCTGTCAAACATATTCATTATCACACCTCATCGCATCAGAGACGACCTGAAAAGATAGGAGGTGTTGGTTGTCAAGAGTACCTTCACACATTTTACCAAAGCTTTTTACTAAGAATCTTTCACATTTAGAAACAGACATACCGCTGTTAACCGGCAGATGCACCAGCTGCGTGTTAAACCTTGGGAGCCTTCAACCATGTCAGCTCTCTCTCTCTCTCTCAAGAAAAGATAAGTACACTACTTTTTGGAGTCAGTAATATTTTTTTAAATGTTTTTGAAACAAGTCTCTTATGCTTTAATCAAAAAAAAAAAGAAAAAAAAAAAGAACTTTTCTATTTTAATTTATTTTAAAATGTAATTTATTCCTTTAATGGCAAAGCTGAATTGTCAGCATCATTACTCCAGTCTTAAGTGTCACATGATCCTTCAGAAATGCTGCTGAACATTTTTTTGTGTGTGGGGGGAAATGGTAATGATTTTTTCAGGATACTTTGATGAATAGAAAGTTCAATGAACATTTATTGAATTCAGTGTTCAAGTTCAGTGAGCATTAAATGTATTTATTAAATCTATTAAAGCATTTATCAAATAGAAATTTCTTGTAATATTATAAATGCCTTCACTGTCACTTCTGATCAATTTAATGCATCCTTGATGAATAATGTATTAATTTCTCTCTTTTTTTATCTTAGCACAAATGTTTGAATATCATTGTTTCCAAAAAATATGTTAAGCAGCAAAAACTGTTTTCAACATTGATAATAATAAATGTTTCTTGAGCAGCAAATCAGTATATTAGAATGATTTCTGAAGGATCACGTGACACTGAAGACTGGAGAAATGATGCTAAAAATTAAGCTTTGCATCACAGGAATAAATTTAATTTATTTATTAAATAGAAAATAATTATTTTAAATTGTAATAATATTTCACATTTTTGATTAAATAAATGCAGCATTGGTGAGCATAAGAGACTTCTTTCAAAAACATTGAAAATTTGAATGTTTCTAAACTTTTGACTATGCTGGGTTGTTTTAACCCAATGCTGGGTCAAATATGGACTAACCCAATGTTGGGTTAAAAAATGCAATTTTAAAAATAGACAAACCCAGCCGTTGGATTACATTTTTAATGTAACCAATGCAATTTGTCCTTTTTTAAATTGCATTTTTGTCCATTTTTGATTTTGTCCAAAATGCAATTTGTCCATTTTTAAATTGCATTTTTTAACCCAACATTGGGTTAGTCCATATTTGACCCAACATTGGGTTAAAACAACCCATAATTTTTTAGAGTACTGTATTTATTTATTACACATTGAAATAGCCTTTTTGTGTTGTATTTCAGAGGCGATATAATTTATTTGACAGTTGATGGTTACATGAGGCAAACAATGTTTGAATCATAAAGTTAAATAGTCATATTATGTGACTACACATTTACAGTACAGAGATTATGTCCCACTGCCTAAGTCACCATTAAATCAAAATGGACAATTCTTATTTTGTATGGAATATTGTTATATTTATTATAAATGTTTTTTCTGTGAACAACATTATTATTATCACAAATTAATGTGCCCTCCCTTTTGCTGTGACATCTCTTCTCTGATGATACGTTTACTGACGTGAGGGCGGGACAACCTGTCAACGATCCAATCAATTCTCAATGGTCAAAATCAAGTCCCGCCCTACATTTTTTCCTGTATGATAAGCCGTTTCGCTTGTATATACATCACAATAGAGAAGAAAAGACTACTGCAACTTCCGTTTCATGTCAAAATTAAGACACTTACTCGTTACTGAGCCCCTATTGTGAACTTTACATGGCAAGTCAAGAAACACTCAGATGGTGTAACCCAACAATGACAACAACACTTTCTTTCACTCATTTTTGACTGTTCAGTCAGTGCCTTGTCCAGTGGTTCTATGGATGAGTTTGGAGAAAAGGAAAGAGGCCGGACAAAGGGACAGGGCCGCCTACCTCATCCCTTTCCTCCCATCTCCGATTCTTTTCTATTAAAGTTATTTATTCCTTATTTCTATTTTAAGGCTATTTATGCAGCAGGCGACGACTCATTATCCATCCACGGCTCTGCAGGGATGACAGGAAAGGATCCCCAAAAAACAGAGCGAGGGATGACCCTGCCCTCCCTCTCATCCCTCTCTTCTCTCCACGCATTGCTAAATTGCCTATTATTTCTCCATTTCAGCCCGTCCCGTGTCCCCTCTGTCGGCACGTTAATGACAGGCGAGCAGAGCGTCGACATGCTTCTCCTCGCTGTGCAGACGCTCATTAAACAGAAAGGATGCTTAATGCTATGGAGCTGAGCAGTTTAAGACAACGCAAAGATGATTTCATCTGCATGGACTCCTCTCCGACTCGCTCAATGACTTCTCAAGAGCAAAGCAGACGCGGGACACCATCCGAGCCACAGAGGACATCATCTCCCACAATTCCCCGTGAATATGTAGATACAGTTAAAAGCACCGCCAAACTGATGAATAATGAAAAGATTGGTATGTCGGGCATTCCTCTGTCCGCTTGTGTCCCTGCTGACTCAAAGTATAGAATTAAATGCATAAGTGGATTGAACGCTCCTCAGGGTACGAGAGTCTATGAGAGATGATGAGAGATGGCCTCAGTTTATTTCTTATGTCTTAAAGTGTCTTAATCAGTCCTGAAAATAGAATGCAAATTATTAATTATTAATATTGATTCTAATATATATATGTTTGGAAAATGACAAATATTATTCATTTAAATACATAATATTACCATTACATTTTCATATATTATTTAATATTAATAATTTTATATCTATATTACTTACTGTTATATATATTAATATAAAAACGTTTTATAATAGAAATAAATATACATTGTTTCATATATATATATATATATATATATATATATATATATATATATATATATATATAAAACAAACACACATATATACATATATGGTCATTTATATGAAATTTATTATGACAAGTATACCACATACCTCAACAGTATTTAAAGATGTTGCAAGGCATTCCAGTTGAATTGATTTTGTTGCTCAGAACCCTGTGAAGGGAACACAGCTTATGTTCTTCAGCAGAAGGTTGGACAAGAGCATCACAGAGTAAGTAAAATCATACCTGCTGTGTCAGCCAAGTGCTGCATCAGTTGACCCGCTGTAACGCCACCCTGTGCATCCTGACCTGTGCTGCAGAGACATATCCATCTGTCAGTCACTGTGTCAGGGCACACAATCTGCAGTGACCCCGCTCGCATGACCTCTGACCCCTGCTGGGTAGTGTACTGCAGTCTGCATCATCACTGTCAGCACTGTAACGTGACAGAAGGTCCTTCAGGGTGGCAATGACACTCATTTCACTGTCAAGTATTTTCACATTAATATTTAGTTTTTAATGTTTTCCAAAAAATGTGTATGCATCTGTATGTAAAGTTCCACAATGATCCTAAAAAACATAAATAAATGCAAATTCTCTCGATACATACTCATATGCAGAAAAACATAGGTGTATGGACTAATTTTCAGAAGTGGCAATTGTGCAAATAAGTGCTGGCAACTACCTGTGGTATGATTAAAAACCGCCACTGGGTGAAATTACACAGGAGTCTAATCAGCCAGACCACTGAATATCAGCTGGCAAAAAAAAGGCAAAAGTTTTGCTCAGTCCACAAATTATTCTTAATTATTCTGCTGATTCATAACAAAGGGAAAATATTATAACGAGTCACTGCTGTTCTTTATACTTTGCGAGAAGGTGAATACTCATTTTTCAGCCGTACATTTGCATAAATTCACATTTCTTTAAGCTTGCATTGCCAAATGTGATAAAGCACTTGCTGCAAAAAAAAAAAAAAAAAAAAAAAAAAAAAAAAAGGAGAGGGTTTAAGTAGGAATACAGGTATAGGAATACAAAAAATAAATAATCACAGAAAAAGGAGGAAGACGTGCATATAGAAAAGAAAAAAAGAAAGAAAAAACCTGTGAAGCTCACCTTGATATAGAATATGGAGGAATAAATTAATATGCTAAGGATATTTATGAAGTGGAAGGGGAGCAAACGCATGAGGATAGCAGATTTACGAGGTATCGAGTGGAGGGATCATATGGAGGGATGAAGTGATAAGTGGAAGAACGAGTGAGGCACTCCGTTTTTACAGCGGCAGTCAAACAATGGCGTTCAACAGCGTTTAGAGTCGAGCGGGGACGGCCCAAGGCATTTAACTTTTACAGCACAGATGATGGAAGGGGTGTGTGAGTGTGTGTGTGAGACATCTTACATCCTGTCTTAAAGCACTATGCTTTCGGTCTTAATCTTTCATTCGATACGCACATGCAAATCTTTAGCATCACTGACATAAATACACATTCAGAAGCTATTCCTACTCACAGACCTCTATATCCATTTCTATTACCAAGTCAGACACACAGAATCCCTGATGAAAGTCTCCCACACTTCAGGGTAGATGTCATGTTCCAGTGTAGCAGAGATATATGGCACATTAAAAATGAATGGAGAAAGGTGGAATGTCTTGGATGGAACGCTGTGTTATACCTTGCAGTGCTTCCTCTTTGGCGTACCTGCTGAATTTTTCACTTCTCTGTACGTCTCTCTCTTTTTCATCCTGTATCTTACATTTCAACAGTCTGTTTGTTTTCAGAGGTCACGGTGTGCCATGGCATTATGATCAGCACTAACACGGCGAACTCCCTTTCAGTGCGCTCACAACACCAGGTGACCTTTATAAAATCTGTAAAGATCACAACAAATATCTCAAAAGGATTTTCATATATAGAGACCTTCCAGGTCACATATTTCATTATGTAAACTGCAGCAGCAATCATCTACATCATGCCTTTCCCCCCTCTCTCTTTTCGATTGCTTCCATCTTGTTTTCCTTCAGTTCTTTCTCCTCTCCGGCTCAGGAAGTGTCTTTCAGAGCCTGCGTGACCCGGACATTTAAGAGAACAGTGGCAGCAGGGGGCGATTTCAAATCTCTTTTCCTTCATCAAACAGTGAGAGAAGACGAGGAAGGTCACAGAAAGATGGGATAGGGGAAAGCACAGAGGTTGGTCATGATGATTGTTTGATCCAGGAATGAGAAATGGCAACAAGAAAGTAGGAGCCCATCAGAGGAACGAACAGAAGAAGATGGAACAAGGGATGAGGAGGAAGAGAACGAAAGAAATGATGGGATACATTTTTAAACTTGCCACATTGCGTTCAATTATGAGACTGTGACAACTAGTTCTTTGGTATCACTCAAGCTTTGTTCAGACTGTCAGTCCAAATACAATGCATATCAAGTGTGAACGGTTCAAAACTGTTTTCTACAAACACAAACATGTTTTCTCTTATAGTCGTGATGAATTGGAAGTAGCGACAGATCATTTATTCAGTACTATGATGTACATTTAAGTGAAATGTATATTAAAATGGTACAAATGTAGGGTGGGGACTTGGTTCTATCTATTTGTTGTTGATTGGAGGGAGGCAGATCTGAAAGTGAGTGTAACGCTAATATCCACAGAAGACGAAGATGATGATAATAATCCAAGGTTTATTAAATAATAACTAATAAGAGAGCCAACATGCGAGACAGTGGGCCCTATTTTAACGATCGGAAACACAAGTATCAACCGCGAAACGCAAGTAACTTTGTGGGCGGGTCTTGGGCGCTGTTGCTATTATATCGGTGGGATAAATGACTCTTGCGCCTGACGCAAATCTAAAATGGGTTGGTCTGAAGTAGCTTCATTATTCATAGGTGTGGTTTAGGTTTAACGTGAAATAAACCAATCAGAGCATCATCTCACATTCCCTTAAAGAGCAGGCGTGCTTGTTCCATGGCGGATTGCTATTAGAACGGCGGATTTGCCAGGCGTACGCCAGAAGCGGTTCACAGCCGAGGAGACCGACGTTCTCGTCAGGGCCGTAAAACACAGAGAAGTGACATTGTGGATGGGAGAAACCCACCCAAATTAGCTTCGGTTAAACAGGCAAATAAAAATTTGGGTAAATGTGTAAGCTAGATTTATGCCTATTTTTTCCAATCTTCATGGACACAACAATGCTATGCCTCGTATGTTAATATTTTTCCTTGTAATAATGTATGGTTTTCTAAAAATGAAAACTGCTGCATCTGTGTGTAGATGAGATAAGCAAAGTGTATGCGCGTTGTGCACACACTACATTGGTTATGGCCAAGCATGCGCCCTTAAAATAGCATATGAATAACATGCGCAACGCGCCACTGACTTTAGACTATGTTTTTCCTGGTCAGTGGCGGAATTGTTTTCTAAACCTGCAAAATAGCACCAGGGAACGTTTGCGCTGGAACACGCCTCCTCTTAGCGCTGAACCGCCCCCGGGAGCGCAAATGCATTTCCTAGTTTACCGATGTGCGTCAGTGGAGGGAAAAGTCCGCTGTGCGCAGGTGCAAAATAGGAATGATACATGCGTCGCTGTACAAAGTCAATTGCGCTGGGTGCAAGATAGGGCCCAGTGTGTCGAACACAAAATGGAGGGGGACGTGGATGAGGCGAAGGGATAGTCGCAGAACATGGCCAAGGCAGGATATGGTAGAGGGGTGGTGATGGCAGGACGAGGTAAAGGGATGGTGATGGCACGATGAGGTAAAGGGATGGTGATGGCAGGATGACGATCCCCTGGTGGCAATTGTGGAGAAAGTCCACTAGCACAGGCCCAGAGCTTGTCGACAGCCTACGGTGGAGTAGAGGGAGGGAGGAGCCAAGATGGTATGGAGGCTGACGGCAACTGGGGGGTTACCGAGGAAAACTAGGCCGATGGATCCACAGGACCATACGGAGAGCCAATGGAATCGAGCGACATCACTGGCATTGGAGACCAAGGTGATGACTTCAGTGAACAGTGACTTCAGGGTCTCGTCGTCGAAAGGGCAGGTGACAGCGAGACAGTAAATCTCAGAAAAGGATAAAAAAATCGTGGCCCTTCTGAGCCACTGCCACAAACTTTGCTGTGTAATCTATGGGTCTGGTATTCTGTAATGCTAATATCCACAGAAGATTTATTACACATTTATTAAATAATAACTAACAAGAGAGCCAACATGCGAGACAGTGTGGTGAACACAAACTATACAAAGAATAGAACAAAGGGAGAAACTTAAATACACAATGATGATTAACTAAAAGATGTGATAATTAATGTCCATGGTGACTAATGAGAACAAAAGGAACACGTGATGTATAAAAAAAACCTGAAAGTCCATGAAATCAAACTAACTAACTAAACATAACTGTGACAGTGAGAAAGGGGCAGAGTTTTAGCAGAGTAAATTATTAGAAAATTCCGGCAAGTGGTAAGTCGTTTCATCAGAAGATTGAGTTTGATATTCTAAGGTATAAAAAAAATAAAATAAATAAACATGCATAAACATGGATGAATCATTCACAATAAGATCAATAACAAACATTAAGAAAACAGAATTAATTTTTTTTATGCCATCTTGATGTAAAAATGTTCCTTCGCAAGTCATTTGCAATTTTGTTTTTCAAAATGTCAAAATTCTCATTTTGTGTTGCACCAAAGAAATACAGTCATACATGTTTGGAATGACATTATATTGAGTAAATAATGAAAGAATTATCATTTTAATTTGTTGAAATCGTTGTAGAAAATGGATATCCCTCCTAATTTGCATATTATATAGTGAATAACTGCTTCAGGGCACGTTTTAACAATATGGGAGCGATGTTGAGAAAAGATGTCACGCCGGTGAGTGTATAAGGCCAAAGCAAATTACAAACGGTGGCAACTAATAATCGTCTGCATTCACGACCATCTCTCCTCATCTCACTGTCTGAAGGCTTCAGCCTAAAGCAAGTCCCGTGAGAGCGTGTAAAATTCTTTTCTTCGGTCCGTAGACATATACGCCACCCTCTCTGATAAAGACTGATGCTCTGACTGAGTTCCTCAACGGTGCCGGGACGCATACATAGGTCAAGAGACGCCTCTGTTGTTGCCGACTCATCTTGACAGGCAGGTGACAGAGATTAATAGCCCCTCTATTGACTGACTAACTTGCAGTTCCTTATCGTTGGCTTGGCCCAAGTGCACAGCGCTGTTATTAGAGGTATAATTGCAAAGACATTTAAAGTGTTTTCCCTTCGGGGATGGTGGAATCCAATAAAGCTTTCATAAGAGTCAAGACAAGACGAGGCATTGCGCTCTCTGCGCACACACACACAAAATGGCAACGGAGGGCGAAAGATGGGAGAGATCCAGTAAAATTGCCAGCATCAAGACAATAAGTGATTTATGGTGAATTGCACAACTCTGGTAAAGCTGATTTATTAAAAACACACGGAGAATCTGTACATATGACAGCTGACATGTCAAATACGCAGTATAAATGTAAGCTCTCTCCCAAATATTGACTACATAAAAAAAGAGAGTATACGGCATTGATTCAAGGTTGGTAAACATGAATATGTATCTGAAATAGCGTGTGTGTGTTCACTTTGGTTTTGTGTAGGTGGAAGATGAAACAGGGAGGGCTGCTGAATATGCAGGGATAATCTGGGCTTTAACTCAATTGTGCAGAAATGAAGTTAGCCACCTCAGGGGAGCGAGAGCCAGGGGTCAGAATGGGCCGTGCCCTCACTGTCAGCAAGCAGACAGGACGTAGGGGACACAGGGAGGCGCTGACCCCTCTCTGTCCAGCCCTACGAGGACATCAGTGACACCTGAAAGCCAACAGAAACACTGCATTTTACACTTACCCAGTAGGAACCATCCATCAAAAACAGTGGTCTATTCAGTAGGGAGGGGAATCATTAAGAACGAAACAATACCAATTCCAGTTCCTCATGCTGTATGTCATTTGTTTGACAGTACTATTGCACAAAAATCCCATAATATGCTTGCATAGAATTAGAAAACATGTTAAGTTCACATACTTGTTTAAAGGAAAAACAATGCTACAGCCAGTCATTCTGCTTTGAAATGTGTGTTCTGTGCCGGAATGTCTGTGTGATCCCACCCCGCTGCCAATTTACCCAATAATATTTCGACACCTCGGGTTGCCATTTGGCAGAAAACACAGCGCATTGTAGCCACGGAAGCCAGCAAACAAACTAGGTCAAAGATCGCAGATTCTACCTGACCTAAAAAGCCTCAGTATCCATCTAAAAACCTCTATGTCCAGAGGCATATTAAAATGCAGATAAATCATCTGATGTTGCTTTCTATTGACAATTGCGCATGTTGCTGTTGCGTGTCCTCAATTTGGCAACCTGGGTGACAACGAATCTGAGGAGCAGATGGTGGGAGAAACAACCCTCTCCAATACTTTATACAATCCAATACTTTCGACATTTTTCAGGGCAAAGACCACTTAGACAAGAGACATGGAGCAGGGACCCCGATATAAAATGTATCAACCAGAGCTACATATTAAACTAAATGGCCTTCAATATTAATAGAAACCAAACACATTAAGATGTTGGGTTTTTGATTCACTAATAAAAATGGCCTCATAAGACTCATTTATTCTTGAATATAACTACAGTGATTGCATGCTTTTTATTCACCAAAAAGAACCGCCTCAGAGAATTTCGTTCTGTAATTGGACTACACTGTTTGCCATGTCTGTTTTACTCTAACAGAGCTCCCCGCACTATTTATTCAATGAAGCTGAAAGTACTGTTTTGTCTGCAGTGATGGAACAACGCATGAGCGAGAACTGTTATGGTTCCGGTATTCTTTTTGAAAATGGAATGGGTTCTGAATAAGAACTGGTTCTTGGTTACCAATCTTACTATACAGTACAGTATGTGGTACAGTATAAACATTAAAAACATGTCCTGTAATGAAGCTCACGAGGGCATACGAGCAGACTCTCATCATCACGTGGTTTAACACACACTCCACTGAACTGAAAGCACATTTCCCAGGCATCAGTTTAAACGCGCACGCTTGCCTAATTTCCGTGTAATCTGGTTAGACTGTGAGCCCTGCTCCGACCTTGTCACACTCTTCACTGCTGTTGTTCTGCCGCTGACAGGAGGTGAAACGCCCGGCATTAATGTAATAAACTAGACGTGTGTCTGTAAGTGTGTGAGGTAGATGCAGAGGGATACTGAGAGCAGGGACAACCAAAGTGCAGAGTTTGTGTGACCTCAGCCTCGTGTTTGAGCTAAGACACACATAATCAATCAATCTCAGGTGTCAGGGCTTGTAGTTTTGGCTGCTCCCTTGGTGCAGTAGCTGTCAGATCTTGTCTTTTCTTCTCACCTTGAACAGGGATCGGTGTTTGAAGGGTAAACTTAGATACTTGAGGTCAAAAGCACATCAGTAATGTCATCATTGAGTCCAAGTGCAGTTTTATTGAAGCCAATCTAGGATGAATTGGTTCAAACAGTTTTATGTTTGATCAATCAAATCAAAGTAATATAATTGTTGTATTACTGCTGATAAAGAACCTGGACCTGAAGAAATCGGAAGAAATCTCTGTCTATTTTCACAGACTTGGAAAAGCTATCGTTCTTCAGCTCTGCCCCTTACGTTTTGTCCAGCTCTATTCATTTGCAATGCATTTCATACATACAACTTGAATACACATCCTCTGTGAAGTGCATGTTTTTAAATTCAGATTTGTATGTTTTTTTTTTATTCTTGAAAAGAAAAACATATTTTAAGTCTCCTAAAATATATAATTTGTCCTTTTTATGACAAAGCAAAGTTGTAAAATGTCATGTAGAGTGACTCCCCAAAAATTAATAATAATAATAAAAAATAAAAACCTAATTTAAAAAAATGTTTAAGAGAAACAAAAAACAAAAGCCAGCAGGAAAGGATTTCATTATATTGTAGCAGTCATAACATAAGCATAATGACACATACACACCAGTATAACACAACATCTGCCTTATATCCGATAGGCATTGGAGTGAAGGTGAGATCTTAACAGGAATCACTCTCAGCAAAAGAGACGAACAGAATCGCACATTTTCAGAGATGTGAAATAGAGGGCAATTGTCAATGCCAAAGCATTCTGAAAAACAGCCTGTTAAGGAGCTCTGCAAATGTCGACACACTTGCACACTATACACAAGCACCATCACTTTGAGGTGAAACAGATGGACAGGCAGTCTGGTTCAACGTTTCTAGGAGTTTCTCTTCATACATCTTAAGGTAAAAGCCTTGAGACATCAGTGAGAATCATTTACACCCCCAAAGATGAAGGTGATGTTATTTAGTGTGTTCAGTGATGTACTGTAGCTTTCATTATTGCCATGCAATACCACAAGCTACCTATAGGAGGTGCATTTTCACTGTGCCCGAAGCACATTGTCACATAGGAAGAAAGATTTTCGAACAAGTGAAGTAAAAAATACCAACAGGAAATAATAACAACCCCTCCCAAAAATGTATAGAATCTTAGATTTTTTTCTGCTTTATTTGAAATAAAAATAATGAAATACAGAAATTCGACAAAAATTAAAAAGGAAGTAAGTTAATTTTTTACAAATTTAGGTGGATTGCATGGAATTAAAATCACTTGTGACAAAATATTCAAGAATGGAGTTGCATTAGAAAATGTATCTGTCATACTCGTACCATTTAAAAGAACTGCATGCTTTAAAAAGGAACTTCAAAAAAAATTCTGACGAATGAACATGGTAACAGACAAGGTTCTAGTGGTCACAACATGAAGGAATGCTTTATGAAACACCATTGTGTTCCTTGTTTGCAATAAGGCCTGGCCTTGTGGAGATGCTACGTCTATTGTTCTGTTCACATTAGTTGCCCCCTGGCTCCAAAAGTGTAAGAAAATCTCACCTCTACCCATCACATCTAATGAACAGCTGAGCTTCCCCTCCCTACTACTCCTACACAATCATAAACACTCACACACGCACACACACAGATGCCAACAGATGTATGAAGGAAGTGGGGGATATAAGAGAATAAAGCAATTGAGAGCGGAAGCTCAGATAAGGTGAGGAGAGTAAATGAAAAATGGAGGAGGATGGAGAACAAGTGATAGACAATGTGAGGAAGATGATGAGTTAGAGATAGAGGTCTGATAACCAAATAAACTATATGCACAAGAAATTCTTACTTTTACTCAGCAAGGATTCATTAAATGAATCAAAAGTGACAGTAAACACATTTACATATGTTTCCAAAACATATTAAGCAGCACAACGGTTTTCAACATTGATAATGATAAGAAATGTTTCTTGAGCACCAAACATTAGACATTAGAATGATTTCTGAAGGATCATGTAACATTGAAGACTGGAGTAATGGCTGCTGAAAAAGTTTTGCTCATTACATTTTAAAGGGAACCTATTATGTCCCTTTTTACAAGATGTAAAATAAACCTCAGATGTCCCCAGAATTTTTATTTTGTCCCTTTAAATGCAAATGAGTTGCTGCTCCCGGCCCCCTTTCAAGAAGAGGGTGTAGCTGCATACCGGCAAAAATAGAACAGGACAATCTCACACACTGAAAATGTCAGCGGTGTTCAGCCTTACATGTTCAAACTGGAGTCAGAGTTATGTTAATGTATTAACTAACATGAACTAACAATGAGCAATACATTTGTTACAGTATTTATTAATTTTTGTTAATGTTAGTTAATAAAAATACAGTTGTTCATTGTTTGTTCACAGTGCATTACCTAATGTCAACAAATGCAAATTTTGTTTTTAATACTGTATTAATAAATGTTGAAATTTACATTAAAGGGATAGTTCACCCAAAAATTCTGTCAGTTATTACTCACCCTCTTGTTGTTCCAACCCCGTAAGACCTTCGTTCATCTTTGGAACACAAATTAAGATATTTTTGATTAAATCTGAGAGCTGGATCACTCCTCCATAGGCTTCTAAGACACTATAACTTGCTGGCCCAGAAAATGTATTAAAGACATCGTTAATATAGTCCAAGTGACTCCAGTGGCTCAATCTTATTGAGCGACGAGAATACTTTTTAGAGAATACTAGCGACGAGAATACTTTTTGTGCGCAAAAACAAACAAAAATAACGACTTTATTCCACTTTTCATTTCCTTCTCTCTGGGCCTCGAGTCTTTTCACATAGTGTTTAAGCGTAGTGCGTCTGTGCACGTCACCACCAGAGCCGGATTAACGCAAAGGCAAACTAGGCACGTGCCTAGGGCCCGATTGGCGGGATGGGGCCCAGACAGAGGGACAAAAAAAAAAAAAAAATTAAATGTCCTATCTACAATTTATTTCAAAATGTAGCCTATTAATCAACTAAAAATAGTGACAATGTTTATCTTAACCATAGACTGTTACATTACGTCACATTAACGCCAGCCCATGACTGTATAGAGGCGCCAGCCAGTTTAGTCCGAGGGGACGTCAGAGGCGATCAGAGGCGGTCAACGAACGCATCCATCAGGTGCTGCGAGTGCGAAGCAAAAGCAGAAATAGGCACGCAAAGAAGCACAGCTCGTAATGCAGGTCATCGATTTTGGTGTGATTGCAATGTATTTTAAATATAAACTTGTGGGATACTGTAGATCAGCGTCATTTCTGGAAAAATCATTCACCGCTTTGTGAATTTAAAAGAGCGCGCGAGCGTCATTAACGTGCCCAGACGCGACGCTTTGAATTTGCGCGTACAATCAATGAATAACATCGCGTCCAAAGCTAACTAGTAAAAAAGCTACAAAAGTAAAAGACAAGACGTTTGTATTCAAAGTTAAAAAACCAACACACTGCAACATTTTTAAATGTTTCAAATAAAGGATCTCATATCTATGGGTCTATCTTCTATATGCTGATGCTGATGATTAGATAATACCCTGACATCATAGCCTATACGAATATCAGTTTAGATTTTTTTTCCTGCTCAGTAGCGATCGTGTCTTTCTCTTCCACTTGATTTGTGTATAGCATATTTAAGGTAGCAATGCAATACATAATAACATATTACTGATATTAATAATATGACAATATCTGCAGTCAATATTGATTAAATGGGAGGGAAAAATCCTGCCCATAACGCAGAAAAATTATAAAAGCACGTTCATGTTCATCTACTGAAGTGGTATTCTGGAACTGTGAATAAACTGAATAAAACAGCAAAATAACAACAAGAACAATAACATCTTCATTAAACAAAAAAGAGATTAGCTTAGATAAAGTTTGATAGGCTACCAGTAACAAGTCTGGACCCATTACTATTTTTAATGTTTTTGAAACAAGTTTATTATTATGCTACAAGCCTGCATTTATTTGATCAAAAATACAGAAAAAAACAGGAATATTCAGCAAGGATGTGTTAAATTTATAAAAGTGATATTGAAGACTTTTTTAAAACAACTTTTTAATAATCAAAGAATCATGAAAAAAAGTATCACATGTTATAAAATAAATATTAAGCACCATTTCTAACATTTGATAATAAATCAGAATATTATAAAGTTTTCTGAAGGATCACGTGACTCTAAATTTAGCTTTGCATCACAGAAATATATTTTAAAGTATAGCCTAGTAAAATAGAAAACCATTATTTTAAATTGTAATAATATTTCACTATATTATTTTTCTGTATTTTTGAACAAATAAATCCAGGCTTGATGAGCATAAGAGACTTCTTTCAAAAACATTACAAATAGTAATTTGTCCAAACTTATGTACTGTGTAAGTAAAAATATACTAAATTTAAAATTAAATGTTTTATAAATAAAAAGGTTAGGAATCATATTTGTTTCAAGTGTGTTTTATTGGGGGTGGGGGGGCCTCCAACATGAATTTTGCCTAGGGCCTCCAAATGTCTAGATCCGGCCCTGGTCACCACGTATCACACACATGATCAGCGTCGCCCAATAGTGAGCCTACGTGGTGACGTGCAACACAGACGCGCTGCGCTAAAACACTATGTGAAAAAACTCGAGGCCCAGAGAGAAGGAAATGAAAAGTGGAATAAAGTTGTTATTTTTGTTTGTTTTTGCGCACAAAAAGTATTCTCGTCGCTTTATAAACTTAAGATTGAGCCACTGGAGTCACTTGGACTATATTAACGATGTCTTTAATACATTTTCTGGGCCAGCAAGTTATAGTGTCTTAGAAGCCTATGGAGGAGTGATCCAGCTCTCAGATTTAATCAAAAATATCTTAATTTGTGTTCTGAAGATGAACGAAGGTCTTACGGGGTTGGAACACGAGGGTGAGTAATTACTGACAGAATTTTCATTTTTGGGTGAACTAACCCTTTAACTAAGATTAATAAATGCTGTCAAAGTATTATTCATTCTTAGTTCATGTTAACTAAAGTGGTTAACAAATGAAACTTCATTGTAAAGTGTTACCCAGATATTTTATATTGTAATATTTCACAATATTTTTGATCAAATGACTACAGCCTTGGTGAGCATAAGACTTCTTTCAAAAACATAAAAAAAAACATATAACCTCAAACTTTTTAACTGAAGTGTATGTATACATACACACACACAGAATATTTGTATACGATCAGTGTTGGGGCTAGTTACTCAAAAAAGTTATATATTACATATTACTCTCAAAAATAGTAATGCCTTACTTTACTTTATTACTCCCTGGAGAAAGTAACTAGTTATATTACTAGTTATATTACTAGTTACATTTTTTTTCTTAATTACTCTATAATTGCCTGAGATGCATCAGATGGAGGGAGAACATACAAAGGAGGAGTGTTCTTTAGGGTCTTTATTATGCCAACAACAGATTGGCACTGTCTAGCACAAATAACTACAAACAACTGTACTTGTACTTGCCGTTGTTGACGCTTCCATTTTTCCCCATCTGCCCCAATAATATCTGTCTGCAGAGCCGCAGAGCCACAGTTTCACCACAGCAGTTTTACCCGCGCATGCGCAGTTTCAGGTTGTAATTCAAGCCCTATAAATAGTCATTTATATGCAAAATTGTCTATAAAACACAACCGGTCTTCCGACCTTTTACTATATGCGCGAGGGAGAGAGAGCAATACAGCGCTCGTGTTGTTTGAAGGCGGTGAGAGTGAATGGGCAGCGCGCGCGCGTCCGGGGCGCTATATTTTTTTTCCCAGGATGGTAGGGGAAGACTCATGAATATTCATTAGGGAAGTCATCCCTGATTGACCTTAACTGCCGCAGGTCGACCAATCGGTGATGGTAAATGATACCTCGTGCCAAACCCAGACCAATCACTGTTCCATTCACGCCCTCCTCCCCTTCCCTTCTGTTCTCTGTGTTGTGTGCCTTGTGTGTGATGAAGGTGCTACTGGCAAATGTAACGCAAGTAACTAGCTCGGGAAAACTGTAATAATATTACTATTTTCAGACGAGTAATGCCTTACACTACCAGTTACTGAAAAAAGTAATATTATTACAGTAACGCGTTACTTAGTAACGCGTTACACCCAACACTGTATACGATATATAAACAAGTAACGGTGGTGTCACACTTTGGCTGAGCATGGTGTAAAACACAGGCATATATATAAAAAATGAAAACAAAGATGTTTGGATTAACACAGGTGATACAAACAAGGGAACTGACGAGTAACCATAGAAACAAACAAGAACACAATAAGTAACCTAGGAGACAAACAAGTGGCGGGAAACTGAGGACAAAGGAGACGCGACTGAAGGTACACAAACTAAGAGTCCATGAGGGCGAAACTAAGAATAATTGTGACATGTGGGTCAGTGTTTACCTTACATAAATGAATCACACAGAGCAGTATCAGCAGTCGGTTTCTGGCAAGTGTAATGCTGTGTTGACAGAGTATTTGTGATTGGAGAGAATGTGCAGCTGAGATGATGCTGGTCAAATATCCACAGCACTATACACATACTGTATCCACTGAGAGTTTGCATTGTCATGAACAAAACAAAAAACAAAACACAATAATAAAATGAAGCAATAACAAATTAAATTAATATAATAAAAAAGTTTCTTTCAGTCTCTTGGGCTGCTTTTACACACTTGAGATTTTAACCATTTCGGATTTTTTTGTCCCACTTGTTTACATTCTCTTTAGACACGACTGGTATCTCATATCTGTGTTTACATTAATCCCCGCCCAAAATTATTCTGATCGCTTTACTACTCGACTCTTGGGTCGACCCTTGGGTTTTGAATGGCCGTGCTATTAAAATGATTTATATAATTCACGTCAGGTGCTACCATGATTACTTACCAGCTTGGATAAGATAAAAACGGTCATGGATGTTTGTGGTGCAAAATTGTACTGAACGGATAAATACCAGAAAAAAATGGTAATTTTCCATTGTTATTTTATCAATGGTTCGTTAAGATCTAGAATTCTGAAGTGAAATAAAAAAAGTGCGGTGAGATGCCGTTATTTGAATGAATTCGTATAAATTAATTAACGAGAAAGAGAGAGTGAGAGAGATTGTGAGTGTGAAGCGTCTGTATAGCACCTCTATGTAATAGTGAAGCTGTGAGTTTAATTACAAAAGCTGAAGTTATCACCTTGTTGTTGAGAAATATAATGTAGCTTTCAGTAACAAAGCGGTTGTGTTTATACAATTTATGGGGCAGAGGTTGAAAACACGTTTCTAAGCTCCTTAATGTTTCTGTGTGTGCTCAATCTCTTACCAATTTATAAAGTTTCCAGCTCAATAGTGTGAGCACATACAGGAACGCCTGCTTCATAATACAACATTAAAAAGTCTTCTGTGTGAGCAAACATGTCGCCCTCGCCTTGGGAATCGGATATACATGTTTAGACGTAGGTCAAATGTCCAGATATCATAAAAAGATATGCAAAAAACACATTTGGAAGTGGCTCAGAACAGATGCGAATCTTATGTATTTTTTTTGTGTGTGTGTTTACAGGTGTGCAACAAATTACGATCCAGATGTTCAGATTTTTTGTGACAGGCTAAACTGAGTGTTTTACAAGTCTTCTGGCACTCCAAATGCATCTCAGATGTCCAGTGTAGAGCAAGGAGCAAATTAAGTCATGTGATCCACAACTAGTCAGCACAGACCCAACACAATAGGTGTTTGACTTAATGTGGTGCCACACAGACTGATCGGTACCTGACAAACACAATGCATTTTGGTTAGAAATTTTGTCAGGCGCTGCAGTTGCCCCAAATCGGCTGCACAAGTTCTGATGGAGCACTTTATTGGTATTTAAATAGTATAGGCTTATGTTGAACGCTATTCTTGTACATACAGTATGGCACTGTAAGCAGTACAAAAAGTATTGAATGAAAAGTGATTCTGTATTGCATCTAATCCACTTCATCTGTTAAAGCACCTCGCGAGCATTACTACAGGAGGCAGAAAATGCTTTTTAAACTCCTTCCCGCCTGCAACCGGCAAATCACGCCTGTCGGTGGAAGCCTAGTATAGGCTAGTTCAACTCAAACACACCTATTGACTAGTGGCAGAACTAATCAACTAGTCAGTTCAAACTCTAATACATCTTTTTATACAGCTTTCAAGGACACACAAGAACAGAGAAGGAGGGTGAATTCATGGATGTTCTTAAAGGCAGAACAAAGAGCAGTGAAACTTAAAATCCATGTTTAAAAGGCAGTTTTAAAATGTCCACTTTGACTTCTATTTGTGCTGAAGGTGATTTAGATCACTGCCTGCTGACCGAAGACTCAAATAAAGCTCAGTCCTCACTAGTGAAGCACCCAGGCCATCAGACCAGCTAATTAAACTACAGGCACTTACCATGGGAGTTAATGGCCTTCAATTATGAATGAAGGGCTAAAAGCTCAATCAGTGGGTTGAATAAAAACCTTGCTAGTCACAAAAGGCCACAATGTCTTTCCTGATCTTCAAAACCCAAAAAAAGGACCCCATTTTGCTCAAAAAGCGCTGCCCGGCTCTGGAGAGAGAGAGTGTGGAAGGAAGTTAAAGTGACTCAGCCAATTTGAACAATCATTAAACATTACTGTTGATATAATTGTCCTGTTTTGTTGGATGCTGGTTACTCACAAATCAGTGATGAAGTGTGTTGGTTTGCTTGATTAGGCATCCTGTTGTGATTTCAAGAGGGAACCACTGGATTAGCAGTCAATGTTTGGCTAATACACCCCTACTGGTAAATGCCATAACTACACCGTTTGGCTCCTAAAAACATCTTTCCCCAATTGACCCTTCGCTAAGCCACGCCCGAAAACCGCCACAGGCCAATCGTGGCTTAGCAACCGTAACTAGGCGCGGGAGGTCTGGCAAGCTTTCGAGCGAGGGAAACATGCCGAAGCGGTGTGCGTATGGATTGTGCAAATCTGATACCCGGTATCCTAAAAGTTTGGACGGGGTGGTGGATTTTGTTCCCTTCCTGAAACCTAAAACCCAAGGGGAGAAATGCCGGGCGTCATCTTCATTTATATAGCGCTTTTAACAATGTAGATTGTTCCAAAGCAGCTTTACATTGATAATAGGAAATGTATTAAATTAGTTTAATAATTAGTAAAAGCAGGGAACATCACGGGGCTTGCCAAGGACCTCCAAGGAAAAGGTTGGTATGCAAACTTAATCAGTTCATAACAGTAGTCACTTATATGACCCACGACGTGTGAGCTGTAACGTTAGCCTGGCGCACTACAAATATAAGCGGGAGATCATTATCATTGCAAAGTGGTCAGGCTAATGTCTTGTGTTTATTCCACAATACATATGGATAAGCTGTTTGATTTATAAATATTAGAATATTTTCACATTTCACTTACCCTGCTGGCTCAATTTGTGTGTTTCCCATTTGAATGGTCAGCGTACGAGGCGGCTGCTGCTTGCACTGGGACCTAACGTTATAGACTTTAGCTTCAATTTTGATGAAATTGTTCTTTAATCGTTTGCATATTATGTCGTGGATATACGTAGCCCTCGAATGCATACTGCAGTCTTGCTCTCTCATATTTTCACCTGTTCGCCAAAAATGACTAATTATCTCCTTAGGAATGTCTGAAACCAGTGCATACATACTGTAATAGACGTGCCAGGCGCAAAAGCTTGACAGGCGTAGCAACAGTAACTAAGGAGGGCGGGGCTTAGCGAAGGGTCAATTGACTACCATTCAAAAGCAGCTCAAAAACATATATGATTCCCATACTTCCAGATGCTAATGGATATTTTTCTCCAGGTATTATAGACCTCCTTGGACTTTATCATTTGAAAATATGTTGTGGTTGTGCTGGCGCATTTTCAATAGATTGATTGGGTACAAGGGTGTAGATTTGGTTTGAATGGGGGTTGAGGGATGAATAGTGAAGTGTTTAAGCAGTCCTGGGGCATTCTCCCTTGTGAAATTAATTTTTTTTTCTACACGTTTTTTGTAGTAACTTATTTATAACCCACACATGCAAAGTTGATTACTGCAATCCATTAGTTATTAACATAATTGATAATTAACATAATTCCTTGATCCCATAGGATACCCGGGTCTGAAGTATTTTATATTATTTAAGCATCTGAAACCTTTTCAGTTCAACTGAATTTTCTACTTTAAAGTGCCATGGGAAGCATTTCTACTGGAAATGCTTATATCCTAGACTTAAAGGAGAACTCCGGTCAATTTTAACATTGAGCTCATTTTTTTTGTACATTTGGAGTGCTGTCAGTACAGAGAACAACGACAAAAATCGGTGTTGCCTACACCGAGTTATTCTATTTTTAAAATTTGCACCCTGTTGACTTCAATGGGGCAAGTACTAAACCTGCTTTTAGCCTCTTAACATCCTTGATGTGTCATTACAAGTGCACAGAAAATTTGAGTGATTCCTTCTGAGTGAACACGAGTGAATCTGACTGCAGTAGATGTGAAAGATATGTATAAAAATGATGTTATTTAAGCCAGCGCAAATACCTGTGTTTACATCCTGTTTTCGGTTGAAGTCCAAAGTAATCGATTGCCGAGTTCACGCGCGTGATCATAGGTAACTAAACCTATGCGCGTGAACTCGGCAATCGATTACTTTGGACTTCAAAAAACAATTTAAAAAACAATTTAAAAAACAATTTAAATTGTTTTAAAGAAAACAATTTAACAGATATTGTTTTCACTTCATTAGGCATCATCATCATTAGAACAGAACACTTTACACATAGAGAAAATACATAACTTATAATGCACATAATACACATAATTTATAATTGTCCAGACTTTAAAGCTCTTGATTCTACTTTGTACTTGGTCTTATGAAAATGTATCAGTTCTTGTGGTATTAACTTTAATTACATGCAAGACCACTGATGCCTCCTCATTACCATGCTTATAGGCAAATGTGTATCATTTAAAAAAACTATCTACAGCAGTTTCTATGAAAAACAGTAAACTAAAAACTAATATATAATAATTACAACATGTACAGGGTGGCTATGAGCAGTTTAAAAAGCTTTCTCATTATGTATTTTACTAATCAGTCTTTTTAGATTTTGTGGCTGTTTTAGATAATTGACTTTCTACATAGCCTTGTACTGTATAGTAAATTTTATATAGAATTCAAAAGTTTGCACATTTTATCAACAGCCTCGCAATTGGAGTACTTTGCACAAATCTTATCACAGTTTTGGTGTGTGCTGTTATTTCATGCACCACTTATGCCAAATTAAATAAGTTTAGTTATGCTTGCGTTTCAGATGAGAACACTTAGCACCGAACGCATGATACCATGATATGATATACAGTTAAATAGTAATTCCTCATATGTGTCTATTAAACATGGTAGAAAATTTGAGGGGTGGGGGGAATGTTTTTGATAGTCTTGGTTACTAGGGTGGGACAGACTATGCCCAATGATTGAATAGGAAGCAGGATTGCATATCGCAGCTCACTGTCCTGAACCATTACTTATGAACAGCATGATCCAGAAAGGTGACATGCTGAAGAGTGAAAAAGCAGAGGGAAAAAAACTAACCTGGTCTAAGGTTGGTCTCCTCATTAGAGAGGACCACCCACCTCAACCCAAACTGGAGAGTCCTTTAAAGAAGACATCAAATGAAAGGACTCTCCATTATATTTTTGGCTCAAATGCCCCCACGTGGAGTGCCCTCTGTTTGACGATGCCCCATTGTGCCCAGGATGATACAAACACACTCACACACACAAAACACTTCACTCACATACAGCATTCAATATGCCCGACTTGGCATTAAGCTTTTTAAAGGTCACACGGCATTATGAGCCACATTTATCAAAAACATCTAATGCATGTTAAAATGTTTGGAAGTAAATTTCAGTGTCTTGAAACATTACAAATATCTCAACCAATCACCACTATCCATAGCCAATCTGATCATATTAAGACATGGTATCAATTACACCATTTAGGTAAAAGTAATAGGAGATAAATATGAGAATAATATATCAAAGTTTGTCACAGCACAACCTTGAATGCTTCATAAGTCACTTTTAATTAAAAGTGTCAAAATGTAAATGAAATGCTTGTGCAAAGACGTGTTATTATTTCTTGATGTTTAATGTCACACACACCTTCTGTGTTATGTGATCAATAGCACACTTTAACGTAATCATATTTAAGGCATTATAAATGTGCAAAAGATTAATTGAAATCCAACTGGTTAATTGTGAAATAAAAACAGAAACATTTACACAGCATGAACTGATTGAAAATTCAAATCGAATCGGTGAGAGCGAATGCCTTGATGACAGCACATGCGGCACAGGATGATCAACTTCACTTCAACTCACACAAGAGGAAGTAAAGAGAAAAAAACAGAAAGAAAGGGAGGGAGAGCGAAAGAGTATGCAAATGAGTGGAAGAACCGCTGAGCTAAGCTTTAATGGCAAGCGAACATTTGAATTCACCATGGAAGCCTTTTATATTCATGATAAATGGAAAACAAATGATATTAAGTTCTGTGTTATATTGGACATTGTGCAAATGACTGAATATGTGTTTTCCCCATCATTACATAACTCATCAGGAAGTCAGGCGCAAATAAGAACAAGTGGCACTTTCCGCAAATTGGGTAAAAAATAGAGCCTGAAACTCTTCAAAAATGGTCTCTTTTTCAACAAATGGTCATTAAAGTGCCTAACCTTCAGAAAATGTTTGTCAGCCTCAGGGAGTCAAACTAAACATGACATGTTTTATTTTATATTCCTTTTAAATGAACCCTTTTGAGGATATAGTGTAAAACTAATTTGTGTAGCGATAAACAACAGTTAAACCTTGAAATTTACAATACTTGCATATTTAACACTTTAAATAATCGACTTTAAATGTTGATTTATAATTATCAACCAACATATATTTTTACTACAATAAATTGTCATCTTAACTGGAGAATACAGATGTTTGATATGTTTGAAACATATCTTTTACACACTTTTCATTCTAGGCTACTTATATTTTTTCTTAAAGGAAATTAATACATTTATTTAGCAAGCACGCATTAAACTGATCAAAAGTAAAAGTAAAACATTTGCATATCATAATTACTGTTCTTTTGAAATCCTAAATAAAATGGATGGTTTCCAAAAAATATTTAGCAGCACAACTATTTTCAACATTGATAATAAGAAATGATTCATAAGCACCAAATCAGAATGAAAGGATCATGTGACACTGAAGATTTAACATTAGGCGTGCATGTGTTTGTCTGCTCCCATGGGTGTCTACTTATGCATACATATATATGTGTTAGCATGGCATTTGGTTTCCCATCCATGCTGAGAGTGATAGTTCTCTTGTTTAACGTTTTTTTTCTCCTCTTTTGAACTTCACAGGTCTGCCGACTCCAATTTCCTCACAGTCAGGAGCAAGAGGGTTTTTACAGAAGCCCAACACCTGTTGTTTGTTTGGCTTACACAACAGCATGCGGCGTCACCGACAAACCTGTGGCACTTCCTACCTCTCTCCATCACACCCTGATCTCTTTCCCCCTTCATCTCTATTCAATCTCTGCCTCCTTTTCCATCTGATCTATCTATGAGGTGCTTCATTTCTCTCTCTTTCTTTTCTCAAATGCTAAGACTATCTAACTATAGTATATGTCTTTGTCAACCATATGAGCACATGAAACACATTTAGTGTTATACTGTATATACACACATGCAAACACTCTCTGACAAATTAGGTGCAGACCACTAACCAAGTGTGTTTCGCAGCCGCCCCCTGCAGCAGACTGTTGACTCCCTGTGGCAGGCTGTAGGGTTGTGAAGGTCATGGGGTGGTTGGTCTGGGCCCGGCATCATGGGATAGCAGCACACACACAATTAAATTAGTTTGCACTTGGCACTCATTGCATCTGCCTCAAACCTGTGTATCCTGCTGATTTAATTTCCACTCCTCTTCTGTAGTGAGTCTCTCAACTGCCCCTTGATGACCGCTCCATCCACCTTCTACAGAGAGAAAGAGAGAGGGAGAGATTGCAAATACCTCACATACTACTTACTATACACACTGTACTCCAAAATACTGCAAGCGCAGTGAAAATTTGGGCACATTTAGCTTTTGCTTCTCTTCCGTTTTGAAAAAATGTGTAGTTAGTATCAGGCCAGATTAAAATAAAAGTACAATTCAACGATAGTAAAATAGTTGAGCAAGAAATCCCTGGATTCATTCTCAACATGGTGAGAGCATTTACTGCAGCTATTACTGTATGTTATTCACATCTGGATTCAGCATCCAGAAATGTCAGATGTGCCCCGATGGTATACGTTCAAACAAAAAAGCACATTTGTTTAGTGCATTCTCTGACTAAGCACTGTGCTGCACTTTACATTAAAGCTATACTGTGTACATTTTTAAGTTGATTCTTAGCAAAAAACACTTTGTTCTTTCAAAATGATATGTGCTCATTAATGTGTAATTACTTCTACCAACTAATCAAGTATTCTCGTAAGCGTAGAATCTGCCATTTAGAATAGGCCTACATACAAGCGAGTCGCTCGAATGGCGGACGCCATGTTGCGCCTCCATCTTGAAAATACATTAGCCAAAGAGGGACATACCTGGAAATTCAAGCTTCGCCTTTTGTGTTTTTACACTCAGTGGCACTGTGACGAATGCGAGGGGGAGATTACTCGCGACTGCCAGCAGATTTGTAATAATACGGTCACCGTAGGAGTTAAAACGCCCTCGGAATGGGAGGGGCTAGAAAGTAATATTCAGTTGGTAGTCATCAGTGATGCGCGGGTCAATGTATAAACAACCCGCACCCGACCGATGTTTTCAACTAACCCGCCCGCAACTCGGACCGCAAAAAAAAGAAGAAGAAAATATTGTAGCCTACCCGACCCACTTCCTGACCCGCATTTTTTAAAAGTAGTAAATGCTCATAGCGTCATTGGGCTATAGACTAGGAACTAGGGTGCGGGGAGGATGTGGCCGCTGCTGGGTTTCCTATCATTATCGGATTAATTGCACAGTTTAACCATCATAGAGTGGACATTTATCATTTGCATGTGTTTTTAAGTCCTGTCAGTTTAACAGGGCGCGCTTGAATGGGCATATATAAGAACGAGCAGAGAGAGAGAGAGAGCCCCGGCCGCACGCGCACTCACTATTAATAATATTAATAATAGCTAAGTATTCTTTTTTTCCCGACCAAATGTGACCAAAACGGTAATAAAAATGCTGTCATTATAAAAGGTTTCTAATGTCAATATATTGCTTGTTTTTTTCTGTTTACATTTCATGGTGTGACACTTCTCTTCTCCCATGATCGAACATAAAATGCTGCTACGTCAGAGCGGCCAAAGCGTCAACAAGCTTCCCCGTACTTTTTGACAAGTGGCCAGAGCTTCTTTGCAGCTCAAGTCGGCGGCGGTGTGAACGTACAGTTAGGAGCGCAAACTGTTCTTTTTCTGAATGCTGTATGATATAGCCTAGTGTTATGTAATAAAGGCTTGATTTATTCATTTATTTCGTTTCATTTTCTTAACAATTAAGATGCTGCATGTGTTAGTCTCATCGAAGTGTGCGTCTCTCCCCAGTCTTCACCTTTTCTCTTGCCGCCTCCATCTCTACCTGCAGACTGAGCTCGTGCATCATCTTCGCGCCAGTTATTCAGCCAATAAAGTGTAGGCCTATGTATTTCATAGAAAATTGTGTCTAGTACTATATAAATTACAAAGGTTTAATTGTCATCTTTATTTCAAATGACCCGACCGACCGCGACCCGAATATCATTAAAAATATTTTTGGATGACTCGTAACCGCAGGTAAACTCATTTTGGATCAACCCGCGCAACACTGGTAGTCATAAACAATTTCACCACTAGATGGGAGAAAATCCTACACAGTGTAGCTTTAATGACTGGACTGCATTATTGTATTATATTTTTTTATTTATAATTTTACTTTTTTCCTAGTTAGTTTTAATTGATTTTTATTATTTATTTGTCTTTTTTTATTTATTTATTCATTCATTCATTGAATTTTAAATGGACTTTTATATGCCTTCATTTTTCTTTTTCATTATCAGGCCTACAGCATAAAGCACTTTTTGAAATACTGAATTGAATTTAATAACACAAAATGCTTTACACAGGCTTGATAACAAAAAAAAAACAAAAAAAAACTTATTTTAAATAAAATAAACTCCTCTAAAATAAATTTGCCTTAAAAAAATGGTTATTTCCATTTCCATAAATTTGACTCTGAGAGACTAAGGGGTTCAAAATAAACATTTTTGCTCTGTAAATAGAAGAAATAGCTGATCAAATATTTATGAGTTGATGAGATATTTTTAGGTAAGTATTGGACTTTTACAAACCACAAACAACCATCGGGGTCAAGCAGTCTTCCCACATCCACACACGCTCATTACTAGCACGCAGCATGGAGAAAATGCTCCCTGCAGGCAAAGCTCTTTGTAGAAAAAAACCCCTCTTTTGAACGTTTCCACGCGCTCCCTGTGCTCTTCAAACTGATGTGTTAATGCAATATTGTCTGCAAATTCAAAACTATCATTATTTCACGGTTTTAAGGCAGCCGGGCAAAGAAAGCATGAGTGATGGAGGAGTAAGAGAGTGATGAGAGCAGGAAGGCGTTCCTGATCAAATGCATGGTGAGGGCGGAGGTGGAGCAGGATGCAGCGTTATGATTCCATTAATTGGGGGCTTTCTTGCAAATGACCTGAAAGCTGCAATTACCTTCCACAGAAGGGCTCCATTATGAACATCTCGCCCGTGACACACACACACACGCGCCTGAATTATTTCTTTATATTCCCAGTCATAGACTGCAAATGAGACTTCTTAGTCACATGCATTACTTGCACGGCGGTTTATATGTAATTGTCTGTATATTTACACCTTTAAACAAAACATTCACCCATTACACATATCATTCAATCACGCATTACTTTTTCTCCTGCATTCCCCCTCTATTCCCTCAGCATGCGCACACACTCCCTGGAACAGATGATGACATTAGTTGCGGGAGTTGGCTGGTCTCCAGGTGTCCCGGTGTTCTGTAATATTGTCACTCCCATATTTCACTTCTCCTGTCCCAGCCTCTGTTAAAGCAAACTCAATCAACCCCTCCTCATCCCAGAACCAGCAGTGTGTGCTTTTCCATCTCTACAATGTGAGGCTCATGTTTGCTTTAAATATACAGGGAGCAGGGTACACACACCAAAGTATACTGTCTCTCCTCGGTCGGTGAATGTATATATCACAAGCCGAATGTGACTGTGTTAGTCATTGAGGAGGCAAGAGCACATGGGCTCTTTGTAATCATGAAGATACTGAATTTATTGATATTTGTACTCTGGGTTTGGGCCAATTGCCGAGCTCTGAGCCCTCCCCTTGTAGAAGCCAAATATGCATACTATTTACTATATCCAATTGTAAGTGCAAACTCATGAATTAGCATTTGAAGTGTATATAGGGTAACGCACTATAGATGGATTATTTAACCAAAGATAAAAAATCTGTCCTCATTTACTCACTCTCATGTCATTTAAAACCCTTATAACGTTCTTTCTTCTCTGGAACACAAAAGAAGATATTTTTTAAGAATTTTTTTTTCATTCAATGAAAGTCAGTGTGGTTTAAAACAACATTGGACCTCAATGACCTTCACTGGATGAACAAACACACATTGAAAAAAATAAAAACTTCTTTTGTGTTCAAAAACATGTTTCTTTCTGGTCTCAAGGTGCATGACAAATTTGTCATTTATTAAATACTGACGGAGCAACATGATTTGTTTAGAAATAAAGTATTAAAAGAAATGTATTCAGATTAAAAATCATATGAATGAAAAAGTTGAACTATATTGAAATAATGTAGAAGTATAAGGGCAATTGTGACAGGGCAGAATATGAATAATTTTTTATATACAAATACTTGTTCAAAATGTACACTTCTATGAGTGGTGTACCATTCAAGTTTATTTTAATCACTTTTTGCACATTTTATAATGCAAATAAAGGCGTGCATCTTGGAATTATTATTCTAGTACAATCTCATTTCATAAATACATATCCAATGTGAATTTTGTGGTCAAAATTGCGTTAAAACTTTGTCGGTTTCCGCCTCTTTCCTTAATCAATGAACTTTGCTACACTCATGAACTAAATTGATTAAATGTTAAAAATCATTCAATTATAAATTTAAATGCATAAAAATGTAACTTTCTTCATGGCTCAGGAAAACGTTTCAGTGCATTGTGACAAACAACATTTGCAATAAAATATAGTAACATATTCAAAGGTGAGCATTTTCATTTGAACCATCAATGTTAATCATGAAATGGAACACATCTGCTGTTCAATAGCCAGTGGCGTTTAGAGTGACTGTGCATCATTAATGAAGGTACATGACACACAACTGAACATCAGCTAAAAAATCATACCGATCAAAAGACTGGGGGGTTCTACCTCCGGTCCACTTCTGGGACAGCTTAGTGTGACCCCGTCAATCAAACACACCTGGTCTGACAGTCCAGCTGCTCTCAGTTTCTATGGGAACAGGGGATCTTGGTGAGGAGGGCATGCTCTGAAACAGGTGAGCATAGACACATTCACTGAGGGAAATCAGTCAGTTCATGCAACTGTTAATAAACCAATCAAACAGTCAGTTTCACCTTGGGATCATCACCTTAAGGGGACATATTACAGAAGATATTGATTAGGTGTACAATATTTAACCAGCCAATGGAATAATGAAAGAACTTCAGGTGTATGAAGCAGCCAGACAACCAGATAGTTCAGTCCAATTTGCTTAATAAAGAGGCAGTGTGGTAAGTCTGAATGTCAAGGGCAAAAACCTGACTATGTAGGACTGTGTGTTTGCTTGTACATGGCATAATAGGAAAAAATGGCTTAGGAGACTTTTAAGCTGCAGGGAAGCCAGTCTGTTAGAGGCTTCCACTTAACCCAAACAGATGTTCAGACAACTGTGTGTGTGTTTTTGTGCATCTACATAATATGACCTCTGACAAAAGCATTTTGTGCTGATGCAGCTCTCTTGAAAGAGAAATTGTTGTTCCAGTAAAACCACGCCCCCATTTACACATTCTGAAACACACACCTCAACAATCTCTTTGGCCCTCTTTCTCTCTCTTTCTCTCTCATCACACACACAAACACGCTTTGTGTTTGCTGAAGAATATGGAAAATAAATGTCAGTGATCCCTCATCCCTTTACTCTATATGCATTGGGCTGTTGTGACAGTCTTTTAGTAGTTCTGCAATGGCAGCAATTCCAAACAGAATCAATAAAAAAAGGTTTAACAGCTTTTTCTCTGTTTTTTTTTTTCCACAACGGGTCACCTGTAGGACATGATAGCACCCAAATTGCTATTCCGCCACAACAACTGCAGCTGCTGAAGAATTTCACGTTTTTTTTTTAAGTTGTGCTGAAATACTCCTCAATCAAAAACTGTTTTAATGCTTTATGGACCACTGATATGCACTGAAACGCACCTTTCTGATACTTATTTTGTGATAGTGTGTACTTATCTGATAGTCTATTTAATTTTAAATAGACTAATTTTGGATTTAAATGTCAATTAAAATGTAATTAAAAAAAAAATCAGCCATTTGTTTTTTTTATTCACTGGCAATCATATTTTATTAATTCAGTAGTTAGATTCAGAAATAGCAAAATTGGTCAACTAAACTACAATACATGCCTGTTTAAATTCTACATGGAAAAAAATTCACAGGTCATCTTTGAGATCTCTTTTTTTTCTCCGTGACAGCACTGAGATTCAATGGAGAGCAAAGTGGGACTTTTGCTCTAGCCTTCTACTTCTCAGAATTGTCTCCAAAGAAAACATCTGAGTAATCACATGTATCATATGTGTATTTCCTGTGGAATGCTAACAAAATATATCAGCACTCAAGGTCAAGGTCAATAAATCAATTACAGTGCAACCCAGGCTGTGCAATAAATATGTATTTCATGACAGGTTCCTGTCATTTATGTGATACACATTTAAATGTAAAAACATTCCAAAACTTGGAATTATTATTATTATAAAAAAATAAAATAAAAATAAAGTGTTCTATTTATTAGAAAAACTTAAGGGAGCACAAATTTACTTTGTGACTCACGTACACAAAAATATGCACTTGGACCTTCAAAAAAAGCTAACATTGCTTCTGTTTGCTGTCTTGCCAAATAATTATTTTACACTACACAAAATAAGTCTTTAATTGAATAAAACAGACCAATATGACTTATTAAAGGTGAAAAGCTATAGTGTTTTATAAATTATAAAACTGTCTACTTTGTGTCATTTATAAATGATGTGGGCCCACTGATAATTTCCCCACAGGAACATCAATTTCTGGCAGCTCTGTTGTCTCCAGAGTTAGGGTTAATAATAGCACTTGCACCGTGGAATTCGTAGTTGATGCTAATGATTGTAGAGTAGTTTTGAATGCTCTCTCCATTTGAGGTGAAGCAACATGATTTAGGAAATATCAATATAGCCTAAATGTTTAGCACATCAAATTTGTCCTTAAACAAAAACCCAAAGAAACCGAGATGGTAAAAGGTTCACAATAACTTACCACTTGTCAGTATGACAAAGAATCACTGGTAACATATATGTCCAGATTTCAACAAATCAACAGTGCGTTTGAGAGAAAGGGCAGAGGGTCATCGGGAAGGCGGAGGTGTTACTGGAAGAGATCTATGAATAGCATGTGAAGGTAGGTTGTAAAGTTGGGTCGTTCTAGGTCTTTTTCTTTTTTTGTGAATTGGTAAAACACAAGAGGGTGAGGTGGTGAGGAGAGAATTGAGGGATTTCAGCTGAGCTACGGTGGGGCACTGGGTCGATTTCATGGCAGGAGGATGCAGTAATTGCTCGCGGGGCCTTAATGAGTCCGGCGGGCCTGAAGCACAGCTCTTCATCCAAGAGCCAGACAGGTGGTCTGCTCAGCCTAATAGGGAAGGGACTGGCCCCCGATGTGACATCAAACCCAGCCTCTCACACCTGCCACCACGGTGTGTGTGTGTTAGCATCAGACAGGACTGAAGCAAGAGGAAGAAAGAGAGAGAAAACATTCAGTTCCTTAGTAATAACTCCCCTTCAAGTACCATTTTTGGCGGCCTGGCAACAGAAAGCATAATCTATATTCTGTCTGAACTGTGAATAGATACAATTTTATCAACTCCACTTACTCGCCTAACTCGGCTGATATATCTGGTATCCTTTGTCCCAATAAAACAATTTTTAAACACTTGAACAACATCATGCATTGTTCATCAACTTTTTATGGCTCATCATTAATGACTTTGTTCAACATACTGTATTTACAGTCCCTGTGGCTTTGCAGCTTTACGACGCTCTGAAATTTGAGCATAATAACTGATGTTGTTGGTGGTGCTCATTAACGGTGATCATCGTTAAGTAGGCAGGCTTTTCTCCAGTGAAATGTGCACCTCTACAGCTTTGCGGAGCAGTGGAAGTAGGGCATGACGTTAACAAATGTCACTAATGCATGCTGACAGACACCAAAGTATTACTCAGAGCCTGTCATCGCACAAAACACACACACAACACCAGGGGGACGGCCAATAGCAGAATCAAAAATACACAAACACACACATATTCACATTTGAGTGTAACAGGCGTGCATATGCGCTAGTAAATACAAATAATATAATTATTACATTATATCAAAATGAAATAATTACATATGAAAAATTATATAGAAATGTGTTAAAAAGATAAATAAAACATAAAAGATATATATAGCAAAAATGTAAAGAATTATTAACTGTAGACTTATTAACTGTAATCTTTATTGAAAAATTGATCGCTGTAGGTCAGTGATGGGCTAGTGTTCAATGATATGGAAAAAAAACATTAACAATATACTGACTTCTAAAGTGAAAGTATTTGTAGCTTAATGTCTATTCAATGATTTACTCATCTGCCAAAAATAATTTAATGTCTATGAATGATAATTTGGGATATTTTGTAATTTTGACTAATTAAAATTCATTATGACTAATTTGATTAAAATAAAATTAATAAAACAAAAAATATAAATCTAAAAAAATGTAATAAAATAATAAATAAAACTTTTCAGGAGGGTATGTAAATATCTACATACAATTGCTGCTATACTAATTTAGAATTACACACAAATGGTTTAAAAAGAACAACTATGCTGCTCTATCTATTGTTTTAATGCAGAGCTGCACATGCTTTGTGATCTTTGTAGTATAACAGACTGCCACAGGCTCTGTTATAGCAGACTCAGCCATGGCACTCCAGCGCAGTGTTCTCGGGCGAGTCTAGGTGTGTGAGAATCTCTCTGCAGGTGTGCCGGGTTCAGCTCCGTCAGACCCAGCCGCCCTGTTTCCTTCGAGAGGCCGATCAACAGATGGCATCGTGAATCTGCCCTATAGGAGTGGCCTTTTCTCTCCCCTGAAAACCCAGCGCTTCACCCCGTCCAAACCCAGCCCCCCCGCTGCACGGCTTAATTACTGCCGCCGCTCTCTGCTCTGTTCTCCCAGAGAGCCGACGGGCCGGAAGAGGGTACGACGTTAGGGAGTGACTCAGCTTAGCTTTGAGCAGTTGCTGAAATGGTAGGGGGTTGAGGGGGGAGCTGCAATCTGGAGAGGACTAGGGTGAGACTTTGCTCTCGCTGCGCAGAAGCGTTGCAGTTAGGGCTGAAGTAAACAAACAAAGCCACATGCAGAGAGAGACGTCTGTGAATGTGAATGTGTATGTGCTGAACGCTGCGTGTTTACATAGATTTCAGCCTATCTTTTACTTAACAGTTCATTGGCAACTATTTTCAAACCAACAAACAGACTAAAAAACACAAACATTAACTTATGTGGGGCATGTTGGTCATGCTAGTTTAGCAGCAGTGGGTGCAGATTTGTGTGGTGGGGACTGAGAGGTGCCTAGAGCTCAAGGCAGAACAGATGGAGCGACTGTAGCAGAAACCAGAGGCTCAAAGATGGGCGGAGCGCTGCAGCCTCTGCCAGCCAAATACAGGATGGAGACCCCCATACAGTCTTTGTGCCAGAGTGCATCTGCATTTGATTACAAACGTGAATATTTGTGAGTTTGGAAATGGAATTTGTCCCTAAAAATCACTCGCTTACAGATGGCTTAATAATTTGTGTATGGCGGTGTGAGTGAGCTTGATTCTCTAATGAGCATCTGGATGAGGCGTTTGATTGCTGCAGAGGCTCATATGAGTGTGTGTGTGTGTTTTGGACTGGGGAAGGAGGGAGGGTTAAGCTAAATGAGCCACATTAATAACCTGTGTCAGCAGGTCTAAAGAGCAGAAGTGCTCTGGATGACCAGGGAAGGCAGGTGAGGGAGCAAACAGGGCCTCACTGGTTTCACTCTTGCTATTTATGAGCAAGACTTTAGGTGGAAATCTATGCAGAAAAGTGCATATTTAAACAACAAAACATCTAGGATAACAATATCATATAAAAACATGGGTGTATATTAATATTGATCCTGATCTTGCTCTGTGTCTTTGTATCAACAAACAGATTCTGAAATAAACAATATGGCTATTTAGAGCACAATGGACACAATAGTCTTTTATGCCCATGACTATATCTGAAAATACAACAACACTAACAATACAATCATACAAGATTCAATAATAAAGATGAGGTTTTAAGATAGATGTTATAGTGGTTGATTCCTGTAGAAGCCTGTGATGGTGATAATGATAAAAGACAATGATGTTATTAATAACAATTACGAGTGTGTTTGCGTGTGAGTGATCTTGGCAAATGTAGCACTGATGACTCACTGGGCGGATGTAACACCCACCTCAATCTGCAGGGGTCCCCCTGTCCTGTTTAAGAGCCCATCTCAACTATTCTTACATGTGTGTGTGTTTGTGCATGAAAATGTGAATGTCCAAAATAAATACAAGTAGAAATAGAGGACTCTTCACTCTTTACAGCTTTAAAGTGTTCTCTACATTACTGTGATTCAGCACTTACTAATAACACTAGGCGTAGTTCCTCCAATAAAACATGTTAAAATAGCAAGTGCGCAGCACTGACAAGAACTACAAATGTTACATTTCCATTGCAATATTTCAGCAATCAAACTGTGTGATCATGAACAAATCACCAAAAAGGTTAGCGAATCAGTCTGAATCATTTTGCCAGCTCAATAGTAAATAAGCTCAATCATTCATTGGATCATTTAGACAGTAAATTTGCTCTCTCTCTCTCTCTCTCTCTCTCTCTCTCTCTCTCTATATATACGTATATTTATAAATAGGCTAGATATGCAAATAATTAATTTAAATATATTTATATGATTGATGTTTAAAATACACTGCAAAGTTTGGGGTCAGTACGATTTTTAAATGTTTTAGATCACCAAGGCTGCATTTATTTGATCAAACATACTGTAAAAAAAACAGTATATAACAGTTGAAAATAAAGTTTTTCTATTTTAATATATTTTCAAATGTAATTTATTCCTGTGATGGAAAAGCTGAATTTTCAGCAGCCATTACTCTTCAGTGTCACATGATCCTTCAAAAATCATTCTAATTTGCTGATATAGTGCTTAGGTAACATTTCTTATTATTATCAATGTTGAAAATACGTTACTGACACCAAACTTTGCATCAAGCACTTGAAGAGATACATTTGTTGACTATAATGGGAGCAATCTACTTTTATTTAGCACACGTTTTTGTTTTGGAATCCAAACGTGCGAGGACTTCATCAAACATCAATTCAACACTAGCCAGTTTAAGAGGGTGGTGGAGAGCACATTTCCACCCTTTTTGTGGTGGAAACATGAATAAATGGATCCAGGGCGCCAGATCCTGCACCAGCACCCTCACAGAGGAAGAGGGGTAGGGTGTGCCCACTTAAGTTACTGTGTCTCAGATCACTACATGAAGGAAAGGCTTTTAGAAATCCAGTGTCAGAGTAAGTGGAGGGGATGGACTCGGAGCCCACCTCGATACCCATCTTTGATGTGCAGTCCACCTGTGCACACACAGCTGCTTAGTAGATGAGGAATATGATGTTGAGCTCTGTGCGGATCAACACCTGTGTTTCTGATATAGGGCAAGAGAAACCTGGGGTATAAATGTAGACACAGTGAAGTGAGCCAGAATATAGATGCATTAAACACGCAAAGAGAAGGCCATTCAAGAATCAGAATTATAAACTAAAGGGCATTCTTTTGAGAAGAGGGTCAAGGTGTTGAGTGGCTCTGGAAGCACATCCCTCAGATGTTTAGAGGCCGAATGAATCTTAGTCACTCTCCTGCATCCATTTTGCTAATTAGCCTGAGGCTATAGCAGCTCACACACTATGTGATCTTCATCTAGAGATGCAGTAGAGGTCAGAAAGGATGCTGTGGATGGGGAATCATTTACATTCCACTCAAGTGTGTGTGTGTCTGACAGAGCAATGAATAGAGGGATGCTCAATGAAAAAGTGGGTGTTTCTCTCACAAACTCACTTAAAGGAATAGTACACCCAAAAATTGCCATTGTTTATTCACACTTTGTGAATGTCCTTTGAACCATATTACTTTTTACTTCCTTTTCTTCTGCCCAAATTATTTTTGGAGCACAGATGGTGCGATGGTCATTAAATGTATTTTTTTGGCACTGATGACTGATGCTTTCAAGCTTTTAAAAGAATGCAAAAGCACCATAAAATGTTGTGTGCTGTACTTCACAGATGAACCAACACATTATGACCAGCTGCCAAATACAGTATGTTGTTGGTCCTCCGCATCCCACTAAACAGCACCGACCTGCCAAGGCATGGACTCTACTAGACCCCTGAAGGTGTCCTGTGGTATCTAACATTAGCAGCAGATCTTTCATGTACATGGTGGAGCCGTAATAGATTAGACTTGTTTGTCCAGTACACCCCACACTTTAATCAGATTGTGATTTGAGGAATTTGAGGTCAGGGCAACACCTGTAACTCTTCATCATGTTCCTCGAACCATTCCTGAACAATGTGTGGCAGGGCACAACATCCTGCTAAAAGAGGCCACTGCAGGCAATACCATTGTCATGAAGGGGTGTACCTGGTCAGCAACAATTAATGTTTAAAGGCAGGGTAGGTAGGTTTTTTCTAAAAAACTTTTCCCCAAATTTGTTTAAACTGTCTTTATATACCAATACATAATTAAAATGTAAGTACTCTGAAAAAGAGAGTATAAAAATCGAGTGCCTGTAGTCCTCTCAGGGCTGCAATAAACACAGCTACTTATTCCATTCACTCCCTTCTGGGCTCCTTCCAAAGCCACACCCCCAAAACACATGAACGCGTGATGCCAACCGCTCAGCTGGAGGACGCTTTGCCAGCGCCGAGCGGAGAGGAGCGCAGTGCCTGTAGTGACATCATGTCAGAATCACATGTAATAAAATACCTAACTTTATCATTATGACCCTTGAGGTCCCTCAGTTGTTGCCACCGCTGGAAAGCCACGCCGATATTGACTCTCGTCTGACTTCTTGCTTTATCCAAAGACTTTTTGGTCATAGCCTTTTCGAATACTGTCTTCCTTTTTTTGCCTTCGCTGACTGTATATGCAGGTACTGGGAATTTTGACTGCTCTTTCTCTGCCATAATTGTGATTCTTCCTAGCTTCCGTGCCTCTTCTCCTCCTCGAGTCAAATGGGTGCACGCATGTGGGCAGCTCCTGTAGCAGCAGGGGTGGTAGCCATGGTAGCGAGGGAGAGTGACAGTCACCCAGCCAATAATTTCATTCGTTCCGAATGGAAATAAGTAGCTGTGTTTATTGCAGCCCTGAGAGGACTACAGACACTCGATTTTTATACTCTCCTTTTCAGAGTACTTACATTTTAATTATGTATTGGTATATAAAGACAGTTTAAAGGGTCATTTCACCCGTGGAGACATGAATGTGTATTGAAAGTGGGTCATTTATAGGGTTGGGTATCGGTTGGGTTTTATCCGATACCAGTACCTACTCGGTATTTTTCAAACGGTTCCGGTGCTTAAACGGTTCTTGAAACGGTACTTAACAAAACTAAACTGCACACACTTTATCAAAAAAATAATACCTCTGTGTGTGTGTGTGTGTGTGTGTGTGTGTGTGTGTGTGTGTGTGTGTGTGTGTGTGTGTGTGTGTGTGATTTTCTGAAAAAGATTTTCTGATTTCTGATTAAATGAAAAAATGTGCCCTTTAAAAGGCTACTGATGTAGCCGAAAAATATTAGACTTATGCGAAGAGGAACACTGGCAGCTGAACTTGAACTTTAGTCAGGCATGTCAGAGGTTTTGGGTTCTAATCCGCATTCGTAGTTTATTTTTTTATTTTTTATTTTTTATGATTATGCTCATCAGTGGTTGTATATCAAGCAGGGACACTTTGTGTCCATTATATTTTGTGATTTCACCAGAATGAATAGATAGGTGTTGTCTAGGGCTTAAAGGGATACTCCACTTTAAAATGAAAATTCTGTCATCATATACTCACCCTCATGTTGTTTCAAACCTGTATGAATTTCTTTCTTCTGCTGAACAGAAAGGAAGATATTTAGAATAATATCAGTAACCAGACAGTTTCTGGTCTCATTGACTTCCATAGGCTAGTAGGAAAAAAAAATACTATGGAAGTAAATGAGACCAGAAACTGTCTGGTTACTGATATTATTCTAAATATCTTCCTTTCTGTTCAGCAGAAGAAAGAAATTCATAAAGAATTGAAACAACATGAGGGTGAGTATATGATGACAGAATTTTCATTTTAAAGTGGAGTATCCCTTTAAATCAAACTTCATTCACGCACATATGAAACCCTTGCATACACATAGGCCTACTAAGTAGTCATACATGTATACTGCTGAATGCTCAAACTAATATGAAATGCTCAACATCACATCTAAAGTCGCTCACGCACAAACACGCAAACTCTACACACACGAGACGCGCGGAACTCTCCGCGCATACTCATCTGAGACGCGAGCACACACACACACACACACACACACACAAACTCTCCGCGCACATAATCATATAGACGGCGCCTCATAAATAGATCGATCTCCGCAACGAAGCGCGTGTCGGAGTGACATTGCGGTGGGCGCGAGCCACAAGAGAAAACACTGTATCCGCGCCACTGATCGCAGCGGCAACGAGCACTTTGATCACTTGATTTAAAAAACGCATTTCAGCGCTAGATCGCCTCTTATTTAACAAACGAACTAAATTAATGCTGGCTCTGCTGGTTTACTGGAGATGTTTTATTATTGGATCATTCGTGCCGCGAGATGTTTTATAGGGGGCGGTAAAAAACGTCAGGCACCGAAATCAGGCACCGAAAGTTTCGTTCTTATTCGGTCTGGTTACTACCGTTTACGTCGGAACCGGTTCCCTATTGGAACCGGGTCTCGGTACCCAACCCTAGTCATTTATGTAGAAGAAATGTGAAATTATTTTTGAATTTGGAGCTTCCTAGACTGAGAAAAGCCAGAAAATGTATTTTTGGCTTATGTGGATGAAAGACAACAACTCCCAGAATGCACTTGCTTCGCTGCCCTACAAGGCCACTCCCAAGCCACGCCTACCGGTAAGACAGCGCAGTTGAAAACAAAAACATCAAGGCAAGGCTAGGCTACGAGTGAGTCTCCGTGACGAGTTTGCCCAAAATGTCCGGGATTCGGCTTTTGCGTTCTACAGTCACCATTCATCATGTTTACTGTGGCGAGCAGGACGAGGCTGAGGGGCGCGGGAGAACGGCGCGAGGCCGGTGGCGTGATTACTGACGACCGACACCTGTGAGGCACTGTTCTCGTATCTCGCACGGAGGAGCAGGTATTTTCTTAGCAATGGTAAAACACACATCAACCGATCACGCCACCGGCCTCGCGTCTTTCAACCGATCACGCCACCGGCCTCGCGTCTTTCTCCCGCGGCGTTAGCCTCGTCCTGCTCCCTGTATTACTGTGATTACTGATGAGCGCGCCTGTGAGATGCACCGGTCTCATGGGCTATCTCTCACGGAGGTGCGGGTATTTTCTTAGCAATGTTAAAACGCAAATCAACCGATCACTTGTTTAGCATTCATGTAAACATTACATTCAGATTCACCAATCGGGGTGAATTCAGTTAGATTGAAACAAAAGGTGAGCATGTAAACAATGGATGGCGACCGCAGAAAGCTAAAGCTGAATCCCGGACATTTTTGTCGATCTCGACGGCCGGACATGTCCGGGAAATAGAGTATGGTAACCCTTACTACTCAGCTTTCTTCGTCCATGTTTTCTGCAGGTTTCTGCCGTTGAAATCAAACGCACTCGCACTGATCTGTGATAGGTCTCTGTTAGCGCATTAGGTCCAACCCCCTATGGGCGGGTTTGAAAGGGTGGATCTAGTGCTTGTAGTCTTAACAGAAATCCCCCCCTCTTACACTTCCTCCTACAATGACGCAAAATGACAATTTTTGCGTCATTGTAGGAGGAAGTGTAAAGAGGTAAATACAGATTTCTCTCGTCTCGGGGGAAAATGAAAAAATGTTGCATGACCATTCAATAGTATGACTGGGTTTCTAACAATGCAAAGCTTAATGCAAATGGGTGAAGTGTCCCTTTAAACAAATTTGGGAAAAAGTTTTTTTAGAAAAAACCTGCCTACCCTGCCTTTAAATAAGATGACCAATTAACGTCCACATGAATGGCCGGACCCAGGGTTTCCCAGCAGAACATCTTCCAGTGCATCACACTCTTTCCACCAGCTTGGCGTCATCCAACAGTGCATCCTGGTCCCATAACTTCCCCAGGTAAACGGCGCACACATACACAGCCATCCACATTATGTACAAGAAAAGCAGGACTCATCAGACCAGGCGTCCTTCCTAAACTGCTCCAAATTCCAGATCCGATGTTCATGTACCCATCGCAGGTGCTTTCGATGGTGGCCATCATAGGGACTTGGTCTGCAGCTACACAACCCTACAGTATATGCATCAGGGTGCAATGCACTGTGTCTTGTGGCCTCATTCCTCCCATAACGATCATTAAAAAAAATGTGTGACTTGTGTTTGGTCCAGACTAGCCTTCAGGATAGCCGTCATTGCCCTTGCGCATTGAGAAGCCTTGGGAGCCCAACACCCTGTCACTGGTTTGTGGTTTGTTCCTCCTCAGACCACTGTTGGTAAATTCTCACCACTGCTGGCCAGGAGCAACACACAAACCGTACCTTTTCAGAGATACTCTGACCCAGTAGGCTGACAATAAAAATGTGGCTCATCAAAGACGCATGGGCGACAAGTTACTACGATTTCGCTAACTGTTCATTTCTGTCTCATTGAATCAATGATCCGGTTAAAGAAGTGAACAGATTATCAGACAATAACAACCTACATTTGAGTCTTTCTAACACAAAGCTGTCATATGTCCTCAGAAGATTTGGAATATTGCCAAATCAATAAGTCATATGGACACATTTATGATACCTTTGTGGTGCTTTTGCATTGTTTTTGAAATTTGAATGCCTCAGTCCATATACATTCTAACTGCTTGAAAAAGAGCGAACAGCGCAATTCTTCAAAATTTCTCTATTTGTGACCACAATATAAAATTATTCAAGTTTGGGATGACATTAAGGTGAATACATTCATTTTCATCTTTAAAGGAACTATTCCTTTAACCAACCTATTGTCTTTTTTTTCTCTGTCTGTTCTTGTAAGTTCTCTCTGTACTCTCATAAGTTCTGCCGATCTAAAGAAATTAAATAGAGCCCTCACCAAACATCTCAGCTACCGATAACAATTCTACCACATTACAAAGAGAGAGAAAGGAGGATGAGAACATAAATGAAAGATAAATTAAAGCAGGAACGAGCGTGTGAGAGAGCAATAAAAAGCCTGAAGCAGTCGCGTTCTTGCACTCATGTGCCATGAATGACAGCTATTTGTAGTAGATAATATCCACAGGCAGGCTAACACCCAGAAGTACATAAAACAAACAGCAAAATGATATGCTTATGTCCCTTACAGCAGCAATATCTATCTGAATACCCTACAAAGGCCACTGTATCTCCAGTCTGAAGATAAGATATATATTGAAATGGCAAAAAGCAGAGAATGAATGTGTTTGAACACTGGACTCACTACTTTAAAATGATCTTCCAAGCATGCATTCATTTTAAAGTATTTATACACAGAATCCTGTCTCACCTCACTCACTCACAATAACACGCTAGCTTACACACAAACACACAACGTGATAAGATAATGAAAGCAGCCTCTGGACCATATGGCGTCTGCCACTATTCACAGCATCTTTCTTAACATGGTGAACAGGAGCACTAAAATAACTTGCATACGACAATCACACGCTCATTTTGCTAATAGTTAATGGCGTCGTTCGTGAACAACAGACTGTCTGTTTATTAAAGCAACATTATGAAGTTAGCTATCTTGAGATGGGCACCGAGGAGAGGTCTGTCACGGTGTACGTGATAGATCCAGTGCCGCAGTCCAGCACACCTGTTTATGTGAGTGGGGGGCCGAGAGAGGGATGGGGTTTTTCGGGGTTCGGAAGAGTCTGTCTAGTATTTGACATGACGCATTCATCAGGACCTGAAAACTCTAACATACAGTATCACTGGACCAACATTAAAAGCAAGGTTTACCAAAAAATTTACATTTTGTCATAATTTACTCACCGTCATGTTGTTCCAAACCTTTTTTGTTTGTGGAACACAAAGAAGATATTTTGGAGATTTTACAATGAAAGTCAATAAATGTTTGTGTTCTGCAGAAAGTTTTGGAATGACATGAGGGTGAGCAAATGAGAGAATCTTTGTTGAAAATATTCCTTTGTCTAACATTTTGTTTTCTTTGGTCTATAGATTGGATATGTTCAATATTTATGAGAAATCTGTACAGTTTTGTATTCATTAAATCTATGCATCTTTCCAAAAAAAAAAAAAACATCATAAAAATTATTGATGTTTTTTAATGCATAGCTTTTCCATCATTTTCTGTCCCTTTATCCTCATAAGTCCTTTTATCCAAGCAAAAAGGGTGATATACTGACATCAATTCAACAATGAGGGTGATATATTGACACCAGAAGACCCTTCCCCCACACCAAACCTCGTCTTTCTTCTCAATATGTTCCTTTCCAGTGGCTATCATGGTCTTTAATAAATGGCTTTAATTTAAGACAGAGACCTTGAAGTGTGTGTGTGTGTGTGTGTGTCTATAGCTCACTTTCTTTATATGCTTTATCTCTCTTTAAGGTGCTTTGAGGAATCTATGCACTCCCATCATCGATTAAACACTCTTATACACATACATATAAGAAAACGCATGTTGTTTCCACTCTAAGTGTAAAAAAATGGTGCTATATGTTTGCAAAATTATATTATATGACTATTATATAACACCATATTGATGAATCTAAAAAAAAAAATAACAGTACACATCCAATTAATTCCCCAAAACACTTTTAACAGACTCTGAAAAACATTAAATATGTATAAAATGTATATAATTAGTAGAAAATGCACAATAGATTGCTTTGATGGCAAGTCATGATACAGGACCTATAACTTGGTATAATGTACTATGGTTGTATCAACATCTTTTGTCATAGCACAGCAGTTTTATCCTTAAACCCACTTAAATTATAACCACAAACATAAAACATGGAGAGAATATATACTAGAAAGAAATACTCCTGTTTCTGTGTAGTTTCTCAAAGACACAAAAAATATTTAAGCCCGTACAACAACAAAAATCGTAGTACTATAATTATTTTCCCTAGCTTGTTCTTGTTCACTCAACTTTTGTAAATACGTTATACTAACTGAAAATAAGTTGCCTGTGATACAATTTTGGTTTACAAAAATCAAATTAAAGAAATGTTTTCAAAACAATTTGTACGCAATTTTAATTAGCCATCATCATGACAATTGGAATTTCTATAGTTTTTGAAAAGTTTCACGTACAGACGACAATTTTGTCAAAACGATCCCATATCTCACATGTGTCTCAATTTGTGTTTCAAATTGTAGTTAAATTTGTCAAGGTTCAAAAATTAATAAAAGTCAGGGATTTTAGAACCTAGAATTGCTCAGAATAATCGAATTAGAAATGTTTGAGCAATCCTATCCACATTCATTCACTGTAACTGTATGCCAACAACGGTCTCATTTATTTAAGGGATATTAAGGAGAAAAACCTGAGACTTAGATGAAACGGGTTTCCTGAGCTATGACAGAGCAACCTTTTGTATGAGCAATAAAAATTCATCTGGGGCAGTTACTCTGGTAAGGAAGAAAGTAAATGTAAATGCATTTGCAAATAAAACACTGCAATATTGCCATTCAATATTAATGTCATATAATAGAAATCCTAAATTAAACTAGACCTTGTTGTGCATACTATAGCAGACTCTTTGTCAAACACTGACATATATCAAATCCACTTTACAAATGCGTGTATAAGCGAATGCAATGCGTGGCCTTCAGAGGTGGCAGTGTTTTATCTATGTTGGGGTGACAGGGAGTTTTAATTGACAAGGCTGAAGTGTTTCAGCCCCACTGGAGCACAAACAATAACCACAATAAAGACAGAGTGAGCCATAAAGAAAGGCCTTGTTTTCTTTGATCATTCTATTCCCTGGGTGTGTAGGCAACACTGTGCAATAATGCAATAACTTAGATCTCACAAACGCACACCTGTGCCTGTAGCATTGAATGACACACGGAAAAATATTCATGTCTCCTTTAATAAAAAGAAAAAAATAGACAGATACACTGAGGATTTTGAAATAAGTCGACGTGGATATTTTACCTCATCGTCCATTACCATGCGAATCTTATGCAGAACTGAAATTTCACTCTGAAATGCGCACGTGTATTAAGGGCACGGTGGACAAGGTCAAAGCTCTTTTCACGTTGTGTGTGGGTGTGTGCTATTCTACTGGTCTGGGTGTGAAAAGGCCTGACCATACAAAACTGTGGGCACTCCAAGGACATATAAAGAAAACCTTTTATATAAACTTTCCATTGACATTTCAGTTTGATTTCAGGTTCTCTGATGCACACAATGAGGGGAAAATTTGACGTGGCAACTAAACGGCAAGTTATACTGCACAACACATCTGTAGCTGTAGATCATTGTGAGCTAAAAGGTTTCTTAAAACTCTGAGAAGCCATGCATGTAATAATACACTTTTAAAGATTACTCATATAGACATTAAAGTGATAGTTTTAATTTTGTCCTCACGTACACACCCTCAAGTTGTACCAAACCTGAATGAGTTTCTTTCTTCTGCTGAACACAAAAGAAGATATTTTAATTTAACTGAATAGCCATTGACTTCCATAATAGGAAAAAAATACATATATGATAGTCAATGGTTACTGTCAACTGTCTGGTTACCAACATTCTTTAAAATAATTATTTATTTACACTTATTTTGTGTTCAACAGAAGAAAGAAACTAGAACAGGTTAGGAACAACTTGAGGGTGAGTAAGTGAAGACAAAATTTTCATTTTTGGGTGAACTATCCCTGTATTAGCGGACAAGTGCAATGTTTCTGAAATTTATAAACAGAATATATATGAAATCATTAACTGGGTCATTAGAAACTGTGAATTTATATTGCTGTCTATACTGTAATTGTAATTGCAAACCGCACTCTGCAGCTGATATCATTGGTCAACATAACTTCAAATTTAACTGATGAAAAATGAGGTATGGATCCAATCGCTACAAACAGTGATGCTATCTGGATGTGCAACAAAGTATGGGGTTTCATCATATCTGCAACCTTGTCCATGATTTCTCGCTCATAGATAATGTATAAAAGAGTACCACTATGAGAGAGAACTCAAAATCATGGACAAGGTATATACTAGATTTTCTTAAAGGGGCATGTCAGTTTTGAACGGGGAGGACAAGACTTTGAGTAAATAATGATTTCTTTAAGATTTTCTAGTCTGATTTTCACAGAAAAGTTATTTGCATACAATTTTTGTGTCAATTTTTAAAAATTGTAGAATCACTCTCTTAAACACACTTATTATAGATATCTGCTTGTATATTTATATTTCAAGTTCTTATACAGGAAAACCAGAGTACTAAACATTCTAGCAATAGTGTTACAAAATGATGTCTTTCACTCATACACAATCAAAATGCAAAAAACGGACTTGGGGGCAGTATTCCTGTTCAATTTATTGTGTAGTCCTCATTGATTGTGCTGTTTTCAAAGAATTAGGAACGACTTGGTGTTCAAGGCTCGATGAAACCTATCCATTTTATACCCACAACATTTGTTACATAAAATGAAAAAAAAAAATGCAGTAGATATGAACAAAAATAATGATAGAGATCAAAATCTGTGTCAAAATCTCCCACAAACGCATACAAAACAACAAAAGAGACACCTCTTATTTCACGTCATATCCAATACACACTTCACACTTAAATAACAACTAACTTTCTCTTTATTATTTTTTTCACTTTTTGTCCCTTAAAAAAAGCTTCCCACACTTTCCAAACACACCTCTTTCTTTAAATGTCTGCCAGCATTTCTTCTATCGAGTCCACCCAAACCTAACAAAACCCACACATTCTCCTTCTGTACCTGCTGTAATCTTCCAAGGGGCCGGGCTGCTTCTCTTCTTCTGATTCGACCCCATTACTTCACACTTTTCTTCAGGTTTAGATGCCAAACTAACGCTTACTGCGCAATAACAACAGCGTTTCCTGTATCTGACAACAGAGGAGCCGCAATCACGCAGAAACAGCCAAGGGATCAACAGACAGATCCGCATCATTAATATTTTACTAATATGACAGTATAAAGTGATGTGAAGGCATCACTTTTAATGAGAACAGACAAAAGCATGTGTATAGAACAAAGAGCTGCGAGTGACGGAGACAGAGGTTTTAGCGAGACTTGAGGTACGTGTGCCGATACGTGTGTGTATGTAGGTGGATGATACAAAGAATAAAAAGAAATGACGACTCAAAGCTGACATAGTAGGGTAATTTGTAAGATCACAGACCCTTAGGGGTGAATTCACTTAATAGCTGTGCCACTTTTGCGCATGGTTATTTCAACACAACCTAGCACTAGAAGCACCCGCAAGATTGAGAACCAAGCAGGCTCAAACTTGTTTTTGGCCATGTTTGCTCTGTTACTTGATTCTTTTAGGCTGTTTTTTAGATCTAGATCCTTAGGAGCATCCTCTAGATCTGGTTTATTTTCTCCCTTAGTTTAGTTCCTTTAGCATACACACAAAAACATGTTGGATTTTAAGTTAACTCTGGAATGTTGAAACTGAAAAGTGATTAACAGAAAAAAGCCTATACTTTTTAGTACTTATATACAACTAATATTAATAATAATAATAATAATAATAATAAAAAATCCAATTTTAGTGTCAAATGATGGGATAATTTAAGTAAAAGATACATTTAAAACAATTCTTGCAAAAGGTTTGTCTTTTTTAAAGCCGACATAAATGCTATCCAATAACTGGCCTATACATTAAAAAGTAATACTAAATAAACAAAATGTGGTAACACATTTCATTAATTCATTTTTCATAAAATACTAACAAAACACAACGTGTATCTTTAGCAAAACACTGTCAAATGACCAACCAATCACTAACTACACTGATTGAACTCTTACAGTTAGTAAGCTGCATGTGAGCAATTCACTAAAAGTAGGCCTAATTGACTCGTACTTGTCATATGTTCCAGATTCAGATCACACTGGTTGTGATGTATGTGATTGATTCACTAAAAAGAACTGACTCAAAGTCATTAGTTCAGGAATTAGACAACACTGGTTGCATTAGAGCAGATTTGCGTTTATGCTACAAATGAACTGCATTTTCGACCCTTACACATCTGGACAAGTGCTCTGTATCTAGCATCGTCGCACTTTAAATGGATTGTCCAAAATGAATGTTAATGCCAGAAAAGTGGGCCTCTCTATACTGCACACAGGACAGGCATCACACAACTTTTGTTCTGCACACACCTCCACTGCCCCCAAATCACATTGGCGTTCCTTCTGTGGCAGTCTGAGGGTGTGAGATGTGTAGATTAGGCTAGTACAGAGAACATTAGAGGAGCAACACAAGACACAAATTAGACTCCATATCTCTCCTAAATGTCAATGTAGAGCATGGCACGAGCTGGCTCATCCATGACTCCCGTGGGGCAGTGTGTAGACCGGGCTTGCCTGATTCAGTGGCCTCTCCCCTCCACCACCACCAGCAGCTTAATTGTTAATTGTTGCAGCTTAATAATGTCCCAGCCGTAGCTCTTGCTTTTACTGACAAAACATGCTGCATTAGTTAGTGTGAAGAAATGTGCTCACCCTGGCAAACTCTTCTTTACATAAACCCAACTTTCTTTATTCTGAGAAATCATTCAGTAATTTATTTGTAATGAACACTTTAAGAGGATTGTGATCATATTGTGACCGTTGCAGTGACCATAGAAAGAATTTATTCGCTCTACTCCTGAGCGCAAGTCCACCTTCGGTGTTGTGTAAGGTAGGCAGGGTTTTGTGTTTATTTTTATTTTCTGTACAGGCTCTTTTATTGTATATGACAGTGTAGACAGCTCAATAACCCTTTTATTTAAAGGCAAAAACCAGTCCATTGCATTACGACTGCAAGCAGTATCAATAATGTCAAAAATGTGATGTGCATTCAAATATCCCAGTGTGCAAGCTGTTTAAATTAGTGTTCTCACCGATACGCTTGATGTGCTTCATGGAGTTTTGATGTGTTTTATAGACTAAATATTGTTTATTCAAATATGCTATTTGTTCATCTTAATAAAAATACAGCTGTTCATTGTTTGTTCATGTTAGTTCACAGTGTATTATTAAAATCTTTTTAACATTAAAGAATTAGTAAATGTTAAATTAAAATGAACAAAGATGAATAAATTCTGTATAAGTGCAGTTCAGTATTAGTTCATGCTAACTAACGTATTTAACTAATGTTAACTAATGAACCTTATTGTAAAGTGTTACCAATACTTACATCATATTTTATATGACTGAAACAATATGACTATATTATGTTAAACATAAACCTGCATTGATACATTCAGACTCATAAAAAAAGAAAGGAACAGAACATGCACACACCTCATTCAGTGGTGACAGTGGTAAAGCATTAAAGAGTTACACTTGCATTTGTAGAATGTGCCCATCAGTTAATGGGTCACCTGTGATACATCTTCATCGGGGAGCAGTGGGCCATGTGGAGAAAAAAAATCCCCCTAGGACTGGAGATATAGGAGGCCTGTCACGCAGCCAGGGTCACAACATACTGCAAAATAAAGAGGAAAATACCCCTAATCCATCAGAACAACTTTTTCTACTTAGACAGAGAAAAATAAGGAGGGAGGGAGGGGGGGGGGGGATAAAGATTTTAAATATAAAGGAGAAATAGCCATATCACTGCTGACTTTTAAAAACAATATTATAAACATTATGCAATATAAAATAACCAAATTTCAGTTCCTTTTTAAGAAAAGAGAGAAAAAAAAGTGTAATGCGTGCATGTTTTATAAATTTGTGTGGATGACACTAATTAATATCTGTGATAGTGTTTTTTCACCCACATTATTGAATATTTAAAAAAATATATATATTCTTAATAAGTGGATTAAATTTACTGATATGCTATTTCAGTCTAGTATAAAAACAAAATCTAAAAAATATTTTGATGAGCTACAGCATATGTAAAAATGGTAAATGCATTTACTAGTATAGATATCAGGATGACATTTACACAAATAGCTAGCATAAAAGAAATCAAAAGCCTACTTATCAAATGAGGTATCTTAGAGATATATATTAATAGTGAGATATCTTCTCATCCAAATTGAGAGATTTTCTCATTCTCATTTATAGATAACAGAGTAGACAGGATCAGACGCAGCTCAGAATCTTTAATAGCACTGAGCAGCACATGATCCCTAGAATGAAGAATGTGAATGACTCCATTAACAGAGGAACATCTGCATGCACCAATAAAACAGAGAGATAAGGAGGAGGGAAGTATGCTGTATTGTTGTGCTCCACAGCTCAGACAAGGGAGGATGGCAGAATGTATTTCACAGAGAACAGAAACCTGGCCTGTATTGACAAAGACGACTGCAGAGTTTCCCCAGCAAATTGAAATTCAATTCTAATCTGGCTCTGAATTATTTGCTTTGCACTGTATTGTCAGAGAACAGGCAGCTTCTGAGGTTGGGCTGAGGGGGGAAATGATGCCAAAGCACGAGTTCAGCTCAACACATCTCACATAACACCTGAGTAAAAACAGCGTAATGGTAATATTCCATATTCAAAACACCCAATATTACAAAAATAAGATGACCGCTTACTTAAATGATTATATTTGATATTAAATATACTTTAATAAGTTCCCATGTTCAGCTAATGTTTAAGAGCCAGGTGGAAATTGGTAGACAGGTTGGACCTGTTGTCCGTAATAGAGAGGCTTAACCATGAGTCTTGGCTTAAGCTCATAATTCTGCTATGAGAAAAGTGAAAGCTGGGATGGAGGAGGAATGCGGGAATTTTTTTTAAATTAGTGCAGGGAAAAAAGGTGAAAGAGACTAATTTGAAGACAGTCGTTACTTGTTACCTCATTTGAACGCATGCATACTCGAACAGGGGTGCTAGGATCCCTTATAACGCATGCAACAACCAAAGCATTTTCATCTAAAAATCCATTAATGTTGTCAATAATTGTCATATCATTAATATTTATCCATACCTGATAACTGGACAATATAAAAAAAAAAAAAAAAAAAAACAACTATAATATTAAAATCAAATGGTACAGGTGGATTTAGGCATCATCACAACATCATAATGTACAGTTTTTTAATATAGATATACATTTTTATTTACACATTTAACAGTGTTATTAAATTACTAGCGTTTTTAATGAGAAATTGTAAGTGGATGATGTCAAAGGTAATCTAAATATAAAAATACCGAAAATAAGACTGCCCAATTAAATATCCAATATAATCAGAAATACTGCATGTACAATTCTGACCAATATGATAAATATCAGCTGATAACCAATATGGCACTACTGTTTCATTTGGAACTATTTGAAACTAAATCGGGGTAAATAATAATCGAATTGTATAATAGTCTATATCAATATTAATGAAGCTATTAAACAGGCATGTGGAATGAACAGATCACACAGTTGATCATCTGGTCAAGGTTACCTCACGAACACACAAGTATGTCACTACCTTTTGCTCCTCTTTACCCCTACACCCCGGCAGGTCGTGCTTAATCGACACTGTAATGTCAGAGAGCTTTTACGCTGCGTAGACGGACCACCGAACACAGTGACTCCACACAAGCCCCCATCCACCCCAGAAATCTCTAACTACCACCTCCATTCACCCAGATTCTGCCCCGCAGCTCCATCGGATAGAGCTCAGCCGTGACCAAGCAGCGCGTCAAAACGGAGCCCTCCTCCCCCTTCGTCCGCTGCCTGACCAGGGATGACAGGGTGGCTGACATATGTTGGTTTAGCCTCTCTCTCCTGGAGTGACATTTTGCCCAAGAGGCTGAGATAAAACAGATCAGCTCCAGTGGGCCGCAGCAAAGCTCCACTATCACACACTGTTGCGGTGATGGAGGCCTGGCATTTTGGCCGCATTGATCAATGACACAGCAAGTAAAACAAAAAAGGATAAAAATGCATTGTGATATTTTGGCAGGTTAGAAAGGGATGAAAGGAAGAAAAGGAGGTGAAGAGAGATGAGGCGGCAGCAGAGGAGGAGAGGAAAGGAGGCAGGGGTGGGGGTGCGTGGTGTCTCTTTTCTATTTAAAGAGAGAAATGTAAAGGCGGGAGATAGATTGAGACTGACGTTGAACGGTGGGAAGACAAAGGCTGGGTGGATGGAGGGTAGAAGATGGACTCATCTCTATCTTTTTCTCTCCATGGAAGACGGCCACTATGATTGACAACCTAATTCTGTGGGAGCGTGGTGGCACCTTTAATAACATGAAATCGTGTGTGAGTGTGTGTCTGTGTGTGTAAGTGTGACTGCATGTCTCAGACTCAGACTCTACCTGTTAGCTGGATTATTACATCGTCAGCTTGGGGAATTCAGAGTCTTCTCCGCCACACTCCACTCCTGCTCCCAGCAGCGCCGTCGATCTCTTCACAGACGTTCGCTGCACCTTTGCTGAACACGCTGATAATAGAGAATGACTTGTAAATGGCCAAAAACGGCTTGTGCTTTTCATTCCAAATCAGGGTTGGGCACAATTTTGTAATGTATTGTCTGTCTTTCAGTTGATGAGTAGGAATTTGATTTAAAACAGTCATGTACCAAGAGGAAGCTGGGCCATTGCTGACAATGAAAAAGAAGAATTAGAATTTGAATTGGAATGACAAGAAGAGGAATTTACTGAATTGCAATTGCAATATTTATCAGTCACACAATAGAGAAATTTCGTTAGTCCAACACAAGAAAAAAGGGAAACCGTAAACATCTTCAGTGAACTGACTTCATTGACTGCTTCATGTTATTTGGCTCCACTTTGGGGGAACTAAGAGAATTCTGGGAAATAAAGTGTTCTTACAACATGGTCCATGAAATGAAAACAGAATTAAATAATATATTTTATTTGTGCCATTGCATATATTGACTGTATATACACTCACAATTATAACATTAAATACAGTTTTACATCATGTTTGCTACCTCAATTCAAATTCAATTCACATTCAGGAATTCAATTGGAATTCCAAAGCTATTCTTCATTTCTGAATGGCGCACAACCCTGGTCCAAATCTCTGAACTCTGTCCTGACTTCTTAAAACTTTTGCCCAGTTCACTAAATTCCCTCCTACCCTTCCATGATACAGGTGATCTGGAGGTCGAATGAGAGATAATAAGCTGAGAGAGAGAGCAAGAGAGTGATTTCAAACCCTGAACATGAGCCTGAAACTCATAATGTGACTCATAACACAGATCTAGCAGCCAAACGACAACAATGCTGCCAAATATCCTAAAGTTTAGCTGTCCAAACACAGACTGAAGGTGCTACTCCCGTGCATTGCTTAAGGTCACGGCTACACAGGCACTTCCTCCAGGAATGAGCTGAATCAGCAGGAGGCGAAGGGTGAGTCTCAGCTGTTCAGCATCGCTCAGGTCACGCTACATGGACATACACACACCTGATGCACTGAGTCATTAGTCTATTAAAATGCTGAGAAAGCTGTGATTCACACATACCACACTATCACAGTCAGATATGCCTCCAAACCAATGAAAACAAACCCAGGACCTTATGACTTTAGTCACATAATAGTCCCATATTAGATTAAATTAGTTCTGTGCACACATCATACATTTTCCTGAAGTGTTCAGAAACGAACTTGTATATACCTTGATAAAGAGAGTATAACGGTGAAGTAAAAACCAAATCATAATTGAAAAATATCAGACAGCGAACCATCAAAATTACCCCTAAATACACAATGTGCATTTGCAGCACAGTTCCATTAGAACTAAATTAATAGCAAACAGAACGTGGAAAGTTAGATCAACATGAGACATCAAACTCGTTACAAAAGCAACACCAATAATTTTGTGAAGCTAAAAACTACAACACGGCACCAAGAAATGAATTCAGCCGATGCACTATTTTAAAGAATTGACATTCAGACTACAACCTGTACCTACAAAGAAACTTTTAGAGAGTGAGCAGGAAGGAGAAAGGGCAAATGTCAGATAGCAGATGTGTGTCTAGTGTGTGTTCATCTCAGTGGATCCTTGGCTCTCTGATACAAACAGTTTGAGGTTTCCTCATTAATCTCCTCTGGAGAGAAAACGAGCAGCATTAATCTCTGGCCTGGTGGGAGTCTACACACTACTGCCCACACAACTGACCTCAGAACAGCCCACACTGACCAACAGTCTATTCAATGCCAGCAGAGACCCGGTCCATCAGTTCAGTTCATGCCCAGACAGTCAGTCTAAACTGGTTGGGAGTAGAATGTATGCTTAATTTTGCCAAATATCTGCTGTAGCCAAGCTCAATTACAGCATATTCTACCTCAAGTTTAGAGCCAAAGACATTGCAGCTACTGATAGATAATTAAAGGAAGAGTTCATCTAAGTTTGAACTTGCCATCATGTTGTTCCAAAACTTCATACTTTTTTTTTGAATGCTTTTCCATTTGGATTTTAAAAGAATTTTCATGCAGCTCTCCATATAAAGCTAAAAAAAAAAATATATATATATATAAAAGAGGTCCATACAACTTGTGCGCTATATTCCAAGTTTTCTGAAGCCACATGAAAAGTTTTTTTTTTAGGCTGCCGTGTGTGATTTGGAGGGAAGAGTAGTCATTATGCTCAATTTATCTTAAACCTTCAAAATACAACCTACTGTTTACTGATCACTTTTCAGGTTTGTGTGAGGAAATTAAATTTTAGTCATTATTCACAAATAATTTTCCTCACCAGTGAGCTGATAATTCACAACTACTACTGCATCTGGACCTGTCGGGCCGCTGTGCTGAACTCATGAATTTTAAAATGGTTCACGAATTGTAATGATTCGTTCAGAAATCGAAGTACAACTCACCGACTGATGGGAGCTGATAGCAGCTGTTCTTGAATTAACAGCTCACTGAAGGGGAACGTTATCAGGGAACACTGACTTAAATTTAGTTGTTTTCCTCACACAATGCAATTCTTTAGCTTTTGAAGACTTAAAATAGCAGTCACAAAGGTTTGAAAAGACATGAGGATGAGGTCATTTTTAGGCTTAACTACAGTATACTTCTAGAAAATAAACAAATTCTCTTTATAAGCAGTTAAATGCCAACTGTCAAAATACTTAAACAACTGAGTCCACATACCAATCCATCCAACTGACACTGACATCCTGATGTATTTAAGTCAAGGAATGGAAAGTGCAAAGGCTAATATAATACAATATAATATAATATAATATAATATAATATAATATAATATACACACACACACACCTTCTTTTCATCCACTCACATTCACCACAAAGAAAATGGACTCTCTTCCTCCCCAAAACAAGTCTTTCAGTTACACTTTATTAGAGAGAGCGTAATTGCAAAGTTACTAAGTATATCTAAAGTGGACCATCGAAAAAGTTACCTATCGTTCTGTTTAAACACTCTCCAAACAGTATAAGCAAGATGCCTTTGCATCCTCATTCCACTCTTACAGAAATGCCCTTGAAATGAGGATTGAAAAAAAAAACATTATTGAAATACTGAAATAGGTGGAGTGATCACTGCAATGCAACCATAGCAACTCGTTCTCACCTTGAACCATAGGAAGTGGAGGTAAACACAAAGAGCAGTGAATAAAAAAATAAAAACTAAATCAAGTCTTTTGTGTTACTTGATTCCGTGTTACTGGAAGCTTCAGTGTGTGATTCGGAGGGAGGGATGGTGACTGCGCTCACACTATTTTAAAGCTGTAAAATACAGCTCACAGTTTACCCCTCACTTATTCTCCAATCTATACAAATCCCTCAAAAATCACACTCATGCTTCTCTAAGAAAAGTAATCATGATTGACATTTGATAATGTAAATGTTTCATAGAATAAAAAGAGTCAAATAAGTAGAGTACCATAAGATTGATTTTATATGCTTAAAGACTAGCTAATACCACTGGTTTAGGAAAACCACTTTTTCCACTGGTTTACGAAAACCTGATACTATGATATCAAATAATTTATCGTTCAAATTTCATCGTTCACAGTGGTTTTCGCGATTTAAAGTAAATACAATAAAAAAAGTCACAGATTTTCGTAAGATTTTATTTTGATTGCCCCTCCTTCTGCTCTAAAATCAGATATGCACCGGAATTCATAACACACCTTGAGCAGGGGTGTGAGGACAAGGGTGCGAAAAACGGATGGTGAAGCTTCTCACACTCTTATGTGAAAGCATGAGACTGCATACGCAAGTCCCACTCCTGTGTGTGTTCACTCAGCAGGTGTAAAAGTGTGTTTGTACTGACGAAGTGACGGAATGGAAGTGGGCGAACGTGTTTAAACGATAGGCGTTGTGTGCCTATAAAATGCAAAAAGAATCTGATTATTTTCTTCCAAGGTTAAAAACGTGAAAACTATCATTTGTGGCAGGAAATCGAACATAATACAGTATATGTGTACATAGTGGAACTCTGAAGCGCGCATGTGCAGTGCCCAGACACGGACAGTCTGTGGCGTGCACATAACAGAGATGCATGATGGCTGAGCACGAAATCTGAACGGCACCCTCTTCGTTAAAAGCTAACATATGGAAAATGGGCAATTTCATTGTGACCTATTCTGTATTTTTTATATGAGAGCAGCTTTCTGTATAGTTTAGTTTTCACATCAATATGCTGTAAATCGATCTGTTTTACGTATGTTATTATACGTAAGTTTACTGTACTGCTCTCCACAGTCACAGTATGTACAGTATCAGTGCAAGGCCAGTCACATTAAGTTCCATTTTGACTGTGCTCTCTGCAGATGTTCATTTACTTTTTTTGTATAAGCTGTTTTTGATTGTGGTAAAGTCATAACTCTTTATTATTTAGTTGTGTATAAGAGCGGCTTTGTATGTTACTAATTATTCAGAATATGAGTTCACAAGCATTATTTTTATATGAGAGCTGCTATAATTCTATATTTTTTAATGAAAGCTGTTTGTGATTTTGCTACAGCAAAATGTTTTTTTTTTTTTTTTTGTCTGAAGGATTATATTGATCATTGCACATAACGGGGATGTTGGTTAGAAGTCTATTATAAAATGTTAGAGATTCGGAATATACTGAAGTTTGTATTCATTTACTACAAGTATGCTGCTAGTACAGGCACACATTTATTTTCCTGTTGGTTCTTTGCAATGTTGGGACATATGCTGGCAAATTAAGTTGCCAAATCACTTCCATTTGTTTTATTAATAAAATTAATATAGGAAGTATTGTAAGTAAATTATGTATGGTTAATTATAAATACTTTGCTTTAAAAGTCCCAAGGAGTCACACAAAATTTCTCCAGGAACCTCTTGCATTTTGATTTTATTTTTGGCCTTGACAAGAGAATCATGACAGGGGAAAAAAAAAAATCGGAGGGTGAAAGTCAAGAGACAGTACAGAAATTCAATATACAAATAGCACTCCTCACACAGCAATGGTGTCAGCATGTTGCTATGCTAACAATCTGATACTTCAAGCAGCATGAAAATATAAAGAAAATAGATAGTGTAGAATATTTGATTTTTAATTTAGATTTAACTCTTTTGAGTGAACTGTATTGGCCATATTTCAAAATAACATCATTTCATTTTTTTTGATAACCCATCAAACTTTCTCTCAGTGGCTCTCATGCTGAAAACAGCAGGAAATAATTTACAATAAAAAAAGAATGTATTAACTAAAATATTTACTACTGACTTTATGATTGGTTACCAAACAGCTGCTGCTTAGCAATAATGACCATATTCTATTTCATAATATATTCTGCATTTCTCTCTCTTATTCTCTCATAACCAATTTCACCATCATCATCAACCTAATTTTCCACAATCAATATCCCAACCACATAAATGAGAAACACTTCTCATAGGCATCTCAGGGACTATAATCACTATACTCTTGTGTTGACAGACTATAGGAGACATATGACACAGGTAATTTCCCACCAGACTGCTGTGCACCAGTGGTATTAGATTAAAAACATGTAACAAAGCCTGTGATAAAGGAGGAGGAAATCTGCGCATAGGGAAAAGAAGCCATTTGGACTGGTGCTTCAATAATGGATACTTCATGACTTTTTAAAAAGGCTGGGCAAATACTGTTGCTTGTCTTAGATCTGTTCCCTCTGCACATTGCTGCTTGAAAACCACACATTAAATTGAAACATTTAAACAGATGGATTAGAAATATTCTTGCCACACTTTGTAGCAGACAGACTCAATCTGTCCTAGTATACCAATCCCTGTATACAGGGCATTTCTATTAGCCAGGTAACCTTTCAAATGACAGGCATTCTGTGTGCTCTTTTGTAACATATAAAGACAAATCTATACTTGAGTACAGAGGTGCAGGCAGAGAGATGGAGAGTGACACAGGGCGAAATCAAGTTTAGAAAGATGGAAAAGAGAAAAGATATAAAAACAAGATATATTTTAAAGACAAATCTTTGAATCTGAGGCTCATCCTGCTTAAAACATCTTATACAGGGCCAAATGTGGTTTGCTGTTTTTTTTTGCTGGTTTAAGCTTGTCTCCTAGCAAGAGATTAAACAACAAGGAATCTGGCTACTGTGTCTTCCAAATATTCAAATGATAGTTGGGATCAGAAATGAAGAAAATGGGAGAATATAAAAGAACTGAAAGATTCCAAGTGTACTCCAGTGGAAAATATAAAATGTTACATAGGGCTGCACGATATTGTGAAAAAATGACATTGCGATATTTTATTTTTCTGCAATATATATTGCGATATGAAATCTTATCTTATTTTCTCTTACAAACAAAAATGGGGTAAGCACACTTACATTCTCATTTTAAGAGGTGTTCTGAGTAAATGATTGGTTTGTAACTTTAGGATATGGTTTGAATTGTTAAAGGGATAGTTCACCCGAAAATGAAAATTATGTCAGTAATTACTCACCCTCATGTTGTACCAACCCCGTAAGACCTTCGTTCATCTTCGGAACACAAATTAAGATATTTTTGATTAAATCTGAGCGCTGTCTAACTCCTCCATAGGCTTCTAAGGGACTGAAACTTGCTGGCCCAGAAAAGTTATTAAAGAGATCGAGTCTTTTCACGTAGTGTTTAAGCGTAGCGCGTCTGTTGCACGTCACCACGTAGGCTCACTATTGGCCGACGCTGGTCATGTGTGTGATACGTGGTGACGTGCAACAGACGCGCTACGCTTAAACACTACGTGAAAAGACTCGACGCCCAGAGAGAAGGAAATGAAAAGTGGAATAAAGTCATTATTTTTGTTTGTTTTAGCGCACAAAAAGTATTCTCGACGCTTTATAAACTTAAGATTGAGCCACTGTAGTCACTTGGACTATATTAACGATCTCTTTAATAACTTTTCTGGGCCAGCAAGTTTCAGTCCCTTAGAAGCCTATGGAGGAGTGAGACAGCGCTCATATTTAATCAAAAATATCTTAATTTGTGTTCCGAAGATGAACGAAGGTCTTACGGGGTTGGAACAACATGAGGGTGAGTAATTACTGACAGAATTTTCATTTTTGGGTGAACTATCCCTTTAACATTAGTTAATGTATTAGGTTAATAACTAAGATGAACTAACCATGAGCAATACATTTGTTACTGTATTTATTAATCTTTTTTATCTTAGTTAATAAAAATACAGCTGTTCATTGTTTGTTCATGTTACTTCACAGTGCATTAACTATGTTAACAAATACAACTTTTTATTTCAATAATGTAGGCTATAACCTAAATGTTGAAATTAACATTAACAATGTTGTAGAAGTGCAGTTTATTAATAGTAAATGTAAACCAATGTAGTTAACTAGAGTATAATAAATAGAACATTATTGTAAAGTGTTACCAATTTGTTATACACCGATTCAGACGTCTCGTGAGTTCAGTGTTGGACAGATCAGTTGTTTAAACTTTAAACCATTCATTAAAGTTAATCGGTTCAAAGGAGTCATTAGTTCGCGAATCGGACGTGCAGCCTACGGCACGCGTTACGCAATTATCTCTGCAGTTTAGGATATCGCACAAGATTTGTCAACACAGAAAACATTTCATCACTGGAGAGTTTTTTTTTTTTTGACACCATCGTGTCAACTGATTTTTTTATATGCGCGAGGGAGAGAGAGCAAGACAGCGCGCGCGCGGCCGGGGCTCTCTCCCTCTCTGCTCGTTCTTATTATGCCCTGTCAAGCGCGCCCTGTTAAACTGACAGGACTTAAAAACACATGCAAATGATAAACTTTCATTCTATGATGGTTAAACTGTGCAATTAATTCGCGAATCACATGCGTCAAGGGCCGAGGAGCAGCTGGCCCGTACGGATAAGGAATCACGGATCAACTACGATAGCCTACCTATTCTTGACATCGCACATCCTGCGATGTGACTATCGTGGATTCGTAGGCTACAGCGCGATATCGATGCTTAAACGATACATCGTGCAGCCATTTTTATTAACGAATAAAATAAAGCATGACAGAAAAACATAACTTGGATCTAGACAGACTTAGACAGATTTGTAGTGCAAATTCAGCTCCCAGTCTGGCCAAGCTGGTCTTAAGCTGGTTTCCCACCCAAAACCACTATAATGCCATCAACCAAGACCAGTCTAACCACTTAAGCCAGACTAGGAAACCATTTGCTGGTTTAAGCAGTTTGTTTCGGCAGGGCAGAAACAGTGTTCTGGGCTGTTTCAATATTGCAGTACCGTGAAGCCAGATCTTTGTTCAGAGCAGATTCACTTTTTTTTTTTTTTATTAAAGCAGTCTGCCACTTTTTTGAAAGGAACAAAAGAGAAAGTATTGCGAATGTGTGTAGGATCCCATTCCTGAAGGCTGATGCGGAGGCTACAAGGCTGCAGCAGCGTGTGGCGCAGTGCGCACATACACACAAACAGAGATGCAAACATGTACCCAAACATACAAAGACAAACACACAAAAGAGACACGCAAGCACTTCTGGGAGCATGCCGGTGTATTTGCCAATGGGTCTTTTCATCGAGCTCAAGACCTTCTGCAAACAGAAGAGACAGCCCAAGGCCAGTGTAGAGTAGAGAGAGAAATTTACTGCTTTTTTTTTTTAAAATGTGCTTATTTTCTCAATCCCTCCCTCTCTTGCCATGTTTTTGATGAGAGAAGGTCATTGAGGAGGACAGACAAATATGTTTCTGTAGCTAAAACATTTGATCAGGAAATGATTGTGCCATTCTCTCCTTAGGTTTGAGCATGTGAAAGTAAAATACAAAAGGACCAAGATATTCAAGTAGCCTACATAATGAATAGAATTTGTTTGTTGTTGTTAGTAAGGCGTTTTTTTGATTATGGACACTTTTAGACCAGTGGACTTTTAGAAAATAAACTGTTAAAATACGTTTCAATGTTTTAATAGTAGTCTTTTGACCACTAACAATGGTCTACAGTAAATATACATGCATTACAAGAGAATTCTGTTTTTTTCTTCTTCTAAAATTCATGAAAATTTCCACCACAGGAGTAAATTCCACTACATCTGGATGGAAAGTATGTCACAACTGTGGGACTAGTTTCACACTTGCATTAATCCATATTTTATGATGGATTTTCATATTTTAGAAGTTAGGATTTCAAGGTCAAGTACAAGGGTAAACAAAATCTAAAGGCTACGTAAAGGCCATTTGAAAATTAGCAAATATAAATGAAGGCATGGTAAAAAAAACTTTGAGCTCAAACAATAGAGCATGGCACTAGCAATGTCAAGGTCATTGGTTTGATTACCAGGGACAGCAAGAACTGATAAAATGTGTAGCTTGAATGCAATGCCAATTTAGATAAAAGTGTCTGCCAAAATGCATGAATGTAAAAAGATTCCAAGGAAGTTTTCAAATATAAAGTAAATGTGCCTAAAGTTGAAGAAACACTCATTAACAAAAAGAAAGTCAAAAAGCTAAATTTACTTTAATTCTCCTATAGTATCTTGTGTTATGAATTGTGGTTCATTCGGCTGTTGTTATAGAGACCAGTGGCCAACAAGGTCAGAAGTTTGCTTACTGTGTATTTTTTCTTTGTTTCATTCGTTTGTTTTGTTGCTGCTGGTTTTCTGGTGCCGTGACCCACCAAAACAAATTGGACTTAGGGCTTGAATGACTTCAGAGTTTTTTTAAGTCGACATTTATGTGATTAAAGTCGAGTCAACGTCGACTAGTCCTGATGACGTCATTAATGTACAAATAAGCCTGAACCTTGAGCTGAGACTAGAACGCGGGTTGCCTTGTGCACAGCTATGGCATATGGCTATTGCTCCTACATAACAGCTTATTTTTAATCAGTTAATTTGTCTTTAGGTTGTCATATTTCTCACACATTTCTGCTCGTTCTAAATCAGATACAGATATAGCACAGTAAAGATTACATTTTTATGAATGCATTAGTGAGACAGCGTTTGCGTGTGAATTAATTCCACCTAGCAGCGTCTCTGTACTGTGGTCTCTTTACAGTTTAGTTACTAAGAAATACATGCTAGAACCTTTCAGTTTCTAAGCTATTTTATTGATGAATCACAGAATAGTTTTGACAATACATTTCTATGCTACTGAATGTTTCTATGTGCGCGTAATCTGCACGTGATGTGTGAGCTACTGTCTGTATGTGTGTGCGCATTACAATGCAGCAGCGCATTAGTTTAGAACGGCGATTAACTTACGTGTATAAAAAGTGGTTTAAAATGTTCATTCACCTGATCAGTTTTGAGAATCCAGATGGTATAATCAAACATATCTTGTGGAGCCCTCTCGGTGTACGCATTTATTTGTCATTTTAACTGCTGGAAACGGAGTGTAAAAGTGGACTTCAAAAATGTCTTATCCTGTTGCGCCCTCTATAGGCTATGACCAGAAACTAGTCGAAGTCAGGCTTAAAGCATCATGGCTGAGCATTAAAGTCGAGTAGTCGACTAGTCTGTGCAACTGCAACCCCTAACCGGACATGAGCAAAGTTTTACTTATTTACTTGAAACAGACCCAAAAGACAAGACATTGCCTTTGCATGTCATGTTGATCTAATATTACCTCTCATTTTCTGCTTACATTTACTTGCTTTGAGAACTATAGAGAAACTTGCATTCTCTCAGCATGACCACCAGACAAAAATCACAGACAGGCCATGGTCTGTTTCAGTAAGTAATGGATTGATCTGTTAGGGATGTTTTGGAGTGTGGCTGCAGACAAGGGGGGGCCGGTTTGGCTGTGATCATCCAGCTTACGGGAGCGTCCCCACCCGCTGCACCACATCATCTATCCCTCCTTCTCCTTCATCTCACTACATCACAGATCTCTTTTTCCTCTTTCCTCCCTTGCTCATGGAGAGTGTGCTCTGGAGTATCCCTCTTCAATCTCCCAGCTCAGCGTGAACCCACCACAACCACGGACACATCACAGCGTCTCCTCCACCCTCTGGACTCGGGATTGAGTGCTGCCTCCAGATCCTGTTCGCCTGATATCATTCCTGCTGTGAAAAGATCCACCACAGAAACGCAATTGATAAAGACAAAAGAACTCAAAACTAAAAAGATATCAAATGAAGAAGCGAAGGAGTGAGAGAGAGAGACGTTAGAAGTGGAAGTTTGGAATAAAAATAAATTACGCAGATATGGGCTATTTTAAGCATATTAAGTGGTCCAAGAGAAAACGTTTTTGTATTATCACAAAATCGAAAGTAAATGAATAACAGGCTTTTCATTTCCTCAATGCTATCATCATTTGATGCAAACCCTCTTTTGCTCTGATAAACTCCTGATTTAAACCCTTGTGCAAGATTACATAGTGTACACAAGATGTTTATGCATGCCTATGTTATATACTTCCTAGCCAAGTACATTCCTCCCAACCAGCCCTGCCAATCACATGTCAGCATTTATGCATATTTTTAAACAGCAAAACATGCTGAATCCATAATTTTTCCCACCCAGAAGTGACATATCTCCTCCTAAATGCACTAGATTCAATCCTCATCTCATTGAGCTGCATAGTTAACATCTGACCGACATGGCCTGCTGGACAGGAAGCCTTTGCTAGAATATTTAACAGCAAAAAAAAAAAAAAAGCCCACAGTGATTCATTCATGGCATGAAAGCAGAAATTAAAATTCCGCCTCTTCTCAAATAGCAAAGTCGACAGACTGACCCGGAATGTGGACAGCACAACTGAAAGACAAAAAGGTTGCAGATCTTTCACAGCCTGGGAAAAAATGGGTGGGCAGCCAGAGGTGACCTGTCCTGACTGTGAAAACGGAAGCAATAGTTAAGAGTTGAGCATACTGGTAACCAGTGACCTCTGGCTAACACATTTACACAGTTTTCTTGGAAGAATTCAGACTATGTAGGTAGTCTATTGAAGTTATAACAGATTAATGCATATTCTATGACGATGACAGGAGCAAGGAACACACATTTAAGGCCATAGAGATGTTGTGAAATAACGTCCACCCTCCATGGTCAATCAACTTCTCCTCATATTCTTATTTATTTTTCATCTCCACCCTTTAACCTCTTCCTGTTCAATCATCTCTCCTTGTGTCAAGTCCATCATATCTCGTCTCACAAAAGGAGGTATAGATGTGTGTTGTTAATTACCGCTGGCCACCGAGGCGTGCTCACAGCAGCATGTTTCAAATGGCCACTTGTCTCAGACACACAGCGGCATGTGTAATGAGTGCTGGATGAATTAAGAAACAGGGCCAAGGACAACGACAGCAAGGAGGGGTGAGCCACCCCCTGACCCTGAGGATTAACATCGAACTGTCACTCAGGAGGAAAAGGATGGATGACCAGAGGAAAATTTCAGAAGGACATAAATGTGAGACGCTGAGACTTAAGACATCATCTCGATCAAGAGAGCGCCACAGTTTGAGTTTTTTGCTGTCTGAACCGTTGGCTGTGGTGTGGCTGCTCTGTATGCCAAAAGAGAGCCAAGCGGTGGAAATCTGTCTGTCTGTCCGTCATCTCTCCAATCACTTTTGACAGCAGAGTGTGAAAACTCACTGTCAGCCACAAATGCACATCAGGCATTCAAAATGGCAAAAGAGAGGAGAAGAGAAGAGAGGGGGCTCTATCTATCTATCTATCTATCTAATAATAATAATATTTAAAATATCCAAGCAACAAAAAAAATTATTTAAAGTTAAGTAAAAAATAAATAAAAAAGTAGTAAAGACTAAACAAATAACAGACTATTGATGAAGTACAACTTTCTTTGAGAAAATTATATAGCATTAAATGATTTTAAAAAACAGCTAAATGAAAACCAAACTTAAATGGAAACTCGCTGCTCCAATGCACAAAGAATCATACAGCTAATAAGGCATAAGAACTAAAAAACAAACAAAACATATTCCTTTAACGTAATACAGCATTTTTTAAAGAAAAAATAATAATGCATGGCCTCTCAGGGCTTTCGCAGTACGCTGCTGCTCCAATTCACAAAGAATTATAAAAGAATAGATGACTATTTGAACTTAAAAGAAAACTGCCTATGTGGTGACAATAATAATAATAATTTGTTACATTTATATAGCGCTTTTCTCAGCACTCAAAGTGCTTTACATAGAAGGGGGAATCTCCTCAACCACCACAAATGTGCAGTATCCACCTGGATGATGCGACGGCAGCCATATTGCGCCTGTGTATTGGTGGAGAGAAGACAGAGTGATGAAGCCAATCAGTATAGGAATGATTAGGAGGCTATGATGGACAGAGGCCACTGGGCAAATTTGGGATTTTAAATGACCACAGAGAGTCAGGACCACGGTTTAATGTCTCATCCGAAGGATGATGCTTGTTACAGTACAGTGTCCCCGTCACTATGGGGCATTAGGACCCACACAGACCACAGGGTGAGCGCCTCCTGTTGGCCTCACTAGCACCTCTTCCAGCATCAACCTGGACTAATCAGGTCCTCCTCGAATTCAGGTCTCCATTAGGACCCCAAGGAATCCCATTGGCTCAAATTACTTTTAATGGGTACTTTCTTTAGCACCTGATTACAATTCCTTCAAAATCATGTTATGATAAATGCTGTTTGAACCACATAATAATGACCATTAATGTCTGTATTAGTTAGCTTATGTACTAGCATACCCAAATTAGACTGATAGCTTAGTTTATACACTCATTTGCACTTGCCCTACACGACAATAATTTTTTAATGTAATTACATTTTATATTGTTAAATGTCCAAAAATTTTAGTAATAAAAAGAATATAATTATGTTCAATTATTCAATTAATAGGCTATTAATATTATTATGCTAAGTAATTAATTAACAGTTTATCAAGTGAAAGAAACTTTCATTTTGTTTTACTATGCACTATATAGTAACCAATACATAATTTACACATATCGTTCGTATTAGTGATGCGCGGATCACGGTTTAACTGCTGCAGATAATCCGCGGATCGGGCGGGTCAAGTAATAAAAATAACATTCTGATGAATTTCGGGTGGGTCACGGGTGGATTTTAACAACATTCTCTAAAATATGAGCATGTCTAAAATGTAATTTTTTTCCCGCCAGGCAGACAGGCACTAATTTGCACTCTCTTTAAGATATACACTGCGCGGGGTCCGCTTTTTTAAGCAGAAATGGAGCAGGTCCGAGAGTGAAGTAAAAAAGAAGAATTAAAAACAAAACAAAAGGAAGGAAAAAAAGAAAGAAAAGTACCATGTGGGAGCGTTTTAGCGAAGTGGTTAACGAGGATGAATCATCAATTTATCATCACACATAACACATAAGAATAATTGTAATTTGACCATCGGGTGCGGATACTTAAATTGTTTTTGGCTGCAGATTCAGGTGACGTTGGAGCTCATCTGCGCATCTCTAGTTCATATGTACTTAGTATAATCATTACCTGAATTGATGGAGACCAGATTTCGAGGGAGGACCTGATTCATCAAGACACCTGCCATCCCAATCCCATTCCCAACACAGCCCGTTTTGAGCATTTTTGTTCAGAGAGGGCCAACAACAGCCAATCACAACAGGAGGACATCGTTAAGGTAATTCAAGCAGCCAATCAAAATAAGAGTTTCAGAGAAGGCCAGCAGCCAATAGCATGTGTTAACACATAAGTTTGGACCCCGTCCCCTGTCAAAACTGACTCGTGTTTGTGAAGATTTCAGCTCATGTGTGTGTTCAGTTTTGCGTGTGCAGAACAGAACTCATGCTTGTGGTCAGTTCTGGGCGTGTGAGACCTGTCAGGACACGTTTTGTTATTTCTCCACAAAACGTGTGGATTTTTGTGCACAATCATATTTTTTTGTGCTCGAGTTTGGGATTTGCAATTTCTGTAGGTTTACATTTTACGTGCAAGCCTTGTCACTGTGCTCACACTGATTCTATCAGGTGCTATGTAGAATTTTACTTGTGTATAAAATTATGACAAATTTCATACTAAGCACACTCGAAGGTACAGAAAGAGGAAGATTACAAATTGCATTGCATAGATAATAAGTCACGTTCAACCTGTACTTCTTCAAACCCAGCCAGCTGTATGTGTGAGTGTGTGTGTGTGTGTCTAATGTGAAAAACAAGGGGCTCCATACTGCGTCGGTTCCAACAGCATCTGCCTCTCTTTTCTCTAAACTTCAGCAGCCACACCTCAGTATGAAGGTGTGTGTGTGTGTGTGTGTGTGTGTGTGTATAAGCGGATGTGATGACAGCTGCTCTGCACAGTGTGTGTACTGCTAAACTCTCGTCCACCCCTGCTGACTGTCCATGCTGTGCAGGTATAGCAGCTCTCTCCTCTGTGTGTCCTGCTGCCTCATTAGGCGCAAGCGACATACACACACACACACACACACACACACACACACACACACACACACACACACACACACACACACACACACACACACACACACACACACACACACACACACACACACAACATAATCCATTTGTCCAGCAAATGAGGCTCTCATGTCTTCAGTCCCTATGAGATCGGAAACAGGTAGAAACAATCCTGTTAGTACTGTCCAATCATAGACCAGCTCAACATAATCAGTCAGAATCTGTCATACCACTTCTACACTGCAGCTACTTTACCATTGTTTGAGACCAACAAACAAATTGGCTCCCTTTCAGTTCAGAGTGTGACTTTGAATTTAATTGGCCACGCCCCACAGGAAACGGGAAAATGAAGTGAGTTTCCTTGAATTTCAATTCATTTGAATTCTGCTTCTTTACATTCGAATTAAAACTGCATCCAAATTTAATTCTGCATCCTATTTGCTACCTCAGTTCAAATCAACTTTCGGAATTGAATAGAAATTCTCAATTCAATTCTAAATGGTGCACAACCCCGCCAACTTCCAATTAATGTGCATGGTTTAAAAATGAAACGTTCAAAGTGTGGTGTTCGGGTGTCCACATTCCTTTTGGTCATGCAGAATATATGGTGACAGTAACTTTGGTTCACATACTGAACAAACATTGACTCATTATCTGCCTCTCACACTCTGATTTTTTTTTTTATATATCTCTGTTTCTCTCTTGCTCACTTCATGAATATTTAGTGCTTTTCACTCAAACAAGACAATCATTAATTTCAAAGAATGCCCTTCATTCAATCAGCTCAGCCGGAAAGGGCACTGCCTTAGTGAAAACAAACAAAAATACTACAAAACCACTCTGCAGACACCATCGACACCTCTAGCTAAAGTAAATAATGTGCATCAACAAGTCAACCAAAGAACATTCAAAATCAGAAAGTGTACAGGGATCCGGCTATAAATAGACTAGATAACTGAAGAGATCTTTATTGCATCCCTCAAAGACTGCCCTCTTGTCTCATCTTATCCAGCTGCGAACCAGACGGCCAAAAGAGGAACAAAGACAGACAGGAAATGATGAGTGACCTCTCGCTTCTAAAAAGCTGATTATCATTCATCATATCATAACATATCCTAAACGATAATCCGCTCTGGATCCTCTAATCTGATTGGACAAACTGCATTCAAACGTGCTAAATCTTAAAAAAATGGGAGGGACAAAGCTGAACAGTTTGTATCATATTAACTAAGGAGCCAGCAGTTCTACCTCATTTGCTGATTGTTAAATAGGCAGTATATCTAAGTCTTGCTTGTGTGATATTACTAAAACACACTATAGAAGGACAATGGAGAGACAAAAAAGGAAAGGCTGAATGGAATTGAACAGAGATTTATATTTTTGCAAATAATATTAGCGTGGAGAATATGAAGGTACTGATGTTTGTAATTCAAACAGGACTAATACATTTTATTTCCATGGTTTCAAATGAATCAACATGCTGTACTTATTACACAGCCTTAACATAAATGGGGACTAAAAAAAAAAGTTAGGCTGATCAACATTTATTATCTAAACATTCTTATATGCACACATACACATATGCACACACTTACATGCATTTATAAAAAGAGATAGGGAAAGATAGAGGAGTAAACTGGATTAGTTTGCTCAGATTTGCAGTCAATTATGAGGGATTTAGGCAGTGCTATGTGAAATCATTCTGGTGGCTTGCTCCTAATATTACATCCAGAGAACGGGTAAGCTCTAGTATTTCAGTGCCAAACCCCTCTGATAATCAGGGCTGAACTCCCTCTGTAAGAAGAGCTGTGCTGTGGAAGCCCTGTTATGAGACTGCATAGTCCTTGAGCCTGGCTCTGATCGATTAACTCATTACATACTTAGATCTAAAGAATGTTTAGCCGCTATGTCTATGCCAGCACTCCACCAATGCTGCGCCACACTAAAACTAATGGCTGACAATGCATATTTAAGGTTGAGTGTCACTGATAGGACCAGTGATGATGGGATGGATAACTGGATGCTTATGGGTGGAAGTTTAAAGAGCATTAAAGTTCTGTAATTGGTTTGTCATTATGGACTTATATTTTAATATGAGAGCTCATATTGAGTTTTCATTCATCTAAATGAGACGACATCCACACACAAATATATTGGAACAAGGCTGATGATAATCTACAGCAATGACAAGGAACAAATTCAGACCAGAACTAGGCTAGAACCTCATTAATTTAGCTCATCCCAAAAAAAGGGCAGTCTGTATTTAATAAAATGGAATGACTGAGAAATGCATACATACATATGCACAAAAATCCTTAAAATCCAAACAAAAATGTGCTCCTCCATTCTGCAATTGGGCAGACAAACAAATAGAGAGACACAAAACACGTGTCACTTTGTTGAACTTCAAGGGTTGTTTCATCCACAAATTCTGTCATCATTTACTCATCTGCATGCCGTTCCAAACCCATAAGACTTCGGATAATCTTTGAAACACAAATTAAGAGATGTTTAATGAAACCTGACAGGTTTCTGTCCTTCCATTGAAAGTCCAGGGGTCTCATTTATAAAACTGTGCGTAGGAACCTTACTAAAAGTGTACGTGCGCCCGAAAGCCAAAAAAGGCGTGCGCAAAAAAATATTGAGACTTATAAAACCGTTCGTACGCCAGAACCTGCGCAGAATTCACTTTGTAAATCCCAGTCAGCGGAAGATTGTGCGCACATGCGTCTCCTCCCCGAAATAACCATATATGGAGCTTACAACGCCTAGTTTTACTATGCAGATCCTCATCTGCATATCATTTGCATATGATTATTCATCCACGTGATAACGTTTAACGGTACAAGACACATTACATTAATAAAAATCATGTAGTTGCCTATCCTTGCCTTCTTTTTGAATAATAAAAATCATGTAGTTGCCTATCCTTGCCTTGTTTTTGAATACATAAATCAAATAGTGTATAAAATACATTTCAGAGAAAGTTTTTCTCACTCTTTCCCACTGGCTGAATTGTATTTTTAATTGAAGCAGATAGGCCTTGGGCATTATTTGCACGAAACTATTTTCTCAGACAATCTGGTATTATCATGATAAGCAATTATCTCTGTGGTTAAAACATTTAAACACAGCACGCCACAGGAAAAGTGTTCAAAAACATTGCATCCACAACAAATATTTCTATTGATTGAATTTGAATATAAAAAATGTTGTAACTTCTCAGTAATGATTTCATGTTTAAGTGTTTAACTCCATTAATTTGAATGGCATATTTAATCTAAATGTTTATATCAGAAGTAAAACATAGTTTAAATCATTATTTTATTTATTTAAACTGGTATTTGCGTCAGTTTCACTAAACGGCCCAACGCGCTCGCTGGCGCGGATATTTAAGATGGGATGGATATTTGCTTCAAGTGACAGGCTTGGTGAGTGAAAGTATATTTGTATTATCTTTCTGTATATGTTTAATTTTCTTTAGATTTTCTGTCTAAAAGTGACCAAAAAGACACTTAACTCCAGCTCACCATCGGTGTCGCCAAACTGCTCCATCTCCAAAACGTTCGTACGCATGGGTCAGAGTTGGCGTGCAGGTGCGCAAATTTTCCCGTCAAGTTTGTTTTTATAAATCACAACTTATGCGTCGGAAGTGGCGTACGCCTCTTTCAGGGCCTGTTTTGTGCATACGCAACGGTTATAAATGAGGCCCCAGGTAACCAGAACTTAGTAGATGTATCGAGGCATTGTAAAACAAATCCATATGAATAAAGTGGTTTAATCCAAGTCTTGTGAAGATATACGATTGATTTATATGATGAACAGATTTAATTTAGCCTTTTTTTTATTTCCAACACACATACATAGGGCACATCACATAAAAAATATCTTAATTTGTGTTTTGAAGTTTAACCAAAGTCTTATGGGTTTGGAAAAACATTCGGTTGAGTAAACCAAAAAAAAAAAAAACGCCAAAAAATCATTTTTGCGTGATCTATCCCTTTTAGGGCTCAGAGTTTGGCTGGTTAGCCCCTGCTGGTAACTACAGTCGTAACTACACCACCTGGCTCCTAAAATGTGCATTTTGATTTTATTACAGGAAATATTTATATTTGAAATATTCAGTTATTATTATAATGTGTGTTTTACCAGTGACCAATTTTCGGAGGGCTCTTAAAAGCATGAAATGGACTTTTCCTGTCAGCTACCTTTAACAGATGAGCATGAGACTGATGACATCATGATCAGAGTGATTGGTCAAATGGCATTTACAGCTCATGTGATTGGCTCAATAATTTCAGTGTAAATTCCCTTAGCAAAGAAAGCAGAATTGGCAAAGATAGAGAAGTCGTACACTTGCAGAGGATCCTGCACCAGCCGGAAAACTGCCACTGAGATGACTATGAATGCTAATGGTTAACTTTCCAAAGATATTACAGACATCCTTGGCTCAAACGAATAAAGCAATGTTTATGAATGCCATAGAGCCACAGATTTTACACTTTTCGGGGAAATCAACCAACAAATGGCTTAGTTAGAGTTGTCTCTACACATTAAACTGGACAAGAAAATGGTATTTCACTATTGAAAAGAACATTACACATATCACCTTTAACGTAGTCCTTTGACTAACTGTACAAAACAGAGAGCAGAAAGACTTGTGAAAAGTGCCATTAAGTGTGCCCTTTCATAGTCGTGAGTGGTTATGAGTCTGGGACTACGAGATCCAAATGAGGCTCTAGATATGACAATAAACCTGCACGCACACTCACACAAACAAAGACAGGTGGGGTGGGGATTGCTTATAGTATAGAAAGAGCTTTAATGAAATGACCATTGAGAGACATTTTACCCAACAACAAAAAATGCTTCTGTAATTTGCTGTCAGGTTGTCAAGAGACCGGCAGAAAATAGCAAATGATCTCAGTGGTCCAGCTTCTTGTTTAAAAGAGGAAAAATACAGAGCGAGAGAGAGAGAGAGAGGGAGAGAAATGATGTAAGTGAGCTGGGAAAGCAAGAGAGTGAGAAAGAGAGAGAAAGAGAGCAAGAGACAGGGAAGACAGTATAGAGGAGATGGAGGAGGAGGCCATTAAGCGTCTCTCCGGCTGCTTTGTTTGCAGTTTATGTTGCACTTTATTTCTACCATAAACAATCGCATGAGCCCAGCACATCTTGAGCACCTCTATATATTACCCACAATGCCCTGTGGGGCGGGAGAGTGTGGCACTAAGGGAGACAGGGGAAGGAACATTATGCAGATTCTATTATTCTTTGTCTGCATCTCATGACAACACCACTGATCCGGTACCTTATCCCAGTAGCTTCATCCAGTCCTTCCAGCAACTCCACGATTCATTCTTCCTACCGCTGCAGCTGCTCACTCCACCGTATTCCATCACTGTGAACAAAGAGGACAGGAGCTCATTAATTAACTTATAGGAGTCATATAATTATTTTTAAAACAACTGTTTTACACGACCCTTAAAATTAAATAAGCATATTTTTGCTATTGTGCTTTAACTCCTAACTAGGCAACTAACAAGGCACAGTTAAGAATCAGTTAAGAGCTTGTTTTTGGTATGAAGTGCAGCATACATTTCTTCAATGTAAAGCAGAGTCTTTGTTAAACCAGGGGGGTAATCTTTCAGAAAAAACTGAAGCTTCCCCGGGGGCCGCCATTGATTAGCAGACCCTCACCTGCCGTTAGCATTCCATTGACTCCCATTCATTTTGGCGTCACTTTGACAGCGAATAACTTTACATCTGAGGCGTTTAAAGACTCCATTTGTCCATTATTTATTTCTAAAGAAACACGAAAATGTATAAAAGGCTCCATTACATTGTATCTTATGTTATGGCCCCATAGAAGCAGTTTTTTGTAAAAATAGGCTAACGATTGCGTCATAACCACGCGACTCTCTGTCGCACAGTAGAGAAATTACCGTATGGACATTAGAGGAGAAGCTCGCGGGCAATCGGGGGGACGTGGAGGTAAAATGACAAAATAATTAATCAGAATACTTAGCAAAAGTTTCTCCTGCTCCTAGCTCATGGACATCTCCTATTCACATTCTCCATTCTCGGCAAGTTTCGGAAGGGAATGATTCAGATTTCTCTTGGCACAGCTACTAGAAGACAGACAGGTTGCTCAAGTCACATCTACGTCGTCAAGCTCAGTTTGAGTCTGCGCAGTACGGTCAGCCATCAGGAAGTGAGTGCTTCTAATTGACTGCAGTAGATGCAGTAGCCCTAACACTGTACATTTTTGGGCTGTATCCGAAAGCTTAAAAATGGTGCCTTCGGAGGATGCATTTAAGGTAGGCAGGCATCAAGGCACGTCTGAATCCAATGTTAGCTTCACTTCACCACAGAATGGAAAGCACAGGATTGTGGGTTATCAAAAGCAGCTAAGGATACATTTATGCTGCCTTCGAAACCCTGTGCTTTCCATTCTGTGACAGTTGAGCTAAAAATTAAAGAGGATGTCTGAAAGTTGCGAATGGTGGTCAGTTTGTGTAAATATGTAAATTTTTCGCCAATGTTTTCCACTTTTGATGTCATTTCGAGCAAGAAATTACTATTGTAGAAATTAAATATTTGCTTAGTTACTGTATCACCAAAGTTCTCTCAATTTTACTGTAATTAATGCCTCAGAAGTCCCAAATCAGTTTCAGCAGGTAACTTCGTGCACAAACGCTGGCTGCAAAGTCATTGCCTGATAGGGAAACGAGGCAATAAGTCAGCTACCTAAGTTTCAGTTACAGCCTTGATGTCTATCTTATTTGGCTGCTTTTACACTTGGCATTAAAATGCGACCTGTATCCGGATGTTGTCCACATACACACTGAAAAGACAATTGTAAACGCGCTTCTGATCGGAATGTTATCCGATCAGCATGTCCAGGTTCGGAGGTAGTCAAGGACGCATTGTGATCGGATCTGTGGAATGTAAACGCAATCCAGCCATTGTGTCTGCATTCACACTTCACAGGTGGATGGCACACAAAACCCGGCCCACTGTCATTATTCCCCCTCCTCTCTCCAGGAATTGCTGCACGTAGCTGTGTGGTTTTGCGATACAGTCAAGTGCGAAGTACATCGCAAATATACTGAAATGTTTGCCTTCGCACCTGAAAGTTGCAGAACCATTAATTTTCTGTAAAGAATGCGTATTTTTCCCACCACAGCTGGCAACGTTCTCGGACCCATATGTTTCTCTGTACCGTTTCCATTACAGCATCTATCCACATTATTAGTACTTGCAGCCTCTTCATCTTCCTCATTTTGCAAAATATTTGTCTTTACCGTTTCCATTACAGCATCTATCCACATTATTAGTACTTGCAGCCTCTTAATCTTCCTCATTTTGCAAAATATTTGTAAAATGTCCCCCGACTGAAAACTGTTTTTAAAAGAAAACCCACCATTTCAGGTCGACTTTGCACCGGAGCCATCTTTTTTTATTTTTTTTTTGCGGGAATGTGAGATCCGATCTTTTATCCAGATACAGAAGCCACTTGATGAGGACAGGTGTAAACACACTGTGTCCTGATTGGCTTATAATCCGATCTGCTTGATTGGATCACGGTGATCGCATGTTAATGCCAAGTGTAAATGCAGCCAATTGATACACTCATCTGAAATCTTGGTGTCTTTGCTAACAAGCTGATGAGTTGAATCAAGTGTGTCTAATTAAAAGGATAGTTCAACCAAAAATAAAAATGTTGTCATTTACTCACCCTCATGTTATTCCAAACCTGTATGAGTTTCTTTCTTCTGTTGAACACAAAAGAAGATATTTTAAAGAATGTTGGGTAACCAGACAGTTGATAGTAGTCATTGACTTTCTTTTTTTTTTTTTCTTGCTATGGAAATGAAATGGCTGCCATTGACTGATTATAATATCTTCTTTTGTGTAAACCCCACAAAAAACACCACAAAGAATATCTATGCAACCATTGATTTACTCATACTAACATATGCATTTGCTATATGGTGAACATGTAAAGAGAGAGGAGATGGATTTGGCTGAGGAGGCAGTAGATTACTTCAGGCGTGGTCATTGAGCTACGCTTGTGGGCGATGGCTGTTTCAGTAAACACTCTATGGGGCCAGTGTTTGATCATCTGTGTAGTCAGTGTGTTCTAATTGTTTTGCAAAGCATGCTAATTGCTTCTCATCCAGTCTCTTTAAATGTCAGCGCTCCCTGTAGTTACAATGTGATTCACTGGTCCTTGAAAATGGAAACAAGGCTGAATGATTCAAAATGGAGAGGAAGGGACAAAGCAAACGGGTAGAGAACTGAACGGTGGGGTCAGAGTGTTTGATTGGAATGGCTCCACCACGCTTTACCCACCAGCGTGACCTCACTGGTCAGTAGCCCTGATTCTGAACCCCCTACCCCTCAGGTCTCTGGGAAGGTCAGTACACTACACCAGCCACAGGACAGAAGCAGCATTTATACATAAATAGACAGACAGTCCCACCAACACACCCACGCTAGGTCAAGCACTAAACGATTAGCGTTTTTGAGTGTTTGAGATGATTTGCCTGTTTACTAATGCGTGAGATTTAGAACCTGAGGCTGATAGTGAACTAAATCATATCACAAAGCCCTGATGACATTTTAATTACCACGATTTAACATGTAACATGGAAATATTGTCATAGAAGTCAGGCAAGTAAATCATGGCTCAGGAAATTAATGAAAAGTAAAACACTATCCTGAATGCTAAATTCTCCTCATCTGCCACTTGCCACAATACTCACCTGAGTTCACTATATACTTTTGGGTCTGAAAAGCAGTACATCAACGCGAGTACAAACAGAACTAGCAGCAGCTGTATAGCACTGTAGCTGGATAACAACTCAGGATGAGAAGATGCCAGCTTCACTGTTTTATTCATGTTTCTGTCACGTTGGATTTAGCACTTTAAACTTCACAAACACAGAACAACACTTGTGTTTGTCTGCCCCAGATGCAACGCAAGAAAGCCAAAGAATGCAAAAATCACCAAAGGCAACTTACTCCGAGACAAACAGCTATGAGAAATGCAATATACTATGCTGCAAAAGCAAAAGGCAGTAATTAAACCAACACTGACACTGGGAAAAAAATTTTTTTGATGAGTGAATTTGGATTGATTTTATATCAGTTCTCACAGGGGCTGCAAAGAACTTTAGATAGAGCAAAAAAGAAGAAAATATATAAAATAAAACAATTAATAAAATAAAGGAAATACAATTATTAACGAATTAAAAAAAAAAAAATCATAAAATGTATACAATTGGGTTTAAAAAAAAATTGCTACTGCATTTTGCCGTTCTTAGTTTGTACCACAGACCAACCTTTTCAAGTGGTCTTGAAACCAAATTCTAATGTGACGTCAAATGTGCTCAGATAATTCTGATTGGGTGTCATAAATAAGAGTAATATTTACTGAAACCATGACATGTAGTTGCATGTACAGCATTAAATATAGTGAGATTTCTTCCCAATCATAATACCCTGGGTCTTTAGCCTGTTTGAGACAAGGAACCTGTTGTGATTCCAGCAGGTGCTCTCACAAGGAGACAGGATCTCTAAATGATTTTCCTACTGTTCTCGCTAGGCCTCAGGCTCAGTTTTCTTTGTCTCTCTCCTGCGCTCTACTCTGAACACCAAAGGCAGATGTGGCTGGTTCTAACCTCATGCTGTGCTGGACAGGACCCTTGAGAAGGAAGCAGGTGGTCTGTTGTGTATACATGAGTTTGTGTGTTAGTAGTTTGAATTTCCCATAGCTCTGCTGGCTCAGGTAGCCAATGTAGTGATTTCTCTGCAACTGCAACAAGACCTGAGGGACATGAACTGTAGCTTATAAAAACACAGCAAACGCCACAGAAAGAGCCCAGTGATGACTCTAAAAAAACACTTTATTTACTGTATAATAGTCTGTTACACATTCCCGGCCACTGACTGGTGTTAATCTTCAATCCACAAGAGTGATAAAAGTAAATAGATTTGGCTTGCTGTCTGCAATGGCAGGGCTTGAGCATAAGACTTGAGTTGTGCTCAAAGTTTCCTCCAAAACTTAACTAGTTAACTAATTAAATCAATATATTTACTACATGACAGAAACATTCTAAATAAATGACTTTAGATGGATGAGGGAACCAATGTGTAATGTGTAACTATATACTTTCAAAATCAACTATAAAGGGTTGTCCAAACAATGAATCAGCTGTTTGTTCCATTCTTTTGTTTGAATAGAAGCAGAACAAAATACAACTGCGATTTTTAAAAGTTGACAATGTTAAAGGGATGGTTCAGAGTAATTTCAACCTAGGGTCCTTTGCACCATGACCTCTAGCCAAACACCCCCCCAGAAGCTTTTTTCCCTTGGTCGAACATTATTAAAGTTAGAGTTTATTTAGAGATATCAGCCGGATGGCTTAGTGTAGGCGCTAATGTATCCAAGGTTGTATCTCGTAAATTACCTCATTAATAATGCCCGGAATGGTACCAAATTTCTACAGTGGTACAAACAGGTTATGTACTCATAAAACGAGGCATTGGAAAGTTTGTAAGTACATCAGGAGTTTATTTAAATAACACTTGCCTGATGGCTTATGCTTCCACTAACCAGGACGTCGAGGTCACTTCTGTGATTTGGGAAAAGCCTGTAAAAGTCCTGGCAGAAAGCGATGCATAAGGATGTAGTGTAACGACACCCAGTTCCAAGAACGCACTAATATTTTGTTGGTAGTACCAGTTTGCAGCAATTATTAGTTAACACTAAGTTGTCAACACTTCGGAAAAAATAAATTTCTATGGAGAGTTAAATTCACTAGCTTTTCCCTTACACTTGTGAGCTTTGCAAAGGAGCACAGAGAACTAAATTTTGCAAGCACATTACATTATATTTTGAACAGAAATTAACAATCGCAAAAAAAAAATTCGTTTGAGCAAAGAAAAAACGATTCCGTGCTCAATAAATGTATTAACGTGCAATAATAACCCCTCTCACGCAGTTTACTCAGGTGCTCTCTCACAAACTTATTCTCTGCGCTCCTGTCAAGTCCCTCTCTCTCTCTCTCAACCTCTTAATTCTGTGCGCGCTCAACTCTTGACACACACGCTCGCTCAACTTGCAACAGCGTTACAAGTGTGCCACAAAATCAACCAATTGGAAAATGAAAGGTCAATTGTGATTGGCTGTTGGTCTCCAATCAAATCACTAGTAGAACCAAAGCCCGTCTTGTAGAACTATACATAGATATCCATATATATCCATATATAATCCTTTATTATATGATATCTATGGAACTATCTACAGCATCCCGGAAGCTGACTAAAAAAAATAAAAAAAAAATAACTGACTACAGCGAGACTAATGGATTAAAACACATTTTGATAAGTATTTTTTTTTTTTTTTTACTTTACAAAGTGCCTTGTTAGTTTTGTGTATTATAATGCTGTTGTGTTGTTTAACTTACAATATTATATCTCCTATTGTGACTAAAGTTAGTTTGACTTATCCTTTTCAAGCATTCTAACGCTAGCACAGCCGCAGACAATGTCATCAGAACAGCAACACCTAAATGTCACACCACTTTAGTCACAATAGGAGATATAATATTGTAAGTTAAACAACACAACAGCATTATAAATTATAAGCTGAATCTCTGGAGGAGTGTCAGAATATTCCTCTGTCACATATAGCTGTCAATCACCTCACACAATGACCTCACTCTTAAAACTGACATTTTCCGAACAATTAAACAAAATTTGCCCTCCAACTACTAGGCTAATGTCTGTGATGTCTGTGATCTAAAGAAAACCACCATTATAATAATTATTTTAATTATTATTTGTGTGTATTATAATTTATAATATACAAAACTAACAAGGCACTTTTCTCGCTGTAGTCAGTTATTTTTTGCGATTTTTTTTTTCAGTCAGCTTCCGGGATGCTGTAGATAGTTCCATAGATATCATAATAAAGGATTATATATGGATATATATGGATATCTATGGATAGTTCTACAAGACAGGCTTTGGTTCTACTAGCGATTTGATTGGAGACCAACAGCCAATCACAATTGACCTTTAAATTTCCGATTGGTTGATTTTGTGGCACACTTGTAACGCTGTTGCAAGTTGAGCGAGCGTGTGTGTCAAGAGTTGAGCGCACACAGAATTAAGAGGTTGAGAGAGGGACTTGACAGGAGCGCAGAGAATAAGTTTGTGAGAGAGCACCTGAGTAAACTGCGTGAGAGGGGTTATTATTGCACGTTAATATGGATAATAGCAAACAAGCAAATACATTTATTGAGCACGGAATCGTTTTTTCTTTGCTCAAACGAATTATTTTTTTTTTTTTTGCGATTGTTAATTTCTGTTCAAAATACAGGGGTGATAGTAGAAAAAAAATCCTGAGCCTGAACTTTTTTCCCTGGGAGGTAAGCGGGCCCCTAAGCCAAGATATATGCCCTGATCAACATAATTGTCAAGCGGGATCCAGGGGTGTGCTCTAGGAGAACATTTTGATAAACAGTCCCTTAAATGATAGAGTCTTGTGACTTTTGTGGATATAAATGGACATCATTCAGACATGAGATGAACAAACCCAATACAAGCCTATACAGTAGCAGGTTTCAGTAAGTCAAATTTAAGACCATTTTAAGACATTTTAAGACCATAAAGATTGAAATTTAAGACCTACGACACATTGCCAAAAAAATATTCAAATCGAAGAATTCATTTTATTTCAATGAATTCAGTCATTGAAAAAAGCATTTATTTAATTTACAGATAAAGCAATCACATTAGTAACCTTCCACACCCAACAACGCGTGTCAGAGAAAAGAACAGAATCAGATATAAAAAAAAATGTTTTTATAGAAAATTGTACTTTGCATATTATACTGTAAAAAACACATAATTAGTTGATTTCAGTTGATCATAACTAGAGATGAAATGGCATGAACGTTTTATTTCATGATTATAGTGACAAAAATTATGACGTTATCACAGAATCCTGTACAAAAAGTACTAATACTAAGTTTTATGTCGAAAACCAGCAAATAACAAATAAAATAAGCATCAATATGCACTTTTTGTTTACATAAACATTAAAATAATACCATTAAAAATGATAGCCAGATTTTAAAAGTGTCTTGCAACATGTTATACTAACATGTACAAGTTCAAAAAGTTTTGACAAAATTGTTTTTTATAAAAAGATAAACCTCACATATTTCAGACTTTAAATGATTATTTATAAAAAGAATGAGTCAAAAAAAGATAAATTACTGACATTTACAATGCACTTTAGCTTATCTTTTATTATTAATAGTAAAATTAGGTCCGATTTTCCCGTGGCGTCTGCGCTCTCCACAACGACAATAAAGGTTGAGTGACTAATGGATTTCCACCGCCGAAAAAGATGGAAAAAACGAGCGCGTCGCTTCAATTATGAGCGCGCTTATTACAGCTTACCGCGCGCCTACATTTGAATGAACTTGAGCGCGCAAAAGACGCGACATATGAAAGGCCTGTTGGCGAGCTACCGCAAATCAGGCCACGATAATTTTTCATCAAGTTTGATCTACCTTTATCGACAAGTTTGGTGTCTTCCCCTGGCTTCATAAAGTTGCACTCCATGACTTTGGTTATGTTTCGCGCTGCCAGTGTGGGAAACACATTCGTAGTGTATGGGAAACACAAAACAAATTCGCACGTGGAGTAACTGCTGAATCAATCTGATTGGCCAAAACCCAAGACCAGCCCCTGCCTACCCTATTACCGATTGGCTGAAGTAGGCTTACTTCTCACGCGAACCTAATTTTTTTTTTTTTTTCGCAGACACGTCTGTACGCCGGAAATCCGGCGTGGCGCCGGAGTGCTATCAGGCCTGAAAATATAATGTAATGTGCTTGCAAAATATAGTTCTCTGTGCTCAAAACTTACAATTACTCGCTCAGGATTGAGGCACACATATAACGCTATATTTCACGGGCTTTTCCCAAATCACGAAAGTGACCTCGACGTCCGGGTTAGCGGTAGCATAAGCCATCAGGCAAGTGTTATTTAAATAAACTCCTTAAAAACTTTCCAGTGCCTCATTTTATGGGTATAGAACCTATTTGTACTACTGTAGAAGTTTAGTACCATTCTGGGCATTATTAGTGAGGTAATTTACGAGATACAATCTTGGATCCATTAGCGCCTGAACTAAGCCATTCGGCTGATATCTCTAAATAAGCTCTAACTTTAGGGGGGGTGTTTGGCTCGAGGTCATGGTGCAAAGGACGCTAGGTTGAAATTACTCTGAACCATCCCTTTAATGCAAGAAAAAACACAGCAAGCTAAGGCACAACAGCCAAAGAGGACCTTAAAAAAAATAAAATAAAAAAATAAAAATTACAAAAACACTCAGCCTTTCAATTGGGAAAATAACAGATATTCAACAAATAAATAGTTTAAAAAGCAATAAACTTTTATTGTAAAATCATAATCAAACGGATTATGAATAGGAGCATTACTGAAATAAAGCAGTTTTAAATCTGACAGCAATTGTTTATTACTGAAGAGCTGAACTTGTTATATCAGCAGTACTTTGATGGCTGCCTGTGTTTTTAAGGGGTTGAATTTAGGAACACAACTTCTCAGAAAGAGTTTACAGTGCTGAAAGTCTAACACTAAAGTAAAACATGCCATCAGCACACTAAAAAAAAACTCTCTGAGAAGTTGTGCCTCCAAATTCTTCAATAATACTTAAAAATATTAACAATAATACTATTATATTTATGTTATACTACAGTATATAAACATTTTAACAAAGATAAACTAGTCTACCTCAGTAATCCTGCTCAGTGAAGGCATGTTGGAAGATTCTTTTCCTAAACTACTCCCAAGCCAATTACAATAACCTTTAAACAGAAAACATGAAAAGGGATTGTTAAAGTGGATTTAATTCTGACATAACCACCATGTTTGCTGGTAAACAACGTCTATTCAGCACAGTCCTTCTGTAAAGATGTTTGACCAAGGCAGGCCCAGTAGGCACATCAGCATACCAATGCTTGCAATGCTGGTCTTCTCAACAGGGATAGCCTATATGATAAAATATATCCCATTTACTAAGAGTCTCAAAACTCTTGAATATCTTTCAAAGATGTCCAAAACATAAAATCTTCCTCCTAAACATTATTTTAAGCAGCCCTGTACCTCGTACACAAAACTTTGTTTCTCTGAGGACTAAAAAACTCCTGTTGGAGAAAGCAATTTTAGCCAGGTACTGCTATTTTTGCATTCAATATCAACTAGATGGTCCATGAACTGTCTGAATGAGACTATGGTGGTCTTAATAAAATAGCATTAAAAAGCCCTAACAGTACATCTTGATTACATCCTTAAGTTTGCAAAATGCTAAAACATTTCTGACAGTATGGTAACATAAGAAATCAAAGAGAGCAGTGAAACATGACAATATGCCCTTGTCAAATCAGTTTCAGACGGCCGTTCCACTAACCTGTAAATGTCCTGTCATCATTATCCTCCAATTCAACCTCTACTAATACTAACAGTCAGCTAAACCTCAAAGTGAGGCACCCAGGCAATTTCGTCTTTTTTCACTCTCTCTGGTCTGTCAGTGTGTGTAAGGACCAGGCTGGAAAACCTTTCAGGAGAGTGAGGTAATTATCCATTCTCTCCTGTCTGCCTGCTATGCACAGACCATTCTCCAACTGCTCGTTAATGAAACGTCCAATCAAATGCAGTTTAAAACCACAGGTCTAGACAACCGGCCGTTTTGACACACTCGCCATGATAATGAAGATGAGGGACTGTTTTCTGGGGAGGGGCCAACTACTTTATTCATTTATGTGAGCGCCAAAAGCACAGTGTGCGTTCCACAATATTTTAGTTTCTTCTCTAAATACTTGTTAAAACCACTGACGTGATCTAAAGCTTCATCTAAAAAGTTTTGCCGTTTCCTTTAAAAGAAAATGGCTTTTCCTTTTTTATACAGTGCCACAAAATCATTCCTAGTTGTTTGGGATTCGCTTTAACCGTATGCATAATCATTCGAAATTTAATAACAGACAGGGTAAAACAAAAACTCTGATTGTTTTGAAATTGAAGCTACAGTGTGTGGGATCGGCAGTCATATCCTAGCTGGTAAACAGAGCCATTATCGTTAATGATAGAGTGTGTTTGAATACAATGTGCATTAGGATGAAGTGTGGGTTTTATCCAAACAGATTCCACGAGCCCATAGCAAGTCGCTTGCACAAGCAAAGGCCCAGTGTTAACCATTATTAGTAGTATTCATCTCCACCCAAATTAAGACTAAATCAGCTGACTGAACTAACTTAATGCTCCAAGAACATTGCTTCACATCAGGGGGAAAAGGTTCATGAGCGGTACAAAAGTACAAAAGCTTTATCCTCGTAGTTCTATGTAGGAGACATACAAAACCAAATACTTACAGAGCTGCAGGCCAGATCAACAAGTCCGTTCACTTTTCTGGATCTGGTTTCAGAATCATCAGTTCAGACATTGTCCATATTAGCATTTATGACATCAGCTGGTCTAAACTGTATTATACTCAAGACACCTATGAGTATTTCTTTCTTTTTGATATAGAACACAAAATAACATATTTTGCGTAATGTCTCAGTGGGTTATTGTCCATATAATGAAAGGCAAAGGGGTCCAATGTTGTTTTAAACCCCACTGACTTATATTGTAACAAAAACAGTTTAAAAATTCTTCAAAAATCTCTTTTTTTGTGTGTGCGTATTATGCAGAGCAAAGATATGCATGTATATCTAATGTTTGCCTGGATACATAGAAAAATAACAAAAGTGTTTCTCAAGAGGTTTTGGTTCAGGACCCAGATTTATACTGGACATCAAGTGATGACAACACATTGTTTAAAAAACAAAAGAAACAACAATATGCAAAAGATATATTTCATGTGTTCTAGCACAATCACACCTGGTGCAACTAATGAAGCCCTTGATTAGTTGCATCAGGTGTGCTTGAGACAACACCTTTTTAGCAGATTTGTGCTGCTGAGACTGCAGAAGTCATTAAAAGTTGCATTTTCAGTTGAATTTAGGGAAACCACTTGAAACATTTGTTGTGTTGAGCTATTTCAATTACTTTTGTTTGATTTGTTCATTGCAAACAGCGAAAGTCAGTAACTTTTGCATTGGGGGTTGAATCATTTCAATTTCATCTGTAGACTTAGCAGGAATAGTACCGCATTTCACTATTTATATTTATTAATTTTTTCCCATTTATGACTGTAACAGATAAGACTTGCAACCCATTTTTGGGTCACGATCCACCAGTTGAAACAGACAATATCCACTGGAATAAAATAGAAGGTATAGACAGAAGCAGCAGACAATCCAAAAAAACATGTAAAACAAAACCTCCCAGGACATTTGATCCACCAAACACAGTTTCAAACAAGACCTCCAGTGCTGATAGCTGCTGTCTTTTGCCACCCAGTGAAATCAACATTTATAAGAGTGGTAATGAGCGTTTTCCTTCCCGCGTGACAGCGCTAATTACATTAGCATGAGCTATGAAATATGAGCTAGCTGACACGCAGTTCCCTCAGAGGATGATGAAGGAGCAGACCGTTTTTTTAATAAACACGGTGCTGGCGAAATATCATCTCCTAACTGCCTTTGTATCGAGCTGCATACACTTCTTCTGCCAAGATCCACCACTGACTCCCTAGGAATTTATGTACAAATAACTACTTTTTAATAGCCCTGTAATATGATTTCCTGCCAAAGAAATATTCAAATAGCTTTCAAAACCAGTACAGTATATTATCAGCCCCAAGCAAAACTAGATGTGGAAGGGTGAAAAAAAAGAGAGACAGATTATTTTTACCCTGTAATTATTATACCATTGTCATCTGTGGGAGAGGAAGAAAGACAGGGCAATACTGCACCAGTTTCACTGGGGAGTAAACAGCTTCGTTTTCTAAGAATCAAGTACAAAAATACAAACAGTAATTGTCGCATTTAATTACCGGAATCATTTACTTTGCCCCATCACATTTATTACACATTTTCTCATTGGATTACAAAATAATGACTCTTTCATTAAGGACGATTGGAAATGAAAACGATAAAGGCTGTACAACAGCTTAGGTGTATGTGTACATTTTAAATTGCTTACTAAATGCAAATAAATGTGTGAACTCTGCTGCATAATGCACACATGTGGTTATTATATTTTCTGAGTTTGTGACCCCAACGTTCTTTTATGTGGCCTTAATGAAGCAACCGCAGGCTTTTGAGACCACTGTGACATTCGTTTGAGTGTCACTGAAAGAATTTCACTACTTCTCATGTGACCATTATGGTACCATGGACTGCAGAACTGAATTAATTGCCTTGGCACTGTGACTCACTTCCCATTGTTTTGCTTTCCATTTAGGCTTGGGAGCAGTTGCAAAATCCCAGAGTGTATTGCATATGTGTATGCCAGCAAAACACAGAAAACAAAGGAAAATATGAACTGAATTTGTGGAGAACAATATAATTAAAAATATCTCTGTTTGATTCAGGGACAAACAACAAAGTGTAACAAAAACCCTAAAAGGAAGACCACATTCATAGCACACGAGAACCGCGGTGGAAATTTTATGTTACATCTGAATTGAGGAAATAATCTTTAGCCTCCTAGAGTAAAAACTAAAATAATAAAATAAATAAAAAATACATAAAAATTCCTAGCCAAAATATGTCTACAATGCACTACTGTTCAAAAGTTTAGGGTCAGTAATTTTTTTTATTCTTTTTGAAAGAAGTCTTTTATGCTCACCAAGGCTCATCAAAAAAACAATAACAGTAATATTTTAAAATATTTCTACAATTTACAATGACTCTTTTCTGTTTTTCTAAATGTAATTTATTCCTGTGATGGCAAAGCTGATTGTTTTTCTCTCTCCAGTCTTTAGTCACATTATTCTTCAGAAAAAAGGCTGATTTGGTACTCAAGATACATTTCTTATTATCAAATCTTAAAAATATTAAGCAGCAACTATTTTTTCAACATCTCTCTCTATTTAAACAGTGCTAAAAAGGAACACCAGCATTTATTTGAAAAAAATTATTATAACTATGCAAATGTCTCTATTGCCACTTTTGTTCAATTTAACGAAATCTTTCAAATTTAAGATAATTTTCGTTTAAAATAATCACAAATTAATTTCAAGGGGCAAGAAAATACATTGCCAAATGTATTTAAATAAAATATTCTTGAGTGAATGTGTGTGAGAAACTGTATAGTAATGCTTTCTGGAGACGAGACTCTTCACAGCAGACCTCCAGGAACTCAAAGAGACCCGGATAACCCAGTGGCCTCAGCCCAGGCCATGCGAGCCAATCAGACCTGTGGGCTACAATCTCCCCATACTGTACACCTCCGCCCAAATGGAAAAGAGTCCCAAGCTGTTCTGTCAAGCATCTGTGTCTATGTAACAACTTGAGAGTATGTGTGAGTAAAATAAAGCCTGAGTGACTCATGAAGTGCAAATGCTTTTAATTTTGACAAAAAAAATAAATAAATAAAAAATTGGCATGCTGCATTAGAAAGAAAGCATGAACGTGTGCACTCTTATGGACAACTAATGTCCTTGGCCCCTCTCGGAGCGTGTGTGTAGAGCATCAGGAGTGACTTTGACAAGCTGATAATGGGGCTCTTTTTGGGGGGCTGTGCTGTGAGCAGCCCCTCTGCAAAAGCTTATCTGGCTCTCTCTGGGGAAGTGGACAGAGAGAGAAAGAGAGAAAAAAAGAGGTTCTCAACTGACGCTTGAGTCCTTATCGCTCTGACAGCCGCCGTTTACAGGAGAGCGGAGTGCCAGTCAGATCATTTACAGGAACAGATTAATACTGCCCAATGTCTCTCTCTCTTTTACACACACACACACACACACACACACACACACACACACACACACACACACACACACACACACACACACACACACACACACACTCTCTTCTCACTCTAGACTGTCTCACACTAGCCTTTGTGCACTGTGAAATAGATGCAGTCTGTATCGAGACTCACTCAGAAAGTGATGGGAAATAAGAAAGCACATTAATTCAAGTGTCTCACTTAAGTGCGGACTTGTACTTTCCAACTTTGCTAACTTTTGAGAGTAAATAGCTGATGTTTACTGCACCAAATGTACAGACAGAATAACAGAGACAGAAGGATGGATGGATGGATAAATAGAAAAAAAGAGCTAGATAAGGATTAAAAAGATAGAAAAAAACATTAATATGTACAAAATGTCCATGACTAAGAAATTTACTAATTTCTATAGTCTGCAAAACACCACTTTAAAATTCCAAAAAAATATTTTCGGATTTTCAATGACCATGAGAATGTAGCACATGTGCTGTCGCAGGTGTGTGTTACGTTTCTCACATTTTTTGCAACTGCTTCAGATGTGGCTCATCAAATCGGAATGTATCGGCCATCATCTTTAACATTAAATATTTGTGAAAAATATCACAAATATTAAATAAGCAAATCAATTATAAACTTTATATTAAATTTAAAATAAAATAAAAACTGCACTACAAAATCTGAACTACAGTCCAGAACCAGGAGGGGGAAAATTAGTTTAGCCCTGCTTTGATTTTCATGATAAATAAATGATTAGTACTTTAAAAAAGCTTGTTATATTATGTGAGAAACAATACTCTTGATACATGTTTTAACCCAGTGCTATGCAGCAGAGTTTGGGTTTTGACTGACCAGCTAATCTGTAGTAGAAAATAATTACTAAAAGACACCAAAACAGATATGATTTGTTCTGTTATGCTCAGTAAGATTTTTTATATTTTCTCTTTTGCTTTCTCCATCCCTCCTTATTGCAAAGGCTTCCAAACACCCCTCATCCAAACTCTCTCCCTCTCTCTCTCGCTCTAATGAATCATCCAGAACTTTTCCTTCAAAGAAAGATGATAAAGCCCCTCTGGCACAAACACATATTGCATGCATTCATCACCACACAGATTTAAGGTATGTCAGCTTGCACCAACAGCTCCAGCAATTGTGCACACACACACACACACACACACACACACACACACACACACACACACACACACACACACACACACACACACACACACACACACACACACACACACACACACACACACACACACACACACACACACACACACACACACACACACACACACACACACACACACACACACACACACACACACACACACACACACACACACACGGTTTAATATATCTTCAGTTTAAGAGGAGCCCATGGTCCTCAGTCCCCGCAGATCGGTTTCGGTCCCAAGTCGCTGCTGTGTGGTTGCCCACACGCGCCGTGTCCACTCTAGGCCGTCTCGGGGCCTTGATGCTGCTGTCAGATAAAGACACAGCTCTATTTTGCTCTGGACAGATGAGGCGGCGAGTAGACAGGTAGGCAGGCAGCAAGCGTGGAAAGGGCAGACGGAGAGCTGAATACTCATCCAAGGATTCACACACAACAGCTGACTGGTATTCAAGATATCACGCACTCTACAGAGCAGGGCTGAATGCACAATCATTGGTGCTCCCTCTTTTTCTGGACATGTACACACACACAGCGCCACATATACTCTCTGACTAAAACTTTCCTTTATCAGCCTCAAAGCGTCTTTGAACCCTAAGAAAGTAGCACTTTTATTTAATTGCAGTCTGTCACAGATTTTAAAGAATAGCTGCTTGGAAGGGTGAAAATACATCAATCTCTTTAAATTTAAAAAGCGAGAGAAAAAGTAGAGGAGGAAAAAGTCCAAGCCTATTTATCTTTTTCATTTCCAAAACCTAGCGAGCTGCCTACTGAGGGAGCATTTTAAGAGAATATAGGCATGTTTCAGACATAGAGGTGTTCCAAATGGTATCCAACTCCAAAATAAAAATGTTTAATAGTTTACTCACCCATGTGTCAATCCAAACCGGTATGTCTTTCTGTCTTCTGTAAACACAAAACAAGATATTCTGAGTAATGTTTCTATTTTTTTTGTCCATACAATGAAAGCCAAATGGGTCTAAAACAACACTGGATCAACCAGCATTCATTTGGATAATGAATTTAATTCATTTAACACTAAATGACCAGAAAAGAAGCTAATTGAGGGAAGTAATTCACTTACTTAATTTCAACTTGCTTTGTGCTTAACAGGTCTAACTGTTGGTTCACAATGTTAAAAAAAAAAATGTATTATTAAAATACCAATGCCATAAAAGTAACAGTACAACAATCATACAACTAATATGACAGTGTTTGCAAACATTCTCTTTCTCTCTCACACACACAAATGCTTAGCCACATTATTTACAGCAACAGCTGCAGCATGGTTTTCTCAAAGGATGAGTGTGTGTGTGTGTGTGTGTGTGTGTGTGTGTGTGTGTGTGTGTTTTGATCACACCAGCTTCACAGTACTTTCGTCTTTCATGTATATGAATGGAATATTTTGAGTGCGTAAAAAACAAACAAAAATAATGACTTCATTCAACAATTTCTTCTCATCTGTTTCAGTCTCCTACGCTGATCACGTTGTAAATACAGTGCAGCGCTTCAGAGTTCTACGTCAGAACGCCGGCTCATTATTGGCCAGCTCCCGCACAGCATTTAACGCATATGTCGTGGTGCTCACATGAACAGCATCTGCCAATAATGAGATAATTAATATTTTATTATATTTAATGATTTAATATTTTAATTTGTGTTCCGAAGATGAACAAAGGTCTTACGGGTTTGGAACTACACAAGGGTGAGTAATTAATGACAGAAATTGAATTTTTTGGTGAACTAACACTTTAACAACAACAATAACTTGATTATAAGCAGCTCTGCAAATTATTACATGTAATGCATGTACTTCATTAGTATTAATTAGTCCTGTATAATTAACACTGATGTAAAGTGTTAATAATCTATGCTCATTATTAACAACATTATAAGCATGTGGACTATTATTACCAATACCTTGTTTGCGAAAGATCCTGAGCTAAGCCTTGAACTTTTGTGGTGGATTTGTGAGTATGTGTACTGTATTTTTGGCAGTAAGCTGGAACATTTTGTTTTGTAATCGGTTTTGCCATATTTTATGGTCCTAATCATCTCATGACATTTTTTCAATGTGAAGTCTCAGTTTTACTTTATGTATTTATTCTGTCACTATGTGTTGGATTTAACACTTATGGAATATTTATGATATAGAGTCTTTCAATTTTTTTTTTTAATCACTGTAAGGAAATGACTGGAACTGCCTCAATTATAATTATTATATAATTAATAATATAAATTACTATTATTAATTAACCAAATCAAATCACAATACAAGAAGATGTGACTAAGTGACTACCTTGCATTATTCCTATGAAATTTCTATAGTCATTCTCGCACAACCAACATCAACTTCTACTTCAATACCTTTTATAATAAATACAAATGTTATATAGATATAATATAAAATTTAACATTACAGTGCCTCTATGAGGGACAGAAAGTCAAATTGGTTTACACATTAGCAAAGGAAAATCTGAAAGCTCTGGTTTAATGTTCACAGACACATAAAACAAACAATACAAACTGCAAATATTGTCACTGTAAAGGAAAACATTTCTGAGTGACTCTTGAAAGTAGGAGCAGCAGTTCAAGTCTCTGGTTCAAAACCCTTTTCTAAACGTAGAGCAATAGAATGTGCTCACAGTCTGGCCAAAACTGCAGCTAGATAACAGAGGTCCGGCCAAATCAATACTAATGAATTCTGGGGTTGAAATTCCAGACAGATTTCATTGTGGCCTGGACTTCATAAACCATACATTTTCATTAAGACCTGCAAATGAAAACTTAGTGAAAAACAACAACCAGGGACGCTGGGAAGAAAACCACATATATCCAAACATCTGATACTACAGTGATATAGTTATGTGCAGTGTATTGTATTACAGTCATACACTTGACCATAAAACTCTCATATTTGGTCTTTTAAACATTAAACTGATTGTAGTAGAGGCAGGGATGTATGCACTGTAGCGGCTAGCTCATATAGTTATGTCAACCTCACCTATCAACATGTCTTTCTTTGTGCAAAGGCAAATTAGTTTACCATTGACCAATTTCTAAATACTGATGTGTGTGCTGTGGTGTGGTACAGTAATGCAATTAGTATATGGAAAATGTCACTAAAAGACAAAAAGAGAGAAGCAGTGCTAAAAGAGAAAGAAGGAACGTGATGAATGAAGGTGTGTTGTTGTAGCAACCTTGAAATTACATTGAGGACTGAAAGTCCATATTGAAAAGATGAAATAAAAAAAAATATTTTAAACCTGGAAATATAAAGAGAGACAAAAGAATAACTTGAACAAAGATAAAAGTCATGACATAAAATAAAGAAGAAATATGCACTTCGTACAAAAGGTTATAATAATAATAATAATAATAATAATAAACTTTATTTTATATAGTGCCTTTAAAAGTAACATCTCAAAGCACTTTACATAAAAATATGAAATTAAAAGATACACATAACAGTACAGGCAGTAAAAAACTAACCAAACAATAAAAATGAAGTAATCACATGAATCACATAAAAGCTACCCTAAAAAAAAAAAAGTTTTAAGGGACGATTTAAAAACACTAAGGGATTCTGCATTCCTAATCTCAGAGGGCAGGGAATTCCACAATTTAGGAGCCAAAGAAGAAAAAGTCTGATCACCCATAGTTATTAGAAGTGTTGTTTGGACAGTTAAAAGACCAGCTTCAGAAGAGCATAGAGCACGTGTAGGAGTGTAGGGGGTTAAAAGCTCACACAAATATTGAGGGGCCAAATTATTCAAGGCCTTATAAGTGAGCATGAGAATTTTATATTTTATCAATACGAAAACTAACATGAAGCCAGTGCAATTTTTCCAGGATAGGTGTGATATGCTCCCTTGCACTGGTTCTAGTCAGAATTCTAGCAGCTGAATTTTGTACCAACTGTAATTTACTTAGGGTAGCTTTAGAAACTCCAGCCAGCAAAGCATTACAATAATCAATACGTGAAAAAACAAAAGTGTTGATTAACTTTTCAGCCACAGAGAAAGTCAACATGGGACGTAATTTGGCAATGTTTCTGAGATGAAAAAAATTATGCTTTGACAGTGTTACGAACATGACGGTCAAATGTTAAATTGGCGTCAAATATCACCCCCAGATTTTTTAGTTTAGTTTGGAATTGCAAAGCAGCGCCATCCACACTTAAGGTTATGGACACTGCTTTACGCAACTGATGAGGTGAACCAATAAGCATCACTTCAGTCTTGTCACTGTTTAGACAGAGAACATTTTCAGACATCCATTTTTTAATCTCAGTAAAACATTGAGAAAGAAGAGACACAGGCATATTGACATCAGGTTTTGAATGTATATAGATCTGAGTGTCATCGGCATAAAAGTGAAAGTTAAGACCAAGTGTTCTTAAAAGTTGGCCAAATGGAAAAATGTAAATACTAAAAAGTAAAGGGCCCAAAACAGATCCCTGTGGAACACCAGAGTACGCCAGACCGACCTCAGACTTGCAATCACCCATCACAACAAACTGCTTGTGATCAGAGAGCTAGGACTTAAACCACTTTAATGCAGAATCAGAAACTCCAAAGATAGTCTCTAAGCAGGTGATTAAAATGGAGTGATCTATAGTGTCAAAAGCAGCAGTAAGATCAAGAAGAATCAGTATAGATAGACGGCCAGAATCAGAAGCCATTAACAAGTCAATATTGACTTTAACTAGCGCTGTTTCAGTGCTGTGGAGTTTACGGAATCCAGACTGAAGTGGCTCAAAAAGATCATTAGAGGAAAGATGAGAAAGCAGTTGAGAAGCCACTGTTTGTTCTAAAATTTTGGCGAGGAATGGAAGATTAGAGATTGGACGAAAATTATTCAGATTATCAAAGTCCATGTTGTTAGTTTTTGGTACAGGGGTGACAGCAGCAATTTTAAGTGCTGCTGGCACAACACCGGTGCACAGAGAGTTATTGATAATTCTCAAAACAACAGGAGAGAGGGTTGCAAGTAGGTTATCAGTCAGTTGCAACAAACTTCTTAACTTAAAGGGATACTTCACCTCTGGAAAGATGAATGTGTATTTAAAATAGGTCATTTATGTGAAATTATTTTTGAATTTGGAGCTTTCTAGACTAAGAAAAGCCAGAATATGTATTTTTGGCTTATGTGGATGAAAGACAACAACTCCCAGAATGCACTTGCTTCGCTGCCCTAGGAGGCCACTCCCAAGCCATGCCTACCGGTAAGAGAGGGCAGTTGAAAACAACAAAGCTAAGCTACTAGCGAGTCTCCGTGAGGAGTTTGCCCTGGATTTCGAGATCGGCCAAAATGTCCGGGATTCGGCTTTTGCGTTCTACAGTCGCCATTCATCATGTTTACTGTGGCGAGCAGGACGAGGCTGAGGGGAGCGGGAGAACGGCGCGAGGCCGGTGGCGTCATTACTGAGACGCACCGGTCTCGCATCTCTCACGGAGGAGCGGGAATTTTCTTAGCAATGTTAAAACGCACATCAACCGATCACTTGTTTAGCGTTCATGTAAACACTACATTCAGATTCACCAATCGGAATGAATTCAGCTAGATTGAAACAAAAGGTGTGCATGTAAACAATGAATGGCGACCGCAGAAAGCAAAAGCCGAATCCCGGACATTTTGGACTATCTCGACGGCTGGACATGTCTGGGAAAAAGAGGATGGCATTGGAAATCAAACGCACTGGCACTGATCTGTGATAGGTCTGTTAGCGCATTAGGTCCAACCCCCTATGGGCGGGTTTGAAAGGGTGGGAACTAGTGCTTGTAGTCTCAACAGAAATCCGCCCCTCTTACACTTCCTCCGACAAAGACGCAAAATGACGATTTTTGCGTAATTGTGGGAGGAAGTGTAAGAGGTAAATACGGATTTCTCCCGTCTCAGGGGAAAATGAGAGAGTGTTGCACGACCATTCAATAGTATGACTGGGTTTCTAACAATGCAAAGCTTAATGCAAATGGGTGGAGTGTTCCTTTAAGAAAACCTGTAGTAATCATTTGTTGTGATTAAAGGGTTTTCTTAGCTTAAAGGGTTTTTTGCAAGCAGATGATTTGAGAATGATACAAAGAGCATGCTGGATAATAAGATCATCAGGTTTTTCACAAACGTGTGCAGGTGCAATTCAGTTTTTTTTTTTTTTTATTACTAGAGTGACGGAACGGCCACCCCGTCCCTTAACTCGCCGCCCTTCGCCAGGTTCCCGACTGAAGTGGGTGTGATTGGAGAGGAGGGGCGCTGAAGAGGAGAATTGGCGGCGTGTGATGAGGCACACCTGACGAGAATGAAGCCTCATCACCGCCGCTGTTAAATGTTGAGTGCACCTCTCCTCGAGAGACCGGTCTCTTCTCTGTGCATGCACACTGGTGACCTGGCCCAGGAAGGGAGCGCGGAGGGATTCCTGCGTCGATGGAGTTGTGAGACACCAGACCCGCGGTCCGAACGGAGAACCATGCGTGATGCCGCTGACAGGCTAGGATGCCGGGCCGCTATTCCTCAAGTTGTCATGGATAAAGAGGACAAGCCGCGATGCTGAAGCCGCCGCCCCTCGCGTCTCAGACCAGAGAGAGAAGTGTCTGCGATCACCGAACACTGCCCTTACCTGGACCCATCCCATCTCTTCACTACCCATCCTTAACGATTCCCTGGCACGATGAGGACACCAGATCCCCTTTTGTTTTAACACTTTATTTCCCCCATTTTTGGATATTTTATGTTTATTTACTTTATTAAATGCCTCTCCGAGGCCTGACACCACTTCCACTGTGTCTGCCGTTCGCTCCTCCCGCCACAATATCAATTTCATTTGTAATTCAGCAAATTGTATTCAATTAAATAAAAAAAAGCTTTCTTACTCCAGACTCCACTGTTTTTACAGAATAAACTTAAAACAGTAAAAAGTAAAAAGATCAAATGTAATACTTTAAAAAATTATTATTCTTGTTACACCACAATGTCACTTTGGACGTTTCAGTCCAGGAAAACACCACCACTGGCTGAGATCCAGTCATGTGGCCGGCTGCCTGAGATCACTAATGGATGCTACATGTCATACCACAGGCTCAGAGTGTATTGCTCACTATATATATATTCTATTGTTGTCTTTAACAGAAGCACAGAGCGATTCTCACGACAGCAGGAGAATAAAATATCAACCACCCACGCGAGAACCTGCGAGCAGTGCCATAAAGGAAGAAACGCTGTAATATGACACACCTGTGGGACTAAAGACATGATATAGAACAAATCTGTTTTACCCTATTTGTAGTAGATAAACTGTAACCCTTACAGCCTGATAATTCTGTATATTGCTTATTGGAACTAACTCACTAAAGTGAGTCTTGACATAAAAAATGAAAGAAAATAAATGGATGTTTGCTGAATTAATCAAGTGTACTTTAACCCATATTTCTTAAGTTGAGGAAGTCTATAGATCTGTAAAGCTTTAATTGTGCACCTATTGTTTGCAGACCTGTCTCTGAAGATCATAAAGCACTTTGTAGATATAACTGCCTCTTTAGTACTGATCGACTCGCATTCTCGCCAAGCGAATAAACTGTTGCAACTCCACCTCTTAGAAGAGATAAACGTGTTTTTAAGTGAGTGTTTTGTGGTGTAAGAATGATGTTTCATTAACTACAAGTAAACATGCAGATTGCACTAGGGAGATACTGCATTACTCTGAACTGCAGAAAGCCAGAGCAAACATTTAAAGAAATCACCTTAGTGTGGAGTTCATGTCTTCAATTCATGTCAGGAATTAGGAGGGCATCACCCAACGGCAGAAATTTTGGCAACAAATAATATAACAATCCTTCCCAACTCAACTTCTGGTGCTTCAAAACTGATCAACAGCGAACCGTTTCACAACAAATAATTAGTACAAATAAGTAGTACATTAAAGATCAAGGCTGCATCCGAAAACTTAGGCAGCTGACTTGTTGCCTTGCCTCACTGCCTTCCGGCAATGACACTGCAGGCAGCATTTGTGCATAAAAGTTCAATCTGCAAAATCAATGCTGCCTTCAAAAATCAATCAGATGAAGGTATCTCAGGAGACAGGAAGTGAAGCTACCATTGGATTCGGACGTGCCTTGATGCCTTCCTGCCTTGGAATGCATCCTCCGAAGGCAGCAAGGCATCAAGTTTTCGGATAAAGCCCAAAGCTGTTCTATCTGCAAAGCTTTGGACACCACATTACAATATAAAATATTACGCAAGTTATATCCATTTCCCTTTTCTATTCCATTTGAAATGAGTGAAGGATGAATTATCCCCCAAACCCTTTGCATGTTATCAATATGTGTATGTGATATTGCAAGCAGCCAAGGTGAGTTCAGTGGAAAATGCAATTCTCCCTCTTCCTTTGGGAGAGGAGGTGATAATGGAGGTGGATAGTGCGGCCCAAATCACAGATTAGGCTGAATGTATGAGAGGGTTTTTTTTCTTCTCATCTTCGCTCATAGAATAGAGAGATATGTAGAGGTAGAAAGATCAAGGCCACCACACTTACCAGAGTGTGTTATCATCTCTGTGAATCTCAGAACTGTGGAGTGGATGGGGAAAGACTGTAGAGTAGAGCATGTTCCCCAGGGAACCTGCCTGAAGGGGTGCGAATGCAGCTATCATGTTGTTCCAATTCCCCCATTCGCTTAAAACATTATCCGCCCACCAGTTTTGCTTACTGCAGGTTTATTTAAGAAGCATGCTCTTGAACAGCAACAGTACCAGGTAGTAACCTATGGGAGAAGAACACTGATATTATGGACAGGTAAAGAGCAGTTTCTGACATTGTTGAATATGAAGAATTGGGAACTGGATCACAAAAAGTTGATTGCTATTTGTTACTCATTCGTTGCATGACTTGGCTGCTGTGTTTCGTTCAAAGCGTGTGATGGTACATTCGAAGGGACGGTCTCTACGGGTTAGCCTGCTGTGCATTGCTCTTACAGCATGACTGTGATCTCAGTAGCTCCAGTTTCTGGGTCACTCTTACCATTTATCAATATGCCTGCTCACACCCAGAGCAAAATGGAAAAAGTGAAACTAACTGGCGAAAAAAACCTACTCACATCAAGATTGAAACAAAAAAGCACTCTGGTCATTCACAAACTTTAATGGAAAATACATGTACTGTTGCACTAACCCATAACTATTAAATAATAGTAAACTATATGCTGTCACTGGAACGGCAAAATAATGCTAGACTGTATCATACTGTATATGCAAAATTATATAAGTTACTTGTATTCAGTGAGATGCATTAAATTGATCAAAAGATTGTTAAGACTTATAATGTTACAAAAGATTTCTATGTCAAATAAATGTTGCTCTTTAGAATTTTTTTTCATCAAAGAATCATGAAAAACTGGTGCCTACAAAGCTTAAAAGAATTTTATTAGGCAAATCATTGTATTAGTGTGCTTAGTGCATAGTATTAGCTGCGTCCGAAAACTGATAAATGCTGCCTTCAGAGGATGCATTCCAAGGTAGGAAGGCATCAAGGCACGTCCGAATACAGTGCTAGTTTCACTTCCTGTCTCCTGAGATACCTTCATCTGAATGGTTTTTGAAGGCAGCATAGATGTATAAATTGCTGGCTTTTGATATCCCACAATCCTATGCTTTCCATTCTGTGACAGTTGAGCTAGAAAAATAAAGATGGCATCTGAAAGTTGTTGTGGCTGGTCATTAGTTTGTATGTAAATGTAAATTTTTGATCAATATTTTCCACTAATGATGGTCATTTCTAGCGAGAAATCACTATTGTAGTAATTAAATATTCACTTAGTTTTCATCAAAGCTCGCTCTATTTTGCTGTAGATCATTAAACCATAACACTGCCTGGACCATAAGTCTGTCCAAAGTCAGTTTTGTGAGGAAACTTCGTGGGCAAACGCTGCATACAGGTCATTGCCTGATAGGGCAGCGAGGCAACAAGTCAGCTGCCTACGTTTTTGGATGCAGCCATAGTTTACTGTGATAATTCCACATTGTTATGATTGCCATATGGCTTTCAAATCTGCTTGTACTCTTAAGTCCACACAACTGCATGATAGTTTAAAGCCTCAAGCTTGTAATGAGATGAGTAAAGTGGTGTTTGTCTGTGTACTGTGTGTTCGTGTTCTACCTAATGGGGCTGGAACAACAAAAACATTTTTATTTTCCTTAACCGAAATTACCTAAATTAGGCAAGCTGAATTTAATGTTTCACTAAAACCATTTTGCCAAAAAGCTTTAGAAGAACCACTGTCAAGTTCATTTGAAAAGGTGACCTCAAATAACTGTAAACAAGAAAATTGCCACTGGATACAACCTACTCTTTTAACTCCTCTCTTTATTTTGTACAGCAATCATCAACCTTTTCCTCAAAGCAAAACTGGTGGGCCTTTTCTCTTACATATAACAACATCAATACAACCAACTTGGTTAATTAGGCTATTATACACACACCAGGAGTAACAAAGCCAAGCTGCTTGAATTTTTGCGCCAGGAGTGGCATTAAGTTTTATCCAGTAATAAGATTTATTCAGTAAGCATTCCATTACAAGTACAGCTTTTGACAAGTGAAGGGCAAGCAGGTGTTCTAAATGCAAGGGGTTACATGGTACATGTCCTAGAAAAAAAACTGAGAATTATTATTATTATTATCATCAAGTCAATGGTCCCAAGTCGAGAAACAATGCACTGGTAACTTTCGCTCTCCTTTCTTTCATATCTGTCATTTTTGTCCTTCTAACATCTGCTTCAGTTTGACTACAAGTTCCCTTCATTTTTCCTTCATAGGCAACAAAATGACAAGCAGGCAGCTGATAGACCTGATCTCCAGGTTTGACCTTCTAAGAGGCTGTGCAATTCCACCTGTCTCCTTTTGAATCCCTCCCACCAGCCTCTCTCTCACTCTGTGCTAAGTGATAGAGATGCAGCTTCATTGAAAATGACGTCTTAAAGAGCAAGAAAAAGGTTACAGTGGCTGACTTCATGACACGAGTACATTATTTATATCCAACTTCCCTGCAGTGCCTTGGTCACCTAATTGGTGAAATGAGGGATTTTTATACATCCAAGGGACCAGTTACATTACACACAAACACTACAAGCTACCTAAAAAGAAAAAAGAAACCAAATTTCTGTCCCATTTAAAGTCCCCCTGTTGTCAATTGTATCCCTTCAAACTCTTTGATCACCAAAATGGCATATTTTAATGTTTTTTTTCTGTGAAAACAGTAACACATAACAGTAATTAATACGATTATCCTTTTGCTTGACTGTAGGTTATCAAACAGCTAATGATAATAATGTGTTGTTAATATTACACAAACCATGTTCACGTTCGCCATCTCATAGTCAGGCACTTCTGAAAATCTTCATCCTTAGAAACGCACTGAACAACTTAGAACGTCAGTGGAGAAAGGCATAGAGTTCATCATAACATCCTCATATACATCATTCACCAGCTATATAGCTAAATGTACCTGGTTTTTCATATCAACATAAAAATATACCGGGATAACCTGGCTTCTCTTGAGTCTACCCTGCTTCACAGCACACGTTGACATGATTGGTTAAACAAGGCAGTTTGTGACGTAAGAAACATTTGCAATTTCAAACTGCATTTTTTTTCACTGCAGTTTTAAGGAGAAAATACTCAGCAATTGGTTTGATTTATGAATCTGCATATAATTTGTCTTAAAGCATATTAAAAACAACACAGACATATAAAAGCATTTAAAAACTTGATTTTCACCACAGGGTTTTTTTAACAACTACTATCCCATTCAGGGATTATCATAAATGAGCTTTATTCATTGTTATTCACTCCCTACCTTTGGTTCAGTAGATATGAACTTGTTTAACGGTCTCTACAGGATATCTTGCTGTTATTAAAGATGAAAACCTCTCTAGGGAGGAATCGGCTCTAAAGCCATCATGCAGTGCTGAAGGAGTGCGAACACAAGGCCAAGACCACGCCGCTCTGAACAGATTATCCCTCTACACCTTTCAATCCATTTCAAACCTCCATCTCTTCCATTAATGCCATTCTCTGGAGGACTGCTTTTTAAATAAATGAGATTCTATCAATCAGAGATGATATATGCAATGCATTTATAATGTTAGCTTACACATGTGAAGACAGCTAGACTTCTATGGGGTAGTTATGTCCTACAACACCACTACAAAAGGCAGTTTTGCACAGGATTTCAGCCAAAGATTGTGTCATAATTTACTCGCTCTTATGTTTTTATGACATTCTTCTTTGGAACACTACGGTATGGACAAAACAAAACACTAAGACATTTCTCTAAATATCTTTTTTTTTGTGTGTGTGGAAATGTCTTCCTTTGTCCACAGAAGAAAGGTAATCATACAGTTTGGGATAATATAAGGGTGAGTCACTGATGGAAGGTTGAACTACCCCTTTGAATACTTGAATAGATGAAGCAAGAAGTTGTGTTTAGATATTTACAACTAAAGACGATCTTTAGACGACTTATAAATCAGCATCTGTGATATATACTGTAGGCTAATTATTATTATTTTACTGGCCTTGAGAAAAAAATAAGTAGGCTACATTTTAGCATACTTTATATTATTTCAGTAATAAGTATTTTTTATTTTATTTTATTATATATTTTTTACTTCACAAGAATAGACTGAAGTGCAAACTGAATGTAATGATTTCGGACACCTAACTGCTATTAAATGAAAATTTATTATAGTTTGAATTTATATTACATGCAATTACTTCGAAGTGCTTTTAGGACTTAAGTATTTATATTTATCTTATAATCTTTATATTTAATTTCATAATTCTATTGCCTTTGAAATATGGTTAGTGTACTGTCTAACGTACTGACAATCACTTATGGCAAACTAAAATTTAATGTCATTTCTATTGAAATTTATGTCATGTATTTATTTATGCAATTACACATTTGTTAAGATGAAGCTGCAATTCAATACATTTAAAATATATTTACTTTAAATGTAATAGTAAATAAAACACTGCAGTAAAAATCGAAATATCAAAATATGCTTAATTTAAAGCATGGCATACAAAAATATTAAAACAATGATTTAAAATGTACTTTAAGGTAAGACTTTTGAACATTTAAAATGAATGAATTTTAAAAGAAATAATGTGTACTTTAAGTACGCTTACTGGCATTTTAATTTCCCTGATATTATATTATTTGCAAGCACATTGTTTTAGGCATTCACTTAGGAATGGCACACAACTCTGTCCAACAAGCACTTTTACAGTTGGTTTACGGTTTAAGAATGGTGATTTCATTGGGTTGGGTTACACGTTACCCGTCTGTAAATGGAGAGGACAGGACACAGGTGCAGAGAATGTTCCAAATTATGGCTGGCAAGACTTGCGACAAGCCAAAATGAGCCACAACATCTGTCTCTACTGCTCAGCATCCGGCTGATCAGAAGTCAATTATAAAAACGTTGGCACCCCTGCAACGGTAAATCGCCCTCCATTAGGAATAATCATTGCTCAGCGCTTGTGTGTATGGCACTAATTTAGTTTTGTGAGTGTGTTGAGATGGGAATGGGGTGAAGTGACAATGAGAAGGAGAGTGAGAGACTGCTTTAAGCAGTAATTTTCAATAGTCTTCAATAGTCTGGACTCACATGAACCAAAACATTGACGATACACGCAAACCCACAGATCTGCCCTGTGTCTCTCATTACATTACGGTCTTAAAAAGGGGAGGAGAGTTGTGCTCTGTGCAGCATCGCCCATCTGACAGCCCACAAAAGAAAACATATTTAGATTGAATTAAATTGACAGCCTCTTGACATAAGAACTGATTTACAGAGCACAAGATATCACAACTCAACCTCGCAATATATAGACTTTAAAGGAAAGCGCCCAGCGAAGACAGACAGGAATATGCTGTTCAAAGATTGGATTTTCTTTTTTTTTAATATCTACAAAGGAACATGCATACTCAAACACACACACAAATGCTTCTTGGCATTTTCACACACACACACCGTCCATGATCAGGTTGCAAGAGTCGTGCGAAAATGAGAAGCGCTGTCAGTCAAACGGAGAAATGATGTGGGATCTGTCAGGCCTGCATATACTCAGAAATTGATTGGCAAAACTTTCATAGGGAAAAACTATAGCAAACCTTCGTTGAGTTTCTTATCTCAAGCACTCAATGAGAAAGCCTGTGGAGAGATATTGTGATCAGAGTTTTGCGAGGGAAAAGGACAGTGCACTAAAACGGTTAGTGCATTGACTCATGACCACAGAAATACCACAGCCTTGGAGAGAGACAACTTACAGTATTTTGACATTATCCAACTGCTATATCCTGACATTGAATAGAACAATACTGAATACATATATACTGGATAAACCCGTATAAACAGTGCTGGGTAATACCTGATTACATGTAATCTGGATTACGTAATTAGATTACAAATATTATAAGTACTTGTAATTAGATTATATTACATTTTAAAATACCCGTGATCAGACTACAATAACTTTTTTAATGATTACATATTCACACAATGGCAGTAATTAATTCAACCTAATTCTATTTTTTCACATTACGTTTTTCTTTACCACCCTCTATTCAGAGCACTCTACACTGACCTGTATCACCTGACTGCTGCAGATTCATTTCGGCATTGAAAGTGTTTGAGATGCATTAATTCGAGTCACAAATTGTTTCAAGTATAACAGCACAGGTTGTCATCTCTTCCAAATTACGGTAGTTATGGTGTGAATACAGTATAAGGTCATTAGAACTATGGCTGCTGTTTCGGTTTGCGCTGATCTGTGACTGACGTCTGTCTAACTTGTAGCTTGAAACGCGCTGATGACGTGTGATGTCTGCGCGACTAGGGTACGCAGAGGTATGGAAATACATATGCTGACTGACAGGTAGGACATTGTACCATTGCATTCGGAATGAATGCAATGATTGGACGAACATTTTATGGTCCTACCAACGGTATCTCATCAAATATTTGTACGAATTCATACGAGTGACTAAAATGTGACTGATTCATCGATTTGTCTAAACCTCAGTGACGGTTAGGTTTAGGGGCGGGGTCAGAGGTAGGTCATTCATACAAATTCATACGAAATGGGCAACTCGTAAAATATGTAAGATTTAGCAAAAATCTTACAAATTTGTACGAGTCAGGTCGTATAAATTCGTACGAATTAGCCACCTCGTAAATTCGTACGAATTGTCGTGAGATCGGGTTGGGTCCTACACCTTCCACAGATGATATACATACACACTATACAGTACCAATTAACCTAGTGATTGCTATTAGGATAAGAGACATTCAACCAGCATAACAAAAAATGTTTCTGGAACAAACCCCCTAGCCAGCCTTAAAGTAGACAAACAGTTGAGAGAGAAATCAGATGTGCATCATTACATTGGATCCGTCCATTGGGTCTTAAAGTGACAGCACCCTGAAAATACCTACTGTTGTTTATGTCATTAATGTTAATCAAACAGATTTGACAAAGATTAATCTAGGCTATTAAATTCATACAGTGAACCCTATAGTGTTATTTTACATTTAATTATTACATTTCTGTACCTGAAATGAATACTATACAGTTAGACCTTACTTTATTTGTAACTTTGTTATTATCTATGCTTGTAATTAGTAAATTTGACGGTTCACTTACATTAAATAATGTTCAAATTGTATTAGTTATGTAAGTCTTTGCTGTGGTATCGGAGTACTTAAAGTGTGCTTTAAGTAAGAAATAGAAAGCAAAGTTACCCGCACACCCCCAAAATATTTTTTCTTGCTGATCCGTGACCGTAATATGATCTGAACCATGAGGTTATATGATTGTGATCCATTGAACCACAATTTTTTTATGATAATTGTTTTTTGTTTAAAAAAATATATTTTATATTGTGATTTATTTCATTATTAACAAACCCCAGTTTGGGAAACACTGATAGAATGTAATATTTAATGCAAGGTCCAATCTGCAAAGAATTATACCCACAGAATATATAGTGTATGTATTGAAACCTCATTAAAAAAATGTTTTGTGAGATAACCTAAAAAACTGGTTTAATTAGGTAAAATACATTATTTAATATGACTGAATAAAAAAATTATATAAAAAAATCTGAACGAGTAATTTTTCAACAGTTAACTTCTTAAAGGGATAATACCCCCAAATATTCTGTCATTATTTACTCACCCTCGACTCAAGTTGTTCCAAACCTGTGTGAGTTTCTTTCTTATTTTGAACATATTTTGAACATTCTTTAAAATATCTTCTTTTTTGTTCAACAGAAGAAAGAACTTCATACGGGTTTGGAACAACTTGAGGGTGAGTAAATGACAGAATATACATTTTTGGGTGAACTATCCCTTTAAGGTAACAAACACACTTTTTACAACATATTTCAACTGGGGACTTCAAATTGAAGAGAATTACATTAAAACTGTAGCTAAATAATAAAAACAACTAAATAATACATATGAATTAAACAATAAATAAATAAATATAAATCAAATAAACCATATAGTAAATACCATCACACTATTAATATATTATGCTATAACAAAATTATTTTATATAACTAAATTATATTCCTGTCCAATAAATTGGCAATGGAGACATTTTGCGTGTCAAATAAGCTTGTTGATTTTGTTAATATTACCTACAGAGAAGCTGAAAATGGCATAAACCCATGCTGCGTGAGACAATCAAAAGAAAAACAAAAGTCAAAACAGTTTTTGTGCCCAGGGCCCACAATCTCTTAATCCGTCTATGCTTTTCTCAGAACGACACAGCCTCCATTCTTCAGGGCCACAGACAATAGAACGCCAATCAATAGAGCTGACATTGAAATGCAAGCAAACAGATTAAAGGTAAAGGATGTCATGGCAACAAGCATTACTGAGTCTCTAACTCGAAGGACAGTTCCATCAAAATGACTTCATTAGACAGCCTAACACTTTTATTTGCATGCATTTAATCCACACAAACACAAAAAGAATCCACTTCAAACACTTCTTGCACTTAGTACTTCAAGTTGATGAAACAGCACAAGTAGCCTAGATGTTAGAGAACTGTATTAAACTTTACTATTTTATTTCAATATCAATGATTTAACATTGTCAGTTTATAAATGTAAAATATTGAAAAAGCTGGAGATTTGATGGAGATTCTGTTTGCCAAATCTCAGAACAAGTACACACTTTCAAATTAAATGCTTTTTCAAAGTAAATTAAATATTTACCAAAGGCTTTTAAGACTTTAAAGGGGTAGTTCACCCAAAAATCATTCACTCACCCTCGGAACACAAATTAAGATATTTTTGATGAAATCTGAGCGCTTTCTGTCCCTCCATAAACAGCTACACAACTATCACTTTGATGCTTCAAAAAATGTATAAAGAAATCATAAAACTAGTCCATATGAATCGAGCGGTTGAGTCCAAATTTTGTGGAGAGAGACATTCTCGTGTATTACGCAGCGTGTTTGAGCTTCCGCCTGAACCAATGAGGTTTATCCTCACGCATTAAGCAAGTATGCTTATGCTTCTGTTTATGTTCACATGTGAATAAAAGCCGAAAATAAATCGGTTCATCATTCAAAGCAAACCAGTCTCTTTAGAAAATGTTGACCGTTCTATTCAGGATTAGTTTTACGATTTCTGTATGAGCTTTTTTGAAGCGACAAAGTGGTAGTCTCGTGGACTGTCAATGGAGGGACAGAAATCTCTCAGATTTCAATCAAATATCTACATTTGTGTTTCGAAGATAAACAGTCTTGAGGGTTTGGAAAGACATGAGGCTGACTAATTGATGATTTTTTTTTTTTTTTAGGTGAATTAAAATAATCATCTTTTTTTTTTTTCTGGGTGGAAAAGAAAAATGAATACAGCCCTAAAGAGAATTTGTAATCTCCTCTGACAGCTCAAAGTGCATTTCAAATTCTTTTTGAACTGTTTACTGCAAACACAGTGACCCACCTGGTGGCATTTTTATACCCATTTTCCCTGCACTTAAACAGCATGTTCCTGACACCTTTGAAAAACAAACCGCACCGCTTTCACCTGGAGAGCTCACATTAGATTGGGCATAATTTCAGAAAACACCATATTATCTGACCCTGGGTGAGGAAAGCAGTCTGTGCTGTGGATCAGTGTGTGTGTGTTGTGAGGGGTGTACTCATGGGAGGGGTCTCTCTGCACTCGAGATGTGGAGATATGGAATGAGGCATTAATTGAGCTGCCTGCAGAGGGGAATAGCATAAGGAAGAGCTCATTAAAAATGATTATTAAAGAAACAAGCAGAGCAGCAGTGCTCAAGCATGGCCAAAACACTCAGACAGAGGAGAAACAGCTTGTGCCGTTCTGCCACGAGGACATAACTTACACTAAATACGGAGCAAAAAGTCACACACTAAACAGGGTAGTCCAAAGACATGCACACAAGTAGCAAACCTTCTGTGTCAGAAATGATTCTTGTAATTAAGCTGAAATATACAGAGAATCCAAAGATTCTAAGTATTTTCATTTTCAGATGGTGCATACTAGTGGAGAACATCTCACTGTTCAAGTGAAATTAAGCTACCTCAACATTCCAGCTAATAAAATACACCGTAGCCTATTTTGCAATGTCTAGTTGTATTTCTATAGTTGTAAAGCTTTTGCCATGTTTCTCAGTTCAACTGGCAAGAATGTTAATATTTTCCACAGTTTATCTAGAAGTGAGCCTTCAAAGTATGTGTGTGTGCACTTTTAAACTGAACCCTAGTCGTGAGTAGCCAAACAACGTATACTTTAGAAAATGTTACACAAAATTGGAGAATAAGTATTTTTTCTAGACATTTCTGTCCATCAGGTTTTATATATATTCTTTTTATATCCTCTATAAAATGGTTATGTTTGGGTTTGGGGGTAGGGTTATGTGATCTACAAATTATCTATAAAATGATAAAAGGGCAATTATACAAATATTTTTTTTTTTTTTTTTTTAGCTGTAAATACGTAATAATGTTTACGTTTAAATATTGTCAACATTCTTATTCGTTTCAGCATCTATCCAAACAATAATGCACGCTTTGCACCGGAAAATGTTATTCTCGATACCTACGTATTAAAGGAGAACTCCGGTCAATTTTAACATTGAGCTAATTTTCTATCTATCATAAAAATATTTGTATAATTGCCCTTTTATCATTTTATAGATAATTTGATTCCTTCAGAGTGAACACGGGTGAATCTGACTGCAGTAGATGTAAAAGATATTAATAAAAGTGATGTTAATTCAGCCAGTTGTGAACTCGACAATCGATTACTGTGGACTTCGACCGAAAACAGGAAGAAAATACAGGTATGTGCGCTGGCTGAATTAACATCACTTTTATTAATATCTTTTACATCTACTGCAGTCAGATTCACCCGTGTTCACTCTGAAGGAATCACTCACATGGCTGGGCACTTGTAATGACACATCAAGGATGTTAAGAGGCTAAAAGCAGGTTTAGTACTTGCCCCATTGAAGTCAACAGGGTGCAAATTTTAAAAAGAGGATAACACGGTGTAGGCAACACCGATTTTTGTTGTTGTTCTCTGTACTGACAGCACTCCAAATTTACAAAAAAATGAGCTCAATGTTAAAATTGACCGGAGTTCTCCTTTAACAATGAGACCAGGCTGTCCAATATTAAACAAACCATATAATGAATTCAAAGAGAAATGTTTTAAAAACTTACTGATTTACTCATTTAATTATCTTAAATTAAAGTCATTAAGAGCATGACCAGGTTGTCACAGTGTCTGGTTTGTGTATTCCTGGTCTCCACTAGAGGTCCTCTTCCCCACGGTGTCATCCACATATTGAACTGCATTCCCCACAATTCCTTGTCTGCACTCATCACTATTAATTGTGCCCAGCTGTTCCCCATCATGATTGTTAGTTCTGTGTGTATTTATACCCTGTCTGTTTCAGTGTTTGTTACGGAGTCCTTGTTAAATGTCACGTCACTTCTGTAGTCTCTTGCTTGCCTGTTCTTGTTTGTGTTTCTTGTTTATGGACTGTTTATTTGGATTTTGACCCCTGCCTGATGACTACGATTTTGGATTACATTTAAATAAACATACTGCTATTGGATCTTCCTGATTCCCGTGTGTGTTCGTGACAGAAGGACTCCGTCACACCTAGATCCAGCGGTATGTGTTCCAACTTCTCCTCCCCAGCCCCCGAGCGGGAGAGGAGAGATATGTTTGAAGGAACCCGCCTAGTCATCTTTCGTGGGACCCGGGGAGGTCGCAGAGGAGGTGGGCGAGTGGAAGTCCAACACCACTCTTCACCATGGCCCCCCTTCGATCCTGAGCAGGTGAGAGGCAGATCTGAGCCACCATCTCGCCGTCACGGACGGAGAAGGGGGAAGAAACACACGTTTGTCGATCCAGAGACTGTTCACGTCACGTCTGCCGAGCCTGTGTCTCCGGACAAGATGGCCGCCGCAGAGCCTGTGTCCCCTGACAAGATGGCCGCAGCCGAACCTGTTCAGATCACGTCGGCCCAGCCAGAGACTGTTCACATCACGTCTGCCCAGCCAGAGACAGCTCACGTCACGTCTGCCCAGCCAGAGACTGTTCACGAGCCTATGTCTTCGGACAAGATGGCCGCCGCCGAGCCTGTTCACGTCACGCCTGCCGAGCCTGTGTCTTCGGACAAGATGGCCGCCGACGAGCCTGTTCACGTCACGCCTGCCGAGCCTGTGTCTTCGGACAAGAAGGCCGCCGCCGAGCCTGTTCACGTCACGCCTGCCGAGCCTGTGTCCCCTGACAAGATGGCCGCCGTCGAGCCTGTGTCTGTTCCTGAGCCTGAGCCGGTGGCGTCTGTTTCTGAGCCTGAGCCGGTGGCGTCTGTTCCTGAGCCGGTGGTGTCTGTTCCTGAGCCTGAGCCGGTAGTGTCTGTTCCTGAGCCGGTGGTGTCAGTTCCTGAGCCGGAGCCAGTGTCTGTTCCTGAGCCGGAGCCAGTGTCTGTTCCTGAGCCGGAGCCAGTGTCTGTTCCTGAGCCGGAGCCAGTGTCTGTTCCTGAGCCGGAGCCAGTGTCTGTTCCTGAGCCGGAGCCAGTGTCTGTTCCTGAGCCGGAGCCAGTGTCTGTTCCTGAGCCGGAGCCAGTGTCTGTTCCTGAGCCGGAGCCAGTGTCTGTTCCTGAGCCGGAGCCAGTGTCTGTTCCTGAGCCGGAGCCTGTGTCTGTTCCTGAGCCGGAGCCTGTGTCTGTTCCTGAGCCTGTGTCTGTGTCTGTGTCTGTTCCTGAGCCTGTGTCTGTGTCTGTGTCTGTGTCTGTGTCTGTGTTTGTGTCTGTATCTGTGTCTGAGCCTGAGCCTGAGCCTGTGTCTGTGTCTGTGTCTGTGTTTGTGTCTGTGTCTGTTCCTGAACCTGAGCCTGTGGTGCCAGTTCCAGTGCCTGAGCCGGTGGTGCCAGTCCCAGTGCCCAGGCCGGTGGTGCCAGTTCCAGTGCCCGAGCCGGTGGTGCCAGTTCCAGTGCCCGAGCCGGGGGTGCCAGTTCCAGTGCCCGAGCCGGTGGTGCCAGTTCCAGTAATTCCAGTGCCTGAGCCGGTGGTGCCAGTTCCAGTGGTGCCAGTTCCAGTGCCTGAGCCGGTGGTGCCAGTTCCAGTGCCTGAGCCGGTGGTGCCAGTTCCAGTGCCTGAGCCGGTGGTGCCAGTTCCAGTCCCTGAGCCGGTGGTGCCAGTTCCAGTGCCAGTTCCGGTGGTGCCAGTTCCGGTAGTGCCAGTTCCGGTAGTGCCAGTTCCGGTAGTGCCAGTTCCGGTGGTGCCAGTTCCAGAGTCGGTGGTGCCAGTTCCAGTTCCTGAGTCGGTGGTGCCAGTTCCAGTGCCAGTTCCGGTGGTGCCAGTTCCAGTGCCAGTTCCGGTAGTGCCAGTTCCGGTGGTGCCAGTTCCGGTGGTGCCAGTTCCTGTTCCTGAGTCGGTGGTGCCAGTTCCAGTTCCTGAGCCGGTGGTGTCTGAACCGGTGGTGTCTGAACCGGTGGTGTCTGAACCGGTGGTGTCTGAGCCGGTGGTGTCTGAGCCGGTGGTGTCTGTTCCTGAGCCGGTGTCTGTATCTGTTCCTGAGCCGGTGTCTGTATCTGTTCCTGAGCCGGTGTCTGTATCTGTTCCTGAGCCGGTGTCTGTATCTGTTCCTGAGCCGGTGTCTGTATCTGTTCCTGAGCCGGTGTCTGTATCTGTTCCTGAGCCGGTGTCTGTATCTGTTCCTGAGCCGGTGGTGTCTGTTCCAGTGCCTGAGCCGGTGGTGTCTGTTCCAGTGCCTGAGCCGGTGGGGTCTGTTCCAGTGCCTGAGCCGGTGGGGTCTGTTCCAGTGCCTGAGCCGGTGGGGTCTGTTCCAGTGCCTGAGCCGGTGGGGTCTGTTCCAGTGCCTGAGCCGGTGGGGTCTGTTCCAGTGCCTGAGCCGGTGGGGTCTGTTCCAGTGCCTGAGCCGGTGGGGTCTGTTCCAGTGCCTGAGCCGGTGGGGTCTGTTCCAGTGCCTGAGCCGGTGGGGTCTGTTCCAGTGCCTGAGCCGGTGGGGTCTGTTCCAGTGCCTGAGCCGGTGGGGTCTGTTCCAGTGCCTGAGCCGGTGGGGTCTGTTCCAGTGCCTGAGCCGGTGGGGTCTGTTCCAGTGCCTGAGCCGGTGGGGTCTGTTCCTGTGCCCTGGCCGCCCGAGGGAGAGTCTCCGCCCTGGCCGCCCGAGGGAAAGTCTCCGCCCTGGCCGCCCGATGGACTGTCTGCTCTGTCCTGGCCGCCCGATGGACGGTCGTCTTCGCCCTGGCCGCCAGATGAACTGTCGTCTTCGCCCTGGCCGCCAGATGAACTGTCGTCTTCGCCCTGGCCGCCAGATGAACTGTCGTCTTCGCCCTGGCCGCCAGATGAACTGTCGTCTTCGCCCTGGCCGCCAGATGAACTGTCGTCTTCGCCCTGGCCGCCAGATGAACTGTCGTCTTCGCCCTGGCCGCCAGATGAACTGTCGTCGTCGCCCTGGCCGCCAGATGAACTGTCACTCCCTGTTCCCGTTTCCCTCCATGGACCTGGCCCCCCATCCCTCCCCCTGATCCTCCACCGGTCCACCTCCCGCCTGGACTCTTGTTTTGTTTTTTTTGTCTTGGAGCGTCTGGTAGCCGCTCCGTAGAGTGGGGGTTATGTCACAGTGTCTGGTTTGTGTATTCCTGGTCTCCACTAGAGGTCCTCTTCCCCACGGTGTCATCCACATATTGAACTGCATTCCCCACAATTCCTTGTCTGCACTCATCACTATTAATTGTGCCCAGCTGTTCCCCATCATGATTGTTAGTTCTGTGTGTATTTATACCCTGTCTGTTTCAGTGTTTGTTACGGAGTCCTTGTTAAATGTCACGTCACTTCTGTAGTCTCTTGCTTGCCTGTTCTTGTTTGTGTTTCTTGTTTATGGACTGTTTATTTGGATTTTGACCCCTGCCTGATGACTACGATTTTGGATTACATTTAAATAAACATACTGCTATTGGATCTTCCTGATTCCCGTGTGTGTTCGTGACACAGGTGCTTCAGGTGACCAATTACTCAAATATTCCAATCCCGTAATATCACGCAAAGGGAGCTAAAAAGTGACTTAGAAACAAAAACTTACATAGCACTGCTATTGAATGCCTTAAGTCTTAACATCAAAATCTCCAGATCGTTCTTTCCACTCTAATTAGGTTGCAGCACTTCGTCCCCTGCTGGAACCAACAGACACAGGACTTACATGTCCATACAATTTATGACATAAAAATCAAAACACTGAGCTAAAGCTGGAAGGTCTGCAGGAGCTAATATAAAGGGAGTTTGAACCTTTATATAAACTACCTGTACAAAATTTCTGAAGATTAGTGGGAAAATCTAATCCTATTACTCTGAAACCACATTGGAAGGAGATATGGCAGAATCTAGGGTAGAATGAGGATGAAGGTAATAGTGATGGCTGAGCTGAGCGTCGTCTCCCTCCACGGCTCAAGACTGTGCTCTCCTCCTCTCTTTGACATGCCACGGCATGGGTTCCTTTATCAGATCAAACAGCTGACTAATCTGCTAATAGTCAGCGTGTGAGAGAGTGTATGTGTGTTTGAGAGGAAGAGAGAGACAGCGAGAGGGCAAAGAGGAGCATCTCTTTGAGTTTGTGGTTCTGTGTATTTAATCCGATGCCCTTCGTGCCATTACTCACTTCCCGTCCCACGAGCACAGAATCTTTTTTCATATATTACAAAAGAAAACACAGGACACTCACTCTCACACCAGCCTGAGGAGAGGAATCCCAGGAGAAAAGACAAAACATGGTTAAAAATTAATTTAGGTTATAAGACTGCAAATCTATTTGGATGGTCATTGTTTTACATGGGGATATGCAAAAACATTTAATTCAACAAGTCATTCAATTGGAAATTGTTTTTGACAAACATCGTGGTCAGTTGGTAATTTAATTCCCATCCAAATCAACATTTCTGAGTTTAGTTGAATTGGGCCAAAAATCATTTGAGATTTTTTAACCAGCATTCAGTGCCACAATATTTGACACTTCGCAAATTGTACCACAATTTGCACTTTGTATTAATTTCAACAACATGATTGTGAGGTATTTGTAGAATTAATGCTTTTCTAGTTTTGTTTCTAAATGCCATGCTGGAATGTTCATGTGTCTGCATATGTGAGGTAAAAGTCTGAATTTGTCAGACCACATAATTTTTTTAATCATAGCAGAGTTAAAATCTGTTACAGGGTGATAATGGAACAATTTTAAAAAGTGATTTTTCGCTATTATTTACAAAAGTATCTGAATTTTCATGGGTTTAAATAAAATATTTTTTTATAAGAGACAATAAAAACAACTTTGTGCATCAAAACCACTCCTTTGATTTTCAGAAGTGAAGGAATTTGCCACAGCTGAATGTAACATTTTTGACAAGCTGAATATGTCTGTCCTTGAGTAGCATGTAATTTATTTAAGCCACAAAATAAAAGGCATTCAGTAAAGTAAGTATAATGAACTACGCAAAAAGCATTTTGAATGCCTCCAGCATGTTTTATAAATACCCAAAAATCAAACATAGTTCACCCCTCATGCACATTATCACGTCTATCAAAAACTTTGGCTGGCTGTTGGTTGGAATATTTGAACTAAAGCATCGGCATAACACACTCATGGCCATCAATCACTTCACTGAATATTTGCCGGCTAAGAAATAAACAAGTATTACCTAACGATCCATCTGTTTTCAAATTCACATCATTTGAATATCCCGACATCGATGTCCGTCAAAAAATAACGTGCATGTCACAGTAATTGTCACAGGGTAATAAGCCTGTGACTATGCATGGACTGAACACGCACACACACACGCACATTTCGCACAAACACCGGCGTCATGTTAACACGGTCTGTTTGCCGGCACTGACAATCATGTATACACGGACTTGTGTAGAATTTGATGCTATTGTATGTTTAAAGGTGTGTTGTGGTGTATTATGTCCTGTATGTTGGCATTACCTGGTTAACTTGAGTTATATGGGGAATCAGTGGCTGTAACATCAGCACATATGATAACATATTATAATAGGATTGTTGTCTTATGTACAGAAATATATCACCTCACCATTATTATTTGGTTTATTAAGTATAGTGTTAAAGGTCCCGTTCTACGTGATCCCATGTTTCAAACTTTAGTTAGTGTGTAATGTTGTTGTTAGAGTATAAATAATATCTGTAAAATTATAAAGCTCAAAGTTCAATGCCAAGCGAGATATTTTATTTAACAGAAGTTGACTACATAAAACGGCTCGTTTGGACTACACCCCTCTACTTCCTTCTTTAGTGACATCACCAGAACCGTGTTTAGACTAACCTCCGCCCACAGGAATGCTCCCTCAACTCTACTGGCTACTTGCGCACTTCTTATAACTTAGGCTACTGTGTTTACTCAGCTCTTACAGTGATTTTCTGAAGTAAAACTGACGCTTCATCTTTTGTGTGATGTACAATAAACTTTATTAAACTCATCAGTACATGTTTGATCATCATTCGGACCTGGTCCGAAACAGCAGACTTGTAGGCTGTTAATAAATAATGGATACATACAAGCAGATGACAAATACGTTATAATAACCGTAATTAAACTGCTAAACCATACCTGTTTCATCTCTATACAGCACTCTGACTCTGTAGGCATTATTGTCCGAATCGAAATGAACGCCGTTACTGAGAGTTTCTGATATTATCATCATTCCGTGAGATGAATTTGTCCTGAGAGACTGAGCGCGAGCTCATGAAGCTCCGCCCCCTGTGCCGTCCAGCAGCAGCTCATTTGCATTTAAAGGGCACACACTAAAACAGCGCGTTTTTCTGAGCCCCAAAAAAATGTCAATTTAAACATGCTGTAAAAAATGATCTGTTGGGTATTTTGAGCTCAAACTTCACATACACACTCTGGGGACATCAGAGACTTATTTTACATCTTGTGAAAAGGGGCATATAACAGGACCTTTAAGAGTGATACAAATATACTTACCACATTTGACGAGTCATTTGCCAAACCTGTTCAGTTAAAAATCTGGTCTATTTATACATGGTGTTGGCGCCATCTTGGTAGCGTGTCCAGGTGTGTGACGTCACCGGAGGTTCCATCCATCATAGCTGTACAAAAGAAATGTTTTATGAGTTACTTGTTTTATTATTTGTGTATATAATGTGTGTTATGTGTGTATCTGCAGATATGAGTTGTTGTATTTATTACTGTTATTATTATATGTATATGTGATTTATGTGAAACATAATTACCTTTTCAAATGGTATGTCCCGGACCAGGGGAGGAGTTAGGCCTATAAAAAGGCTCCAGAAATTTAGTATGGGGATGGGAAGTGCTGTTTGTGTCGTGCGGCTGCACGTACAGGTCAGATTTTGTCTTGTTAATATCATTTATTTTGATCATGTGTTTGGTCTAGTTTGTATTTTGTTGCATTTAAGTTTTGTTTTGTTTTTGTGTGTTTTTTTTCCACAATTATTGAGTGACTCATCGTGTGGCAAATAAAATGCACTCCTGAACCTGACCAATGGCTTCCTCTGTCACTTTGGGCCTCCATCCGCTACTGCTATCGTAACAGTAATATTTTACAAGAAGCAGAGGTCCAACGAGTACATGCATTTCCAGGAAAACCCACACTACCGGATGTTTGGAATGCGTCATAATTACAATAAATCTGTAGTCAGTATCAGCTGCAAAAATCCTGATCGGATCTCATCCCTCAAATTTGTACATGATTTGTTACATTCAACTACCTCTTAGCAGATTTTGCAGAAAATACAAAAGTTAAATCTGATTTCTAAAGTTAAGTCAAAAAATATTTTCAAAATGAAATGCTGCTTGCAAGAGATATTTATTCAGATGTGAAATAAGTTATTACATCAACCTGCTGTTTATTAAAAAAAAAACAATAGTGTGATGTCTATCAAACTATTAAAGCATTAAAGACAAGCATGGTGTAGATTTGAACTATGGTTACTGAATCGTTTTCTGCATAATAAATGCTCCTGGCATGTTGCCATGTATCAGTCGGTACCTCGACATGCGTACTGCGCATAGGAACAGCATTAATGCTCAGATTCAGAACATTAGGAAATTCAGCACAGACTTTTTTCCAGAGAAAAAAATACTAGTATTTCTATTTTGAACCATGAAATCACTGACAAGCACCTGTAAATGTTGAAATTACTACATTTGCCAATGTAAAATGGGGCTACAGACTACACATGGCACAATACACACTTTATCTGCTCACCCAATTAGTTTACCCACTAAACATTGGACGTCGGATAAACGTGCAGATCATGTCTATATTGGGTCCGTCGGTCCATGACCAATTCTGGACATCTATTCGACGTCCAAACTAGGTCCACTATTTGGACGTCCAACCATGACCCAACTTGGACGTCATTTTGACGTTCAACATTGGACCTTTGAACTGGGTAATTTTTTTCGACGTCCAAACTAGGTCCACTATTTGGACGTCCAAAGATTACCCAACTTGGACGTTATATTGACGTTCAACATTGGACCTTTGAACTGGGTATTTTTTTTGGACGTCATTTGGACGTCTATGACAGGTGCAGGAAATTTACATGATTATTTTTTTTTTAACGCAATGAACGCCATTTAAAAAAAAAAGAGTTTGTCATGTCATTTTGCTGTGTACTGAACCTATTCGCTCCATCCTTGAGAGGCATACATAGGTGTGCTACTGTAGCTCAAACAGTAGTGCATTGGCGTTTGTAACGCTAAGATCACGAGTTCGATTCCCAGGGAAAGCAAGAATAGTGTGTGTGTGTGTGTGTGTGTGTGTGTGTGTGTGTGTGTGTGTGTGTGTGTGTGTGTGTGTGTAGAAGCCGTTTTTTTCTTTTTTTTTGAGCGCGTTTTGATTGAGCGCACTGGGCGCGATTATTGTTTGGAAAAGACGCACAGTATCTAATAAAACACACGATCCACAGCAAGCCAACCCCGTCTCCTTCCTTCTTCCCACAAACGAACTTTGGACGGACGTCAACATTAGACGTGCGGAAGACGTCGGAAAAAGACGTCATCTGGCGTCACAGTCTGCACCTTCAAGGGGACCAAAATTGGACGTGCAAAAACGACGTAGAAAATACCTCGTTTCGACCTGTCTATGCGCAGTGGGTAGTTTTATTAGTTTTTGAGTTTGAATAACACTTCTAACATAGGGGACCTTGATGGGCCTCTCTCATCACAGGACCCAGGACAACATTGTCTCCCTTATTTGACAAGACTATTAGCAGCATATTAACATTATTTGATCATAGTCAACAGACTATTATGAGAGATGTTCCTGATGTACCGTGAGTGACATATTTAGAGACCCCTTTCGAAACGTCTTTCATGATCACACTGGCTTCACAAACACAAGCTGCTATTACCGCGGATGGAGCTTCCGCACAATAGAGCTCATAATGGACAGTGCCAAGGACTGAGGTGGGCTGGAAAAAAAAAAGGTAAGGAAGAGAGCACATGTGGCGCGGTGACACAAAGAAGAATGCCACGTCAGCCCCTCCCTCGCTCACCCACTCCGTCTTTCAGATCTCCATCCCCCTGTCTCTTGGTGGAAAAGGTTACTAAATGTCACTAGGGAAGTTTTCATCATCTTCAATGGCTGTGGGACCAAAGTATGTGAGAGATGGAACGGATTGTACTGGCACGTGTGAGAATGGAGAAGTCAGTGTCACAGCAACTAGACAGCTAATGCCTGGACCCTCTGTTCACAGGCACAATTGGGGAAAAGAAATCAGTTATCTGAGAGTCAGGCTGAGCAGCGCTGAAGAGCAGCACATCCAGGGCTCTGGGATCTCATAATATAACATGGCCCCTCCACACACACAAGCTTTGTAGGGACACTACAACAAACAATATCCATTATCATCACGGACGCATCAATTTTATTTTATTTTTTTGATCAATCAGAATAAATAAAAAAATGGGAGAAAAAAATATGTTTCAAATCGTTCGCGTTCTCTCGCAAAACCTTTGCATTCCCCCGAGAAACTTTTGTGTTCTCTCGCAAAGATATTTGAGTTCTCTCGCAAAACCTGTTGTGAGCTTGGATAAACACTTCCTGTTTAATGTCCCGCCAGCAGTGTTTCATAGAGTTTGAACTTGGATTTAAATATAAAGAAATGCGGTCAGTGCTTAATTCAAGGAGTTCATTAAAGTAGGCAATATATTCACAGATTTGAACTTCCGTTGTTAAAACACAAATGACACCTATTTCCAATCATAGTAATGTATTGTAGACAACGAGCTACAACCCAATTTTCCTCAAAATGAGCTTTGTAATATAAATTGGTCTCTCTGAGCAGGCGGCTGAGAGACAAGTCTGAAGGGGCCGTCTGCAAGTTTGGCGAGGGAATGCAAATATCTTTGAGAGAGAACGCAAAAATTTCTCAGGGAAACGCAAAAGTTTTGCGAGAGAACGCAAAAGATTTGAAAAATATTTTTTTCTCCTATACCAAATTTTTTCCACCACCATGTCCCTTTAGGGGCTCAGTACATCTGCAGTTAAAGCAAAAGAGAATTAAAGGGGTCCTATTATGCCCTTTTACAAAGTCTTTGGGGTGCATTAGAATATGCTTTCATGCTTGATCGTTTCAAAAACGCATTATTTTTCATTTCCTCTCTTCCCAGTCTGTCCCGATCGTTTTCGATGAAGCCCGTCCTTCCGAAATACGAAATGTGCTGTGATTGGTTAGCTAGCACAGTGTATTGTGATTGGCAGCGCTTAGCATGTGTTCGGGAAATGTCCCGCCCCTCCATAACTGATCTTCTCTAATGTAAATATAAAGGATGTCGGTAAATTTCAAACCACTAACAAGAGGATCGTCCAGAACGGATTTTTGCAAGCACGGATTTCACAGGACGTTTCAGAATTGTATGTTATTCTTATACATTATAGATACGATGTTATTCACCATTTAATCATGATATTTTTAGGAAAACTATGGTAATAGTAATCGATCACAAAAACATGGTTAATTTTCCCTAAATTTAGGGCAGTGAACAGCCTTACAAAAGCTACAGTAAACAACACTATATTAACACTAATGTTGGCTAGCAGGAGAGCGTAGCAACAACAACATAAAACTTATAATTAGAACTGTAAATAGAAAATGCAACCACAAAAACTAAGACATACTTACAAGTTGTGATCCAACAACAGATTGTCCCGACAAAAGTGGAAACTACTCCATTTCAGGAGATGCTTTTATGTGTAATCTGCATTGTGGCTCTGGAAGCTGTTCTCCGTAAAATGTGCAGCGCACAGATAAACATCGGGATTATAATGTTCAGGAACAGTGTTAAAATAAATTAACCACTCTAAGTTCATCAGCCTTTGCAAGGTCAAACAAATGAGTTGTAGAAAAAACAGTGTCTCTTTGACATAGTAGCAGCTCATCCAGGCCTCGTCCGCTTTTTTGCGTATTCCGTGGGCGGGGATTATTTAAATGAGGAACATTATGACTTCATAAAGCCCGGAAAAATCGCGCAGTAGTCCAAACGAGCCGTCTGTTGTAGTTCTAGAAAAGTGTATTCTATTAAATCAATTATCTCCCTTTGGAGAGGACTTCGAGCTTTGTAACCTTGCAGGATTTTTTAATGCTCAAACAGCAACATTACGCTCTAACTAAGGTTGAAAAAGTGAAAAAGCATAATAGGACCCCTTTAAATTCACTTCAAATACTACATCAGATCATAACCCTCTTGAAACAACGAGAAACATTACGTTTGAGCCCCACTTTCCTCTTATCCGCCCCTCTGTGCTGCTTTCTGTGGCGTAATTAGGACTTATCTAAAATACTTGGGCAGTCATACAATTATTCTCCTCTCTCCACATAAATATCCCCCCACCCCTTTCCCCCCTTCCATAGTCCTGCATCCATATTTGATGACTTGTAGATTTGCAGCCCTTTATAGTAATGACAAACTTGAGCCTGGTGACAGTTTAAGGGCTGCTAAAGAGCTCTTAGAAACGTGTCGGGAAATAAATGTAATATTCCAATGCTTTGTGTTTTCACTCCCGTCAAAACCAGTCATTCCTCCCAATTATGGCACCACCCATCCAGATCGTGCTCTCTGAAAACACACTCCATTTCTTATTCTCACAAACTCATTCTGACATCTATAGACAGACAATTAGAAAAAGGAAAAAAAACACAATGCAGCACAGAACAAATGACAATATATTTCCTGACATGCTGACGTTTGAAAACAGCTTAACTCACTCTTGTTTCTTAAGTGTGGCAGACGACAGACTAGGGTGTATGCACTCAAAATGCGCCTAATTTGATTAAAGAGATAATTGCTTTTTTTGTTTGTAAACAGAAAACACATTAACCTGCTAAAGTGAGTACAACAGGACTTGTATAAACACGCTGTAGCTAAATGAAGCGCACATAAACTAATTATGAGCATGATTAAAACCTCTCACTCAGTTTAAGCATGCCTGTGTTGTTAATGGGAAGGGGATTAATTTGCACAATGATATCATTCGCAGAGATAATTTGTGACACTAACATTCAATTGTTCCCCATTAACGTAATAGGCCTTCTCGCCCACAAGTTGCAGAAGGCAAAAATAAAACACTGAGAGATACTGAACAACTAAACATCACTCAGAATGTTATAAGACTAGTGAAAAAAAAGAAAAAAAAGAAATCTGAATCCCTCCTGAGATAACATAACATGACCATGAGAAATTGCTGTCAGTTCAAAAAAGTATGCAGCACCAAGACAAAAGACTATTTATAGTATTTTCTAAATAATTAAGGACATAAGCGAACACCCAAGCACATTTTCCACCAAAGGTCTCCAACTGATCACCAGTTAACAAGTGTGGTGACATACTGTCTGGCTTTAAAATGTGACGCAATCTGCTGAAACATCAGTTCCCCACAATTTAAATATTTAAAGTGTTTGGTCGTTTGGCAATATCATCAATATCCCTGCAGTTCACAATCTTATTTCCCCATGGAAAAATCTGGAGAAAGAATAAATCCTAAGCCATTAACCACATCATTCTTCATGAAACATTTTAAATGCATCCAACCCAGAAAATGTGTTTATCTTTTATGATGCAATTGACTTTGATCATCCATGCCAATAATAGAAAGAGCTAAATCTTAGCCTGTGCAGAAATAAGCTAGTGCTTGTTGACAATGAATATGACAAGTTCTTTAAATTTCATAATAACATCAAAGTTATCTTGCTATCCATTTATTTCACAATGATATTTTCTAGCATTTGTTAAAAACAATTAGGCTACCTTTAAAAGACCCCATAAAATCACCTGACAGAGAGCACAACATTATTGTTTATGAACCAATATGGTTTAGTCACAGTTATGAACCATGATTTGCAAATTGCTAGTTAGTGACAAGTGGTATTAGGGGGTGGGACATTGTCATTCTAGAGAGCATTCGATTGGACAAAAAAAAAAAAAAACTGTTGTTCAGGAAGAGCCGCCACCACCACCACTATATTTGATCTGTTTTCCCAGAAGAAAAATGTTGCAAATTTTAAATGTGCTTATCAGCAAAAGTGAATTTGATTAATATTTAGAGATCTCAAAAGGTAATTGACATGGACTAAAAACCACAAAACTCTCATTTTGATTTCATGGGGTCAAGGCAGTCAACCGAAAAAGCAATATACTCCATAGGCGCCGATCCTTGAGCACCCACAGAAAAACACAAGATATTCTCCATTAATTTTAACCAATAAAAAAACATCATGGGAACATCAATCGATTGGTGGATCTCACATTGGGTTTCACCGGATCGTAAGAAACATAATACTATACACTTATATTTGTTGTGTTGCAACATCATAACCTGACACAAAAGCTAGTGCCTTCTGTTTTTTACACAACAATAAATTGGATTATGTAATTAACTCCAAAATAATCAATGAGAAAGTAACTCACGACAACACTAATGGAAATAATATCTTTGGAACAAATATCTTTGTTTGGTTGGTGAAGTAACCTATTTGCAGAGTGTTTCTCTTTGTTAACATTTGTTCAGAAACTTTAGCTAATTAACGCCTATGATAGACTCAACAACAACCAAACACTTTTAGTCTTTCACACAAGTGAAATAAAGCAGGGAGAAATAGAAAATCCTGGAATACATTACTTGACAAATGTCAAGATGTAGAGTTAAGATCAAACTAAAAGGTGATTTAGAACACTTCTAAGGCAAAAATTACTCTTTTAAATAGTGCTTTGTCACTCATTGAGATATATGCTAGTCATGATTTACCACCGCACAAAGTAGTCTCTATCTTTGGACGTAAGCCTACTGGATCCCCCCCAATTTTTTTTTTTTTTTTTTTTTTTTAAACAAAGCACGATTATTGGTCTGAAATATTCTCAAACCACCTCTCTGGATAAATAACACAGTAGCATCAAACTGGAAGCAAAATACCCTGAACAGCATCAAGCGCTCATAAACCAAGACACCTGCAGCAGATGTTGATGATGCTGCGTAATTATGAGAGTTGGTGTGACGTGAGCGCATAACCCCGATAAAGCAGATAAAATGATGTCAACATCTCTGTCACTCGCTCCTAAAGCACAAATCAAATTCAGCAGGCAGTTCATTTAATTTCAGAGGCCGTTATAATTACTTCACTCCTGTTCAGCATCACAGTTAAAGCAAACATCAGTTAAAGTAAACATTCCTAATATGGTTCCTCATTTGGCAATTAAAATTCAATCTGCAGTGTCTCACAGCTTCCTCTTTTAATTGCTGCTCTCTCTCACCTCTATTTTTGCCATAGCATTTAAAGAAATAACTACCACTGAGCTGTCCTCTAATTGCTTGTCAATAGATGTCCTCTAACAGCTATATTCTGAAATTGGCAGAAGGTTTACAAACATTGGGACTGAAGTTGTCCTTTGCCAAGAACCAATAAAGAATAATTTTGCGTCTGACCGAGGAGGATACAGATTACACTCTACTCCTTTATTCAATTATCATGGCCTTCACTTAGCTTGTTGAGCTATGAATTAGTTTTCTGTTCAAATTATGATAGTCTAACAGGCCACAGTGTGTTAGGTTAGAACCTATCTATGTAAAAAAAAAAAAAAAAAAGTAAAGTCAAGTAAAACAAAGATTAAAGAAACACTTTAGAATATGAAATAAATTAAAAATGAAAAGAAATAGTTCCAACTGACAGTTCACAATAATGAGAAATAAAGCTGTGGTTGTATAAATTGAGATATTAAAAAAAATCCAATTATAATAAAAATTAATGATTAAGAAAAACGTGTGTGTGTGTGTAAACGTGGTTCAGCAGAAAAACAAGCCCTGAATAAAAATTGTGGTGTGTGTCGCAACAAAATGTAATAAACAAAATGGCTGCCAAAACATTCTTATTGAATAATTTAGGTAAGTTAACGTTAATGGCAGACGGGTTTTAAACAGGTTTGAGGAGTTTTAACCATGTCACGTAAACATCTTAATCCAACATAATTTCTTGCTTATAATAATCGAACTGATTGTGCAGGCTACATGTAAACGTTGCCAATACCATCGTTGTGTCGCACAGTGTATCTGAGTAGGCTAACGTTACATTCTTCAGCCTGATCATTTTTCCAGTCACCTTTGCACTTTAAAAAAAAACCTCCACCATCTTCCCCGCAATCAATCTTAAACAGGAACTCACTTGCAGGAGAGACACCATATGGCTGTTTTTCGTCGTTATGGGCCGCTGTCCCATCGTCGTAGTGAGCGAAGGCCGAAGTCTCCGGTAATATAGTCAGAGCAGGAGAGATGGATGACGCGCCTTTTACTCCAGTCAACGAGGCGCCTGGCTGGCACGTGCCACAGTAAGAAACATTTGGCTTGCATGATTTGCATCTCTCGCGACCCCAGGCTACCCCACTGTCACGCGCCTACATAAATTAAGATGATTGACTTCATATCCCGACTTTTATGACATTTTTAATTGTCTAATAAATGTTGGTCAGTAATATGAGTTCATCATATAGTGCATTTACTCAGATAAAGAACGCATTTATGAACCGACAACGAGTAGCCTGTTTTCTATGAAGCCTATACTGTATCATATTTAACCACATACCACTCAATATACCAGCATATTTGATATATTCATTTTCAAGGACTCTATGATCAACATCAAAACTTTGCTGAAAAACTTGTACACAATCGTCTTACCTCTTGCCTTCCAATTGATCATAGCCTACCATTTTAGCAAGTAAAGGGCCTTTTAGTAGCCTATAATTCTAAATATGTCCACCTTCAGGTCCTGGTGTCTTTTTGATGTGAAATCGTTAATGACTGAACGAATAATAAGTAGGCTAGGCTAAATGTAAGAATAGCCTAACTTTTATAGGCCTAAATTAATATTTCAAGATAAACATTTACAGGAATGAAGCAACTTAGATTAAGTTAGGCTACTATTGTTATCCATACATTATTTTTAGAAAAATAAAAATAAATGTATCAAATAGCCTATGATACAACAGGCTTTTAAAGAATCTTTGTATATGTCATCATTGTATTGCACTTATATGTGAGTTATACAGAGCTTTGATGATACCTTTTAAATATAATCTTAATAAGACATATTATTGGGATATATAGAGTGACAACTGATATTTATATGTATTTTTATGTAGTCTGTTATAATATCCATATAAATAACAAATTGCATAATTTTTCTCAGTAAACTTTTGCTTCAATAAACTCTTCCATTAAAAAAAAAAAAAGGATTTTTTTTTTACTATTATATGTCAGGCTTTGCCAGGGTTAAGGTTTCTATAATTCAATATTCAAACAAATGGTAAAGACTGATCTTAAATCATAACTTCACAAATTAAAATTGCACTTAAACATCAACATGCCATAATTTCCCCTCAAACTAAGTTAAATTTCCTTTTATAGCTTTTTTCCCCTTCACTTCCCACATGCCCCTTAGCTCTCATTCCATAGTTCTGCTCAGACAAATGATAAGTGTGCAGACACTAATGAGTGGTTTTAAAATGGGTCTACTGTCTGGGCACAGGCCAGCAGGGACACTACGGCTCTTATGGTGCTGTGTTAACATTTCACAGCTCAACACTTGTCTATTCACCCTCTTCATATCCACAGAATGGTGAGCAGCGAAGCAGCAAGTTTTCTTGAGAAGGCCCTCAAACGCAGCATTATATTATGAAGAGATAGCGGTATAATGTACTGAGGTGAGCATCGCCTGTCAGAACTTTGAGCTCCTGTTGCTATGTTTGAAGGGTAGAGTGAGGGTTCCATTTTCGTGTTTGTTATTCCGCATTTCAACCTTTCTGTCCAATTATGAGTATTTTTAGTTTGGTTACAGCTCTTGTGCATGTTACAACTAAAATAAATATGGGATGATGAAGACTGTCATCAAATGAAGCCAAGAATCACATGGACTAAAAATCCCTTTCATGGTATGAAATACCTTAAGGACAATACAAAAAAAAAAGAAAGTTAAGTAAAAACAAAAGAAAAAGAGTATAGGAAAGATGTACGCAACATGATTTTTGTGTAAACAGTGGGGTTTGCTTATTATGCAAGCGCTAATTTCCCCCCAGGAGCTCATTAGAGCCTTGAGTGCAGCAGAGAGAGGCCCCAATCACCCAGTAGAGAGAGAAAGAGACAGAGATAGGGAGAGAGAGACCAGCCAAGCATGTCTACATCATGAGAGAGCACAGTGAGACACACTGAGAATGTGTCATTGTTTCTCTGTGGCACACACACACAGAGCTTTGTCAGATTTAATTTCAGTGAAATGATTAGTGTTTGTTGCTCTCTAAAACCTGTAGGCGACAATCTCAAATTTTCAATGCACAGAATTAGATTAAGAAAAATAAAAAGTACCATTTAATTTTTATTGAATCAAAGAAAAGAAAAAAAACAATGGTTAATTAATTAAAAGGGAGGATTTTGTCTGCTAAATATTCACATATATCTTATAATAAAACTTTGTACTTTATAGTATTTCTGATATAGTTTCATCTTAGCCACATTTTTTGACCGAAACAAAAACAAGAAGCATTGGTAGTTGGACAGCAGCCTGAAAATCCACACACAATCACTAAGTATTAACACTGAAATACAGAAGTACAGAGAGTTGACCAGATTCATTTAGGCATTGAGTATATCATAATCATATAGAAACTTTTTTATGTATTTATATATGTATATATCCAGTATGCAGTCTTCTTGTGGGGATTCAGAGATCCTTCAGTCATGACAGAGCAAAGACGCCCTCTCAAAGACAAGAAAGAGTGAGCTGGAGGAAGCCAGAGAAAGAAGGGGCGACTGCACTGAGAGGAATGACAATGGCATTTTGAAACTCACAGTATGTATACGTATGGAGAGAATATACAAAGATGTGAGGGACAATCCTTTAAGCAGTTGAATACTTTTGAGGGTGGATTGTGATGGGATGAGTAAGAGGTTGGTGGGAAGGGCTACGATCCTCTGTATGCTTTCTTTCCATATTATTTCAATTATCATAAGGATAATAAAAAAAAAAGTTTTGGCTGTCCAGAGCTGTAGTCAAGCAGCAGAGCAAAGTGAGTGCGACTGAGAGCCTGCCACATAAAATTTTCACTTCCTATATGTTTTCTTTACATTCTCGCTATCATTCTATCTCTCATCCGCCCCCTTCTATCTCCCACAAGCCGGCGAGCTAAAGAGCAATAGTCCTGCCATGGCGTGCCCCTCCTCTACAGGGGGAAGACCAGGAAGCCGGAGAAGGTGGAGTACTTCCAGCCGCCCATCAGGTTGCCTCGCTCCAGCTTGAGGTATGCGCGGTCGCCTTTCTCCATTTGAATCAGGACGCCGTTACTGGCCGCTTCACGTGTGACGTCCTGATCCCCGGCGAAGGCGGAGATCACCGGCCAGCCGTTGTGCATCAGGCTCACCTGTAACACGGAAGCATTTTGATTAGCGAGTAGCTTCCTATCGCTGCACAAGGACATTCACACATACTCTTTCTTCTGTTTCTTTTCTCTCTAATTTACTTAAAGGAACTGAAATTAGATAAAGAATAAAAAGAAGCTAAGCAGGTATTGCTCTGCTGAATAAAAATTGTATACAAAACCCCAATGGGATAACTGGAAGCTATAACGTTATTAGTATCAATCAGAGCCGTTTGAATCTTCTCAACAACAATAATACATGTAATCTATACACTCTTGTTCCCTTTCATTTGCAGGCAGACAAGCCCCTTGATAATACAGTTGGCAGCTCACTATGAAATCATGAAAGTTGATCAAAGCATTTATGGGCCTTTGCCAGAAGAAATGAAAATGGCACATTGCTTTATTTGTGTCTATTTTTCTATGCCAACCATTCTCAGACCGAGCCAGAAGAAGAGCGAAAATGACATTTGATACTGCAATGAGGAATGAGTTTGGTTTTTGGAAAGGCACCTTTGAATGTTGTGCGTGACCATCAGATACGCAAAATCAGAGGCTATCACTATCGATATGCAAAAACACTGTTACACGATGAGAACGCACTCTCGCATAGAGATAAAAACCACAAAATGCTCACCACTAACATGCATTTGTTCACAGGATGACAAGTGAGAACATCATCATGCACTCTATATCATTTTTGGGTGACTTTCACCTTCCAAAAAACAGCTTTGAGGCCCTGTAATTCTAATTCCATCCTCAATCATGTAAAACATTGTCTGAAAGAACCCAAAAATGAGAAGTGAGACAATGTGAACGGATCTCTCAACACACAATTTAATGCTGCATTTAGCGGAACCGACAGCTTCCTGTCCAAATGACGCTGTGGAGTGATGGAGGACAACCCCCTCTTTTTTTGTCCCCTGTCTCAGTCATGCATAATGCTTGGACACGAGCGACGACAAAATCCCCCCTCCTTGCCATATCTATTCACAGGGTCATTATTTTAGATCAGAGTGTAATTTTCTTAATTAACGTCTGTCACATCTGCGGGTTTAAAGAGAATTGTGCTTCACAAAATATGGGCAGTATATATTATCTGCAATCAATATTCAAATGCATGGCTGTCTGCTGCTTTGTCTTTTGAAAAGTGTTGCGTCAAGCTTTGCATGAAAAGAACTTTCTCTGGCAATTTGCACTGCATTGTGCTGGACGACTCAGTCTGTATGTTAGTATTCCAATGTTAACAAAATGTTAGTGAGTTTTATGATCAAATTAACTTACAATGAAAATGACTGACTAGAATTTTAAATACAGAATGTGACTATTAGTTTTTGACACCTAAACCAGACCAGAATTTATAAAAGGGGGGAAAAGCTTTTCCCCATCAGATGCCAAGTGTTGTCAGATGGAATTGTCCTTTGAGAATTGAAGTACAGTACTCAGTGATACGATATAAAATTGACTTTGGGAATATGAGCTATCATATAAGCTGAAAGAAACTGCAATAACATTTTTATAAGAGTAACATTTACACCCAATGCATGCAGTTCTCCTTCCAAAGAATTCTTCGAAATCCACACAGACACTTTGTGTTGCTGTATTATTTATGGATCCTTTCAGATCATTCTGTGTGTCTGTGTTTATCATATGTTCTGCATGGTAATAGAAAAGCTTGCTTCTCCCTCTCAGATCAACAGAGTGGAATTCATATTTTCTTTGAAGTGTGAAAGCATTTCACACCGAATCTGTTGTGTTACTCTAGCCAAACATATTTAAGAATTTGTGCACAATATCGCTCATTTAAAAAGTTGCACTCAATTTTGGTCTAGGCCTATAGAAGGATAGAACCAGGATTAAATCAAATATAGAGATTAATAAGTTAATGTGTTTAGAAAGTTACAAATATGCTTTCTGTTTGCTCTAGACACATTAACTAGGAATTAACTAAGCATTATTAGGACAATATTTATTGTAAAGCAATCTGTTGAAAACACTGTTCTGTCCTCAAATGTCTGGCCTTTTTACAGTAAATGCACAGCAGAACCTATAGCCCATAAACTCTTCCAATCTACTCACGTGATTTTGAGCAAAATCCCTGCATCTCGAAAATAAATATATAAAGTAGGCTACAAATATAATTCTTGTAATTTGTGTGAGCACCGTAAAAAAAAAAAATAGACACATTGAAATAGGCCCTCCAATGCAAGACTATATGCACATGTTTTCTCTTGTATTATTTGTCCTAATTAGATAGTTGGATTAGAGAGCTTTGGTTTCAATATTTGTTTGTGTGTCATATACACATCTTCAACTTACTGTCTTCATTTAGTCAACGTTTCAGTGCATTTCAGATATAAATAGGGAAATGTGTGATTTGGCTTCCTTCTAATTTTGTCGCCGATCAGAGCGGAATAACGGGATATAGTTGTGAATCCTCTGAGAGACACGACAGTGTAATGATTATGCTCTGTAATTAGCCAAAAACAGCATATATATATATATATATATATATATATATATATATATATATATATATATATATATATATATATATAATTTTTTTTTGTTTAGGCTATGCTGTGCAGACAGGAGGCGACTCTGTCACGCGCATTCTCTGTCCATGGTCCTGAACACGCGCCAGTCTTGTCTACGCGCCAAATTTTAGGATTGTTGTTAATCTCGTGCTAATTGAGGGAATAAAGAAAAGCGTTCCTCTCTAGACAACTGAAAATTTCACATTTTCTTTCACACACTCTTTACTGTCCCACGCGCACCACAGAACACTTCAGAGAATGGTGAGATTAAATGTATGATGAGCACTTACCTGGATCGTTTGACGATTATACACTTTTACTACGTGGAAATTAAAACTGTATATCCCTTTGCGCGGGGCAAAGAAATTGCTCCTTTCCTCATCGAAACTTTTACCAACGTTCACAAGTACCTGAAGGATGATGCAGAAATCAGAATATAAGTCAAACGCAATAACAAGTACTATCGATTAAAAATCGCCCTTTTTAGTCTAGGTTTGGGCTCTTTAGGTTTTACGATGGACACTGGCTGGTATAAAGCAGCAAAGCGTTTACATCAGTTCGTCATTCATTATATATACAAGAGCTGATGGGGGATAGTTTTATGACACAAAAAAAGAAGTTCACGGCTATTAGATATAATTGAAAAGACATTAGCCTGTAATTGACCTTTAATGAAGTGGAGGGAAATGTGACATCTCCCCAGATTACACATATCTTATCAGTTAAAGGTTTCATTGCTGTGATATTTCTTTGATTTTGTGACCTAGTTTGTATTTGTAACCGTGACACAAAAATCCTCGCGCAATTCACAAAAAGTAACATAAAAACAAAATAAGTCAAGCGACTGTTTCCACAGTGAAAATTTACCTGATCGAAATAGATCACCATTGTTCGATTGCTCATCTCCGACGGCTCGTGGTTCGTGTTCCTCACCACGGAAAAAGCCACTTTGGCGCTTCCAGAACGCACCGATATCCCAAGAGCCGTCCCAGTGGGGTCCGAGGTGGGATTTGAGTCGCACACGACCAAGCATTTCCCCTCCAGTACGATGGGTTCTGTCTCGTTCTGTGCGTATGCATGGCACACTAACCACACTGCGCCTAGCACCAACGTCAACATCATGCCAACTTCACTCCGCACCTAACAGCAGTCTTCTCGCAAAGACACAGCCCGCTCAAATTCCAAACCAAAATCACCCCAAACCTGTCCCCACTGTAAAACGAAGTCCTTCCAAACAGTTTAAGTCAGGACTACAACAGTTTTCCCCCTCGTTCCCCTCTCAGTCCGTAGTGGAAGAACCGACTGAAAGCGGATCAAGGCCCTTACCGAGCTCGCGCGCAGTAGAATACATAGCGCGTGGGGTCCGTCTGCTCGCGCGCTCAATTATTGATATGTGAGATATTAGAAGTGAAACACAAAGGCTCGTGAGCGCAATCCTCCCGCCCTCCTCACTCTCCCCTCCGGGCCCCCAATCAGCGCAGGAGACGGTCTCTACTTTTCCAATCGCTTTCCAAGCAAGTGCATGGACCGCCTCCTCTCGTGACAGCGCCGATGGGGTCCCACCCCTCAAAAGAAGTATCTTACAGGCAGAGCCGGATTAACGCAAAGGCAAACTAGGCACGTGCCTAGGGCCCGATTGGCGGGATGGGGCCCAGACAGAGGGACAAAAAAAAAAAAAATTTAGCCTAAATGTCCTATCTACAATTTATTTCAAAATGTAGCCTATTAATCAACTAAAAATAGTAACGATGTTTATCTTAACCATAGACTGTTACATTACGTCACATTAACGCCAGCCCATGACTGTATAGAGGCGCCAGCCAGTTTAGTCCGAGGAGACGTCAGAGGCGATCAGAGGCGGTCAACGAACGCATCCATCAGGTGCTGCGAGTGCGAAGCAAAAGCAGAAATAGGCACGCAAAGAAGCACAGCTCGTAATGCAGGTCATCGATTTTGGTGTGATTGCAATGTATTTTAAATATAAACTTGTGGGCTACTGTAGATCAGCGTCATTTCTGGAAAAATCATTCACCGCTTTGTGAGTTTAAAAGAGCGCGAGCGTCATTAACGTGCCCAGACGCGACGCTTTGAATTTGCGCGTACAATCAGTGAATAACATCGCGTCCAGAGCTGACTAGTAAAAAAGCTACAAAAGTAAAAGACAAGACGTTTGTATTCAAAGTTAAAAAACCAACACACTGCAACATTTTTAAATGTTTCAAATAAAGGATCTCATATGGGTCTATCTTCTATATTCTGATGCTGATGATTAGATAATACCCTGACATCATAGCCTATACGAATATTAGTTTAGATTTTTTTTCCTGCTCAGTAGCGATCGTGTCTTTCTCTTCCACTTGATTTGTGTATAGCATATTTAAGGTAGCAATGCAATACATAATAACATATTACTGATATTAATAATATGACAATATCTGCAGTCATTATTGATTAAATGGGAGGGAAAAATCCTGCCCATAACGCAGACAAATTATAAAAGCACGTTCATGTTCATCTACTGAAGTTGTATTCTGGAACTGTGAATAAACTGAATAAAACAGCAAAATAACAACAAGAACAATAACATCTTCATTAAACAAAAAAGAGATTAGCTTAGATAAAGTTTGATAGGCTACCACACTGTAAAAATTAAAGGTGCCTGGAGGAACCTTTTGGGGTTCTTCACTTTGCCACACCGGCGGAACCGTCTGTAGATCCTCTAGGCACCCTTTAAAAAGGGGCGGTTCTCTGAGGAACCACACAGGTTTCCTGAGGAACTCTTATATTAGGCACTGTGTGGAACCACTTTGGGTGCCTCCAGGAACCAAATTTCATTTTTTTTTTTACATTTAATTTCATGTTGTTACTATGGTTACCTTTGACATCTATTATAATAAACAAATTGAACCAAATACAAAATAAGAATTGTTTATTACATATTTGATATTCATTTTTATACATACACTTCCATGCACATGGGGAAAAAAGCTAACTACAGATTAATATCAATGAATACACAAAAAAATAGTATAATACATAAGCAACATGAATAATCAACCATGTATATACAATAGATAAACAAGAAAAGACATCTCAACAAAATGCATGGAAACACATATGTTCCACGAAATAAATCAATGTAAATAAAATTACATTTGAACTAATTAAAAATGTCCATCATACTTAACTTTAAAACATTTGTGTTTCAGTCCGATGGTAAGTCTGACATCACTGTTTCCAAGTCCAAAAGCTCTATCAGATGCCAAAAACAAACAACAGTGCTAATATACACTCATTGTGCTGTAACCTTTATCTCTATACTGAAATCTCTGATGGTTAGTTATTCAGCTATTTTGAATCATAAAATGTTTAAGTCTGGGATGCCGTTAGACTGGAGACTGTAATGTACACTATGGCTTTTGAAAATCTTAAATGTGTGACTTGAATCAACAGTGTTCATAAATGGTTGTTGAGTATTCTCATGAAACAAGATAGAGGAAGTAGAGGCTTCGACCCGGAAACAGAGTTAAGGTGCAGTAAAATGATCTGTTGTTCTGTGAATGTTCACTGGTGAATTCCAGTCATTTCACTAAGAATCCACACGATCAGCAATTTCGTTTGTGGTCAAAAATGTCACTATGGGACCAAGTTGGTATGAGATACTTAACGAGTTAGAAAAGTGAAAAGGTACAGCATCGTTTTCCGTTTGTTTTTCTTCTTTTCTGGTGGATGGTCCAGGCACTTCAATGATTTTCAGGTCTACAGGAGGATTTTTATTCTTGATCAAACTTGTATTTCAGCTTACTGAGATCCCTGCAAAGTACAAAATTTACTGTTAGTAATGTTATTAAAGTGATAGTTGTGAAATTTAAATAATTGTGACGTTCCAAACCTGTTTGACTCTCTGTCTGTGGAAACCAAAAGCAGATCTCAGGCATAATGCAACCCCAGTCACCATTCAATTTCACTGCATGAAACACAAGAAGAAAACAAATGTGTAAATCATTCATGAAACCATTCTTATGTACACTTGTCTAGTTCAATTCAATGCAACAATTTATGTAAAAATGGTTAAGCTCCAAAAATGTCCCAGAAAAGATCCTAAAAATAATCAATGAGTTCACAACTCATGTGTTATGGGTTGTGTTGCAAGTCTTCTGAAGCCTAATAGCTTTTTCCTTTTTTTTTGTCGAAAAAGACTAAACTTGAAGTTATAATTCAGAGTTAAAATGTCTATAGCATTTTTTGTGAATCAAACCTGTGATATTATTTTTCTGAGTAACATGAATGAGATTTGAGATCATGAGAAAATATTTTCAGAGAGTAACTGATTAAAAAAACACAAGTACACAGTCAAACAATACAATTGCACACAGAGAAAGTTCATAGTAATAAAGTACTGCATGTGGTTCAGGTAACTTACTGTAATTCAATGTTGCCACTGAAATGTTCAGATTATTTTAGAAATGTAATGGTTGTTCTGGGGAAACAAAAGAACAAAGCTGATTATTCACAACATAATATTTATTGACCAGTAAATGGCTTTAAAATGGTATTCGAGAGAATGAGGGCACCTGTAGTAAGTAAAGTTAACGTTAGGCTAAACAAAAACAGAGCAAACTATAACCTGTTTTTGTTATTCATAACAAACGCCAAGAATCAGAGAATTTTCTAAATTAGTTAGGCTATATCAGCAATTTGAAGACAGTTGTACAAAATATGTTGAATTGAATGACTAAATCAATCTAAGACAATAAGTCAATAATTTCCATTTGTTCATTAGATCAACGTAGTTAGTTAGCATCGCGGCTAAAACCAGATACTGTGCAATAAACGAGTGGTAAACACTGTAAAAACGTAGTAATGTATAATAAATTTAGTTTATATATATATATGTGTGTGTTTAAATATATAGTGAGTAGACTCTGTATTTATATTTATTTGGCGAGTTTACAAACCTTGTAATGGAGAGCCGAACAAACGGCGGAAGCTTTGATGAGAGGAGCCGTTACTTTCAAACCGATGACGTCGATCAGCTGAGCTTTGTTGCGCGCGAGCAGCGCGAGGATCACTGAAGCGACGACAGCAGAGGAATAGCAGCAGTTTCGTGACTGAATAAAACTTCTCTCCTCCTGCTTCTTCTTCTTCATATATTATTATTATTATTTAGTGTTGTTGTTTAAGGTTTAAATGACTTAATAAAATAGGCCTATACTAAATATAAGTAAGCTACCCAAGTGAAAAAGACTAGGTTACTGTTAAATGTATTAAAAATGCATTAAAGTATATTTGTATTGTAGGTCTACTAAAAACACACTCAAGTACATTTTTAATACATTTAATAGTACATCTTTTTCACCTGGGTATGTATCCTGAATCAAACTTGCCTATAATAATAATAATAAAAATGCATTAAAGTATATTTGTAATGTAGGTCTACTAAAAACACACTCAAGTACATTTTTAATACATTTAATAGTACGTCTTTTTCACCTGGGTATGTATACTGAATCAAACTTAAGTAGCCTATAATAATAATAATAATAATAGGATAGGCCTAATAATAATAATAATAGAATAATAATCTAATTCAGGCCTCATTGAACCATTGGGTTCCTCCAGATGCTGGCTTTAACTTAAGAGATCTTCCAGGAACCACTTAAATGTTAAAAGATCTTCCAATAACCCTTCTATCGCATTCAAGTTCCTCTATTTTCCCCCAAAGCACTTCGAGGTCTCATAGTAATGAAAAGGTGACTCCAGAACCTCTGAAGTAAATACAAAGTGCTTAAAGGATCCCATAAGTTCCAGCAAGAACCTCAAAGATTGTCAATGCTCCTCCAGTTACCCTTCTATAGGAAAAAGAGCTTTGAGGCACCTAAATTACATTTTGAAGTTCCTTGAGTATCCAACAGGATACTTGAGGCTCCTTTAGTTTTTACAGTGCAGTAACAAGTCTGGACCCATTACTATTTTTAATGTTTTTGAAAGAAGTTTATTATTATGCTACAAGCCTGCATTTATTTGATCAAAAATACAGAAAAAAAACAGGAATATTCAGCAAGGATGTGTTAAATTTATAAAAGTGATATTGAAGACTTTTTTAAAAGAACTTTTTAATAATCAAAGAATCATGAAAAAAAGTATCACATGTTATAAAATAAATATTAAGCACCATTTCTAACATTTGATAATAAATCAGTTTTCTGAAGGATCACGTGACACTAAATTCAGCTTTGCATCACAGAAATATATTTTAAAGTATAGCCTAGTAAAATAGAAAACCATTATTTTAAATTGTAATAATATTTCACTATATTATTTTTCTGTATTTTTGATCAAATAAATCCAGGCTTGATGAGGATTTATAGACTTCTTTCAAAAACATTACAAATAGTAATTTGTCCAAACTTATGTACTGTGTAAGTAAAAATATACTAAATTTAAAGTTAAATGTTGTATAAATAAAAAGGTTAGGAATCATATTTGTTTCAAGTGTGTTTTATTGGGGGTGGGGGGGGCCTCCAACATGAATTTTGCCTAGGGCCTCCAAATGTCTAGATCCGGCCCTGCTTACAGGTGGACCCTACTCAGCAGACAGAAGGGGACGACACCCCGATCCTCGGAAAATGGGGGCGCGTTATTTTATCATCGTTTCACCGGACACAAGGACGCAATTTGTTCTTCCGTGCCATGTTAAATGGTTACTCAAGATGAATGGATTGTGAGCGCGCGGAAACACAGCGGAGGTTGTCTTCAGGAACGCCGGGTGGAAGTGGTGTTTTTGCTCACTAACGGAGACCTATTGCTGAGAAAAGGACACTTTACGAGGGCAGCGATGCTTAGCTACACATTCTACAGATGGACAAGCCAACTTTAAGCGAAGACTTAAAAAGTCATTTTAATAGAAAAAGAATGTAAAAATGCTACAGTAAATATGCTACGTGTTAATTGGGTAACTGTCAGTTACCTCGTGAAATATAGCAGGAAAAATATATTCGATTTATTGGACAATAAATGTAATTCCACTGTGAGAGAAATAGGATTGGACGTAAAAGT